>NC_140595.1:518881897-520329397 GCF_964204655.1 Triturus cristatus | reverse complement strand
TCTTTCCATATTTCAGCATGAAGGTGGATTAGGCGAGAGCTACATTGGACAAGCTCACGCTTTGTGTCTAGGCAACCCTTTTATATCAGACAGCAATTAAAGGATCAGCCTTTTTACTTCATAGACACTTTTTTTTAATGTTTGTTTTTTAGTCTTATGTCTTCAAGATCCCTCTGAGGCAAGGTGGTAAAAATGTGGTAGCGAATCGGCATTGAATAATCTGAAACCTTTGAACACACATCCCCGATGTTGCTGCCAAATCCATGCCGGTACCACAAGGTAATTTCACAAAATGCAACAATAAAAATAGGCACCTATCTACTAAGTTCTGAGACAGATTCCTTCTTATGTTTCCGCTTTTTTCCCTGATAAGATGGGTTGTTGTATTTGCTGCTTTGATGAGGTCTGTTCGCCTGTGACGGACTGTGGCTAGTGTTTGGTTGACTTTGGCAACTTTTGCTGGAGGATGAGCGAAATAATCTTGTTCCATGCTGAAAAGACAAACATACAATATGTTTAAGCAATACACTTGCTAGCACTTTACCAATTTCCAGATCTTCTCTTTACAGAAAAACAAATTAAGCTATAGCTTCAAGTTAATTACCATTAAACTATAGATGAAAGCAATCAAAAAGCTCAGCAAAAAATAAAACACTATTTAAACGGTGAATTAAGTACTTTTAGTAGACAAATACACCTTTTGCAATTGCCATGGTACCCTACTGCTCAAGGAGAATACAAATAAACGTTCTATTGAAACAAAGCTTCTGTTCTAAATGCCTACAATCCACCTGTCCACAATTAACCTTATAGCACACTAGGTCCATACTCATGCCACCCCTGCCCAACCTAATTCCACAACATGCAAATTAGTTACATTTTACAAGGCTGCTTCACAGAGATACTGAGTGCCAAATCATACACTTGTGGGGACATCCTGTTAACTGTTGTAACAAAGGGATAAAAACAGGATATATTAAATGCATTTTCTTATTTGTAATCTATCCC
Organism: Triturus cristatus; assembly: GCF_964204655.1. NCBI lineage: Eukaryota > Metazoa > Chordata > Amphibia > Caudata > Salamandridae > Triturus > Triturus cristatus. The sequence continues at coordinate 520,328,389 of NC_140595.1, read as the reverse complement.
TCCTTTCCACCTATCTCAGACAGACCTGAAAGATTAACTTGTTGGCAGCCGTGAACGCAGGTCATATTCCACGAATAAATAACCTACGACTCTTTGGCAAAGTCAGGAAGAAATGCACACAGGGATTAAAGTGGGCCTTTCTTAATGACATCTCTGCCCCATCAGGAGGAAAAAACTCAAAAAGACTGAAAACAGTAGAAAAACGTTTAGTCAAAAAATTACTAAGGGGTAGCTTTAGTTGACATCAGCGTGTTGGAGTGGTGCCTATATAGGCACCACACACACCACTTCCGGCACAGACTATGCCACGTGATGACAAACACCACCATCTACAGCTGCGCAGGGGTACTGCTCACTAAAAAATTTCAGATCCAATCGGATGCCTCGGGATAATTCTAAGGTAAGGAATCTGCGGGTAGAAGTCTATCAAATATAGGGGATAAGATGTACTGGAGAATAAGCATAAGCAAATATCCCTGAACTGTTCAATAGTTTACTGGCCATGGACTATGGTTGTGAGTACCCAAGGAGAATGTTGATTAATTTATGTTTTCTGTGAAGACAAATCAATCCATTTTGGGCGTGTCCCAGTTCTGAAAATATTGTTACAGTACTTGGAGATTCATCTGCCACTTGAGAACTTGTTCTTAACGGGTCCGCAAAGTCGCTGTTCACCACCAGTATGTACTCTTGTAGGAGCTGGATTTAAGTGTGAATGGCTCATTATCAGATCATTTGACTTAGATCAGTGGCTCTTAAACTGTGGTCCACAAACCCCTTATGGGTCAACAAGGTCTACTCAGGGGGTACGCATTGGTTTAAAAAATTCAATTACTATAAATAAATCAATAAAATACATGTACGTAAAGCTAAATGTAAACTTTTTAAAAGCTCTGTAGATATGAATGAATATAAAATTGGATGCTAAAAATCAGGTTGGTATCCTCATCTTGATTCGTGGGACCAGTGCAATTACAAGAAACAGAATCTAGTAAGTTTTACTGGTGGCCTGGATATGCCGCAACAAAAAGAGCATGCATTAGGTAGAAAAGAAAACATGATATTGTAGAATCTAGTGTATTGCTTTGCCTTTTAGAAATAAAATTACACTTTGAAAAAGCTCCAACTTTCCCATTAAAATTTTGATTTGAATGCTTTTGCTTGTAAATTAAATTAAAAATTCCTGAAATTGGATGATAAAGAAAAGTTTCTGTACACAGGTTCAATAGCACCTTTGCTTAGAAGTGCTTCTACTTCCTCTAGCCACAGTCGTTTGAGTTAGTGAATGATTTCATTACATTGAGGTGAGGTGACAGTTTACTGGATAGGGGATAGGACATGCTTGTTGGTGATTATTTACTCCCATTGTGGAAGGAATTATCGGATTCTTCACTGCGCAGATGTTGCGCAATTGGGCCATGGATGGTATGTCAGTGTTTTAAGGTTGAGGCACCCTTTTCAGGGCCACCTCAACCATTTCCTCCACCACTGTATACTCCTTGTGTATAGGATTTCAGTGCCTGTCCCTCTTGAAAGGGCTGATACTCTTGGAAGTTTGGCCCTGCATTGTGGCTGCAACTTTTGCACAACCTGATTTGATGTTTTCGAATCCCAATCTTGGGAAAAGGAGTTTTCAGTCCCCAATGGCCTTGGCAGGGTATCTTCTTTGATTTTTTGGGATCCTAATATCTACCTGAGGCCGAACAGATTCTAGTCATCAAAGAATGCAATAGTATTACTGGACTTCTGGGTACAATCCAACACTTGTAACCATGCAAGTCGCCTAAGAAAAATGCTCATATTGACCTCTGGAGGCGGAGCCAGCTGCACCCAGGGTGCAGCTAATGATGGCATTTGATATTATCTTGTCCTCTGCACCAGCGCGCTCTCCCCCTCTTATTGTATGCTTGTTGTAGGTGTATACTCAGTTGCTCCATTCCCATCCAATTATAGCAATCATATCTTGATAGAAGGTCTACAAAGCTGGCAACATGCTACTGCTTTGTCACCCCCCCCCCCCCGAGATGTGTTTCCTTTTACCATGTCTTAATTTTTACTATATTTATCAGGAGGAAGGGCATCCCCAGTAAACTAGAGGCATGATCTCTTCCCTACTACAAGGGCAACAAGGAAATGATCTATAGTATAGTGGGTGATATAGGCTTACATTTTTCTAGATCCTGGTGTTTTCACAGGTTATTTGATATTGTCACCTGCACATTTAATCATATTCTAAAATTGGTAAGAATTGCCCAGATCTGTCTTTGCAAGTGTCTCCACACCCCGCCCCCAAAATGTCCTCTGCTTCCAACACAAGTAGCTTGACTTGGTATTGGTCAGCTGCAAATTGTATGATAGCTTGATAGGAGTGGTATTATTCGTAGGCGAAGTCCTGACTGGATATGGTCCTAAACTGTAGTCTTGAGGATCTACATTATAGTCCTCCAATGGCCCATCTCCATCCCGAGGTAGCACTATGTCAAAATAAGGTTCTTGAGGATCATATTGACTGTTATTGTCCAAGTCCGTGCAGAAGGAAAGAACAAAATCCTGTGACGACAGTTGACTGTGTGATGGAACTGGATTTTAGTGGTTGTATAAAACAAACAAAAGCTCTTTCACTTGAAATGATGTTGCAATTAAATATTTATAGGCTCTTTATTTTTAAATGTGCTTAGAGTACTGGGACAGCTAAAAGCACATTTCCGATTTTGGTGCAGTGATGTAATACTCGCCACTGTTCTGGGAGAGAAGGTAGGGTTTCCTACACATTACTTGTCACAGGTAAAAGAGGATTATGTATTAAAAGTGTGCAACCTGGCTAAAGTTTTCAGCCTCTGCCTCACCTCCCTATAAACAAAATATGTTGTCTTTCCCACTTTTGAGCATGCATGTAAACATAATTCTGTACCGTTTATGGGTCATCCAGAGAAATGTCATATTCCTCCAACTTGGCTCCAATGCACAGCCCAGGCCTTTTGTGACCCTGCCTGGCTGGATTATTTACCTTACGCCCCAAGCTGTAGCATCAGAGGACTAGTCCTTCATGGCAAGCAATCCACAGGACTGAGGTCTTCTCTCCCAGAGGGAGAGATGGGTTGAAGCTGCTCAGCATCAGTCAGCTGTCACCCGGTGCCTGGCACCAGGCCTGTTCCAGGCTTGAGCAGCGATGTCAGTGAGGAGGAGGGGGGGCTTTAGGGATTTGAGTGTGCTTTTCAGAGACCATGTGGCATGGGACCCCTGGACCACGCCATATTGAAGTATCCCAGAGGCCTGTGTAGGAAGGTTGAAACCGGGGCAGAGAGGATGTGGCACTGCAGGATGGGCCAGAGGTGAATTCCTGCTAGCATCCTCTGCCCCTCATTAAAAGGTCTTGCGCAGGAGGAGAGCGCTCTCTGGGATGTGCTTTGGCTGAGGAACACTAGGACTGGAGGCTAACGCCATGGACAGTTGGAAGGAGGAATCCCCTGACTGTCCCTCTAACTCAAGAGTGAATTCAGGATTAGTGGGGAAAGCCTGGGTATCTGCGCAGTGGACAGAAGCCCAGAAGAGGAAACCAGGTGAAAGGCGGGCGCTGGGAGCCAGTGAAACCAGCACCCTGCAGAGTTTGTCCTCTTGGAGGCCTATAGAAAGTGCTCCAGATGGCTAGGGCTGTCCACTAGGGGAGAAAAGAGACCAATATCGTCTAAATGGGCCTAACTAGGGCCCAGAGATCTGCTCCTGTGAGCGTAGGCGACCTCTGCAGACAGGACAACGAAGCACATAGGGCTCCACTGCCGGTGTCCCACACCCCCCACCGGGTGGGTCAGGTCCTGGGGGCCAGCCCCAGGAGAAGGCAAAGTAGTGGAGTGCCGTCACACTCCATATGAAGCAGCCCAGGATCCCATCCCAGGGCCCGACAAAGAAGCATGAGCATAAGTTGTGGAGTGCCGTCGCACTTCCGTGAAGGTGGCTGGGGGCCCAGGATAAGAGAAAAGGGGGGGCGTGCCACTGCACACCCCCCATGCTGCCACTGGTCTCCTCGCACTGCACGCTGGAGTGGACAGACCAGAAGAGACGGGCTGGCTCCTGTGGCAGCCCGCGAGTTTCCTGACCGGGTGGAGAGCTGCTCTCCATTGCGTCAGGTGCACACGGGGTGCCCTCAGAGACTGGAAGGTACTGCGAAAGACTGCCCTATGCGGGGAAACAAAAGGCCGTGTCTCTACTCAGAACAGCAGGGAAGCCACTGCTACGATATGCATGCTACCGGAGGAGCGCCCCATAATGCCTTGCAGGGCCCGGCCACATTTGCCTAGGAAAATGGTTCTTTTTGGCGTATGGTGACCCCCGGAGAACGGGGTCACCTCCTTGATGAAGCAAAGATGGCAGGGGAGCTGCAGGAGCCCTCAACCAAAAAAAAGAATTGGAAAGTCCCCACCATAAGCCTCTGGGGACCTGTAAAGAATAACTCCTCAAGGGTTATGATAAATTGACAAGCTTCCCTGGGGCTGGAACTGGTGTTCTACATCGTGGAGGATCATTTTCTCTAGCGACCAGGACTATGGCCGGAGTTGGTCCAATGGGAATTTTCATGTTATGAGAAACCCCCCAAGGGTAGAAGGTGGTCTTTACGGACGTGCTCAGTTCCAAAAATGATGCATATGCCGTAGGCTTTAGAATGTAATTTCTCAATGCAGCTCATACGCAATATGTTTTTAATGTGATTACTCAATGTTACAAGCACCCTTTAGGAGGTAGGAATTACAACTACATGGTGTTGTAATGATCACTGTGGTGCCCTCTATGGGCTGTGATGGAACTGCGTTATTCATGTTATCAGTTATGATAAGTGCCACACACTCTCAGGCATGTGCACTTTAATTGAATAATGAGAATGTCAGCCACTGGGATTGAAGTTGATATCCTTTGTTGCCAGTAGTAGGTGCCCACAGTCAGGGTTATAGGTAACTATCGCATTTATTCCCATAAGGAAATGCTTGTTAAAATAATGCGGCAGCAAGCGACTCACCTGGTGCCAGTGATAAGGCCCCTCACTCCAAATTATGTTCAACCCTTGGTATTTAGGGACAATCTATTATTTACACATGGGAGATGTGGTACTAGAACCCCCCCCCCCGCCCCTCCCCATCCCCTCCGGGGGTAGGGTTAAGAATCTTTACGCAATGCCATTCAAAAGCATTTCTATCAACTTATTTATATGTGTAAATTGTTGCATAGTATTGAGTAGGGCGTTTGTAATAAATGTACATTTCCTATTTCTAAAGAAAAGCCCAGACAGGACAGTCCTTTATAAAGTGTTCCAACAGCAGTATATTTGCAAAGATGTAATCCGCGTGATTAAATAAAAAATATGATACACTTTTTAGCAATGTCTATTCTGTAAAGTTTGAAATCAGTTTTATTAGTGTTACCGTATATATTTACAAAATAAACACTTGAAGAAAAATGCTTTAACTGAATTTGTCATTTTTGTAACCAGTTGTATTTTGCTTCTCAAAAGGAAACAAAAAATACATTCAAAGTAATCAAGAAATTATCTTGTTTTACTGACCTGGGCCTTATTGGTGCTGCTAGAAATGTTGGGTGTTTGGCAGCTATGGGTTTTACCAGCTGGCTTGGAACATACAGTTGTCTCTTGTGATGCAACTCTGTTTAACTGTTTCGATGATTTGAATGGTGTCCCATCAGGCCCCTTGATGGAAAAAAACAAATTATTACTTGCACTTATAATGGGATACATCTGCAAAATCAATTACGCCAAACAATCCAAGTCGATTTTTATTTTTTTAACATCATAATGTTCTGCTTTTTCATTTTCTTATTCCCCAAATTCAATGTAAAATAGTTTCTGCCGAAATACAAAACCTTTTTAGCTCCATTCACTGTAACCCTTCAGCTTGATTAACAATACAAACAGCGTATTCAATTAGCACCAGAATAATGATATGATGGAGTCCCACATGTAAGTTGTAATGTTATCTTGCAAATAAATTAAAAAATAATACTGACTTTGTATTTGAGATTACAACCATCCTCAGCAGTGCTGGTAGTGTAATAATATCTCAGCCCAGTGTGCTGACGTCAGTTTTCTTTCGTTTCCCTTTCCGCGCCCTCAGACGCTGAGCGTGAACAACTGTTTGTAACAGTGTGCTCAACGTTAAATTGGAACCTCTTTATATGTAGGGAAGTCACTCGACGGAAAGGGGGAGGGCAGCAAGTCATATGTTTACAGAAGTCACTAGAAAGAACATTACCAAAGGTAAGTAACATTCTTCTGATGGATTAACCAAACTGCAGATTCCTCACTTTAGAATAGATAGCAAAGCAGTGCCTCCTCAAGGTAGAAGATCTGTGGAATGTGCTCAGACTAAAATGTCTTGCATAACCCAGAGGACGAAAAGTGCTTCCCGACGGACCTGGCTATCAAGGTAGTTATGATGCATGAAAATATGCATTGAAGCCGTAAATGCAGCCTAACAGATATCAAAGGCAGGACTGGCCCTGATGGGAAGGGCCTTCAGGCCTTCCAGTGGGTGCGTCTTGGCAAGTATGTAGCATAACAATGCAGAGGACGAAACACCTCGACAAGGTCCCATTCACTCTGGAGAACGCCACAAACAGTTGACTGCCACTCACAGGTCCTTGCTACAATCTACACAAAATCTTAAGCCCACGATGCAGCCTGAAAGATCAAGGACAGGATTGGTCCTAATGGAAAGGGCCTACAGGCCTTCCAGTGGCTGCTTTTTTTGTCACTGTGTAGCATACCCTAATGAACAAGTTACATAACATCGGTAACGATGTATCTGTAAGAAACATTAGTTAGTTAGATTCCTCCCCTTAGAATATCCCCAGGCGTCAGGCTGGATCCGGAAGGAATATGCTACTTACCAGTATGCATCTGTTCTTGGCATGTAGAGCTGCAGAGTTGTACACTTAGCATAGATCGCCATCTGGTGTTGGGCCCCGATGTTTGCAGTTTGTTTTTCTTCTTGGACAGTCTTTGGAAGTCACGAGTTTGGTGGCTCCTCCTTCGGTCCGTACTGCGCATGGGCTTCGGCTCCATCCTCAGATTGTTTTTCGCCAACAGGGAAATGATGGAGCTTGGTAATTATAGTGAGAAACCCATGTGTGTAGTATCTAAATAAGATGTACTGGAACGGATACAGGTAGCCGGGGAGGCGGGTGGGCGTGTACAACTCTGCAGCTCTACATGCCAAGAACAGATGCATACTGGTAAGTAGCATATTCCGTTCGAGGCATATGAGCTGCAGATTGTACACTTAGCATAGATTATATAGCAGTACCCAACCTTAGCGGCGACCACCGATATCCGTTGCAGTGGTTTGAAATAGTGTCTTTAGTACAGCCTGGCCCACTCTAGTTTGCTGCTTGGAATGCACATCTACACAGTAATGTTTTGTGAAGGTGTGCGGTGTAGACCATGTGGCTGCTTTGCAGATGTCATCTAAGGGTATATTCCCTAGAAAGGCCATAGAAGCCCCTAACTTTCTTGTAGAATGGGCTTTAGGCGGAACAGATAATGTTCTTTTTGCCTTTTGATAGCAAATCTGTATGCATTTTACAATCCACCTAGCTATCCCTGATTTAGAAATGGGGTTGCCTTTATGTGGTGGAGAGAAGGAGACGAACAATTGTTTAGTCTTCCTGAAGGGTTGCGTTCTTTGTATGTAGTATAGCAAGGCCCTTTTTACATCGAGTGTGTGTAAGGCCCTTTCTGCAACAGATTGAGGTTGCGAGAAGAAGACAGGTAATTCCACAGATTGATTGAGATGGAAGGGGGAAATGACCTTGGGCAGGAACTTCGGATTTGTGCGAAGTATGACCTTGCTGTGATGTATTTGTATGAAGGGTTCCTGTATAGTGAACGCTTGTATTTCACCAACCCTTCTAAGGGAAGTGATAGCTACGAGAAAAGCTGTTTTCCAGGTGAGAAACTGTAGCTCGCATTTATGCATTGGTTCGAAGGGCGGACCCATTAGTCGTGTAAGAACTAAATTTAGATTCCATACAGGGGAAGGTGGTGCCCTGGGAGGAATTACTCGTTTAAGGCCTTCCATGAAGGCTTTAATAGCGGGCACTCTGAAGAGTGATAAATGCTGTCTGTTTTGTAGATAAGCAGCGATCGCTGCTAGGTGTAGGCGTATGGATGAATATGCCAGGTTACACCTGTGAAGATGGAGCAGATAGCATATGATGTGCTGTATGGATGCATCTAAAGGGTTGATTGTATTGTTACGGCAGTAAATAACAAATCTTTTCCACTTTGCGGCATAACATGCTCTAGTGGTAGGACGTCTGGCTTCCATGATGATGTTCATGCAATCAGGGGGAAGGTTAAGGTATCCGAATTCTAAGATTTCAGGAGCCAGATCGCCAGGTTGAGCTGAGCTGGGTCCGGGTGCCTGATTTCTCCATGGTTCTGGGTTAGGAGGCATGGGGATAGGTGCAGTTTTTGATGTGGTACCACTGATAGTTGTAGTAGCGTGGTGTACCACGGCTGCCTGGCCCACGTCGGAGCTACCAGAATGAGTGTGAGGGAGTGCTGTTGTAGCTTCCTGACCACTAATGGAATTAGTGGGAGAGGTGGAAAGGCGTATGCAAATCTGCCTGACCAGTTCATCCATATCGCATTGCCCTTGGACAATGGGTGTGGGTATCTGGCGGCGAAGCTTGGGCATTTTTTGTTTTCGTGGGTGGCGAAGAGGTCTATCTGAGGATGCCCCCACTGTTGGAAGAATGGCTGAAGAACTTGTGGATGCAGTTCCCATTCGTGTAGTTGTTGCGTTTGTCTGCTGAGCAGATCTGCCATGGTGTTTTGTACGCCTGGAACGTGTTGTGCCAGGAGAAAGATGTTTTGGGGAATTGCCCATCTCCATATGCTCTGGGCTAAGCGGGAGAGCTGGGGAGAGTGTGTCCCCCCCTGTTTTTGGATATAATACATTGCAGTCATGTTGTCTGTGCGAATGAGGACTGCTTTGCCCGAAATCTGTTTTTGGAAAGATTTTAGGGCTAGAAAGATCGCCAAGAGCTCCAGATGGTTGATGTGGAGCGATTTTTGCTGTGGCGTCCATAGACCTTGCATTGTGAGGTGTAGGAGGTGCGCTCCCCAGCCAGAGAGAGATGCGTCCGCTGTTAGAATCACCTGAGGAACCGGGTCCAGGAACGGCCGCCCTTTGGAAAGGTTTGTGGTGTTCCACCACTGCAGAGAGTGATGTGTGCGGCCGTCCACCAACACCAGATCCATCAGCTGACCCTGGGCCTGGTTCCACTGTTGTGCTAGGCACTCTTGAAGTGGACGCATGTGGAGTCTTGCATGGGGCACTATAAAGATGCAAGACGCCATCATTCCTATGAGCTTCATGAACACTCTTGCTGGAAGAGAGTGTTGGGGAAGGAATGTTTTGCGTAAGGCTTGAATGCTTGTGATTCTGGCTGAGTTTGGATAGGCAATACCTTTGGAGGTGTCTATAGTGGCCCCGAGATATTGCTTTGTGTGAGATGGTATGAGGTGGGACTTTTGGTAGTTCACCGTGAAGCCTAGCTGGTGGAGCAGTTGGATGGTGCTGTTTGTGTGCTGCACGCATTGGTGGTAAGACGCGGCTTTTATCAGCCAGTCGTCTAAGTAAGGGAAGACGTGAATGTGTTGACGTCTGAGGTGTGCTGCTACTACCGCTAGGCATTTGGTAAACACCCGTGGTGCGGTGGTGACCCCGAAGGGGAGAACCGTGAATTGGTAATGTTGCCCGTCCACCACGAACCTGAGGTATTTCCTGTGAGAGGGGTGTATTGGAATGTGAAAGTATGCGTCTTTCAGATCCAAGGTTGTGAGAAAGTCTCCCTGACAGAGGAGCGGGAGGACTTGTTGTAGGGTGACCATATGGAAATGGTCTGAATGTATGTAGGCATTTAGAGGCCGGAGGTCCAGAATGGGCCTGAGGGTCCCGTCTTTCTTTGGTATTAAGAAATATAGGGAGTAAACCCCTAGATTTTGCTGATTGATGGGGACCTGCTCTATAGCGTGTTTTTGGAGGAGGGAGAGTACCTCCTGTTTGAGCAGTGTGGAATGTTCTTGAGACATTGGACGATGCCTTGGTGGGATATTGGGTGGGGTAGATGTTAGCTCGAGACAGTACCCTGACCGAATGATTTGGGTCACCCATTTGTCCGATGTTATGGACTCCCATGCGTGGATAAAGTTTTGTAGTCTGCCCCCGACCGGAGTGGAATGGTCTGGGGGGAACGGAGGGAAGTCATTGTGTGGGCGGGGTGGCAGAACGGGTGTTGTTAGTTTTGCCCCTGCCCTTATTGTTGTTGCCTCTGTAACCACCCCTTTGGTTGCCCTTTGAAAAGGTATTTTGAGGAGGGGATTTGTAGGAGGTAGAGGTGCTATCGGTGGAGAAGCCTCTGCCTGTGCCACGAAAGGAGCAGCGTCGAAAGGAACGTTTAGAGGCTTGTGTTTGGAGTGCCCCCATAGACTTTGCTGTCTGTGTCCTTTTTCATCTTTTCCAACGCTTCGTCTACCTTGGGCCCAAAGAGAGTTTGTTGGTCAAAGGGGTGATTGAGTATGGACGCCTGGACTTCAGGCTTAAACCCTGAGATCCTGAGCCAGGCATGGCGACGAAGCAGGACACTGGTATTTATGGCTCTAGAAGCAGTGTCGGCTGCATCGAGGGCACACTTAATGGAGGTGTTTGTAATGAGTTTACCCTCCTGTATTAGCTCATGAGCCCTACGCTTGTGTTTCTCGGGAAGGTGCTGCATAAGAGCCTCGAGTTCGTCGTAGTGTGCTCTGTCATAGCGCGCAAGTAGCGCTTGTGTGTTTGCAATGCGCCACATGTTTGCAGCTTGAGAGGCGGTGCGCTTGCCAGACGCGTCTAGGAGTTTGGATTCTTTGTCTGGCGGTGGGGCTTCTCCTGAGGACTGGGAGTTAGCCCGCTTTCTAGCTGTAGAGACAACTAGGGAATCTAAGGGAGCAGGGCCCTTAATGTATGCAGGGTCTGTGGGTGCCGCCTTATACTTTTTCTCTATTCTAGGGTTTAGTACCCTGGCCCTGACAGGGTCTTTGAACACCTCTGCGGCATGCTTGGTGACACCCTTAAGCATGGGTAAAATAGAAGTGGATTTGTCCTGTATGTCAAATGTATCCAGTAAGAAGTCGTCTTCCACTGGTTCAGTGTGCATGTCCACCCCATGGTAGTGTGCTGCTCTCTGCACTAAATGATGGAACCCTAAGGAGTCCTCTGGAGGAGACGGCCTGGATGAGTATAGGTCGTCCTGAGGTATATCGGGTACATCAGGGTTATTGTAATCCTCCCATGGGTCTGGGGTCCCCGGTGGAGTGGGATCCATTGGGGCGTCCGCCGGGTAATTGTCCGGGTCCCCGTCATCCGGATCTGGGGACGGGGTCGGAGAGTAGTGAGGTAAAGGTGGCGGAGACCTGGGAGGGGGAGGGGGTGGAGGAGGTGGAGGAGGGAGGGGAGGCGGTAGTGGGGAGGGCACTCTGAGGGGAGAAGTAGCAGAGTCCTTCCGTTTGGGTGGAGGAGGAGGAGCCGGAGTATCAAGGCGTCTTTTCTTGATAATTAAAGTCAATAGCCCAGTCTTTGGATCTTTGGACAGAGTCTTTTGTAAAGGGTCTGGTGTAAACAGAGCCAATGGCGCCGAATCATCCGTCGGCACCGGTGATTTCGGAACCGAGGGCTTCGATGGTTTGTGTGCGCCATGCTTTTTTGGGGCCTCCGGTTTTTTCGGCGTCGAAGGAGTTTTCGGCGCCGGAGCGTCGGTGCCGACAGATTTGTGTTTGTGTTTGGTCGGCACCGAGAGTCCAGGCTTCGGCACCGGTGGCTTCGGAGTCGAGCTGGATATTGCTTTCTTCGGTGCCGGATGCTGTTTTTCGGCACCGGGCGTCGGCTGGCTCGATCCCGAGCTGCCGTGAGACTTTGGAGGCTTCGACACCGGGCCCGAAGGTGGTGGGGTGATAGAAGCTTTGGTCTTGGTTTTGCCCAGGCCGGCAGGCGAGGGAGTAACCTGAGTCTCTTTGGTTTTGGGCGCGGGGGTGGGAGGGGGCACAGTACTCACGACCCGCTGCGCCGGTGTGATGTCCTCCACGGCGGAGTCGTCGGCCTTGGAAGCGCTGACGACGTCTTCTTCCTGCTCGGTGTGTGTTTGCCCCGAAGCTTCGGCGCCGTCTCCGAAGATGTCCGGTGGAGCTGCAGACGATGAGTGCGCCATGGTGCGTCGAGCTTTTCGATCCCGGATGGTTTTCTTCGATCGAAAAGACTTACAGGCGGGGCAGTCTCTGGCCTCGTGTTCTGGAGAGAGGCAAAGATTACACACCTGATGGAGGTCGGTGTGGGGAAATTTAGACCCACATTTTGGGCACTTTTTGAACGGAGTCCTTTCCATCGGCCGGGACCGGAGTCGAGGAGGGCCCGAAGGCCGGTGCCGATGTACGGGATGGAGAAAAGTGCCGCTTCGAGAGATGAAGATGATGATGAAGAAACTCGAAGAAACTAGGATTTTCCGTCGAGGCTGGAACCGTAGAAGTTCGAAGCCGGAGCACGAAGTATCACATCTGAGCCCGATGGCGGAAAAAAACAATCTGAGGATGGAGCCGAAGCCCATGCGCAGTACGGACCGAAGGAGGAGTCACCAAACTCGTGACTTCCAAAGACTGTCCAAGAAGAAAAACAAACTGCAAACATCCGGGCCCAACACCAGATGGCGATCTATGCTAAGTGTACAATCTGCAGCTCATATGCCTCGAACAGATTTTTCGTCAGCAATACCCCTTGCGCGTCGCTAGGCGTCGTCTGCGGCTCCGCGTCCGTCGTCGGCGTCGTGCGCCGGAATGACGTCGGAGTACTTAGACGCCGCCCTTGCGCGCTGACGTCAGTTCTTGTACATATCTTTCCGCGCCAGGAACGCAGAGCCATGCAAAAGACTGACACTGGTGCCAAAAAAGTCTAGGGCCCTGAAAAGGATAACCTTAACCCTAGATGTCGGTTCGCAGAACGGGGAGGATGAGTGGGTCGGTGTGGAATCTAACTAACTAATGTTTCTTACAGATACATCGTTACCGAAGGTAAGTAACTTGTTCATCTGAAAGAAACACGTTAGTTAGATTCCTCACCTTAGAATAGATACCCCAGCAATACCAACCCCGTGGTGGGTCTGCGAACCAAGATCACACCAGAAAGTCCTGGAGAACAGAACGGCCAAAGAAGCCGTCTCTCCGGACTTGGCTGTCCAGGCAATAATGCTTGGCAAACGTGTGCAGCGATGCATACATTGCTGCCTGACAGATTTCCTGCAAGGGGACTCCCCGACCCAGGGCAGTTGTCGCCGCCGTGGCCCGAGTGGAATGGGACCTCAGCCCTACAGGAGGTTCCTTTTTAGCCAAGGAATAACAAGCTTTGATACACAATACGACCCACCGAGAGATGGTTCGCTTGTGTACCGCCCTCCCCTTCTTAGCGCCCACGTAGCCCACAAAGAGCTGGTCATCCACCCAGAACTGCTTGGTGCGGTCCAAATAAAAGGACAGCGCCCGTTTTGGGTCCAGACGGTGGAGCCTCTCTTCCTCTTTCGAAGGATGTGGAGGCGGAAAGAAGGTGGGCAACGTGACAGACTGCCCGATGTGGAAGGCAGTCACCACCTTAGGAAGAAAGGAAGGACGAGTCCGGAGAACAACTTTGTCCGGATGGACAGAAAGAAAAGGAGGCTTAGAAGATAGAGCCTGGAGCTCACTCACCGTTCTAGCAGAGGTGATGGCAACCAGGAAAGCAGTCTTAAGAGTGAGAAGACGAAGGGGACAATTATGAAGTGGCTCAAAGGGAGCGCACATCAGATATGTCAATACCAGGTTCAAATCCCACTGAGGCATTACGAAAGGGACAGGAGGAAACATGTGAGTAATGCCCCTGAAGAAGCGAGAAACAGGGGATTTGAAAAGAGAAGGCTGATCAGGAAGCCGCAAGAAAGCAGAGCTAGCTGAAAGATAACCTTTAAGAGTGCCTAGAGCAGAGCCCTGCTGGGCCATGGAGAGAAGAAAGAGGAGAACCTCAGAAAGAGGGGCGGAAAGGGGATCCACAGCCTTTGCTGTGCACCATGCAACAAATTTGTGGAGGGACGCCTGGCTGCCAGAATCACATCGCAGACTTCAGGAGGCAAGTCAAATAGCATCAACTGTCGCCGCTTAATCTCCACGCATGGAGGTGGAGACTGGACAGGTTCGGGTGGAGGACCGTTCCCTGCTGCTGTGACAGAAGGTCCTCCCAAAGAGGCAGTCGTATCGGGGGATCGATCGACAGACTGAGTAGCTCGGGATACCAGTACCTTCGTGCCCAATCCGGAGCCACCAAGATGACTTGGGCCCGGCCGCGCCTGATCTTCTTCAGCACTCTGGGCAGAAGTGGTATAGGCGGAAAGGCTTAAACACAGACCGCAACTCCACTCGCGAGGAAAGGCGTCCCCGAGCGAGTGCCGCCTTGGAAACTCCAACGCGCAGAACTGCTGACATTGCGCATTCTCTTCGGTGGCGAATAGATCTAACCAAGGGTCTCCCCACTGCCGAAAGAGGCCTTGCGCCACGTCCGAGTTGAGGCGCCATTCGTGATCCATCATGCACCGACGGCTGAGTTAGTCTGCTCTGGCGTTCAGAGAGCCCGCCAGATGTTGAACCACCAGGGTGATGCCGTAATGTTCCAGCCATGTCCAGAGGTGCAGAGCCTCCTGACAAAGGGTCCACGACCCCACCCCGCCCTGTTTGTTGCAATACCACATGGTGGTGGTGTTGTCCGTGAACACCTGCACCACACTTCCCCAGACAACGGGAAGGAATGCCTTCAGTGCAAGTCGGATCGCTCTCAGCTCCAAAAGGTTGATATGGAGCCAAGACTCCGAGAGTCCTCTGATCTCCGCCTCCCCCATGTGGCCCCCCCCATCCCAGGAGGGATGCATCCGTCACTACTACGTGCTCCGGTTGGGGTAGGGAGAGGGATCTGCCGCTGACCCAACCGCGGTCTGTGAGCCACCACTGCAACTGCTTTGCGGTGCCCTCCGAGATCAAGACATGGTTGGACAGGTTGCCCCGATGCTGGGCCCACTGAAACTTCAGGTCCCACTGCAGTGCCCGCATCCGCCACCTGGCGTGATGTACCAGCAGGATGCAGGAGGCCATAAGACCCAGAAGCCGCAGCACCAACCTGACCGAAACCCGGGATAGAGGCTGAAAGATGGGAATCAGATACTGAATATGCCAGATCCGCTGGTCCGGTGGATAAGCCCGGAACTGCGCCGAGTCCAGAACCGCCCCGATAAAGAGGAGCGTTTGGGAGGGACTCAGATGCGACTTTGGCACATTGATGGAGAACCCCAACAAATGCAGGAGGTCGGCCGTAGTCTGGAGGTGGGAGACTACTTGCTGGGGTGAGCCCGCCTTCAACAGCCAGTCGTCGAGATAGGGGGAAGACTGGAACCCCTAATCTGCGCAGATGAGCTGCGACCACCTCCATCACTTTCGTGAACACCCGAGGGGCACTGGTGAGGCTGAAGGGGAGCACAGTAAACTGAAAATGCTCCTGACCCACCGTGAACCGCAGGTAACGGCGGTGGGCCGGCAGGACGGGGATGTGAAAATAAGCGTCCTGCAAGTCCAACGCTACCATCCAGTCTCCTGGATCTAGGGCAGCCAGAACCTGAGCTAAGGTGAGCATCTTGAATCTCTCCTTCCAGGGGAAGGCGTTGACGCTCCTGAGGTCCAAGATAGGGCGTAGGCCCCCTTTGCCCTTCTTGGGAACCATGGCCTACTTCTGGACCAGGAACGCGCTCGAAGGCCCCTTTGGCCAAGAGGGCTGCAACTTCCTCCCGTAGAAGATTCAAGTGATACCCCGACATGCGGTGGCACTGCGGTGGCATGGCTGGAGGGGTAGTCTCGAAGGGGAGGCAGTAGCCCCTTCGGACGATTTGCAGCCCCCACCTGTCCGAAGTGATGGAACACCAGTGGAGCAGGTGATGGCGAACTCTGCCGCCCACTTGCGTGGAATGGGCCTGAAAGCACGAACTAGGAAGGCTTTGAGGCGGATGCTGCTGGGGTGGATGTGGATGGACCGGCACGTTGACACCCTGTACCGCCGATGCGGAATCCACATCCGCGTGGAGGATGGTTCTGCGGCCTGTGGCTAGGCGGATGTGAGGGGGCCCCCCTTCCTTGGCCACAAAAGGGGCGAAAAGCGGAAGCCGAGAGACCCAAGGACTTTGCCGTAGCCCGGGAGTCCTTAAAGCGCTCCAGCGCACTGTCCGCTTTGTCACCAAAGAGGCGATCGCCATCAAAGGGCATGTCCATGAGGGTGCTCTGGACATCCCCGGTAAAAGACGTGGACCGCAACCAGGCGTGACGACGAAGCGCCACCGTGGACGACATTGCCCTGCCAAGCGAGTCCGTCGTGTCCAAACCACATCAGATGGCATACCGCGCTGCGTCCCGCCCGTCGGCAAGAGCCTGGGCGAGCCGTGTCCGGGCCTCCTCCGGGCACAGGGGCAGCACGTCTGCCACCGTATCCCACAGAGAGTGGGAGTAACGGTCCAAGAGATACGCGGTGTTAATCGACGGCAGCCCTAAACTAAGGGAGGAGAACAGCTTTTTGACAAACTGCTCCAGTTTCTTGGATTCCCGATCCGGGGGAGCGGACGGGAAGGAGGTCTGGGAAATAGAGGCCTGGATAACCAGGCTCTCTGGGGTGGGGTGTTGGGACAGAAAACTGGGGTCGCCCGGTGCAGGGCGGTGGCGTCGGGCCACGTTCCGATCCACAGGAGGTACTGTGGAGGGCTTGGACCAGGTGCCCTTGAGAACGTCCATCAGTGCTTCGCTAGACGGCAGCAGAGGCTCCGAGGAGCTTGCTGACGGTTGGAGCACTTCAGTGTGGAGGTTAGTCCTCACGGCCACAGTAGGTAGCTCCAGCCCGAGGGCTTCGGCCGCCTTACGCAACGCCAAAGAAAAGGTAGCACCTTCCTCCGAAGCCACAGTCAGAGGAGAGATGAAGCCAGTGTCACGGGAGGTGTCAAGGCCACTGGCATCCCCCAGCTCATCTGCCCAGTCCTGTGATAACTGGCCCTCGCGGGCCAGAGGGTCATCCGACCCCTCCCAGTCGCCACCGTCATCCGTCATCGGCATCGGATGCGGCGCCGGACGGCTCCAGGCCCGGACCGGGGCTGAACCGGGGAACGGCATCGTCCAGAGACAGCGCCGGGGGTGGAACCGGTGTCGGCGCCGGCGGAGGAGGCGTCGTGCGATCGACCGGCATTGACAGATCCAGGCCTGGATCCCACGGGGACCTGCGGCATCGAGACCTAAGTCGACGACGGCGCCGAAGTCGACGACGGCGCCGAAGTCGACGACGGCGCCGAAGTCGACGACGGCGCCGAAGTCGACGACGGCGCCGAAGTCGACGACGGCGCCGAAGTCGATGACGGCGCCGAAGTCGATGACAGCGCCGAAGTCGATGACAGCGCCGAAGTCGATGACAGCGCCGAAGTCGACGACGGCGCCGAAGTCGACGACGGCGCCGAAGTCGACGACGGCGCCGAAGTCGACGACGGCGCCGAAGTAGACGACGGCGGCGCCGGCTCGCTAGACCTCCCAGTCGAGCCCGCGGGGCCCGAAGGCGCGCCGGCAGGCGTAGACGGAGGAGCCAGGCCCCTCATGGCCGAGAGGAAGGCACTGATCTCCGCCGGAGTCGCGTCAGTCCCAGGGACCGGCAGGTATGGGGACGGACGCGGCTCCTTCGGCTCGGGCGGGGCCGCGGGGGTGGCACCACCCGGACCCTCGACCGAGTCGCGCAACCAGTGAGGGGAGTCCGAAGAGCGATGTCGTCTCTTGGACTTCTTACTATGCTTCGACTTACCCGAAGACTTGGAACCCGACGAGCAGTGATGGCGGCTACGCGACCGGTCCTTCGACCTCCTCCTGGACCGGGAACGGCGCGGAGCTGAGTGCCGGAGCTCGAGAAGCTTGCGGGACCGCTCCCGCCTAGCCTTCGAGGTCAAGGCCCGGCAGTCGAGGCATGACTCCGCATCATTGTCGGCCCCAAGGCAGTAAAGGCACCGGCGATGGTGGTCCGTTACCGACATCAGTCGGTGACAGGAGTCACAGGCAACCAGGCATCCTACCGGCACCAGTTCGAGTCGACGAGTAGACAAAAGAGACCGAAAAGTTTTAGGCAAAAAATGACTAAAGGGGTAAGCTCTTCCCGGATCGGCACTGTCTGGCGCGGAAAAAAGAAGAACTGATGTCAGCACGCGAGGGCGGCGCCTAAGTACTCCGACTATGTCATTCCGGCGCACGACGCTGACGGATGCGGAGCCGCAGACGCCTAGCGACGTGCAAGGGGTATTGCTGACGAAAAATCTTTCCGGATCCAGCCTGACGCCTGGGGATATTCTAAGGTGAGGAATCTAACGAACGGGTTTCTTTCAGATACAGAGGGCTATCCACATCAAGAAGGTCCTCTGTGCACCAGAGAGCCCCACACAAAGTTGACTGCCCACCCAATGGTGCTTGGTACAATCTATAATAAAGTGTAAAGGTGTTTTGGAGTCTAACCGATGGAGTCTCTCCTCTTTAGACAGGTGAGGGGCGCAAACAACGCAGATAGTTTGGATATCTTGACACGGAAGGCAGTCACCATTCTTGGTAAATAGGCTACCTGCATCCTGGGTGCCAATCTGTGTGGGAAAAGTGTAGTGTGCGGCAGTTGCACTAACTGCACCAGGACTTCACTCGCACAGTGAGTTGACGTAATCACCATGAAGAAAACAGTTTAAGGGCAGGAGAAGCAGCTAGGCATAGGCTTAAAATATTTACTCATGAGGAATGTAAATATCAAGTCAATATTCCTCCAAGACAATTTGCGATGCCACAGGATTGAACACGCGCGTAAACCTTTAATAAACTCATCACAAATAGTGATTTAAAAAAGGAGGACAGTTGGTCTATCAAATGTAGAAAGGCTGAAAGGGCCTATAAATAACCTATTACCGTGCACATGGCAAGGCCTTGCTGGGCGAAGGACAAAAAAAAAAAAGCATATCAGACAGATTTGGTTGTAAAGGATCACTGTCCCGGGCACCACATCAGGTTAAAAATTTCTCCCAACAACAAGCTTAGATGGATTTAGTGGAGGGGCTTCTGGAGGCGACAATGAAATCCACCATCTGAGGTGGCAGACTGAAAGCAGTTAACTGCTATCGCTCTATCTCTAAATTTAAGTTGTATAGCTATGGGTGGAGACTAACATGCTGCTGGGAGAACAGGTCCACCCGGAGGGGTAGACTGCTCAAGCTCATAAGGAAAAATGTTACCCTGTAAGCATCTGTTTGTGGCATGTATTGCTGTAGATTCAAATGCTGTGCATACTCCTGCCATTTAGTGTTGGGCCTGAATGTATGCAAGTTGTTTTTCTTCAAAGTAGTCTTTCGAGTCACGTGGCACTGTGAATCCTCCTCTTGGTGATAATGTGCATCGCCATCAATTCCATTGTTTGAAATGTTTTCCCACATGGTGCGCGAGGATGGAATGCAAAGCAAATTGATATATAGAGAGATGTCCATCCATGTGAGAAAAAAAGATTGTAAAAAACACTGCAAGGGCCATAGGCGTCTGGAGAGTAGGGTGGGCGTATCTGTCTCTACAGCACTACATGACACAAACAGATGCTTACAGGATAGGATTTTCTGTTTGAGGCAAGTGTGGCTGTAGATACTCATTCTGTGCATAAACTGTAAAGAAGTCATCCCAAAAAGTGGTGGCTAGCCTGTGGGTGTTGCAGCAGAAAGTGGGTTCGGAGAACTG
The DNA here is from genome assembly GCF_964204655.1 of Triturus cristatus. Classification (NCBI taxonomy): domain Eukaryota; kingdom Metazoa; phylum Chordata; class Amphibia; order Caudata; family Salamandridae; genus Triturus; species Triturus cristatus. The sequence continues at coordinate 520,308,519 of NC_140595.1, read as the reverse complement.
CCTGGCCAAAATGAGCTTGTTGGTGGGCTAGGACATCTACACAGTAAGGTTTTGTGAAAGTGTATGGTGTGGACGCAGTAGCTGATAAGCATATATCAGCTATGGGGATGCTCCCTATGGCGGCCATAGATGCTCCATTCTTCAGACTAGATTGTGCTCTAGGAGGAGTGGGCAGAGTCCTCTTAGCATAGCATGTCAGGATGCATTTAACTATCCATTTGGCAATACCTGACTTGGATAGAGCTTACTCTCTGATGGGGGTTGGAGACCGCAACAAAAAGTTGTGTCTTCCTAAAAGCTTTGGTTCTGTCAAGGCAGTACATGAGGGATCGTTTTATGTCCAAGATACGGAGAGCCAGTTCCACAAATAAATCAGGATGTGGGAAAAAGAAAGTAAGGTCAATGGAATGATTAAGGGGGAAGCGGGACAACCTTATGGAGGAATTTGGAGTGATGCAGAGGACAACCCCATCCCTATGTACTTGGAAGAAAGGTTCTTCCAGAGTTAATACCTGCCGCTCATTGACATGCCTGAGAGGTGATAGCAACCAGATATGCCACCTTCCAAGAGAGGAACTGAAGAGGGCAGTGAAGGAGGAGCGAACATTGAGAGCCCATGAGTCGTGTGAGTACAATTTTGAGATTTCATGAGGGTGCCGATGGGACCTGTGGAGGAATGACCCTTTTGAGACCTTCCATGAAAGCTTTAACTACCTTATCCTGAAAGGAGAGACCTGTAGCCTATTCTGAAGGTAGGCAGCCACGGCAGCTAGGTTTAGTTGTATGGAGGTCAAGGCTAGACCAGAAACCTGCAAGTGGAGTAAGTAGCAGACCGTGTCTTGCATTGTAGCTTTTAAAGGATGAATATATTTTGCGTGACAGTAGTACATAAATCTTTTGCACTTGGCCGCATAGCAGGCCTGGGTGGTAGGTCTGCACGCTTCCTTGAGAATGCTCATGCATTCAGGTCGAAGATTAAGGTACCCAAATTCTATGACCTCAGAAGCCAGATCGCAAGGTTGATGGACCTGGGTGCCTGATTTCTCCATGGTTCTGCATGAATAGGTCTGACTTGTTGGAGAGCCTTTCATGCAGAATCAGAGAGAGTTTGAGCAGAGTTATGAGCCAGGTATGGAGGGCCACCAGGATGAGAGTGAGGGGCATCTGCCGAAGCTTTCGAATAACAAATGGAAGGAGAGGGAGAGGTGTAAAAGCGTAAGAAAATATCAATGATCAGTTCATCCATAGTGCATAGTGCATTGCCACTGGACTGTGGGAATCTGGAGGAGGAGCTTGGGCATTTGACGATTTCTGCTGTTGCAAAAGTAGTGGAGGAGGACTTGCAAGTGGAGTTCCCACTCGTGGACTTGTTGCTACATCATGCTGAGGTCGGCAAAATCTTTTTCCATCCGCAGAAGGTACTTCACTAACAAATTAATTTTATGGTGGACAGCCCACTGTCAAGTGCTCTGAAATAGCAGAGAGTGTTGAGGAGAGTGAGTTCCCCACTTTCTGAAGGTAATGCATGGCTGTCATATTGTCCTTCCAGACAAGAACAATCTTGGGTGAACAGGGTTTACCACGCATGCGAGACAACGCATGACATTACAACGTGGTTGTTACAACGACCGCGTTGTTACATCGCAAGTCTGAACAACGACTTGTGTTAGGGGTCAGAAGGGGTTGGATTTAAAATACAACACCTTCCCTACTGTTGCACAGACTGGAGTTGGAATAGTATATTATACTATTCCAACATCCAGCTCCCCCTACAGTAAGTCGTTGTTCCGATTTGCGTTGTAAAGTTATGCGATGTAACAACGCGGTTGTTGTAACGACAACGTTGTAATGGCATGCGTTGTAAACGCATGCAGACTAATGTGCCATATTCATAACCTTGCCTATAAGGTGAGGTAGGAAAGCCTTCAATGTTGGATAACAGTTAGAAGTTCCAGGTAGTTTATGTGGAAGCCTGGGGATGGGTTTCCAATGACCCTGGATAGTCAGATCCTGTAAGTATCTCAAACCGTAAGGGAGGTGTCTGTTGTAACACTTTTTACAGAACTGGGTCAAGGAAAGCCCGCCCCTGTAACAGGTTGTTGGTATTCCACCACTGCAGAGTGCGCAGTGTCGGCTCAACACTAGATCGTCCCTATGATCCTCCACCTGAGACTACTGTTGCTCTAAGCATTCCTGCAATGGGCTCATGTGTAGATTGGCATGGGGTACTATGACAATGCAGGAGGCCATCATGACTAGGAGGCATTGTTGATATGGAAGGAAAAGAGGGAGCAGTGCCTGAAAGGACTTAATCTGGCAAGGTATAGATAGGCTATGCCTACCTTCGAGTTGAGAATAGACCCTGGGTAGGGCTGGATCTGGATGGATTGAAAGTCTGATTTTTTGGGGCGTTGATGGCAAGCCTTAACTGATAACGGTGGTGTATTGTGACCTGTGTCTGTTTGGGGCATTGCTAGCGGGTGGCACTCTTGATCAGCCATCCATCCAGATAAGAGAAAACGTGGACGTCCATCTGAGCAAGTGTGAGGCCACCACCGCAAAGAACTTGGCGAACACCCAGGGTGCAGCAGTAACTTTGAAGGGGAGCACCTTGAATTGGTAATATTTTCCGCTGATCACAAATCTGAGATATTGGAAATGGGCCGGATGTATTGATATGTGGAAATGTGGCCTTCAGGTCCAGCATGATCATGAAGTCCCTTTGCTGGAGAAGTGGAATGAAATCCGGGAGAGTGACCATATGGAAGTTCTCTGAAAGGATAAATTAGTTTAGGGGCCTGAGGTCCAGAATGAGTCGTAGGGACATGTCCTTTTTGGGTATAAGGAAGTACAGCGAGTACACTCCTGTGTCTGGTTCTTTAGCCCCTTTTGAGGAGGAGCACTTTGACCTCCTCACTCAGTAGCCTATGGTGTTCTTGTGAGTGTGTTTGAGAAGTGGAATGGTGGGAGGTATGGAAGAGAGCTCCAGACAATGACCATGTCTGATAATATCCAACACTGGTTTGAGGTGCCGGTTTGCAATGTAGGAAAGAAGCCTTTTAGGCACCCCTCACCAGGGCAGTTGGCGGGGGAGTTGAGAAGGTGGGGGAAGGTTTTTTGGTGGCGGCTGCAGCTCCTTTTGGGGAGCCACCTTTACCTCTGCCTCTACAGTGGTTGCCTCTGTAGGACCATATAAAATAACCCCTCAGAGAGGGTTGCTGGCCCTGGGTGTGCTGGTAGGAAGTGGAGGCTTTGGGGTGGAGGTGTGGGGTCTTTTAGCCTCAACCATAAGGTGTGCAGCGAAAGGAGCCACATGGAGCAGATGTTTGAAGTGCACCCATTGCTTTAGCTGTCTCCATATATTTGTATTTTATCTTTCATAACATTTGGTCCACTTTTGGACCAAAGAAATGCAGGCCATCAAAAGGCAGGTTTAGTTTAAAGCCAGAGATACGGAGCCAGGCTTGTCTGTAGAAGGACGCTGGAATTTACCACCCTGGACGCAGTGTCTCCGGACTCTAGGGGATAGCGAATATAGGTGTTGGATATCTGCTTGCCCTCAGAGACTATTCCCTGTACCCTGTTCCTGTACTCCTCTGGGAGGTACTGGAGGAGCTCCTCCACCTAGTCCCAGGGGGCATGATGACATCTTGCAAGAAGGCCGATAGAATTAGCTATACACCACTGGTTAGCCAATTGCACGGCCACCCTTTCCCCCAAAGCATCTATGCATTTACTTTCTTTCTCTGGTGGTGGGGCATCTCTGATGGCCTGGGAACTGGCTTGCTTACTAGCAGTAGTGACCCCCAGAGAAGCGGTCGGGAGCTGACTACAAATGTAAATAGGATCAGTCGGGGGCATATCTACCACAGGTGTTGTGACTGGCTTGGACAGGGTCTTTTGAAGATATCAAGAGTGTGGCGTAGCTTGCCTTTGAACATTGGAGATACGGAGTAGAACGGTGAGTGGAAGAAAGGGTTTCATAAAGGAAGCCCTCCTCTAAGGGCTCTATGAAAATTCAAAATAAGGCGGCCCTACCAATGATTTCCCGATACGGTGTGGAATCGTACAGAGGGAAGGCCAGGATCTGTGTTCCCCGGTGGGTCTGCAATGTAAGAGTCCCATGGATCACCATGCAGAGGGTTGTCAAATGTGTCGTCCCGTTCTCCACGCCCACTCATGTCAGAGTGTTGAGACCCCGGAGGTGTGATGTCAAGGGGTCTCCTGGTGAAAGGGGTGGGAAGAGCGAAGGCTGAAGAACAGGGTGAGGGGATGGTATGTGCATGGATAAGGCCTGTAGCTTTATCAGATTTCTTGCGCTGTTTTGGTGGATTGGAATGTCCAAACTTCCTCAAAGGACAGCATATGTTTTTGAAGGTGGTAGAGCAGGGTCCGAAAGGCAGGTAAGGATCCAGCCGTATGGGGGTGTATGACCAGATGAGGCAGTATGGAGACTACCTCCTCTTACAGCTTGTGGAGAACTGGCTCGCCTGATTCAGCTTTGGACTTGCTGGTCGATGACGAGGTCTTTGGGTCAGATGGTAGTTCCAGTTTTGGCACAGAGGTTCTTGTAGGTGCAGAGGGTCGGGTCAGGGTCAGGTATAGGAGTAGTTTAAGCGGCCGGTCTCGAAGGCTTCTTTGGCACAGAGCCGGACCTGGGTAGGGTGTCAGTAGCGGTCTCACAGTGCCAACCATGACCCGAAGGCAGCAGTTCTCCAAAAGCCGGTCTTTGGTGCTCCAGAGTGGCTGAGTGCCCTTTGGCAGAAGGCTGCTCAGATTGAGAGCAGTGTTGAGGGTGCCGTACTCATGACCCGCTAGGCTGGCAGAAGGCCCTCTATCTCCAGATAGGAGCCAACCCTTTCCCCAGGGGAGAAAGTCTCTTCATCTGCAGCTGATAGTTGTGGATGACGCTCTCCCTTGATGTCCTTAGGACCGAAGAGGTATGGGGTGTCATCACAGCTCCTACACGACTTATCTAGTCAACATGCCAGACGGGTGCCAAGAGTCTTCCTGAAACGGAAGGAGTGGCAGGCATCGCAGGCGGCCTTGTTGTGCTTGGGCGACAGGCACAGTTTGCAGACCTGATGGAGATCGATCCAAGGATATTCCGTGTGGCAGTGAGGACAATACTGAAATAGCGTCCGTTCCATAACTGTTGAAGTATGGTAGAGAGACACGACAGAGACAACAGTAGGCCCCAAAGGGCAAGGCCCAGGAAGGGTCACGGTCGGCCCAGACCCCGCTTGTCCACCAAACGCTGACCCAAGACCGAGAGTAAGGGACATGCAATCAAAGTACAATACCGTCAGAGGGAAGGAAACCATGTGAATTGAAACGAGCACTGAGACTGTGTCGACCCAGAGCACACGTCCAAACTAGATGGCGCAAAGAAAACAATTTAACAATTGAGTCGATTACCATGCGCATTATCCCCAAGAGGAGAAGTCATAGTACCTTGTGACTCAAAAGACTTCTTAGAAGAAAAACACCTTGCACACATCAAAGCCCAACACAAGATGGCAGGAGTATGCACAGCATGTATATCTACAGCCACACATGCCTCGAACCTATGCGTTCCACACTCTCCTTGCTCAATCCAGAGCAACCAGGATGACTTAGGCCCATTCATTCTTGGTCTTCTTCAGAATTCCGGACATGAGATGTAGTGACAGAAGAAGTACAGGAGTCCCTCGCTCCATTCCAGTCAGAATGGGTCTACTAATGAAGGCTCTAGCACAAAATTGTTGAGACCGAGTTCTCGTTAGTGAAAAGATCTAGCCAGAGTTCGCCCACCCAGTGGTCGAAGACCGCACGCCCCATCTCAAGTTTTAGACGCCACTCATGATCTGCCATATGAGGTCTACTCAGTAGGCTCTGGAGTCCAACAATCCTGCCCGGTGCTTTACGACCATAAAAATGCTCTGGCACGCTAGCCATCTCCAGAGGACCCAGGACCCCAGTCCACTCTGCTTGTTGCAGAGCCACATGACGATAGTGTGGTCAATGAGAATCTGTAGCAGTATCCCCCTAGGGAAAGTAGGATGATGTGGAGCTGGCCCTCTAAAGTAGACCAGATTCCTCTGATCTTCACCTCCCAAGTCACCCTCTCCAAACCAGTAATGATGCGTTTGTCACCACTGTCCGCTCTAGGTGAGGGAAGGGACAGTGGCCTGGAGCACAACAAATTACGATTCGTCAGTCGCAATTGCAGATCATGAGCAATCACTACCAAAACCTGTATGATTTCAGAACTGCCTTAATGCTGGGCCCACTGGAATTTCAGGTTCCACTGCAGGGCTCACATTTATCACCTAGTGCGGTCGACAAGGAGAATGCACAAGGCTATGAGGTCAGATGCCTCAGAGCCACCCTCACATTAATCCAGGATTAAGCCTAAAACATCAGGTTCATAGCCTGAATGTATCGGACTCCTTGCTGTTGAGGAAAATCCCTGAACTTCACCCTGTCCAGGATCGCCCCAATGAATGGAAGCCTCTTTGAGGGAATCAGGTAGGACTTCAGTTGGTTTATGGTGAAACCCAATAATGTTAAAAGTTCCACACTGTCATTCAGAGGTGGTCCAAGACTGGCTGTGAAAAGCCTGTCTTCAGAAGCCAGTTGTTGCAGTAAGGGAATATACAAACCTATGACCTCCGAAAGCAGGCAGCCAGCACTGGCATCCCTTTCATGAACACCCAAGAGTCCCTGGTGAGGCTGAAAGAGAGCATGGCAATCTGAAAATGATGATGCCCACCTTGAGACACAGGTAATGCCTGTGTGACTGCTGGAAGGGTACATGAAGATAAGTCTTCTGCAAGTCCAAGGACACCATCCAGTCTCCCATGCCTAGAGCAGATCGGATCCGAGACAATGCGAGCACTTGGAATTTCTCCTTTAGCAAGAAGATGTTAAATGATTGGAGGTCCAAGACAGTCTTTAATTCCCATCATTTTTTTTGGATGGGGAAATGGCGAGAATACAATCCTCGTCTTTCCGTCTAGGGCACCCTTGGAGAGCAACAGGCATACCCCTCCTACCACAAGAAGGACAGATTAAGTGCTGGAATTTGTTCTGATGTGGAAGAAATATTGGGTTGGGAAGAGGGAAATGGTAGAGCACAGCTCGATTAAAAAAATTACGAGTCACATCTCTCAGATGTGAAGGTTCACCAACCGGTGAGGAAATGCTGAATTCTGCCTCCCACTGGTTGGGTGTTAGCTAATGAGGGAGGGCAAAATGAAGTGGTGTGCTAGCCAATGTAGTAGGGAAGATGAAATGGAAGATTGGTGGCTCCACTGGCCTCCGCTTTGCCTACCCGAACCAAATCCACACCCCAAAAGGACTGGGTTGTCTGCTGCATCACTGGTTGAAGAGGCAGTTTCTGCCTATACGCCACCTCTCTGGAATGCCACCTCTCTGGAATAAAATTTCCAGAATGGATGGAGGAAATTGTTTGGCAGGGGCCCGCAGCCACAAAAGGTGCGCTCTAGCTCTGCTACCCTTACAATGTTCCAAAGCAGACTCTGCTTTCTCTCTAACAAGGCAAGACCCATGAAAGCGCATATCCATTAGCAAAGGTTGTACTTAACCGGAGACCCCTGTGGAACTCATCCAGGAATGTCTAAGAAGGACAATATTGGTACTGACTGCCCTGCCGATGCAAGCCGTAGTATATAAACCGGCGCGGACATCCTACTTGGCTCTGACCTGCTCCTCATGTAGTGTCTAAGTCAGACACACCCCAAGATCTTCTGGGACAGCTGACAAGATTTTGCTGGCCATGTCCTAGAGAGCATGTGAATATCCGCACAACAGACAGACTGTGTTTGCAGTGACAAATTAAAGGAAGAAAACCTAAGTTGGCCAAACAGGTCTACCCTTCTGGATTCTCTGTCCCCTCCCCCTATCAATTAGCCCAAAACGAATTTGTGATATCCTTACTGGTCAAAGGCCTGTACAATAAGGCTCTCTGGATTGGATTGCTTGGTGAGAAAATCTGGATCATCAAAAGCCACTTTTTGATGAACGAACACCTGTCTGCTAACAGTAGGGGAAAAACTTACTTTCGGTCCAGAAGTCTTCAGAGTATCTGTGAGGGCATCATTAAACAGGAGCAAGGGCTCTGATGTTGCCGGCTCGGGCTAAAGAAATTCCGTCAACACATTTAATTTAGACTATATGGAGGGCAGCTGTACTTCTAGTGCCTCTGAACCACAACTGCAAATGAGGCATTTTCTTCCACTATTGGTCCATGTGGCAAGCCAAGCTTGTTCTCAGGTGAGGTACCAGGCACAGTGGCATTTTTTTTTATGAGGTGTATTGAGGGGGCAGCAAGCCATCCTCCTGCCCCATCATAGTCAATACTCTGGAGTGTTCCTTGCTCTGGAATAGGATCAGAATCAGAGACAAAAAGAGAATGGAGCTCTGCTGAAAGCGGCAACGTGGTAGAGGCACAGGATTACAATCAGGGTGCAAGGTAAACTGTTTGATTTTGTAACTTTATGGTGTTGCATCGGTTGAGCTAAAGCTAGTGTCAGTTCGGGGTCTGGCATAAGCGTCAGCACCTAATCATTCCATGGTGCTACAGACATCAGCCCTGGCATTAGGATGGCGGGAACCAGCGTGGATCTCAGAGCTGGGGCAAAATTCTGGTCCAGAGTCAGCAGAACCCTGGTTAATGGGTCCAGAGGGGACAGACTGCGCCAGGGAATGGACCATCAGTCAGTAACTAGAATGGAGGTCCCCTCAGGTTCTGTGGGGCCTGAAGGTACATCAGAGGAAGCCGGAAGCGCTATGAAAATTTGTAGCATGGCCTCTGATGGCCTCGAGCTGCTGGGGGTTAAAAAGTTTTTTGAAAAACACCTGTGACGGCAGGCTGGCGCTTCTCCTCCGCCCTCTTCTTCCTGCCTACGTTCCGCAGCAGGATGCAGGAAGCACCCGGCTCCCAGCCGCTAATTGCTAGCCTGAACGCCGTGGATCGGTGCTCAGCCAGGGAATGGGGGCCTGGGCATGTTCTCCACGCAGGCTGTAATGCATCCTGCATGGAGAAGATGCGAAGTGTGCATGAACGTAAACATGCAGTCATGTGCTCTTAAGAGTGAGCAAACCGTTCCTCCCCTGCTCCTCTGTCGTCAGAGGAGCCCCACCCCAAATGCAAAGCTGCAGCAGAAGGAAACATAAAATGTTAATAACGCAAGTTATTATCATTTTAGGTTTCCTTTATTTCACTGCTACGAAGCAAGTGGGGCGATTCTCCTCCACCTTAGCAGGGGAGCCGCCACTGGAGTATTTATCTTTACAGAGCCATGTTTTTAATCATCTAGTTGCTGATGAGAGGTAGAATCAGAGTGAGATGCAGTCGACATCTGCATGGAGTTCCAGTTTCCACACGATCTGTTTGCATAGTTGTAAAATGTTAGGCTAGGTGATGGACTCAATCAGATGGGGAGGGCGAACATTTTAAACAAAACTCGCATATTCAAGGAGCTTAATTGGATGGTGTAAAAGGTGAAGTGGGACTGATTTGTGTGCAGTCTGAGGAAGGAGATTTAGTGCAAAAGGAGATTAAAGTATTATTTCTTCTCAGAAGATTCCCTCAAAGGACTGGGACATACTCAAAATTCGAAGAATGTTGTAACTAAACTCTGATATTTGCTAAATGTATCCCAATTACCTACAGAATAGTGGAAGTAAAGTTAAACAGATGAGATGAAGGCATGTAATTTGCAACATTTGAATTTGAAACTGTTTTATTAAACACAGATACATGCAGCAACCATGTAACAAACATCAAAATGTATACCCATGTATTCATCCACAGTGCTATCTCCAGCAAATATTTGTTTCATCTCAGCCTTATCAAAAAGACTAAATTATCCAATGCACACAAAAACTAAGCGAGTGTTAAGAGAAAAAAAAGAGGGCTTCAAGAGAAAAGAGGTGGGACAAGAAGGCAGACCGAAACAAAATCATTAGAGGTAACCCCAAAATTGCTTGAGGGCCAAACTATATTTCAAAATCACAGCCAGTTCTAACTCTAGGTATGTCCAACTAGTTTAAGTGAGTTATGGCTTTCGACAAAGCAGAGAACATTCCTGAAAGACGAAAAATTCAAAAAAAGAAGTTCATGGACAGACGGCCAAGTCACGGATGCATGCACCATCTAGTGACCTCTCTTGTTTTTATAAGACTTCAAATAATTATGTGCCACGTGCTTCTACTGTAAACATCTGTCTACAGGTAAAACATGTTGAGGAATTCACTTCTAAACCTATGAATTCCTTTTTGACTGTCTGAAGGTCAATTCTTCACATTATAGGGACTTAGCCCAGTTTCGGGAGATTCCTTTGTTGCCTGTGTTCTAGTTAGCTCAAGTGCACACCACAGGGAAATTCATATGGGCATTCTCAAATAATTGTTGACGCACCTGTCAATGAAGCCATACCACAAGAAATTAAAGCTTAACAATGAATCTAAGTGGCAAAAAGCAAATCAATGACTCCTCAATTTAGCACTAAGATAACTCTGGCTCTCAAAAGTTAAACTACTTTCCAAATAAGATCCTCTACAGTTGACTCCAGTTGCAGTGGACACATTTTACAGTGTCTAATTGAACTTATAACACTAAACAAGATACGGCCAAACATAGCAAAGGGTAAATGGATAGTCCAACTAACTTAGAAGAGTGGGCTTTGGTGACTAAGGAAACAAATGATTTGTAATTGCTTGTTCCATGCTACCTCACAGAACTGCGCTAGAGAAGACACACTAAATGAGCAAGGACTCTGTATAATAAGAAAGCTGAAATGGTGTTTCCACAGAAATCTACATAGTTAGCACTCATATTTGTGTTGTGGTAGCTTTTCATGCTGTTATGAACAGTTAGATGATTACTGTAAATACTCTACCATCTACGTACGCCTGGGTATAGTGTGCTGCCCAGTGTGACAGCAGCCTTCCAACAAAACTAACAGTTGGTCTTCAAAATAGGCTAGCTCAACAGGGTTTGGTGTCTCCACTTTTTCTTTGTACCCAAATACAAGGTGAGATAGGCTAATTTTTACTGCCAGCAACACTATTTGTTTACTGAGTACTCTCATTCTAAACTGCCACCTGCAAAGCATGGCCTCAACCATGGCAACTAATGAGCAGTCAAGATATAGGCCGGCCTCGTCAGGCTGAGACTACAACAGAGATTGCCCATGGGAACAGCCGGACTCCAATCTCCAGTGTAAGTCTCAGGAGCCACAACAGCAGAATGAAAAATAGTCCCCTAACCTCCATGTAAGGAAGTAGACTTGTTTCAACCCTCAGTGCAATGGGCCCACCGCAATCCCACACTGCAGTAGCAGCTTAGGATCACCATGCCTGAACAAATATGTTTGGCTACTGTCAATGATCCAATAGATTCTCCAGAGCAAAAGAGGGTTTCCAATGAAGGGCGAATGGACCACATCTTCTTGATGGTGACAAATTAATGGGGCTGTAAATCATTGGCTGAAATAGGGGGACTGGGGATAGAAGAGGACCCAATCTTGAAACCAGGTGCTTTCAAACTCACTGGGTGTTACTTGCTTGACCTGAGTAGAGCTTGTAAGGAGGACATCAAGTGTGATAGAGATTGGGGATCTGGTAGGAGGGGACTCGCTAACTCAACAGCCGAAAGGGAGCTTAGGGGTATATCCAGTCATCCAGAACATGTACATACCCTGGGATGACTCTTACCAACAATACTATGCAAATCTCCAGTGGATCATTGCACCCTTACTCTGCATGCAAGCCAAGCTGGCTCTGAAAAGATACTTGATCAATGATGTCACACAGAGTGCACGCATCTCCAAAAATGAGAAGGCGATGTTATGCTGGTCAGTTGGTGCATAATGTTGGAGCCAAGATGCAATGACAAAGTGTGGCAAGAGTCACCTGAGCTAAAAGAAAAATAGAATGGATGTAAAAAGATCTAATGTTCCAAGAGGTATCAGGGGGTCATTGCCCCATGTTGGGATATCAATCAGCAATAGACTGAAATGCATATAATTCAGTGAACAATAGAGAACTGCCCCCAGCAATAGACATTTCAAGAATTATAATAAAAGCATAAAATGACATGCAGTCTAAGAATCAACATTAAACTTACGTCACTACAATTGGACAAGTTAGAAGGGAGTGACAGCCCAGGTGATGTTTTACTTCTTGGTTGCTCATCTAGTGTATTGTTATTGCATTTGTCCAGCTGCTCATTGTTTATTATTAAAGTTATGTCATTCTCTGGAAAAGAAAGTACACAAACCAAATTGGAATTAATGCCACAGTTATTTGTCAATCATCATTTAGCATTGCAAAGCAGAGAACGAAATTTAGCATCTCATTGTCTTCCATTTTTATTTGGGAAACCAGTAAAAAAAAGTAAGTAGGGAAAAAGGATACGCTTTACATTTGAAGGTACTACCAATATTTCTGTTTATGTTTATCTTTGCTGGATGTCCAGATTTTTATGTTTGTTTCCCTATATTTCCATATCCTACAATTTCTTGCTCTTGTTTTTATAAAGAGCGGTCAAATGTTTTTCGAGGAGATTGTCTCCCCATATCTCAATTTCAGAACAGTCTAATTGTTTCAGATACGAAAAGGACAATACTGAGCAAGTCACCAGCATGTATTTAAGGAAAGGCAATTTGAACATCAGGCTGTACAATGTAACAAAGCATAGGTAAGTGTTATCAGTCAATCTGGTAGTGTAAAAGAGAGGAGCACTAATAAGAAATAGTAAGAAAAGAAAGAAAATCACAAAGAAGACAAGGGTAGACATTTATCAGTAGCCTGATACTGGAAAATTAGAAGATGGGTGACCTCCCAGATTAGATTGGTTGATTTACATTTTTATATACATTCCAACTATAACTTGACAATCATTTGGTGAGAGCCGTGTAATAAACACGGAGGTTTAATATTCTGCTTATGCATATTTTCCCACAATTTGTTAGTCTTAATTGTCATGCTTTTAGTCATATTTCACACAACAGTGAATCTTTTTGTAGGAGTCACCTATGCCCACCAGGTGTGTACCAACAATTTGCTTGAGTTTTGACAATTAAACTACTCATTGAGTGATAAGGGGCAGAAGGAATATGCTACTTACCAGTATGCATCTGTTCTTGGCATGTAGAGCTGCAGATCTACACACTTGTGCATAGATCGCCATCTGGTGTTGGGCCCGGATGTTTGCAGTTTGTTTTTCCTCTTAGAAAGTCTTTGGAAGTCACGAGGTAGGTGACTCCTCCCTTGGATCGTATTGCGCATGGGCTTCGGCTCCATCCTCAGATTGCTTTTCGCCAGCAGGGAAATGATGGAGCATAGTAATAACAGTGAAGAGGTCCATGTGTGTGATATCTAAATAAGATAAACTGGAACAGATACAGGTAGCCGGGGAGGCGGGTGGGCATGTGTAGATATGCAGCTCTACATGCCAAGAACAGATGCATACTGGTAAGTAGCATATTCCGTTCGAGGCATATGAGGTGCAGATTACACACTTGTGCATAGATTATATAGCAGTACCCATCCTTAGCGGCGACCACCGGTATCTGTTGCAGTGGTTTGAAATAATGTTTTGAGTACAGCCTGGCCCACACTAGCTTGTTGCTTAGTTTGCACATCTACACAATAGTGTTTAGTGAAAGTGTGCGGTGTTGACCATGTAGCTGCTTTGCAGATATCATCTAATGGGATGTTTCCTAAAAAAGCCATTGAAGCCCCTATTTTACGTGTAGACTGGGCTTTAGGGGCAACGGATAGCGTTCGTTTTGCTTTGTGGTAGCAAATTTGTATGCACTTGACAATCCACCTAGCTATCCCGGATTTGGAGATGGGGTTGCCTTTGTGTGGTGGAGAGAAAGAGACAAAAAGTTGTTTGGTCTTATGGAAAGGTTGTGTTCTCTCGATGTAGTAGAGTAAGGCTAGTTTGACATCTAGTGTGTGAAGAGCTCTTTCTGCAACGGTCTGTGGTTGCGAGAAAAACACTGGTAGTTCTACAGATTGGTTTAGGTGAAATGGAGAAATGACTTTGGGGAGGAATTTTGGGTTGGTACGGTGAACCACCTTATTATGGTGCATTTGTAGAAAAGGTTCTTGAATAGTAAGTGCTTGTATCTCACTGACCCTTCGGAGGGAAGTGATGGCTACAAGAAAAGCGGTTTTCCATGTTAAGAATTGAAGTTCACATTTGTGTAGTGGTTCAAAAGGAGGTCCCATTAGTCTGGTGAGAACGATATTTAGGTTCCACACAGGTGAGGGTGGCACTGTGGGGGGAATTATTCTTTTAAGGCCTTCCATGAAGGCTTTAATGGCAGGTACTCTAATGGACGTATAGGCTAGATTGCACCTTTGTAGGTGGAGTAAGTAGCCTATGATGTGTTGAATGGACACATCTAGGGGATCGATGGTGTTGTTATGACAATAGACAACAAAACGTTTCCACTTGGTGCCGTAGCACGCTCTAGTGGTAGGGCGCCTAGCTTCTTTGATGACGTTTATACAGTCAGGGGGAAGATTTAGGTACCCGAATTCTAGGATTTCAGGAGCCAGATCGCAAGGTTGAGCTGAGCTGGGTCCGGGTGTCTGATCTCTCCATGGTTCTGGGTTAAGAGGTGTGGAGAGAGGTGTAATTTTTGATGCGGTACTACCGATAGTTCCAGCAGTGTGGTGTACCACGGTTGTCCGGCCCAAGTTGGCGCTACTAATATTAGTATGAGGGAGTGCTGTTGTAGCTTGCGCACCACTAGTGGAATGAGTGGGAGAGGCGGAAAAGCGTACACAAATCTGCCTGACCAGTTCATCCATATCGCATTGCCTTTGGACAATGGGTGTGGGTATCTGGCGGCGAAGCTTGGGCAATTTGTGTTTTCGTGGGTGGCGAAGAGATCTATCTGTTGATGTCCCCACATTTGAAAGTATGGGTGAAGAACTTGCGGGTGAAGTTCCCACTCGTGGAGTTGTTGCATTTGTCTGCTGAGTAGATCTGCCATAGTGTTTTGGACTCCTGGGACATGCTGGGTTAGGAGAAACATTTTCTGGGGTATGGCCCATCTCCATATGCTCTGTGCTAATTGAGAGAGCTGTGGAGAGTTGTGAGAAAGTGCCATCTTTTTTGCATGGTATGCCCCCACTTTTTGCTGAATGTACTTTGACTGAGTGTGCCCTGGACTCCTGCCAATCAGAAGCCCTGGGCCTATGTTCCTTCCCTAAAACACACCAAACCCAAATTGGCAAACCCTGGCCACATGTCAGCCCCTAGTAAATGGTACCC
The DNA here is from genome assembly GCF_964204655.1 of Triturus cristatus. Lineage (NCBI taxonomy): Eukaryota > Metazoa > Chordata > Amphibia > Caudata > Salamandridae > Triturus > Triturus cristatus. The sequence goes on along the minus strand of NC_140595.1, from coordinate 520,293,215 downwards.
TAGGTACCCAGGGCCTTGTGACCAGGGAAGGCCTCTAAGGGCTGCAGCACTCACTGTGCCACCCTTAGAGGCCATGTACCCTTACACACACACACACTGCCTTTGCAGGCTGGGTGTCTGGGTGCAAGACAAAACAAAGTCGACATGGCACACATCCCTGTGTGCCATGCCCATCACCTACACTGCCATGGCATACATCAGCCACCCCTCTAGCTGGGTGCCTTATGTCAATGGTGTGGGCGCAGGAGCCCTGTGCCCCTACAGTACCCAGGTCCATTTCTGAGCACTGGAGGTGCAGTGCTGCCATTTAAGAGTACATGGTGCTGAGAGCTCGTCAAACACGAACTCCACAGCACCATAATGGCAACACTGAAGATTGAGAAGTTTGGTGTCAAACTTCTCAGCACATTAAACCCACACTGATGCCAGTGTGGGATTTAATGTACCAAGCACCCCAGAGGGCATCTTAGAGATGCCCCCTTAAACCTAACCTACAATCCACGTCTGCTATGAGGCTGCCTAGGCTGCCACACAGCAGACATGTTGCTGGACCCCTGGGTGGGAGAGACCCTGCTCTCCTGGGCCTGCAACAATGCAACTCCTGGGCGAGGTGCTAAATCTCCTCCCCCAGGATGGGCAGGGGGAAGCTTCAAAGGCATGCCGCCTCTGTGAGCTTCCCCAGGCCACTGCAACCCCCCACTCTGGCGGGAAGCTTGGCCGGAAACCCCAAATAAGGACAGGGGATGTGCCAGCCTGCCAACCCCACCCCTCAGGTGGGGGAGGCGAGGTGAAGCACATCTCCGGGCTTTCGCCATCTTGAAGATGGGAGGCCCTACCCTATCAGGACTAGGCTACTGCCCGCCTCCCACAGGAGAGAGGCAGGATAGGGGGTGTACCCACCCCAGGTCAGGGACCCATTGGTCCCTGCCCTTCACCTACCTGTAACGCCCCTAAATCTAGTATTTAGGGGCACCCTGAACCTTCCTTCCCCAGATTCCGAAATACAAAGAAGAGCAAGAAGAAAGAAGACCTGCCCTGCAGCTGCTAAGAAGAGGAAGACACCAACTGCTTTGGCCCCAGCCCTACCGGCCTGTTCCTGCTCCAACCCGGCATCTCTTGTGGCCAGCAACCTCACAAACCTCGGAGGACCTGGCTACCTTTTGGCTCTAAGCCCCTGGGACTCCCATGAGTAGAGGTTCTACTCAAAACCTACCTCTAATCCCTGGCAGCAGCCCGGAACCGCAAACCCAGCGCACTCTGCACTGGCCAGTGCCGGAGTGAACAAAGACCACAAGGACGACCCCCACGGCAACTGTGACCCCGAGTCCGGCACCCAAGGACCTCCCTCGACCCTCCTGAAGAAGCCCGCAGCCCCAAAACAAGGTGCCCCCCCTACCACGATCAACAGAGGGTAAGATTTCCCGACACCAAAAGGCACCCCTGCACGCGGCGCCCTGCGGCCCCCAGTGCCCAATCCCGGGGTCCCTACCTATCCTCCAACTACCCAACTTACCTCTCGAAGTGGTGGTGGCACCTGAGAATCCTCGTCCCCGAGCTTGCAGTCGTTTTCTAAACCGGAGATTTCCTATTGAAATCAATGGAGCGCTCCCGAAGGCTCAAAAGCACCCTGTACCCAGCCGCCCTGGCAGTGCAACCTCTACATCTACCTACTTCCCCACTTGCCCTGAGTAAGTGACCAGGAGCACAGCTCCCACAGCTGCGTGGCTTGCTAGTCAGCAGCCACCAACCAAGGCCCCCCTATCCCTCATAGGATATCATTGGGCCTAATTCTCTCTGCACCCAGCGACCCTAGAGTCGCTGAGGGTGAACCAACTGTACCTACCTGACCCTGGGGGACCCAAGTCTATTCCCAGAACCTCAACTCTGCCAGTCAAGTACTTACCTTTAAACCGATAACTCTATTTTCTTCATAGGGTAACATTGACTGGCTTTTTCCTGAAATTTCTTCTAAGTGTGGACTTTTCAAATCTTAAAATATTCACCAAAAATCAGCCGAGTAACGAAAACGAAAATACTCACCTGCTATTAGGTGAGCTCCCAGTGCTGGATCTTGGTGCCCAGCACTGACCCTGAAAAGGATTCGCAACCGTACTTACCAGTAACTCAATTTTCTTTCATAGGAAACCATTGACTAATTTTCTGTGAAATTTCTTCTAAGTGTCGATTTCTGCAAACTTTAAATATTCTTTAAACATCGTATAAATTCTGAAAACGTAATTACTTACCTGTTTTGGATAAAGGTCCCAGTACTGAGTCTAGGCACCCAGTACTGGATTACAAAAGTAACAAGAACATACTATGTCTGCAACTTGAATTTTCTTCCATAGGGAATCATTGACTGTTTTCTTTGAAATATTTTTAAAGTGTCAACTTTTAAAATAGCTAAATATTGTTTAAAAATCATCACAGTAATTAAGTCGACTTTCATCACTTGATTCTAAGTACTGACCCAGGACTGAATCTAGGATCCAGTCCTGGAATTCCAAAAGTAATCTTAAAAGTAATCTGTTGCAAATAACTTGAAATTTCCATTGAGCTCAATGCATTGTTGTGTTTAAAATAGAGTTGCCTATTGCAACCACTTGTAACCGTTTACAAAAGTCAATTGCATATTGCAAAAGTATTTATATAAAGCATCTCATTCTGAGAACGTATATTTTAATGCCGAGTGTTGGTTCTAAAATAAAACAAGCATATATTTTTTATATATAAACCATTGGCCTAGAGTTCAGTTATTGGAGTGTGTGAGACCATTTGCTGACTGAGTGTGTACAACAAATGCTTTACACTGTCCTCTGATACTGCCTTACTGCTCGACCAAGCTACCACTTTAGAGAGTAAGGTTATATCTAACTTTAGCCTCTGTCAAACCCTGGGGGACTGTGGACTCTGTACACCCTGCACCTATTAAGGAACAGTATATACAGAGCCACTTTCTCACAAGAGTGTGTGCCGCCTTGTTTTTGAATATAATACATGGCTGTCATGTTGTCTGTGCGGATTAGGACTGCCTTGCCTGAAATCTGTGTTTGAAAAGATTTTAGGGCTAGGAAGATTGCTAGTAACTCCAGATGGTTGATATGGAGTAGCTTCTGTTGAGGTGTCCATTTGCCTTGTATGGTGAGATGTAATAGATGAGCTCCCCGGCCGGAGAGCGATAAGTCTGTAAGTCTGGGGAACCGGGTCCAGGAACGGTCGACCTTTGGAAAGGTTTGTGGTGGTCAACCACTGCAGAGAGCGATGGGTACGACCGTCTACCAACACCAGATCTGTTAATTGACCCTGGGCCTGGTTCCATTGGTGCGCTAAGCACTCTTGGAGAGGACGCATCTGGAGTCTTGCGTGAGGTACTATGAAGATGCAAGAGGCCATCATCCCTATTAGTTGCATGAACAGCCGAGCTGGAAGGGAGTGTTGTGCTATGAATTTTGCGTGTAGAGCCGGAATGCTTGCAATCCTGGCAGGATTGGGGTAGGCGAGCACTTTTGAGGTGTCTATAGTGGCACCTAGATATTGTTTTATGTGGGATGATTGTAGATGGGACTTTTCGTGGTTTACCGTGAAGCCTAGCTGGTGAAGTAGCTGGATCGTGGTGTGTGTGTGTGTGTGTGTGTGTGTGTGTGTGTGTGTGTGTGTGTGTGTGTGTGTGTGTGTGTGTGTGTGTGTGTGTACACACTGATTGTATGAACTGGCTTTTATCAACCAGTCATCTAGGTATGGGAAGACATGAATGTCTTCGCAGATGTGCTGCCACTACTGCTAGGCACTTGGTGAATTGGTAGTGTTGGCCGTCCACTACAAATCTGAGGTACTTCCTGTGAGCGCTGTGCACTGGAATGTGGAAATAAGCGTCTTTTAGGTTCAAAGTCGTGAGGAATTCGTTTTGGGAAAGCAGCGAAGTACCCGCTGAAGCGTCACCATATGAAAGTGGTTTAAGTGTATGTATTTGTTTAGGGGCCGAAGGTCTAGGATGGGCCGTAGAGTCTCGTCCCTTTTTGGTATGAGAAAATATAGGGAGTAGACCCCCATATTTTGTTGGTTGGTAGGAACGTGTTCTATTGCCTTTTTGTCTAGGAGGGAGATTACCTTCTGCTTGAGTAGCAGTAGTTCTGGTGACATTGGGCGTTGTCTGGGTGGAATGTTTGGGGGGGGTTATTAGTTCTAGGCAGTAGCCTGACCGAATTATTTGTGTTACCCATTTGTCTGAGGTGATGGTAGACCAGACCGGAAGGAAATGTTGGAGTCTGCCCCCGACCGGAGTGTGATGGTCTGGGGGAAGTGGAGGGAAGTCATTGGGTAGGCGCAGTGGCAGAGCGGGCGGTGTTTGTTTTGCCTCTGCCTTTGTTATTGTTGCCCCTGTAGCCGCCTCTTTGATAACCCCTTGTAAAGGTGGACTGAGTAGGGGATTTGTATGAAGTGGAAGCGGTGTCTGAGGAGTAGCCTCTGGATGTGCTCCGAAAGGAAGAGCGGCGAAAGGAGCGTCTGGGAGGGTGAGATTGTAAGGCTCCCATGGATTTTGCCGTGTCAGTGTCCTTTTTAATTTTCTCTAGGGCGTCATCCACTTTTGGCCCAAACAAATGTTCCTGGTCAAAGGGATGGTTGAGGATGGAGGCTTGTACCTCCGGTTTAAAACCTGATATCCTTAGCCAGGCATGGCGACGGAGGAGGACACTAGTATTGATAGCCCTAGAGGCTGTGTCTGCTGCATCTAAGGCACAACGTATGGAGGTATTGGTAATTGTTTTGCCCTCCTGAATTAGCTCATTGGCCCTAGCTTTGTATTTATCAGGGAGATGGTGCATTATGGCTTCTAACTCGTCATAATGGGCCCTGTCATACCTCGCTAGTATTGCTTGTGTATTGGCGATACGCCATATATTGGCCGCTTGAGATGCAGTACGCTTGCCTGATGCGTCCAAGAGTTTAGACTCTTTGTCAGGTGGTGGTGTGTCACCTGACGCCTGGGAGTTGGCCCTTTTCTGTGTTGTGGATACTACCAAGGAATCTAGTGGCGCTGGCCCTCTGATGTAGGAGGGATTTGTTGGGGCGGCTTTATATGTCTTCTAAATGCGCGGGTTAATGACCCTGGCCCTGACTGGGTCCTTAAAGACCTCCGGCACATGTTTTATAACACCTTTAAGCATAGGCCATATGGAGGTGGTCCCATGTGTGGTGTCAAATGTATCTAGGAGGAAATCTTCCTCCACAGGGTCGGTATGTAAATCTACCCCGTGGTAGAGTGCCGTCCTTTGCAGTAAATGGTTGAACCCCAAGGAGTCTTCCGGTGGAGAAGGTCTGGAAGGGTAACGGTCGTCTTGTGGGACGTTAGGGATATCAGGGATATTATACTCGTCCCATGGGTCTGGGGATCCTGGGGGAGTGGGGTTCCCCTGTAGGTATATCTTGGGGCACATCCCCTATGTCATCGTATGGATCCCCTTGTTCATCATCATCCGGGGATGGGGTCGGGGAATGATGAGGTGGGGGTGGAGGAGGTGGAAGAGGGGAAGGTGGAAGAGGGGAAGGTGGAGGAGGTGGTGGAGGTGGGGAAGGTAGTCTGAAAGGGGAGGTAGCAGAGTCCTTCCTTTTTGGAGGTGGAGGCGGAGCAGGTTTCTCTAACTGTCTCTTTTTGATAGAGAGCATCAAATGTCCAGTTTTGGGATCCTTAGTTAGTGTTTTTTGTAAGGGATCTGGTGCGAATAGTTCTGGCGAGGTTGGTTGGCCCGAAGGAGTCGGGCCGTTGGTTTCTTAGGTTTATCGGTGTTGGTTCGTTGTTTGGAACCATGCTTGGAAAGCTCCGATTGTTTAGTAGGTGCCGAGATGGATTTCGGCTTCGAAGTGTCGGTGGCCTTGTGTGCTTTTGTCGGTACCGAAGATGGGGTCGGTGCCGAGGAGCTGGGTCTCGACCCAGAGTGTTTTGGTGTGGGGCTCGGTGTCGAGATGGAGGCCGGTTTCTTTTTCGGCGCCGAAGAGTGTTTATCGGCTCCGACGGTGGGCTGGCTCGAGCCGCCCGAAGGCTTAATTGGCTTCTTTACAGGTCCCAAAGGTGCGGTGTGGGAAGCAGTGTCTTTGGTCTTGCTTAGGCCTGAAGGCGTGACCGAAGCCTTTTTCGGTGCCGGTGAGGGTGTGTGTGTGTGTGGGGGGGGGGGGGGTAGATCAGTACTCACGACCCTCTGTGCCGGAGTGATGTCCTCCACATCTGAATCGTCGGCTTCGGAGGCGCTGACGAGTCCCTAGTCGGTGTGTTCTGGAGCGTCGACGCCTTCCCCGAAGATGTCGTCCGGGATCGCCGTCGAGGAGTGTGCCATGGTTCTTCTGGCTCTTCGGTCCCGAATAGATTTCTTGGACCGGAAGGATTTACACACCGGACAGTCTCGAGCCTCGTGTTCAGGGGAGGGGCAGAGATTGCATACCTCGTGGAAATCGGTGTGGGGGAATTTGGACCCACATCGAGGGCACTTTTTAAATGGAGTTCTTTCCATTAGCCAGGACCGGAGCTGGAGTAGGCCCGAAGGCCGCTGTCGACGACTGGAACAGAAGGTCTTGCTGATGAGAGGCGCGTCGAGTGGGAAGATCGCGATCGAAACAATACCGCGAATTGGGGAGAGGATTGCGCGTCGATCGTCGAACTGGAAGCTGTTCGGAACCGGAGCGCGAAGATTACATCCGAGCCCGATGGCAGAAAAAAACAATCTGAGGATGGAGCCGAAGCCCATGCGCAATACGATCCAAGGGAGGAGTCACCTACCTCGTGACTTCCAAAGACTTTCCAAGAGGAAAAACAAACTGCTAACATCCGGGCCCAACACCAGATGGCGGTCTATGCACAAGTGTGTAATCTGCAGCTCATTTGCCTCGAACATAAGTGTTACATGTTAGTGTAAAGCAGCATGACAGCTACAACCAATTATAATGCAACAGAAAAGGAAAAATGCTTTAGAAAAAAAGAACATGGCATCCACAATCAAATATTATGCAACAGAAAGGGAAACACTTTAGAAAAGGTGGCAAAAGATTGCTACTTACGATATGCACACAAAGATTAAATGTTGCAAACGAACACTACAAAAATAAAAGCATGTGTAACTTGTTTTCAACTATGTTTATGCAATATTTGTAGCTTGTAGGAATTGTCATGCTTCTACTATCTGCCATTGAAAGTGGCAAGATCCATTTAGACTTGAATAAGTGAGCAAATATATTCACAGATCATGGAATCCAGCAAATGTTCCAGTTTTTACGATCCTGACGCTTCTCAAAGGCCAAACCTAGGTAAGCAATTTTATTTTACTTACCTACGATTATAGACATGCGGTATAAGCAGATTACCACTGTTTGAAACTATTCTAGTTATTTTTTGGTGTTGCCATTTATAAAGGGGCCAAGAAACTATGAGATAACTGCACAAGTAATTCACAAACTTTGCACCCTTACAATCTGTTTATTTACACTGTGAGAAGCATTGTTCTCTTGGAAAATGGGACCAAAGCACATGAAAAGCATATGACTTTACTGAGCCTTGATACTTTCCAGTGAAAGTTTTGGAACTTGATCTATTGGAATTACTAAGTTTGGTAAAATTAAGCTATTGACGTATTTTTGGAGCGGTCCTGCACTCGTATCTCCACCCTGGTACTAATTCTGTCAGAGTTAAAGGCAAAGACACAATTTGCCACACTTGGGTTAAATAGTACGAACGATATGTATCCAGAGGACAAATCTACATAATAGTCACATGTTAAAACGCTACAGCAATGCTACCAAACACATCTAATGGGGTAAATGGGGTGACGACTTAAGAGATCCTGATGACAGAAGAACAATTCCGGTTTTGCTATGCGCAAACTAAAAACGTATCACAGTACTAAACATCAGCTTCTTCATTGAAAATTTCTGCATAGATTACAGTATACACCAAAGATACTAGTGAGTTGGGCGCTAGGTGGCGCTAGCCAGGATGGCCGCGGCGAGGTAGAGCTCCGTGCTACCTGACCCCTCACATCCGTTCTTCCTCCGTTGCTGCCGTCCTGGCTGCAATCCGCTTCCTGCCACTTGCTGCGGAGTTGTAGCCCTACCCTCGCTGCGACTTTTGGCGGCCTCCGAGCCTTGGGGACTGAGCTTTGCCGCCTGCAAGAGTCACCGCGGCGGGGGCGCGCACTCGGCCGGCGGCGCCTGCTACGAGCGCCTGCGGCGCTACACGAGGGGCGCAGGCCTCTGTCTGCTGGCGGCTGTCCGGAGGCGGGAGAAGCCCGCGGAGAGGCATATCGGCCTGTGACACACCGCGGGTGAGTGGGGGGGGGGGGGGGCGCGACAGATCCCCAGCGCCTCCCCGGCCGCGGGGCCCTGATCGGCGGGCGGATCGGCCCGAGTAGTAGTGGGAGCTCGTGGGGCTGGGCCCGGATCAGTGATTGCCGCCACCCGCCATATTGTCGCACCCTGGCCTGTGAACCGGTGCATCCTCCGGAGGACTGCCTTTCTCTGCCCCCCCGACCCCCCTGCTACGAGCGTATGGTGGTGATAGCTGCTGGCGAGGTCCCCCGTGGAGGCTCGGCCCCCCCCCCCCGGATCTTGTGGAAGGCCCCCGCACATCGCGCTCCGGTGCCCGCGGCGGCGACCTGACGGGGGGGCGACGCTGAACTGGTTCCGCCTGTGCCGACTGCTGGGGGGCTGCTGCCGAGGGGGCCCCTCTGCCCATTGCCCCTCGTCCCCCCTGCCTGGCGAGGTGGCCCACGGGGCTGCGGTGGGCTGGAAGGGGGCGCCCTGTGACCTCTGCGTCCCGGGAGCGGGGGCAGTAGCGGTGCTCCGAGCTGCTGGACTGGCCCTGCGGCTTGCCCGGGGGCCTCCTTCTGGGACTGCACGGGACGCGGAGCGGTGCTCGCCCGGCCCCGGCCTCGGAGGGCGCGACGCGTTGATCCACCATGGGCAAGGACAAAGGCCCTAAGCAGCTGGCAACATCCCACCAAACGAAGATTGACCGCTTCGCGACACCGGACCCCCCGGGTGCCGGCGGAGGGGAGGCGCCCGCCCCCAACAAAGACTTGGCCACCATCCTACACGCGATCGATGCCTCTCGCACCTCGTTGGAGGGGATGGTCGGGGAGGTGAAGATAGATGCTGCGCTTCTGAGGCAGGATCTCCGCAACGCCACGGCCCGCATCACGGAGGCCGAATCGCGGATCTCCGCGACGGAGGATGACATCCATCAATTACAAGACAAGGTCCGGGAGCTCACGACCCACTCCAAGGAACTACACAGGCGGGCGGAGGATGCCGAAAATCGCGCCCGCCGCAATAACCTTCGCTTGGTGGGCTTCCCGGAGGGGGTCGAGTCGGGCCGGGCCGACGACTTCCTGGAGGCCTGGTTTAAATCCTGGATGCCGGCGGGCAGCTTGTCAACCTGGTTCGTGGTGGAGAGGGCGCACCGGTCGCTGGCGTCCAAGCCTCCGGTGGGGGCCCCCCCCGCGCCCCTTTATTCTTCGGATCCTTAACTTCAGGGACAGAGATGCCATTCTGCGGGAGGCTCGGGTGAGCGGCAAACTGGCCTATGACAATCACACCATTATGATTTTCCCAGACTACACCCGGGAGGTCCAGGAGCAGCGCCGTTCATACACGGAGGTGAAGCAGCAGCTGCGCTCCCTGGGCCTTCAGTACCAGCTCCAGTTCCCGGCCCGCCTCCGTCTTGTCTTTCAGGGTAAGACGCTGTTCTTTGACACCCCCAGGGCGGCCTGGACATGGATTACCGAGGAGCGGCCTCTGCGGCAGCCGGGCGGAGGGCCGCCCGTTGCAAGGCCCGGGTGCCCCGTTGTGGGTGGGTCCCAGCGGCCGCGGCGCGGGAAGCGCACACGCTCCCGGCAGCGGCGAGGTGCCGCGGTCCTCAAGGCCCGGTCTGTGAGCGCTTCTGGCAGACCGATGAGAGACTCCTCCGCCTCTTCTGAAGCCTCCTCCCGGGCGGCCGGGGGATCCCGGCGCCGAGCATCACCTGGGCCGACCGGATCTCCGACCCCCCTCAACACGCACATTGACTCATCAGACCTTTCTCGCAGTCCAGCTATATGACTTTTTTCTTTGTTTCTTGCAGTTGCGGGGAAGGTAACAGCCTTGCCCGAGGGCGGGGGTAGGGGGCTCCACATTCTTGCGCTCCCCAGTGCCAGCCCAGGTCCGCACAATGTAATCCGTACTTCAGGAGGGGTCCACTACGCTCTTTATACCCGAGCGCCTGAGCTTGGGGTCTTGTGACTGTTGGTTCCGTTCGGGCGACAGATGCTTCTGGTTTTGAAGTGTAGGGTGGGGGGTGGGGGGTTGGGGTTGGGGGTTTGTTTGGGGTTTCTCTTCGCGAGACTGTTTTGTTTGGGTTTGCACTGTTATTTACTGAGCCTTTCACACAGCGCTGCGCGGCGCGAGGCGTCGCGTCCCTTCACTCAGCTCCATTTGCGCGCTCTACTGCCGCTCACCCTCCGCCACCGTCCGCTCGCTTCCCCCGGTGGGGGCTCCATGGTCCTTCAGGGGCCTGCACGCTCCGTGCCCCCTTTGCTGACACCTGGGTTCAAGGGTATCCCCCCGGTGCCCCCCGCCTGCCCTCTCCCCGGCGCGCTCCATTCCCACTGCTGCCATGGCTGATTTAGCCCCCAAAGCCCAGGTGCGCATCCTGTCCTGGAATGTGAACGGCCTGCTGGACCGGCTTAAGCGCACTGCTGTCCTCAAATACGCCCAGCGCGCGGGTGCGGACGTGCTCCTGCTTCAGGAAACCCACCTCCTCGGAGAAAACTGTCCCTTTCTGGCGCGGGTCGCGGGGGGGGGGGGGGGGGACGACTCCGGCGCGGGGGTCCGGTCTCGGACTCCGGCGCGGCGCGGGGGTCCGGTCTCGGACTCCGGCGCGGCGCGGGGGTCCGGTCTCGGACTCCGGCGCGGCGCGGGGGTCCGGTCTCGGACTCCGGCGCGGCGCGGGGGTCCGGTCTCGGACTCCGGCGCGGCGCGGGGGTCCGGTCTCGGACTCCGGCGCGGCGCGGGGGTCCGGTCTCGGACTCCGGCGCGGCGCGGGGGTCCGGTCTCGGACTCCGGCGCGGCGCGGGGGTCCGGTCTCGGACTCCGGCGCGGCGCGGGGGTCCGGTCTCGGACTCCGGCGCGGCGCGGGGGTCCGGTCTCGGACTCCGGCGCGGCGCGGGGGTCCGGTCTCGGACTCCGGCGCGGCGCGGGGGTCCGGTCTCGGACTCCGGCGCGGCGCGGGGGTCCGGTCTCGGACTCCGGCGCGGCGCGGGGGTCCGGTCTCGGACTCCGGCGCGGCGCGGGGGTCCGGTCTCGGACTCCGGCGCGGCGCGGGGGTCCGGTCTCGGACTCCGGCGCGGCGCGGGGGTCCGGTCTCGGACTCCGGCGCGGCGCGGGGGTCCGGTCTCGGACTCCGGCGCGGCGCGGGGGTCCGGTCTCGGACTCCGGCGCGGCGCGGGGGTCCGGTCTCGGACTCCGGCGCGGCGCGGGGGTCCGGTCTCGGACTCCGGCGCGGCGCGGGGGTCCGGTCTCGGACTCCGGCGCGGCGCGGGGGTCCGGTCTCGGACTCCGGCGCGGCGCGGGGGTCCGGTCTCGGACTCCGGCGCGGCGCGGGGGTCCGGTCTCGGACTCCGGCGCGGCGCGGGGGTCCGGTCTCGGACTCCGGCGCGGCGCGGGGGTCCGGTCTCGGACTCCGGCGCGGCGCGGGGGTCCGGTCTCGGACTCCGGCGCGGCGCGGGGGTCCGGTCTCGGACTCCGGCGCGGCGCGGGGGTCCGGTCTCGGACTCCGGCGCGGCGCGGGGGTCCGGTCTCGGACTCCGGCGCGGCGCGGGGGTCCGGTCTCGGACTCCGGCGCGGCGCGGGGGTCCGGTCTCGGACTCCGGCGCGGCGCGGGGGTCCGGTCTCGGACTCCGGCGCGGCGCGGGGGTCCGGTCTCGGACTCCGGCGCGGCGCGGGGGTCCGGTCTCGGACTCCGGCGCGGCGCGGGGGTCCGGTCTCGGACTCCGGCGCGGCGCGGGGGTCCGGTCTCGGACTCCGGCGCGGCGCGGGGGTCCGGTCTCGGACTCCGGCGCGGCGCGGGGGTCCGGTCTCGGACTCCGGCGCGGCGCGGGGGTCCGGTCTCGGACTCCGGCGCGGCGCGGGGGTCCGGTCTCGGACTCCGGCGCGGCGCGGGGGTCCGGTCTCGGACTCCGGCGCGGCGCGGGGGTCCGGTCTCGGACTCCCGCGCGGCGCGGGGGTCCGGTCTCGGACTCCCGCGCGGCGCGGGGGTCCGGTCTCGGACTCCCGCGCGGCGCGGGGGTCCGGTCTCGGACTCCCGCGCGGCGCGGGGGTCCGGTCTCGGACTCCCGCGCGGCGCGGGGGTCCGGTCTCGGACTCCCGCGCGGCGCGGGGGTCCGGTCTCGGACTCCCGCGCGGCGCGGGGGTCCGGTCTCGGACTCCCGCGCGGCGCGGGGGTCCGGTCTCGGACTCCCGCGCGGCGCGGGCGAAGCAGCTGGCCGGGTGGGCAGAGGCACAGGGCCTCTGTGATGTGTGGCGGCTCTGGCACCCACGCACGCGACAGTATACCCACACCTCGGCCGCCCACCACACTCAGGCACGCATCGACGCGATCTTTGTCCCCTCGGCCGACTGTCGGGGTATCCAAGACGTCCGCATCCTTCCCCGGGGGATATCCGACCATTCTCCGCTTTTGCTGGGCTTGGGCCCCCCGCCTTATGGTGCTCGCCAAATGTGGCGTTTTAATGCGTGGTTCCTGCAGGACAAGACGCTCCGTAAGGAAGTGGGGACCGCGCTGGCACTCTATTTTGGCGACAACGATGGATCGGTCTCCTCGGCGGGCACCCTCTGGGAGGCTTGTAAGGCCACGGTTAGGGGGGTTGCTAAGGCACAGGTGATGAAACACCGCCTGGCGCAGCTGCAGCAGCTCACAGCCTGCGAGGCTCAGGCGCTGCGCCTGGAGCAATCCGTCTCTGACTCTGCCGACCCGGCCGAGACCCGTCGGCTACGGCTCCTACGTGAGGAGATTCGTCAGCGGTCGCTTGACGCAGCTAAACTTCTTTGGCAATCATCGGTGGCTCGGGTATACGGCTGGGGCGACAAAAACGGGGCGCTTCTGCACCGGCTGGCCACGTACCCCAGGGCATCACGCATCATCCCGGCGGTGACCGACTCGGGTGGCGCGCTTCAGTCTTCATCCGTGGCTATAGCGGATGCTTTCGCTCAGTACTACTCACAACTCTACCGGGCACGGGCATCGGATCGGTCTTTGGCTTCCTTGCTCGCCGCTGGTGCCCTAAGCCTTCCCCGGCTGGGGCCGAGTGATTGGGAGAGCCTGGAGGCTCCCATCTCCCCTGAGGAGATCGGAGACGCGATAGGGCGCACGTCCGCCGGGAAGACCCCCGGCCCGGACGGGTTCCCGCAGGAGTTTTACGCCACCTACAAGGAGCACTTGGTTCCACGGCTGGGTGCCCTGTACGCGGAGGCGGTTGAGAGAGGCTCCTTCCCCCCAGAGGCCGACATTGCCACAATTGTGGTCCTGCCTAAATCCATTCCGCCGCCCAGTGACAGGTCGGCCTACCGGCCGATCTCTCTGATCAATACCGATATCAAACTATATGCCGCGGTCCTAGCCCAGCGGCTCCGGCCCTTCCTGTCGCGTTTGGTGCACCCGGACCAATGTGGCTTCATGCCGGATTGAGGCACTCGCCATTGCCTCCGCCGCCTCCATGTGGCTTTGGCGCACCGCCACCGCCTATCTCCATACCTCACTCTCCTGCTGGCCGACTTCGAGAAAGCCTTCGATTCGGTGGGGTGGCCCTACCTGTTCGACGTCTTGGCTCATATGGGTTTTGGTCCCAAGTTTGTTGGGATGGTGCGGGTTCTGTATGCGCGCCCTCGCGCCAGAGTGTTGGTTAATGGGGCACTGTCAGGAGCGTTCCGGATCGGCCGGGGCACGCGGCAGGGGTGCCCGCTCTCACCCCTCCTTTTCGCGCTCGCAATGGAGCCCCTTGCCGCCCTAATCAGAGCGGATCCTCTCATTCGGGGATGGGAGTGGCCGGGCCTCGAGGAGGACAGGATCGCCCTCTATGCGGACGATGTCCTGCTGTACCTTGGTGACCCAGCGCACTCGGGTCCTCGGGCTCTCCACATTTTGGGCCGCTTTGCCCGCGCCTCTGGCCTCTGCCTCAACTCGCACAAGTCGGTCCTCGTGCCTCTTCATCCCTCCCGCGAATGCTTCGATTGGCAGACCACGATTCCCCTCCGCCGACTGTCCTTCAAATACCTGGGCATCTAGGTCTCCCTCCTCCCGGAATTGAGCTGGGCACTCAACGTGGCCCCTTTAGTCAAAAAAGCCAAAGCAGACCTCACTCGGTGGCACTCGCTCCCGCTGAACCCGCTGGGGCGCGTGGCGCTCTACAAAATGATGATCCTCCCTCGGTTTCTGTATGTATTGCAGAACACCCCGGTGTCCTTTCCGAGGTCGTGGTTTCGCGAGTTGGACGGGATGGCCACCAGGTTCCTCTGGGGTGGTGGAAGGCCGAGGCTGGCCATGCCGATCTGCCGCCTCCCCACCTTTGATGGGGGGCTTGGTATGACCAACCTCTACCTTTATTACCTGGCCACCCGGCTTCTGGTCATCCACGACTGGTTTGGGGGGGGATGGTCCGATCCGGCCTACAGGGTGGAACTGGATGCCCTGGGTCTCTCCAGCGTTCAGGACCGCATGTACGGTGCCCCGGTTCCCACCTCCTGCCCCGACATCACTAGGGCGGTTTTCCTGGCTTGGCGGGCTGCGCTCCGCCACACCGGATGGACCAGGACATTGACGCGCGCCACCCCTCTCTGGCATGGGACATGGTTGCGGGAGGTTGTGGGGCTGGAGGGCTTTGGACCGTGGGATTTGCTCGGTATCTCCCAGCTGGGGGACGTGTGGCGAGGGGGACGCATGTGCTCATACTCAGAACTGCAGGCGCGCTTTTCTCTCCACTCGTCCCAATTCTATAGATACCTCCAATTGCGACACGCCATACGGGTACACACCCCGCTGGACATCCGGCTGCCGGACCATAGCCCCCCAGAGGCTCAGGTTCTGATGGGTAACCTAGGAAAGGGAGGCATATCCAGAATATATCGTTCCCTTGTTAACAATACCCCTGTGCCCCAGGAGGGTCTGAAGGAGCGATGGGAGGAATGGGTGGGTCCCTTGGACGAGATCGACTGGCGGGACGCCCTTATGGCCCCCAGGCTGGTGACGGCCTCCGCCAAGCTGAGGCTCATTCAAATCTATTATCTGCATACGGCATACCTTACACCAGCGCGCATGCGCCGTGCGGGTCTTTCCACCGACGCAGCCTGCCCTCGCTGTAGCTTTGACCAGGCCGACTTCATCCATATGGTATGGTCATGCCCGGAACTGGAGGGGTACTGGCGTAGCATTGAAACTGACTTGACGGATGTCCTGGGGTGGGAGGTGCCACACGACCCCAAACACATCCTATTGGGTATCACTGATGGCCTGGACGGCACCCGCGCTGAAAAATTGTTCCTTATGACAGCGCTAATGGTGGCAAAGCGGGACATTGCGGCAGCCTGGAAACAGCCGCAGCCGCCCAGTCTGACCAGGTGGAGCGCGGGAGTGGACTGGTGTGCGGCGCAGGAGCGGACTCTTTACCAAGCTCGGGGCTGCCACAAAAAATATCGTAGGGTGTGGGGGAAATGGTTAGGAAATGTAGTGTGATCTGGTGGGGCGGGGTGGGGGTGGTCCGGGGGGGGGGGGGGGGGCTGAGAGGGGGAATGATTCCCAGATGGGACTACTGTATATTGTTGGTCTGAAAGGCTCACTGTTTTTGTTGCAAAAAACAATAAAAACTTGTTTATCAAAAAAAGATACTAGTGAGTTTTGCATAGGATATTGATGTCAACCTTGTGTAGTTAGCATCTTGAGTTACAGTTCATGCATCTGGCATGGACTAACCGTAAGCTTTCAGTTGGCTGATTTGATGTATTTTAAATACTGTCAAAAATGAGTATGGGAGTACTCTAATCAATATTAGCATTTCGGGGGTTTGTAATGAGATGCTTTTTCCGATTCGCAAAAATACAGCACCAGCCTAACTACAAGCCAAGAAGAGGGTAGCAATGATATAAGGGAGAGGTTCTATGGAGAAACTGAGGAAATGGCAGCAAGACCTGTTAAACTTAAAAAATACTGCATAAGCATACTTTATGCTGTTACCGCAAGCAGCATGCTATCAAGATATTTGGAGTCCCCACTGCAGCTACTTGGAGTTTAATGTCCGCCATCGTAGCACCATATAGAAAGGCAGGATCAATTAAAATAAAATCCGGTCTACTCAAACTGTCACAAAAGGCCTTAACATAAATGAGCCATGGAATTTTGTCTGCCTGATCCAAAGATAAATATTCAGCAATAATCTTCCTGTTAAAACACATCTCAGGCTGGGCCAAATTCTGGGCAAAGGAAGGATAGGGCGCAACAATTGAATCTCCAAGAAACGAGAGGCCAAGGTCTCTGTGACAAACAAAGGTAGAAAAACCTTGTGGGACTGAAAGGTACTTTTTTTGGCACAAGTTTTCAGTGAGCTGTAATTTCTAATACATGCCCTATATTGGGCCAAATAGGCACATTTTGCTCTATATATAATACAAAGGTCTTTGAGCAGCTTCCTCCCTAATTTTGCTGAAATTATATTTAATGCAAAAACTGATGTGTATTTGCATTTTTTTAGCTGTGACCAGTGCCCTGAACATCAAAACACAGTCTCAAGTAGGAGAAAGTGGATGTAGTAGCAAGCTTAGTAGCCTCTACTTTAAGCTGATAAGTCTCATCTGCCTTCAGACCGCATTTCATAAACTTTAACAGTCACACTCTCAAGTCTGAGGAGGACATTTACTTAACCAATGACTCGGAGATTGAAGGGCCTTGCGAGAACGAGTCATGCGTACTGAATCGTCTGCATACAGAAGTACAGGTATTGGTCTCTAGCCAATTTGCAGTACGTCCATGCTTACTTCAAGAACCCTGCTCGGATTATTAGTGTAAAGAGAAAGGGTGCCCGAATAGATTTCGCTCAGAAAATTAAGTAAGCAACGTTCAATAGCCATCCAAGTCATCATAATCCATGATTTGTTGTGGTTCACGCAATCAAACGTACCAGACAGGTCCATGAAGGCTATTTAAATAGGATCTTACCTTGCTAAAGTGTATTTTCCGATAAGCAGACTCAAACGAAAGAACAAGTTACTTACCTTCGGTAACAATGCATCTGTAAGAGACATAGGTTAGTTATAGATTCCTTACCTTAGAAATTCCCCCAGGCGTCAGACTGGATCTGGAGAATTTTTTCTTAGCAGTACCCCTATGAGCTGGTCGACTCCGCGTCAGTCGTCGTCGTGATCGCCAGGATGACATTGCGGTGCCTACTAAGCCATGCAAAACACTGACCACTGGTGCGCTACAACTAGGGCCCTGTAAGGGAGTCCCTATCCCTAGAAGGCAGTTTGCAGAGCGGGGAGGATAGGTGGGTGGTAAGGAATCTATAACTTACCTATGTCTCTTACAGATACATCGTTACTGAAGGTAAGTCACTTGGTCATCTGAAAGAGAGAGTTATAGATTCCTTACCTTAGAATAGATACCTCAGCAATATCATTGCCAGAGGAGGGTCTGCGAACCAAGTTCACACCAGGAAGTTCTGGAGGACCAAACAAGCAAAATAGCCCGTCCCTCTGGACTTGGCTGTCCAGGGAGTAATTTTTAGTGAACGTGTGCAAGGATGCCCACGTGGCTGCCTAACATATCAATAAGTGGGACTGCATGTGCCAGTGCAGAGGTGGCTGCCACAGCTCCAGTAGAATGAGCACCTAGCCCCACTGGAGGTTCCTTATTCATCGAAGTGTAACAGATTTTGATACAAAGGACAACTCATCTAGAGCTGGTACGCTTTTGAACAGCCCGACCTTTCTTGGTACCTACATAGCCAACGAAGAGTTGATCATCCACCCGGAAGTACAAGTTACTTACCTTCGGTAACGATGTATCTGGTGGAGACAATTCTAGCCGCAGATTCCTTAATGTAGAATTATCCCCAGGCACGAGACTGGATCCAGAATTTTTTTTGCCACAGCATCTCTGCGCGCCAGGGGCTGTACCACGCGACCCAGCCCAGACATTGTCCGCGGACGTGAAGTCAGCGAGGTCACATATGTCCCGGCGCGCTGACGTCCGTTTTCTTCTGAGAACTTTTCCACGCCACAATGCGGAGCCATCACAAACAAAACTGTGAGAGTATGGGAACAGTGTGCGAACAAAAAACAAATCAGTGAAACAGAAAGGGAAGAAACGAATGGTGAAGAACAGCACCATCAGGGACAGTGCAAAGCACTGCGTTACTGAAAGTCATGGAAAGGAAAGAGCAGAGCGACGCTCTGAGAAGAAACTCTGCAAAGCGAAGGAGATATCCTCCTTGGAGGCAGAAAAACATGTGAAAAATGTCGGGGCAGACAACAAAGTCTGCAACCACAATCTATAACAGTGAAGGGGAACAAGTCCGGAACAGAGGAGTAATGACAAATCACCCCAAGAAAACACCATCAAGGAGTGTTGTATCCCCCGTAAAAAACTAAGGGCTGAAGCACAGCCAAGAGACCCCAACCCAGAGGATTGCAGAGGAGTCAAACTCCAAGCAATGAAAATAAAAAGGAGATTATCAGTAGGCCCCACACTGGAAAAAACAGGGTGCAGGGATGCAAAAGTACACATGAACCTACCGCCCAATTACCAGAAAAGAAGGAGTGGAACAAATAAACAGAACGAGCATCCTGCCAGGGAGGGAGTGAAAGAGGGCACCCGCAGAAGACAAATGCCACCCGGAGGGAGGCGAGTGCAGAAGACCAAGCTGAAGGGTCCTCTGAGAACAAAGAGGAAGGAAGGGCCGTCAAGGAATCTGCGGCTAGAATCGTCTCTACCAGATACATCGTTACCGAAGGTAAGTAACTTGTACATCTGACAGAGACTACTAGCCGCAGATTCCTTAACGTAGAATAGATACCTTAGCCATACCCAGAGGGGAGGAGAGCTGCGAGAGAACCTCACCAGCTTGGAAAAACACAGGGCCCCAACAGGGGATGTTTCACGGGGACAGCAAGGACGGCCCAGCCCCCTCCAAGAAGAAGTAAGCAAGAACAAGGAGAAGGGAAGGCCAGGATACCACAAGCATACCCGAGGAGCAAAGGGCGTCCGGCAGAAAACCCGGAGGGACAGACAGAACCAAGCGAGTAATAAAGGAAGAAAAGAGCCACCCGCAAATCCGAGGAGAAGAGGTGGAACGGAGGCAGAGCCCGCCTCAGGAGAACACACACAGCGAAGGGGACAGCTGAACTGGCGTCATCCCCGAGGCAGGGAGCAAGGAAGGAACGGCCCCACAGCCGATAAGCGCAGACATGAGAAGGAAGACACAGACGCGCAAAGCTCCAGCAAAGCAAGGGACAGGAGCACACAGTTACACACCGAGGCCCTCGGAGGTAGACCATAAGTACCAGGCGTGCGCAGCAGGCAGCTGGTAAATACTATGAAGCAGCGTGCCCAGAACAAGCCGAGCGCAAGACTAAGACAGAGGCAAGGGAACCCCAGAACAAGCCCCAGAGAAGGACCATCCCAGTAGCACAATCCGGCTCACGAAGAGGAGTGGGACCGGCCAGAAGATAAAGAGGAGAACAACCCCCCAAGAAGCAGCGGGGGCGAGGGGGACACCGAAGCAGCCCCCGGGAAGTGAGACATATGTAGTACAGACCTAAAGCCGTCAACCAGAACACAGGAGAACACCAGGAATAACCTAGCCCCCTGGAACGCAAGGCAGAGGCCCAGGCCGAAACGCCGGAAAACAAGGTGGCAACACCAAGACACGATGCCGTAGACGGCATGACAAAAAACGGTCCGGCGATCCAGAGGCTGAAGAGGGCGGCAAAACACACAGAAGCAGATATCCCGCAGGAACAATGGGCAAAATGGACGACAGGCAAGCCCCGTAGAAGGATAGAAACACCATCGGATACGGAGCGGGACAGAACCTGGAGCAGCGCAAGCTGCGTTAAGGCGAAAGAAAAAGAGAGACCGCAACAAGCAGTATACAGTGACGCCAGGAAATGCGAGGAACCCGAGAAGGCATCCAAACCCGCCCAACTTAGGACAGAGCTATACAATAGCCAATAAGTACCCAACCTAGGGTATGACACGTCCCAACAAAACAGGGAAACACCTCTTGGGGAAACCCGCAGCAGAGGTTTAGAACATAAAAGACCTGTGGATATCACCACCAGCGGCTTACCAATCAGCCAAAAAATACACAGATGGTCCAACCCGAGGACCTATACGGCTTCACTAACAGCCAAAAATCACTCATCAAAAAAGCTGAAGGGCTGATCCAGCAGCCAAAAGAACAGAGGGGCCAACTTAAGGACCCTGAAGGCATTCCAAGCCACACACAGCACACAGATGGGCTAACTGAAACACTAGGCCCCAAAGAGAAAGGTGGGATCAACGACTCCCATAAGACACCTGAGGACCGACAAGTCGAAGCTTACGGAGGGGGAGGAGGGGGGAGCCCCGCAAGGAGTCGTTGAATAGCGGACTCCGCGTGGGTGTTAAATAACAGAATCCCATCAAAAGGCAGGTCAACCAGACGCTCCCGAACATTCGCCGGAAAGACGATATCCCGCAACCAAGCATGGCGGGGGAGGGCCACAGAACTCGCCATAGCCCGGGCGAGAGAATCAGAGACATCCAAGGCCGAACGGAGAATAAATGCAGCTAACTCCCGACCATGCCGCACATGGTGCCGCAGATCAGTGCAGGCACCTTCGTGGGAGGTGCGCGACAGAAGGGACTCCGCGGAATCCCACAGGTCGGCGGTAGCCCTGGCCAACACACAAAGCGTGTTGAGCGTGCGCAGAGAAGCACTAGTGGAAGCGAAAATGTCACGCCCCCAGGAGTCCAACCACCGGGCCTCCCGTGACGGAGGGAGCAATACCGAAGGCAAGGAAGGAAAAGCAGTCTGCAGGACAGGGCCCTGGGCAGATGGGTGGGAAAAAAGGCAGACTGGATTGTGCGGGGCAGGACAGTGGCGGTGAAGGAGCGGCTGAGGCACCGGATTCCCCATAGCAAGACGCCCCCAGAAGAGAGTTGTGGAGCAAAGCTTCAAATGGAAGAGGCGGCTCCCCTCCACCAGAGCCCGGGTGGAAAACCTCCAACAAGTGGTATGTTGGGAGTGGAGCGACCGGGTTGCCCAATTGCAAAATGCCGATGGATGTGGAGATGGCCCGGACAAAGTCTACACTCGCCTCCGTAGGGCGTTGTGGGGAGGAAAGCAACTCTTCCGTGGGCGAAGGCCGCAAACTAAGCCGCCCGTCCCCGTGCCCTGCTGGAGGAGGAAACGGCCAGCCCCTATGGGATGGAAAACCGATAGACGAGTGAGGGGCCTGAGGGGTCTCCAGAGAAGGCGGAGAAGCCTGCGGGGCAACCAACTGCAAGGTGCGGAAGAGCGGGTGGACGCAGAGACTGCGTAGAACCCGCCCTGGAAGCCACCAGGGAAAATGCAACTATGTGGCGTCCAGTCTCAGATAAGAGGAGACAAGGAGATGACAATTCTCCGGAGAGGAAGGGACATCCGGAGAAGAGTCGACGATCCGACGTCGGGACTGCGCTGGGGAGTCCGCACGGGCACCAGTGTATCCTCGATCGGCACCGAAGTGTCCACCAGGGGTGCCGAGTAGACCACCACCACCACATGCTTAATCGGAGAAAGGGGCGGTGTCGGAGCCGAAGCGGCCAATGAAAGGAGTCAAAAAGACACCGGCTCAAACTCCGACGAGGCAGCTGCCTGCTCAGAGGACCGAGAGGGACTCGGGGAGGCGCCCCGGGTCCCGGACCCCACCCGTGGCGCCAGGGCTGGGGAGGAAAGCCGTTGACGCCAGACAGGCGTCGGCTCGGCCTCCGGTAAGACAGCCGCCTTCCCAGAGTACAGAGGGGGATTCCGGGACGAGCTGTGAGTACCGGCGCCCTCCTGCAACACCACCAGGGAACCCTGCGGGATATTGCGGTGAGGCAGTGGGTCGAAGAGGGGAACCCCTTAGGGCCGCACCTCCACACCACACCTTCAAAACCTGAAGCCGAACTCGTCGGCGCAGGGGGCGCCGGCGAGTCCGCAGAAGGTCCCGCGCATGGTGAGGGATCCTCGGATGTCTCAGGAAGAGGAGGGGGGCCCAAAGAAGCCTGCAGAGCCGTAGCATAGGCCTTCATTTGTGCCCTTGTTGCCCCAATGTCAGGAAACGGCGGATAGGGTGGCGAGGGCGCACGACCCGAGAGGAATCCACACCCTCTGCAGAATGAGGACAGGGCCTCGGGGACAAGCTGCAGGACTTATCGGCAGGCGAGCAACGCCCGTGGGGCCTCGGTATAGGACAATGCCGCAGCCGGAATCGGCGGCTTCGGGATTCTGAGGTAGGGGAGAGACGCTGTGACGAGACCGATCTAGACAAGCGGGCCGAAAGCAATTTCATCCGGCGCTTCCGCTGGGACTTCGGCTTGAGATGCTGACAAGCGTCGCAGTCCGTAGAATCATGGTGTTCGCCCAAACACCACATACAAATAGGTTGAGGGTCCGTCGCAGACATCGGACGTACACAAGAAGCACACGTCTTGAAACTCGAAGGCATTGCACACTGTTCCCAACGCAAAGGCGTTAAAAGAGGTCTGAAAACAGGTCAAGGGAACTCAATCCGGATCCGCGTTGCACTCGGAAAAGAAGGAAACTGACGTCAGCGCGCCGGGGTGGGACTTATGGGACCTCGCTGACGTCACTTCCGCAGACGTCAGGGCGGGGTCGCATGGTACTGCCCCCGGCGCACAGAGATGCTATGGCAAAATAAAATCCGGATCCAGTCTTACGCCTGGGGATAATTCTACGTTAAGGAATCTGCTGCTAGTAGTCTCTATCAGATATAGATTGTGTAGTCAAGATAGGACAGCGCACATTTAGGGTTCAGACGGTGGAGACTCTCCTCCTTGGAAGAGTGCGGAGGTGGGATAAAGGTGGGAAAAGTAATAATTTGTCCAATGTGAAAACATTTAACCACTTTTGGAAGAAACAAGTGCCACGTTTGAAGCACCACTTTGTCCAGATGCATGGAGAAGAAAGGGGGTTAGAAGAAAGAGCTTAAAGCTCACTCACCCAGCGAGCAGAAGTGATGGCAACAAGGAAGGCAGTTTTGAAAGTGAGGAGCCTAAGAGGACAGTTATGAAGGGGCTCGAAGGGAGCACACATGAGATAAGTAAGAACAAGCTATACATCCCACTGGGGCATTATGAAAGGAGATAGAAGAAAGAGATGAGTAATGCCCTTAAAAAAATCTATTTACAAGAGGGGTCTTGAACAAGGAAGGCTGATCGGGCAGTCGAAGGAAGGCAGAGATAGCCGCAAGACAGCCTTTAAGAATGCCCAGAGCAGAGCCCTGGTGGGCCAAAGAACATATATACAAGAGGACCTCTGAAATAGGGGCAGAAAGGGGATCCACAGCCTTTCCTGTGCACCATGCCACAAACTTGTTCCATCTACAGGCCTATACCGATTTAGTGGAGGGACGCTTGGCTGCCAAGATGACATTACAGGTCGCCTCTCAATCTCCATGCAAGGAGGTGGAGGCTGGACAGGTTCAGGTGAAGAACTGTCCCCTGCTTCTGAGAAGGGTAAAACGACACACATTTGATGGACGGAATGCAGAACAAATCAAAACATTCATACCCAATCAAGAGATATGGGTTAAATCCATCATTCTTTTGCTAACCATGCCACCCCAGTTTAGACCTGGCCATATGCAAATCAGTTATGACCCTGTGCTTCACCCCTCATCAGCCAGGATAGCTTGAATCCAGTGGCACAGTGAGCCCGGGACCCACGTCTGGGCATACCCGCGGCCCTTAGGGCGGAAAAGAAAAAGGCACACAATTGATGGGCGGAATGCAAAACAAATCAAAACATTCACCCCGAGTCAAGAGATCTGGGTTAAATCCATCACTCTTTTGCTTACCATGCCACCCCAGAAGGGGCAGTCTGAGTGGAGGATTGATGGCCATGCTCAGGAGCTCTGGGTACCAGACACGTTGTGCCCAGCCTAGAGTCACAAGAATAACTTGGGCCCGGTCACACTTGATCTTCTTCAGCACTCTGGGCAGAACTGGTACAGGCGGAAAGGAGTACAGGAGGCAGCAGTTCCACTTGCGACGAAAAGCATCGCCGAGCGAGCGCTGCCATGGAAACTCCAATGCACAGAATTGCTGACATTGCACGTTCTCTTTGGTGGCGAACAGATCTAACCAAGGCTCTCCCCACCGCTGAAAGAGACCTTGCACTACCCCTGAGTGAAGACCCCATTTGTGATCTACCAGGCACCGACTGAGTTCAGCCAACCTGGCATTCAGAGAAACTGCCAGGTGCTGAACCACCATGGTCTGTGCCTGATGTTCCAGCCTTGTCTAGAGGCGAAGAGACTCCTGACAGAGTTCACAACCCCACCTGCCCGGTTTGTTGCAGTACCACATGGCGGTGGTGTTGTCCGTGAACATCTGCACCACTTTCCCTTTGAGAGAGGGAAGAAATGCTTAGTGTCAGGCAGATCGCCCGGAGCTCCAGCAGGTTGATATGGAGCCCAGACTTCGCCAGAGACCAGACGCCTCTGGTCTCTATTTCCCCAAATGGCTGCCCCATCCCAGGAGTTACGCATCTGTCATGACAGTGTAGTCTGGTCGGGGAGCGCGAGTCTTGCTGGAGTCCTTGGGGAGGATGGCGGGCCTCAGGGTGAATTGGAATAAGTCCTGTCTATTCCCTACCAGGCCAGGGGCGCAGGAGCAATCGAGGGTGGGGGATGTCTTATGGGAATCTCGATGTTTACCGTATCTGGGGACACAGATTTACAATGACCCCGCTAACCTGCTGGAGGGTAATGTGGGGCGGGCAGTGCGAGGAGCAAAGGCCTGCTTTGAGTTTTGGGGGACCCTTCCGCTGTCGGAAGCTGGCAGGGTCACTCTGGTGAAGATGATCATTCTACCTCGGTTTCTTTATTATTTTGGGACCCTCCCCGTGTGGATTCCGAACAGGCTCTTTGCGCAGCTGAACACTTTGATTATGTGGTTTCTCGGGGGAACTGGCTGACGGAGGGTGGCGTTAGTCACTCTGCAAAGGCCTAGGGCGAAGGGGGGTCTTGCACTGCCGGACTTTGAGGCCTACTATCATGCTGCGCAACTTCAGTGGTTCACGAAATGGGTGGCGGGTCACATTAGGCGACCGGAGGACCAAGACGGGTCGGACCCAAGTTGGCACCTTCTGTCCTGCGTGCTATTGCGGGCGCCGCTGAGAGGTACCCTCCTGCCGCCGGAGTTGGGAACGATCCGCCACTGTGGGGCATGGTTGATTAGGAGGGCACATGGGGGGGACCCCTTATGCTCCTGAGATCCCACTGCGGAGGTGTGAGGCTTTGCCGCATGGGGGGGGGGGGGGGGGGGGACTGGAGTCAGCTGCTGGCCTGGGAGGAAGCAGTAGTCATGGCCATAGGTGATCTGTATGAGGATGGTGGTCTTCTTCCCTCTCAAGACCTCTGTGATCCCCAATGTCAGCAGCCATTAGGAAGCATTGGTGCAGTGGGCTGGGGGAACCAGATACGTCTCTCGCTTGCCAATATGTGGTGATGGCGGCGGGCACGTTTAAAGCGGTGACCTGCCTTTATCGTCGAATCACGAGCGACATGCGCAAACCGCTGACAGCGCTGCGTCTCAAGTGGGAGGCGGATCTAGGGGAACCCATTGCAGAAAAGGCTTGGGAGGCGATTGTGGAGCGGCCGTGGAAATGTTCTCGGAATGCAAGGTTTCAACTTATCCAATTCTAGGTCTTCCATAGGGCCTATCTCACCCCCGGTAAAATTGCTGAGTATTTTGGGGGGTCGGGTGAATTCCCCCGTTGCGCTCAGAGTGGGGCGAACCCTCTGCACATGTTCTGGGACTGCCCGCGGGTGGGAGACTTTTGGCGGGAGGTGATGACTGCCCTGCTGACTGTGACGGAAAGGGAGTTAGTGATGTCGCCTGGGCTCTGCTTGCTGCATTGGTTTCCGCACACCGCTAAGACCAAGGTTACTAGCCGGTTTATAGATCGGAGGTTGATCCTGGCTAAGCGAGAAATTACATCCCATTGGAAGGCGAGGCAGGCTCCTAGTTTGGTGAGGTGGAACAGCGAGATGGTGAAGTGGGCTGGGAGTGAAGGGAATTATAGGCTACAGCTGGCCCGGCGTAGTGGCAGTGAGAAGTCTCAGGAAATGGCACAAGCATGGGTGGCACTTCTGGAGTTGCTAATGCACCCTCCGGGTGACGGTGCGGAGGATTTGGAGGAGAGGGGTGTGGCAGGGGACACTTGAGCGACACTTCACCGCAAGAGCGGGGGTGGGGTGTGGGGAGGTACCTGGCTCGTGGGATCAGGAGAGTTGATTTTTCCTGATGTTCTTGCCTGACTCACTGCGGTGTCCTGTGTGGTAGAGAACGTGGGAGATGGACTGCGAGGCACATCTGGCTTAGTGAATAGTTTGGTAGCTGGCGACATGCTTGGGTGGGTGGTTGGGGGGGTTATTGTTGGGGATGTTTTTGAATAAGAGGGGAGAGTGGGTGGGGGGGGAATTGCTGTTCCATTCTGTTGTATTGAAAGATACATGTATGGTGGGCGGTAGGATAATGTAACTATTGTATGGAATGGTAGATATGGGGCTAGGCTGAGATTGTTGAACTGCTGATGATATTTCTTTTTGATCCTTGTTATCGTCCAGGCATTGGGCGACGGAGATGTGTATGCTTTTCACATGAAAACTAATAAAAGTCTGTTTAAAAAAAAAAAAATGACAGTGTAGTCTAGTTAGGGAAGGTAGAGGGATCTGCCTCGGACCAAAGCTTGGTTCATTAACCACCACTACAGCTGTAGAACAGTTCCCCTGATGCTGCGTCCACTGGAAATTCAGGTCCCACTGCAGAGCCCGCATATGGCATCCGGCATGGTCCACCAGCCACAGGGTCATTCTCAGCGAAATCCAGGATAGAGGATGAAAGATCGATATCATAGCCCGAATATCCCGGACTCGCTGCTCGGGAGAATAGGCCCAAAACTAGAGTGTGTCCAGAACCGCCCCAATGAAGGGGAGCGTCTGAGAGGGAGTCAGGTGTGACTTCGGCACGATGATAGTAGACCCCAGCGAATGCAGGTCAGCCGTAGTCTGGAGGTGGGAGATGACAGCCTGGGGCGAGACCGCCTTCAACAGCCAGTCGTCGAGATAGGGGAAAACTTGAACCCCTGATCTGCGCAGAAGAGCTGCGACTACCACCATCACTTTCGTGAACACCGGAGGGGCACTGGTAAGGCCAAAGGGGAGCACGGTGAACTGAAAATGCTAGTGGCCTACCGTGAACCATAAGTAGCATCTGTGGGCTAGCAGAAGGGGGATGTGGAACTGGCTTCACCGGTTCATCCAAGGAGCCAGATCTTGAGGCTCTTCCTGAATGCTTGGGGGTTCATCTGATGCTGAGGGGCGGGGGGGATCTTGGCTGCGATGTAGAAGAAGGATTTTCCTGCCATTCTGGCTCTGTGGATGCAGGGGATTTCGACCAGGGCAAGGTCGGCGGAGCGGAGGTTTCTCTTGGGGGTGTAGAAGGAGAATCTTTGGTTGAGGTGTTGGGGTGCAATAATGTGGCGGGATTTGCTGGCGCGTGTGAGCAGCTTGAAGGTCACACTTTTTTCAACGGGGAGCCAGCGGAGGTCTCGTAGGTGCTGGGTGATATGGTCTTGTCGCGGGACGCTGAGAACAAGTCTTGCTGCGGCGTTCTAGAGTTTGTGGAGTAGGGATTTGTTGATTCTGGTGTAGAGGGCCCTCCCGTAGTCCAGTCTGCTGGTTAGGAGTGTGTGGGCGATGGTCTGTCTGGATTTGGGGAGGGTTGAAGCACGCGGAGGATACAGCTTTGATCTGTCTGCTCATGGTGAGGGAGGAGTCTAGTATGATGCAGAGGTTGCAGGCGTGGTCCGTGGATTTGGGAGGGTTACCGAGGCCAGGTGTCGTCCTAAGTGGAGGGGGTGGATCTGAAGTTGACTACCTCCATTTTCTCGGAGTTGCACTTCAGGCACCTGCTGCTCATCCAGGATGTGACATCCTTCGTTCCTTCTTGGAAACTGTGTCTGGGGAAGTCGGGTTCCTTGGTGAGGGAGAGGATGAGCTGGGTGTTGTCAGGGTAGGATACAATGCTAAGTTCGTGTTTTCTGGCGATGGTTGCAAGAAAGGGGCTAAAAGCAGACTAGGGTGGACAAGATGATGCAGCGAGGCCCAAGGATCTGGCAGTAGCATGAAAATCCTCAAAGCGCCTCAGCGCCGACTCTGCCTTGTCGCCAAAAGGGCGATGGCCATCGAAGGGCATGTACAGCAAGGTTGACTGGACATTCCCTGAAAAGCCAGACGTCCTCAACCAGGTGTAGCACCTAAGGGCTACCGACGTGGCAATATTTCTGCCTAGTGAGTCGGTGGTATCCAGTCCACATCGAATCGTGAATTTAGCGGAGTCTCTACCATTTGCCACTACTTAGGAGAGAAGGGCCTCCTCCGGGCACGAAGACAGCACTAGCGCGACAGTATCCCAGATAGTATTGGAGTATCGGCCCCAGAGGCATGCGGTATTCACGGACCATAGTGCCAAGCTGGAGGAAGAGAACATACGCTTCCCCAAGATGACCCATCTTCTTGCATCCCCTGTCTGGGGGAGCAGAAGGGAATGCGCACTGGGAAGAAGAGGCTTGGACCACCAAGCTCTCGGTGAAAGGGTTTGGGTGAGGAAAACTGGGTCGCCCAGAGCCAGGCAGTGGCGGCGGGCAATCGTCCTATCCACAGGATCCCATGTGCTGGGCTTGGACCAGGTGCCCAGAAGGACGTCGTTGAAGGGAAAAAGGGTTCAAAGGAGGTTGCCGCAGGCTGAAGTACCTCTGTTAGGAGTTTAGTCCTGACTGCCACTCCAGGTCCAAGGCTTCGCTGCCCTTCGCAACAACACAGCATAGGACGCTCCCTCCTCCGTAGCCACGGTAGGGGGAGAAAGCATTTCAAGCTCTGGTGAAGTGTCCACACCACTGATGTCACCCAGGTCCTCTCTCCAGACAAGCTGGTCGGCCAAAGGGTCCAGTGACCTCTCCCAAGCCTCATTACCACCTTCTTGATGATAGGGAACACCAGGGATGAACAGGGGAACAAAAGTACCCTCCTGCGTCAGATTCGATGTCTCCTGACGTCGGTCCGGCTCGGAGTCCATCTCAGGGGTGAGGATAGGGACGGCGTCGACCGGGGGCACGACCGACACCAGGGGCGTTGTTGCCAGGATTGTCGCCGCGGAAGGTCGATTAAGGTCAACCGGCCAAGATACAGATCCAGGCCTGGATCCGCAGGGCCCGCCGGGGTCGGAGCCACCGGCATCGAAGGACCAGGACCAGCTCCACGAGGCCAGAAGGTGCGCCAGCAGAGTCGGGCTGCACAAAGATACTGTGAAGGGCTACTTAAAGTGCACAAAGTTGGGCAGGGGACGCCCCGGCTCCCTGAAACGGAGGGAGACGTGGAGTCATCCCTGAAGGAGGCACCGAAGACCGAGCCAGAGCGACAACGCTCAGGATCCCGCATCGCGTCAGCTGACCAACAGGGAGAAGACGAAGAGCGCGGATGCTTCTTCGCCTTTTTCTTGTAGTTCGACTTACCAGAGGACTTCGAAGGCTTGGAATGGGACGAGGTGTGGTGGATCCGCGCGCGGTCTCAAGACCTTCCCCCTCGACCGGGAGCATTGCGGAGCCAACTGCCAGGCCCCCCCAAGAGCTTTCGGGACCGCTCCAGCAAAGACTTCGGATTCATGGCCCAGCAGTCGGAGCAGGACTTCAGCTCATGGTCGCATCCAGACACCAAACAAACACGAGGGTCGGGTCCGTCACAGACATCAGTTTGTGACAGGCCTTGCAGCGTTTGAAGCCAGTCAGACAGCGGGACATCCAATAGTGCACTAGGAATCGAAAACTCGAAAAGAAGTTGACAATGTCGAAAAAAGCTTACTCAAAAAGTGACTAAATGGGTAGCTCTCTCCGGATCTGGGCTAGGCTGGCACGGAAAAAGTGAGAACTGACGTCAGCGCTTGTGCCTTTCAGATACATTGTTTAAGTGATCCTACCTTTTTTCTGAAACCATACTGGGTATCTGACATGATTTGATGAACCTCAGCCCAGGTTTCCAATCTAGAAAGTAGTGTTCTTCCAGCCACCTTAAGGAGTGAGTATTCGAGTGAGATCAGCCAAAACCTTTTTGGTTCAGCCCTGTCCCCTTTCTTATAAACTGGCAAATCCAAAGAGGTAGACCATGTTGTTTATGCCCCCTAGTCGCAAATAGCTATTAGAACATTAAAGTGGGCCCCAGAAACCCAGGTTAGTTTTAAAGGGGCGACCAGGATCCCATCAGGAACCGGGGCCTTCCCACCATGACTATTAATGGTGGCAGTTACCTCATTTAAAGATTTTTTTTAACGGCCCAGTGTAACTTCAAATCACCCCACTCCCCAGACTTTGTTTGCTAGCAGTGATTAGTGCAGTCCATGCCTCCATTTCTAATTTCTCTCTCCCAAGGGCCAGCGCTAACTTATAAGCATGTCTACACGCTGCAACGTCAATGCCAACTCTAATGGTTCTATTCAATGCTGCCTTTAATGAATTAAGGGCTTTAGTATACTTTGTAACAAACCAGCCTTTGTATCTTCCACTAGATTGATGAATTGGACATGTTAATCTCTTTTTCACATGGCTAGCAATTCCCTTGAAAGCATACTTAACTTCCTTTGCCTCAGTACAGTCATCAAGGCAATAATTGTTTTTTTCAGAGGATAGGTAGCTCGAACAAGGTTTGAAAAGAAAAAAGAAAATGAGGGATAGTTCTCCACTGCAAGCTAATACCATTAACTGATGTCATCTATGCGTTCAAAGCCTCGCATCTGTGAACCAGTACCTGAGAAGATGATAGTTATGCTTGGAGCGCTATAGTCACTTAACAAAATAAACTGCGTTGGAAAATTCAAAATCAATTTATTAAGTATTCATGGCTAAAATAAAGTCAATTGCAAAGCTGGACTTTCTGCCTAAGAAGATATATTTAAAAGGGGCTTGTGGAACACTGACCTCATCTGCAAAATCCAGGTTATATTTAAAAAGTACGTTGTTTAACCTTTCACCATGCCCATTATGGCCAAAATAAGTTATACGTCGGTCAGTATCATCCATGTATCCACACACTTCTTTTGCTGGGGAAGAGGAGAGTTGAATACCACCCAACCCCCTCAACCCCCATATCATGTAATTGATCATTCCAGATATTTTCTAGATCCTTTTCTAAATTTTCCAGTACAGATCAATTGTCCCCAGAAAAATTATAGAAAATTAAATATATAATGGCATGAATTCCTTGACATTTTAAGGCCAACAGCCTATAAGGGGAGTCCAGCTTTTTACTAAATACATACCCTGGAGTCAAAGTAGAAACAAAAGTGACAATGCCCCCTTTTGCCCTACAAACGATAAAAGGTACAGCCGAAGATTGCAATGCAGTATAGCCGACAATATGGGAACTTTCAATGGCTTATGTGTCTACCGGAGACATATCATCTGAAACTATTTGCCAAAAAATAACCAACCTTGATTATGTATCTTACTCCTGATGCCTCACATGTTCCAAAAAAAGAAGACTGAACTAAAGGCCTGGACAGGAGATCTCAGAATTACTTTGAACACCAGGCATAGTGCTGCATGATCAGGGGTAACAAGATAAATATATTTATGCAGTTGAGAGCCTGTACTAGGTGCTACATGTATGGAAAACTAGAACACTTGGAATTATACTTTACAGGACATGTGCTAAATACACCCATATGAGACAAAGCTATGGGGCCTAATATTGATACTGTGAGCCAGCAGTCAATCATTATCATTCATTAAACTAAGTGGAGAAAAACTATTCAATATAGAAATGTTAAAAACATGACAACCACAATTTCTCCCCAAATCGGGTGCTCGTTTAATGCAAGGATCACCACATTCCATAAGGCATGTAAACATAACCCAGGGGGACAGCATTCATCTTTCTGCTGGAGCACAATAGCATTCACAATGTATGGGGGATTAGCCTAACCAAATTAGGAGACCTAAAATTCATGATCTTACAATTCCCGGAGACCGTTTTATGCCGCTGCTTACCCAACTTACTCTGCGAACCATGATAAACTCATTAAAGAGTTCTCTCGTCAGACCAGTTTTCAGCCCGATCCAATTAGGACTAATCCTACGATTGTGCCATGACTTCGACGGACTAGGTTGTAAGTGTGAGATATGTTTAAAAGACAATAGCATGTGATGTAGCCTCTGGTGGCAAACCTAAATGGACTTGATAACTAGTTAGTTAAAGACTGCTCAACTTGAGGAGAGTTTGATGAGTGGGTAGGTTTAGGCCCAGAAATCAAAGGGCCTCCATTATGTTTGCCACTCCTGGTGAGTCGATTCCCCATCTTCAACCAATTCTCATCCTAACCCTAGGTCCCTCCTTGGATGCAGATGAACAAACCCAGACTAGATCACATTTTTAGACCTCAGAGGTAGTGACCGCCTGATGGGAGACCAAAACTTATTTCTTGCATTATGCTGAGGCAGTTGGTGCCAAACGTTTCAACCACCTGTAGCCTAGATAGCAATGAGACCAGCAATTGTTTTACCAGCAACTCCACACCCTTTACAGCAGTCATAAGAGTATTTATATCCAAGGCAGGGTTACTTTGGGCGTTTGGTTTTAGGAATCTTTATCAGATCTAGGGTGCTGTGGGGACTCCTCTTCCTCTTATATATCACATTTGTTACTTAAAATGTAAAGAGTTGCCTTCCTTTTTTTCTCTCTGGCAGTGGAGAAGCCTCAGGGGCAAGTGAAGGAAGAATTTTAATTGATAGGGCTTCATGGAACACACAAGGATTTAAAATGGCATAGCCAGAGTTCCCCTTTCTTTTCGAGGTAATTCATCTGTGGAATTTGGGGAAAACCAGAAGCTTCTCCCATTGATTTTTGTGTGCAAATGTCAGTATATCCTCTGCATTACTAATTTCCTTATCAATAGCGCTCAAGGTGTCAATTAGATAGGTAGTCATGGGGTTTGGAAGTTTTCCTGGGGAACCGTCAGGTTGTGTGCACAGCTTCCTCTTTCCCATTTTGAAATTAGAATGTGAATTTCACAATACAAGAACTAAGAGGGGGGTCCAGCCTAACTCCTCCAAGCTTGAACTAAAACAGACAAGCTCGGTGTAGCTGCCGGACCTGCATGCAGCTTATAAACACCTCTTCAGCCTTGCCATTTGTCCTCCACCTCGTGGCGTACAAGGAATTATGTTAGATTAAGTCCTTCCCCCGTTGAGCCTCCCCAAAAAGAGGTTATCTAAAAATGCCTTAACTCAAACTTGTAAAATTCACGGATGCCACAAGATTTGAGGTCTCAGTGAAAGATATGCTTTCTGGTGCCCATACTTTATCACTGTTTCAGAACCCAGAACTCAATTCTAAAGAACTCAGCAGCAGATTCGGTCTTGCTCTCAAAGGTCAGAAACTGTTACAGTCTTCAAATTAAAATAGTTGACAGTTTTCTTATGCCTGCTTGCAATCGTTCGTTAAGGTTGACCTTTCCTAAGCTTTTTCCTCATCAACTGATTACTTTCTTCCATTGTGTTTTCTTGTTCTCCCTTTTTTCTTTCGCCTTAAAATCAATAAAACTGCTGCACAAAACAGAAGATCTCCATTTTTGTATATCGTTGCCTTGAGATGGACAGCAGATACAAATCATATTACTGTTGGCAGTGGTGCTTTTCAAATACAGTTCTCTAAGGTACCCATGTCCTGTTGCAGACATTTTTTATATCCTGCATTGTTGCGGTGTGAAAACTTACTTTATGAGAATCTAGACTAGAATAAACGAAAGCGGATCAAGATCACCTAAATAATGAGATTACATTATGATGTCCCTGGTGGGTGTACCAGAGGTAGAACTTTATTAATAAGATTAGTGTAAAGATATCCATTTAAAAATGTCAGTCACATTGACATTTACTGTGATGATCAATTATAGCTAGACCACAGGAAAACTAGTTAATCTGTGAAGGGCACCAATTTTTTTTTTTAATTAAATCCAAACGAAAGGAAACACTATTAAGAGTGTGCAAGCATAAAGGTTTCAGACAGATCCATGCAAGCATACATTAGTTTTAATTTGGTACAAAATGCAAAGTGTGCGTTGTTCAATTTACAATCAACAGTCAAAAGAGTAAGGTTTAAAAAAAGGAACGCAAGGTTGGGGAAATGTAAAGCTTACACATTAAGCAGAGGTGTACAAGGAGGACAGTGGAGAGTCTAAATGAAAAAAAAAAACAGTACTGGAAACACATTTACATGGATCAACACCAGGGGCATTTTTACAATGTCAACAGGTTCTATGAGGTCACTTCCACATTCTATGAGATAACAATACAATGAACCCTGTTAACCCAGAGGAGTAAAGGCTTCTCATTACTTGTGAAGGATCACAAATAACAAGGATTCAGGGCTGAACGCTAGGAATCCCAGGAATACGTTTTTTTAATCAGGGAATCAATAACTCCCAAGTCCGACCATCAACCTGTAATTCTTTTTTCTCCTCTGCAGTCTCCCCCAAATATTTTAGATGAAATCTCCAGAGGAAATAAGAGGCCCAAGGTCCTCACAACTACCAATGCGGTCAGGGACATGCTTAAACTTCCCATCGAGAACTACGAGCCTCTGGAAATGTGACCCAAGTTTGAGAATTTGTGACAATTGTACTGGTACTGGAAACCTATATTATAAGCTTAGAGTTCCATATATTTTGTTTTCTTTAAAGAGCACCAAGATACATTGCTTTAAGCAGTCCTATCCGCTGAAGAGTTTGATTCTTACCATCAGACAAGTACTTAGATTTAAAAATCTGAGGCCCCCATCGATGAGATATCCAGTCTCTATAAGCAACCACTTCTTGAGTGACTCTTATTATCCGTCCCAGTATGCTGAAATAGAAGGAAACCATTTCAATTACACACAAGAGGTAAAGAGTGTGCTTTGGAACTGAATTGACGTCAATTAAACAATTACCTTTCAGCTTCATTGTTGGGATAGTATTTGGCAATTGGCGACACAGCATGGCTAAGAACAACATATGCATAATCAAATGCCTGCTTCACTTGCATTGCCCCATAAGAACTCCTACCGACATCGTTACCTTCAAAACATAAAAAGAAATGCACAACATTAACAGTGGATATAAAAAAATGTCTGGGAACTGTTACAGTCGTACTCAAGTTTTTTGCATAATTTGAAGGAGGTGGGGGAACATTTGAGAATGGTTGCTAAAGATACACTTTAATACTGGTGCTTCAGTGAGGGCGTCTGACTCACATTGACATGTTCTAGAATTCGTCCAAACAGACCAAAATAATCTTACTACATTTTATCAAATAAAATTTGTGCCTAAAATACAAAGCTCTATGAACACAGCAATGAGCTTTACCTACTAAAAACAACGTTGCATATGGCTCCTGTTAAGCAGGGTGTCTAAGAATAGAGTGCAGCATGTAAATATATATTTTTTTGTTTTTGAATTTAGATGAAACTCTTGGTACTATACAAATGACATACTATAGATTTTGTCATCATCTTTTTCCTTCTCATGCCACTGGGTTTGATTACCACTTTGCTGCATTAACCCACATTCATGGCTATTACTGAACCATCATGGAGAACCCAAATCCCTTAAGGAACATGGATGCCCCTAGAAGGACTACTACTATACCCCAAATATGCCTACAGCACTCTGGTGAACATAACCCAATATATAGCCAATATCAACACCCTCTTGAATATATTTAACCTTAATGTCTACACAGTTACGCCTAAACGATTTGGCTTAAAAGTCAAACAGAAGTACACTTCGAATGCAGAAAAAAAGGAATTCAGAAGTCTAAAATAATAATATTTTCAAATGAATCAAAGCATTATATGAATCCAATCCCACTCGTCAAGGTTTAATTCACCCAACAGGATCAACCCCATCCACTATTTATTCAGCAAAAAAATAATAATCAGGCACTAAAGACGAAGTTACTCACCTCCGGTAATGCTTTATCTGGTAGAGACATTATCTAGCAGCAAATTCCTTACCTTAGAAAATTATGCAGGCATCAGAATGGATACCGAGATTCTCAAGCAGGACCCTTTGCGCTTCAGTAGGTGGAGTCTCTCAGCTCTGCGTCGTACGTTATGGAAATTAAATGCGCAGTGGCTATATTGGCACCACCCCGGTGCGCTGATGTCAGTTATTTTCACAACTTTCCACGCCAAGAGCGAAGAGCCAAGATGAAAAGTGGCAACTGGTTTTGAAATTTTAAGACCCTTTGAAGGGCGACCCTTAAGCTCATCAGTTCGCGGGGAGGGCCAGTAAGGAATCTGCTGTTAGATAGTATCTACCAGCTAAGTCAGTACCAAAGTCAAGTAACTTGTTCATCCGATAAAGACTTCTAGCCGCAGATTCATTATCTTAGAATGGATACCAAAGCAATGTCTCCTTGGAGGTGGGTCTGTGAAGCAGATTTAAACCAGAAAAACCTGCAGGACCGTACGGCCCTGTGGTGCCGAGCCTGCATCTAAAGCCCAGGGCCTCCAGCCGAGTCCGCGGGGCTCGAAAGCGCACCGGCAGAGTTGGGCTGCCCAAAGATGGCATGCATCGCTTCGTAATATTGACGAAGCTGGGCAGGGGTCCCTCCGGGTCCCGGGAAGGGAGGGAAACCCGGAGTCGGCCCTTCGTGCTCTGCACGCGGAGCCACGGGAGGGGCACCATCCGTATCCCTCGTCGTGTCAGTCGACAGACAGAGCGAAGTCGAAGAGAGACTATTCTTCGACTTCTTCTTCGACTTACCTGACCCTGAGTGCAAAGACTTTGACGAAGAGTGCTGATGGCTCCGCGACCGGTCCCTCGACCTCCTATGCGACCTGGAACCTCAAACGGCACGGAGCCCACTGCCGGACCTCGAGAAGCTTTCAGGACCTCTCCCGCAAAGACTTTGGATTCATGGTCTGGCAGTCGGAGCACGACTTGGGGTCGTGGTCGCCCTCTAGGCAGAAGAGGCACACGCGGTGCGGATCCGCCACCGCCACCAGTCGGCTATAGGAACCGCAAGCCTTGAAGTCGGGCATCCCTCGTGCACCAGGGGTCGATAGACTCAAAAAAAGATGTCGAAAAAAGTTGAGAAAAAGTCAGTCAAAAAGTGACTGGGGGTACCGCTCTCTCCAGATCTGTGCTTGCTGGCGTGGAAAAATAAATAACTGACATCAGCACGCGAGGGCTGTGTCTATTTAGCTACCACAACGTCATTCCGGCAACCAAGATGCCAACGACGAACGCGGAGTCGACCGACGCCACCTTCCGCTGCGCAGGGGTACTGCTGACGAAAACTTTCAGGATCCAGTCTCACGCCTGGGGGTAATTCTAAGGTAATCAATCTATAACTAACGGTTTCTTTCAGATTCAGCAGTTATGACATCAACCTCAAAGAACGTTACAGAAGGTAAGTAGCCTGTTCTTCTGACGGATACTTCTAACAGCAGGCTCATCACCTTATATAGATACCAAAGCAGTAATTCCCCTGATGGAGTTTCTGTGGGGTCGATTCAGAGAAAAATGTCCTGCAGGACCAAGCAAGCAAAGTGTCCCTCCTGCTGGACTCTGGTGTTCCTCAATATGATCAATGTAAAAGTTCAAAGCCCTGCAGGCTTCTAGCCGATGGGGCATCTTTCTCATTACAGGGGGATGGAGAACAAAGAACACTGGCAGAGTGACTGACTGTTCAATGTAATGGGATCGGGACCTTTGGCACAAATGCCAGTTGAATTCTCAGCATCAACTTGTCACAGGAAAAATATGTTTCAGGGTGAATGCATTGAAATGGATTCATGCAATGAGCGGATGTAATCGAAATGAGGAAGTCTATCTTTAGAGTCAGGAGACACAGTGAGCAGTTCTGCATCGGCTCAAATGGAGTACCCATGATAAATATCAAGACCAAGTTAAGATCTTACTTTGGCATCGGAAAAGGCTTGGGTGGGAACAAATCTGTAAAACATTTAAGAAATCTCATCACAACAGGTGATTAAACAAAGACAGTTGGTCCAGTAAACCTATTTTAAGGGATCAGTCTCGCAAACGACATCCATCACCCAGGCAGTAGATCAAATGCAGTCAGTTCAATCTTCACACATCTAGGTGCAGACTGCACAGATTAGGGTGGAGGATCCTGCTCCGTTGCTGGTGCCAAGACAGAAGATCCTTGGGATGTTGTAACTATTTGTTAGCTCTGTCACTGTGGAAACTCCAACATGCAAAACCATCAACACTGCGCATTTGACAGTTCTGAAAACACTGAACCAGGGTTTCCCCCATTGTTGGAAAATGCCTGTGTCACTTCAGCCTTTAGGCCCCACTCGTGATCTGCAAGACACCAAACTGCTCAGCTTTTCCACCCTGACATTCAGAGACCCTGTCAAATCCATCATAATCCGGGAAATGCCCTGAAGCTTCAATAAACTCCAGAGGCATAGAGCCCCCTGGCAACGGACCCAGGGCCCCACTCAGCGTTTCTTGTTGCAACACCACAAGGCAGTGGGGTTGTCAATGAGAACTTGCACCAGTCTATCCTTGACGGACTTCAGGAGTGGCTTCAGAGCCAGACAAATAGCCTGTAACTCCGAATGGCCAGATGTAATCTGATCTTAAACTGCCCCAGATGACCTGCCCAGACCAGCAGGGATCTGTCACACACTAATGTCAGTTCTGGGTGGGAAAGGATCTTGCCACTGGGCCACGGCATTTGAGTAGATACAACTGCAGATAGTGGCATACTCAGCAATCTGGATGACATCTGTCAGATTTCCTTGATGCTGGACCGATTGAAAATTCAGATTCCATCGCAGAGCTTGCATGTGCTACCTAGCATAGCTGACAAGGACGATACAGGAGATACAACACCAAGAAGCCTCAGAGCTGCTTCCACCAAGATCTAGGATCGAGCATGAAACTTCATGATCACAGCCCGAATGTCCTGGACCCAGTACAGTGGAAGGAAGGCACTGAACTGCATTGTAACAACTATAGCTCCAATTAATGGAAGCGTCAGCAAATTAGTCAGGTGTGACTTCAGCTGGTTGACAGTGATCCTAAATGATGGCGGCAGGTTCACCATCATCAGAAGGTGGTCTACAATGGACTGTGATAAGCCTGCCTTCAACGGCCAGTCATCAAGTTAAGGGAAAACCAAACTTTCAAAGGTGGGCGGCAACCACTGACATCACTTTTGTGAACACACAAGGGGAGATGGTGACCGAATGGAAGCATGGGTAGCTGAAAATGCACCTGGACTACACTGAACAACAATGTTAGTGAGACTGCAGGACAGGTATATGAAAACAAACGTCCTGCATATCCAAGGACACCTCGCAGTTGCCCAGGTCCAGTGAGGAGAGGATCTGGGAAAACGTAAGCACTCTCAATTTGTCTTTCTGCAGGAAGGCATTTAAAAATCAAAGGTCCAAAATAGGCCAAAAATCCCCAGCCCTTGTTCGGCAACAGGAAATAAAAAGAATAACAACTTTTTCATCTTTCAGAGTCCAACCCTAACTCTAGCACCTCCTGGAAAATGGGCCAGTGCACTTCTGAAATTAACTCAGATATGGGAGTACAATTTAGCAGAGCAAAAAGAAAAGCAGGGCATAACCATGTTGAATGATTTTTACAACCCATCTGTCAGATATAATGGATAGCCAACCCTGAGGGAAATGATAATCCAGCCCCCATTTGGTGGTCATGAGTTACTAAAGGCAATCTAAAGTGGTTTAGTGGATGCGGCAGCAGAGGAAGATGGACAGGAGAACCGATGCCCCTGCTGGCCCACATGCTGCCTGCCAGACCCACATCCACAGCCTCCAAAGGACTGGAGTGACTGCTGTGCTGGTTGGGAAGGCAGTCTAAACCTATATGCCAGCCCTCTGGAATATCTTCAGAACTTTCTGAATTGGTGTTGAAACTGCTTGGCAAGGAGTCAACAGATCCAAGAAGTGCGTTGTGACTCTACTTTGTGTAAAGCACTACGGCCCAAAGTCTGCCTTCTCACCGAAAAGGCACAACCTATCGAAAGGCATATCCATGAGCAAAGGCTGTACATCCCTAAAAAATCCTGCGGAGCGCATTTAAGCATGCTGGTAAAGTCCAACACTGAAGCCAGGAGACCTTCCTATGCAATCATCAGTATCTAGTTCAGGGTGGACGTCAGATGCTGGTATCAATACTGGAGCCTCTTCCAGCCCCAGTGGTATTGGAGCAAACATGTAAGGAACAAGCTCAGGTCCTAGCCAGAGGGGAAGATTGTACTCATGTTGGTATGGGCCCGAAGCAAGTCCCAAGTGCACAGTGGCACAGAGGACGGATTTGCAGGTGGTAACCTGACTGGGGGAGACAGAGCTTTGCTTGGGCCTTTCTTTATGTTGCCACTTGGAATTCATTTTTTACTTGCAAGAGAATTTCGAGAACGCAGTTGACAGCTTGCAGAAACGGCCTCAGGAGAGAGACTGAGTGTGCACCCACAACCTGGAATGGAAAATACAAGAAGGCTCGGGAGAGGAGGAGGGAGAGGAGGAAGGAGAGAAGGGAGAGGAGGAAGAGGAAGAGGAGGAGAAGGGAGAGACGGGGAGGGGAAGGGGGAGAGGGGAAGGAGGGAAGGGGGGGAGGAGGGAAGGGGGAGGAAAAGAAAGGGACAGAAAGGAACGGACATCAACACGCAGGGGTGCTGCTTATATGCAGATCCGCTTCATCTCTTTCGGTGTATTACGGAGCCAATGAGAAGTCATATGGCGCCACGCCTATAGGTGTGCAGCAGCACTGCTGATCAAAAGCTCTCTGGATCCAGTCTGGTGCCTGGGGAGTATCCAGAGGTGAGGAATCTGCAGTTAGAAACATCGATCTTTCTCAGGCAGCTTCATTGGCTATGGTCAAACGCACTCAATTTCAAGTGGCCTGCCCGAAGCTAAAAAATGATGACACTGGAACCCGCCGTCTTTAGACAGGACTTTCTGAAATTATATGCCACCCAGATATCTATGGTCAAAATACCATTCTTTGCTTTCGATTACTGAGTAGTAATATACAAATTTTGGAGGAGGATCTTTCCGTGCAGCAGCAGCTGAACTGTGGAAAAAGACTGCCAATCGGACTCCAGGGTGAGCATTTCTATGCAATTAGGTAATAACTAAAAACGCAGCTATATGTTTGGTAATTATTGATCTTTTGGAGAGATGTCAATACATCCCTGAGAGAGTATGTTGGGCTTTATAACTTTAATACTACTAATAATAATCATAATAAGTGGCAGGCATCCACAAAACTGAAAATCTGTCAAAATTCAAATCACTGTGCAAGTAAATTGGCAAAGGTGTTGAACAAAAACTGCTTACCAATTAGCAGAGAAAAAGCACTTTATGTTTTAAATTAAATCAACAAATATATTTATCACCTTATAAAAGCACGTCTTGCAGGGATTCTACAGGATCAATCGTAAGGTAGAGGCCTTGGGATAGTACCAGAAGGAGATTCTTCACTGTCTGCAGTCATTCATGAGAAAATGGGATATTTTTACCTTTCTGCATAAGTACATTATAGCCTGATGGGTTGATAATGCCCTAAAGATACTCACGGACTTCTGGCAATATATTTTAAACAGCAACATTTTTAACCACAACTCCATTATTAAGTTACATGCTAGAGAGGTTGGATGGAAAAAACACTTTTTCTGCCCTACAAAACTACTGCTGTACAGTTTATATTCACTCGCTCACTACTTAGGAGGCAAACAGTGCTACAGAGAGAAATTGTTTTTGAATACTTCATATATGTGAATACAAAAGACCGTTATACAACAGAAACTTATTCAGATTTGATCCTCAGGTATGATTATAGGCAATTCTGACCATTAAAGTGGTTCCAACAAACATTCAAGATCCAAAGATTGAGAATAGGACAAAGTCTGCCGCCCTGCTTGGGCACATGCAGAAGTAATAGCCAAGTATGATCCCTGGCTCCCAAACTTCGCTAACAACCCCTTTGCTCAGATGGGGTCAGTACCTCCTGTAGGAGAATGTGGGCATACTCTATTGGCGTAACAGAGAAGTCTTGAAGAATTTGGGGTACCTCCTGGAAGGAAAAGGTACATCATTCTCAGTGATCTGAAGGACACACTAGTCCTTGGTGATGGCTTGCCATGCCCCGGATGATGTGCTATTCTGCCTCAGGGAGATGGAGAGTGCTCTCTCAAGGGTGAGGTAAAAATTTTGTTTCTGGAGAGGGAAGCAAGGGGTCCAAATTTGAAAAAAAAAAACTGCTGGAGAATCCCTGTAAGGAGGTCTGCCTTATTATACTCCATGTGGAGAGGCAAAGGCAACTATTTATTTATTTTTTAACAGCCATGAAAAAAGCCACCTTCTTTAATAGAGCAAACACAAGGAGATGATGGACGGAGTGCTGAAACCTTTCAACACTCACCCCCAGTCACATATCTGGGTTGAATCCATCATCGTTCTTTAGCTCACTTCGCCTCCCCAGTTCAGCTACAACTATATGCAAATCAGTCTTGACCTGTGCCTCATGGGAACAGACCAGCCCGAACTGCCAAGCCATGTCTTCCCTGGACCAGAAACAAGCATCCTGGGACCGGTTTCAGGGTAACACCCCTAATCAGCCAGGCTAGCTTGAATCCAGTGGCAAAGTGAGCAAGGTACCCACGTCCGGGCATACCCTGCCAACTGAGGGCGAGCAAAGCTTTGCCACAGGATCCGTGATCAGAGTTTGTGCTGGAGGGGTCTGATGGAATGAGACTCCCACCAGGAGATTTTTGCTGACTGGGAGAGACTGACCTTGTCGTCCCATCAAGCCATCTACCTGCTCGTCCCATTTGTCCTCCAGATCCTGCTGCAAGAACCACAGCCTCAAACTGGCATTGGGAACTAGGAAGATGTAACATGCCATCGATCCCAGAAGAGAGGCAACCTGCTGTACTGAAGATGCAAAGAAGATGATTGCACTTGAGGGTTATAGATGATCGTCTCTCCTCCGAAGGATATACTTTTCCTCCTTTGGAGCCCAGTGTCGCACCCAGATAGTGTATCCTATGGGTAGGTTGTTGAATTGACTTGGCAAAGTTGACGTTTAGACCCAGCCGCTGAAGCAAACTTAAGACACAGTTGATACTGGGTCTTTGCGCACTGGGGAGAAGAGCTCTTCAGGAGCAATTTGTCCAGATAAGCATAAACAAACAGCCCTTGGCAACAGAGTTGCTGCTACCATGGCCATGCACCTGGTAAAGGCTCTTGGAGCGGACTTTAGCCCAAAAGGGAGCACTTTCTTCGTTAATGTTAGGCCCCTACCACGAAGCGTAGGAACTTTCGATGTGGGTTACTTGGCACATGGAAATACGCATCCTGTAGATCTATTGAGAAGATCCGATCACCTTGCTGGAGATGAGGATATATTAGATGGAGAGCCAGCATGTGAAATCTTTCTCTGCGGATGGACTTGTTCAGGAGGCATAGGTCCAAAATCGTCCTGAACCCCACTTTGGGACCTTTCTTTCTCACCAGGAAGTACCGAGAGTCCACTCCCTTTACTCTTTGAGGAGGAGGAGGAACTTCCTCTACGGCAGATTTCTGTAGCAGTGTCCATTTCCTGTTGTAGTATTTGCAGCTGGTGGCATATAGTTTTTTTGGAGGAACCGCTGTAGGTGGCTGGCGAAAACAGAGTACCCCTTTCAAAGCGTATTCAATACCCATTGACCTTTTGTAATGTTGGGCCACTCTTGCAGATGATTGGCAATACTTCCCCTCCACTGGAATGGAGACCGGCAACAGAGGAAGCGCCTACTCAAGGTTTCGTTGGCACATTTGCAGCTGAAGAGAATTGGCATGGTGCTCTTCTATCACAGGAAGAGCGGCGCCCTTGGTAGTTCACTCTGGGCTGGTGTTGTTGCGGTCTTTGACACCATTGAGAGACTTCAACCCTCTGATAAAACAGCCTACGATTGTATGACCTGTACCTACGATGGAAATCTTTTATT
Source organism: Triturus cristatus (assembly GCF_964204655.1). Classification (NCBI taxonomy): domain Eukaryota; kingdom Metazoa; phylum Chordata; class Amphibia; order Caudata; family Salamandridae; genus Triturus; species Triturus cristatus. The sequence goes on along the minus strand of NC_140595.1, from coordinate 520,248,870 downwards.
TTTTTTAAAGCCACAGCCTTCAGTGTGTCAAGTTGTGTCTTCATTTTGGCTATTTCATAGTCCATATGGGATCTAAAGAGAATTTCCAGTAAAAGACAGGTTAAAAATACGTTGCTGAGCTTCCGGCTTCAGCACGGTCAGCCGGAGCCAGGACGAACGTAGAGCTCATACTTCATGTGCGTAAGCATGTGCCGCTAGGGTTCCACCATGTGTCTTTTTTGCTGCTGCAATGATCACTGAATCTAGCGGAGGATTTGCCCTCATGAAAAGTGGGTCCTGTTCTAACGGCGTATATTTTTTAAAGATCCTTGCAGGGGGTGATTTGAGAGATGCCAGTGTGAGGAAGGTATTCATCACCGGCTGAAGCAGCCCTGGTACCAAAGGTAGCAGAAGTCTTGCAGCTGACCTTTGGTCCAGAGTCTCAAGAATGACAGAGGAAGTGTCTGAGCAGCAGGTATTTCAATATGCAATCTTTGAGCCCTTCCAGCCAGCACTTCGAGGAAGGTGTTGATAACGTCCACCGGAGAGATTCTGGGAGGTGGACTGTGTCAGAGAGGGAGAATAGTCCCTTTTTGACGAGTGCGTGGAGGAGAATCACTTAGGCGATCTATACCTTGGGCAGTGTACGATGTCTACATGCCCGTCTTCTTGGCCTTGCTGGTGGTGGACATGCTATACAAGCAAGTTCCCGACCTCTGAGGGGGAATAGTTGGACAGAGTTCTACTGCCTGTGCCAACCACGCCAGAAGATTGAAGTAGTCCAGAGGTAGCTCTACTTGTTCAATGGAAGTGTCCTGCCAGCGACGTACTGGTAACAGCCATCTGGGAGACCGGTGTACAGAAGCTTCAAAGGGGGGGGGGGGGGGGGGGGGGGGGGCTCTCTGGCCCCTCTGCTTTTGGGTGGCAGGCCCCACCTTCTGGGTGTCCTACGGCGTCGCCTTCTGTGGTAGAACTTCTTGATGGTGTATGCCAAGGTAATGGAGTCCGCGTTGAGCCCATGGACTGTCCTGTAGACACAGAGTGCCGTTTTGACGTCAAATCTTTGGCCGCTGAGCGCCTTGGAGTTGCCGGTGGAGAGCAATGTCCTGTCTACTCCGACTGGGGTGAGTGCCTCGACGCCGAGCACCATTGCACCTGCGGCACACTTTGAGCCGGCGTTCAGCACTGTTGTGAAGACATAGATGGGGCCCGAACTCTAAACGTCTGGTACGGACCCGCCAACGGGAAATGGTGCCTCGACGTCGGGTGAGACGTCGGAGATTGATGCCTTGACATTGTGCGTTGTCCAGACGACGTTGTGTTGATCGTTGTAGGGACGTCAATGTGGACCGGGTCCTCGGGCTGACATCAATGAAGAACTTTATCTCGAAGTTGAGTGTCTCCGTGTTGACACCAACAGAGACAGATGCCTCGATGTTGAGCGTCGCCACGTTGACTACAACGGAGACCTACTCTTCAGCGCTGGCTGTCGCCGGGATGACTTCAACGGAGAGTCCGGCACCGATGGTCGAAGTGAAGATTTGTCTTGTGTCGACAGTGTCCATCTTACAGCGGTCTTCGACGATGAAGGTCTCAACGATGAGCAATGTGCTTTCAACGCCGTTTGCGGCGGTGGCAATGTCGACGGAGAGACCTGCGATGTCAGTGTGCTGTTCTTCGCCACTGGAGGCATTTTTTAAGCCGAGCCCGAAGGAGAATAGACAGGGGTCTTACTTCTGGAGGTAAATCTGGTTCTTTTTTTCTTATGCCGCAAGGGAGATCTTCCTCTGGATGCAGTAGACTTCCGTTTCTCTAGGAGACCATACAGGCAGATCCTCTATCTTTGAGTGTATGCCTGGAAAGAGCTTTACAATGCTGGCAGGTCTTAAGAACATGTGTCACAGGGAGACAAAGAATACAGGCAGAAAGTGTCTGTTTTAGCCGCTTTTTTGCCATATGAAGGGCAAGGATCAATCAGAGAAGGCATTGTCTGAAAGAAAAAAAATTAACATCGTCAGAAACTGGTAGCTCCTCACTCCAACAGGTGTATGACGTAGAGTGAAAAGGAACTAAAACTGTTTTGAGCAAAATATTTTTGACAAAAAGCTCAAAAAGTAAGAGCTGAAACTCCAGGGTCCTGACTGATGGAGCTGGAAAGAACAACTGATGTAAATGTCACCCCAGAGGCATATTGGGAGGCTAGGGGTCATAGCTGCCTTAAAGGCACGGTGCCAGTTTTTATTTTTTATTCAGTTTTGTGTTTTTTTCCAATGCAGCCTATGGGCTAACAATGCCTACTCTATTACATTGCAGCTTCTGCAGTTCAATAAAGAGTTAAAGTGTCTTTGTTCGCCTGTTTTCCTTCCTATAAGTGTATATAAAAGTATTAAAAGCAGAGTATAGGGGGAGGAGCTTAGCGCGCATCCAAGATGGTCGCGTGAGCACAGGGCTCCCCGGACCCTCGCCACTCCTCGCAATTTATCCTGATTTCTCGGACGGACTCTTGAAGGTGAACCTCGACTGAGTCCATAACTCTTTCCAGAATTTGAATCGGACTTGGGTGACCAGAATTATAGGACTTTGAACTTTTGAGGCCCACCTGGAGGCCGTGCCGGGGACTTGGTGATTTGTGGAGCCGGGACGTAGTTGAACAACAACGGCAGTGGGACCTCATCGGTGGCCGTACCCCCACTTTCGGTTTCGTTTCCGGATCCTGACACGGTCTGATTGAGAGACCGTTTCGCTTGGCCGGGGACCAATCCACCCCCCATTTAGTGTCATCGCTGCCTCCTCATTATAGCCTCTTGGGTCAGGTCGTGACTTTTTCCGGACCGTACGAGCCAGCTTCTTGGCCTGTTGGTGCCCGACCTGCCGGCAGCCATTTTCACCAGGTCTTGCGGGCCCCTCCGGGGTGCATCTTCCAACATGACGGGCAGGGGTGAACCCGAGAAGCGGAAGACCAAGAAGTCTCTTCATGGGGGACCGTTCCAGACAAATGTTATGGACCGTTACACTCAAGCCAAAGGATCCCCCGGGCTCTCCAGCAGTACCCCGGAGGACGCCAGAGACGACCCTTCTGCCCCTGTTGACTTGTCCCTGCAGGACATTATGGGCGCCATCACCGGCATGAAGGCGACCATCGGCCAGCAATACGAGGCTCTGGCTCATAAAATTGACAAGGTCGCCATTGATGTCACTCTAATCAGGGCCGACCTGTCTAAGACTAACGAGAAGGTGCAGTCATTGGATTTGAAGACTTCCAGCCTCACGGCCGATGTGTCAGAACTTCAAACAGACCTTCGCACTCTGAAATCGGCCAACGACCTGATGTCCCATCGGCTGGAGGATTTTGAGAACAGGGCAAGACGTAACAACATTCGCGTCATAGGTGTTCCGGAGAACCCCGAGACTCGTTCGGTTGACCTCCTGGTCGAAGATTTAATCCTCACCCATCTTGCCCCTTCTGGACTGAGCAAGTTTTTCGCTGTGGAGCATGCACGTCGTGTCCCGGGCGGTAAGCCCAAGCCTGGCGCGCCTCCGAGGCCTATCATCGCAAAACTTTTTCATTTCAGAGACCGTGATGCGATTTTGCAGGCTTCGAGAGTGCACGGCCCGGTGAAATTTGAAAACTCCTCTGTCAACTTTTTCCCGGACTTCACTCAACTTGTCCAGAGACAGAGGATGGGCTTTCTGGGGGTTAAGCGCCGTCTCCGGGACCTGGGATTGAAGTATGCTATGCTTTCCCCTACCAGGCTTCGAGTGGAATACAAGGAACGGACCTTCTTTTTCGAGCGACCGGACAATGTGAGTGACTGGTTGGATTCCCTGCCTGGTCGGGGCGATCGAACGGGGCACCCTGGCGGTGCCGAGGGTGGTGAGCCTACACAGAAGTGACCTTTTGGTCCCTAACCCTGACATTGCTCAGTTGGGTTCTACTTCTTTTGTATATTTTGCCTTATAGTATTTCGCGTCCGGGTGGCGGGTGGAGACGGGCCTCTCTCCTCCTCCGGGGTCTTTTTGTAGAATGGGATTGTAAGGGCGACAGGCACACTGCATTTTGGGGTGGCTTTTTAGTCTGCAGGGAGGGGGGAGTTGTAACGGGTTTTGGTTGGGGGGTGGGAGGGGGTGTTTGTGTTTTCTTTTCTCAAGGCGGCATATTGGTTTTTTCTCTGCTTCAGGTGTCCGGCTCTCTGTGGGGGGGGACTCATGCAACTCTTGTGGTGATGGGGGGGTAGTGGGTTGAGGTTGATATCTTGGAACGTCAATGGATTGGGGGATCGTATTAAACGGGGTGTTGTACTGCAATATTAGCGTCGTCTGACTCCTGACGTAGTGCTCCTGCATGAGACGCATTTGGTCGGCAATGTGTGTCATGCTATGAATAGGTGGGGGTACCGATTGGTTGCACGCTCCGGGTTCACCACTGGTTCCAGAGGGGTTGGTATTCTGGTCCGGTCTTATCTCCCACTAGAGATTGATAATGTCATCCTTGACGACAGAGGGCGTTATGCCGCCCTAACCGGTAGGTGGGAGGGCAAGACTCTTTCCTTAGCCACGATATATGTTCCCCCAGGCCTCCAGACCTCCACTTTCTCTTGGATGTTGGTGGAACTCCCCGATAGTCTTCTCCTCATGGGTGGGGACTTCAACTCCGTGCTGTCTGGCGATCTGGATCGCCACCCCCCCCAGGGCCCTTCCCGTTTCCCAATCATGGCTTGGTGGGTTCTTGGACACCTTTGGTTTGGTGGATTGCTGGAGGTTAATGCATCCGACGCAATGTCAATACACCTTCCACTCCGGGGCTCATGGGAGTCTCTCCAGGCTTGATTACTTCCTCATGCCCGCGGCCAAGTCCCCCCACATTGGGGAGGTAAGACACTTGGCACGGGGCATTTCAGATCACTCCCTGTGTGGCTTCTTTTCGACACGGGGACGCAAGCCGCGGGGCGGATCGCCCCTATTAACCCTTGGCACCTGCGCAACCCCAAGACTCGCAACAGCCTCATTAAGTCGCTCGACCACTACTTCCTGGAGAACGAGGGGTCTGTCTTGTCCTCAGTGTCCCTGTGGGAAGCCTTCAAAACTGTTATTCGTGGCCAGGCCCTATCTTTAATAGTCGAGACCAAGAAAGCTAGGAATGGGGACGTCGTGAAGCTGGAGGCCGAAATACTGGAGTTGGAGGCTGATCTAGACTTAGGTGTCACGCAGAATAGGCTCCACGCCCTTAGCTTGAAACAGTTTGAATATAAATCCCTTGTTACGGATGCTGCTAAGACAATGTACAGGGAACAGCGAGGTAGACTGTATGATGTCGGGGATAAGGCGGGTAAATTGATTGCATGGCTTGATAAGAAGGAGAGAGCGAACCGTGTGGTCCCTGTGCTTCAGAATTCTGACGGTGTGCATGTGACTGACCCTGGCGAGATTGTGGAGTGTTTTGCGGACTATTTTCGTGTGGTCTACTCCCCGGTGTCCGATAGAGATGAGGATGACTCTCGTTTCTTTTTGAGGGTTATTGCGCTGCCCTGCCTGTCTGAAGAGGATCGAGAGCATATGGAGGCGTCGTTGTCGGCCGACGAGATTGCTACCGCGATTCGTTCCCTTTGTTCTGGCAAAGCTATGGGCCCCAATGGATTGCCTATTGAATTGTACAAATTGCGCCCGGATAAAGTCGCACCGTTTCTCCGTGATATGTTTCTGGAGTCGGGTGAGCTTGGTTCCCTCCCTTGCGACCAGCGTCTGGCAACTATAGTTGTGATCCCTAAGGAGGGCAAGCCTCGTGATAGTTGTGCCTCATACAGGCCTATTTCCCTATTGAATGCTGAACCGAAGATTCTTGCCAAGGTCCTTGCTAATCGCTTACTCGCTGTCATCTGTGACCTGATTCATCCGGATCAATCTGGTTTCATTCCGCACCGGAACACTGCTCTCAACTTGCGGCGCCTACACAGCGTTCTCGCCAGGGCGGAGTTTCTCTCCGAGCCGGCCATCTTGGCTTCCTTGGACGCCACGATGGCCTTTGATACGATAGAATGGCCATATCTTTGGGCCACTCTGGCGAAGTTCGGTTTCGGTGCGGGATTTATTAGTTGGGTGAGACTTCTATATACGGATCCGCTAGCTCACGTTGTTGTCAATGGTAGGGTGTCCCAGCCCTTCGCTCACGGGAGGGGTACTAGGCAGGGGTGTCCGTTGTCCCCCCTGCTCTTTGCTCTTGTTCTAGAACCGCTTGCAGCCTGGCTCCGATAGGAACCATCGATAAAGGGCATTCAGCGGGCCCCTGAATTTGAAGACCGGGTTTTGTTGTACGCCGACGATATTCTTTTGTACCTCACCTCTCCGCGTGAATCCCTTAATGTCCTATTTGACGTCCTCACTTCTTTCGGTAAAATCTCCGGTTTGATCATTAATTGGTCTAAATCGTGTGTGTATGTTATCTCCGGTGGCCTTCCCCCCTTACCGGATAGGTTTCCCATTCAAATTTCGCAATCCGGTTTCAAGTACTTTGGGGGTCTACGTATCGTTGGACCCGGCAGTCCGTCACTAGCATAATCTCCTTCCCCCTCTCCGGCGATTGAAGTTGGACGTGGCTCGGTGGCGTAGATTGCCGTTGTCGCCACTCGGTCGAGCGGCACTTTTTAAAATGATGTCCCTGCCCAGATTTCTCTAGGCACTCCAGAACTCCTTTGATATTATTCCGGCGGCCTACTTTCGGGAGGTGGAGGGTTTACAGAGGAGACTTGTTTGGGACGGTCGCACACGCATCGCTCTTGCAAAACTGACTCTCCCCTGGTATGACGGGGGCATTGCGCTCCCGGACATCAGGAGGTATTATTGGGCCTCCCAGTTGTCCGCCATCAACCATGCTACGTATGCACCCGGTCCAAATCCGGCTTTCGAGATGGATAAATATCAGTTGCCTGGTGGCAACTTCAACAGAGCGCTCTACTCTCGGATGGCGGGGAGGAACCTAACGGGACCCACTAAGATTGCAGTACGTGTGTGGAAGGATGCCAATGTGGCTGTGGGATGGAATGATCGCCTGACACGAGCGACCCCTTTGTTTGCATCGGACAGATTGGGATGCCTCTGGACGACGAAAGATTTTGAGAACTGGGATACGATTGGCATTAGCAGAGTGGGTGATCTCTGGGTGAAAGGTGCGGTCAAATCCTTTGCGGTGCTTCAGAGTGAGTATGAGTTGAGTGAGAGGGAGTTCTTCAGATATGCACAGGTTCGCCACGCTTAGCTGTCGGTCTTCGAGACGGTACCACAGTCCCTGCATCTTCACCACTCGAGGACCGTATACTTGGTCATCTGCCCGATAGTACGATTTCCTTGATCTATAAGAAATTAATCAACAATCGGGCGGACCTCCTTGTGCGTCTTAGGGAGGCCTGGACCGGAGACGGGTTGGAGTTGGATGACGAAGACTGGCAGTGCGCACTGTCCTCCCCGAAAGAGGTTGCCATTCCTGCCCGTCTCCGTCTCGTTCAGCTCAAAATTCTTCACCGTGTTTATGTGACGGGTCCTCGTTTGGTTGTGATGGTTTTTTCTTCGGACGGGTTGTGTAAGCGCGGCTGTGGAATGAGCGCCACCTTCCTTCATATCCTTTGGGAGTGCCGTGAGGTTGCGGTGTATTGGCACCGTGTCCATGCTGTAATGGAGTGTGTCACTGGGGTCGCTCTGTTGCCTGAAGCTCGTCGATGTTTGTTGAATGTATGGGAGCCGAATGACTACGTGGTCGTCCAGGCCCGGTGGGCGGCGCTTGGGAACATGATTGCAAAGAGGGACATTGCGCAGATTTGGGGTTCCCGACAGCCTCCTACCGTGTCAGTGTGGAAGGAGAACATGGACTGGTGCATGTTCAGAGAGAAGACGGTGTACCTGGTCCGGGGCAAGCCTGGGGCGTGGGGTAGAATTTGGGGTCAGTGGAACACCTACCGAGGTAACATCTGTACGCCCCCTTTTGTAGATACCCCGGACACTTCTCTGTCCCCCTGATCCTGAGGTTCCTGGAATACTGTACCCTTTTGGCTGATTGTTCTGCCTTCCCCGAAGCAGCTACTTTAGATGTTAGTGTGTTTTTCTTGGATGAAGAAATTGTGGTATCTCCAAGAATTCCATGGTATGATGACCACATTTGACAATGATCAATATACACACGTGTCTTCTTCTGCCAATCCTTAAGGAAGTAACTCATCCTGTCTCTCATAGGCAGAGTCAAGAGAGAAGTGGTGGCCCTGGGGAAGCAAGACCTACCTCCCCTAGTTATCAAACTTTGACTGGTGCCTCTTAGGCACGGACCTTGATATTTGACTGTCCACATTACAGTCTTTGCTGCCTTGAATAGAAGAGCCGCTACAGACCCCATACTGTCTGTTTTGATTAAAAAGGAACCTTTCTAAAACTGACTGTTTTTAATTTTTAACAGTTAAAAAGGATGTACAGTCTGGTGCACCTGCTGGGATCTTGCTCTTTCAGTATCAGGCTTTTATGGAGTATGTATGTATGGGATTTGTAAAGTGCTGTAATCACCCCCACAGGGGTATCTCCGCGCTACCAAAGAGAGGGTACAGTACAGACACAGATCATCAGTCCTGGAATAATTCCGTCTTCAGGAGTTTCCTGAAGCAAAAAAGACTGGGGCATTTGCTCAAGGCCTCCGGCAAGGTGTTCCAATATTTCGGGGCAAGGTAGGCAACAGTTTTGCTGTCTGTTCGTATTTTCCTGTAGAGGAGGACCACTAGCAGCCCTATACCTTCAGATGTAAGTGGACGGTTTGGCCAGTAAACTCTAAACTTGTCCGCCAGGTAGCTAGGGCTCGTACCATAGAGTGCTTAATGGGCGAGGCAGCAGAGCTTGAATTTAATCCTCTGGTGGCTAGGAAGCCAGTAGAGTTGTTTGAGCAACGGACCCGGGGAGGTGCGAGTCGGCTTTTTGAAAGCCAGGCGTGCAGCAACATTCTGTACAATCTGTAATCTGCTCAGAAGGGATTAGTTAGCAGATGCGAGTAGAGCATTACAATAATCCAGACAACCAATGATCAAATCCTGAATCAAAGTTCTACTAACAGAAAAAGGCACCCACTGGAACACCCTGCACAGAAGGCTCAGGGTATGATAGCAGGTCCCTGCGGTAGTCATGATTTGATCCCTCATTGATAACCATACATCAAAACGGACCCCTAGATGTTTTTTCTGTTCTGGATTAAAGAATCTCATCCACATTTTTTCCAAAAACATTTAGGTCGTGAGATGGCTGGCCCATGATTTTTTGATTGGCTTTCCAGTCTAAAAGAAGTATTCTTCAACCACTTATAACACCCAATGATGCATTTCCAAGCTAGTGAAATCTGCTCAAAGGGTGCATCCATAGAAGCCTTCATTAAAGTTGCAGGGGCTTTCTCTCCGAACTTCAGATAGGGCCAGACTGTCCTCTGTCATAAGGTCAAAGCACCAAATGCATGTTGTGGCAGCCATATAGAATCATTGAGTATACGTAAAAGCACAAAGGGTGATTGAACCGGTTGCTGCCGGCTAAACCAGGAATGTAACTCCAGAGAGGACAGGTATGACAAATGAACACGCAAAGAGGTCTGAGCTAAGGCAAGGGTCTGAGTGGACTGATTACTTTAAAACTCTATAGATATACAATTAAAAGGTATTTTCTTTCAGGTGTCCCATATGGGAAATAATTCAGGGCATAACAGCAGACATATCATACAAGATAATGAGCTACCATGCCAGTAGACAAATAGGTACAAACTACACATTATCATAAATTGGGAAAATGTGCTCTGAAAACAGAGTTAATTCTTTGTCATTACAGAAATGAGTATACCGATATAAGATGGCTGAAAACAGTCTGCTAAGGAATTACATGACAAATTGATAAGTGAGAATACTAATATTCAGGGAGACTAAGATAATTTAAGTTATATGGATTGTTAAAATGGAAAAGTTACCTGTAATCTTAGTTCTCTTCCAGGGGTATACTCAAAGTCATAACACTGAATAATCCCCTACCACTTGCGGGATCCCGGAGCATATAGAAATATACATATATATGGGTATGCTCTGGCCCACAAGCGTATAACACTTCCGAAACATTACACATACATATGTATATATACATAAACATGCAGCCTAAAAATGTTCAAATAGGGCAAAACGCCAAAATTAAATAGGTTTCTCTTGTATGAAAATAATCCCCTACATACACCTTGTAATAGAGAACATTCACTGTAATAGTGTCACACAAGAATCCTTTATTTTCAGAAAAGGAAAACAGGTAAAAGCAGGCAGTTGGCCCATTGGCTGCATAGATAAATAACTATTATAGTACAGGGAAAAACTGGCACCTTGCCTTTAAGGCGTCCAAGATTCTGGACACCTTGCCTTTTAGACCTCCAGGAGCCCCTCTGCTCTCCCATCATGCACCACAGGTAACAATTAGGTCAGTTCTTTTTTACGGTGTACTAACTTGTATCACCCTGAATATAAGATGCAAAACTCACATTATTGTACCATAATTGCTCGTCCGGGAAGGTTGCTTAGGACTATGATGAGTATACCCCTGGAAGAGAACTAGGATTACAGGTAAGTAACTTATCCTTCTCTTCCAGGGGATATTCATCAATAGTCATAAGCACTGAATAGAGTAGCAAGCCCATACCCACTACCTCGGGCCGAGCATAACCAGTACACAAAACATAACAGCGCATCTCAAAATGAAATCAGCCAAACCAATTTCTCAACAAGGTTTGCCCAACTTGGGCATCTGCCTGCGCATCAGAGTCCAAACAGTAATGGCGAGAGAAAGTATGAACAGAACGCCATGTAGCTGCTTTACAAATTTCTGCTATAGGAACATTTCTTAGGAGAGCCATGGTAGAGGCTTTTTCCCCTGGTAGAATGTGCTTTAGGTTTTCCCTGAAGAGACTTGTTGGCTAGTTGGTAGGACAAAGATATGCAAGGGACTATCCACCTAGAGATGGATCTTTTAGAGGCTGCCAAACCGGTATATTTATAGAACCATATTAACAAACAACCATCTTTCTCAATGACTTGTGTTGGAAACCGGGCAACCGGGTTAGCAGTCACCAGGTTCCCAGCACAGTGGTAGCTTGGCTCGAGCGGTTGGGGGTCAGGCACCGTGTTAAGCGTACGTCACACCCTCACAATAACCATGCGTTCATCCGTTCCAAAAACGACACTACACCGTAAAGATTATGGAAGACAAGATGAAAATATATATGTCTATCTTATTTTCTCTTAGTTGCAGGCCTCACATCATAAATACAATACAATAGGATTTTCCTTCAAAAGAGCAGGTCAAATAAACATTGCTACTTCGGAATTTCAACACATAGGTTCAGGTCATCATTAAGCAAAGAATAAATAGATGTGCAATAAATATAGACGGCAAATAAATACAGTCAGACAATAAATACAGTGCAAGAATAAATTAGTGGAAGACAATAAATAAAGCACCTTCAATAAATAAGGTAAAGCAATCAATGACAATTACAGATCAGATCACTTTCATGAGGTCACTTGGTCTTACTTTGCCCAAACACAGCTTGTGGTCATTTGGGTGGCATGGGGGTGTCCCACCTAGATTGGTCAAGGCTGGGGCCTAAGCTGAGGCAGAACAAGGGTAACCTAAAGATCTGGCCCTCCAAACTACACAGCCCTTTACGGAGGTCACTGTACCAGTCTCAGTTCACCCCTGGCACTCCCAGGCTGGTCCTAACACCCCTTTAACCCCTAGGATGGTCTTTTAGGGCTCCACAGGGCCTCAGACGCCCCCTCTACCACTTACTGTCCCTTCCTCGATGATCGGCTCCGCTCGGCGCCGTGTCGACGCCGTGAGGCGGCTCCGGTTCGATGTCGCTGGGCGGTCTCGACTCGATGTCGCTGGGCGGTCTCGACTCGATGTCGCTGGGCGGTCTCGACTCGATGTCGCTGGGCGGTCTCGACTCGATGTCGCTGGGCGGTCTCGACTCGATGTCGCTGGGCGGTCTCGACTCGATGTCGCTGGGCGGTCTCGACTCGATGTCGCTGGGCAGTCTCGACTCGATGTCGCTGGGCAGTCTCGACTCGATGTCGCTGGGCAGTCTCGACTCGATGTCGCTGGGCAGTCTCGACTCGATGTCGCCTTCCGGCGTCGCAGGGACACGGACCCCCCGCTTCCGGGTGACTCCGGAGTGTGATCTCCACTCCCGACCTCCGGCGCGCTTCACCTCCGTTTCCGGCGACTCCGGTGGGCGGACTTCACTCCCCCGTCGACGCCTCACCTCGACCTCGGGTGAATCTCCACTCGACCTCCGGCGCCTCTCCACGACCTCCGTCGGCGCCCTCACTCGACCTCCGGTGACTCCCTACTCGACCTCCGGTGCCTCTCCACGACCTCCGTCGGCGCCCTCACTCGACCTCTGACGGCTCCGGGTACGACGTCTGCTTTCTGTCAGCGCCGCTTCTCTACCTCAGGCCCCCGGTCTCCAGGCTTCTCAACGTCAGGACTTCAGGAGGACACTGCTGAACAGGTCAGGAGCTTGCTGTTCTTCCTCTTTAAGGCCTGTTCCAAATATTCAGGTCCTTAAGATGGTTCTTCTGGACTTGGTCCCACACAGGGCTTTAGGCTGGGCTTGGTCAGTAGGGACTAGCATCAAGGGTGGGTCTCTGGACCCCACTCCAAGCACTGGTTTCCACCTCTGCTGCCTTACTCCGACCTCCTATCTCTGTCCTCTCTCTTCTCCAGTCAGTTGCCAACTGCCACTCTGAGATGGCCTCCCAACATTCTAAACTGCCTCCCACTATCACAGGTTTCTAGAATGTTCCAGGAGGTTCTAGAAACCTCCAGTGGGTTCTGGTTATGTCACAGGTGACAATGGGTGGCCACCATTTTGTGTCTCAGGCCCTCAGACAGAAGTTCCAGGGGTAGGGAAAATGGCTCCCCGACCCTGCATCAACACTAAAAAGTCTGGTGGTTCCCAAAAAGGAAAAATTATAACAGGGTTTGAGGCAGAAGTGGGACAAAATAAATAATGATGAGGAGGGACCACCCAAAGGGCTGACAGGTCTAACAACTTGGTTTTGTCTAGATAAAATGTCAGTACCCTCTTGAGGTGGGATTGGGAAAAAATGTGGGCAGAGTGATAGCCTGATTGATGTGAAAATCCGAGACAACTTTAGGTAGACAACTCGGATGGGTTCTTAAAACTACTCTGTTTGTATGAAACACAGTATAGGGCTCTTTACAGCACAAGGCCTTTATTTCACTAACCTTGCGGGCAGAAGTGATGGAGACTAAAAAGGCAGCTTTCTATGAAAAGTGCTGCAGGGAAGCCCTGTGAATTGGCTCAAAAGGAGCACCCATTAGTTTTGTAAGGACTATGTTGAGCTCCCAAGGTGGAGAAGGAGATCTCACTGGGGGGGGGGGAACCTTTATCCCCTTTAAGAAAATCTTTAACCTCTGGCATCTAGAAAAGAGTAACCTGTGTAGGGGACTTTCTGTATGCAGTGATGGCTGCTAGGTGAACTTTAAATCGAGGAGAACTGCAGGCCAGATTTGGCCAAATGTAGTAGGTATGGCACGATCACCTACTCTTGACACCTCACTGGATCATGAGCATTGTTTTTGCACCACAAGTAGAACCGCTTCCATTTGAAATAGGATGCCCTGCTGGAAGGTCTCTTGGCTTCCTTGAGGATGGTCATACAGTCTGCTGGTAAGTAAGTGTCCGTCTTGCAGGACCTCAGGAGCCATGCTGTCAATCTGAGGATGACAGATTGGTATGAAACACTCTCCTCTCAAACTTAGACAACAAGTCTGGACGGCAAGTCAACCTCTGGTGTGGCACCTCGGATAGTTGTAGAAGGTCCAGGTACCACCAATGACGCGGCCACTCCGGAGCTATCAGGACCATTCTGGAGTTGGTCCTGTAGAACTTGTTGATGACTGCTGGGATGAGAGGCAGTGGCGGAAAGGCGTACAGTAATGTCAGACCATTTTATCAAAAGGGCATTCCCCTGTGAACCTGGCTGGTGAAACCTGACTGCGAAGACAGGGCATTTGGTGTTTGCCACATCTGCTAAGAGATCGATGTCTGGCACTCCTCATTGCCGGAAGATGTCTTGCGTGACTTCACTGTTTAGCACCCAGTCGTGAGCTTCTACGAAGTCCCTGCTTAGGGCGTCTGCCTGGACACTCAGAGACCCTGGCAGGTGAATGGCCACAATGTTGAGATTTCTTGCAAGAAGTCACTTCCAGATTGTCTGCGACTCCGGAGAGAGAGGGGTCTCAACCTGGTGCCCCCCTGCTTGTTCAGATAATATATCGTTGTGGTGTTGTCTGTCTGAATCAAGAGGGAGCTTGACTGGAAAGAAAGGTACAGCGACTTGAAGGCTAGTTGCACGGCTCTCAACTCTAGAAGGTTGATGTGATACCCACTCTGTCTCCGACCAGAGACCTTGTACTTGAAGATGTCCCATGTGAGCTCCCCAACCTTGCAGGGAAGCATCCGTGACTATAGTCTGAGTGGGAGTATCTTGGTGGAATGGGACTCCCTTCAGTAGATGTGATCGCTTCATCCACCATGTGATGGAGTTTCTGGCTGACTGAGGTAGAGTTACCCTGTCTTCCCAGCGGCCTGACGTCTGCATCCACTGATCCTCCAGAGACTGCTGTAGAGGACGCATGTTCAATCTGGCATTGGGGACGATGAAGACACAAGAAGCCATTGACCCCAGAAGAGAAGACTCCTACCTGACCGAGGGAAGATGAGATCTGAGGAGTTTGCAACACTTCTCCCTGATTGATGATAACCACTCCTCCGGACACACGCTTTCCTTTACGGTATCCAGTGAAGCACCCAGGTAATGAATTTTTTGGCTCGGGTTGAAGACAGATTTCTTGTAGTTGAACCGCAGACCCAGCGTGTTCAGTAGATGAAGGCAGAAGGAGAGATGACTTTGAAGCAGGGAAGGCGTAGCGCTCTTTAGGAGCAATTCGTCCAGATAGGGATAAATGAAAATCTTGTGTTTGCGGAGAAAAGCTGCCACCACTGCCATACACTTTGAAAATATTAGGGGGGCCGATTTGAGCCCGAACGGAAGGACTCAGAATTGGAAGTGCAGACGAGCTACTTGAAAGCGGAGAAACTTTCAATGATTTTCAGGTACGTGGAAATAAGCGTCTTGCAGATCTATAGCACACATCCAGTCCCCCTGATTTAGATAAGGGAAAATCTGGTGCAGGGCCAACATCTGAAATTTCTCCTTACGGATGAATTTGTTCAAGAAGCGCAGATCGAGAATTGGTCTGTATTCTGGCCTCTTTTTTGGACCAGGAAATAGTGAGAATATATTACCCGTTTTCGTTGTTTTGTTGAGTCTGAACATATTCCATGGCCTTTTTTCGTAGAAGACTGTTCACCTCTTCCTGTAACATGTGGTGACATTGATGGAATTCTGTGTGGAGGAACTGGTGGAGGTGGGGCTTTGAACCTCAGCAAGTATCCATTTTGCACAATATTCAGCACCCATTTGTTGTTTGTGATTGTGTGTTTAGCTGGTTGTTTAGCAGTTGGGACCTGCTGTCTGTTTCTTCTTCCTCTACCAGGTCTCCTCTGGTGGAAGTGTGACCTCTGCTGTTGATTTTGAGAGGACCACTGAGGGGTTTGAACCCTCTGTTGGAAGAAACGCCTGTCGTAGGGACGAAACCGTTTGCGGAATCCCTTCCGCTTCTCCAGCCCAACGTCCTTTACAGTGTCCAATTCAGCTTTCATTTTGTACATCACATCGTCCTAATGAGACCCAAACAACGAAGAACCATTGAACGGTAGATTGACGATCTTCCGTTGCGCATCAGGCTTAAGACCTGTAAGACGCAGCAAGGCAGAGCGTCTAGAGCATATGCCGTGTGAATAGCCGTGCGCGGCCAGATCAGATGAGTCCGCAGCAGCACTTATTACCTGGTTTGCCACCAAGCTCCCTTCCTGCATTATCTTCCGAAAAGTCCTGTTGGTCTTCTTTCTGGAGTTTTTCCCGTAAATCGTGATAGAGAGTCCCATAGTGACCTGTTATATCTCCCCAAGAGAGCCGAGGCGCTGGCAACCTTCATTACGGAAGACAAAGTATTACACATCCTCTTGCCCAAAGAGTCCATAACCTTGCTGTCCTTCTCAGGAGGGACTGAAGAAGATATCGCAGAGTGTGTCTTCCTGGCCGCCGCCAAAATTACAGAATCCGGGGGAGCATCAGAACGTAGGAAAAACAGATCCTGATCAGGGGCTTTGTACTTCTTTGCACTGCGAGAAGGTACTGCACTTACTGTTGCAGGAGCGAAGAAAGTCTGCATGGCCGGTTCCAAAAGGCCTGGGACCAAAGGCAGCAGAGACCTCGATGAAGAACGATGATGTAAAGTCTCAAAGATAACAGAAGTGGAGACTGTCGGATCCGACATACTTCTGTTCAATTTGTTGGCTCCTCTGCAGAGAACTTCGGTGAAGGTACTTAAGTCATTAATCGGGGACACTCTGGATGGAAGTGTCACCGACAAAGTTGGAGAAAAGTCCCTTATCGAAGACCTGGTGGACGTGGACCAGGTTGGTGATCTTCGTCGCCTCCGTTTTGGAGAGGAGGCATGGTGAGAATGTGATCTCTCCCGTGAACGTGTGCGGTGGGAGGATGGGGACCTCGACCTTCTCAGGTTCCCTCTCGGAGACCCTCTCGATGAAGCCGTTGGAAGAGAGAGTCTTGAAGGGGAATATGTACGAGAGAAATCCGAGCCCGGACTTTCAGGAGCAGCACTCCCTGTTTCCTTGCGTCCAACACTTTCCAGCCACCTTGGCGAAAGATTAAAAGGATGGGACTTTTAAGTAGCCACCGGAGAGCCCTGCGGGGAAATTTGAACAATGTTAATGCCCGGGGATAACGACTGTTCCCTTGACGTCGACCGTCTTGATCTCGATGACGATTTAGGTCTCTTCGCCACCTCCTCCGAGACGATGACAGGATTTTTGTCTTTCGATGTCGAACGCCTCACCGTGGACCTAGGCCTCTGTCACCTCCTCCGAGGCGACGGTGGGATTCTTGACTCTCGACGTTGACTGATGTCTCAACGACAACACTGAGTGTGCAGTCTTCCACGTCGACCTCCTCTGCGGAGAAATGCTGGAAGACTCCTGTCCCCGCGATGCTCTCGACGTCGATCGCCCATGAGATCGAACTGGGGATTTCGACTGCGAAAGCCTCGACGGTGATCTCGACGTCAACAGCCTGTAGGCTCTTGGCAGAATCTTAGCCGGCGAGCCTCTTCACGCTGACCCTCGAGAAGGTGGCGGAGTGTGCCTCGCTGTCGACAGGTGTTTTGTCTTAGGCCTCTCGGGGTCAACATACTTTGCACCCGAAGTAGTATGCCTCGACGTCGATCCCTTCTTCGGCGACTGAGACTTTCGCCGTCTCGACGCTGAAGAGTGCCTTGCCTGCTTCTTCGACGGAAAGCTCGACTGCCACTTTCCTGACCCTGGAGAGGCAGAACGAAGTTTTCTATGAACTTGGTGAGAGGAGGGCTCTTTACTCCCAAGGCCACTTTTAAGATGACTTTGTCCTTTCTCCAACACAGCATGAAGTTGAATCCTTTCCCTGTCATGCAGGGTCCTTTTTAGAAAACTGCTGGCAGTAGTAGCAAACTTCAGGCTTGTAGGAAGATGGAAGACACACAATACACAGAGTGTGGGTCAGATTTTGCCATCTTCTTACCACAAGACGGGCATTTATTAAATAAAGCTGACATTCTGACAGAAAAAATGATAGTAAATTGTCAGAAAGCAGTGGAAAACAACTACCAGCAGACAAAAATGTCGAAATTTAAGAGAAGAAAATCAATTCCTGACTGAAAAAGTAAAAAACTGTCTAGCTCAAGCTCCAGGATCCTCACAGAAGGAGTCGGAAAAAATAACTGACCTGTCACCTGTGATGCATGATGGGAGCAGAGGGGCTCCTGGATGTCTTAAAAGGCACGGTGTCCAGAATCTTGGAAGCCTTAAAGGCAAAGTGCCAGTTTTTTACTGTACTATGATAGTTATTTATCTATGCAGTCTATGGGCCAACTGCCTGCTATTACATGTTTTCCTTTTCTGAAAATAAAGGATTCTTGTATGACACTATTACAGTGTATGTTCTCTATTACAAGGTGTACTTAGGGGATCCTTTTCATACAAGAGAAACCTATGTAATTTTGGCAGTTTGTCCAATTGGAACATATTTTGGCTGCATGTTTATGTATATATACATATGTATGTGTATGTTTCGGAAGTGTTATACACTTGTGGGCCCGAGCATACACATATCTATGTATATTTCTATATGCTCCGGGATCCCGCACGTGGGTGGGGATTCAGTGCTTATGACTATTGATGAGTATCCCCTGGAAGAGAACTTATGTTGTCATGGTAGTTAGGGACACAGTAATTAGATAACAAGATATTATTAATAACATTGAAGATTATAAGGATTCAAGATACAACATGCCTATCTTTTATGTGCAGAGCCCTCCACCCAGACTGTGGAACCACCGCAGTCATAAACTTACTACTAAATCTCGGTTTGTGAACTACAAAACAAACGTAAACTTACACAAGTGTGTATGTTAACCTTTGTGAATCAGGCCCATAAGCTTTATTTTCTAAACGCTTAGTCAAACAGGGCTATTCAATTATTCAGCAAAACACTTTACTGCATAGGTAGAATACAGGAATACATTGGCACATTCCTAGAGTGTTAAAATCTATGTTTGTGCATATCAAATGTAAATCTGCTAATAATGAAAGTCAAAATAACAGGTGCTATGTAAAAGTAAATTGTATTTTAGCTCGTGCTGTGGTACTTTTTTGTACTTCTGGTTACATTTATACGGCTGCCTGCAAAATTATTGTGCTTTCTCTCCCGTTAAAACCTGAATATGCTTCAAATTCGTAAACACTGCAAATACAAGTCTCGAGCATTATGTATATTTGTATTACCATTTGATCAGATGAGAAAAGAGCTCAATAAAAACTAATAAGTAATTTCAAGATAAAGCTGTATGTGCTTATCCAAAGTACAATGCAACTATTTTACGAAAGAGTGTAAACAGCAATAGATTGCACAGTTTAAAATATTTTCACACACTGGGAATACTTCAATTATTTAAGACACACCAATAGGAAGATGAAACACGTTTTCGGGCACTTCTATATTTCTAGAACTCAAAGCAGCAGAGACGACCTTTTTTTATGTACACATTCAGCCTCCTGCACAGGAAAATCAAGCATTGTAAAGTAGTCTAGAGTAACAGCAAGAAATGCAGGTGTGTTAAAAAATATAAAGGAAGGCCCTTTATAACAATTAAACAGTTCTGTATAAAAAGTGGAGTTCAGGTTTGTAATCATTCTCAAGTCGGTGAACTTTTGTACCTGGCTGCAATGGATCTTCAATGTACAGCATAGAAGGTCTGTAACCATTCTGCATGCTCTTTTGCACTTCATCTTTTGCCACATATGAGCCTCCGTCCTTGATTTGAATGCCTGTCCTTAAATAATTAAAGTGTTTACCATATAACTCAAAAAACTCAATGAGCAGAACACCATAATTTGCATCAGGACTGCAAGCGTCTTCTCTTGGATGTAACTAGAAGAAAGAAATAGAACAGCATCAATGAATGGAAAAAATGTGTGTACATTACGGCCCGAGAACTCTCCACCCTTTCCCTCAATGACAAACTCCACAATTCTTAATCTATGGTGCATTTAGTGAAAAATATGCTAAAGTTAAGAAATCCTAATTTTACTGAAATGTCACACACACACACACACATTAGTCTTGCGCTAGCTCACTGAATTATTTGTAGCAACTGTGGCTTACATGTCACTGCCATCATGTTCCATAAACCTGTCACATCTATGATTAGCACAATTATTAAGGTGACTTATAATGCTGTTAACATACAATAGTGCTTACCTGTAAGAAACTAACAGCCATCAAAAAAAGACTATATGAGCCAATTCCACCAGTGAAGACTTCATTAAGATCTCTCTGCAAGAGGAATTGCTTCAGAACTAGAACCAAATATGGTAGCACAGGATACTTCTAAATAAAGAGATAAGAAATTAAAATAAACTATCTTACAGCTAAACAAGATGACATAGTTGAGAGTGATCTATCCTTGCTTGCAGAATACAAGTAATAGATATTTTATTTAACATGCATGTGTGACTGACAGTATATGCTACATTACACAATACAATATATTAGTGTGTGCATGGGCCATACATACCATGAACCAATTACACAACTGGTTCAGGGGTAAATATTAGCTGGTGCACATTGTAGAGGAAGAGGCTTTATAATTGGGGTGGAAATTTACAAGCATAACTGAGCTGTGGCTTGCACAGAAATTTCCCGAGGGACAGAGACCATGGCATTTACGACTCTAGGTGCTCAGTATTATCACTTCCTCACTGCACAGAAGCAAAAAACGAGCTGAAAGCATCTTGAATTCGGCAGGGCTCCATCAGACTCCCTTCTTAGAAAGCCTGGCATAACCACATGCCAATGAAGTAAGTAAGAGAAGTAGCATTCAGTAGCACACAGAGAGCAAGGACATTAATGATATTTGAGGTAGTTCTGAGAAAGCAGACAAGTTTGCTAGTCACTTTAGTAAACATATCAGCCATATGCTTAATTAATGCTAATAGCACACAGCAGGAGAACATGGCACTGGACCCTCACAATCTTCTTCATTCTTACCAATCTGTTTCCGAGCAGGTCATAGCACTGAAAGCGCCCTACTGAAAATCACGGAGTGCTTGAACTGGTTACTGGATCAGGGCAAAAACTCTGATCTCATTCTATTAGACCAGTCACAGGCATTTGACACGGTCTCTCATGACCATCTGCTTCAACATTTGGCAAGTACTGGATTGGGTGGAATGGCCCTGAAATGGCTAAATTCCTTTCTAACAGCCAGAGAACAGTCGGTGAGGATGAAGCCACACTTTCCCAAAACAAAACGCCTTAAATGCGGAGTACACCACCCACACCCAGTTTTACTGCCAACAAACCTTCACCAACCTCCAAACCCTCACAGCCACCGCCAACCCTCCGGACAACACCGCATCCAAGCACCTGAGGTGCATCCTCCTCAACGTGCGCTCCCTGCACAGACACGCAGTAGAGATCTGGGGCCTCCTGAACACCCTCGCGCCAGACGTCGCCATCCTCACGGAAACCTGGACCAACTTCACCTGCGACTTCGCTACCGTAATCCCAGACGGATACAAGATCCAGAGGAAGGACCGCCCCAACCGCCCAGGAGAAGGACTCGCCATCATGCACAAGAACTCCCTCCTACTCACCACTTCCAGCATGAACCACTACTCGTCCCACACGAAATACCTCCATTTCCAGATCCAGACCAGCCCCAGAACGACCCTACATGGCACCCTCACCTACAGACCTTCAGGACAACGAACTGCGCTCACCACAACCATCACTGACCTCATCACGCCCCATGCCATCGCATCCATTGACTACATACTGCTCAGAGACCTGAACTTCCACCTCGACAACCTCAGCGACCCCAAGTCCACTGCCCTCCTTGACATCCTTGGACTGAAACAGCTCGTCACCACCCCTACCCACAGGGCAGGTCATACTCTTGACCCCATGTTCGCAGGAGGGAACAACATCCACTTCAGCCACACCACGCAGCCCCCCCCTGGATGGCCCATCACTGCGTACACTTCTCCTTCAACAAAACACCACTCACAAACCCACACCTCGCCCTCGCAAAGGAACTGGAGCAAGGTCACTGAGGAGCACCTCAACTCCACCCTCTCCACGATCCCCCACCCACCACAACTTATGTCAACTCAGCAGTCAATGAGCTACACAGATGGATCACCAACTGAGCAGACAGACAGCACTCCATGAAAGCCACCAGGTTCACCACTGACCTCCGAGAATCGAGACGCACCTGCAGATGTCTCGAGAAACTATGGAGAAACAGCAAAACCCTAGAAGCTCGGACCACCTACAAGAACACCATGACAGAAAACCACCAACGCATCAGCTCCACTAAAAGGACCTTCATCCAGGACAAAATCCTCTCCAACTCCAGCAACTCGAAGTAACTCTTCAGCATCATCCAGGAATTCACCAAACCCCCCCAGCGAAGCCTCAGACATCACACCTTCCCAGGACCTCTGCAACAAACTCGGCTCTTACTTCCATCTCAAGATCAAGTCCCTCTACGACAATTTAAATGAACACACACCAGACACAAAACCACCCCTACCTCCAACAACGCCAGCCAGCCTACCATCTCCGCCTGGACCCCGGTCACCACCCAAGACACCGCCACAACCATGAAGAGCATTAACTCAGGAGCCCCCATGGACCCCTCCCACCGCACATCTTCCACAGAGCCACGGCAGCCATAACCCGAGCTACGACACACCATCAACGCCACCTCCGAATCAGGCTCATTCCCCGGAGGGAAACGCGCAGAAGTCAAGCCTCTACTTAAGAAGCCCTCTGCAGATCCGACGGACCTCAATAACTACAGACCCAGTTTGTGGCTAAAGTCACAGAGAAGATCGTAAACATCCAGCTCACGAACTTCATCGAAGCAAACTGCATACTCGACTCTTCCCAATCAGAATTCCACAGCACCGAGACTGCCCTCCTCGTCGCCACAGACTACATCCGCACTCTCCTCGACCAGGGCCACACCACAGCCCTCATCCTACTAGACCTCTTGGCAGCCTTCGACACCCTCTCCCACCGCCGGGCACCACGACACCAGCATACAGGGAACTGCCCTCGACTGCATTCACTCTTTCCTCACCGGTCGAACCCAAAGAATCAGACTCTCGACTTTCCTCTCTGAACCCACAGAGATCAACTGCAGAGTACCCCAAGGATCATCACTCAGCCTCACGCTCTTCAACATCTTCATGCCCCCCCCCCCCCCACCATCGCCAGACAGCATGGAAGCAGCATAGTATCCTACGCCAACAACACCCAGTTCATCCTCTCCCTCACGAAGAATCCCAACAACACCAGTCTCAGGTTCCAGGAAGTAATGAAAGACGTTGCATTGTGGATGAGCAGCAGGTGTCTGAAGCTCAACACGGAGAGGACAGAAGACCTCATCCTCGGACCTACCCCCTCAGCATGGGACAACTCCTGGTGGCCCACTGCCCTCAGCAACACCCCCACTCACACGGACCACTCACAGAACTCGGCATCATACCAGACTCCTCCCTCACCATGACCTGACAGATCAACGCCATCTACTCCACATGTTTCAACACCCACTGCATCCTTCAAGACCTTCAAGTGGATCCCCCCTGAAATCAGAAAACTATCACCCACGCACTCATTAAAAGCAGACAGGACTACGGAAACGCCCTCTACGCCAGAATCAACAAATCCCTGCTCTCTAGACTCCAGACCATCCAGAACACTGTGGCCAGACTCGTCCTCGGCATCCCACTACATACACATCACCCACCACCTACAAGACCTCCACTGGCTCCCCGTCTAGAAAAGAGTGACCTTCAAGCTACTCACCCACATCTACAAATCCCTCCACAACACCGGACCAAATACCTCAACGAAAGAATCTCCTCCCACGTACCCAAGAGAAACCTCCACTGACCTCGCCAAAATCCCGCGCACCCGCAAAGCCAGAACGGGTGGAAGTGCCTACTCCTGCATCGCGGCAAAGACCTGGAACAAGCTCTCGCTCAGCATCGGACGTTGCCCCATTCTGCTCACCTTCAGGAAAAGCCTCAAAACCTGGCTCTTCGGCTGAATCAGAGCTGCCCCCCCCCCCCGCGCCTTGAGACCCTCACAGGTGAGTAGCGCGCTTCACAAACCCCTGATTGATACACTTACACTGAACGTTCAGTGGGGTGCCAAGACTGATTCAGCAGCACAATTATCTTATTGAAAGATACAGGAAAGTAGAAAAGGCCTTGCGGCAGCCCACAAAACTAAACTCTGTGTAACCAGACTAGAGTATCCCCATTTTTCTAGATATATGCCAAACGACACAATTAAGGAGACAGTACTCTTTTATACAGTTGATGTTCACCCTGTACTACAAACTGGCTCAGTTTTTCACCAGAAGACGTAAAAAATGTCAAAGCTCAAGGTAGGAGGTTTTCTGAAGGTGACGTCGTTTCTGGTATATCAAAGAAAATGGAGGGCCATTGTTAGTTTTCCAACATTTGTAATTGGGTTCACCATGAGTAAGCAGCTGTCAGATCTGACGCAAAAATAGACTAAAGAACAGAGCAGTGGTGTTAGGATGATTATTTTGAAGGCTTATACACATAGTAAGATGGGACGTTTTTCTGCTTTTACTTTCTCTCCCTCTGGACATAAAATTAGTTCCTGGTTAGGAGTACTACCTTTTGCTAGAGAGCATTAGGTTTTTGGAGTTGTTATACGTCAAGTGAATGAGAACAAACACAATTAAATCAAGGATTGGAATAAAAACGATTAATTCTCTACATCTGCTGTCCTCCGGCACAGTTATCTCTCATAGATTCAGAAGATTTAATTATTCCCCACTGTCAGGCTGGAAACAATGGATAAACAATGTTAACCCCTTCCCTGCTCATGACGGAACCACTCCGTCATGAGCCACGGTTGCGCTGTGCTCATGACGGAGTGGTTCCGTCATGCTGCGGCCGTTGGTCGCCGCTCCGCCCACGCGGCGCTAATTCCCCGCCTGTGCGGGCGATTAGCACCGTGGGCGGAGACGTGACGGAACCACTCCGTCACGAGCACAGCTCAACCGTGGCTCGTGACGGAGCGGTTCCGTCACGAGCACAGCGCCACCGCGCTGCCCCCAAACCCCCCCCCCAGCGCCGCGGCGAAGGGGTTAATATAGCAGTGTTTAAATACACAACATGCAAACATTCACAGACTGTATATAGTTGCGGAGTTTAAAAATTCTGCCTCAGTGCAAGTTTAGTAGCAGGAACTATATTCTTGATCAGTGCTACATCAATGCTACCGAGCTGTGCTAGTCCGACGTATAAAGCCTCATCTTATTCCTACCTTTATAGACAATTCTTGAAAAATGTGGGTAGTCCAGAATTTTTTTTTTTTTTTTTTACAGTTTTGTATGTTAAGGGCTGAATGGGTACTATCCCACAAATAAGGTTTTTGCATCTGCATTATTCTTCATTTTGCTTGTGTCACCGGTCATCTGGAGCCCTGTGTATGAAAACATGAATCTGCATTCTGTACGTGTGTACTATGCTCACTGGGATCTACTTGTTAACCAGCTCTGTGATTTACAAATTAATTTTCTTTTTGTTAATAAACATTTTCAGACTTTTTAACTGGCATGAGTGGAGTTTTCTAGCCTGAGCATCAGTCAATCAGATGAGAAGAAAAGAGACAGAGCTCCTCTCCAATTCCAGTGGCATTGCTCGGATTTTCTACTGCATGTCTGGTGAACAGATGGGAATTCTCTCTACTCTTCGCCAAATATCTGCTTCCAGGACAAACCCACATTTTGTCTCTGGTTGAGGGAACAATTACACAATGTGAATCTTTCAAAGATCCAATAACGGAGAACCTGATAGTTTCTATTCTGTTGGAAAAGAGGCCCAACGTATATAGTTGTCACGTTCTAGCTTGCTTACAATCCTTCCAATATGAATTACTGAAACGTGGATTATTGTCTAGCATGAGTACACAGTTTGAAAACTTGCTGGAGAAGGTAGTGCTAGCGTGATAACAGAAAAAAGAATCCAGAGGAACCATCAAAGAATGGGAAAGGGCTTAGTAATAAATCATCAGTTTTCACCCCGTTGAGTAATCCTGTAGGTTCACCCAACCCTTTAAAAGATAAAGGTGATAAAATAACACAACAAACATTTCGCTGGACCTACTAACATGTAGAGAAATCTGCATATGTTGAGACTGGCTAATATAGGAGCCAGAGGATTAAAAAGAATGGTCAAGAGTGGATAGTCTCATACAAACAAACAGTTAAAAGCAGAGGGAAAATAAAGAGAACCTTTAAGGGGGAAAAACAGTTCCACATCAAAGGGTCCGCCCTATCCAAGTAGGTTAAATGAAACACTTGAACATGAGAAATAACTGAGAGAAAATCATCTGCTCAAAGAGTCACAGCCAAATACTGCAATGTACGAGAAACAACAAGAGAGCAACTAACAGTACAGATGGAGGTAGGACATTTTAATTTATTTGAAAGCAGAGGTCAAATCAGGCTCAGAAATAACCGATCTAAAATAAAACTCTTTCAAGCAAAGCAAAGCTGCAAATGTACATGGGGAGAAAAGGCAGATGGAGCAAATAGTATGCATAAGACAACTAGAAACCACTGACAGAACACAAGAAGCTGTAAAGCAAGTAACAGCGAAGAAAGAAGATCTAGATGGGAGATCAAAGAGTACCAAATCAGGATTTTGGGCTTCCCAGAGAATGCTCAGAAAGGGTGATGGAAGCAATTACTGAAAATTCAACAACAGATATACTTATTCATATAGCGTTTTCCACCTAATTTACAGTGGAGGGGCACACAAATCACATGACCACAGATTGCAACCGTTTGTTCCACTAGAGCCATAATTGTGTGCTTACTCATTAAATGGGGAATCTTGCACTGTGAGTGGCAAGAAAGAAAGGTGACATTTTACATAAGGTTTCTAAAATGCAAGAAGACCTTCCTTGCTTTTTTTTTTTTTTTAATAAAACTTTATTTTGATTTAAATGTTAACAGCAATACATAAAAGGTGCCTCACATCATTGTAGCCAAAGTAAAGTAGAACAAACCCAAATATGCCCCCAAAGTAGAAGAACCTCGACGGCCTCCAAAACACTGCTCGCAGGTAGCTGGACATTAATTATCCTGATGGACCATAGTAATCCCACCATTTCTGCCACACTTTGGTGAATTTCCCAGGACATCCCCATGCCAAATACATTGTTTCCTCGCGTTTGCCACACCAGCACATGCCATTCCTCCATGCTTAAATAGGCGGTACCAACACGGCAGTTCAGGGACGGCCAATGTCTCTCTCGACTATCATGGTGCCAAGACCCACCAGCGTTCTGTCCCCTCTGAGTCCACCCATATCCTCCAGAATACCTAAAATAGCTATTCGGGGCTGCAGCTCAATAAGATCCCTGATCACAGCAGAAAGTACAGAAAAGAAAGTCTCCCAGTAAGATTGATTGACATGGCATTCCCAGATTACATGGAAGAAATCTCCAGGAGAGTTTTGGCATCGGAGCATATGGGGGAGTCACAGAGGTCAGCTCTCCACACATACAGGGTTTCATGTATGCTTGGTGTAAGCCTAGCCGAGATCGCCACAGTGCCAGGAGCCATGCATTCATCGCCCCAATCGGCCTCGTCCAGCTCTACAACCCAAGGAACTTCCTTGTATAGACAAAAACAGCCTGCTGGTAGTGTAAGGGAGCACACTTTTAGACTGTTTCCAATGCTTGTGATATTAATCTTCTGTGAATCCTGTTAAAAAGTGCACCAGCCCCTACTCCTTCCAGCATAATTTGAGCTAGGATCGCAGGAAGTTGGTTTCAATATTTGATGCTGGTCTGTCTACCTCCACAGGGCCAATTCATGCCAATCCCTCCCCTCCCTTTCAATATTGCTACCCATACCCTACTGGAAGCTGCATGGAGTCAAGATGGAGGCTCGATACTAGTACTTTGGCAGCAGAGTGAAGATGTTTAGGAAATCATGAACCACTGTTGCCAGACTATCCTGTGACCAGGAAGGACAGACTGAATATTGACCGGTTTCCTGCCATTGAACACTGCTGCCAGCCCGAGGGATTGCCATATGTACAACAATGTTGTTAAGGAAATCACTAGAAAATATTTAATAGATTTCCAGGCGTTATCACATTCAATGACCCTGCTTTCACAATTAAAGTTTTAAAGAATTCTTAAATTCGTGAAAAGGTGCTACAGGTGACCATTGGGCGGGCAGCCATGCAGAGTGCTCGTCTTTGACGGTCGTACTGTAGATAAATCGGCTGATTGGATTTTGGACACCACTGGTCATTTATGTCTATTTGTAGGATGCAGGTCGGCCAGATTTGTTCTGTAGACCTGCCACCGTTCAATCTCCACGTAAGGTGGTGGAGGCTGGACAGGTTCCGGTGGAGGACCGTCCCCTGCTGCTGCAACAGAAGATCCTCCCGAAGAAGCAGTCTGATCGGAGGACCAATGGCCATGTGTAGCAGCTCAGGATACCAGCCTCTTTGTGCCCAATATGGAGCCACAAGAATGACTTGGGCCCGGTCGCGCTTGATCTTCTTCAGCACTCTGGGCAGTGGTATAGGCGGAAAGAAGTATAGAAAACCACAACTCCACTCGTGACGAAAAGTGTCATCTAGCGAGTGCCGCATTGGAAATTCCAACCTGCAGAACTGCTGACATTGAGCATTCTCTTCGGTGGCGAACAGATCTAACCAAGGCTCTCCCCACTGCTAAAAGAGAGCTTGCGCTACCTCCGAGTGAAGACGCCATTCGTGATCCATCATGCACCTGCGGCTGAGTTAGTCTGCCCTGGCGTTCAGGGAACCTGTCAGGTGTTGAACCACCAGGGATATGCCCTGATGTTCCAGCCATGTAGAGACGGAAAGCCTCTTGACATAGGGTCCATGACCCCACCCCGTTTGCTGCAGTACCACATGGCAGTGGGGTTGTCCAGTAACACCTGTATTACTCTTCCCAGGACAGAGGGAAGGAATGCTTTTAGTACAAGACGGATCGCCCGAAGCTCCAGAAGGTTGATGTGGAGCTCAGACTCCGCCACAGACCAGAGCGGGGGGGGGGGGGGGGAATAGACCCCAAACTGCATAGTGTCCACAACTGCTCCGATGAAGAGGAGGTTCTGAGAGGTAGTTGGGTTTAACTTCTGCACTTTGATGGAGAACCCCAGCGAATGCAGGAGGTCGGCCATAGTCTAGAGGTGGGGGAAGACAGCCTGGGGCGAACCCGCTTCAACAGCCAGTCATCGAGATAGGGGAGGACTAGAACCCCTGATCTGTGCAGATGAGCTGCGACCACCGCAATCATTTTCGTGAACAGCCGAGGGGCACTGGTAAGGCCAAAGGGGTGCACGGTCAACTGAAAGTGCTCATGGCCTACCGTGAACCACAGGTAACGCCGGTGGGCTGGCAGGACGTGGATGTGAAAATAAGCGTCCTGCAAGTCCAACGCTGCCATCCAGGCTCCAGGGTCGAGGGCAGACAGGACCTGAGTTAGCGTCAACATTTTGAACCGGAGGACGCGGTTGACGTTTCTGAGATCCAAGATAGGACGCAGGCCTTTGTCCTTCTTGGACACAAGAAAGTAGTGGGAATAGAAACCACAACCCACTTCTGGGACAGGAACTGGCTCGATGGCTCCCATGGCCAAGAGTGCCGAAACTTCCTGTTGGAGAAGGGCCAGATGATCCTCCGACATGCAATGGTACTGAGGTGGCATTGATGGAGGGGTAGTCTCGAAGGGAAGGGAGTAGCCCATCCGACTATTTGCATAACCCACCTGTCCGACAAGATGGTGCGCCAGTGGGGGAGGTGATGGTGAATCCTTCCGCCCACTGACGATTGGTGGCCCTGAAAGGTTGAACTAGGAGGGTTTGGAGGCTGCTGCAGAGGGAGCTGTGGTGGACTGGCCCACCCGCTGGGCCCTAGAACCACGGCAGTGGTTCCAACGTCCCCAGCCAAGCAGGGGATGAACAGCTTGCTCTGGCCTGTGGCTCTGGGCGGGATGTGGCGGGGCACCCCTTCCGTAGCCACAAAAGGGGCAAAAAGCAGACTACGCACGGCGGGTGGTGGAGAGGTCCAAGGACCTGGCCGTAGCCCGAGAGTGCTTAAAGAGCTCCAGCGCAGTGTCTGCCTCGTCACCGAACAGGCGATAGCCATCAAAGGACATCTCCATAAGAGTTGATTGTACATCCCCTGAAAAACCAGTCGACCTCAACCAGGCGTAGCGTCGGAAGGGCTACTGATGTAGAAATCGTCTTCCTGCCTAGTGAGTCGGCGGTATCCAACCCACAGCGGATTGTAAACTTTTCTGCTTCTCTTCATTCGGCAACTGCACTGGAGAGTACGGCCGGGCCTCCTCCGGGCACTGGAGCAGCATATCAAACACGGAGTGAATGTAACGGCCCAACAGACATGCAGTGTTTACCGACCGCAGTCCCAAGCTGGAGGAAGAAAACATCTTCCCAAGATAGTCCAGCTTTTTGGATTCCCTATCAGGTGGTGCGTTAGGGAATGCGCCTTTGGAAGTGGAGGCTTGGACCACCAAGCTCCAGGGGTGGGGTGTTGGGAGAGAGAAGTGGGGTCGCCCAGGGCCGGGCAGTGGCATCAGGCAATCATCCTATCCACAGGAACTCCTGTGTTGGGCCTGGACCAGGTGCCCAAAAGGATGTCAGTGAGGGCTTCATTAAACGGTAGCAGGGGCTCAGAAGAGCTTGCTGCCGGTTGGAGCACCTCTGTCAGGAGGTTAGTCCTGCCTGCCACCGTAGGTAGCTCAAGGTTGAGAGCCTCGACCGCTCAACACAACACCACGGCGTAAGACGCTCCCTGCTCCGTAGCCACGGTAGGAGGAGACAACATGCCATGGTCTGGTGAGGTATCCAGACCACTGGCTTCCCCCATTACTGTCTCCAGTCCAGTTCGTAACCCAACTGGTCAGTTAAAGGGTCTCCAGACCCCTCCCAGTCCTCCTCACCCTCCCCTCTGGCTGCCAATCTGGTCTAAAAGAGCCAGGGTAGAATAAGGGCACAAAAGTACCCGTCTGTGCCAGATCCGGCGGCTCCATGTCTACGTTGAGGTGGAGGCCGGGGTCTGCACGGGCTGGGGACACAACCGGTGTCGGATGTGGTGCTGGTGAAATCTGTGCCAGGGGAGGTGTAACCAGGTCGACCAGCACCGATCCGGATCCGGGCTTGGATCCAAGGGGACCCTGCGGTGCCAGAGCCGCCGAAGGCCCGCTCCGCGGAGCCAGAAGGAGGGCCAGCGGAGTAGGGCTGCCCAAAGATGGCATGCATCGCTTCGTAAAATTAGCGAAGCTGGGCAGGGGTCACTCTGGGTCACTGGAAGGGAGGGAAACTCAGAGTTGACCCTTCGGGCTCCGCACGCGGAATTGCGGGAGGGGCACCACCCGCATCCCTTGTCGCGACGGCCGACCGACGGGGAGAAGTCGAAGAGCGACGATGCTTCTTCGACTTCTTCTTGTGCTTCGAATCACCTGAGGAGTGTGAAGACTTGGAAGAAGACTAGTGGTGGTGGCTCTGCAACCAGTCCTTCCACCTCCCACGCGACCGGGACCTCGAACCTTCGGATTCATGGTCCAGCAGTCGGAGCACGACTTGGGGTAGTGGTCGCGATCCAGACATCAGTCAGCTACAGGAGCCGCAAGCCTTGAAACCGGGGATCACTGACGTGCACCAGGAGTCGAAGACTCAAAAACGGTGTCGGCATAACTTGCCAAAAAGTCAGTCAAAAAGTGACTAAAGGTACCGCTCTCTCCAGATCTTCGCTGGCTGGCGCGAAAAAAAAGAAAGAACTGACGTCAGCGCGCGAGGGCGGCGTCCAAGTAGATGCCGCAAAGTCATCCCGGCGACCACGACGAACGGGGAGCGGACTGACGCCACCTTTCGACGCGCAGGAGTAGAGCTGACAAAAAAATTCTCCGGATCCAGTCTGACGCCTGGGGGTAATTCTAAGGTAAGGAATCTAACACTAACCGTTTCTTTCAGATATATTTTTTATGAAGTTCTATTCTGCAATGATGTTTCGATGGTTAGGGTATTTTATGGTTATGCGCACTATATGTTTATTGTTCACACATTGCAGTCCTGTGCTGCCCACCTACAACAGGGTAACCGTGCTCCTTTTAATCTGAGGATCAAAAAGAGAGATTCATTCTTGTGAGTTCTCCATGTACAAATGATTCTAGACAACCCAGGTGTTGCTTAGATGGCTGAACTTTGAGGGTGGGGCTCAGGGCACCACTTACGCTCCATCGCTCTTCTGTCCTGATGAGCCCCCTGGGCATGGAGTGGTGAGTATCTATGGATACGTTCATGGACATAATCTCCCTACCATAACCTGCTATTAGTGAGCCACAGAGGAAGTCTAAAGACATGTCTGGCCTGTGTCTCAAATGGTATGGTACATCACTCCAGTTACCACAGAACTGTCTTGTACTCCAATCTTAATTATGTGTGTAGTCTCAGCGGATTGTGTTGACAATTGTGGATGGTCTTTGCACCCTCGTCCTTCTTACAGTGGCACATTGCCTCAAAAATTACGCTGTCATTCACGTCTCAGTCACTGGACTGTGAACACAAAGAAGGGCTGATTGGAAACCCTAACTGGGCCGCGGACAGAATAGGCTGACCTTTTTGGTGTGTTAGAGAATCAGTAAACTTTGACATCCGGTCTCAGTTTTGGAGTTTGATGAAATATATGAACAGTGGTTGGAGTGAAGCAATGATCATCAACTCTTACCAGGGCAGACTGGTCTATATGGAACAAAATGAGATTCCTCCTTTTGCTGGAGGGGAGCAAAGGAGCTCACATTCCAACATTCCCATGGTAAGCATCTACCTACTGGCTACAGTTCTCGACTTTCAAAGGTAAGCTTGCCTATGGGGTGCTCCCCTTGGACACTACTGACCAAGGCATGACTGTGCTTAAAGTCCATGCTTGAGGGAGGAAAAGCAGTCTCCAAGTGTAATCGCTAAGCATTTTGTGCATGTGGTGGGAACAATCAGGGTGCATATTACTGTCATGGCTTGCCACAGGTGCTCGCCCAACTTCCATCACCTCTGTCCTAGGCATTAATGGGAGCAGCTTGGAATTCTTCCTCAGGGCATTGTCACTCAGGATGTCATTCACAAAGGTGTGACATGCATCCCACAAAGGACTGCGATTACCGTATGTGCTGCCCAGTTGTAAATCATGCACAGCCAATCCTTTCCCCATGTGGGAACCCCAAGAGCAAAGATAATATGCCCTATGTAAAAGGGAAATAGTTGTCATCAGTGTAAATATACAAACACTTATGAACAGCTGCACAATCACAAAATATGCCATTAAAAGAAAGGAAAGTGAAAGAATGAGTCTTCATTTCTTCCTAAAGGGGCTAAAACAATGTAAACCACAAGAAAGACTGGCTTAAGTTTATTCTGCTTGAGTTTTGTTCTTTAGGGAAGTCACTAAAACATGGTTTCTTTTTTTTCCTCCAGTTGTGTGTGCTTAGATTAAAGGTGCAGATTTTAAAAGCATATTTTATGACTGATCAAATTACTTCTACACGGTGCAGAATCTGGGAATATTAAAACTAGATTTCACATTATATATTAAAGTATGCACTTTTTGCACTATACAATAATTATTGAATAATGGAACTCTCCATAAAGCAAGTGAAGTAGTGGTATAATGTGGTGTTGTATAGAGAAAACAAAACTGTTCTCGTGTAAGAAACTGTCCTTTTAAGAAAAAGTTTTTATGTACTTTTAACACATTGAAAAGTATTATACCACTATACATTATGAAATGGCCGCCATGGCTTTACTTTGCGTTGATACTATCTGAACTGTGATGAACATTGTCCTCTTTCTATGACCATGTTTTTAAATCAAGAAGTGTATGTATTTAAAACAAAGCTTTATGTGTGGCCCGACGAACAAGTTTCTTACCTTTGGTAACGAATATGCTACTTACCAGTATGCATCTGTTCTTGGCATGTAGGGCTGCTGCCATTCATATCTGTGCATAGATCGCCGCCTAGTGTTGGGTCCGGATGATTGCACATTGTTGTCCTGGAAGAGTCTTCGAAGTAGCACGAGATAGGTGGCTCCTCCCCTGGACTACAGTGCGCATGGGCATCCCCTCCATCCTTAGATTGTTTTTCGCCATTGTGGCATAGATGGAGTGTAATACAGTGAATGATGACCATGCTAACTAGTAATTACTGAATGCTACAGCTGCTACAGGCGCCGGGGAAGAGGGTGGGCGATATGAATGTCAGCAGCCCTACATGCCAAGAACAGATGCATACTGGTAAGTAGCATATTCGGTTCGAGGCATGTGGGCTGCTGAATTCATATCTGTGCATAGATTATATAGCAGTCCCTCCATTTAGCGGCGGCTGCCCGTGCCAGCTGCAGCAGTCTGAAAAAGAGTTTTGAGAACAGCCTGTCCTACAGCTGCCTGCTGTCTTGAGTGTACATCTACACAGTAGTACTTGGTAAATGTATGTATAGTGGACCATGTGGCTGCTCTACATATCTCCTCTAAAGGAATATTTCCCAGGAAAGCCATGGAGGCCCCTAACTTTCGTGTAGAGTGGGCCCTTGGAGGAATTGTTAGTGTGCGCTTAGCTTTTTCATAGCAAATCTGTATACACTTAACTATCCACCTAGCAATTCCTGTTTTGGAAATGGGGTTGCCTTTGTGCTGTGGAGAAAAGGCAACAAACAGTTGTTTTGTTTTCCTGAAAGTCTGTGTTCTGTCAATATAGTATAGGAGAGCTCTTCTGATATCAAGTGTGTGGAGCATTCTCTCCGCTACATTCTCAGGATTAGGATAAAACACGGGCAGTTCTATGGATTGGTTCATATGGAACTGCGATATCACCTTGGGCATGAATGTAGGGTTGGTGCGTAGTACTACCCTGTTTGCATGAACTTGTATAAATGGCTCTTGAATGGTTAGTGCCTGAAGTTCACTAACTCGTCTCAGGGAAGTAATGGCAACTAGGAAAGCTACTTTCCATGTTAGAAATTGAATCTCACAGGAGTGTAGAGGTTCAAAAGGTGGTCCCATCAGTCTGGTGAGGACCACATTTAGGTTCCAGACTGGTGAAGGAGGGTGTCGTGGGGGAATCACACATCTGAGTCCCTCCAAGAAAGCTCTGATGGCTGGCACTTTGAACAGAGAGAGGTGCTGCCTATTCTGAAGGTAAGCTGCCAGTGCGGTTAAATGTATACGGATGGAATTGTATGCCAGATTGCATCGGTATAAGTGTAATAGATAACAGATAATGTTTTGCGTTGATGCATCCAGCGGATTGATGTCATTATTTTTACAATAAATGACAAATCTTTTCCACTTAGCCGCGTAGCAGGCTCGGGTAGTGGGTCTCCGTGCCTCCTTGATGATATTCATACATTCTGGAAGCAAGTTTAGGTAGCCAAATTCTAAGATCTTAGGAGCCAGATCGCCAGGTTCAGCTGTTGCGGATCTGGGTGCTGAATCTCGTCATGGCTCTGAGTTAAAAGTGTGGGTGTGAGCCGTAGCCGTTGATGCGGTACCATGGAGAGTTCCAGAAACGTGGTGTACCATGGCTGACGTGCCCACGTTGGAGCAACTAGGATGAGCGTCATCAAGTGTTGCTTGAGTTTGCGTGCCACCAGCGGTATTAACGGCGCTGGGGGAAAAGCGTACGCAAATCTGCCGGACCAGTTCATCCATATTGCATTGCCCTGCGACTGTGGATGTGGGAACCTGGCGGCAAAGTTTTGGCATTTTGCGTTTTCCCTTGTGGCGAATAGGTCTATCTCTGGATGACCCCACTGCTGGAAGTACGGTTGGAGTACTGATGGATGCATTTCCCACTCGTGCATCTGGTTGCTGTGTCTGCTGAGCAGGTCTGCCATCTGGTTGTCTTTGCCTGGGAGGTGTTCCGCCATGAGGAAGATGTTCCTCTGAATGGCCCACTTCCACATGCTCTGAGCCAGATGAGACAACTGTGGCGAGTGTGTTCCTCCCTGCTTCTGTATGTAGTACATGGCAGTCATGTTGTCCGTTCGGATCAACACGACTTTGTTGCACAGGTGCAGTTTGAATGCTTTCATGGCTAGGAAGATTGCCATCAGTTCCAGAATATTGATGTGCATCCTCTTTTGCTGCGTTGTCCATAGTCCCTGCACTGTGTGATTGAGTACATGAGCTCCCCCATCCCTGGAGAGACGCGTCCGCCGTCAGTATGATTTGTGGAACAGGCTCCTGGAACGGTCGGCCCTTGCAAAGGTTTTGTGGATTCCACCAATGCAGAGAGTTGTATGCCTGACCACTCACCAACACTAGGTCTTTTAATTGTCCGTGGGCCTGATTCCACTGACGTGCCAAGCACTCCTGAAGCGGGCGCATATGTAATCTTGCGTGCGGGACTATGAAGATGCAGGAGGCCATCATGCCTATCAACTGCATAAACACTCTTGCTGGGAGTGAGTGTTGAGGTTTGAATTTCTTTATGAGCAACTGAAGGCTGTTGATCCTGACTGAATTTGGTTGTGCCGTGGCTGCCAGAGTGTCTATGGTTGCGCCTAGGTACTGCTGTACGTGGTTGGGTTGAAGGTGGGACTTTGGATAATTCAGAGAGAAGCCCAGGCTGTGAAGAAGGTGAATGGTGTGGGACATGTGGCTGGCACAGTGCTGGGCCGACTTTCCCTGGATAAGCCAGTCGTCCAGATAAGGATAGACATGTATGTGCTGTCTCCTTAAGTGTGCCGCCACTGTAGCCAGGCACTTGGTGAAAACTCTGGGTGCCGTAGTTACCCCGAAAGGGAGGACTTTGAACTGGTAATGCTGATTGAGAACAGTGAACCCGAGATACTTTCTGTGTGAGGGGTGTATGGGTATATGGAAATACGCATCCTTGAGGTCTAATGTTGCGAGAAAGTCTCCCTGACTGAGCAACGGTAGTACTTGTTGCAGAGTGAGCATGTGAAAATGCTCTGAGAGAATGTAACGGTTTAGAGGTCTTAGATCTAGTATGGGTCTGAGAGCCATCCTTTTTGGGGATCAGAAAATACAGTGAGTACACCCCTGATCCCCGTTCCTTTGCAGGCACGAGTTCTATGGCTCCTTTTTGGAGCATACTGAGAACTTCTTGTTGGAATAAGTGCAAGTGCTCTGCGGACATATGATGGTGTCTTGGTGGTATGTTGGGTGGAGTGGACGTGAACTCTAGACAATAACCGTACTGGATAATTTCTCTCACCCACCTGTCTGTAGTAATGGATTCCCAGACTGGCAGGAACTGTTGGAGTCTCCCCCCGACAGGTGTTACGTGGTCGGGGGGTAGTGACAAGGCGTCACTGTTTGTTGGTGGCGGAGGACCTGGAGCTGTTGTTTCCACGGCCTCTGCCTTTGAAGTTGTTGCCACGGTATCCACCTCTATTATTTTTATTATAGGTGGTCTGTGTACCTCCTTTAGTGTACTGCGACTGTTGGGAGTTTTGGCTTTTTGATGGCCCTCTGTTGCTGGAGCGACGAAAGGACCCACTCCGAAACTGCTGTGATTGCAGAGCCCCCATAGACTTTGCAGTCTCTGTATCCTTTTTGAGTTTTTCTAGGGTGGTGTCAACCTCGGGGCCAAAGAGGGAGTTCGGGTTGACAGGTTGATTAAGTATAGTTGTTTGTATTTCTGGTTTGAATCCAGAGATTCTTAACCAAGCATGCCGTCTTAACATGACGCTGGTGTTAATAGCCCTAGCTGCAGTGTCCGCTGCGTCAAGAGCGCACTTAATGGAAGCGTTGCTGATAAGCTTCCCTTCTGTAATTAGGGATTCTGCTCCTTCTTTATACTGATCTGGGAGGTGCTGGAGCAGTGTCTCTAGGGTATCATAATGTGCCCTGTCGTATCTAGCCAGAAGCGCCTGAGTGTTGGCAATTCTCCAGATGTTAGCTGCCTGTGCAGCAACCCTCTTTCCTGATGTTTCCAAGTCCTTAGACTCTTTGTCTGGGGGAGGAGCATCACCCGTTGTCTGTGAGTTGCCTCTCTTCCGAGCATTGGAAACCACCAATGAGTCTAAAGGCAACTGTCCTCTTATGTAGGCAGGGTCACAGGAGCTGGCCTATACTTTTTTTCCAATTCTAGGGTTAAGGACTCTCGCCCTTGTGGTCTCCTTAAAAATGTCAGTAGCCTGTTTGAGGACCCCTTTCAGCATGGGCAGAGTCTTAACAGATCTTTCTGAGGTAGAGAGGGTATCCATTAGAAAGTCGTCCTCAATGTAGGAGAGTAGGGTCTGCTTTCTATGTTCACCCCCACTTTTTGCTTTTGCTTTACTGGTTTTCGACTTAGATGTGGCTGTGGGCCTGCTAATCAGACCCACAGCCCTGCTGTTCTCTCTCTAAATTAATACTATGTACTTTAGGTGCATAACCCATTTGGATAGGATCACCTTATTGGCCCCTGTACAGTGTACCCTAGGTACCCAGGGCATAGGTGCACCCTAGGCCTACCAGGGGCTGCAGCATGTATTATGCCACCCCTGGCCTGGCATTCCATTCTGACACAACTGGCTGATCACTCAGCTGGGGCAAGGTCGTGTAATCACCCCTTGCTTAGGTGTAGTATTCCTATACCTAACTTACATATAGACACATGTGTACCTATCAGTCACTCCTATGGCAGGCCTTAACAATCCTGGAGGCAGAGTGCTTGGTAACATGTGAGATGGTGCTCTAGCATGAGCTGAGCCTGTCTGCAGCTTTCGGAACCAAGTCCTTATAGCTGTTCTATGATATAGCCTACCATATACTCTTAAAGTGCCTTATAATCTTAGATGGTTATGGTAACTATGGTTTGGCTTTATCGAAACATGTCGTGTAAGGTGTCTAACACTGTGGAATAATACCCCCATGCCATTTCTGTACATGAGGATATTATTCCCCCCTTCTAGAGGGAAAGACATGTTAAAATCATACTTCACTGTTAGCCTCTGACCAAAGCCTCAGCATCACAAAATGGATGCTGCTGCCACGACACAAGTCTGACCTCCTGCAGCTGGGAGTGATCCCAGCCAGGGAGGCCTGGACAATAGGTTTCCTGCTTGGGGAGGTGCTAGCACCTCCCCAGACAGCCTTTAGTGTATTGGGGCAGGGTGGGCTGAAAGGAATGAGACATGCCTGGGGCACACAAGGTGTTCCTTGCATAGTCCAGTTCAAACCGGCGCTGGGGCACTCCAGCCCCAGCTCTGGCGCGAAACTGGACAAAGGGAAGTGGGTGTAACCACCCCCTCCCAGGTCCCACCCATAAGGCGTGACCTAGCAGGTATCCCAGCCCCCCAGATTAGTATAAGAGTGGGAGTTGGGCCTCAAGACTTTAGATTATCCTGAACCTGCAACTTGAACAGAAACTCTGGACCTTCGACATTCGACGAAAGAAGAAGACTGAAGAATCTCCCTTGTGGCCAAGGAGTGGCTACCCTGTGCAAACAGGCACCATCAAGAGACTACCCTTTGATTTGCCCACGTTCTACGAGGAACCGACTGCAGAGCCCGACCAGAGCCTTGACTTCCAGACTTCTCCGACCCTGATCCACATCCACAGCAAAGCTGAGATCCGTGGAGGCGACAAGCGACGTGGGACCGGCTACCTGGGAAAAGTGGCTAGTAACTTAAAGCGCAGCTTCTGAGGCACCCTCGAAGTTGTGCACCGGGGATTGAGAAGCCCCAACCCCAAGCACCATCTGCACCGAAGATCAGCCCCCCACACTCCACGAGTCCTGCGTGGGGCCCTTCTGCATTTTCCTGCTTGCCGCGTCTGTCCGGTTGCTTGCCCGCTGGCTAGTGGCCTTTGTGACGACGCACCCTAAAATCTTCTGCGCTG
The DNA here is from genome assembly GCF_964204655.1 of Triturus cristatus. Taxonomy (NCBI): domain Eukaryota; kingdom Metazoa; phylum Chordata; class Amphibia; order Caudata; family Salamandridae; genus Triturus; species Triturus cristatus. The sequence goes on along the minus strand of NC_140595.1, from coordinate 520,209,178 downwards.
GTTTGGCTCCTCCAGACTGGCTCCCGCTTCTCTGCAAAGAAGAAGCACCCCAGACCTTCCTGGTCTGCACCAGAAGCAAGTCCTCCGTTCTTCGTGGGTTCCGCTTGCCAAGGCTTGGTGAGTCCTAGTCCAACTTCGACGCCGCCGACAGCAAGAGCCTTCGTGGGACAGCTCGCCTCCTGGTCCTGGTCGTCCTCGACGCTTCCTGGTCCTCCTGGCTGCAGCGACAAGCTTCACCTTCACCTGCAATCTTCACGACATCGCCTGGTTCCTTCCTGGTTCCACGTGGTCACTGGCTAGTGACCTTGACTCTGTCCCTTCTGCTTGCAGGTCTCCTCTCTTCTTGATCCCAGCCTTGGGATCCACCGGACACTCTTCACTGACTGCCTGTCAGCATCTTTCTTCAGGCATCCATAGGAGTCGACGACGAAAACCGACGCATCTTCACCCCTATGCACCCGCAGCCTGTGGGCTAGGTAACTTGGGTACTCCGGTGCTCATCAGGATAGTGACTATCCTAGTGTCTAGTTTTCCAGTCTCAACTTCCTAGCTACTCCGGAAGTGTCCTAAATCTACCGTTTTCTAAACTGTACTATTGCTAGTGACTTTTACGCATTACGCGTGAGTGTTTCCACTCTGCACACGAATCCCGTGGGCCTCCCACTTCCTAACTGACGCTAGTGTAGTGTAGCCCCAGTGATTCCCTAGGCCTAGGCCTATTCTATTTCCGTGACAGTGGTCCTTATACCACTTACTTAGTATATGGTTTGCGTGGCCCCTAGGGCCTAACTGTATTACTTACCTGTGTGACTTAATGTATGCTTGAATAAGACTGTGTTGTACTTACCTCTAATCTCATAAAGAGTGCTGAGGGTTTGACTAGAATAAATACACTTTATTTTATATATATATCTGTTGGGGTGTCCTTTCATTTGGTATTCAAGGAATTATATATGGTATCACAGCTGGCTTCACATGCCATTCAGAGTTTAGCCTAAGACTGCTCTTGTCCATGCTACCACTAGGATAGCTGGTCTATAAAGTTGACTTTACAACCAATCACCATAAGGGTATTTGGACTGATATAAGGTGTACACTAGAACTAGTGACATCATACATCAGGCCAACTTCTCACACTCAATAGGATCAGTGTGGAGCTGTACGTCATGATTGTTGGCGGCTCTTTCAATTAAGGCATTGAAAGCAGCAGATTCCTCTGTAGGAGACGTTTTCACCACATATGCTTGTGTGTCTGGAGCAGTATGTGGGTCCCCTGCATCAGTATTGTCCACCCAAGGCTGGTTCTGGTCTTCAGGGTCAGTGTCCATAGGATAAGTGCCCTCCATATCATCAACATCTCCAGCATCCACATTAGAGTGTGTGGGTGAGAATGACTGAGGTTCTGTGGCACAATATTGAAGTTGTTCCACCAGAACTGGTGATGTGGGTCTTTTTCTCTTCAATGGAATTTTGTAGGGCTCCATTGGTGTCTGTCACTATTTTCCGTTTGTATATGGAAAGTCTACCAGTATTGGCGTCGATAAAGTGCCTGGGATCCTCATCGTCGCGAGGTATTGCAACCGCTCTCTTTTCTGTTGGAATTCCTGTCGGTGCCTCAACAGTTTTCTTCGGGTCGATAGGTTCTTGGGGCTCATGGAAGTCTTGGTTTGGATGCGCAATAACGACTCCGACACCTTCTGCTTTACAAAGGGAGACGGTGCCGCGGATTGGACACGATCCTTCGACGCCCTTTTGGTTGTGACCTCAGGCCCTGTCCCGGATGTCGTTTTCGGGACAAGAAGACTAGAATGGGGTGGCTCTCGAGGGCCGCTCGCCATATGTGTGTCGACGCTCCTTGGCGTCGATATTTTCGGGTCGGCAACCTTGATCTTGATTGTAGGTGCCGCCTTCGGCTCTACGTTCTTAAGACTCCTCTCGGCGTCGACAGCCTTCTTTTGCGTCTTCGGCTCCGAGGGCTTCGAGGCCTTGTTGCCGTGGAGAGACTCTTTCACTTTCGGTTCCGTTGCCTTCAGTTTCGATTCTCGTCGATCGAGTGATGGCGCTTGCGATACCGACGGCTCTTTAGGATAGTTTGACGCCGGGCATTTAAGCGGGGCGGAAGAACGAGAGGAAGGATCTTGGGTAAGGCCTTGTGGCGATCCCGCGACCTGAGCCTTATCGAGTGTCTCTGTGGGCCCTGAGTGGACCTGTGGGCGTAGCTCCTCTTCCGAGCTATCCTCCTCGGCCCCAAGGGCCTCTCCGTCGTCTCCTACCTGTTCGACAACTTCATCTTCCTCTTCATCTAGAATATGTTCGTCCTCGGCATCATAGTCTGATTCACGCTCCGACGCCAGATCCGATATCTCTCCTTGAACTTCAAGGTCCACGACCTCCTCATCTTCGGTCCCGAAGATGTTGTCCGGGTTTGGCACTACTTTCTGCGCCTCGAGCCAAGCTGCTCGACGAATGCGAAGTGTTTTCTTCGATCGAAACCGGGAGCACGCCATACAGATGGCTTCGTCGTGGTTTGGAGAGAGGCACTTGTTGCACACCGGGTGCACGTCGAAGCGAGCATATTTAGCGTTGCAAAGAGGGCAACGCTTGAAGGGGCTATTCGATGAATTTGGTTCCATCGTCGATCTGGAGCGGCGCTGACGTCGAAGGGCAAATGGCTAACTTCGATGAAGATACTCGGCGCCGAACGAAAACAATACCGACGAGTAATAGGCCTAAATACTCTAAGAGCTAAGATTAGGACATCCGAACCCAATGGCGGAAAAAAACAATCTAAGGATGGAGGGGATGCCCATGCGCACTGTAGTCCAGGGGAGGAGCCACCTATCTCGTGATACTTCAAAGACTCTTCCAGGACAACAATGTGCAATCATCCGGACCCAACACTAGGCAGCGATCTATGCACAGATATGAATTCAGCAGCCCACATGCCTCGAACCTATATATCTGTAAGAAACATTAGTAGTGATAGATTCCTTACCTTAGACTTACCCCCAGGCGTCAGACTGGATCCGGAAAGATTTCGTCAGCAGTACCCCTGAGCATCGGTAGGTGGCATTGTGAGGCTCTGCGTCCGTCGATGGCGTCGTGGTCGCCGAGATGACGTTGCGGGCGCTACTTAGACGCCGCCCACGTGCGCGGTCAGTTCTGTCCACGACTTTCCACACCAGGAACGCAGAGCCATGGAAGATACTGACCACTGGTGCATTGAAACTAGGGCCCTGAAAGGGATGACCTTAACCCTAGAAATCAGTTTGCAGAACGGGGAGGATGGGTGGGGCGGTTAGGAATCTATCACTACTAATGTTTCTTACAGACATATTGTTACCGAAGGTAAGTAATTTGATCATCTGAAAGAAACACACAGTGATATATTCCTTACCTTAGAATAGATACCCCAGCAATACCAAACCCGGTAGTGCGTCTGCGAACCAAGATCACACCACGAAGTCCCGGAGAACAGAACGGCCAAAGAAGCAGTCTCTCCAGACTTGGCTGTCCAGGCAATAATGCTTAGTAAAGGTGTGCAGCGAGGCTTGCGTGGCTGCCTGACAGAGGTCTTGCAGGGGGACACCACGTCCCAATGCAGTAGTGCCTGCAGTAGCTCTAGTGGAATGAGCACGCAGTCCCACCGGAGGTTCTTTTTAAGCCAAAGAGTAACAGGTTTTGATACACAAGACGACCCAGTGGGAGATAATCCTCTTGAGTACCACCCGACCTTTCTTGGTGCCAATGTAGCCAACAAAGAGTTGGTCATCCACCCGGAACTGTTGTGCGCGGTTGAGATAAAAGGAGAGCGCACGTTTTGGGTCCAGACGGTGGAGCCTCTCATCCTCTCTGGAAGAATGCGGAGGCTGAAAGAAGATGGGCAAGGTAATAGTCTGTCCAATGTGAAAGGCCGTAACAACTTTTGGCAAAAAAGGAAGGACGGGGCCTGAGCACAACCTTGTCCCGATGGACCAACAGAAAAGGAGGCTTACAAGAAAGTCTAGAGCTCACTCACCCGCCTAGCGGAGGTGATGGCCACCAGGAAAGCAGTCTTCAAGGTCAAGCGACGAAGAGGACAGTTGTGAAGGGGCTCAAAGGGAGCACACATCAAGTACGTAAGAACCAGAGTCAAGTCCCACTGTGGCCTCACGAAAGGAATAGGAGGAAAAAGGTGTGTAATGCCTTTAAGAAATCTATTTACAACAGGGGACTTGAAAAAAGAGGGCTGATCAGGGAGTCTGAGAAAGGCCGAAATAGCAGAAAGGTAGCCCTTGAAAGTTTCCAGAGCAGAGCCCTGCCGTGCCAAAGAAAGAAGGAAGGCAACAAAAGGACTTCTGAAAGAGGGGCGGAAAGGGGGTCCACAGCCTTTGCTGTGCACCATGCCACAAATTTGTTTCACCTGCAGGCATATACCACTTTAGTGGAGGGACGCCTGGCTGCCAGAATGACATCACAAACTTCAGGAGGCAAGTCGAAAGGAATCAACGGCCGCCGCTCAATCTCCACACAAAGAGGTGGAGGCTGGACAGGTTTGGGTGGAGGACCGTCCCCTGAACTGCGACAGACCGAAGAGGCAGTCTGATCGGAGGATCGATGCTCATACTGAGTAGCTCGGGATACCATACTCTTCGAGCTCAGTCCGGGGCCACAAGGATGACTTGTGCCCAGTCGTGCCAGATCTTCAGCACTCTGGGCAGAAGTGGTATAGGCGGAAAGGCGTACAACAGACCTCAAGTCCACTTGCGACGAAAAGCATCGCCGAGCGAGTGCCGCCTTGGAAATTACAATGTGCAGAACTGATGACATTGTGCGTTCTCTTTGGAGGTGAATAGATCTTTTTTCACTTTCACTGTAGCGGTTATAAATCCATACCGATGGTGCTCTGGTTTTAATCCTGGCAGTGGGTGTATTTGAATAAATTCTTAATTATACAACCGCTAGCCAGTTTTATTTGCACTTTTTCACTCATTTTTTGCACTGCGCCTTCACTCACTCTTTCTCCACATGAGGATTTAGGTTATCCTATTTGTTACAAAAACATTCCTGAGCTCCTCTCTCTTGATGAGAGTTGTAGCCCTCTAAGGAACTAGGTTTTTCCTTGGAGAGGAGAATCCCCATGATGAAGCAGGTCACCTTTGTGGTGAGGGATTTTGTCCTAAAAAGGGAAATGCCCACTGGTTACTCTAGGTGCTTAGTCTGTGATTGTTTTAATAGATTTCTCACAATCTACTCTAGCACTTGATCACATATCATATTTATTAGCTAGCTGTTTAGACCCAGAGACTTTGTCTGTTTTTCGAGTTATTATTGGGGAATAAATCCGCTGTGGTCTTTAAAATTTCCCTAAGACCCTCTTGTTTTCAATCTGTTTTTGTTTGGGAGAGGCGAATAGATCTAACCAAGGCTCTCCCCACAACTGAAAGAGACCTTGCACCACCTCCAAGTGAAGACGCCATTCGTGATCCATCATGCACCTGCGGCTGAGTTTATCCACCCTAGCGTTCAGAGAACCTGCCAGTTGTTGAACCACCAGGAAAAGGCCCTTATGTTCCAGCCATCTCCAGAGGCGCAGAGCTTCCTGACAGAGGGTCCACGACCCCACCCCGCCTTATTTGTTGCAGTACCACATGGCGGTGGTGTTGTCTGAACACCTGCACTACTCTCCCCTTGACAGAGGGAAGGAATGCCTTCAGTGCAAGTCGGATCGCCCGAAGTTCCAGAAGGCTGATATGGAGCTTGAACTCCGCCGGAGACCAGAGGCCTCTGATCTCTGCCTCTCCCATGTGACTGCCCCATCCCACGAGGGACGCATCTGTCACCACTGTAAACTCTGGTTGGGGAAGGGAGAGAGATCTGCCGTCAACCCAATGCCGGTTCGTGAGCCACCACTGCAACTGTCGTGCAGTGCCTTCTGAAATTTGGACGCGCACGGACAGGTTCCCCTGATGCTGCGCCAACTGAACTTCAGGTCCCACTGCAGAGCCCGCATATGCCATCTGGTATGATCAATCAGCAGGATGCAAGAGGCCATGAGGCCCAGCAGCCTCAGGGTCACCCCGACCGAAACCCGGGACAAGGGCTGAAAGATCGGAATCAGAGACTGAATATCCCGGACACGCTGTTCGGGAGGATAGACCCGAAACTGCGCCGTGTCCAGAACCGCTCCGAAGAAGAGGAGCTTCTGATAGGTAATCGGGTGCGACTTCGGCACATTGATGGAGAACCCCAGCAAATGCAGGAGGTCGGCCGTAGTCTGGAGGGTGGGAGACGACTGTCTGGGGCGAGTCCGCCTTCAACAACCAGTCGTCGAGATAGGGGGAAGACTGAAACCCCTGATCTGCGCACATGAGCTGCGACCACCACCATCACTTTCGTGAACACCCGAGTGGCGCTGGTAAGGCCAAACAGGAGCACAGTGAACTGAAAGTGCTCGTGGCCTACCGTGAACCGCAGGTAATGCCGGTGGGCCCGCAGGACTGGGATGTGCAAGTAAGCATCCTGCAAATCCAGAGCTACTATCCAGTCTTATGGATCGAGAGCAGACAAGACCGAAGCCAAAGTGAGCATCTTGAACCTCTTTGCGGAGGAAACTATTGACGTTCCAGAGGTCCAAGATAGGACGCAGGCCCTTGTCCTTTGTTGGCACCAGAAAGTAGTGGGAATAACCACCACGACCTACTTCTGGTGTCGGAACAAGCTCGATGGCCCCCTTGGCCAAGAGGGTTGCAACTTCCTGCTGAAGAAGCACCAAGTGATCCCCCGACATGCAGTGGTACCGAGGTGGCATGGCTGGAGGAGTAGTCTAGAATGGGAGGGAGTAGCCCCTTCGGACTACCTCTAAAACCCACCTGTCCGATGTGATGGTGCACCAGTGGGGAAGGTGACAGAGAAGCCTGCGGCCCACTAGCGTTTGATGGGCCTGAAAGTTTGAACTAGGAAGGTTTGGAGGCAGAGGTGGCCGGGGTGGAGGTGGACTGACCCGCGCGCTGGCCCCTTGGTCCACCACGGCGGAACCCGCGTCCGCGCTGGGATTGCTGCTGCGCAGACTTGTGGCTCTGTCGCGAACGCTGCGAGGCGCCACTTCCGGTGCCACAAAAGGAGCGAAAAGCAGAGGGCGGAGGAGGGCGGACTGCAGAGAGTCCCAAGGACTTGGCCGTAGCCCGTGAGTTCTTAAACCGCTCCAACGCGCTGTCTGCTTTGTCGCCAAAAAGGCGACGGCCATCAAAAGGCAAATCCAGAAGTGTGCTTTGGACATCCCTCGAAAATCCAGTTGTCCTCAACCAGGCGTGGCGTCGGATCGCCACCGTCGTTGCAATCGATCTGCCCAGTGAGTCGGCGGTGTCTAGGCCACAACGAATCACAAACTTAGCTGCGTCTCTCCCCTCTGCAACAGCCTGGGAGAGAGCTGTCCGGGCCTCCTCTGGACACTGAGGCAGCACTTGCGCCACCGTATCCCACAGAGAGTGGAAATAACGGCCCAAGAGGCACGCGGTTTTCACGGACCACAGCGCAGACCTGGCAGAAGAAAAAATCTTCTTTCCGAACTGAGCCAGTTTCTTGGATTCCCTATCCGGTGGTGCGGAAGGGAAGGCAGTTGGGGAAGCAGAGGCTTGGAAAACCAAGCTCTCGGGGGTGGGGTGTTGGGAGAGGAAAATGGGGTCACCCGGAGCCAGGTGAAGGCGTCGGGCCACGTTCCTATCCACAGGAGCCCCTGTGGTGGGCCTGGAACAGGTGCCCAAAAGAAAGTCAGAAAGTGCTTCATTGACGGGAAGCCGCGCCTCCGTAGAAGTAGCTGCTGGCTGAAGCACTTCTGTCAGGTTAGTCCAGACTGCCACAGTAGGGAGCACGAGGTGTAGGGCCTCGGCCGCCATACGTAACATCACAGCATAACTAGCACCCTCCACAGTAGGAGGAGACAGCATGCCATGGTCTTGTGGGGTATCCAGACCACTGGCTTCCCTCAGCTCCTCTGCCCAGTCCTGTTCATACTCGCAATCAGCTGCGAGAGGGTCCTCAGAACCCTCCCAGTCCTCCCCTTCCTCCTCAGGCTGTTCAACAGGCCTAAAATAAGGAGCAGGGACATGGGGATGGAAATCCCCGAGCAACGTCGAGAACGGCATCGATCGACGCCAGCCCGACGCCGCATCCGCTTCGGGGCTAAAACTGGGGTCGACATCGTCCCGAGGAGAGGGCAAAAGTGGTGCCGGTGGGGTCGACGTCGGTGGAGGTGTTATAAGGTAAACCGGTGTCGACTGGGATCCAGGCCTGGATCCAGGGGGGTCCAGCGGCGCTGAGGCTGGAGCAGACAGCGACGTCGGGGCCGGAGCCACCGCCGATGAAAGGAGAGGACCCCCCCCCCCAAGTTGGGACCACGGGGCCCGAAGGTGCACCAGCGGGACCCGACAGCTTTAAGAGGCGGGCCATGGCCGGCAAGAATTCCTGTATTTGGGCCGGAGTTGCCGACGGACCGGCGGCGAGGGGCGACTGCACAGGTTCCGCCGGAGCCGCGGGGGGGAGGCACCACTTGCATCCTCAGCCGTGTCGCGCAACCGGCGAGGGGAAGTCGGAGAACGATGACGTTTCTTGGACTTCTTGTGCTTCGCCTTACCTGTCCCCGAGTGCGAAGACTTGGATACCTAAGACCGATGATGACAATTCCGCGCACGGACCCTCGACCTCCCTCGGGACCAGCACCTCGAACGGCATAGCCGACTGCCGGCCCTCCAGCAGCTTTCAGGACTGCTCCCGCAAAGACTTCGGCGACATGGCCCGGCAGTCGGGGCAGGACTTGGGGTCGTGGTTCCGCCCCAGGCAGAAAAGACACACTCAGTGCGGGTCCGTCATCGACATCATACGGTGACAGTCCTCGCAGGACTTAAAACCCGGCATCTTAACTGCACCAGTAGTCGAAGACTATGAAAAATAGAGACATAAAGGCCTCAAAAAGTCAGTCAAAAATTGACTGGGGGTTCCTGCTCTTCCCGGATCTGCGCTTGCTGGCGTGGAAAAAGAAAACTGACGTCGGCGTGCGTGGGCGGCATCTAAGTAGCACCTGCGAAGTCATCTCGGCGACCACGACGCAGACGACAGACGCAGAGCCGCACGACGCCACCTAGCAACGCGCAGGGGTACTGCTGACGAAAACTTTCCGGATCCAGTCGGACGCCTGGGGGTAATTCTAAGGTAAGGAATCGATCACTATGTGTGTTTCTTTCAGATATAGTGAACAAGGACATGAAGAAACGGTCGAAACGCGTGGATGTTATCATACCCACAATAAAGATAAACCAGATTAGTTCATCTACAGAGTGTCGGTTACGCTGCTTTGGAGAAATTGAGGCGTTTGTATAAAAATATATATATTATTTATTTCCAAGATTCCTTTGCACGCTCCTGGCATGGAGAGAGAGTTCACGGTACGACGACAGAGGTAAATTTTTTAAAGAGTGTTTATTTTCCACAACATAGTGCAATTCAAACAATTGAAGTACTCTTGGATCAACTAGGGACCTGCTGCAGCGCGAAACATGTTGACCTAATTGCACCTTTTTTATATATATATATATATATATATATATATATATATATAAAAAACTCACATTTTTTCTTCACGGATATGAGAGCAGCGGTAGAATACTCACTCCTCCTCCACATTTGCTCTAAGGAGGGTCTGCATATCCAGTACATCTTTTAACCTTATCTTCTGGACCCTGAATAAAATTGGGTTCTGGGTACCAGAAAAGATCATTTTAAGTTACTCACTCACCTATCCAGGCCCACACACCCACATGCACAACCGCAACGTCTCATTTAAAAGATCTCCGCTAAAGAGCCCTCTCGCGTGGCCCATGGAGGACAGCAGCGCCACCCCCACGAGGAGCAACGCCCGATAAGGAAGCATGACCCTCGCAAGGGTGTGTGAGGGCACCAAGTAAAAAAGGAGGAATTCCCCCACCTTCTCCTCTACCCAACTTTGAGAGAACACCCTAACACTTTCCCCAACCAGAGGTTGGCCTATCTTCTCTTCTTTAGGAACAGCTACACCTCAGTGAACATAACATTTATATTTGGAAGCATTGGTACTGGATCTACTATTTTCAATTAGGCTCCCTTTCCCCCTCTTCAATGTGTGTTGTGATTCATAGTTTGAGGACAGATTTGGATTGGCCAACGACCACTGAGCTGCCACCATCTACATGTGAGAGAATCAAAGTCTAACAACAGTTCTTAAATCGGATGGAGTTTTTCAATGCTATTTAGAGAAGCAGGAAGATGGCTAACTTAGCCTGGATATGTGGTTGTCATAGATAGCTTTTGGTCAATGACAAAGCCTAGGAATTAAGTTAAGCAAATTAGGATGGTGCCAAGATCTGAAAGATTTTCAATTAACAATTTAACAGAGATCGAGATTGTGTGGAGATTTGAAGAAGGACGTTCATTTTAATAGGATTAAGATAAAAAATTATTATGTCTGAGGAATTTAACAGTCTACGGTAAAGGGATAAGAATGGGACCTTGGGGGACATTTAGAGCCAAATGTGACATCTGAGGGTGTCCCATTTTTTAGTCTGGCCTAGAGACAGCTTCAGTTGGAGATTTTGCTAAGTAATGCTCTTGAACCAAGTTCTTTCTGACATGGGGACAAAATTACGAAAATACTGAAGATATTTTTACATGTGTCATGACGGAGATTGCAGTGAAATGGCTTGTTTATTTTTAAACCTATCCTTGAGGCATTGGCACAATGGTTAAAACATGGCCCACAGATAGCATAAGTAAAATCCCCGTTAGGAAATGCATAACCTATTCAGTGTCATTTCTGTAATCTTAACTCCTGTGCCAGAATTTTCCTCCAGAGAATCTACTCATGAAAAGGTAGATATATGTATCCAATTGCAGTTTGTATCTAAATACAATTGGTTTCTTTTACATGCCACGATTTGCTCAGTTTAAAGGTCTATTATTGTCAGTAAAGCAAAACCGTTCTGCCTAATTAGTCAAGTCCATTAATCTAATTAGCCCTTTTCACTCTTTACTGCCTGTACACAGCACTTTAAGAAACATAGTTAATGCTGTCCTCTTTTAACGGACTGGCCGCAAAGGAATTAAAGGTCCTTTGTCCTCTTTCCTTTGTTACTTGTGGTCACAGGCCTGGAGCCACAAGCCCTACTGCATGCTATGCTTAATGGGAGGAGAATCTTTCAATGTCTAACTCTCTTTTCGCTCACTGCATGTCTTTTTTTAATCTCCCTTACTCCTTACTTTCCCTTCTCTGTTTCGCCCCTCTCACCTCTTCTCTCGGTTTCTCTCCCTCTCGATCACACTCTTTCACCATCTCTTTCTCCGGTCTACCATCTACCTCCTTTCTCGCACTACCCCGGTTTCCTCATCTTGCTTTCTCGCATGTTTGCACTAGCTGGCTTTTCCACTGCTATCTAACTACACGTTAAAACGCAATATGGACTTCATACTAATTGCAAAACCCGCTTTAGTTAACTTATACGTAGGAATGCCGTCGAACAATTCCTAGTCTATCTCTATACATTACTCTTCCTACCTCCTTGCCTTTAAATATAATCTTAGGAGGAAGCTCCATTAAAGCTGGAATTTTTTGCAGAACAAGGTGTCTTGAGTTGGTTCCTGTGGGGGTTGAAGCACGGTGTGGCTGATATTTCACTTTTAATTTAAAAATCCTAATTTTGTACACATCCACTGTGGTGCTAAAATCAATAGCTGAGACGTGCAAATCTGGAGGTCACCCGTCCATTAAATAGCTGCTCCGTTAAGTCTGAGAATCTGGTGCACATTTATTATGTATGTTGCATGTATAACATACTTTTTCTCAAGACATTACAATAGGAAATCAGGTGAATTCGTTTTTCCTTTTAAGTCAGTATGACTTGAAGTAAGACTATTACAAGCAAAGCATCTTTCAGATGTCTTACGCCCCAGGAAAAATGCCTCAGTGGTTCATTTTAGGATTAGAGACCCGCCCACTAACACTTGTTGTTTTAAGGGGTAAACTGGAAACATTTTTGGACTGGGGAGGAGATCCTAGTACAATCAAGAGATCTTAAGATGGTATCCTGAACTTCATCCACAGCGGATGAGGATACTGTGAATATCATCTACAAGTCGCAGGAAAATTAAGGTACGGTCAATATCATCCACCAGGAGCAGTAGATGAGGTACTGTGAACATCATCCACCAGATAAAACCACCTAAAGTGCTAAGAACTGTATACTTACAAATACGGATAAACTACCCTTTGTGCTACTGTTATCCTGAATTGTCGATTTATTGAAAGCATTGAAACCGATGAGGATATTGCAATAATTATCCTCCATACCAGTGGTTACTCTAGCTCCCTAGGAACTACATGAGCATTATGGTTAAATATGTCAAAAGTTACTGATAAGTTCAAAAGACCAAGAACCAAAGCATCACCATGACCCACGATGGTAAGAATATCACCAAAAAGCTGAAGAATAATTTGCTGTACCAGAGCTGCAGTAGGATTGTAATACCAACTGAAACTAGCTTAGTACTTTTTTATTTTCAAAATATGAGAGAGAAGTTGCAGCAAGATCAGTTAGTTCTTTTATAAGACTTTTTCAAACGAGGGATATTTGGACATTTTTTAGAAGGGATGCAATTTAAATTATTTGGGAGAGGAATGGAGTGTGTCCTGGTCAAGAGACAAATTGATGATTTTGAAGATTAAGGGGGGAAATCACTATCACACTTATCAACTTTGATGGGCTCAGATTATTGGCATCAGATGAAGGTTTTGTAGATACAATAATCTGCAGAAATGATTCAATGTCATGTGCCAAGAAGGAGGACACGTTTGGATTGTTTCTGTTTGGAATAAGGAGGGAGAGTGATAACAGATTCATTTTTTAGACCTTTGTGAATCTTTGTGACATTCTCTCTGAAAAAAGTTAACAATAACAGTTGCAATTATGGTTGGAATAAGATTTTTATTTTTTGTTCTGGTGCATTGTTTAATGGTATGGAAGAGAATTTAGATAAGAAAGACTTGTTAATTTGTTTTTCAAACTAATTAGCTTAGGGAAAAAAAAAAGATTCTTGTGTAATTTCAGTTTGTAGTGTTTTAGGCGTATGGCTTAATCTTCATGTTTTTTCAAGTTTTCTTTCTGCATTGGTGGTTTAAAGTTATTTGGTGTATAATGGGGGGGAGGGGGGGGGGGTGTTACATTTCTCTGATGGGTCTATGCTAGAAATGTCTTTTAATGGCCTTCTCAAAATTTGTTAAAATTTTTAATTGGTTTCAACTGGCCTTTAGGAGGTTTCATCTGATTAGAGTAAAATGGTAATGAGAAGTTGCTCAACCAGTCACGACTGGGGGAAATATCAGTTTGGCCAAGACTGTGTGCCAAGGCTTTATGAAATCTGGTAATGCTACATACAAGAACGGTTCCTTGCTTACCTGGAAACTAAAATAAATGCATTAGAGTGTTGGTGAAAGTACAAGGCCTGATAAACAGGCATACCATTTTCTAAACAGGAACTGTGCAGCTAGTAAAATGTGTGTTCGAGTGCCATGTTCTTCTAAAACTGGAGTAAAAATAGTACAAAAGCAAAATTCCATTCAGTGCAGCTCATTCATAAACACAATACCTGAAATATGGTTACAAGGAGGGATGACCTTGTATTTGTTGTAGGAAGGAGGGAGAAAAGAAGTAGTAAGCCTCTGTCTAAATGCTAGATTTTGAACAAGAAGAATGGTACACTGGCCTGTGTAACACAACACGAGTTAAGCACAAGCAGACACCTCCTCGCTCCATAAAGCATGATTTATAAGACATGTATATAAGATACTTTGGTAGAGGTGGGAATGGAACACACAGACCAGTTGCTGAAGCAATGCTGGAACATGTAGTACTGACTTCAAGCCTAATGACACAATAAGGTAAGCTGGAAGGCTTTACATGACTTAACACTGAACCATGGTGTGTCACCTTTCATCACTGCTCTTTTAAATTTAGAATGTTACATGCTTTAGAAGCGAAAGCACAAAGGTGAAAGGATACAAATTATTTAGATTAATGCATGCTGATGGACATGACACTCTCTTTAATCAAGTATCCATAGAGACATCTCCCACTCAAATGCATGACACTGTGGCACAAGTGATTTATCAAGTGTGGTAAACAACTACAGTAGGCAGAAGCAGGTCCTACCGGACAGGGGTGGGGAGGGGTAGGAATGAAAAATAAAAATACTTACCTGGCTACCGCCTCTCCTCTTTCTTCTTCCTGTCTGGAGTCCAGCAGCAGGAAGCACCCAAGCTCCCAGGCTCCACTAAACTAATCACTCACTGCAAAGCAGCACTGTAATTGGTCTGAGCGTCATAGTTCAGCGCTCAGACAGGGAATGGGAGTCTGGGAACATTTTCCACCTTGTAATGCAGCCTGAGTGGAGAACATGCAAGGTGCGCATTAATGTTTGGCCAGCCTGAGACGGCTGGCCAAACATTCATGCACACTTTAATGGGCAAACCACTCCTCACGGCCTGGACCCTGCTCTGTCAGCAGAGCAGCCCCGTCCTGCAACCAGGAAACGGAAAACTAAAATGATAATGTTGGTTATTATCATTTTAACTTTCCTTTAACTATTGCTTGCAGAGCAGTGAGGCAACGCTCCTCTGCCTTATGGCACGTCAAAACTACGACAACTTCTATATTATATATGTACAGCATTAGGGTTTTGATTACAGTTTGAGCATATTAAATAAAGTCAGAGATATGTGAAAAATTCTAATGTACTATGAGACGTTTTCTTGATTGTTTAGTGAACTGTCAATCAAGCTGCCAATTTTGCATACTTGTGCTCCATATCCATATGTAATATATAAACATGGTCTATATAAAAGTACGTATGAAAATGCACAGCGTTTAATGTACTGTTTAGTACAGTTGTTGAATGTGGTATGGAACATTACACACAAGAGGCGAAGCATCAAGTGAGTCATGACGCCCCTCTCCTATCTAATCAATGGCAATAAAACTGCTTATTTCTCTCTGCATATCTACAGACCTGCCTAACACACAGCAATTCTTTCACGTGCATTTGTTAAATCTACACACACAAGCAACAATGCACGGTGTAGTATCATAGTGTGGGCAGTGAACATTAAGAATGTTGTGACATCTTCTATAATAACGTAGGATTTGACCTTTTCATTTAGTAAGAACTGTTTAAATCTGTGGTTACTTCTACACTGGCTTCAAATAACATTGGCATAAATATATATTTCATCCATTTTTAATCATACCGATTTCATACCACTCACACGCTTTGAACAATCTGAAGACTGAAATGGGGAGGAAAGCTTGTTACTGTGTTTGTCTAATATTAAAGCATTTCACTGTTCTGAAATGCACACAATGTGCTAGTTTTATGGCTTGTTTTCAAACCAAACAAAAAACCTATTCTAATCATAAAAAACACCAATGATTCTAGTGTACAAGCTTTATCACCATAGTTACTGAAGCTGTAAGTAGTTCTTTTCTGGGGAACATTTTGTCATAGAGTATGAGATTAAACGTACTGACTGATGAGGAGTCCTAAAATATGGTAAATTAACCTAAGACATCCAACACTACTAAGTGCAGTTAGTTTGAAGGTTGCAAGGCACATTCAAAAAATTACACACTACAGTCACTGCTGATAGATCAATAGAAGGATAAAGAGAAAGCAATAGGTGGTTCAAGAATTTCCTCCAAAAATGCTTTTGCTCTCACTCTATGAACAGGGGTGTGTATGCAACACCAGTCAAACAGCAGTCCTTAAAACAGCATCAAGCATCACAAAGACAACTGCTTCACAACAGGTGTACGAGTCCTGTGACCGTCTTAAGCTTATCTTAGCTCAATGCCCTGGAAACATCCAGTCACAATTTCCTTCTCTCTTCTGATTAATATAATATAGCACCATATGTGCCATTACTACAGAGGTTTGATCTTATGGCAGTTATTCTGTATCGAGCAATCTCTAGTATTAGCATAATGCAGGAAATATGCCAAGCTTAATGGTCCAGGGGGTACTCCATGTGGGTTTCTCTAGGTTTACAGTGCTAAACATGAAGTGGTAGAAACGGTTCTTTAATCCATAGAAAATCTTTCGGATTCACACTCCATCAAGAAGGTTAAGCAATTAGAAAAAATATTTTTTAATGGCAAAGTTTCTCAAACATCATTGATGAAAAGCAGAATAAACTTTCTAATTACTAATGTACTCTGAAAACGATATGCTGGTTAATGTCATCTTTTAAGATATGGAAATTCAGCAACAGAATTTCTGAGTTAATATTTGCATTAAAGCAAAATGGCAAAATTAGATTTTCTATGGGTTGTAATGCAATTCCAGATATGAGCAACAATTACAATGGAGAGCTTAGTAGCGAAACAAAAGAAAATGTAGCACTGTTGTCATTTTCCAGCCTAAAGTGGAGAGATTGGCACTTTAACATATCTACAGGACAAAAAAAGTACATACTAAAGATTGGTCTGACCAATCCTTTGGCTGAAGGTGGCTGAAGAGAAAAAATGCATATCAACAAATGCAATAAGTGAATAAACATATTACAGCGACAACATAAATGTGACCCGACTTTTCAAAAATACTCAATCTAATTGTTAAAGTGCGCGCAAACCTTGATAAACTCTCCGATGAGCTGAGCTGCCTTGACTCCATTCTGTACATTGAAGCTGATGTCAACTTTCACCTCAGTAAAAGAATCTGTAAGTTTAATGATGGGTACCTGGGTAGTAAAAGATAAAGATGTGAAAATAATAATTATAAAAACACCAATTACTAACTCAATTACTCAATTACTAACTCTGCATACCTTCAAAATAAAAATAGATTACTTGTTTACTAATAATTACCTTCATGGAGATGCATGCATTTTTAATTCTTGCAACACTAACTTGTAGCCATGGCTGCTTCCACCGAACAGCAGGCCGGAAATTGCTTTTTATTTTAAAAACTACTGCAACCTTGTGCAAAGGTCCATCTGTCTGTCCCGCTCTATGCCACCAACTGCTTACACAACCTAATTTAGCCAACAACGTTAAACCAAATCACAGTGTTTGTGTCCTAGCAGAAGCCAGTAGCCATAGAACTTCCAGAGTTGGGTGAGTAAGAAGAAAAAAAGTTACTTGTGACTATAGTTCTCCAGTGGTCTTCATAAACGTACATGCTTTAACTATCCCATCATTGGGCTGGGAATCCCTAGGTAGTCAGAGCAGTGCGATAATAAATACAGCCTGGTATGATGGTTATCTTACTAGCTTATTCACTTTAGTTCTAACTGCAGATTCCTCACCTTGGAATGGGTGCCAGTGCAATTTCTCCCAGGAGGTGGGTCTCGGAAGTGTCTAAAAACAAAAAGTCCTACAGAACAGAACAAGCCAAGTACTCCTCTCAACAGGTCTGGCAGTCGGACAGCAACGCTACATGAACGCATAGAACAAGGCCCCCGCCTGACAAATATACAGGACAGGCACCCCCACTTGCCAACACAGTAGTAGTGGCGATGGACAAATCAGACAGCAAATATTCAGGAGGCTGTTTCTTTGCTAATGCATGGCAGATTTAGTATGCAGAGTATGATCCAGTGAGAAATAGTTTTTTTGCACGGCTTTTCCTTTCTTAGTACCTGTAGAAAGCTGGCTCTGTATATACTACACCAAAGTGAGGTATAGTGTGCACAGAGTCCACAGAACCCCAAAGGCAGACAGAGGTAAAAGTAGATAGCAGCTTACTCTCTATTTGTGGTAGTGTTGGCGAGCAGTAAGGCTTCATCAAAGGGTAGTGCTAAGCATTTGTTGTACACACTCAATCAGCAAATGATTGTCACGCACTCAAAGACTGAACTCAGACCAATTTTGTTTGTATAAAAATATTCTTTTATTTCCTAGAACCAAGCAAGCTTGGCAAAGGTAAGTGAGAAGTACTTTGCAGTAATAATACAGTTTGTAAACAGTTTGGATTGCAGTTGTACATATACTTTGGTTTGATTACAGTAGAACTACTAGTAATGCAATGCTTTAAAATATTGTACATATACTTTGTATAGGCTTTTTAGTAGTATGTCTAGTAGATTACTTTACAGATTACTTTTCTTACACAGTGCAGTATACCTGGATACGGCACTGTGCCATTTCTTGTAAACAGGTAAGTAAAAGCGTTTGTTATAGTTTTAGGGACTTTTATAGGTTTTCCAACGCCACACTTAGAAACTTCTCACAGAAAAACAGTCAATGTTATCCTATGGAGGAAAATAGGGTTATTGGTTCAAAGGTAAGCATGCGGTTGTGGGATTTGGTATTCTGGGGTGAGACTCAGGGGTCCCCCAGGATGCACTCCTGTTACACCCTCAGCAGCACTAGGGCGGCTGGGTGGAGAGTGCTGAGGCCCAATGTTATCCAGTGGGGAATAGGCGGCCTCCGGTTGGTGACTGATTACGAGCAGGCCACAAGGTTGGGGGAGCAAAGCTCCTGGACTTAAGCTCAGGGCAAATGGGGGTTCATGCCAGCACAAAAGGTACACCCTCAGCGGCACTGGGGCGGCCGCGTGCAGAGTGCTGTTTTGGCGTTGGGCGCCCTGCAGCTTTTAATGGGGAGTCTCGGGTTTGCAAACACACTGCAGGCTCGGGAATGAAGGTATTCTGGGTGCGACCACCACTTGAAGAGTTAAGTTGGGATTCTGGGGGTTGGTTGGGCCACCCAAGGCCATGGGGCGTCAGGTGCCTTTTAGGGTTGGATCTTCTTACCAGCTCCTGGTCGTGGTTGGGGGGACCTTCCAGTTTGAGGCTGCAGGCATCGGCTGGAGGCTTGTCAGGGATCACCGGATCTCTGGTCAGTATTGCCGGGGAGACCACCTCGTAGTGTTGGGCCACTCGAACTCGGGCCGTGGGCAATGGGTGCAGACTTGCGGATCTTGCCAAAGCTGGAGTCTATTATGCCACCCTCCAGTGGGAGGGGGGGCATAAGCCTCACCATGGTTGGCTGGGTCCCTTCCTCTGCAAGATGGCAGGACTGAGTTGTGCTTCACCTCGCCTTCCCCACCGGAGGAGTGGGGTTGGCAAAGGTGGGCACACCTCTTCTCCTCACATGTTTTTCCCACCGATTCTCCCACTCAAAGTGGGGGTCAGAGCTGGTGGGGGCCAGTTCCTGAAAGCAGCAACAGGCCTGGCGAAGCTCACAAAGGCGGCAAGCCTTTGAAGCTTCCCCCTTCGTGGACCCTGCCCATCCTGGGGGAGGAGGCTTGGCACCTCGTCCTAGGAAGTGCATTATTTCAGACCCCGGAGAGCAGCAGGCTCTTGACCTAGGGAACCAGAAACAGGTCTGGTAGTGGCAGCTGAAAGCAGCCACTCAGCCTGGACACTAGTGGTAGGTCGTTTTTCAGGGGGCATCTCGAAGATGCCCTCTGTGTGCATTTTTCATTAAATCCCACACTGGCATCAGTGTGGGTTTAATGTGCTGAGAAGCTTGATACCAAACTTCAGTCTTAAGTGCAGCCATATGGTACTGTGGATTTTGCAATGACAAACTCCCAGAACCATATACTATTAATGGCAGCACTGCACTTACGTCTAAGAATTGACTTAGCTACTGTAGGGGTACAGGGCTCATGCACCTGTAACCTCACCGCTGGTATAGTGTACCCAGCTAGAGGGATAACTGATCTATGCCAGGGCAATGGGTTGTACGCATGGCACAGGGATGTGTGCCAGGTCGACTTCACTTTGTTCTGCACCAAAAGCACGCAGCCTGCAAAGGCAGTGTGTGTGTGTATCAAGGTACAGAGCCTCGAAGGGTGGCACAATAAGTGCTTCAGCCCTCAGAAGCCTTCCCTGGTCACAGTGCCCTGGTTAACTGTGGTACAATTTACCAGGGACTGACCTGTGGCCAGAGTGCCAATTGGGTTTGGTCTCCAATGCAGTTTTAGGGAAATAACATAGGCCCTGGGTACCTGGTTGGCAGGAGCCCAGGGAACACTCAAAGCACATCAGAAGTTCAGCAAAAAGTGGGGGCAACCATGCAGAAAGAGGGCACTTTCTCACAGTACCTGTGAAACAAACAAAGACGATTGTCCACTTGGTGTTCCCTGGTAAAAACAATGTACAAATGGAGAGCAGTCTTTGGACCTAGCCTATTAATTCTCTACTTCTCCTTGAAGGGGTGAGGTGGAGCAAAGAATGCCGAAAGACTGATTGTTTGGCTGACGTGAAAGGGAGTAACTACCTTCGACAAAACGGATGCTCAAGTCCAAAGAACATGCTTATGTGGGTAAATTGGTATATGGAGGGTTAAAGGAGAGGAGCTGAAGCTCATTCACCCTCCATTACAATGTTATGGCAAACAAGAAGACGGTCTTAAGAGTGAGCAACTAAAAGGACAGCTATGCATAGGTTCAAATGGAGAACACATGAGAAAGGTCAAAACTAAATTTAGGTCCCAATGGGGCATAATGAAGGGTAAATGGGGGAAACAAATGCAGTAGCCCCTTTAAGAAAAACATCATAACCTGGTGCTTCAAACGTAGGCTGGTTCAGAAAACTCAAAAAGGCAGAAACCGCCAAGTGCCCAATTACCAAACGCAAAGAAAAGTCTCGCAGGGATGACAAAAGCTATGAACTTTCATGCTCAATCCCCAAGCATGGAGGTGGAGGGTGCAAGACCCTGCCCTACTGCTGCGACAGGAGGACCTCCCGAAAGGGCAGCCTGATCAGAGGGCAGCTGCTCATGTCCATGAGTTTGGGATACCACACTCTCCATGCCCAATCCAGAGCCACAAGGGTGACGTGGGCTCGGTTCTCCCTATCTTCTACAGAACTCATGGCAGGAGTGATATGGGCAGAAAGGCGTACAGGAGTCCCAAGTTCCACTCTAAGTGGAATGGCTCTCCAAGTGGGAGTCGCTTTGAGAACTTCAAAGCGCAGAAATGCTGACATAGCTGTTCTCGGTGGTGGCAAAAAGATAAACGGCGGCGGTTTGCGATGATTGGAGCACTTGGGTAATCCCGCGGTGCTCCATCTTTGAAGAATGTGTGACTACAAGACGGCATCACCCGCATGACCCTTGCATTAAGAAAAACTAGAGGAAAATCCTCTGGAAAAAGATCAAGACAGGTGAGAGCTTTAGGCCTCACAAGTGTGCGTGCACGTGAGAGAGCAGGGATCCACAAAACACAACCCTGATGAAGGCCCCAGACCCGATCAGGCTTTTGGAGTGGGCAAAAACAGGTTGCCACAAAGGGTTTAACTGAACAATAATATTCAATAGAACCCAAGAGATTCAGGATTTTATTCATGCCCCTGGTACCCTCAAAATAAAGAAGAATCTTTGGGTATACCTAGAGGTATTTTTAACTAATCACTCTTCTGGATCCCTGCATGTCCAGCTGGACTTTATCTAAGACTCCCATTTCATCTATGGTTGAGTCTGCCCTGGTGGTACCATCTTACCAGGGTGTGGCGCTGATGAAGCATGTCACGATAAGTGAGTGAGGCCTCTACTCCAATATCTTTGACTATTCTAAGATCTTTAAATATGGTAGATGTGAAAACCAACTTCCTGATACAGAGGGGATTTCTTTTCTTCCCCAGTTAGAATCCTTGATTAATCAGTTGCTCGTGTGTGTGAATATCTGCAAATAAATCGAAACCAAGGTTCTCCCCATTTGCAGAAAAGACCTTGCGCCACCTCTGGGTATAACCACCATTCGTAATCCAGCCACATCCAGAGATGCAGGGAATCCTGGCACACCCCTACCTGCTAATTGCAGCAGCACATGGCGGTGGTGTTGTCCGTGTACACCTGGACCAGCCTCCATTTGAAGAGTCAAGTCTAACATGCTGATGTGGAGATGAGCCTCCGCCAGAGGCCTCTGATCTCCACTTCTCCCACATGGCTGCCCCAGGCGATGCATCGGTCAGCACAGACAGCTCTAAGAAGTGTACGGGAGAGGTCTGCTGCTGACCCAATCGTAGTCTAGCAATAAACTGAAGATATTTTCAAGTCTCCTCTGAAATCTGAACTTGGTCGAAGTGACCCACCTAGTGCTGTTGTGACTTGCACTTCAGCTCCCACTACAGAACCTGCATGCGCCACCTGGTATGCTGGACTAGAATGGTGCAGGAGGTCAACAGTCCCAGCAGTCATACTCACTGAGATTCAGGGCTGAGGATAAAACATGAGGGACATAGCGCAAAAGGGCTGTACTCTTCGTTGTGGGGATAAGAGTGAAATTAAACTGTGTCCAGAATGGCTCAGATGAAATAGAGTGTCTAAGAAGGAGTCAGCTGTGAACTAGGCACATTTATATAGTCAACCTCAACGATGTAAGGAGGTCCTCCGTAGTCTGAAGGTGGGTTACAACTGTCTAGGCCGAGCCGGCCTTCAAAAGCTAGTTGTTGAGGTAGGGGGAAGACTAGGACGCCAGACCTCTGATGATGACCTGTAACCACCACCATCACTTTTAGGAACACCGGAGGGGCATTGGTGAGGCCAAACAGGACCACAACAAAGTAAAACTTTTCCTGGCCCACTGTGGGCCTGAAAGACAGGGATGTGAAAAGTATCCTGCAGGTCCAATGTTACCATACACTCTTCAGGGTCAAAGGCAGACAATACCTGATCCAGGGTGGGAATTAGAACCGGTTTCCTGGGCAATCAGGGGTTACTGTGCTCTAATCCCATCAACTGGAGTGTTCCCTCGCTGGTGTCCTGGGGCCTCAGTTCTAGTGGACCCAAAACTGGATAACCAAGTACTCCTCTACAGCACTTGACTCTCTCAGAGAAGTGAGACAGAGCAGTCCAAAGATTACTCAAGGGGGTGAGGTGGGTTTAGACATTCAAAGATTGACATCCAGATTACAGTGCATACTGTACCACCAGCTAATAAAATCAATGTACAGTCAGTGCTATACTTTAAGAAAAGAAAAAAAAAGTAAAATACTTAAATACACACAAGAGAATTATACTAGACAATCAACTAGGAAAAACAGTGGAAACCAGATGTTTCTACAACCCTCTGGGCCAGAGTTCTGACCCCAAACAGTAATATAGCGCCTGGACATCAAGCACTATAAAAACAGTTAACATGTTGCACAGGATTGCTCTCATTCGCTAGAGCCATGATAGCAATGCTTGTATTGAAATGAGGTTGCTTCAGCATTTGATGTGAAGTCAAATGTTCTTGATCAGGCCCAACCACCCCCCCCCCTCTCCCCCCCCCCCTCTCCCCCCCCCATCCAACGCAACAACGTGCCCTGCCACCCTTAGTGAGGTCCCAACTCTAGTGATGTCAGGGATCTGTTCGCAGGTTCCTGATGCCTTGGCACAGTTTACTTGAGTCCCACTAGTCCAGTAGCCACAGTATAGTTGTAGGAGGGCAGTGCCTGACCAGAGTGCCAGTACACACTGATACCACCAGATGTCATAAAAAGGAAGGTGGGAGCCTGTACCACAGGACACTTCACCAACTACAGATTGTAACTGGAAGTACTACTCATGCTCCCACAGCACGGGGGAGTGGCCCGGGCCAAGTTATCTCACTTTCAAGGACCAGGATCAAGCTTCCCAGTCTCCCTCTGCCTCCACTGCTGTATTGCAAGCTTCCTTATCTTGAGCAGCTGTCGCCAATTTCCTTGTGTTTCAAGTGGCAGCTCCACAAGCCTCACACATCAAGCTGGTTCTCTGACCGATGCTGCTGACCGATGCAGTTGCTCCTCATCAAACTGGCACATTTCTTTGCAGCATAATCCATAAGTCACATAGAAAACTTCCTCAACTTCAACCCCTATGAGGGGTTTTCAGATTTTCAGACGCGGTGAGCAAGCTCATCTTGCCTTCGCACCACGGGCCATGGCTGGCTTCTTTGGACGGACACAGTGTGGTCCACCTTGATAGAACCGTAGTCAAGTCTTGAACCATAACTTACTGCTAAGGCCAGAATTGTATCTCCTCTGATTGAGAAGGCTGATCCAATCAGAGGGTCTGCTACTTTTAGATCCCGAGTCCCCCTCCAATCGTGAGGCACATTTGTGGCATGTTCACTGCGTGTCCAAAGCATGCAAAGGTGACTTACTGTTTTCCATTTTAACAGCCAAAGCTACTCCCTAGAGAGGAATTCTAATTAACTCCAGACCAGGAGGCCTTGCCCGTCACACAAAAGGGAAGAGCGGGTGGGATGGTGGAGTACCACCTATCAGAGTTTGAGCAGCTGAACATAGATAACAGCGAGTGTCTACCCCCCTGCTCACCAGGCTTGTCCAGGGAATAGGCAGGGGTACGAGGGAGCCGGAATGTCCAGCCGAACAGCTCGGTCACATTACACACAATGACTCACCTCACCTAGTACACCCACTAGATCTCAAACACACATCCCAGGCAGACAAAGGCAACAGGATCACAGGCACGGAGACTGCACAGACTTGATCGGAGGTGGCTAGTAGCCAGTCTTAGAATACAGGGATACAGGTATCCCAGACTATAGATTTATTGCTGCTTCCACGGTTAGTCTAACACAGCCTGGGTAGAGAGGGCAGTAGACGCGCTCTGTGAAATAAGGGCACACTATGCATGCCCCCCCTTCACCTCAGAGCCAAGCTCTAGGGTCTCAATCCATGTAAATAGGGAGACCCTCAGTGGACATGCATGATTGTCATGATGCTAAATGAGATAGGGATGTAGAAAACATACAGTAACTTAAGTGAAGATGTTTCAATGCAGGACATGTCAATAGAGCCAACGACTAGGTAGGGTTTGTACAAAATACTTTGACGAGGGGCATTAGGATAGGGCTGCCACGTGTGTCAGTGAGAACGTGGTCTTTGTGGATGTATGAACATGTGTTCGTATGAATGGGATATGTGTTTATAGGGTGAATGAGAGTCCGGGTTGTACGTACTTGTGAGGCAGGACATACCTTTTGCCATAAGTGGCACTGTTATATGTATAAAACAAACATACAACGATTTTTTTTTTAAATGGGAGAAATTTAAAGTGCAGAAAAATGTTCTGCAAAAACTTTTCATAATATGCAACATTTGTCTGGCCTTCCAATTTCTCCCACTTAAAAAATTGCTTTTTCATTTATAAATAGGACACCCTGTCTACCAGCTACTGAGAACAAGAATCTTGCTGTGTGCAAATGCGACACTTTGAAATGGGAGAAATTTAAACTGAAGAGTTGACTTTGGGTTCATGTGGTTTCCATAAAGCTCATCATTTAAATATTTCCCCATTTCAAAGTGTTGCATTTACAAACAGCAGGCATTTTGCACTCAGTGGCCACACAGTGCCATATTTATAACAGAAAAATACAGCCATTTGTTTAAATAGGAGGTATTTAAAGTGAAGAAATATGCTTTGTACGTTGAGCCGTAATTGCCTCAATTGAAAGTGGAGAAAAACATTGACTCAGTGTTTCATAGAAATATTTGTATCCACTTTAACATTCTCATATTTCAAAGAAAATAACAGTATCTATCAGATATAAATATAGCACAGCGTCTACTGCCCACTGAGCGCACAAGTCCTGCTGTTTGTAAAAGCAACACTTTGAAATGGAATAAAAATTAAAATAAAGAGTCAACTTACTCATTAAGTTAACCCTTCATTTCAATATTCTTGAATGTAAAAGCATCCATAAACAGCATTTTGTTTTCATGCTCCAATGTTGAGTTGACAATGTCTTATTGAAAATATAAATATGTCAGTGTTTCAGGTCTTTACCTCTGTGCCCTTGGACATATATCCGACTTCAGCACTGCTTATTATCAGGCTACGCTCTCAGAAGCCTGAAAATAATAATGTCAAATAAGCACAGCCTTCCCTTAACTTTAAAAGGGAAATGTGACCCTGTGGTTTTAAGGCTGTGAGTTACTATGAAGGTGGTAGCTCTCACGATTAACTGGTTGGAGACACCTGGGGCGAACAGCACGCAGTGTGTCAATGCTAAGAATATAAAATGACCACAAAATTGGTCAGTGATGTTTGAGCAACTGGGACTCAAACCAGGCAGCAGCACTGATTCTAGGCCGATTACTTTAAAATGTGGCAGTGCTGAGCATGGGGAAGACTAACACAATGTGTCAGAGCTGGTTCAACAGTAATTTTAAATCAGCACTGATATCCTGTCTGATTCTCGAGTGAGTATTCCAAAATGTGTTAGTGCTGAATATGGGCAGGGATCAATCAATGTGCGAGTGTTGAATATAGGCGAGGACCACACAATTTGTCAGTGCTTGTGTTTGAGTAATGAAGAATCAGACATGTCACTGCTGATTCTGGAGGGATTGGACAAGGTGTCAGCTGTGAGTATGGGCTAAGTCGTCCAATGTGCCAGTGCTAATTCTGGAGTGATGAAGGATCAAGTAAATTGTTAGCTCTAAACATCGAGTAAGGGAAGGTTATTGAGTGTGTTTGCATATATTCTTTCAAAAAAGATCACACATGGTGCTACCACTAATACTGGAATACACAAGGATCATACATAGGTCTTCACCAAATCTGGTTAACTGAGGATTAGACAGGTCAGTAATTCTGGAATGAGAATCACAAGTGTCAGATCTGTCTCGGTCAATAAGAAATTATCATACACAGTGTCATCCCCGATTCTACATTTGGAGAAAAACATGAAGCATGGAAGTGGGGAGAAGAAGCACAAACTGGGAAAAAAAAAACGCTAGAAGAGAAATTAAAGTTCACACGTGTTAACAAATGAGAAGCAACGATAAAGCCAACCTATAGTAAGCAATGGGTGGATTCTAAGCACACTGTATGCTAACTTCTATGTCTCGCCAATGACGGTAAATTTCAGGCAAGAACTAAAAAGGGATCTTGAAAAGAGGACATATAACTCTTATCCACCTTCTGCATGTCTTCGTATTGTCAAATCCAGACAACAATACTGTGTAAAGATGTGTCTTTTTTCAGGTTGCCACCCTGCCAATGTCCACTTAAGGACACTCCTGCAAACAAAGAGGTAGATGCAAACACTTGTTGAATGAGCAGTTACACTTCCCTGGAGAGAATGGCCTGCTTCGCCGAGAAATAATTCTATGACTTCAGACAACTAACCAAACTATTCCTTGTTTTGAAAGATGTTATTTTCATGGATGGCGAAAGGCCGCTATAAGCTGATCAGATTGACGAAAAGGTTTGGTGTTGTCAATAATAAAATGTCATACACATTCTACTGTCTAGTCTATAAAGTGTTCTCTCTGCTGCATCACTTGAGTTCTGGTAAAAAGTCTTTAAAACTAGTGCCTCATTCAAATGAAAACCAGATATCACTTCTGGAATAGTGAGAACTTGTTCTTACGACTGTCATCCCAGAATTGCATAACTATTCCTTAATCGTAAAAGCATGAATTTTGTTTACTCTTCCAGCAGAAGTTCAAGACGAGAGGAGTACCATTTTCCAAAAGAAAACATCTATTAAGGGGCATCCAATGCACTGACAATTCTAACCCAATATAACAAGGGATTGCAGTCAGATATTAAGTCAGACTTAGACCTACCGATAGAAAATAACAGTTTAGAGCCATCAACGGCTAAGTCCATAAGGAAAACCCCAAAGAACTTAACCACACATAACTACAGATGATCCAATGATCCAATGGCTCTCACCAGTCAAGAATATCTGAACCAGACTGGATGACGTGCCACCTACAGCTCATATTAAACAAGGTTGAAAAAATTGTATCTGGAAATGGTCAACAAATCTGGAACTGCCAGTTGGAGCAAGTCCCACGGCCCATGTGTATATTGACACAGAATGACAGGTCGCGTTCAGGGATTTAAGAGCCAGACTTGGATGGGGCTGTCTAGGGAACAATCTTTGAAGAGCAAGATGTCTGAACTGCCAACGTCTCTTGTGATGGGTGGGCTGACTCAAAAAATGGCTTATCAGGAGCAGGCCTATAGTGCCTAGTTCCTGCCAGACAAGTAGTTATCTTTTCCCCAGGCAGCTAGCACTGGGTCTAGTAACCTCATTAATAAGTAGAAGAGACTATGAAGGTTGAGTTGCTGGTTGAAGGACTTTTGTTTTAACATGTGAAAGTGATTCATCGTTCTTTGGAAGACGAAAATCATGTCCGGTGGTATGAGGGGTTCGATCCCAGAGACAGGAACTCAGGGTAGGCCAATGGGGCTTCTAGGAAAAGACCTGAGGGAGGCATCGACAGGGTCAAAGTCTACTTCAGGCAGGGCGTGGCTAGCAGCCACCGAGAATGGCCGCTACCCGAGTGAGCTCCCGTTTCCCCGATTCATATCCTGCCCTATCCTGCGCCATCCACGGCTTAAAAACAGCTCTTAAGTGCCGTGTTTTGTTCACTACCCCCAGGAGGAAATTGGGCAGGCTCTGCGCCCAGGAACGTGAATTTCGACCCCCTTTTGGTGTCCCCGCTGAAGCGGTAATGGCGGCTCACCTACACCCGATGGTGGCGGTCGCGGCCTCCAGGAGGTGATGGCGCTTCGATCCAGTGTTGTCTAACTGGGGTCCGGAAGTGCCTCACGCCCAAAGGAAGACTCGGCGGCTGTCGGGAGAGCGATCGACTGATGCCACGCTCTGCGTTGATGCCTGCGAAGTGAGGGCCGGGTGAGTGCTGCGGCTAATGGAGGTCCCAGCTTAGCGGCCCTGGAGACTCAGCGCGCCACAGAAGAAGCCGAAGGCCTGGCGCGTAAGGGGGAGCGGAGGCCCTAGAAGTAAAGCCCAATAAGCGCTGCAGCGATTTGAGGGCCCAGCTCAGAGGCATAGGAGACATAACGCACCACAAACGACGCCGGAGGCCTGGCGGGAGAAGGGGGTGCGGAAGCCCTGGACTTGGAGCCTGTTAAATACTGCGGCTAATTGAGGTCCCGGCTCAACAGCCTACGAGCTATAGCGCGCCATGAAAAAAGCTGGAGGCCAGGCGTTAGGTGGGGATGCAGAGGCCTAAGAAGCTGGAGGAGGGTGCTGGAGGAGGGCTTGGCACTGTTGGAGGAAGCAGCGGCGCGGGGCTTGGCTCCCCAGGGTGGACGAAGGAGTACGCACTGCCACGGCTGCCGCCCTGTAGATGTAGCTTGGAGAGGAAGCGGCGGCGAGCTTTAATAACCGAGCCCCGGGCCTGAGCGGTTAGTTGGGCCCAACACGACCGGACCGCGGCCGGCAAATACTGGTGGTGTCTGAGGTTAAAACGTGGGCCCGACGTCATTGGCTAGCCTATACTGCTGGGAGTAATAGGCCTGATGAGCGCCTGGTGACCGTGCCCTTTAATACAGCGAAGCCGGCAGGAGCTGGAAATGCAGACCTAGATTTGAGTTGAAACACCACATAGGCCTACCAGACCTGACTCAGAGAGGTTCTGAGGGACAGTGAGTGTGACCTGCATATCTAAGCGCTGGCTCCCTTACATGAAACTGCTGGGAGAGAACTACTGACTTGAAAGCCCAGAAGGTCCGCCAGTGACTACGGGTTGGCTTAAATTGTTTGCACTATAGCCTGAGAACTGCAGTAAACACTGGACACGGCTTGGCCCATACAATACCTCCGTGACAAGGGCAGCGTGCTGAGGTGCCAGTTGAAGGGGGTCAGCGTTGGAGCTGCGGGGGCAGGGACAGAAGCAAGATGCATGGCCTGCCCAGGTCGGGCCAGAGGTGGGCCACAACCGAGCTGTCCTCGGGTCCCACGCAGACAGAGGGATACGGTTGGAGGAGGGATCTCGCATGAAGTACCTGAACTCACGTACGCAACGGAGTGGCGGCAACCCCAGGAGGAGGGGGGGGGGGGGGGGGGTGGGGGGCGACACCTATGAGTATTGTCCTACTCACCAAAAGGCTGCCAGTAACCCCCAGTGCTGTCCCGGATTTTCACCCAATACATGTGCCGTCGGCCCGCATCCATGGCGACTGGAGCAAAGGGGCCTAAGGCTAACAGTCAGAAGCAACTAGCCAAATTTGTCTGGTCCAAGGCTGGAGACAAAAGTGAATCGCCACAGATGGAGAAAGACGGGGTAACTACTGCCCCTAAACAGGGAACGGAGCCAAACATACATGATGTTATGGCGGCGATTAATGGTGTGCGTACCTCGCTGGTCTCAGTTACGGTGGAGGTTTCCCTCATCAGGGCAGACTTTCGGAAGATAGATGAGAAAGTAAAAGAGCTCACGATAGTCACCACCGCTTTGCAAACGGATACGTCAGAGCTTCAAACCCAGATGGTCGAATTGCAAAAGAAACCGGAGCGGATGGCACAGCAGCTTGATGACTACGAAGGCTGCGCATTCCGTAACAATATCCGCATCTTAGGGGTTCCGGAAAGGGCCGAGGGGCCAGCAGCGGACCTATATGTGGAGGAACTCATCACCAAACACCTCAAACCCAAGACTTTGTCCAGCTACTTCTCGATTGAAAGGGCCCACAGAGTGCCAGGAGGTAGGACTAAACCTGGGGCACCGCCGAGGCCCCTTATAGCCCGAGTATTCCACTATCAGGATAGAGACAGTATCCTGCAGACTGAGAGATCCAGTCCCCCACTGAGAATAGATAATGAGGTGGCCTTCTTTCCTGACTTTACGGCCAAGGTCCAGGCCCAGCGTCGCAGCTTTCAGGCAGTGAAGAGGGAACTGCGGAACCGTGAGATAAAATACGCAATGCTATTTCCAGCAAACCTGAGAGTGGAATCGGACGGTAAAACGTGGTTTTTGAGACAACGGAGGTAGTGTGGGACTGGATGGAGAAGTGGAGCCGAGGAGGAAGCCAAAGAAGAGATCGCACTGGCAGATCGGGCCAGCAAAGAGGTGGCCGTACAGGAGCTCCAAGCAGTGGCTCAACGGAGGGAGACGGCCTGACTAAGGAGCTGGAATAACGACCCCATGAGGACGCCATGGAGAGCTGGTGCCCAGCTGAGAGCGCAAGTATTGGGGAGGGAGAGGGATAAGGTTCCTGACAATCATTTGTGCAGGACACTGCAGTTGGGACCTGGTGACTGGGTCACGACATGTGGGACTAATCGATATGGATTCAACCGGGACTAGAATACCCGCAAATAGTGGGTGGCTAAACTTAAAACAATTGTGATATGTACATGTGGGGGTGGGAGTTGACTAACCCTGTGCTTTTTCAGCAATTCAGGGAGGGAGACAGGCACTCTGCCATGTTTGGGAGTGGGTGGTTCTAAATCCACAGGGCAGGAGGGTGGGGGTGATTGGGGGGGTTACCGGGGGGATGGGAAGAGGAGGGCGTTTAGTTGTTCATTGTTTTATTGGTATGCAATGTGATCGTGCAATCCTGATGCGCAAAGTGGCCATACTGAAGAGTAGACACACACAGATGAGTTGGCTATTACAAGCTTTTTCTCCGTTTGAATTGATCCGTATACTTGGGAGTCGGGCTAAGAAAAGCTATGGGGGGGCGGGGGGCGGGGGGCGGGGGGGTAGAGATAGAGTACCTTCTGTCCTAACCTGGAATGTCAATGGTATGGGTGACAAGATTAAGAGGGGGATAGTGCAACAACATCTAATGCGGCATTCCCCTGACGTGGTTCTGTTGCAAGAAACGCACCTTGTGGGACAGAAGACTAAGGCCCTCACCAGGTGGGGGTACAAACTCTTGTTCATGTAGATTATACCATGGGTTCGAGGGGGACTGCAATCCTGGTAGAGAAAAGCACACCCCTTATTGTTTGCAAGACATGGACCGACCCAGGGGGGAAGGTTCGCGGGGCGGAGGCTCAGTGGGAAGGAAGGGACATCAACATAATCTCAGTTTATTTAACCCCCCGCTCTGGGCAAGGCAGCATTGGCGGACCTTGGACGTAAGCTGACAGGACTTCAAGCGGGCCCATTAATCATGGGGGAGACTATGATATGACATTAGATGACACGACTGATCGACACCCACCGAGATCAAGAGCAAAATCAAACAGGCTGATAGCTGATTTTACGAAGGCACTGGATTTGACTGATGTAGGTCGAGCGCTCCAACCCACTGACAAATCATTCATGTACTTTTCCAATGTGCACCAAAGTTTATCTCCTATTGACTATTTCCTTACACACTCGACCTCGAGAGGGAATTTTGCCCGGTTCAGAGTTCTGCCTATAGGTATATCGGATCACTCCCCAGTTTGGGGAGACTACACACACTGGGAACGGCAGGCACGCACCACCACCGTCCTTAACCCATGGCTCCTACACGTACCTGACATAAGGGAGGAACTCCATACACAAACAGAGAACTATTTGACAGAAAATGTAGGCTCTGTAGAATCCGCGCAAACAATTTGGGATGCCTACAAGGTGGTTTTTAAAGGGAAAGCTCTTTCTTTAAAGGCAGGGTACATCACCAAGAAACGCGAGCTTCTGGTTCAGGTAGAGACGGACCTCCTTGAACTGGAACGGGAGCATGCACACGATCCCTCAGTCGACACTAGTCATAGACTTTCAATGAACCAAGATGAATACCGGATAAAAACCAGGGCACACATTATGGCTAAGTATCGCAACACCGAACACAGAATATAAGAAATGGGAGATAGGGCAGGTAGGACTCTAGCGTAGTTGGAAAGGCGAGAACAAGGAACGAGGTAGGTGCACAGACTGACAAAGCCAGGGGGTGAAATTGAGACACATCCACGGGAAATAGCAGAGGAATTTGCAGATTACCTGGAAAAGGTGTACTCCCCCTCTACCCGATACACCGCTGATGATTCACGTGAGCTCCTTCGAGACAGCGATGTGCCGGTCCTCTCAGACTTGGAGCGAGTGTCTCTAGACGGGGATCTGTCGAATGAGGAGATTAGTAAGGCCATAGGACAGATTAAATCAGGGAAAGCGATAGGGCCAAATGGTATACAGGTAGAGTTTCTAAAGGCCACCGCCTCTCGAACTGTGCCACACTTACGGGCCATGTATGAAGAAAGTCTGGAGGCGGGTAGGCTACCAGTGTATCAACGGTTAGCTACCATGGTAGTTATCCATAAGCCAGGCAAACCAGCAGATAGTTGTGGCTCTTATAGGCCAATCTTGCGTATTAATGTGTCTTGGTGGCGATTTTAATGTTCGATTGTACAGCGGTATTCATAATACAACCATCACCCCGGCCAGAGTTAACCAATGTAAAAGAGGGGAGGAACTCCGCAATTATACATCTTCCCGAAACCTAATTAACGTAATGGAAAAGGCAGGAGTTGACTCAATTAAGGACCCACTGCCTACCTACAGAGGACGCGGCTGTTCATCTATTATTGATTATGTTTTCATTTCATCCTCATTGGTAAACTTTTTAGTAAAGGCTGAGGTTTTATGTACTAGCCAAGGTGACCATAACCCAATTTTAACAATTAGACTTCTTCCCAAATTCACTACTCAAAGGAAAATAGGGGTTAAACATTTGGAGGCATGAACCGACAAACTCAGAGTGATTTGGAAGGGCATAGACAACAAAGCACTATTTGCACGTATGATGAAAATCTTACCCTTCATTGGTAGAGACTTGCCTATCAAGTAGCATCTCGGGCGCAGAAATTATTGAGGCCTTTAGTGGCTTATGTGTTGGCATTAAACACATAATTTCAAGACCGGCCACTAACTTAAACCAGAATCCTAGATGGTTTGATGGCATATGCTCATGGGCTAACAGAGACCTGCGTGAAGCTTTAGCAGCTACACCCAGGGACATAACCCGAGTTAGATCCCTGAGAGCTTGCTATGAGAAAGCAACTAAAACATGCTCAGATGAGATATTAAGAGAATGCTGGGATAACCTTGCTAGAGCTGCCTCACATAAGGATGCAACTAGTTTTTGGAAAGAAGTAAAAGCCATGAGGTATATGGGCTCAAATATTACTCCCATAAGCTGTAATATATCTAGCGAATTATGGGAGGAGCACTTTGCCAGAATTTATACAGCCCCCATAAAGATCCCTAATAGCCGTTTCAGCTCCTCAATTCTAAATGTTGCCATAAGTGTGACCGCAGTTGAGGATGCCATAAAACAAAGCATAGGGAACAAAGCGCCAGGTCCGGACGGGCTACCGATTGACCTTATAAAACATGAACCAGATTTTTGGGCCCCCCTTTTATGCAATGTTTTTAACAATTTGACCAATACGGCTATTCCAAGTACTTGGTCGACTAGCATCATTGTGCCCATTTTTTAAAAAGGCGACCGATCCAATCCCAGCTGCTACCGCCCAATTTCCCTAGTAGACAATACCCTGAAAATCCTGGGCAAAGTTGTGTTTAACAAGATTAGGACTTGGGCGGAAGACAATCAAATTTTAAATCGTTGCCAGCTGGGTTTTAGAAGCAATGTCGGAACGGTCGAACAGTGCTTGAATTTAAATCTTATCTTGGGAAAATATACGATTGCTCAAAAAGCTCCACTTTACCTGGGTTTTATGGACTTAACCTCAGCCTTTGATTTCGTTAACAGATCACGCCTATGGGAGGTTCTTTTAAACTATGGGTTGGACGAGGCTTTGGTCCATTTTCTGGCACATTTGCACACGGGTAAGGATAAATAATGACGCAGAGGTTTCCGGGGACATTGCCATTGGCAGAGGGGTTAGACAAGGGTGTGTTCTAGCCACTCTACTTTTTATTCTTTATATAAATGAAGTACATCACTCGCTGTCCAATGATGTGCCAAAAATTAATGGCAAATTACTCCCCGTCCTTTTATATGCTGACGACGCGGTACTCATGGGCCGCACCCCTAATGCACTTCGCACTTTAGTCACGGGGTTTGTGTCTTTTATGGCCGAACTGGACCTTTGTGCTAATTTTAAAAAATCTTACATTATGACGTGTGGGCCGAAAAAACAGCATCAATTTTATATTGTCGGGTAATGAATCACTAACATGTACAAGCACTTTTCCTTACCTGGGTTTAGTTTTCTCAGAATCAGGTTCATGGCAGGCCCATGTAGCCCATAGCAGAAATACATTTTTTAAAGCTGTCAATTCTATAATTAATCTTCGGCAGCCAAAAGAAGCAGAGGTGGTGTTATCTTTAATCAAGATATACAAATCGCAATGTGTACCAACGGCCACCTATGGTGCTGAAGTTTGGGGGTACTCAAAATGTGGCGGGATCCAAATCGAGGAGAATAGATTTTGTCGAAAAATTCTCGGGGCTCAAATCTCTTCTCCAACTTGTATATGCCACAAAGAATTAAATTTACATTATGTGCAGGATTTTATTAGGTCTCGCCCAGCTATATTCTGGCTAAAAACATGGCAGAACCCCGCTG
The DNA here is from genome assembly GCF_964204655.1 of Triturus cristatus. Taxonomy (NCBI): domain Eukaryota; kingdom Metazoa; phylum Chordata; class Amphibia; order Caudata; family Salamandridae; genus Triturus; species Triturus cristatus. Next base: position 520,173,895 of record NC_140595.1, on the reverse strand, counting down.
CGACCTTAACAAAAGAGATAATATTAGACTGCCTTAAATGTGACAAAGGTGGCAGTATACCTTGGCTTGCCACAGTTAAAAATAGTTTAGCCAGTGTGAAGCTGGAGCATATTTTCCTACGCCCACTAGCACTGGAAGGCACAAGCGTAAAATCACTCAGGGGGGTGCTGTATGATTTGTACCATAATGAAAGACAGAACATCGAGCATTATAAACCATCGATTGTTAAGTACATGCCCCTTCTGGAGGCACCGAGCACCCAACATCACATGCCACAGAATTATCTTAGGAAGAATATAGGAAGATGGAAAAGAAGTTAACTCTTCCGCCTTAGGGACGGCAGCATAAAATATTCACTCTGCTTCCCGATAGGATTTAATAGTAACCTTGAGCAGTTGTGCTGCCCATGCGGCATTGGCAGTAAACAAACATTGCTACATTTTTTACTTTATGTAAATTTTTTGCTAGATACACAAAACTGTATCTAACTCCCTATTTTAAAGCATGGGCTATTTCTGACTTCAAATTAGCATACTCTGAAATTTTATGGTTAGGAAACTACGATCTGACCTTCCGGGTAAGCACGTTCCTACAAGCTGTGGTCCGCTCACGTGCTTCTATGAACGAACCTTAATGCCCTACTATTTTTGTAATATTTCTGTCTGACTTTTGCACGTTATTGCACCTTATTTGTAATATATTGCTGAATTTGCACATCGGTCTAAAAATTTCATAAGCCTCTAATAATGCTGCTACATCCCACAGCCGGTCCAATCTTTTTATCTTGTTTTTATAAATCGTAATTTTTAACTTGTATTGGATGATATGGTATATTTATAAGTTTTAAAAACTGTACTGTATTGTTGTTGGTAGTGATGCACTGTGCTTTAATGGATATTTTTATCAGAATAAAGATTATTTATCTATCTATTAATGTGGAAGCAAAGATATTGGCAAAAGTCCTGGCTAATAGGCTGGTGCCAGTCGTTGCTTCAATGATCCATCCGGATCAATCTGGATTCATGCCAGGGAGGAATACGGCCCTAAATATACGACGCCTACACAATGTGATGGCACGTAGGGAGTATAATGAAGACGCGGCGGAGTTGTCCCTCGATGCGTCAATGGCATTTGACTCAATAGAATGGCCGTATCTGTTCGTAGTCCTGGAAGAGGTAGGATTGGGCCCTAAATTTATAGCCTGGGTGAAGCTACGGTACACTGATGTGTTGGAACAAGAAAGGGTCAACAGCTACACGTCCCGGATATTTAGGTTAAAAAGAGGTACTAGACAGGGGTGTCCACTATCCCCACTGATATTCTCTCTCCTGTTGGGAACCCTAGCGGCATGGGTGCACCGAGATGTTATGGTGCGGGGGATGCAATGGGCAGATGATGTGGAGGATCGTATATCCCTGTATGCCAACGACATACTGTTATATCTAGCCTCCCCGTACAAGTCTATATGCGTAGTGCTCGACATATTCACGAACTTTGGGAAATACTCTGGTTATGCGATTAACTGGCATAAGTCCATATTGCTCATGCTGCGGGGCTAGGTCCCCCAACTTCCGGTTAACTGCACCATAGCGGTGGCGGAGGAGGGGTTTCGATATTTGGGGTCTTTGTCACTTCGGATCTGGTTCTTTTTTACAGCTCCAATTTAGCTCCCCCATTGGCTAGACTACGCGCGGACGTGAAGCACTGGATTTCCCAGTCTCTTTCACTGTTGAGTTTAGCTGCCCTCTTTAAAATGTTGGCTCTCCCTCGTTTTCTATACATTCTCCATAATTGCCCGCACAGAGTCCCTGACTCTTATTTTAAAGCAGTAGAGGGCGAAATCCGCACGTTGTTGTGGGATGGGAAGGGCCCTAGGGTGGCAATGAAGAAACTAACAAAAGGCTGGTACGATGGAGGCATAGCATTGCCTGACCTGCAACTCTATTATTGGGCGGCGCAGTTGGTGACTATTAACCACTGGCTATATCACCCCCCGATGACCCGGCATACGTTCGATAGGTTTCAAACTGATCGCTCCGGTTACTTAGGGGCCTTATACTCCAGTGATAGGAAGAATAAAAGGAAATTCTTTGGACCCACCCAACATACACTAGAACTATGGCGCATAGCAAATTCTCGTCTGGGATGGGCGGGCGTCCTTTCTAGAGCGACGCCACTATGGTATACACAGAAGCTGGGCATGCTGTGCTATCAGCCTGGGTTCGACAAATGGGACCTCATAGGAATCTCAGCAGTAAATGACCTGGTTAAAAAGGGTTCTGTGCTTACATTTGGAGACCTTCAGAGCCAAAATCACCTGGCTCAGGGAGAAATATACAGATATTTGCAAATAAGACACGCTATTCAAGCTGCGTTTCCCACCCTTAAAGGCATACCGGAGTCGTCCCCACTGGAGGACCATTTGCTGGATGGGCCTCTACTCTCCAAAGCGATATCTCTAACATATAAAAAGTAGAGTAATAACCTGCCAGACACCTTTCCAAATCTCACAAAGCGATGGCAGGATGACCTAGGCCCGATAAGTGACGAGGATTGACAACTAGCTCTCATGTCCCCCAGGGAAGTGGCTATCACATTTAAATTTAGGCTTATACAGCTCAGGAAACTTCACCGATCATACATGACAGGGACGACATTGGCGAAAATAGGGTCTAGACCTGATGACCTTTGTTTGAGAGGGTGTACCCTCTGGGAGGGAGCTTCGGATCACATGCAGACAGCCTTGGGAAAGGAGGTCGAATTGACACCACAACTGGGACTGCTGAACATATGGGATGCAACTGACCTCACTGAAGTCGAACAGCAATTCACAACACTGGGGTACACGTTAGTCAAACGGGAACTGGCGAGAGAGTGGGGGGGAAGCGAACCCGCCATCCACTACCTTGTGGGCAAAAGAGCTAGATAGGTGCATGTTGGCGGAGACAGAAGTTTTCGTAGCTAGGGCGTTACCCAAAAAATGGGATCGGAAGTGGTCAAAGAGGAATGCGTATCGTGGAGATATTTGTGAGTTCCCTATGGTAGAACTGGAGATGTGCAGAACTGCGGAGAGAGATGGAAATGTTTGATGTATACCTAACTCAATATATGCACATATACTGTACTGAATGACTTGAAAAATGTCGTCTAACTATTTCTGTATGGCTGTCATTAAAACCAACAAATTAAAAAAAAAAAAAAAAAAAAAGTCTACTTCAGGCACCGAATCCTCGAGTGGTATAATCACCAACTCTGGTGCCAGGACGAACCAGCTGGAGCCTGGGATTACCTAGGAGACTTGTCTCTGGTAGAGGGCGGATTAGAGGAGTCATGTTTTTTTTTTTTTTTTTTTGCTTTCGCCACGTCTTCAACGACTGACAATGGAGACATCAGCAACTTCAACCAAGGTCTAGATTTTCTTCTGGCCAGGCAGTCGTTGCAGGCTCTGGCCATAAAAAGAACAAAAGTTACTAACCTGTAAACTGTGGTTCTCCAGTTTTGGTATCTTTCATAGATTCACATGCTTGAATCATTCCCCGTCATCACAAGTGGGAGTCCCGCGTTACATAAAAATAGCAATAAATATGCATAACATATCCATATCATAGGTAAATTACAACCAGGAAGTAAAATATCTAGAAGTTAAATGGAAAAAATCTTCCACTTTCATAACTCGTCCAAGTCATTATATATAGTCCAAACTACAGGCGACAGCACTCTCCAAAATGTTCACCCCAGAGGCTCAGGCTCTCAGATTTTCCAGCACAAGTGAGATATAAGAGTAACAGAGCCTAGGGAGCCTCTGAGGGAAGGTGGGTGGGTCGCATGTGAATCTATGAAAGATACCAATACTGGAGAACCACAGTTTACAGGTAAGTAACTTTTGTTCTTCTCCAGTATTGGGGTATCTTTCATGGATTCACATGCTTGAATCAGAGTAGAACGTAGTAATTCCATAATGATGCTTGTGAGATCATCAATATATATACACACACACAAATCTATAAAAGGACATATCTGTATCTACAAATACATATCACACCAGATAAATTACCCATATGTATTTATGCATCAATATATATATATATATATATATATATATATATATATATATATATATATATATATATATATATATATATATATATATATATATATATATATATATATATATAACCACAAAAGACATGTACATAAGAATGTATCAAAGAGGAGGAGGGAAGAACAGAGGCTCACCTTTATTTAAAAAGATTACGGAGAACCGCTTGTCCCACAGACGTGTCTGCATCGCTGGCAGCTTCTAGACAGTAGTGCTTGGTAAAGGTGTGCCTGCTGGACCATGTCGCAGCTCTGCAGATTTGATGAAGAGGCACATCAGCAAAGAAAGCAGTAGAAGAAGAGATTGCTCTAGTAGAATGTGCTCTCGGAGTTGCCAGCAGCGGTCTACCCGCTTGCTGATGACAGAAGGAGATTGCAGCAGAGATCCAACGAGCTATGGTCGGTTTGGTTATTGGGTGCCCCTTGCGCATTTTTCCATATGCAATGAAAAGCTGGTCAGATTTTCGTATTGAGGATGTCCCTTGCAAGTAAAATTTTAGACATCTTTTGACATCAAGGGTATGTAAAGCCCTTTCCGCAGGCGATTGAGGATCAGGAAAGAAAGTCTTTAAAATAACTGGTTCATTGAGGTGAAAATCAGACGGCACTTTAGGCACAAAAATGGGGTTCGTGCGGAGCACTACCGAGTCCCTGGTGAACTGAAGGAAAGGAGGTTTAATAGTGAAGGCTTGAATGTCACTGACCCGCCTGGCTGATGTGAGAGCCAACAGCAGAAACATCTTCCACGACACAAACTTCAAATCAGCTCTATGAATAGGTGCAAAGGAGTGTCGCATGAGTTGTGACAGAACAATGTTAAGATGCCAGGGTGGAGGCGGACGGCGGATGGGAGGAAACATACGAAACAATCCTTTGAAGAATTGTTGAATGATCCGAGATGAGTAAAGAGAATGTGAACCATCTTATCGGAATCTTGAGATAGCCGCTAAGAATACTTTAAGAGTAGAATGGGAAAGGCCGGACTTTGCCAAATGTAAAAAGAAAGGCAACAGTTGTTCCGGTTTCGCATGTGCTGGGTGAACGTTGGCGGCTTGACAGCAGAGACAAAAACGCTTCCATTTGAGCATGTAGGTTTTTATTGTAGAGGTCGCTCTAGCATTAGCTAAGACCTCCCTACACTCTGAAGGAATGTCTAAGTGGGCAAACTCAAGGTGTTCAGGCGCCAGGCTGCTAAGTGCAGAGATGCAGGATCCGGATGGCAGATCTGCCCGTTGTGGATGGATAGGAGATTCGGTATTGGTTGCAAATTAATGGGATCGCTTTCGGATAGAAGGAGGAGTTCGGTAAACCAGAACTGGCGAGGCCACCTGGGAGCTATTAGGAGTAAGCGACAAAGCACCTTTATTTTCCGGAGAACCCTGGGAACCAACGGCATAGGTGGAAAACCGTAGGCATAGATCTGCGACCAATTCATCAAAAACGCATTAACGCACGAGTCTCGTTGGGGAAGCCAACTTGCGTAGAATGGGCATTTGCGGTTCAGACTGGTCGCGAATAAGTCCAGATCGGGTCGACCCCACTTCTGAAACATACGATCCAACGTTGGTTGATGGAGCTCCCACTTGTGATTTGACACTGTCGACCTGCTGAGGGAGTCCGCCAGGATGTTGGATACTTCCGGAACATGGACTGCTGACAGTTATTTGATGTCGGATCGCCGAATCCCAAATTTGCTGGGCTTGCTGGGACAGCAGAATGAATCTTGTCCCTCCCTGTTTATTTAGGTAGGGCATACTTGTTGTGTTGTCTGTCTGGATCAACACTGATGCTCCTAGAATGACGGTGCGAAAAGATTTTAGGGCCAGGAAGATAGCAAGCAACTCTAAGAGGTTGATATGCCAAGTCCTTTGTTGAGCATCCCATTTGCCGTTGACTGTTAGTCCTTGAAGGTGCGCGCCCCACCCTTCAAGGGAGGAGTCTGTGGTGATGACGAAACTTGGGGCTTCCACTAGGAATGAGAGACCTGCTGACAGGTTCCTCTTGCGAGTCCACCAGAGCAATGCCCTCCGCATCTGAGAAGTGATGCGGATGAGATCGTCGAAGGACCCCGAGACCTGTAGCCATTGGCTGTTGAGCTCCTCTTGCACGGGTCTCATTTTGAGATGACAGTTGGGGACCAAGAGAGTGCAGGATGAGAGCATCCCTAGAAGTGACTTGAACTGTCGGACAGAAACTTACTTTTTTGATCGTAGTAGTTGAGCAAGTTTGCACAGCTTTGTCTCAGCCGAAAGACAACAAAAGGCTGGTGTCCGTAGTGTGTCTATGGTTGCTCCTAAGAATGTTCTTGTTTGTGATGGGATCAGTTGAGACTTGTCCCGATTGATGGAGAGACCCAGAGACTGGAAGAGTGACAGACATTTCTGAGTATGGACGTTTGCGACTGCGAAGGAATTCACCTTGATAAGGCAGTCGTCTAAATAAGGAAAAAATGTGATTCCTTCCAACCGAAGGTGTGCAGCCACCGGTGCCAAAACTTTGGCAAAGACACGGGGCGAGGAGCGTAATCCAAAGGGGAGGACTTTGAACTGGAAGTCCCTGCCAGCCACTCTGAATCTCAAGAATTTTCTGTGTCTGGGTAAAATTGGTACATGAAAATATGCGTCTTGGAGGTAGAGGGTGGTCATGTAATCCCCGCAGAGAGGAGTTGAAGGACTTCTTGTAAAGTCAACATCCGGAAGGATTGTTTTTTGAGAGATTTGTTGAGGGAAAAAAGGTCCAAGATGGGGCGCCATTCTCCCGATTTTTTTCATTAGAAAAAATCTGGAATAGAAACCAGTGCCTCTTTGCAATTTCGGAACCACTTCGATCGCTCCCTTTTTTAACATCAAGTTGATTTGAGAGAAAAGCCCTGTGAGATGAGCTGGAGGCAGGCCCTTGGGAGGAGAATGTGGAGGAAGTCTGATAAACTCCAGAACGTGGCCCCTGGCCACAATGTCCAAGACCCATTTGTCTGTTATAGAAGACCAGGTTGAGTAAAAACGGGAGATCCTTCCTCCAACTTTTGTAGGATTGAGCGGTAGAGCAGGTGGCAGTTGTCACTGCTTCTTAGATGTGTGCCGTCCGCGATAAGATGACTTGTTCCTGTTTTGTGCATAAGAAGTAGTTGGTTGCTGCTTGAAGGATTGTTGTTGTCGTGAGGAGTAACATTGGTTACCCTGAAAGGACTGGTATTGCCTTGACTGAATATAGCCTCCTCGACTGAAGAAGGATCCACGACCTATGGAGCCACGAAAAGGCGGTTTTCAAAACTGAAGAGTACCGAGAGATCTCGCTGTCTCTGTATCCTTTTTAATGGCTTGTAGGGCTTCATCAACATGCTGACCAAAAAGACTCGCCGTCAAAAGGCATGTCGATTATTTTCGTCTGAACTTCCTGACGAAATGATGTGGATTTCAACCAGCCCTGTCGCCTTAGGACAGCCGCATCCGCCAGTTGCCGAAAACCCGTAGACGCAACATCCACAGCAGAATCAATCTCCGCCGAGATTCGTTCTCCTTCTTGAAGGATTTTGAGCACTTCCGCCTTAGAGGGCTCAGGTAACATCTCGATGCAAGGAGAGATGTCGGACCACATCTGTCTATCATAGCGGCCCAAGATGGCCAGTGAGTTAGCTGCACGGACAGTAGTGGCCGTCATGGTCGAAACCTTCTTTCCAATCGCGTCCAGACGTCTCCCATCCCGATCCGGGGGAGCGGACAATGGAGAGGAGGGATTCCGTGCTCGGCGTTACGCTGCTTAGGCAATAACGGAATTGGCCTTACGCTGGCCTATCAGGCATGCTGGTGAGTTATCCGATGCCTTATACTTCTTTTCAAGGCTAGGCAGGGCCGCCGGAATGGAGGCAGGAGTTTGCATGACTTTCAGTTCTTCCTGCCAAATAAAGTCAATTATAGGAATACTGCGCACTTGTTTCCTCGACTGGTCTTTAAAATCGTAAAGGAAACAATCATCCTTTGTTTCCATGGGAAGAAGGAACCGTTGTGCTGCTCTTTCCATTAGAACATGAAAACCTCTGATGTCAACTGGAGGCGAGTCAACAGGAGCAGGTGTCGAAGGAGAGGGCGTTTGTATTGGATAGTCATTCCATTCTGTAAGGAGTGATCTGTCATCCAATTCTCCATCTCGGTCATCATCCGTGGTGTGTGCTTCCTGATGATGAGACATCAAAGGCACCGGAGAAACTGGTCTGGGCAACCTCAACACTGTTGAAGTTTGAGGAACGGGTGTAGGTGGTACAGAAAAAGCAGATTCAGATGGAAGAAATCGGCAGCAATAATCATCAAGCATGTACTGGAGATTGTTCAGAAGTGATCGAGGCAATTGTGCCGTAGGGTTTGACTCTGGAGCTGGAGGAGCAGGGTCCGGATAGTAGTACTCATCTTGATCTACGTCTTGGTATTTAATGAAGAGATCTGAAGGGCTCCTGGCAGTACGAAATCGGTCGTCTTCCTCAGATTCATCCTTATCTGCCCCATAATCCAGTAGCTGCTCGGGCAATCCAAGAAGCACTCTACTGGGTGATGTGTAACTGGAGAGAGGACCTCTAAAGAAGATCCGCACCTTTGAAGCAAGGAAGGCGCCGTTGGCGGCAATAGTGTAGGTGGCACCGCAGATGTCCTGGAGGATGCCGTGGCTGTAGACAACGACCAAATCTGAAGATCAGTGCAGGAAGATAGCAGCGTCGACGAAGCAGCCGTCGACGAGGTAGCCGTCGACGAGGTAGCCGTCGACGAGGTAGCCGTCGACGAGGCCATCGCCGTCGACAAGGCAATCGTCGATGAGGTTCTCTTATTCTTTGTCGATGGAGGGACGATAGACTTCAGTCTCTTAGTCGACGAGAGGGCAGTGACTGACGTGGTTGGTCTCACGGAGACGGAAACCAGCGTCAACGGCGAGGAAGCAGACGACAGTATCATCTGAGGCTTTGGAGACGAGAAGGTTGCAGTAGACATCGGAACCCGTTTCTGAGGTAAATTTCTGTCAGAAATAGGCTTAGAAGCCTGAGACTTCACAGTCTTTCTCCGGGGCGTAGAGGGCAAAGTTTTTCCCTAAGTAGGTGGAGGATACTTTTGGGAAGTGGAAGGCAACTCAACACCCTCAGAGGTAGGCTGCTTTTTTAACACCTTAGCCCCAGGAGAGGTCAGATCCGCGTCGCTGGTCCTCTTCCTAGAGAAAGCAGACCTGACAGATGAAACACTGACAACTTCAGATAAAGGGTTGTCTTGATCCTTAATCTTCTGCAGCCACAGAAGTAGACGTCCCTCGGAGTTTTTGGAGGGAAAGTCCTGCAGATTTTGCATTCTCTCACATGGTGATCCAGATGTAAGCAATAAATGCACTTCTTGTGGGGGTCTTCAGAAAACAACTGGGGCTTCCCACAAGACTCACAAGGTCAAAAGAGATTTCTTAGAAGAAGACATCATGAATGAAGATATCCTGAAGAAAACCTGAGAAGTACTGAGCAGAGCTCAGGGAGACTCCCTTCACACGACGTGTGGTAGAAAATCTGAGAGCCTGAGCCTCTGGGGAGAACATTCTGGAGGGTGCTGTTGCCCGATTGGCTGTAGTTTGGACGATATATAATGGCTTGGACGAGTCATGAAAGTGGAAGATTTTTTCCTATTAACTTCTAGCTATTTTACTTCCGGTTTCTAATTTACCTATGATATGGATATGTTATGCATATTTATTGCTATTTGTATGTACCGTGGGACTCCCACTCCGACGAGGGGGAATGATTCAAGCATGTGAATCTATGAAAGATACCCCAATACTGGAGAAGCTCAGGTTTCCCACTCTTTACTGGCCTTGAAGTGCATGCCTAATATGACTACGACAGCAGAGTGACTTTTAGGAAGTAGATGTGGAAATAGGCATCCTGAAGGTCAATTGTCATTACATAGTCATCTAGTGCGGTTCTTGTAGTGACAACCTGCAATCTTGACATCTTTAATCTTAACATTTTTACTCAATGATTGAATAGCCTTAGACTCAACATGGACTTGAAAGTGTCTGTAGCTTTGGAAATGAGAAAATACGAAGCATAAATACCCCTATTTGGCCCCATAACTAGTACACTCTTTATCAGCCTTTTGAAGCAGAGCCTGCACCTCTTTAACCAAAAGAGGGGATGTGTTCTTTCTCCATTTGTCTGTTATTTGGCTGCATGTAGTCTTCAAGTCAATTTTATGCAATAGATAAGCCTGATTAGAGCATTAATGTATCTGTCTGAGGTTATTGCTTCTCAGGCTTTTGGATGTCACCTCAGGTGTGTCCTGCCAAAGGATGGGCAGAGAGGAAAATAAAGTGTTCTCACTTTTCAGAGATGGCTGAGCCTCTCAGACACAGCCACATTACTCATGTCTGCCACAAAGGAGATGCCTTTAGGCACCTGCTGCGTGATGCAACCATGTAAATATGGTTCATTTTGGTTTAGGGGTTGCTCCACTTCTGTTGCAATGCTCCGATAGCCCTTGTAATTTAATTGTCCTTCGTCTAGTCCACTCTTATTAACACTGGGTGACAAAGAAGCATTCTCCTTCCAATGGGTCACTGATGACTGCAGCCTGTGCGTCACGATTATACACAGATACCAGAGTCAAGCATGGCTTCAGTTTACAGATCCTGTAAAATCTGTACAAAGATGTACGCTAAAAACTTTGATATCAAGGGGTCACTTTAGGAATACATTTGCATTCATCTTTACTTCTTGAAGAATAGCTTTAGATCTTTTCCTCTGCTCTTTAGGAATATGCTACTTCAATTTCCTCCTTCTAGTGTCAGAAGTGGCTTAGAAACTTGAAACGTGCCATAGCATGGCTTCCTAGCTATCCACATTTTACCCACTTACAGTTTCTATCTTTTGCTCTCGTGATCTGGAGGTGGTCCACTAATATCTGCTCAATTCTGCAACTTTTTTTTAACAGTAGCTACAATGAGAGTCTGGTTTCAAATGAACTTTAATGTATAATGGTTCTAGAGGGGAAGCCCTGTTCTTTCCTTCTATTTTCAGCAAAACAGCATGTGCAGTTGCAAGGCTTTAGAAAGTTTCTTGCTTTGCAGTATGAAACGTTAACATATTTGCAGGAATTTCACTCTTTTGTAATGGGTTCAAGTCCCGTGTTAAAAACGGGATTCCTCCTACTTGCTTTCCTCATGGACACTGTGATGGTTGTTTCTTCAAAATCAAATTATATGTGGAACCATCATCTTGTGGGGAAGGCCTGTTAAGATGCGCTTCTTCATCCTGGCCTACTAAACATGAAAGAAGATTCTCCCAGTTCTCACAAGAATAAAATTAGCCACAATTATTCAAGTTCTTTAAAAAAAAAATCTATTAATTTTATTACTGTACCTTTGAATATCAATTTGCTTCAATCCAAACAGTAACACGATGCAGCTGTTATTAATACTGCCAACTTGTGCTTCACATTCTGCTTTCTGAGTGCATTTAAAAAAAATAATGGAGTCCGAAGTGTTACCACACAAATACGTGATTTGAGCCATATCTGTCGAGGTTTAGTGTTGCCTCTGGGACAGTGTCCTCTTTTGAGCGTCCCAGACTCACTGCAAGGCAGAAAGGTTTTTAAAACTACTGAGTACAGAACAGGCCCTATAAAGGGAATCCTCTATATGGGGTGAATATAAAACTTTGGTTCTATGTTCAAGAACTTCAGAGTGTGCAGTAATGAAACCAACACTTGCAGGTGGACCGCAACAAGCGGAGGTGGGCTCGCTTTCAGAAGACAGTCGTCAAAGTACAGGAATTTGTGTTTCCCTGATCTGCAAAGTTGGAATACGACTACTGCCATAAGCTTTGTGAGAACCCAAGGGGCAGAAATGAAGCAGAATAGGAGGATGAGGAGTTGAAAATGCTCTGACCACATGACAAAGCAGAGTTACTGCCTGTGGGACTGCAGAACCAGCACATGCAAGTATGAATCCTGTAAATCCAAGGGCACAATCAATGCTCAGGGTCCAGTGTCAACATTTTGAACTGCTTAGTGAGTAAAGTGTTCAAGAGTCAGAGGTTCAAGTTTGGTCTCAGGTCCAGTCCTCCTTTGGGATCAGAATTAATCCGGTATAACACCCCATATCACTCTATATCCGCTTCAGGTATCGCCTCGATCGTGCCTGTGGCAAGCAATGACTGAACCATGGAGCAGTTAGCAACATGCTCTGCCGACCTTTAAGTGAAAACTTGGGAAAATGGAGGGGAGCAACTAAGAATGGAAGGGAATAACCGAATTTGATCAACCCTAAGGACCCAATGTTCCAGATCAATTTCATGCCAGCCTGTGCAACAATGCCAAATTTTGCCTCCTACCTGTTTCAGAAGGCAGTCTCAGAGGTAACTAAAGTGGCTTAGTGGCAAGTGAAGATTAGGACGAGTAGGACTGGTGCACAGGTTGCTGGCCATGCCCCCTATCCACTACCTCTGCCTTTGGAGGTACAAAAGGACTGTGCCGTCTGCTGTACAGGCTGCCTCCTGCAGTATGTAAGGTCCATTGAGGACCAATGGAATACGCAATATTAATGGAGGAACTGGTGAGAGCAGTCTGAGAGAACGATCAGTAACTCTGCTACCCTTGAAGCGCTTTACTGTGCAATCCGTCTTCTCACTACAACAGCCAGGACATATCGAAGAGAATGTTCATTGAACACGCTTCAGCGTCCCGAGAAAACCCAGCTGTGTGTGAATTGGCTTTGGATTATGACACAGGAGCACATAGATCAGGCAGAACAATCGACAGTGTCCAGGCCAGAACTGAAAATGTGCCTCACCATATCCTGACCAGTTTGAATAGTCTGGGTGAAGGGGATTCCTCCAGTGGAGTGGGTAATCTCTCTTTTAGCGTATCACAGAGGGTGTGGGTATAGTACCCAGGAGGCAAACAGTTTAAGGAACAGATTGTCAGGTTACCTGAAGAGAATACTTTCTTACTTACCCATTGAGGACATTTTCTTGGGTCTCCCTGTTCGATGGCACAGACAGAAATGCTTTTGAAGTCAAATTACTAATAGAGGCTTGAATAAGTCTCTCAGGTTCAAGATGCTGCTTCAAATATTACCACTGACAAGCCTTTGTCGCCAAGCAATAGGACGACTCACTAGTGGAGCCATGCAAAGTGTGAACCACGTTGACGCGAGGGGCTCCGTCAGGTCATCGCTAAATGGAAGCAAAGGCTTTAAATTTGAAGGTCCAGGCTGCAAGGGATCGGTTTAAATATTAGCGTTAGTCTGTACAGCAGGCACCTGCAGATCCAAAACCAAGTTTAATTCTATCTCAAGTGTCACATTTTGGAGGTCAGGGTATAGACAATCATCAGTGAGACATGGGTGAGGGGACAAATTAACTGCCTTCTCCTCATCATCCTTGTTATGAGGAATATGCACCAGTCCTCTGAGAACATAAGAGGGCTTTCATCCTCCTGAAATATTGAGGCAGGATAACAGAATGAGAGCCCTCTTCAACAAGAGGCTATGCCTTGGTTTTTTCATAACTCATCATAAAAGAGTCTGCAAATAGAACCTTAAAACACACAAGATGGACGGAATGTTGCACATTGGCAAAACATTCACCCCCAGTCACAGATCTGGGTTTAATCCATAGTTATTTTGCTCACCACGCCACCCCAGTTCAGACATGGCCATATGCAAATCAGTCTTGACCCTGTGCCTCATGGGAACAGTCCAGCCCGAACTGCCAAGCAATGGACCGGAATCAAGCATCCTAGGACCCGTTTCGGGGTTTCACACCTCTTCAGCATAGGGTCAAGACTGATTTGCATATGGCTGGGTTCAAACCGGAACGGCATGGTGAGCAAAAAACCGATGGATTTAGGCCCAGATCTCTGTACTGGGGTGAATGTATGACATTGTTCTGCATTCTGTCCATCAATTGTTTTTAGGTCTCGCCTGACCCAGCGCATGCGCTGGTCTGGCGAGACTTATTGAGAGGGCTCCAAAAAGTGCTACCAGGCCAGCCTAGACCTACAGTGCATGTGCGCGGGCGCGCGCGCTGCTTTTGCTGGAATTACTTTCACTTTAGCGGCCGCATGGCCGCTTTGATGTTTGATCCAGATTGCGATCACTTTCACTTTCGGGGCCACACGGCCACTTGGCATAGGCAATAGGTCTCGCTTTTGGGACCTTATAAGTGTTTAGTTATGCAACTGTTGCATGGCTAAACACTTATAAGGCCCCAAAGGCGAGACCTATTGGCTATGCCAATGCTTGTTGCATTTGCAAATAGAACCTGGCAGAATCCGGAAATGGAACCATCAAAGCCAGACTCAGCACTGCAACAGAACTAATCAGTAAAGATGTTAAAGCCCTGCCCGGTACTAGAGGCCCAACTGGCTGAATTTAAACAGTCAGTCAGCACTGAAAAGTAACTGCTGCTAAAACAAAACAACTGCTGCCGCAAAGAAAGGTTTGGGACCCAAATGCACAACAGAAGGATCTGAACCACTTTAAAGAGCTGCAGTCGACATCCTTGAAGATCACAATCTGCTTTAAAGACAATGATGGCCCAGATAATTTGGGGTACATATGCTCCAGGACTTAAAAAATTGAGCAAATCAGACTTGGATGCTATGACAAGTTACTTCAAACACCAATTAAAGGACTTCTACCAGGAGCAGGAATAGCACAGAGACAAAGAGCCATGCTTGGACTTTGTGTTTGCCTTTGGACTTGTCTTTCGACTTTGAAGGCAGCTTATTTGAAGATGGTGAGCGGGAATGGAACCACAAACAGCTCCATGAAATGGGACACTTCTTGTGTCCTGCAACAGTTTGTTTCTCGATCCCAGATAGCCTTCATATGGAACATTTATTGCAGTACTTGAGGTTGCGTTTAGTGCCAAAGCACTAGAGGTAGATACCATGCAATTTCATAACTGACAACAAGCACGGTAAGGTTTAAACCCCATCAGTTAGGTGAGACATCCCTGCACACAGCGGTTTTGCAGCTAAAACCTGGTAAGAGGAGATCTCTGGATACATGTCAAAGGGCAGGCCTTGGACCTTTAAGCAGCTCTGCTCCTTCATGTCTGGAGGCGGGATGGAGTTACAAGAGAGGCCGATGAAACCACCTCTCTGATGCATGAGCAACTGCAGTAAGTTCCCAAGATCCAGTCCAGAGGAGATTCACAAGGAGAGAAGTTTAGCAGTTAGAAGTATTCATCACAAGTCTAAGACATACAATATACTCTAGAAAGGCTCCTTGAAAATAATTTTCTATTTCAAGCGGGAAGGTGGGTTTAGTGTGTACACATGTTGCTCTCTATTGTTCTCTCCCTCTCTGGAGAGGCCTCAAACTCCTTATATTGGATGCCCTTCTATAAATCCCCAGGTAGGGACTGAAGTAATGCATCGCTGTGGGAGCAAGAGTTTTGGGATCAAGGAAACTACATATGTTTTTTGGTATATTATACTTCAAGCCTTTGAAACGGAAGACTACACTCACTCTGTGTGCCATGCTCATCGTCTCTCTTTAATCAAATGTCTGACCCAACTTATTCTGATATTTTCTGTTGTTTCCTTTGAAAGCATTAGATTCAGAGGCATTGTGGAGTTCTTGTTATTGAAATAGCAATCTTTAGCTGGGGTAGTGTAATTACTGGGCCTTTATAGAAGCTAAGTTGTTATGCCATATACACCTTTAGCAGTACTGTGGCACTTTGGGTCCTTAAACATTTCACCATCAAAAGTAAACTATGCCTCCTACTAAATGGTTCGCCGCATGGCACCCTCAGGACTTTCCAAGCCTGCCTACATTCATAAGAAATGGCGCATCTGCAGGTCAGCCTCTCAGTTATTCGTGTCTAACGCCTTAATTTATTGGAAGCATTACACTTTTCCTCTTGAATCTCATTTGGAAAGCTGCAGTTGCTAACTTTATGCCCACCCACTCAATCTAACTTTCTATTACAAGTACAAAACACGTCAATTTCAGGAGCACCACAAATTACAAAACAGTATACATTCTCATACAATTTGTCCTGAAAACGTCTAAAGTATTACGTGTGCCTGGTAGGGTCATGCTGTATTTATTTATTGTTGATTTTTTAGTATCTCTCCGTAAAGTTTCCAATCAGCCGTCAAAAAAGCTGATCAGAAAAGGACGTCACCAAAGAGATGCTGCATCTCAACCTCATACAGGACTCGCATGACAAATATGCCTCATTCAACGTTCACTTTCACTATTAAACATCTCATAGGGGACGTGGCCAAGATGGCGGCGGGTTAGCTCGTGTTTCCCAGCAGCTCCGTCCTGCCGCCTTTCAAAGCACTTACTAGCGCCCGCCAGCTCACCCCCTGAGTACCCCGGGGAGAATTTTCAGTCACTGGGTGGTAGGTGGTGCTGCCTGTTCCAGGTAGTAGTGATCAACAACGCTCTAAACCGAGCAGTGTTGAGACGACGCTTGACCGGGAGGCGGAAAGCGGCTGCGTGAGGTGCGGACTGGCCCCTTGCAGATCAGTGAACCCAGCAGAGAGCACAAGACCCAGGCAGACTTCCAGGCACAGCAGAGCGACGCCGGTGAGCGGAGGACGCCGATGGGCTCGGGACGGGACTGCCCGGGGCCCTCGACTCAGTGTACCAGAGAAGCACTGGCTGACCGGGCTGCGGGGCACGGACACTACTCCTGGGCAGCGGTTGAGCCCTAGAGAAAAAGATGGCGAGGAGTGGGGGTGCGAGGGACCAGCACCCCCCCGCCCCCCCCTTCGAGGAACACCGACTGGCTCCAGAAAGGAGGAGGCGCAAATGGGCTCCAGAGGAGCTGAATTATCACGAAAAAGACAGGAGGCCCGCGGCGTGCCTAGGCTCCGGGCTGTGGATTAGCCCGGCCGGGCCTAGACGAGTGCAGTGGTGGAGTCTCGGGGCTCGCAACGCAGCAGAGAAGGGTGCTGCACATCCAGCCAGCACCATAACAGCATTCAGTGTTCAACGCTGCTTCCTGGCTCTCGCATGAGGCATTAAACGGTTTGCGGCGCTTTGGGGGGTCCCATTGAGACGAAGAAGCTAAAGTAGTAAGGCGACCCCTCCCATCCCGGGGACCACGCGTGTGAGGCCCTGAGGTCGACTTGGCAGGGGGGCCAGCAACATAGGGCGCCAGCCCAAAAGATTAGATTAAGGTCTACTCTACGTGGGCAGTCTTCACCAGCGGAAGGCCCTCACTCCACAGAAGGGCGCTGCGTGACAAAGAGGCTACCTGGGGGAGTGGTGGTGGTCTCCCCCCCCCCCCCCCCTCTCAGTGAGCACCTACTGAGCGGCGCTACATGCAGCGTAAGGAGCTAGGACTGTGGCCCCCTGATGTACGAACAGGACTATCTAACCCGTGGTAACCGCAGTAGTTACGACCAGCGAGGAAGTTCAGTGCTAAGGGGTAACAGGATCGGAGGGGGTCTCCTGCCCTACCCCCACCAGGCAAGCCCAATGCAAACCAGCTGACAGCTGGCTCTTTGCAAACAGTGAAGGAGCCTAACAGTTAAGGTGTCGGGACAGACCCAAGATGAGCAAAAGGTATGTGAACCGGAGGGGCAGGAGACACAATGTCAGAGGCCCCGACGTTTGTGGTGGGGGGGGGGGGGGGTGAGTGGCTGATCTCTTCTTGAAGGACCCCAATTGGGGGAGGCGAGGCATTGGGAGACAGGGTGGCTTGGGTGGAGTGGTGGTCCCCCACACGACGGGCCGGAATACAGAATAATAGTGGACCCCACGGCGGTTCCCTCACCAGCGACGGGTCCTGTGGGGTTTGGAGGTGTGCCCCCCTCGCTACCAGCCCTCAAACTGACCTGGAGTGCGAGGTCGGGATGGGTCCCACTCAGGCCAAGACCTGAGACTCACCAGCAGGACCATAGGAGCCTCCTGACCAAGCCATCACGCCGGCCCCAAAACCGCAGCCCGGGCAGTATGGCCGGGCCACAAACAAAGAAAGACTGATCACTTAAAGAAATGTTTGGGAAGACAGGCAACTCTGGGTCGGAGGAAATACCCTTGTCACACAAAGCGGATGCCCGGCTAGAGTCTGATTAGGGAGAGGGCCCGATCACTAAAGCCTACATGGAATCATTGTTCACCTCTCTGCGAGCAGACATACAGGTGATAAAATCAGAATTCGTCTCCGACAAGTATGTTGTGATGTGATTGAAGTGGGAGAAAGGGTGGCCGAGCTTGAGGATAGAGAGTAGAGTCTTGTGGAGGAGGTAGCTTGGCTCCAGCAAGTGTTAAGGTAGAAAGACCAGCAATTAGAACTTGAAGCGCCCAACGAGGACCTCGAGAATAGGTCAAGGAGAAATAATATAAGAATTAGAGGCGTACCATCCAAAACAGAGGGCCCTAACCTGCGTGAGTATGTCACGGACCTCCTTCGTCATGTTTCGGGTCTCCCAGAGACTTCCCCCTTGCAGCTGGATCGGGTTCACAGGGTGAGCCCGGAGAGGTCAGGCAAAGGACCCACAGCCGACATTATGGCGTGTGTTCACGATTTCCAGATAAAGGAGGATATCCTCAGGAAGGCCAGGGACTCGCGTCCAGTTCATTTCAAAGGCCACTCTCCAACCTTTTTCCAGGACCTTTCGAGGCTCACCCTGCAGAGGTGAGGGATTTTCGCCTCATCACTGAACATCTGAGGAAGGCCAAGATCCCTTACTCCTGGGGTCACACCTTTTTGAATCCTCTTTAGGCATGAGGGGACGCTTCACCAGATAAGATTGCTCTAAGAGGCCTGCGCTCTCCTACATCTTGACACCCCGGAGGTCTCTGAGGAGCAGCCCGCATCCCCCAAGTGTCAGCGGCCGGCCAGAGGGTGACAGGCAACCGCCGCGGGCACTTTGGACGGATTCTGAAACCATTAATAAAGAAAGGCAAGCGGTGTTGCAGGCTCTTTCATCTGAATCCTCCACCCCAACGAGTCTGTGATACAGCAGTGAGTTAGCCCCCAGGGATTGGGGCAGGCCAGGACCCAAATGAGGCGGTGAAGGAGTGTTGGGACTTCAGTTCGGCTAGATGACCTATCCTCCAGATGCCCAAGGGACCTACACTGGATCCCTTTGGGATCTCTCCGCCAGTAATGTTCCATCTTGGCCGGATACGCCTCATACCGATCCGTTTGAATTGATGGACTCAGACACTCAGTTGTTACCCTCCTCTTTGTTTCAAATTTCGTTTATGGTTCTCAATGGGGTCTTTGTCTTCTCTCTCGTAGTTTCCGCCGCACCAACTCAGGCTATTTCTGGTAGGCACACCACCTGAGATTTATATACTGGAGTGCGCTGGATGGGTCTGGCAACAGCAGCACGAGTATAGGGGGCACAGAGCAGGAGTACAGGTACCACCGACACGATGCATAATATTAGTCTAGTGAGCCTTAATGTCCAAGGCCTAAACAACCCAGTCAAGCGCAAGGCGATCTTATCCTATTGAGAACACACTGAAGAGGACATATGCTTACTGCAGGAAACCCATCTGCTCACTAGGGACACCCATCGCTTTTGCTCCCCAAAGTTTCCAAGACAATACTGGTCCTCAGATTCATCCAAGAAAAATGGGGTAGCTATCCTTATTGCCCATAGCTTCCACAGAAAGGTGATTGAGACCATTGCCAAACATAAAGGTAGAGCTCTAGGCCTTAGACTACAACGGGTTGTACACAGTTTACAGTAGCGTCCATTTACGCGCCGAATGAGCACCAGGAGTGCTTACTTCACAACTAACTTGCGTTTGCACTGGCCACGCCTGATTGGGGGGTGGTGGTTGGGGGAGACTTGAATTCAGTGAGGAATACAGACTTAGCCCGCTCTGGACAAAGCACCACTCAAGCACACTTTCCAAGACAGGACAGCAATGGCTTGCAAACAGTACACTCAAGGACGAATGGAGGCAGACACACCCTTCACCAGAGATTATACATACTACTCAGCAGCTCACAAGACTTATGCCCGAATTGACTAATTCCTCGTCACGGACGCCTTGGTGGGATGCATGGCCGATGCAACGATAGAGCTGCGCTCTGTCTACGGTCATGCCCTAATCATGCTATTGCTGAACTTGGGTGCCGCCCAACACCGCCAGTCACATTGGCGCCTCCGAGATGTGCTGCTTCACCCCGACCAGACAACAAACGCAATCTTGAAAACCCTTAAGAGATTTTCTTACCAATAATGACAGTGAGGGTGTGCGGCCAACCTCTCTATGGGAAGCATTAATACTGGTTACGCCAGGGGAGCTTATAGCCATCTCAGCAGCGATAATAAGCTTAGAAAGGAAAATAGGAAGGAGATAGAGACAGTGGTAGCGGAACTAGAATCCATACACAAATGCACCGGGCCCCCCTGGTATGGCGAGAGTTGGAGCAGAAACGGCTTATTCTTCGTAGGCTAGACCTCGATAAAGTCGAATACGCTGTGCTTCGCCTACGACACAAATTCTCTCTTAGTGGCAATCGTTCGGGCCGCATGCTCGCCCATAAACTGAGGCAAAGAGATATCAGCGTTGATTCCGGCAGTTAAAGCCTCATCCGGGACACTAGTCCACACGGATTCGAGATTTCAGAAGCTTTCAGTGCTTTTTACTCCAAGCTCTACTAAGAGGGAGACTCTCCCAGCGGAGCCATAACTGCCTACTTCCAAGGAGTGCAACTGACAACGTTACCGGTAGATGCGGCCACCCACATCGATCGCCCTCTTCAAGTAGATGAGGTAATTGCAGAGATAGCCCGCCTTAAAGTAGCCACATCTCCAGGCCCAGATAGCTTCACCCCTCTTTTCTATAAGAAATTTTGTCAGGTTCTCGCCCCCATACTAACACAGCTTTTTAACTCTTTTATTGACGCTGTGGTAATTTCCCAATCCTTCACGGAAGCCTCAATATCGGTAATCCTAAAACCCCCAAAAGATCCCCTGGACTGCGCGTCGTATTCCTATCGCCGATTTCTTTGCTCAACATGGACGCAAATATTTACATAGGTATCTTGGCCGCGCGCATTAATTCGTAAATGGCGAGCTTCATCGACCCGGACCAAGCCGGGTTCATCCCGACGAGACAGTGCGGAGACAACACGAAGCATCTCATACATCTTACAGATCTCATTGCCCGCTTTCGACGGGTGGCCCTCCTGTTGTCGGTTGACGCAGAGAAGGCCTTTGATAGGGTCCATTGGCCATTCTTAATGGAGATTCTCTGCTGGTTCGGTTTTGGTGATCGGTTTCTCGACTAGTTACGATGCATATACAAAACACCTAGAGCATCGGTCAGGGTTAACGGGTATTCCTTCGGGCTCTTTTCAATTTGCAGGGGAACCCAGCAGGGGTGTCCTCTTTCTCCTGTACTGTTTGCGTTGTATATGGAGCCAATGGGTCAGAGGTAATCCGAGGATATCTGGAATCCGCCTTGGGGCAGACACACATACTATTATAGCCAGTATGCCGACTATGTGATCCGGTCTCTGACGAACCCGGCGACCTCATTAGCGGCTCTAGTGGGCGAGCTCTCCTGCTTTAGCAAGTCTCACGTTTAAAGGTCAATTTCCATAAATCGCAAATCTTAAATCGGTCTACTTCCCCTGCCACGGAGGACGCCCTGGTAAAACAATTCCCGTTTTCCAGGGCCAGCCACTACGTACCATACCTAGGAATTCTCCTGGCGTGCACTCTGGCCAAAACGCTAACAGCCAATTATACCCCACTCCCGGAACAGACTAATAAGACATTAGCAACATGGACACGCTCAGTTCTCTCATGGGCAGGCCGTATTGCAGCAATCAAGATGACGATTATGCCACGCATACTCTACATCTTTCAAACTATTCCCCTACCCCCCCAACAATATTGCGAAGTCTCCACCGAGCTATAAATCGCTTTATCTGGGGTGGCAAGCAATCGTGTCTCAACTTCTGGCAAATTGCAAAGAAGAAATCTGAAGGGGAAATGGGAGTCCCAGTGGTATCACGGTATTTCCAAGCTTCTCAATTAGGTTTCATCCTGGAGTGGAACCATCCGCTTTCAGAAAGGCACTGAAAGTTCATGGATCAAGCGATAGCAGGTAATAACAGTTGGCGGGAACTCTGGCTCCCGCGCAAGCATAGGGTCTGCAATCTCCTGTCAACGCGACAATTCTAAGGGTCTGGGACGAAACAGCGATCTGACACTGGTTTACCACCTTCCCCTCCCCGGTGACTTACCTGGTTGACAACGCGGACCTTCCGCCGGGGTGTAAATTGGAGCCCTTTCAGCTGTGGTGAGCGAAGGGCTTTAAAAAGGTGGGCTCTCTTTTCGACCAGGAGGGTATTATCCCTTTTGACCAGCTTCAGACGGATTATGCAACTCTCGCATCAGACTGTTATATGTATCAGCAAGCACGTCATTGGGTAACCTCCCCTGAGGTATGACCAAGGGCCGCGTGACAGTTAACACATTTCGAGAAGTGGGTCATCACCAAGGACGACGACAAACGCCTCATATCAGAACTTTACACATTCCTCTCCTCAGAACGTCGCCT
Source organism: Triturus cristatus (assembly GCF_964204655.1). NCBI lineage: Eukaryota > Metazoa > Chordata > Amphibia > Caudata > Salamandridae > Triturus > Triturus cristatus. Next base: position 520,151,272 of record NC_140595.1, on the reverse strand, counting down.
GCGAAATCCAAGGGACAGTCACGGTGGGAGGAAGAATTGGGCAGACACCTTAAAAGAGTGGCAAGACATCTTTTACAGAGAACACCACACAGCTCATGACATCTCGGACACAGAAGCTGCATATTAAGTGGCAGCGTATTGGTATCTAACCCCGGCCCGCATTAATCATTGGAACGAGGGACGTTCAGCCTACTGTTGGCAGGGCTGCAGTCAGACTGGCTCCCTAGAGCACCTACTTTGGCACTGCCCCAAGTTAGTGAGATACCGGGAGCTAATATTAAACAACATAAATGACGCCTTTGACACGGTCATCCCATGCTTCCCTGCATTCATCCTGGTGGGCCTCCTCAATCGCGTGACCTTTCCTCTGCGCTCCATGAGAGGGAGGCAGATAGCCATAGCCCTGAATGCCGCACGCCTAGAGTTGCTAGCCCACTGGGGTTCTGAGAAAGTCCCTGATCATTCTGCTTGGCTCAGACGGCTATGGACGGTGTTAGGCATGGAACGATTATCGCTGGTGGCGGACGGCAAGCAGATGTTTTCCAGGAACTTTGGGCTCCCTTTATAACCATTCTTAGTAAGGAGCTCAGAGAAGTCACCTGCCTGGAGCTCTTACAGATTTTGCAACTCACTGATACAGACCAACCTCATAAGCCTTAGGAAACATCGGACAGGAGCCCCCACAAAGGCTAGACATTGGCATAACATAGGGTTCGGAGGGAAATCGGTGGGTGCGGGGTATTGCTTTTTTCTTTCTGCTCTTCTTCCCACTTTGCTTTCCTATATGGCTGGTTGCCAGGTTTGAATTCACTTAAATGATGTCATTTGCTAGAAATAGCATGAGGCCAGGCCCTAGAAAATCAAGATTACTAAACAAATCTCTTGCTGAGTAGCCTAATGTAGCCCATAGCCTACGCTGCCTGCCGCTGAGTTGCTGGCATTTAGCTGTGTTAATTTCTTAAGACCAATGCTTCCAACGCCGGCTACTGACTATGTATCGCAGAACATTCTCAATGTAATGCTTGGATATAAACAAATAAAAAGAGTTATTCCATAAAACATCTCATAAAACACTAGATGGCGTGTCTATACACAGGATGTAAAACTATACCAGCCTGGTGGTGCAAAAGGGGTTTTAAAAGAAGGACTTCAAATTGCTACTAATATATGGTAATATAGACTACTAGAGTAAAGGAATAGCGTGCATAACTAAAAAATATATCAGTCTGAAACCTAAAATTGTACTTTCAGTCCCCAAAAGTACTCACTAAAGAATGTTAGAAAATATACTACGAAAAGTACACTTACTGTTGCCTTGTCAAGAACCTTGACAGAATTTTCATCAGCTACTTTGTGTTTTTTCAAGGCTTCTTCCAAAGTCCAGAGTGGTAAAGTCTCCCATCTTCCAAATACAACAAGATCTATATCACTTTAGAAGGAAAGAAAAAGCGGCATTTGTCAGACACATTTTTTCCAACGAAAGTACAGCACTTTCTATCTCATGCTATCAAAATATACGAGCTGTTCAGCCTTACAGTTTTGCTCAATCATTTTTGGTAAGAGACTTGTATAAACACTACACATCTCCGTGTTATCAACAATGAGATTTGAGTACATTAGAGCAATCAGGGCTAAAACTGGTTATGTATTTTGTGAAGTTTCTTTCAAGGCATGATGTATAGGTGATTAAAAGGTAGAAAAATAAATAAGAGGACAAGCTTTTTTTGCACACGTAACGTTGCATCATTTTTACATGTAGAATGTGACTTAACAGGTAAAGCTTGGAGAGGATTTCAGGGAAGGGGGGATTCTTCCTCCCTCGCATTTATGCTTCTCAGTGAGATTTATACAATTTATATTTGATACCATTTTGAGACTCATTCCTCCAATCAATACAGTTCTAAAGTCAGCTTCCCACAGAAATCCAGTGCATCATTACATCTTGAATTTTGGACTAGCACATCTCCACCCTATATCAGTGTGATCACACTATACAAATTCAATCTACAAAGACCTTTCTTTTTCCACAACTCCCCCTTACACAAAGTCCAAAACACAAAAGTCAGTCTAATATTTTATTAAGACAATTTAAAGAATGTAGGTCCATACAGAGTGAATGGGTATTCCTTCTTAAATTAAAACTAAAACAGCTAAAATAACCTGCAGAGAATTACGGTCCAATATCAACAACTGACTAGCAGGTGTATGCAACAAACACAAAAGCACTGGTCGATGATGCTTTGATGTGTGAAGGGCCTATCTATGGATCGCCTTCCCACAACACCTGTATGCAGAATCCTTCATTACATATTCTAGAGTAAGTTAAAAAACAAATATACTTTTCAGAGAAGGAGGATGTCAAGGGATGGTTATGACACACAAAGCCAAGGAGCAGTATGGTCAGTGGTATGCACTAAACTAAGTGGTCATATGTACTATATGCTAGAGCCAGTTGACAGGGAAAACTTACCAGGATACTCCAAGGGTTCCAATCAGGCTGGAATCAAATTATTTATGGGTTGGCATGAATGAAGAAAACCGGCCAAACTTGCAGTCATGAGATACTCGGAGGATCCTCAAATTTCTTAATGTTGTCCATGTCCTGTTTGGGTCTGTCTAGCTGGGCGGCAAGGTCATTACAACTCCAGGGAAAATTGTATCCAGAAGTGATCTCCACAGAGGATTCCGTCTATTAGGCCTTGTTCGGGGAATCCTGGTCAGGGCTCTATTCTTAGCCACTCGTGGCAGTGTGGCTTTACTCTTCTTACAGTGGGCTTTTTACACAAACACAACTTTCTCCACAATACTAGGCCTGCTGTTGACCTTGTTAAATAACAGCAACATGACGGGATCAGGTCTAAGGCAAGGTTTTGCTGTGTTTGGGGCCATTTGCTCTAGGTGTAAGAGTATTATTCTTTTGAAGAGCTACTGGCAAGACAAGTGGGCCAATCAAAATTCATGAATGCACCTCAATCAGAGAAAAGTGCGACTTCCCCAGATTTTTTTGTGGGATTTTGGAGAGCAAGGGGCGGGATTGGCAGTGACGGGTGAAGCCATGTGTATTTAAAATTAAGAAGATAGACTGAGTAGGGTACGCTTAAGTTTCGTGGCGATGCCCAGTCGAGATCTGAAGGAAAGGAAGAACAAGTTACTTACCTTTGGTAACATCTTATCTGCTATATGCTCGATCTAGCCACAGACTCCTTACCTTAGAATAGTCCACAGGCATCAGACTAGATCTGGAAATCTTTAGCAGCACCTCTGCATGCCTGTATGTGGCGTGGAATGGCTGTTTCGGCATCGTCCACACCAGTCGTGATGTGCCTGGGACCTATCTAGGCTCCACCCCAGTGCACTGACATCAGTTCCTTTTCTAACTATTTCAGTGCCCGAAACATGGAGCAATGTCAGAAGGCTGATCAACCAGTGTGCAGACTACAAGGACCAGTATAGGCAGAAAAGTCTAGTTCGAAAAAAGGGTAGGATGGGATCAGCGGTAAAGAATCTGTACCGAGATAGAGTCTCTACCAGATAAGACGTTAGCTAAGGGAAGTAACTTGTTTATCTGATAGAGACTTCTAACCACAGATTTCTTACCTTAGAATAGATACTAAAGGAATACCTCCCCGGAGATGGGCCTGCGAACTGGCTAAGAACCAAAACCAAACAGCCACTGAAAACTGAAATGCCGAAGTGCTGTCAAAACAGACCTGTCAATGCAGAAGTGTTTGGTAAATGGATGCCCAAGTAGCAGCCTGACAAATATCCAAGACAGGAACTCAACGAGCTAACGAAGTAGACAACAGTCTGGAGTAATGAGCCTGCAGTGGATGGTTTCCTGGCTAATGCGTAGCAGATTTTAATGCAATGTGCAATCCATCTGGAGACGGTCAACTTCTACACTGCTTTCACCTTCTTTGTCCAGTTAACCAAATAAAGAGTTGGTCATCCCCGATGTTCATTTGTACGAATATAGAATGACAACACCCTTTTAGCGTCCAGAAGATGGGAGTCTCTTTTTTCTTGAAGGGAAGAGGTGGAGCTAAGAAAGTCAGCAGCACGATGCTTTGGCCTGCGTAAACGTTATGTTGCTTAAGGAATGAAAGGTCTCTATGTCAGTTAGTGCAGGTACCCAACCCCCCCCCCCCCCCAACGTTCCAACTTAGAAACTTTACCTCGCGCGCCATAGTCATTCACTCGTACACACTGTCTGGCCATGTGCCAGGACTCCTAACTCTCCTGCAATGACATGTCCTTCAGAACACAGCGCAAGGTCACGCAACAACTAATCAAACAATCCCCACCCACGGACAATACTCTACTAACATCGCAGACGATTCTGCCCTCCCGCCGCTCGTGCCAGGATGTACACCGCATCCCTTTAAGCCCAACTGGTGCAACAAAAAAGTCTTGTCCCCAGTTTGCCTGCCCTTCACTGAACAAGAAGCCCGCTGCTATTTCGGAGTACATACCCTACATATATACATAAACAGGGAAATGTCCCACCTCGAATCCATTCAAGCATGCAAGTGTCTCAGTTCTCCCCCTGCCCCCCGCACCCAGGCCACCTACCATCCCATACAGCAACAGACAACACCATACATTGTTACCGCACTTCTATGAAGTAGCCCTGGTGCAGCGAGTAACGTTGGGGCCCTGTATTCAATGTTTAATCACTTTCTCCCCCAGGAAGATCTTCCAGCAAAGTCACGGGCACAGTGTCCATTGTTAATTGTAGAATCTGATCCGGTGTATCGGGATCAGCGGAAGCAGCTCCCAGCAAGTCCTTGTCCACAGCACCCTCCACGAGGGGGTTTGACTGCAGCATTTCATCATCGCCCACCGTTATCCTCCGCTGCGATATCTCCGGAGCACTCCGCAACTCCGCTCAGTTCAGCAGCTGCCAGCGGGCCCTGTCCGGACGTGTCCCCTCATCGCCGCTTCTGGCCCCTCGCTTCTCCAGGCGGCAGCTCATCACCACGGATCTCCGACCACTTCCAGACATGTTCCGGGGAATCAAAGGCAGACACGTACAACGACCCCAGACCAGCAGAACTGCAGCAAGGGATCCTCAATTCACACAGGCAGCGTGCCAGGTAGTAGGCCATGCAGTTAAGCCAACAATTTATCCCCAGGGCCGCTCGTAGTTGTGCTCGCCTCGTTGGGCCCTCGGGCGCCTCCAGCCAAGTCCATGAAGTCCCTACACGCTCACCACAACATGACCGATGCGCTTTCGTTATGCTGCAATGGGACCATAATCTGGTTTTAAACTATTTTTTTTTTTAAACAGATTTTATTTGCCAAATAAAGTTATTGCAGAGCACTGCCACCCAGCAACTCGTGCAAAGAAAATGTACACAGAAATGACTGACACTTTCTGGAGCAAAATAGGACAAATTGAGAGCAATACAGTTGCAATATTAACCAAAGAAATGGAAAGAAGAAAAAAACCTAATCGGCCAGGTGAGTCGGCAAGCTGCAGGCTCTTGTTGTTCAACCTCCATACACCAACTTCATACCAAACGTGTACTCTGAACCCATGCCCCTTTTCTACCAAAGGTTGTGACATAGTTTTTTCATGCCTGCAAGAGATGCATCTGGATGATGCTGGAGCTGTATGTCTGGCGAAAAAAATGGAGGGGTCAGGTGTTTCACTCGTCATTATCTACTTATGCTAGAGGGGCGCTGATTTGGGCGGCACTCGGTGCCCCTTTTGCTACATTATACCGAAGCAGACGTGGAAGGTCGCTATGTGTTGTTAAGGGGCAAGCTGGACAGTAGAGATGTTAGCATACTAAATACTTATGCCCCCAATATTGATGACCCAAATTTTTTTGTGGCCCTGCAGGATCTGATCACTGCAGGCTTGGACATCCCACTGCTATGGTTAGTAGACTTTAGCTGTGTGCTAGACCCTGAGCTGGACACATGTGCGCCCAGAAGGGGCACCAAGCCGCGTATAACCAAGCAGAGGCTGATGAGTGACCTGGGCCTCCGGGATGTTTGGAGAGATCACCACCCAACTCAGAAAATATTTACCTGTTTTACACCTACCCATAATACGCATAGTCAGGGCTACGGAGAACCCCACGTTTATGGCAGCGGAGATTACTCATTTGGCATATTTTCTGTCCGATCAGGTACCAGTGTGCCGTTCGGTTCAGTGGGCGGCCGGGGAGCAGGGCCCCCGTAGCTGGCAGTTACCCACCAATATACTGGAAGACCAGGTTGGGAGAGAGGCAATCTGCAAGTAATAGAGCCAATGAGTGGGACGCGATGAAGGTGGTGGTCCAGGGAGCGGCAATGGGATGGACATATGGCGTTCTGAAACAATTGCAGTCTGAGCTGCAGGATAGGGAGGAACTGCAGGATAGGGAGGAATCGCTGGCTGAGCTCAAATCAAGGCCGCAGGGGCAAGATTATCCCCAAGAGTGAGAGGGTGCACTGCACGAGCACGTTGCCGATATGTGGGATAGGCTGGACAAGTATATGCTTACGAAGTATCAACAACGGAGACAAATCTGGCAGATTACTGGCACGGATATCACTAGTCTCCGCAGCCAGACAGGTGAGCTGGTCTATACTCAGGCAGATATGCTGGCGGTGTTTCGGCAACGCCTGCAGAAAGTGTACGAGGCTGACCCCTTTGTCAGAGCTGACCTTTAAATCTCTTTCTTGGATAATCTCCAGCTGAAGCAGCTGTCTGAAGAAGTTAGGGCAGAGCTGGATGCGCATATTACTGAGGAAGAGTTAACAGAGGCAATGGCAGACCTCCCTAGGGCCAAGGCCCCAGGGGACAACGGGCTGCCCATCGAGTATTACCAGGCATACTCAGCAAAGTTGCTACAGCCATTGATGCAGACATTTAATGATTCCTTTGATAGTGGAATATTGCCCCCTACGATGCGCGAGGGCGAGATTTGCATGATCCCGAAGCTGGGTGGGGATGTTCAGGACCCGGCGGCATACCGACCATTGACAATGATCAACACAGACGTTAAAATTCTATGCAAAGTGCTGGCCAAACGGCTGAGACCGCACATGGACTACTTAGTTCAGGAGGACCAGTGCGGTTTTATCCCGGGACGTAGTACCTCCATGAACATATGACGGCTGGCGCACGTACTGCATGAAACGCATTTGGCCCCCGAGGAGATGGCACTAGTCTCTATTGACCTTGAAAAAGTTTGGCACGGGGGACTGGGGATAACTGTTTGAAATTCTCTGAAGTTTGGGGACTGGACCACGCTTTTGTAGGCGGGTCAAAAATTAATACACCAACCCCGCGCTATGTGTGCAGTGATTGCTGGGGCGAGGTACGCGGCAGGGAGGCCCACTGTCGCCTCTGCTGTTTGCTCTGGCCATTGAGCCTATGGCTTGTTGAAGGCCTACATAGCAATAGAGTTGTCCGTGAACAGCTGGATCAGCTCCCCTTTAATGGGAGGTAGGAAAACCTCCAATTCCAAGTGAATCGCCCTCTGCTCTACAAGGTTGCTGTGGAGCTAAGTCTATGCCAGAGACCTCGGATTTTCATCTCTCCCAGATGGATTGCTTCTGGGCTGGGGCGACCATCGGTCTAAACTGTCAGCTCTAGGAGAGGTAGGTAGAGGTCCTTCTGCTAACCAACTAGCGGTCCATTAACCACCACTGCAGATCGTTTGCAGTCTCCTAAATCTGAATGAGGTTTGAGAGATTCCCCTGGTTCTGCGCCCACTGTGTCTTCAGATCCCACTGCTGAGTCTGCATATGCCATCAAGCGTAGATCACCAGCAAGATGCAGGATGTCATCCCAGTGTCAAAGAGTCTGCAACCACGACCTACTTTTGATGCGAGCACCCTTGCGATGTCTCTTTTGGTCATAAGAGCCTGCCCTTCCTGGAACAAGTAGGAGAAGTGGTCCTCAGTTAGCCTACCTGAAGACAGTGGCATGGGCGGTGGGGTCTCTAGGAGGTAAAGGGCATAACCATGCCAGACAATCTGGAGCACCCACTTGTAATGGCTTGCCATTGGGGCAGGTGTGACCAGTTACTGCCTCCAAAATTACCCATGTTGTTATGAGCATTCTGAAGGTGTTTGGAGACTGGCTGCTGGGAAAAATGGGGGCTAGGGGAGGACAAGGGGGAGTCAGGGGTAGATCTGATTGCGGAATGGGTAGATCTCTAGCCTTGGTTCCCATAGTACTTCTGGGGAGTCACATCTGCAGTAATAAAAAGGCTAGACTGGTGGTTGCTCTGTTGGAAAGGGCACAGCTAATAGTCCGTGCCATAACCACAAGGGAGTGAAAGGAAGAGAGTGGCTGGCGATGGTCAATGGTGAGCCCCAACGACCGGGCAGTGACTCTATTCTTCTTGAAGTGCTCAAGCACCGAGTAGCCTTAGTCTCCGATCAGGCGAGTGCCATCCAAGGACCTGTCTGCTTACTTCACTGTTATGGGCAGGCAAGCACAGTAGGGTGGCCACAACTTTGTTGATGAGAAGCAATAAGGAGGGAGGGTTGGAGGTACTGGCATTGGAGTGCTATTATATTTTGCAGCAGTAAAGCAGCCTGATCGCAGGCGGAAGTAGCTGGGGAAAAATGACTGTTTAAGGGGCCTGTGGGAGGTCAGGGCCTACCAGTACTATTGATGGAGGGGTCTGGGGTGTCACCTAACCAGTCATATGTGGTCAGGCAGAAGGCCAGATTGTAGCAGAGGCTGGTACAGGAGGTGCTTCGGTGGGCACCCTTTCATCGAGAACTGCCGCCTGTATGGATTCATACTCCGATTTGACGCATGGAAACCAACATGACCTATCGGGGTAGCGATCAATGTTCCCTCTAATATTTTCCCCCTGTGTGCAGCAGTGTGAGGTCTCAGTGCGCTCCAGCCGGCAATGGGCGCCAAGAGCCTGACTGCGTGTGTGGGTGCAGTGACAAGGGTTCTGACACTGGGGTTCCTACTTGATTGTGCAGATAATTGACCTAGGTACTAGAACGCAGGATGCATGTTTGATGGGGCAGGCAGGGCCAGACTGGGAACCCAAAGTAATCCTGGCAATTTTGCTGGACCAGCTCCCACCCACCAGGAGTGGGGTGGAGGGGGAGCAAGTGTCAAGCACTACTGCTTAACAAAACCGGTCCCCAGCACTGGTGCTTGTGTTACTGAGGGCCGATATTGCAGCATCGCTGCAAAACCCTCCCCAGTACCAAAACCAGCCCACACTGCTCCAAAACTGACCCCCACCCTTCCGGCCTCTCAGGCAAACGCCAGATGACTGCTAAGGCCAGTCCAGCCCTGGGGAAGGCCTTGAATTGGTGACTGGCATACAAGAACGCAGTGCATATGCAACCACGACAAAGCTACACTAATATATATTAGGAAACCGGGGCAACCTGCCTCATTCCACAGCGCCAGTGAACCTCTTCTTTCCTAACTAACTACTCAGCTGCATCTTAAGGATTTTGAGTGCCCTAAGCCAAACGTATTTTAGGGGCCCTGTGCAGATCATCTTTGAATTTATGATCCTGTTACACCTTTGTGTCCTTTTTGGCCAGATCACAAACAATTGCACAGACACACTGGTTCAAATTCTTAACGTGTGTATAGTTAATATTCAGGGATAGAGATTTATTTTTCCAATATTGTAACCCAGTAGACCCTCACTAATACTACTGCAAATCACTGTGACATCCTCCCATTGCTCATATCTGAGATCCTGTTTGGATCTAAAAAACATTTTTTGTGGACGTTGCATGAAACAAAAACAAATTTTTTCATAAATTGTCTGTAATAGAATCTCACACATTACCCAGATTAAAAATGAATGAAAGGAAAATGCTATTTGCAATTATCTGTTTAAGAATTATTGAAGGTCATCAGAGCAAGACTCTCTGCAGAACAGAGCTGGCTCTACAAGGGTGGGGTTTACTCCCTTCTTAAAAACTGATAATCAGGAGTTCACCTATCAGCTCTGAAGATGGTTTCCTGGATACCCAGGGTGGGAATGTACATAGAAGTCCACCACATGTGCTTCCAGAATCACTAATATATGTTAGTGATTCTGAAAGCACACGTGGTGCTTTCAGGCTTGCTCAGAGCTTTAAGTGGGATGAAAAACTGGGGGCGGGGGTCTCTCAAAGGGGAGTGCCTGATGTAATTAAGGGCGTGGCTTAAAAACACGTAAGCTAAAAATCTGTGCTTAGCATAGTGTGCCGCCCGACTTATTGTGCTGCCTCTGTCATTGCATCCAGATATATAATACAACAAGTAACATACCTACAACAAGCCAGGATTTTTGACTTTGTCAATGGTTGTTAGTTGCATAAGATAAATAAGCAACAACTACAGCTATGTTGAATATAATATTGAAAATGCTGAGAATAGGTGGGGTGCACGAATCAAAGAGTCCAACAGTCAGATAGTTATGGGAAAATATCTTCTTTATTCCAATTTTTAAAGAATTCAACTGATATAAAAGGTCCAGCCAACACGTTTCATTCCCCCAAGGGGAACTTCATCTGGGCTAATGTAAAAGTTTCCTGTTTCCGTAAGTCTCCAAACATTCAAAGAACACAGTGGATTACACATGTACCTATAGCTCCAGAATCCGATTCAAAGTCTCCGTATTTCTTCGGTATGTCCGAAGAAATACGGAGACTTTGAATCGGATTCTGGAGCTATAGGTACATGTGTAATCCACTGTGTCCTTTGAATGTTTGGAGACTTACGGAAACAGGAAACTTTTACATTAGCCCAGATGAAGTTCCCCTTGGGGGAATGAAACGTGTTGGCTGAACCTTTTACATCAGTTGAAAGCTTTAAAAATTGGAATAAAAAAGATATTTACCCATAACTATCTGACTCCTGGACTCTGATTCGTGCACCCCCACCTATTCTCATTCTTTGATGATCTGGAACACAGTGACGCTGCTAAACGGCTAGCGTCTGGGGCTGATTGCAAGACCATTATTGCTTTTGGAACTGATGTGAGGTGCGGCAAGAGAGGCCCGCCGTTGTTGCAATCATAATATTGAAAATGCTTCAGTTCTGAAATGATCAGACTGTGAAAAACTATAAAAAGTCCTCTGAAGTTTCACTAAAGGCTTTGAGCAGTTGCACTGCTGCAGAGTTGAGATTTTTTTTTTACCCTGAGGATGAGGGCAAAAATGAAGAGCCTGATCGGGACCAGTCTCAGCACCAGCTTTTAAAAACTCAGCACCATGAAGGACCCAGCCGACTTAAAGCCCTGGGCTTGCTGCATGCTTTTTGTTAATAGAGCGTGGCTGGCACGACTACAGCCCCACTGGGCGACACTCATTCACCCAGACCAATCGGGCTTTATGCCCGGTAGGAACACAGCGAGGAATCTTAGACGATTGCATTACATGCTGGCTAGTAGGCCTTATATCCACGAGGATGCAGTCGTCCTCTGCCTGGATGCTAGTATGGCCTTTGACCGAGTGAAGTGGCCATTTCTTTTTGCAGTGCTCAGGCATTTTGGTTTTGGGCCCAAATTCTGCGCCTGGGTGCAGCTGCTCTATACACGGCCTCTGGCAAGGTGGTGGTCAATGGGAGACTGTCTGGGGACTTTGCGCTAGGACGGGTGACTAGACAGGGTTGCCCTCTCTCCCCACTCCAATTCACCCTAGTATTGGAACCTCTGGCGGTGTGGATACGGAAAGACCGAGTGATAAAAGGACAGAAGTGGACAGAGGGATGGGACGACCGTATCTCTCTGTACGCAGACAATATATTATTATACATGACACGACCGGGGCGGTCCATCGACTGCCTACTTGACATTTGCGAATCCTACGGCAGGGTCTCCGGTTATTCGACCAACTTAAAATACTACACAGGACATACTACACCAGGCCCACACTACATAAAATAGGGAGGGCGGACATTCTGCTTTGTTTGAGGGGTTGGGGTCTCTAGGGCGCCTTCTACCATACTATATGGGATTGCCCAGGCATTACTCAATACTGGAGATCGGTCATGGCAACGATCTCCCGGGTAACTGGACACGACGTCCCCCCCCGAACCACGGAGATGCCTGCTTAATGTGTGGGAGCCCACAGATCTTAACCACGCAGAGCAAACTTGGGTAACCCTGGGTATCACATTGGCGAAGAGGAACATTGCACAACACTGGGGGGCAACGTCGATCCCCTCCCACATGCAGTGGTGTTGTGACCTAGACGGTGCCATGGTCGCGCAAAGGGTGGTCTTTATTGCCAGGGGTTGCCCCCGGAAATGGCAGTGGGGATGGGGGAAGTGGGACACGTTTAGAGGCAACATCTGTGACCCCCCTCCCGAAGACTCAGATCCGGACTTGAGTGAATAAATGGCAGGCAATATAAGCAGTATGGGTCACTGGCTTTGTAAAGGGGGGGGGGGGGGGGGGGGAAATGACTCGCGGATGTATAAGAGGGTGTGTTGGATTTCATGACATGAATGGATACCTGCATTAAGAATAATGGTGTTGCCTCGTATGTTATGTATACAACAATTGCTTCTGTCATAGTATTGATTGATCTGTCTCGATGTGTACTTCCAATAAAAATTGTTTTAAAAAATAAAATAGAGCGTGGCTGCGGGCAGATTGTGTGTATTTTTGAAAGTACACATGTTAATTGCAGCAATTAGCATGAATACTTTAAAAAATGCACACAATCTGCCCGCTGCCACGCTGTATTAACAAAAGGCATGCAGCAAGTCAAGAAGCACGATGTGTGCTTTCAGAATCACTAACATATATTAGTGATTGTGAAAGCACAGGTTATGTTTTTAGGCTTGCTGCATGCCTTCTGTTAATATGGTGCGGCAGATTGTGTGCCTTTTTGAAAGTTTTAATTTTAATTGAAGAGCCCGACATGCTAATACACGGGGCTTGCTGCATACCCTTACTTAATAGAGCGCAGCTGGGGGCAGATGACTACTTTTTTAAAGTATTTATGTTAATTGCAGTGCCCGTCATGGGTCTACAGGGCACTGCGATTAACATGTATACTTGTCTCTCGCGGATGTGCGGTGTGTGCGCATGCTTTAAAAAAGACACTGCGCTCGGAGTGACATGGGTGAGCGAACACCATACAGGGAACAGTGGGCCTGGCCCACAAGTGCTATCATCAAAGTCCTGGACCCTTGGCTGGAGTCAGAGTGTACTACTTCCTGCTGGTTAGAAATTGGGTTTGTGGTTGATCGGGGTGAATCCCTACTCAAACAGCAACCACAATCTGTCAGGATGAAACACAAGCAAACCCCAAATTAACCTGTGCTTAACCCTCTGGTAGCATGGCAAAAAACAGCCAGGCTAAACTTAAAGACAATGTGTAAAGTATATGTAGAACACTTCAAACAGTATTAAAGTCAAAACAACCTAACAAATTCCTACACCCATTTAGAGAAATAGAGTAAAGCATAATAATTATTTGACACCAAAATGACAAACATCCAATAGGTAGTACCAGAGATATGCAAGTTTAAAGATTTAAGTGCCGCTGAACAAGAGTACCTTAAATCCTGGTTGTAGAGCTTTGCAAGATCCCACGCCGAGGATCAGTCATATAGTGGAGGAGATGTGTGGTTCCGATGTGGAGATGTGTCGCTCAGCAGCGGTTCCTGTAAGCTGTAAAGCAAGGTCCTGCATCATCATCGAGGATGCAGCCAATGGGGGGCTTGTGATGGAAAGTCCTGCGTCGGAGATGCGTCACATACCGGCTGGTTTCAAGGACGTAGCGGAGATTGTGATGAGGAGTCCTACATTGTTGTCGAGGACACCATCGACAAGGAGTTTGCAGGGAAAAGCTTGTGTTGAGGGTGTGTTGCACAGCGGTGGTTCGAATGAGGATGCTGGCTGGGATGCGAAGTCCTCCTTTGTAGATGTGTCGCGCAGCAGTTCGGATGCACACTTTTGTGAGGAGATTGACTATAAGTCACTGTTCGCTGAGCTGCTAATTGGGCGTTAATTATCTCAACGACACTTGCATTTGAACTTGCTACCTCCTTCAACACTTTAGCAACACTGCATATTTCAGAGTGAGGGTCCCATTCTGTAGCTTGCACTCAAGATGGGAAAGTAATGGCCAGTCTCTGAAAGATCTCTAGGTTGTCTCTTATGCGGTGCAGGAGGATGTGCTTGGAATGTCTAATGGTAGGCACAGTAATAGGAACCAGACCAACTTTGAGCAGCCACACAAGCCCCAGGCTGCAGAAATAATAGGTTCTGGTCTCAATAGAAGTGATATCGAGACTGAACAGCACAGTAGTAGGAAAGAGTGTTTATGATATTTACATTTGAGTAAAGACTGAAAAAGGGATTGTTCAGTGCATTCGGGGATAGGCACATTACACTCCCTGTATCCCATTTAAATGCTATGGTTTTGAACTTTAGAAACCAACTCTTGTACATAGGGCCATATTGCGATTAGGAAGCTACTACCAGACTTACTATCCAAAGCCTAGGCAGAAGGAGAGGCTGCATTTTGACAATGTACTTGCATTGTGCTTGTAGGAGCTGGAGTGCTTCAGACAGCAGGTCCAGTGTCTTTCAGTTTTATTGTCTGCTTGCGGTGTGATGCATGCATCCAGACAAGCAGGCACTGGCACTATACAGCAGTTGTGGTTGTGAGCAGGACTCGATTTAGGCCTAACCACCCTGGCTGCAGCACTGACTTCTGTTATATCTTGATGTGTCCGCAGTCGCTGTGTAGATCGTGGCAGGCTTCAGGTGGGCAGAGCAGCTTGGACCTGAGAATGACAGCTGTTGATCACGATTCAAGTCAAATTTAGCATAGCTAGGATGTCACACTGCAGCCTCCGCTGTGACACTGTGCTGTAAAATGGTCATACCTTGAACCAGCATGCCTCCTCCCAGAGGTGGGGGCAAGGGAAGGCACATGGTAAAGGTGCCCTCCGGCTGCCAGTGAAAGGACTCTGAGGACTGTGCTGTGACTGTGTTGAAAAGGGGACTTGTTAAATACCGGAGTGCTACAATTGCACTAAGGAGGAATTTGCACCAGAGCCTACATATGCGATTGTTATGCTAGGAGTTTAAGCACCCTGGCTCCCTGAGAAGCCTGTGACTGCTTGCTATTTCTACTGCTAAAGGGGTGTACTTGGCCCAGTTTAGCAGAGTTGTAGTAGAACTGACCCACCCCCAGGACGTCCTAGGAAAGTGACTCCAGCCCCACAGCTGAGGATAGTGTAGCTACTGCTTGCCCAATTGACTGCCGATTGGAGGCTAACGAAGATTTTATGTACAAATTAATTCTATTAAAAACAATAATAAAAAATTAATGTGATGCCATCACAAGGCAAGTCTTCATTGTTTTTTTACGTCGGTATGACTAAAAAGGTCAAATTATATATTTGTTTGATGTCACTGCTCTTGTGTTATTTGATCTTTTCATCTTGTGGTAATCCTATTATCTAAATTAATTCTCTATTTTCTGTAATGTACATTATGAACGATTTCAATGGCTCATGATCCCATGGCCTATTTTAATAACATTTTCGTGCTGAAGAGACCTATTTTTGGAATCTATTCCTAATCACATGGCCTATTTTAGGAACATTTTCATACTTGCATACTCTCTTCCAGGTATGTTTTCGCGAACACATGGCCAATTTTAGGAATCCTGTCTCCTGACTAAAATCAATCCTTACTCTAAATCACTCCTAATGTTAACTTTACAGTTTCCATAATGTCGTAAGCAAGGAACGCCTCCTCTTAAATATAGTCCTGTTTGAACTCATTTAAAAGGTGGTAGTTACCGGATTTCTGGGCGTGTATGAATGATGCAGGTACGTTTTGCTGTTCCCATCACAGGTGAATGTCCCTAAGAAAACAATTAGTTTCAGCACAATTTTTTGCGTTATTTCAAAGGGGTGAATTCTGCCACTAAGAGTAGGCAGCAGATAGATTGTTCCTAGATGCAGTGGTATACCATTCATACTCTATTAAAAAAAGACATGCATCAAGTCCAAATGCACAACTTGTCGTCGGCATTAAGTAGATTGCATCTTGGACATTTAGGGGAGGATATAGGAGCAAATTTAGCTATCTTCACCGGCATATAGTAAAGCCTGTTAAATTTGCAGGCTTAACATACTTATAGAGTAATTTCAATGCCGAGTCGAACAAGTCTTCACTGTCAGTGGCAAGGGGGGACTGATTCCAGACTGCATACTGTGGGGGGTATTCCACATCTTCAGCCTCCAGGAGCTTTTTATACCATAACAAAACTTCCTCTCTCTTAGGATGCGTTTCTTACAAGAAACGCTCAGTTTCCCATTCACCATGTATGGACCCCTTTTCTGATGTAAACCAGGAGGTCAATTGTAAGTACTTAAATCTGGAAAAGCCGCTATCAATTTTAGATCTTAGGACCTCCCAGGGGTGAACACCTTCTGTAGATACAAGTTTAGATCATATAGTAATACCTGCCCTCTTTATTGGTATCACAAGGTTATCCATCAAACATGCCGGGGTCAGCCGCTCGCGGCTTGGATACGATGGGAGCCTATGATGTGGGGCCTTCGGTGTTCTGCCGACTGGGAGGACCGCATCTCCCTCTACGCGGACGACATACTGCTTTACTTGTCTTCCCCTAGACGTTCCATCTTGACACTACTTAACATCTGCGAGATATTTGGCCGGGCATCTGGCTATACGATAAACTGGTCGAAGTCGGTCCTCCTGGTGCTGCGGGGCCCCCCTCCGCGGCTGCCAGCGGGATGTCAGCTACAGGTGGTGGAGGGGTCGTTCAAATACCTGGGGGTGCACGTTACGATGGATCAGATGGAGTATTTCAGGCGCAACCTAAGCCTTCAAGTGGACCGCCTCAAGCGTGATGTGCAGCACTGGGGAGCGTTGCCCTTGACCCTAGTGGGGAGGGCAGCGCTCTTCAAAATGATGGCCCTGCCGCGGGTTCTCTACGTGTTGGAGAATACTCCGTACCCGGTGCCTCCGACCTACTTCCGCGCGATAGCAGCGCAGGTTTCCAGCCTACTCTGGGGCAACAAACCGGCGCGAATTGCACAATCAAAATTAGTTTGCGGGTGGTACGATGGGGGAATTGCACTCCTGGATATCCAACTCTATTATTGGGTGGCGCAGCTCAAGGTGATCAACCAGTGGCTTCACGCGGCTCAGTCTGACCCTGCATTTAAGGCGGACAGGGATGTGCTGGGTGAGAGGGGTATGCTGTCCCCTCTGTATGATGCCCGACTAGCCTCGAAGCTGCTCGGCCCTCTGAGACGGACTATATCTATCTGGCATGTGGCACAGGCCAGGTTGGGATGGCGGGGGGTCCTGACTCAACTTACACCTCTCTGGGATGCCAAGCAGCTGGGACGTTTGAGGGACAGCAGCAAGGGCTTCGACGCTTGGGACAACATCGGAATCTCGGTGGTGGGCGATGTGTGGCAAAAAGGGGCGGTCTTCCAGTTCGCACGCTTACAACAGCAATATGAGCTGGCTCCCTCAGAATGGTTCCGATACCTCCAGATGAAACATGCCCTGGTGGCACAGTTGGCTCCTGGCGCGCAGGTTCCGGAAGCGTCCCCGTTGGAGGACAGACTGTTGACGGAGTACATGCCAAAGAAGGCTACGTCCTTCACGTACCGCAAACTGATCAACAATTTGCCGGACCCTATGGGGCTCTTGCGGGAGAGGTGGGCTGAAGAGGTCGGTGACTTTGATGACCCGAAATAGCGCGAGGCACTGGCCGGGGTCCCGGGGGAATCCAAGATCGGGGCAAAGTCAGAAAAATAGCCAATCTCCCACCGACATCTGACCCTGTACCACAGGCTAAGAGCAGCCCTGAGAACTTTCAAACGCACCTTTTTAAGATATCTTGGAGCCCCAAATTTATACAGGAGGCCATCGCCCCGCCTTCGACCAAGACCAGATCTCCCAATAGCCTACCCCAATTAGTTTCCTCTGTTTTTACTAGTAACATCCATTTATTTTTAAATTGGAAGGCAACACAGTACCATGCAATATCCGGAAGGTCAAGCCCCCTTTTTAAAAGCTTGCATCTCAGCTTCTTCCATGATAGTCTGGCGCCCTTATTTGCCCAAATAAAACTTCCAATTTTACTTTGAATTCTGCCAATAACCTTACTTGGGAAGTTAAGGGGATAGCATTAAACAGGTATGTTAGCTTAGGAAGAACGACCATTTTTACTAAATTGACCCTGCCATATATCGTCAAAGGGAGATTCTTCCATCTAGCAAACATACGGTCCACCTCTTTCATGGTGTTTTTTAGATTAATCTGGGGAATTTTATCCAAGTCAGTTACTATGGTAATGCCCAGGTATTTGAACTCTTTGCTGACCCTACCTTCCCAATTATCAATGTTCCAACACTTCATTTCGGTTTTGGAGGTGTTGGCTAGGTAACCTGAATATGAATCAAATTCTTCTAATAGGGCTTTGACTCTTGGTATTACCGTTACTGGGTCTTTAGTATACAGCAGCAAGTCGTCTGCATAAAGAGCCAACTTACTACAGTAAAAACGGGACCTAAAGGGGGTAATCATCTCATCTGATCTTATTGCTTGAGCCAAAGGCTCTATATGTCAAAGAGCAGGGGCGAGATGGGACAGCCCTGTCTAGTACCTCTTTGGATGTTAAAACTAGAGGTTAAAATACCATTCAGCAGAATTACGGCAGAGGCCCCTTGGTAACATTTTATCAGAGCCTGGATAAAAATAGGCCCAAAGCCCATCCTCCTAAGTACCTCCCAAAGGTATACCCAGCAGACTATTGAAAGCCTAGGCCGCATCAAGTGCCACAACGGCCAAGGGTTTTGACAAAGCTGTGGCCAAGTATATATTACCGGTGAGTTGATGAGTCTGCTCCTGGATGTATCTCCCTGGAATAAAACCTTTTTGGTCCGAGTTAATCAACTGCGGGGCTAACTTTACCAATCTCCCTGCTAGAATACTCATAAAGATCTTATAGTCAGCATTCAGCAGGGAGATAGGTCTATAGGAGTCCGCTTTGAGGGGGTCTTTCCCAGGTTTCAAAATGAGTACGATAGTTGCCTCTCTCCAGGACCTGGGAGCCTGACCTTCCAAATTGTATACAGAATTAAATAGTAGACTCAACATCGGCACCAGCTCATCCTGGAGGAGCTTATGAATCTCACTAGAGAGCGCATCCGTACCAGCCGCTTTATTCTTCTTACATATGATTAATTGTGCTCTAAGCATCTAAATTATCTCGACTCTCTACTGTTAATTCTGGTAGAGCTTTATCCCCCAGACAAATTCGAACAGTTTCAGCGTTAGGCACCATCTCCTCCCTATACAGCTCTGAGAATAGGGAGAGAAGGCGGGCTTGCATGTCCTCCACGTTACTCAATGTCTCCCAGTTATCATTTATTATTAATTCATCGATGTTGTTCTTAGCTCATTCTATTCTAGCTTTCCAAGCCAGAAGAGCACTCGCCTTCTCCCCGTACTCAAAGTTCTGCATGTTCTGAGTTGTCCACTGAGCCTTCACCTTCTGGTCTAGCCTTCCCCTATAGACCTGGCGGACGCATTCTAACTCACTCAGAACTTGTAACATCCTTTCTGGACCCCCTTGATAAAGCGGAGCCCATTCTTTCTCTAAATTAAGAATTTTCCCTTCTAGATTTTGCAACTCCTGTGCCTCCGCCCTATTCTTTGAACAGATTAAGCTATGTAACAGACCCCTTATGTTGGCTTTAAAAGCATCCCATACAAAGTCCATGGAGGTCGAACCGATATTTACAGAGAAATAATCAAGGGTAACAGCATTGACCTTTTTAGCGCCCATCTGGGCCTAAGATTATATTTTTATCCTACATAAGCAAACAAAATGGGGGCATGATCAGATATAGGACTAGGCAAAATAGATATAGAGGTCAGATTTTCTAGACTAGGCCTATCTAAGAAAACGTAAATCGATTCTAGACGAAAGGCCATGCTTCTTACTGTAAAAGGTGTAGCCCTGTTTATCTCCCATCCTTGCTCTCCATACATCGGCAAGCCCCAAATCATGTATCAGGTTACCCAAGGCTCAACGTATTCATGGTGCACCAACATAACGGCTCTGGTTTGATCTGTCTCTTAAAGGGTCAAGGTTGACGTAAAAATCGCCGCCAATAATTGTGGACGAAACTACTTCCATCAATTCAGACTGTAATTTACAAATATGCGTCATATCATCGACATTTGGGTCATAAAAGGAGACAGTTATTAACTCAGACGCTACAAAATCCAACAGAGCCACGATCCATCTCCCTGACTGGTCTGTTTGGATAGATTTAATATTACAACCTGCTCCCTGTGTTATGTACGGTCTGCTCGGAAGAGCAGAAATATTTTACCCAGGGATATTTAGCAAAGGTAACACGACACTCCAAATGACTTAAGTGCGTCTCCTGGATAAGACAAACTTGGGCCGGAGATTGCTCTAAATATTTCATAACCAATCTTTGGGGCAGATCATACCTCCCGAACATTGGATCGTGAGCAGATGGTCAAATACTAAATAGAGATTGAGGATATTTTTTTCCCACTGCAACCCCCCCCGTGCACATCACCACCAGCCCCCCAGTCTCCCCCCGTGACCCCAGCCCCCTCCCCCCCCCCCAGGGAACCCTCCCTACTATTAGGCTTTGAGCCTATTTGTCCTCTGACCCTCGGGCTATGTAGAAAAAGTAAAAACTCTACAACTCAAAGCCCAGATCGCTCCAGGGGACCCCATCTCGCTTCCACCAATGCTCCCCCTACACCTCACTCTCATTCCTTATTTTATCAAAAAGAACGTCCACCTCCTCTACTGAACGGAACATGTACATGTGGTTACTCCATATAATACGCAAAGATGCTGGAAACCTCAATTGAGCCTTGGCCCCCAGCTTATTCAAAGTCTCAATTCTTTTACCCAGCTCCCACTGTTTTGTGCCTGTTATGTGAGAGCTATCCGATCGGATAGAAAAAGAAAAGGAGTTAGAAAAAAGAACTAGAATTTATCAGACCTTCCTTCAGAGCCGCGGATAGAATCTTTTCTTTAACAGTTTACGTAAGAAAAGTTATCAAGATTTTCCTAGGCTTCTGTTTGGCTGGGTTTCTTTTGAATGGGTCACGATGGACTCGTATTTCATAAGCCAAGTCTAAATCAGGGGAATCCTTTAAAACTGTTTTTTAGCAGAGATACCACAAAACCTTTAATGTCAGCTCCTTCAAGAGCTTCGGGAACGTTGATAAGTCTAGGTTGTTCTTTCTTGTATGGTTCTCCAGACGCTCTAAATCATCTTTTAGTTCCCTATTTTGGCTTGCTAATTTGGCCATTTCCGTTGTGGAGGAATGGAGTGTCGCCTTAATTTTTGGTATTTCCAACTCCAATGCGTCCGTTTTTAGAGGAACCTCCTCCAGCTTGTGGGATAGCGCCTCACAGGATGCTTGGATCGCTGCCTGGTTTGACTCCGATACCGTAAATCTTTTCCCCATATCATCCTTAAGGGCTAGTAAAATTTCCGCCAGTGACCGGGACTCGGACCCTGAAGTTATTACGGGGGTAGCTGAGGTTACCAGTTCAGGGTGAGAACTCGGTTGGGCGCCAGGAATTTCCAAGACCGAAAACCTATTGGAAATACCAACCATGGCGTGGACGGCAGAGAGAAGATCCTCAGACTTTTCAGCCTCCACCTCCCCTAAACAACTCGTGGCATCAGGAAGAACAGGGGACTGCATGATAGAAATGAATCTGGCAAGCCAGGAAGCTTGGAAGGAGCAGAGCTCAATGGAGTGTCAGATCGCAAGCTGTTGGACACCGGAGAACTTCCCTTATAGGGGCACAGATTCGAGGGAGTAGACAGAACCTTATAAAACGTTTTTAATGAAAGTGATTTTTACTTTAGAAGATGCAACTTTCTTCGCCCTGCCTCTCCCTCTTCCCTTGGCTCCTGTAGTAGTAACACCCTTACTCTGCATTGGCAGATACTCGTGCCTCAGCAACAGGGGGTGGGGGCAGGTTGGCCCTGTGGTCTCAATAATAGCACAACACTTGATAGCCCTAGTACGCAGGGTATACCTACACACTTTGGGGAATGAAGCACCAACTTGCTGAACCCGGGCAGTACATATCTCCATACAATAGAGAGACCCTCCTTGCACTCTACAAAACTCTGACAGCTTTCCCTGCTGGTAATCACACGACAATCAGGGAGATCCAGCGAGTCTTCAGAAGGGCCACAGAGGCTCTTACCTTCTTCCGAGAAGAAAACCTCTGCTTCGGATTTATTGGGAGCGTCAGGGTGTAAGCGCCCTACCTTGTACAGGCACGCCAACGCGCTCTCCCCTCTCCAAACGCTGATCTTGAGACAATCACAGGTGCTGACTCCTCCGCCTGTGACCTGGAACCGAAAGCAGGAAATGCCGCTGCGCCGGCACTCGCGAGCCGCGCCCACCCAACGCAAGGCTCGGAGCGCCGGCGAACCGCCGCTGGAACCAGGCACTATTCACTGCTTCACTGTGCCAGCACAAGTCGATCTCAAGGGCAGGAGGGGATTAAATCAAAGGTAAGGATGAGGTGAGGGGCATTTTAACCTAAAATGTATTCATACAGGGGCCCCCTAGAGGAACTCCGCGCACTGCCCAAGAGAGCATCAGCCGGGACCGCTAGCTTACGGCTTCCATGTTCCCCGTTTTGAATATATTCGAAAATACAGTAATCTTATCCCAAAACATCCGCTTGCCAGTTTATTAAATACAAATTACTGCTATCAAGCATACCCTCTTTATTTTGGAACAAACTTTATTTCCTCTAAATGAAAGCTCTTCATTTTCAGGGGGAAAAGTCATTTTGTCCAGAAATGCTACCTTCTCATTTGTAGTAAATACAAGTTCAGTGCTCAAGCAATGATTTTCATTTTTATCAAGTACTCACCATTACTACTGCAAAACATGAAGAAAAAAAAATTCTGCCATGCCCATGCATCACCAGATCACACCATGAATTACCACAAACAGTCAACAATTACTACCAATATGTCATGGGTTGGCACAAAATAGTAGAATTAATCACCTTTATGCCGATGCCAGCATTATGTCCAGTGAAAACATCCTGGCATGGATAGCCTGACATGCCTGAAACTACCACCAACAGGTAACAGCTTGACCTGAAATGGTAAGACTGACCAGCATTTTGTCAAGGAAGGCACCACCCTGCCATGGATGGTCCAAAAATTGAACTAAATAGGCCATGTATGGGACCAAAATACTTAACAGCAATAGAATGGGCTAAGGCCAGGTGCCAGCCAGCACACTGGCTGGCACATGAAAAAAATACACAAGCGTACACATACTCGGTCTAGTTCTCTCAATGTAGTCCTTTTCTGCTTATCTGGGAGTTTTTGTCTCTTATATACCTGGGAGATTTAAACTCTCCCTTTCTGAGGCCCCCTCTTTGCGGGTGAGTCCTGGTCTCCCAAAATGGGGAATGATTAATTTCACAATATCTGGTAGAACAGACATGAATTAACAGGACAAAGTAAAAAGAAAAAAAAAAGAAAAATTGTTTCCAAACACAAAAGGTACAGCTGTAACGATCTCACAAGGGTGCTCTATTAGGCAGGGTACAGCCCCATAATAATAACATCACTTTCAAAATGTTTTAGTTCAGCTGCGCCTGACCATTTTACAATGCTATGCGGTATATCACTAGAGTTAAGTCATGGGGCCACATCATAGTGACTTCACTTCTGATTAAGGTACTGAGGTATAGATCTACATTACTAAAACGAATAAACATTACACAAGAATATTTTTTTCATCAAGTGATTTTTCTTAATATGGTCTAATTTCTATTTAGTTTTGAATAAAGTAAAATCCTTTTGTCACATCACAGGGCCCTTATACTCATTCATTACAATCGATGAAGTTTAAAATAAGTAATGCTTCAATAAAAGTGCTGTAAACATGTATTGGAATGGTGCACAGTTATCTCCTTAATCTGATTTAAAGAGATGAGGTAGCACCATATTTTGGAAACAAGGTAATGTGGACTATGTATAGAAGAACACAATAAAAGGGAGAAGTAGTAGCAAATGTCATTCTAGTATTTCCACATTAATTACAGGAAAAGGTACGCAGAATAGTTCCCCACAACAGAGATGTAGCAAGCATTTTGAAAAATGCATTTTGGTATGCATCAATCGCAGTTTGGAATTGCAAATACATACAGATTCGATATTAATAAGGGGCGTGTTTAGGGCCTCCCTTTCGAATACCGAATCACAGTGATATGTAAGAATGTTTAGCGACCGAAATGCGGTTGCTAAACATTCACATTTTACCACCTACTTTTTTTTTTTTTTTTTAAATAATTTTTTTTTTTTTTTTGTACAATTCAGTGAGGCCAAAATGCTTCAACAAAATTCATAACATACAGAAAGAAGCCATAAATCAGGAACAAATACAAGCATACAGCCATATGCAACAGATAATCCGTGATTTACATACATTAATCTGATACTGATCATTAAAGTATATTACTATACCCAATTAGCAATCGGCTCCCAAATTGCGGCCCCCAGTTTCTTCCTTGGCCTACCTTTTAATTTATAAAGAGCAGTTTCCAAATTATACAATGAGATAAGCTTAGCCCTCCAGTTAGCAAATGACGGGGGTTCGGGATCAAGCCACTGAGATGTTATACATAGCCTCAAAACTGCCCTACATATGAACTTTAGGCCTCTGTGCGGTACCAGTTTCCTCCCCGAGTCCATACCATGTTCTATACCAAACAAAACCAAATGTGCAGTCAGAGAAATCGGTATACATAGAGACCCCAAAATAAAACATTCAATATCCGATAACAATTGAGAGAGCAAGGGGCAGGAGAAAAACATATGTATTGAATCTGCCCCGTCTAACCCACATCTAGCACATCTCGTCCCCCTTCCGGCCTTCCACTTTGTAATCTTTGCTGGCGTATAATATAAATTGAACATAGCCATATAAGCTTGACTTCTTAAACTGCCAGAAAGCAAAATGGCGTAAGCAGTCCTCCATACCAGCTGAAGATCGATATTGGTCAATGACAATTTTCCCTCCCACGTCGCTTCAAATTTACGGATGTCATCGGGCTCTTTCAAAATAATTTCTTTATATATTTGACCTATTTTAGATTTCCCTTTTATCAGCTCCAATAACCTGATCTGAGACACCTGACAGTTCCCCCTTGCAATTTCGGCCTGTAGGAAACTTTAAGTAGGTTTTAACTCCTTCCCACAGACCACTATCTGCTCTTAAAAAAATGGAAAAAACCTTGTAATTGTCTTTAACCCCTTCCGTGTGCCGGACGGCCGGGAGCCGTCCCGACGTCATGGTGGGCGTGTGTGCAGGATGGCTCCCGGCTTTCCTAGCACCCACCTACAGGGGAAGCGCTGGCGCTCCCCCCGTGGGACGCCCATCTACGTGCCCCCACCAGGGAAGGCTGGGGAAGCCCTTCCCCTGCCTCCCCCCAACCCCCCCTCCATGTCATCAATGACATCAGCGCGCGAGGCGTGCTGACGTCATTAGAGGATGCCCGACGCGCTGGAAGCAATTGCTTCCAGCGCACCGGAGAGAAGAGGAGGTACGTTTCTCCAATAGAGGCATCGGGGGAAAGGAAAGAGTTTTCCTTTCCCCGGATGCCTCTTTTGTGCATTCCTGGTGCACGATCGTTCGGTTGTGCAGCAAGAATGTCCACTAGACCCAGGGATTTTTTTTATTTTCATATTAGGATATTGAATTACTGTTTGGGGGGAGCGGCCCCTTAGGCAAGGGCCGCTCCCCTTATAGGGGCAATGTTTATTGGCTTTGTCTGCCCCCCGGGGGGGGATAGATTTTGCCATAATTTTTTTTAAGTGGCCTACTGGAACACCAGGGAATACTTTGTGGGGAGTGGCCCCTTGGGCAAGGGTCACTCCCCTTTGGGGGATATGTTTTTAGCTGTCTGCCCCCATGGGGGGGAGGGGGCAGATCTCGCCTTTTTTTTAATCTAGGGCTCACTAGGGTCGCTCTCCTTTGGGGGCTGTGTCTTGCCATGTTTGGGACTACTAGACGACCAGGGATTTGTTTGGGCAAGGGTCCCTCCCCTTTGGAGAGCATTAATTTGGCCGTTTCTGCCCCCCTGAGAGTCAGATTGGCTGATTTCTTTTTTTTGTATGGCCACTATGCTACCAGGGTTATTTTTTTTTATATTGGGGTGCGGCCCCTTGGACAAGGGTCGCTCCCCTTTATGGGAGAAAGATGGATTGTGGCCATTTCTGTCCTCTTTGGGTGGCAGATTAGCTGTATGTTTTTTAGGCCCATCTGCCCCCAAGGGGGGCAGAAGCCACTAGACAACAGGTTTTTTTAAAATATTGTGTTGGGTAGTGGCCTCAAGGGCTGCTCCCCTTTTACGGGGGTGAATATTTTATTTATACTCTTAGGCCCACCTACCCCTTAGCTTAGCTGGTGGATTGTGTATGGACTGGTGCATTATTTGCATATGTAATTGTAATGTTTTTATTCCTCCTTTTGATTCTAGTGTAAAGCTTTTGATTCCGGTTTCGGCAGTGGTTGTTCTGCAGTTTTTCTTATTTGCATTTTTTTGGTAAGAAAAACATTTTTGTTGTATTTACTACAAATGAGTATTATTGTCATGCATGAATACATTTTTTTGTTAGTGGTGTCATAATGGCAGCATATTTAGTTAGTGGTTTGAGCATGAAATTCTTTGCGATGTGTTTTGCATTGTCTTATGTGTAATTTTCTTTTTCTTTTTAGTGGGATATTCTTGATCCATACTGTGCCTGTGCAGAGTAGGTGGCAAGTGAGTGGTAGTGTTGAGAGTATATAGGTCTTTGTGATAAAGCTACATTTCTTTTTTTACAAAGGGTTTGTTATTGTTGACTTGTTTGACAAGTTACCTTTATTAGTAAGCATTATGGCTAGCCGTAGAATTACTGCTCAGCAGGTGGTTGGTATGCTTCTTGAATCTTCCTCTGAGCAGGATTATGACACTGACAGTGCGTCTGAGGGAGAAGAGGGAGAGAAAGATTCAGGCAGTGAGTTCTCTCCACATGGAATCATCAGATGATGAAGCTACTCTCAGTGCAGATGAAGCTACACTCAGTGCGGATGAAGTGCCTGTGATAGAGGGGGACACTTATGTGCCGATGGTGCATCCAGAGACATCAGTATTGCAGCCTGAGGCTGCAAGGCTTCCTACTGGAAGTGCGGGACTCTGGGTTGATCCAAACATGGTGCAGCCGGTGTTGCCTGCCTTTAGTGTGGATGCAGGGTATAGGGTGGATTGTGATTTTTTTTTTGCCTATACAGATTTTTTAGTAGTTTATGGATGATTTATTTTTGGCAGAGATTGTTGAGCAGACTAATTTGTATGCTGAACAGTTTTTGAGGGACAACAGTGCCAGACTTAGGCCCCACTCTGGTGCTACCCAGTGGACTCCCACAAACCAGGAAGAGATGAAGAAGTTTTGGGGTTTAACTTTTTTGATGGGCTTGATAAGGAAGCCATCCATGGCTTCATATTGGTCTACCAGTCCCTTGATGGTAACTGCCATATTTCTTGCAATTATGAGTCGTGATCGGTATTTACTTTTGCTTCGGATGCTGCATTTTGTTGATAATACTTTGGCGTTGCCACGAGAAAACCCTGTGACCGTCTTTTATAGATTCGGCCTGTTCTTGATCACTTTGTAGATCGATTTTCAGAGATCTATACTCCAGGGAAAGAAATAGCTATTGATGAGTCTTTGGTTCTGTTCAAGGGCCGTTTGGTTTTTAGGCAGTACATCCCTAGCAAGAGGACACGTTATGGAATTAAGCTGTATATGTTGCCTGAGAGTAGGACAGGATAGGTCTTTAATTTTCGGGTGTACACTGGTAGGGATTCCACTATTGGCCCCCCTGGTTGTCCGTCCACTTTTGGAGTTTTAGAGATAATTGTGTGGGATCTTGCTAGAGGACTGTTTAACAGAGGCCACCATTTGTACCTTGATAAACAATTGCAGAGCAGTGTAGAAGTTAAGGAATTGTTCAAAGTGGACACTTTTCCTTGTGGCAGAATCCGCTCTAACCGTAAAGGTTATCCAAAAGAGCTTGTTTGCAAAAAACTTCAGAGGGGACAGTGCAATTCTTTGAGTAGTGATGAACTACTAGCTGTGAAATTTGTGGACAGGAGGGATGTGTCCATGCTGACTATCATCCATGATGAGAGTACTTCACCTATGGCTGTTTGTGGTCAGATTGCTGAAGTGTGCAAACTTGTGTGCATTTTAGACTACAATAAGCACATGGGTGGTTTTGATAGAGCAGATCAGAGGTTGGAACCTTAAACTGCTATTCGTAAGGCTTACATTTGGTATAAGAATTTGACCATGAATCTCTTCAATTTAGCAACTTTCAATGCTTTTGTTGTGTACAAGGAGTGTTCTCCTGCGTCAAAGTTGACTTTTGTTCAGATTCAGGAGTCTGTGATAGGCAGACTTGTTGTTGTGGAATAGGCAAGTGTTCCCAGAGTTGGAGTGGTGGAGGATGTGGCTAGATTGAAAGATCGCCACTTTCCTGATTTAATTCCTCCCACACCCAAAAAAAACAATCCCTGTAAGAAATGTAGTCTGCTTGCGAAGAGTTGTGCGGAAGGAGAGTCGAATACACTACGCCGATTGTCCTTCTAATCCTGGGCTGTGTGTGCCCACATGTTTCAGACTATCACAATCAAAAGAGTTTTTGGGAGTAACTGAGTTTAGTAGTGTACTGCCTGGTCTGTATGGTTTTATATAGTTGTTCAGTTTAACGTTTGGCAATAGAATGATGTTTTTAGTTACTGCTGTTTTTGTAGTTTTAGTTTTGTATTTAGTTGCAACTGGTTTGTGTTCTCTTTCTTGTTTAAAAAAAAAAAAAAAATTGTGACGGTGTGAGTTGACTGGTGCTTGGCTGGCGGTGTGCGTGGATTGGCGCTTGGCTGGCGGTGTGCATGGACTGGCGCTTGGCTGGCGGTGTGCGTGGACTGGCGCTTGGCTGGCGGTGTGCGTGGACTGGCGCTTGGCTGGCGGTGTGCGTGGACTGGCGCTTGGCTGGCGGTGTGCGTGGACTGGCGCTTGGCTGGCGGTGTGAGATTAGTGACTTGCTGCTGGTCACTACACACACTGCTAGCTAAACGCCACTTCATGCAATCCGTGAGCTGGTGTGGTTGATGTATCAGGAATGTGGGCGTGTGAAAGTGATGGGCCCTTGAATGGCGCGGTATGCTGGTGTGAGTGTTGTAATGTGCTGGGCCCGCGGATGGCGGTGTGAATGGTTTTGTATGTGTCACACGTATGAAAGGTGTATGAATGGCCTGTAAAGCGGTTGGTGCTTTGTCGTGGCTTTACAGCTCACGAGCTGTGAGTCAATGGTTCAGTTTCTCGTCCTTTCAATTATTAACAGTGCATTTCATTTTTGTGAAATCTCTGGTTAATACAACTGTATATACTGAACCATCACTCACCCTCGTGCCAAATCCAACCAGTATGTCTGTACTTGAAGAATGGGTGGTTGTGCAGAAATATTTGTCTTTTCTGTCTTTCTCAAGCAGGGGGTACCTTGTCCCTTTTTGTGAATGTTGTAATGTGTTGGTTTCGTGCCTGGTGGTGTGAATGGTCTTGTGTGTATCACGTATGAAAGGTGTTTGAATGGCCTGTAAAGCAGTTGGGGCCTTGACGTGGCTTTACAGCTCACGAGCTGCGAGTCACTGGTTCAGTTTTTTGTCCTTTCAATTATTGACATTGCATTTCATTTTTGTGAAATCTCTTGTTAATAAACTTTTATATACTGAACCATCAATCGCCCTCGTGCCAAATCCACCCAGTATGTGTGTGTGCTTGAGGAATAGATGGCTGTGCAGTAATCTTTGTCTTTTTAGTCTCTCTGCCAAGGTGTACATTCCATCTAAGAATAACCTACCAACTGTGGATATTGTCGTAAACTAAACACCCATGGGAGTACATGGTGATGCCTCTTGTGGATCCCAACAATTTATCTTACCCACAATGTTCTGCAAACCTCAAAATGTGGCAGTCACATTTTCCTTGCATTATTGTGTCAAAATTTTCATGCTGCAGAAAGAAACAAATTTCCTACCACCCGCCTTTCTCCAAGTATCCCAATAGAAATGGTACCTCACTCGCGTGGGTGGGTCAAGGACCCGTGACAGGCAAGGGCCTAAAACGTATTGAGGAGACATCAAAATTGCCTATCACAAAATGTTTTGGGCCCTTGCCTGTCGCGGGTACTTGGGCCTCCCACACAAGTGAGGCCCCATTTTCAATCGGGAGACCTGGGGGAACGCTGGGTTGTAAGAAATTTGTGTCAACCCGGTGATGCCACAACTTTCCCACACACAAATGTGTGGAAAAAGTGATTTTTTTCAGCTAAATTTGGGGTTTGCAGTGGATTCTGGGTAAGAAAACATTGGGGGATCTACACAAGCCATACCTCCCTAACATCCCCCGGGTGTCTAGTTTTCAAATATATGTATAGGTTTGCTAGGTTTCCCTAGGTGCTGGCAGAGCTAGGGTTCAAAAACTACAGCTAGGCACTTTGCAAAAAAAGGGTCATTTTTCAAAGTGAAAATGTGGTGTGTCCACGTTGCGTTTGAGCCGTTTCCTGTCGTGGGCACAAGGCCTACCCACACAAGTGAGGTACCATTTTTCTCGGAAGACTTGGAGTAACACAGAATTGTAGAGCAACTGTGAATACCTATTGATTATTTTCGATGCATTTCTGCCTTGCAAATGAAAGATAATGTGTAAAAAAATAAGTCATTTTAAAACCTATAATTCTCATGGTAGTATGGGTACTCCCAATTTCGGAAATGTGCAAATATCTACTTTTTCTAAACTCTATATCTTGTTCTCATTTCAGAAATACATAGGTGTCTTTCATACCAATTATTCCATGTATACATTTTTCAAAATAATTGCTATATACCCGGTACATAATAAAAAAAACCATTGCAAGACGCTGCTCAGTTATTGGCTCGGTTCGTCGGGTTCTTGGTGAACCTACAAGTCTATATATTCCCACAACCAGAAAGGTCCAGCGAATGTAACGGTATATTGCTTTCAAACAGCTGTCATAATTAGAAGAAGTTACAGGTGAAAATGTTGACACAATTTTTCCTATATTTCACTGTTAGTTTAACTAAGAAACCTTGAAGGATCTACACAAATGACCCCTTGCTGAATTCAGAATTTTGTCTACTTTTCTAAAATGTATAGCTTTCCAGGATCCATTATTGCTTTCATACCCATTTCTACCATTAACTGGAAGGAGGGTGAAAGCACAAAAAATAGGCTATGTCCCAGAAAAGTGCCAAAACTGGTAAAAAATGTTGGTTTTCTGACAAGAGTCTGCTTGTCCCTGAAGGTTAGGAAGATGGTGATTTCAGCACCACAACCCCTTTTTTGATTTCATTTGCAGGGGGAAAAAACAGATGCTTTCACCTGGATCCCTTTTTTCCAATTTTTCCACCCAAATTTTTTTTTCGCTGTATTTTGGCTAATTTCTGGGTCCCCTCCAAGGGAATCCACAAACCCTGGGAAACTTTAGAATCCCCGTGATGTTGGTGAAAAAAGGACGCAAACTTGGAGGGCATACCTTATGTGGTCAAAAAGTTACAGGGGCCTAAGCGTGAACTACCCCAAACAGCCAAAAAAAAGCCTTAGCACAGGGGGGAAGGGGGCGGGGGGGGGGTTGAGACCTAGCAGCAAAGGGGTTAAAAAGCAACCGTTTTCCCTTAAGGAAAACAGGCTGCATTTTTTTTTAAAAAGTATTTGTTTATTTAAAATCAATCACAGACATAGTGGTCTGCTGACCACAGCAGGTCACCAGCCCTATGATTTTAGCAAATCCTAATGGGTCGCAAATAGCAACTTACCTCATTAATATTCATGAGGTTGGTTGATTTGTGACCTACTCCGGAATCGCTAAATTAAAATCCATGAGCTTCATACATTAGTAATAGCAAATCGCAATTAGGTAATCGTTATTCCCAATATTGATACATCTGGCCCGTAATTACTGCTTTGGGCATATTACCACAGATTTACACAGCACCTCCAAATAAACATCCAACTCATTAGGTCTAAGGCCATGTCATTGCGTACAACATTGTAGCCCATCATGCCAATGAGGCAACAGCAAAAGCGGGAACCTATAAAGTGCAGCCCTTTTTTAAAACTCTCTAGCATTCATGTTAAAGAGGGTAAAACACCAATCAAGTGAAGCAAGGTGTAGCAAGAATGCCAAAGGCCTTAATGCAACTGCGCCACAGTTGAGCACGGGTAGATGCTATGCCTACAGCACTGATAATGATTTTCACCTTGGAGCCTCCGTGCCACTGCACCATTGCTAGCTAGCTACTGACTGAAAGAAAGGTTGGCTACAAGGAAATTGATAGAGACTATTGAAAACACACTAGTATTAAGATTTGTTTACACAACGTAAAACAAGAAGCATTGTAAAAGACAGATTACATTTTTTTTTAAAACAGGCAAACAACAACTAACAAAAGTGGAAACAGACTGTATAGGGGCAGGTTATTCAGTATCAAATAGGTAGGGTAAACAGACGTGTTTATATATATTTTTTCTTAAAAACATAAAGCATCATTACCTATCCTAAACTTCACAATAAGATGGTATTAAGTACTACACACAAAAATAGAAAATTACCATGCATAAAACATCACCATACTTTTTTTGCTATGAAAGCCACAGTAAAACCCTTGAATCGGCCGATCTAGAGCTCCGGAACATTCAGACAGCTGGCAACATAGCCGTTACTAGACGCCGGATGGGACAATTAAATCATATGAGGTGTGATTTTCAAGCTTTATCGAGTGCACATAACAGAATCAAAGACCTTAATGTTTCAATAAAGCAGCTTTTTCGGCGTTACTTATTATTAAAGAAACAGTAAAATGTGCTAACCTTGTCGGTAAATAGAGTCCAGTTTTAAAGCTCCCAAATATTTTCACCTAGAACACAGAAACAGAAATATAAGAAAAGCTTACATTTGAACCGCACATGTATCTAGAAGGGCAGAATGTTTCTTTAATCTAGGGTTTTTAATGAAGCAGAGTGCTGCCGAATAACAGGGAAAAGCAGGGAAGCCATTTTCGAGTAGATGTGTGCATTATAAGATTTAGAAACTAAAATAGTTTACACATGTTTGGCTTATAAAGTGAGAAAAATACACCTTTTTTTACCAGCTTTATTGGGATTTTGTGCAATACAGTGCATAACATTGGGTACCGATATTTCGGAAAATCAAATTACAGGAATTTTGCAACATGACCCAGTACTTACAAACAAAACTTAAGTGAACCAAAACTAACAGCCTTAGAAAAAGCACGAGTGGCATGTGTTTCGTGGTAATAATGTTTTAGTTTGCCTGCGAACTATCCGTGGCGCAGGTTGCTTGCTAGTGAGAAAGAAATACATAATCTATTATTGGACTGAGAATCAAATGGATATGGAGCAATGAGGTAAGAAGTAATGACACAATAACCCATTTAACTTTAAAATACATACTAACTAACTGAATAAAAGATGATTTCTGCCTCCTCAGAATTTTCTATCCCCTATCACTTTTAGCTCAGGGATAGGAATGTGCCTCTTACAGCACAACCGGCAGAGCTATCGCCAAGCATTTGCTCGGCAGTTCTCAGTTACAGTGAATGTATGTCGGCAAGCACATTCCTCCGTGTTACGTAGCAAATGCCGTCTCATCGCTGCCTAAGGCCAAAGTGTGAATCACCTTAGAGAAGAAAGACTACACTGGTTTCTCCATACAACCGTCAACATATCACGATCTTACCTCGACTCGGTATTAAACCAACATTTTAAACAGCGATATAACAACTTTATAGCTTATTTTTTATTTGATTTTTTACTTTGACCGTGTTTGTGCTTTTTTTTTTTAATGATGGCCCACTTGTACTATACAGTGCGTTATTTTAATTTCAATCGTACAAAATTAAAACAGAAGTCATTTTGCCAGTTTGAATGGAGAATTAAAAACTATTCTCGCTCGCTAAGAATTATTTACAGAATTCGGCTTCACAAATGTGAGGTATAGAAAAATAGAAAGTGAGAAATTTACTAGCATCTATGTAAATGAATACTCGAACAAGCATTTTGCTTCAATGCACAAAAAGGCTCCAAATAAAGCCTTCAGAGGCATTAGGAGCCACTTGTTTTTATTAATTCATTTTTCAATTTTACATACTGATAGGCAACCGACCTTTGGCCATTCAGAACACAGTTACACATGGATGGCTACTTTTTATAAGTAAAAAATAAAAAGTGATGATGTCTCCATTGTTTTGGGTAAATCACACTTTCCAGAGAAAAGGCCTTTGCCACGGACTCTACCTGGGCGGCTGCCTTGGTGTGAGCTCCTTTTGGCGGCGGGTTGCTATTGCCTACTTTGCACTATTTACAAGCGCTGTTTTAAAATGGTTTTTTATCGTTTTTAAATCTATGCTGTTTTGTGTGTGAAGTGTATTATTCTGCTTTCATCTCTTGCTGCTGCTATTCTCTCCTGAGGCGCAAAGCCGGGAGATCTTTCCTGTACTCTCGCTGTGTTCGGGGCTAAGGGGACTCGCTTCTTACCTGGGGGCAGCGGAGCGAAGTCACTTGCTCCGGTGTCACGGCCTCGCAGCTCCACGCTCTCCTCCTTCCTGCTGGGCTCTCCGGGCGACCCTCTCGCTGGTCTGTTGTACAGCGGGATAGTCGCACTGGGACGGCGGCCATCTTGAGTGAGGCAGGCTCGCTGGTCGGCGGACTAGGCTTGCTGCCTCACGGGCGGGAAGTATAAAATCAGACGGTGATGACTCCGCGCAGCGGACGTGCAGTGCGGAGGCGCCTTTCCCGCGCCAAAGGAGCGCCTAAGGAAAGCCCGTCTGCGCCCGTCAGCGTCCCGGATGCGGACGGGTGTGGAATTGTGGAGTACACAGGCCCTCAGCTGCTTGCTTTAAGAACTGGCCTGCACAGCAACTGCGGTGTGTGAGACCCTGGTACCGGGGAGAACCTGAGTTGTCCGGGATGTGGTTGGTCTTTGGGATGGGACCGGGTGGAGCTAATGGCTTCCAAGCTTAGCCGGCATATAACCACTACGACGATTCAAAACATTGATGACTGCTCTTACAGTTGTGCTCTTTTAAACACTCGTTCGGCTAGCAAGCATGCGCAGGATCTGTTCAGCTTCCTTACTGATTTCAAGCCAGCTTGTCTTTTTCTCACTGAAACATGGCTTGATGATACTTCCGGCCCGGATATTGCCAATGCCTTGCCCCCTAATTATTACGTACTTAGAAAAGACAGGATGAATAGAAAGGGAGGGGGAGTAGCACTGCTGATAGACAGACGGTATGAATGCTCCATTATTCCCACTAATGAAATTCACGGGGTAGAAGCCTTGGGTTTTTGCCTTTCGTTTTCACCTGCTCAATCCTGTGCCGGTCTGTTGATATATAGACCTCCAGGCCCCTTGGGATCTTTTAGCGAAGAGCTTGACACTATTATATCAACCTTGAGTATTCAATTTAAACATTTTATCCTTTTGGGCGATTTTAACGTGCATTTTGATAATTTGGATGCCACTGACACTATCAAAATACTAGATACCACTGCACCTCTGGGCCTTTTACCCTACGTGATATCGCCGACCCACGATAGAGGGCACACGTTGGATCAGATCTTTTCTACCTCTTCCATCTCTGTTGCGCCCCCTCTTCCCGTCTTATGGTCGGACCATTCTCTACTAGCTTTTAAGATTCAGTCCAGCTCCGCTGTAACTGGTAGACCTGTCGGCTGTCAGACCCGGCTGTCACGACCCTTTCATCTAGTTACACCTGAAATGATTGAGCAATATAGGCTCTCTCACCCCTGTTCTCTTACTGGGGACCTAGAACTGGACCTCTCTCGTTTCCAAACATGGCTAGCAAAGTGCCTGGAGGACTTAGCCCCGCCTAAGCGTTCCCTCAAGAAATCTTCACGTGCCTCTGGCCCCTGGTTCACGCCTGCTCTCAATGCCAGTAGAAGGCTCTGTAAGAAGGCCGAGAGAGCTTGGCGTGCCAATTATTTAGATCCACTAAAGGAGGCCTATAGGTCCTGTATTAAGGCCTATCATAAAGAAATTTATGTAGCCAAAAAAGTGTACTTTAGGATTGAAGAAGCGGCGAATACTAGCAAAGAAATCTTTGTTATTGTGAAAGAATTCACCTCTCCTGCTGCCAGCTCCCTCAAATGTTCCTTCTCGGAGACGTGGGTCTCTCAATTAGCCAGCTTCTTCTCCAATAAAATCAGGAGTATTCAGGCAACTTTTACCTCTCTCGTTCCGGGAGGACTGTCCTGTCCTAAAACCCCGTCTGAGGTGCCTGAGCAGGGTCAACCCAGCCTGACGAGCTTCCCTCCTATCCAACTTCATGCCTCTTTGGAAATTCTCTTAAAAATAAGATCGGGCTCTCCGTTGGACCCCTGCCCCGCTAAGCTGCTGGTTAAAGTAGCCCATGTGCTCAACCCGATGGTTAACCCCATCATAAATCGCTCCTTAGAAACAGGGACAGTACCCTCCATCTGGATACGAGCGATGGTCGTTCCACTGCTGAAGAAGCCTTCCTTGGATCACACTAATCATGCCAACTATCGACCCATCTCCCTGCCTTGGCAAAAGTGGCGGAAAAGCACGTTCAGTCTGTCCTCTCGCACTTCGTTGAGTCCCATGGTATTCTGCACCACACTCAGTCCGGCTTCCGTACCAATATGAGCACGGAGACAGCCCTATTGGAGGTGACTGAGGCCATTAAGGAAGTTCTGGACTCAGGGGGGGAAGGCAATGCTGATATTGCTTGATCTTTCGGCGGCATTCGACACCGTCCCTCACGGCCGCCTTCTGGCGCGCCTTGAGGAGATCGGTGTTGGAGGAACGGTGTTCAACTGGTTTTCGTCTTTTCTGACCAACCGCCAACAAACAGTCTGGGCACCCCCACACTCCGCGGTAGTGCCGCCTATGGATGTGGGTGTCCCTCAGGGATCAATCTTGAGCCCAACTCTTTTTAATATCTATATCTCCCCTCTGGCGGCACTTGCTGAGTCTTTTGGTGCCCAGATTGTCTCATATGCTGATGACACCCAGCTCCTTTTCTCTTGCGGGAAAGATATGGACCTTGATGGTGATCTCATTAAAGGCTGCCTGGAGGCAGTTTTCAATTGGTTTCAAGAGAATCAACTCAAATGTAACTCGGATAAATCCGAGGTTCTCTTTTTTGGCTGTCCTGCAGATACCTGTTGGAAATCCTGGTGGCCGCTGGATATGTCTCCCCCCTCTAATGCAACACCGGTGGCAAAAAATCTCGGGGTTAAGAAGGACACCCCTCTCACTCTGAAACCACAAATTATGAGTCTAGTTGGTCAGTGTTTTGGGGTTTTGAAATCACTTAGAAAATTTCTTCCCCTTCTCCCCATCGCCCATAGGAAAACGACAGTGCAGGCCCCAATAGGATCCAGGCTAGATTATGCCAATGTCCTTTATTTGGGCCTCCCGAAGTCTCTCCTCTCGCGCCTGCAGATTGTTCAAAACTCGGCCGCTCGGGCGATCTTTGGTCTTGGTCATCGCGCCCATGCGACCGGCTTGCTGCAAACCCTTCACTGGCTGCCTATCCAGAGGCGCATTGAATTCAAAACGCTCACCCTTGCTTTTAAAACCCTCCAAGGTGTGGGCCCTCGCTACCTTAGGAAGAGGATCACCCTCTATAGACCAGCCAGAGCCTTGCGCTCGACGTCTCTATCTCTCACCACGGTCCCAGCAATCAGGCGCGCCCGTATTGGTGGACGTTCCTTCAAGTACCTTGCGCCCCGGGCTTGGAATGCCCTCCCACTTTCTTTAAGGAAGAGTGAGAGCTTGCTGTCTTTTAGAAAAGAGCTAAAAACTTGGCTATTTAGCCAATAAGCCTCTTTCCCCCTGTTAGAGTTCTGTGATTTCGGGTCTGACAGCGCCGGGACACTCTGCTTGAGTAGCTGAGCGCTTAACAAAACCCCGTATAACATAACATAACAAGGCATTTTTTGTTTTGCTAACAACTCTGGCGCCATTCGATAAATGTGAACAAAACCTCCACCAACAATACTCATCTGAATTTGGCTTGGCATGGCCAGTTTCATGCAGATCCTTCTGGAAGGGGCAATCAAAAAAAGGCAGGGGGCAGGTAAAAGAAAGTAACTTTTCAAATGTTAATTCCCTTAAGTTGTCGCTGACAGCTACAGAAAACAAGCATTTAAAATGCAATAGGTCTAGCATTCTTCCAAGTTAGAGCGGTTGGCGTTGAAAAGAAAACTATTTTTTACTTTTGTTTTTTTATTTGGAGTGGAGTTATGGAACAAGTTACTTACCTTTGGTAACAATGTATCTGTAAGAGACATTTATTAGTTATAGATTCCTTACCTTAGAATTACCCCCAGGCGTCAGACTGGATCCGGAGAATTTTTTCTCAGCAGTACCCCTACGCGTCGGTAGGTGGCATCGGTCGACTCCACCAGGAAATTTTTGTGCGATCCAGATAAAATGATAACCCACGTTTTGGATCCAGACGGTGGAGTCTCTCCTCCTCCTTGGAAGGATGCGGGGCGGGAAGAAGTTGGGCAAAGTGATAATCTATCCTATGTGGAAAGAGGTAACCACTTTGGGAAGAAAAGAAGGTCTAGTCTGGAGGACAACCGTGTCTGGATGGACAGCAAGGAAAGGAGGTTTAGAAGATAGAACCTGAAGCTCACTCACCCAGTGAGCAGCGGTGATGGCAACCAGAAAAGCAGTCTTTAAAGTCAAGAGTCTGAGAGGACAATTATGTAGTGGCTCGAAAGAAGCACATTAGGTACTTCAAGACAAGATTCATGTCCCACTGGGGCATTACAAAAAGGATTGGAGGAAAAAGGCGAGTAATGCCCTTAAGAAACCCATTTACAATAGTTACAAAAGGGGACTTGAAAATAGAAGGCTGGTCAGGAAGGCGGAGAAAGGCCGAAACTAGCCTTTAAGAGTGTCCAGTGCAGAGCCCTGCTGGGCCAAGGAAAGAATAAAGAGGAGAACCTCTGAAAGAGGGGCAGAAAGGGGATCCACAGCCTTTGCTGTGCACCATGCCACAAATGTGTTCCATCTACAGGCGTATACTGTTTTGGTGGAGGGACGCCTGGCTGCCAAGATAACATTACAGGCTTCGGGAGTAAGGTGGAAAGCGGTCAACTGTCGCTGCTCAATCTTCACGCAGGGACGTGGAGGCTGGACAGGTTTGGGTGGAGGACCGTCCCCTGCTGCTGCGACAGAAGATACTCCCGAAGAGGCAGTCTGATCGGAGGATCGATGGCCATGTTCAAGAGCTTGGGATACCAGACTCTTTGTGCCCAATCCAGAACCACAAGAATGAGTTGAACCCGGTCGTGCTTGATCTTCAGCACTCAGGGCAGAAGTGGTACAGGTGGAAAGGCGTATAGAAAACCGCAATTCCACAAGCGACGAAAAACGTCGCAGAGTGAGTGTCGCCTTGGAGATTCCAACGTGCAGAACTACCATCACTACCTGTTCTCTTCGGTGGTTAACAGATCTAACCAAGGCTCTCCCCACTGCTGAAAGAGACCTTGCACCACGTCAGAGTGAAGACGCCATTCGTTATCCATCATGGACCTGCAGCTGAGTTCGTCCGCCCAGGCGTTTAGAGAATCTGCCAGGTGTTGAACCACCAGGGACATGCCCTGATGCTCCAGCCATGTCCAAAGGCGAAGAGCCTCCTGACAGAGTCCACGCCCCACCCTGCATTGTTGGTTGGAGAACACCTGCACCACTCTTCGTCTAACAGAAGGAAGAAATGCCTTCAGTGCAAGACGAATCACCCGGAGCTCCAGAAGGTTGATGTGGAGCCCGGACTCCGCCGCAGACCAGAGGCCTCTGATCCTCCTACATGTGGCCGCCCAATCCCAGGAGTGACGCATCTGTCACCACTGTGAACTATGGGTGGCGAAGGGAGAGGGATCTGCCGTTGACCCAATGCTGGTTTGTGAGCCACCACTGCAGTTGGTGTGCAAAACCCTCCAAGATCTGGACACAATCGGACAGATTCCCCTGATGCTGAGCCCACTGGCTCTTCAGGTCCCACTGCAGATCCTGCATATGCCACCTGGCATAATCCACCGGCAGGATGCAGGAGGCCATCAGGCCCAGTAGTCGGAGGGTCATCCTGACCGAAACCCAGGATAAGGGCTGAAAGATCAGAATCATAGCCCGAATATCCCGGACTCGCTGCTCGGGAGAATAGACCTGAAACGGTGTTGTGTCCAGAAATGCTCCAATAAAGAGGTCCTTCTGAGAGGGAATCAGGTGTGACTTCGGCACGTTGATGGAGAACCACAGCGAATGCAGGAGGTCGGCCGTAGTCTGGAGGTGGGAGAAGACTATCTGGGGCGAGCCCGCCTTCAAAAACCAGTCGTCGAGATAGGGGAAGACTGGAACCCCTGATCTGCGCAGATGAGCTGCAATCACCGCAATCCCTTTCGTGAACACCCGAGGGGAGCTGGTAAGGCCAAAGAAGAGTAAGATAAACTGAAAATGCTCGTGGCCTACCGTGAACTGCAAGTAGCGCCGGTGGGCCGGCAGGACTGAAAATGTGAAAATAGGCGTCCTGCAAGTCCAACGCTACCATCCAGTCTCCAGGGACGAGGGCAGACAAGACCTAAGCTAACGTCAACATTTTAAACTTCTCCTTCCGGAGGAAGCGGTTGACGTTCCTGAGGTCCAAGATAGGACGCAGGCCCTTGTCCTTCTTGGGTACGAGAAAGTAGTGGGAATAACAACCACAACCTACTTCTGAGGCAGGAAAGCACTCGATAGCTCCCTTGGCCAAGAGTGCCATAACTTCCTGTTGGAGAAGGCCCAGGTGGTCCTCCAACATGCGATGGTACTGAGGTGGCATGGCTGGAGTAGTAGCCTCAAAGAGGAGGGAGTAGCCCATTTGGACTATCTGCAAAACCCACCTGTCAGATGTGGCGGAGCACCAGTGGGGGAGGTGATGGCGGATCCTGCCGCCCACTGGCGATTGATGAGCCTGAAAAGTCAGATTAGGAAGGTTTGGAGGCTGAAGCAGTGGGGTGGGGGGGCGGGTTGCGGGGGGGCGGGGGGGTTGGTGGC
This sequence comes from Triturus cristatus, assembly GCF_964204655.1. NCBI lineage: Eukaryota > Metazoa > Chordata > Amphibia > Caudata > Salamandridae > Triturus > Triturus cristatus. Next base: position 520,110,041 of record NC_140595.1, on the reverse strand, counting down.
CCCCAGAACCACAGCGGTGGTTCCCAAGTCCCCGGCCGCACGAAGGTTGTTCAGCTTGTGTCGGCCTGTGGCTCTGGCCGGGACATAGTGGGGCACCCCTTCTGTAGCCACGAAAGGGGAAAAACGCAGACTGCGCCGGACGGTTGGAGAGACCCAAGGACTTGGCCGTAGCCCGTGAGTCCTTGAAATGCTCTAGAGCGCTGTCCGCCTTGTCGCCAAAATGGCGACGGGCATCAAAAGGCATGTCCATGAGAGTGCTCTGGACATCCCAAGAAAGGCCAGTCAATCTCATCCAGGCGTAGCATCGAAGGGCTACCGACGTGGAAATCGTTCTGCCTAGAGAGTCGGCCGTATCGAGCCCACAGCAGATGGTAAACTTTGCTGTGTCCCTCCCTGCGGCAACAGCCTGTGAGAGGACAGTCTGGGCCTCCTCCGGACATTGAGGCAGCAATTGCGCAACCGTGTCCCACACAGAGTGGGAATAACAGCTCAAGAGACATGCAGTGTTTACCGACCGCAGTCCCAAGCTGGCGGAAGAAGAACTTTTCTTTCCAAGATGATTCAGCTTCTTGGATTCCCTATCTGGTGGAGCGTTAGGGAATGCGCTCTTGGAGGTAGAGGCTTGGACCACCAAGCTCTCAGGGGTGGGGTGTTGAGAGAGGAAAGTGGGTTCGCCCAGGGCCAGGCAGTGGCGTCGGGCAATCAGCCTATCCACGTGAACCCCTTTGTTGGGCCTGGACCAGGTGCCCAAAAGGATGTCAGTAAGGGCATCATTGAACGGAAGCAGGGGCTCCGAAGAGCTCGCTTGAGGCTGAAGCACCTCTGTCAGGAGGTTAATCCAGATTGCCAGCGTCCAAAGCTAGAAGTGGAGAGCCTCTGCCACCCTACGCAACACCACAGAGTATAGGAGAACAAGGGTACCCCGATACGTGAACATGAGGTGAGTATATGTTTAGAGAAAACAAAGGTTTAAAGGTGGCCCTAGGGGTCCAGGTATACAGCCAGTGCTCCCTAAGGGAGACACTTTCAGGCAATTTCTCTTGTAATGAATGTTAATCACTTTGGGAGTATCTAATAATGTACAGGGGCAGAACGGTCTTGTAAGGTGGGGTATTTTATCACCACAACACAATTAAACATACATAGATAGGTTGTCCACAGAAATGGGGGAAGGTATGGGGAGCCTGTAACAAATACAGGGGCTTTATCTGCGAACCACCGGAGTTGCCGAGTGAGGACATCTCCATCTGAAACGGGGAGGGGGTGAAGCGATATATATGGTTTCATAGGTGTGATCTGTTCAGTATTACGATGTAACAGTGCTATGGACTTTGACTTAAGAAAATGTACCAGCAAACTGCAAATGTATGTTCATTTATGTGATTTTGTTATGCCCTAACTTTAATAAAAAAAGGGGGAAATAAAAATACTTGGATAATATTCAGGTGCTCACATATCAGTGAAAAAAGGGTGAAGTGACACCGTGAGGGTGAATTAAAATCTTGACATTGCATTAACAACAAGAGAGGGAACTCCACATGAATTAACAGTGTAAGGAGTTCCTGTCGTGGGGGTTGGGGGGGGGGGGGGGGACGACGACGTTTCGATCTCATGACATTGAGATCATCTTCAGGACTTTAGGTGAGCAGTCAATTATTCACATTTAGGTTGGGGCGTAGTGACTGCGGAATCAGTCAATGCAGGCAGTTAGTGGCAGTAAGATCTGGGGTCTCTCAGGATGGGGCATAGATCAGAGGTGATCCTGCCAATTCCGTAGGATGTTAGTGCCCAAATGCACGGTTGAGTTTTTTGGTGGCGCTCAGGATCAGGATAAGTGCTGGCGCCCACGTTGCGATCAAGGTGGGATTGGATACCCACTTGGTTCCATAAGCTGTGGGTCTGGCTAGAGGCGGTATAATCAAAGTGCCAAAAGTAGCTCAGGTGATTGACCCCTTTCACGGTTCAAAAACGAGCCGCTGCAAATTTATGGAGGCTGTATCTAGTAGGGGGAGCCTGTGAGGCTAAATTGTTCCTTTTACACCAGGGCTAGTTACGGAGATGCCTCTTCGTACATCGATGACATTTGACTGATGATGGGATGAATCCTCAAGGTATGCTACAAATTTTATTTAGCGAAATCACACATTGCATTTCTGGCAGTGCTTTTCCTTGGTTATGAACTTGATAACGAAGGTAGGGGGATGGCCCCCCACTTTTTGGAGAACTATGCTCAATTACAGCCTCCTTCAACCCTTAAAAAATTTCAGTCGTTGCTGGTTTTTTAAAATTTTGGTAGAACCTACATTCCTGAATATGCCCAGCGTATCAAACCGCTCTACGCATTGGTACAACCCTTTTTTTCATCTTCCAGGAACATACAGCAATACTTAGGTCTTTGCAGTCTGATCTGCTTGGGACTCAATTTTTATTAACAAGAGACAATACTACTAATTTGGTGATACGGATTGTACCGGGAACATTGGGACTCACTTACTTGACTTTCAATGAAGGGCACACTGACCCCATTTGCTTATAAATCGCATTTGTATACTCCAGCTGAGATGTGTTTCTCTTCTACAGAAAAGATTTGGACAGCAGTTCAGATGGCGATTCTGAAAGAATGCTCTTTGGCTCAGGGACAAAATGCATTTTCATGGTTTCACCAGTGCCGGCTGTAGAAGCAGTCACGAAGGCTAGTGTCCCGAATTCCAAAGCCTTACATCCACGTTGGATACAATGAGCTAGTTCTTTGACGTCAGCTGATGTCATTTTTATCTTTGACCCCTTGCGGACACAGGAGTTTTTACAATATGAACATGTTCATCCTCCTTAAGTACAAATGCATTATTTACACTGATGGGTCTGCACAGCCAGCTATTGTTTCTAAGCATGCTTTTTTGGCAGCCTGCGCAATTGTGGCAGGTTTGATTGTGGATGGGGATTCCAAATCCTCTTTGGTGCACACACAATCTCTTGGGGATTGCACCGCTCAATTGACAGAGCTAAATGTTTTGGCGCTCGAGTTTGCGATTCTTTTTACTGTGTAAGTTCCTTCAATGACAACTTATTCTTCTGGATACAAAATGATTTTCATGATTCTAAAGTCAGCGCAATTAAGCATAAAATGCTTTAGGACCGAGTGGCCGCTCTTAAGGAACATTTGCCACTTGCACGTTATTCATACTTTGAGCCATCAACGTGTGGGAGCACACGCTGTTGGTAATTCATTGGCAGATGAGGCAGCCAAATCTGCAGTAGCGACTTGTTCAGTAGCAACAGTCACTAGGTCTATGACTAAAATTGAGGAGGATATTCTTGCTACTATTGCTGCGACAAAAGAGGGTACGGAGTTTGAGAGGTTTCCCTTCATGTTACACAGCCCACTTGTTGTCTGATCAAATTCCATTTGCAACTATTCCATCTGTTGATTCCCAACAAGAACCGCAGACTTGCTTTAATAGTGGGGGCACAGGAAGGCGTTGCTTCTGCACATGCTGGGGTGACAGCGACTATTTCTCTTTTACAGCAACGTTTTTGGTGGAGTGGTTTGTACCAACAGGCACGTAAATAAGTTCTTTCCTGTGACATGTGTCAACAGATTAAGCCTTCAACAGTTTCACATCCACCTCACACCCAACTGTATATTTCAAATCAACTGTTGGTTGTATTTATCTTGATCACTGCGGTCCTCAGACATCTGCAAATGCTTTTAAGTACATCTTGGTTGTAGTGGATTCGTGCACTAGATTCCTTTGGGTTTGTGCGCAAAGTAGTGCCGACACTCAAACTGCTATAAAAGATTTGCGTGCATTTGTTGGGACATTTGCCTGTGGCACCTTCCATTCTGACCAAGGTCCTGCTTTTGACTCTAAGGCTTACCAGGATGGGATGAAGTCTCTGGGCATGCAGGTGCAATTTTCGTCTCCATATCGGCCTAAGGGCAATTCTGTTGTGGAGCAGATGAACTGTGATTTAAGGCAATCTTTAACAGCGAGAGTATTAGGTAGTGGTCGGGGCTGGTTGACTCATCTATGTGGAGTTCAACGTGCACTTAATCTCCCTTGAAGATCTCTGGGTGGGCAGACCCCATACGAAATGCTCTTTGGCATTAAAATGTTTGTGCCAGACCTTGTTTTCCTAGACGTTGTGGCGGCTGCCGCAACGTTTGACGTAGATAACCATTGTGCTATGTTACAGGATCTGCAAAAGGCTTGTAATTCACAAGCAAAAGCCAATTTGCTCACTTCCGCAGATACGGCTGTGCAGATTCCGGTTTCTGTCCGGCTTCCTGAAGGTAGAGATCTGGTCCTAGAGAAGGTGGAGAACAAAAAAGAATTTGGTCCTTCATACCTTGCACCGGTCAGAGCCCTTGGTTTAAAAGGCACCTGTACTGTGATTCTACCTCCACTACCTGCCGTAAGGAGAATCGTTACATTTCAATCAACCATGTCAAGCTACACCATATGGCAGATACTGAATAGTGTACCTACAAGTGTTCCACGCTGGGATATTTCACTGAATCCGTTGGCTTGTTTCCTCGACTATTCCCCAACAAATGGAGGGGGAGATGGAATCTCCAAATGATTTGTTGCCTCTTTTACATTCTACATCTACAACGGTGGATAATGAGTATGCTTTTCCTCCAGTTGACGTTATAACTGACATTCCTAAAAGTACAATTCATTCACCTTCCAATGAAAACAACTCCAGTTGTTTCAACTGGGGTCCAGTGATTACTATATGGACCGTAATAGCTTTTCTTCTGATACATCTACGTCATCATCTGTGGCGGAGTCCCCTACATGTACCAGTCTTTTCATCTCCGGGTTAAAAAAGACTAACCTGGTCCCGCCCTGGACATACGCCTGGATGGTGCAGATGATGGTGTTTCTCTTTATGTGGATTGGGTTCGCGACTGTGTTTTTCCTGTTGATTAATAGTCCTTACTTACCTGAACGCTCTGCTGTGAACTTGGTTAATGGTGTTCCGGCCCCTCACACTTCTCATAAAATGAAAAGAGATCAAGCACTAGTTAATAGTTCAGCTTTTCAAGTTCTTGATGGCATTGTTTGGGATAAAGTATCAGTCACTATCCATGGCCTGACCGAGACTTTGAACATTCCATACGTATTACACGTTTCTTTAGGAGATGTGGTTTTGCCTGGAATACACTCTGATGACTGGAATGTTAACGCCGTTTATTCATTGTTTTCAGATTTAAAATATTATACTGCTTTTGACACTGAAGATTTGTATTTGAAATCATCAAATTATGCAGGTTTATTCTGTTACCAACATACTGGCCATAATTTGTTAAATAAAACAAATACTCAGAGCCATTTTCTAATTATATCCAGTGGGAACATTGACCAACCCCACTTTCGGGGATCTCAAATACCCAACATGTAAATTTATGCATTTTACTGTTTACAATCTTTATGACCCGGTGTCCTACTTTCATAAATTGAAGATGCCCGCTCAAATAAAATTTATGCTGACCCATACTGAATTAGTTTACTCATCTTTCATAACTGATTTTTCAGTGAAAGGTTATGATTACTGAAAGGACACGGTTGATTTAAAATCCATTTGGGGTACTAAAGATTGGCAAATGCAGGGCACTGAATTATTGCATCGCGCATGTCTGATGCAGTCTCAGTTCATATTTTTAAATGAGACTGTAAGTAAGTAAATCTTTATTCGGTTATAATGAAACAGTAATAACCATTAAAGTACATACATGAAAAATATCAGCAAAAATGTACAAAAAGGCTCCTTTTAAAAATATTTTACCCAAGATTCGCTCTATGTTTAAAAATACATTTTAAAAGCGTGCTTACGCATTTCGTGATCAGCGCGGAATTTAAAAATTGCAGGTACAACATAGCAGGACGACATCTTCTAAAACCAAGGGTTCTCAACAATGGTGTTAGCCAGAGATTACGATGAGAAGAATAGTATTTACAAAACAATACAGTGTGCATGGTTGATTGTTCCGAAGTCTCATCGCAAGGACACAGCATTAGACACTCATTCCAGTTTGGATTTTTAGGGAAGGCTACAAGCTTATGAAAGAAATTCAGTCTGAATCGTGTCAACAGGAAACGTTCAAATTGTGGCTCAACATAGACCAAATACGGTTCCATTTCCAATGTAGTCATGACCATTAAAGAGTGTTGGACAGATGTTTTACTTATCTGCTTGCTCAACTGGGATTCTTCCATGTGGCTAAGGGCCTTCATTTTTAGATCTTTCTTCGATATTTCTGCAATTAATTCGGGCTTAAAATATTTTTTGAGGCCAAGATCTGTGAGAACATTTTTCACATAGAGCAGCCACTCAATTTTACCCATATGTTCTAAAGACATACAGTCGGCCACCATTTCTTTTGTGAATGAGTTGTCCGTTGACGTCCAAATGCGACGCCACAGCAAAAGAGGTTGAATCTTCACCAGATCTTCAATATGGGGAATTCCGATTTCTGCGTGGCAGACAAAGGTCGATGCTCGCTTTGGTGCCATCAGAAGAAATCGGATAAATGTGTTCTCCGCTACCTGCAGAGCATTGGTATTTTTGTGTCCCCAAAGGCCCGCCCCGTAGAGTGCCGTGGAATGGCACTTAGCTTTGTAAATACGGAGAAGCTCTTGTGGTGGTCTCTTTCCTAGCTTCTGGGAGAACTTTAGGAGAGCGATTATTGCTCGCAAAAGTTGGTGTTTGCGAGCTTCAATGGCTGCTTTCCAGTTGAGTTTATCATCATGACCCCTAGGTATGGGTATTGTGTGGTTGACTCGATTCTCTCTTTATCCACACAAATGGTAATCATTCCCCTTTTCTTTCCCTTACCTGCCACCATCACATATGTTTTTTTAATGTTTATTTTGAGATCCAGGCTAGTCATAAAGTTAGAATATCTATCTAAGGCTTTCTGGAGTTCTCGCGGGGCGCGTGCCACTATTACAGCATCGTCTGCGTATAAGAGCGCAGGGACGAGACGTTTTTTTACTCGTGGGAGGTCCTGGGCCTCTTTCAGCATCTCAGCTTCAAGTCTGTTGGTATAGAGAGAAAATAGAAAGGGGGCCAGGACACAACCCTGCCTCACACCCCGCTCTACCTTGAAGGAGTCAGATAATTCGCCCTGTGTTCCAAAACGTACCCTGGACGAGGCATTGGAATAAAGTGCACAGAGGAGATATAGTAAATCAGAATCTATGCCCATATCTGCGAGCACTGACCAAAGTCTCGAATGAGAGACGCAGTCAAATGCCGCAGAAAGATCGACATAGACCATGTATAGCCTTCCTTGCTTTACTGATACATATTTTCCCACCAGTAGTGATAAATTCAGTGCCTGTTCAATAGTTCCGAACCCCTCTCTAAATCCAAATTGGATATCAGATAATATATTGTGATCGTTTACCCATTCCTGGAGGCGCTGGAGGACCACTCTGCCCAGGACTTTCCCGAGCGAGTCCAGTAATGAGATTGGCCTGTAACAGGTCACATCGTCCCTATCTCCCTTCTTGAATATAGGGACCATAATCGATTGGGTCCAGGACTTAATTAGCCCGCACTTCATCACTGCGTCAAACACTCGTTTTAAAATTGAAGCCCATAAATCTAGTTGAAACTTAAAAAAATCAACCGGTACGCCGTCTGGGCCGGGGGCTTTTCCGCATTTACTTTTTTTAATGGCATTTATAATTTCATTCATGTCAAAGTTTAAAAAGATCGGAAATATACTAATTTGTGGGGTCTGTTCGCTTTCTTCTACTGATTTGGTTCCTATTGATTTCCCGAAAACTTTAGAAAAATGATTTACCCATGTTGGGCCATCGATTGCTGCTTCTAGTGTAGGTTGGTCACAGAGATCGTTCAGAAAGGGGGTCTTTACGACTTTCCAGAACTGCTCGCTATTTCTATTCTGCGAGCTCTCGTACAGTTGGTCCCAGAGCGCTTTCTTCAGTTCTTGTTTCCTAGTTTTGCAAGCTAGTCGATAGGACCTCCTCAAGGTACGAATCTCCTCTTGCTCTCTTACGGATTTTGTTAATGCTTTTTTTAGGGCTTTGTGCGCTGAAGTGCATTTATGGTCGAACCACCCTTTTTTTTTCCCGCCCCTATTCCTTTTCTTGTTGCCTGTTAAAAAATCCCTTGCTTTCTCCATAATTAGACCGAAATTGTGAAGAAGGTCTTCTTCACTAGTATCAGTTTCCAAGCACTTCACAATTGCGGGATATACCGCATGAACTACATTATTTGTTATGGCTGCTGGGTCGATCTTTCCCCAACCTAAAGCATAACCGTTTATTTTTGCGAGATAAATATTGTTCTGAGCGAGAGCAGTCATCATCAATTGGGGTGTAAATTGCACCTGGCCAATGCCCAATTCAAATACCAATGCCACATGGTCGCTTAGAGTGTTGGTCAATAGTCTAAAGCCCTGGGCCTCATTCTCAAGAGTTGCTGAAATCAGTATGTAGTCTATCGTCGACTCCCAACCCCTACCCAAATATGTAGCCTGTGGTTGCCCGGTAGCGATGTTAATTTCGTTTAGAATCACTAGACCGAGTTCTGACATTGTTTCATTTAATAGGTCTCCTACCTTGGTGTGACAGAAATGAATCATGTTATTTTCTGTTTGTTCTGCCATGCCACAGATTTTGGTATTTTTTTTTATCGCAGGGGTGATGATTAAAGTCGCCACACCACACGATGCTTGGGACATCTAATCCTTGCATCTTTTTAGTCAAAGTTGAGAGTTTATTACGGATGGACCCCAGTAAATCTGCTCTCTCGCTTTCTGGCAGATCATCATACATATTTACCAGAATTATTGTTCCGTTCTTGGGGAGTGAAAGTTTCAGTGTCTGGTAGTTGGAATATAGGCCAAGAGGTGTTATTTTTAGTCCCACTATAGTATTTTTTATAAATACCGTCAAACCCCCCTTAGCCCTTCCGTGAGCACTTGGCACTGCCGATGTGAAATAGGTTTTATAGCCTAACAAATGCTGTTCATTGATAGACCATGTCTCCTGTAGGCAGATTATATGATAATCCTCAGCAAATTCGAGCAGACTCCCGTTCGTTATTTTTGTATATAGGCCAGCAATGTTCCATGACATAATTTGTATTTTTAGGTCGTTATTTGTGCATTTATTTATAGAGGCTGCCTCTACAACTGGTTGATGCTCTACATCTCCCTTCACCAGAGTTTGATGGGCGAAGGTATTCCCCTGAGTGATAATATCAGGTCCTCTAGGTAATGTTGGAGTGGCTAATAAGTCGGGATTGCTATTTTCTATTACTTGCATTTCTAGGCTATTGCTTCGAAAAACAATGTCCTTGGGTGATTTTTGGTTTGCCATAATAGGTTTTTGTAATCGAGCCTGTTCTGCAGAGAGTCAGTCTACGTTTTCCAAATCGGCCAAGACTGAATAACGATTTTGAGTAGGTAAATTAAACCTGGGGAATTGTTCAGCATGGTAGTTCTGGGGTGGGTGATAAAATGGATGATTTGGGCGCTGGAATAGGTGTTGGTCATTAATCAACCGCCTCCCCCTAGGATGCGGATTGAACGGGTAGTTGGAAAAATTTTGGTAGGGAGTTTGCTGATCGACTTCTCTCCAAGCTGAAAAGAGGTTTTTTGCAGAATGAGATTTAGAATAAGAAACTAATTCCCGTGGATAGAAATAGTTGACATAATGCGTCGTGATAGCGTCCCCCCCTCTAGCTTGATACCAGTCTCCAATACATCTCACAGCTCTGTGATCCCTAAAATTTATTATTATTGCATCCCCCTTCTTTTCTTTAGGTCTAGTTCCCACCCAACTGGTGCGTCTCACCATTAAAATGTCCCCGTTTATATCAGCGGGAAGTGGTCGATTTTCATTTAGCCAATAAATGATTTTATTTTTTAAAGCGTAGAAGTTTTCTCTGGTTCCCTCTGACAGTTCAGGTACCCCTATCATAACGATGGTATACGGGGCTGATTCTGGGGGTAGGTCTACCCTTCTACTTGATGCAATATTCTCAAATTGGGTTGGCCTTTCATCAATTCTTTTGACCAAGGTGTCTTTTACTTCCCTGCTTATTTCTTTATCTTTGGGTGGGAAGATGGTTCTACTTTTATCAATTGTTTTATTGGGGGATTTTTCCACTAATTTCCCACCCAGTGCAGTGCTTGTTTCCCTAGGAGTGCCACTAGTTGATGGTTGTTCTAACACAGTGGAGGGGGGAATCGCTAAAGCAGTAGTGTTGATTTTATTCTGGTTTTTTAGGTATTCAGAATAGGTCAGATTATTCCCTTCGATCTGTTTGCCCAAGTCATCCAAATGCAGGCTTATTAATCTTGTCCTCTCCAAGAGAGGAAGTAGGAGAGACTTGATCATATCATAGTCTCCATTTTAGTCAATAAATCACCCATCAAATCTTGATCAATGGGAATTCCTCTTGTGTTAGTACTAGAGGAGCAGTTGTTTGGCGCTGCTGGGCCAGTGGGAATAGGATTTTGCACAGAGGATCTAGTCTTCTTATTTTTGGCTACATGTGTTTTGGCTACATGTGTTTTAGCGGGAGGGCCTCGTCTCTTTTTTAAAACGTGTCTGTTTTCGTGGATCTCTCTAATCGATGGTGGAGAGATATCCAAATTCGGTGAATCTGATAGCCCAGATGTAGTTAGGATACTTAAATGATCCGACGGGATAGGCACTCCTGGGAAATTTGTTAAGAGGGTTATTACTTCCTCATTTTCAGAGGTGGGGCCAGTTCTCTCAATTATCACTCCTGGAGAAAGTGCCTTCCCGATTGTTCCCAGTGAAGAGCGTTTACCAGTTAACAAGTCAAGTAAGAGGCGCTTTTCAGTATACGCAATTTCCTTCTCCAGAACAGTAGTCACACGTTTGAAAAATTGATCTATTGTGCCGGAGACAGGTCCCTTAGATGTGTTGACAGTTAGGGTGCGTGATTTCCCTGCTTCTAGTGACATACTAGTAGCCCAGCCAGCAATAATGCTGTGGAACAGACCCCAAAGCCAAAATCAATTTAAAATGTATGTACAGTGCAAGGACAGAGGGAACTTATAGAAGGGTGTAACGTTTACCACACAATAAACGTTAGAGTTGTGGCCCGTCCCGTCCTCAGTCGTCCTCCGACGGCCTCAGACGGCCCGCTCTTTGCCCGGTCTTCGCCCCGGGCAACGTCCCGCGCGCGTCAGGCTTGCACGCGGGGACACGGCACCGTAATGAGGCTAGGGTGCGGGAGGGGAGGAGCCGGGAAGAGGAGACAGCTGCGAACACCGCCGAGCAGCCTGGTCCTCGCAGTCCCGGTTAAGAGTAGTCCAAACTATTATCGCCTCCCAAACAGCACAACGTCCGCGGGCAAAGCACACAGCAACCGTGGAAGTCAGCAGCAGCAGCCAGATTACTGCACTCAATACGAAGAGGCCTGCTGCTGTACACTGACTGCATCACACTCTGGCTACTTCAAATAATAGTGCTGTTGACGTTGTGCTGGTGCGTCGAGACTGTACAACACACTACTTCTTATGGTTTAGTCACAGCTAAATTCTCCCTCTGTTCCGCTGCTTATAACATGTGGCAACCACACACCAATTACACTACTGAGGACTTGACTGTCAGGTTTCAGAATGGCTCTCTTAACTCTTCAAGCATTAACCCCTTTGGGATGGTTATTGTGGCTAATGAGCTCAAATGCATGTCAATTACGCTTTTTGAATACCACAAAAGGCTTTACTCAAAGTAGGCCTGACCCTTGTTTTCTACATTCCCATAGTGTTACCACATATTTTGAGGGTAAACCATGTCAACAATGGTTAGATCATTCCACATTGTCTTCTGTGAAACAGCATATTTCCCTTTTATCAAGTGACCACGATCTTGCTGATTTTCTTTTGGTTCCTAAATCCCCTCCCACAAAATGTTTTGTTCATGCCGCATATAATGAATTTTGGTAGCTTTTCAGATGGAAGCAGCAGTGCGCCTGTGCCAAAAATGACCAAGGTAATTTAGAAAAAGTTCTAGCAGTGGTCGATAACATTAATACACGGTCTTCTCGTATATATACTTTGGATAATTTTGTATCATTAGTTATTGACATTGTTCAACATGAGGGGTCTGTTTTGTAACATGGTCAAAATCAGTTACGTTCTGTGATACAATTTGGTTGGACCTTGCAAACACTCAAAAGTGGTAAAGTACCATGAGATTATCTCAATGCTTCAGCACTGTATTTACCATTTAATTTAACAGATACAGAAATTAATGTCGATGAAGAATGTAACATACAGGATGTAACATATTGAAAAACTAGACCAATTACCATTTTCTGTGGCAGAAACAAATTCAGCTGTGTGGTTAATACATGGGGTGATTTCACTGCCTCTCTCATATCCAATTTATGGCCTGCATGAAACACTATCCGGTTGGTAGATAGAAGCCCCTCTGCAAAAGCTATCTTCTTAATTATAGTCCCCGCCTTTCACGTTTAGGTGTCAACAAGCAGATAAAGAGGGTTTCCTTACAGGGGAGGATTCTGACTCTACAGTGGGACATTGCCCAGTCAGCAAACAAGTCAAACTTCACGGTATCTGCAACATTTTGGCCCCTAATTTAGCTTATTTTTAAAGGGTACCCCAGTCCCAGCTATTATTCCCGTACTAAATTTGCATTCTAACTGCAGTTATCTTACTTTAAATAATCACAAAAGCTGAGCCTTGAGGGCTGGCATTCCGTGTATAGTGATAGTTTCACAACGTGTTACAAGTTGCAGTATTGCCTGTTTCCACCCCCGCATGGGACTTTGGATAGTTCGCTTTGGCCTTCCATTCCAACTTTGAAAACTGATTTCAATAAGCTAAGCAGACTCAAAGCTCTATTGTTTCAACAAGAAGTGGCTCTCACATCAGCTTGTGAGACCTACGAATTGCAGGTGGCGAGAACCACAAGTACTGCTAAACACGAATCTCATACTCCATTTTGGGGAATTAATTCACCAAATATTTGATGAGTCTAATACAGAGTGCCTGCCCACTTTTTAGGTCTCGCCTGACCCAGCGCATGCGCTGGTCTGGCGAGACTTAGAGAGGGCTCCAAAAAGTGCTACCAGGCCAGGCTAGAGCTACAGTGCATGTGCGCAGGCGCGCGCACACCGCGCTTTACCGCGATTACTTTCACTTTCGCGGCCGCCTTGATGTTTGATCGTGATCACTTTCGCAGCCGCTTGGCATAGCCAATAGGTCTCGCTTTTGGGACCTTATAAGTATTTAGTTATGCAACTGTGCCATGGCTAAACACTTATAAGATCCCAAAGGCGAGACCTATTGGCTATGTCAATGCTTGTTTATAAACTAGTGGGTTTCGGGCTTGTCACCTCCTTTCATACTTTTTTTGGAATAATACTATTTTTTCGAGCGCCATCGGAGGGTTTCCTCTGGCGCTCCTGCTAATTTGTGGCGTACTAGTACTTCTATTGCTGCTCAGCAATGGCTGCTCGATCTGTGGAGCTGCCAAACCCGGTACAGTTGCAGCTGTACCGTGATCGGATGCTCCAGCTTTTTGGTTCAATGGCATTAAAGGATTTTAACAATCGACCTTCTGTTATGCCTGCTTTACCTGCATGCAACCTGTGTTCCACTGCCTCCAGTGCCCTTTTCGATTGTCCCTAAATGTCTGCCTGTCCAATACAACACACGCTGCCCTAGATTTTGAACTGTTAATGGGTCAGTTGAAGGCCCATGACCAGGAATGTTTCATGGGTAGGTGCCTGGTGTGCGATCCTCTACTGGAGCTACGGCAGACTTGAGTACCTGTGCTCTGGCACAGCGTCTCTTGGATCCGAGTTTCAAAGTTAACACAGGTTGCCTTGATATGCTCTTAACGGCCCCTGGATATGAGGAGCATGTGTGCTCATTCGACTTACTTAATTGGATGGCATATCTTTTTACTATGGAAGGTTCAGATAACATAATGGAGTTTATGGCATTCCGCTTGACTCGCAATACTTTTGTCTCTGAAGATTCGCTGCAAATGGATATATTTTTGTATACCCAGTTGGCTGTTTTTAAATGTAAGAATTTTTTGACCGCACCTTTTCTAATTGGAATACCACTGAGTCGCTTTGCCTCTGCTTACCTCTGAATTTTGTTTTAGCCCAGTGTTAACGACCTGCCCAAGGGGAGGGTGTAACAAGGTACATAAGGACATTGTCGTTTTTCTCCAAGTTAGCATGAGCAAGCTGCAGCTTGCCTGCTGCTTTGCGCATGTTACTACACGTCTTTAATTTTGAAATAACCTCTGGCACATTTCACATGAGAACTCATCGCTGTGTTCACTCTCTGCAGGTTCCTAGGATTTTGACTGAACATTGTGAGCAAGGTCGAACAACAATACCACTTGTTATTTTGTTCCGGCCAGGCCTTAGCCCTTAGACAAAACATACCGATGCAGCTGTTTGGACAACGTACAGTGGTTTTTATTAGGATACACGAATAGGTAGCACATACTTGGAGAAGGACCTTTCCAGGGAGAAGAGCGAGGCAGCACCTATGATGTAGATCTACCATCTATAGGCTAAGAATGGCACCTGCTGACAAAGCCCAGAGTTTTAATATATAATAATACTGCATCTTAGCAAGGGGAGGGAGGTTAGGCACTATGGTCTTTTCATGATGACATCTCCCTTCATGATTTATGGACTAGCTGCTATGCTGACTTTATTTTCACTAAGCATTTTCCTGCTTGTTCTGGCACGAATACTGCATGTTAGGGCGCGTTAGTTAAAAAAAATGTTTTAATCAGTTTCAGGTCTCTTTCAGATCTGTGAGCGAAAGGGTGTGTCTGGTTACCAAGATTCCTGAGAGATCTGGGAGTGCTGTGTTCTGGGGTGTCTAATCATTGGTTTCTCGGAGTGAGTAGGAGAGCAAGTGAGACACTGTAGCTTGTCGGTCCGGGGCTCATGGGTACTAAGGCGGCAGGATGAGTCAGTCCCTATACATCAAGATCCTATAATCCTGCTCATAGTTCTGTTCTTGGGCAGAATCCCTGCAACAGGCGAGACCTGAAAAGGTGAACGGAATTATACCAAAGTTGGCATCAAAGCAGGCCCTTTTCTCAAGGAAGTGCTTTCACTTAGGTTGGTGTAAATCGTTTGGTTTGGAAACATTAGCATTACAAAAGAGCTTTTTTAGCTTAAAATGGAGCCAGCCGGTCAATAAAACTCTGGACAAAGTTATCTGGGTAATTAATGTGTAAATGGTACATTAACCCTGTTTCTGATCAATTTTGCAGACCTACATGTAAAAAAGTAAAATAATCTGATTGGTGAGGGTGTTTCTTCGCCAGTCATCTTATTCCTTCTACGCTCTATGAACCCAAAACAAGTTCAGGGACCTGAAGCTCTCAAATTAGTTTACTGAACCTTGACGCAACAATGTTTTGGAGGCAGGGGGAGCATCCCCTAGATCAGTGGAGAGGGGTGCACAAGGGGAACACCGCCAATGTTCAAGTAACTTTTTTAGAAAGTGTTTTTATTTTATCACGGTCCTTTGGACAGCCCACTAAAGTCCACAAACCCTGCTCCAGGATCCACAGTCACCCTGCTAGGTGGTGGTGATGTGGGAAGGAGGGTCCTAAACAGCTTGTCAACATCCTGCAGTATCTAGAGACCGGTTTGTAGAGCGTGCAGAATCCCCCCAAACATACCAAAGTTTGCAGGTTAGTGTACCACAAAACATGGTTTGTGAACATTAAAATCTTTTTTATTTTTCAAAAGGAAAAATACAGGGCCAGCCCACAGACCAAACTGAAGACATGCCGAGGAGGTGGCAGCTCGTGGGGGGTTGGGCGCAGGGTCTGGCATCAGCCAGGCCTTTCTGTCAACCCCCACTTTGCATGGTCTATGTACAGCAGGAGTAGGCTTTGCTCAGCAGTTTGGGCATGGATCTGGCCACAGGCCACGCCCTTCCAACAAACCACACTGCGCATGCCTAAAAGCCTTGCACTGTGAAGGTTGCCAACCTGTGCCAGCTTTGGGAAGGGCCTTGCCCCAGAACAGGCCCTGCTGGAAACTCCAGCTGCGTTCAGCTAAATGCTGAGTGCTATGGTGATTGACCACCCGCGGCAGGCAGAATATTTTCACTGTGTTTTTTAAAGTGAATTTCTGAGTTTTTTTCCCAAACATATCGTACGGTATCATTACCGTAGCAAACTTTAACTTCAGTTTAACCTTGGTTTTTATTCAGTGCAGAGATACATTATCCACTGGCGGTCGCCAGTAGATAGTTATAGTTAGGACCTATTTTCCATAGGAAATCCGCAACATTCTATTGGGAATTTCTTTGACGCCGATTGACGAATCTTCGCGAAATTCTCCAAACTTTTGGCCAGCTCCGCTCCTACCCTGAAAGTTTCGTGGTGATTCGTCAAGCCGGGGCCGAGAAAAAAGGGGGGTCCCAAAACACGTTTTCCCCATGCAATT
This sequence comes from Triturus cristatus, assembly GCF_964204655.1. Taxonomy (NCBI): domain Eukaryota; kingdom Metazoa; phylum Chordata; class Amphibia; order Caudata; family Salamandridae; genus Triturus; species Triturus cristatus. Next base: position 520,093,553 of record NC_140595.1, on the reverse strand, counting down.
TCCCATAGGATCTGTTGTCGCAGCTACAGCCCGAACCGCTGAACGGAATGACACCAAATTTGGCAAAGAGGTAGTACTCAGTTCGGACTCGTGCCTTTTGCATATTTGGTGTGAATCTGTTCAGTAGTTCCTGAGAAAATTAGGGTAAAAAAAGTGTGTGATCTCTATGGCCGCGGAGGATCCGCGGACCCTACCCGCACCGTACGCGAACCCTCCCCGAACGGAGCGCGCACCCTCCCTATCGCGCGCTGAATGCCAATTGGCTGTCGAGCGTCTCTACATTCGAAACCAGGAACTGTTGGCGGCCATTTTCTGCCTCGGTAGAAGCGAGGCTGAAGAAGCAAGGGGAATAAGTGCGTAAAACATATAAAGGGGGCAGAGTGGAAATACTCTGACCCTCTAGAGGTGCTTAGGGGGTCCCAGAAGGCCCCCTGGGGCCCCCCCCCCCTTTTTTTTTAAAAAGCGGCGAAATGCGAGCACGGTGCGCGCATCCTATCGCGTTGGATGCACGGATTCTCTCGCGGTGGGTGCGCGGATCCACGGCAACGTTTTTTGAAAAACGACAAGAAATCATTGGTTGTATAACAACTTTCTACACTGAAAGGTAGGGTGTATATTTTTGTTTTTTAAAGGTATGATTGTTATTGGTTAACAAAAACAGATTGTAAGGAACATTATATATGATAAGCTGATATGTTGAAAAGTCAAGCACACTTCCTGTCTTGTGTAGGTACATTGTGTGCTGAACTTGTGACCTGTGAGCTCAGTGCAGTGTTCCATGTCCTGTTTCTATGGTAACAGGCAGAAGGCAGATTGGGGGAAGGGTTGAAATGTATTTCAGTTGGAAAGGGTTGAAACGTTTAACCAATAGAAATGTGTGTTTGCTTTTGAGTTTATGTGCGAAGGATTGTGATTTGATGTTTACATGTATATGTGTGGAAAATGAAAGGGAAACTTTTTCATTCTTTGCTTTTGCTGAGAGGTGCACAGTGCAGAGATTCTGTACAAGAAAATATGGTGAGTGATTGATATACTCCTTAATCTACAAAAGAACTTGAAAGATGAGTTATTTAATTGTGAGGGGATGTATGTAGACTATTTTAATCAGACTAATGTATTTTTCCTGCTAAAGTGTAGGGAGTACTTCTTTTCTCTACAATGTATGTGCATGTAGAAACCATTCAGTGATAGGCATTTGTGTTTTTCAAGTGTTTGTAGACAGATAACTGTGCAGTTTATATTTTGGTAGAATTAGAAACCAGTCATTGTTTATGAATTTGTGAAATGAGTTATGTTATATTTCTATACTAAAATGTAGTACTACTTCTAGATGAAGAAATGTGTTTTGATATAGTGCAAGGGATAGTGTTGTTTGTCTAGAATCACACAGTGAGTCTGTGTGCATTTGGGAACCACTGTGAGAGAAGCATTTGGTAACATTGTGCATTTGCTGACAGATAACTGTTTTAAAACATGTTATGTTGTCAAGTTTTAGTAGCATTAGAAGACAGTTATGGCTTATGCTTTCATTATATGAGTCAGGCTTTGACATAAAAGTGCAGTCCTGAAATATGTAGATTGTGTGCAGTTCGCTTACCACTTGCATTGTAGTGAAGGAGTTTTGGTAAACTCATAGGGATAGTGGTGCTTGTCTAGAATCACACTGAGTCTGTGTGCATTTGGGAACCACTGTGAGAGAATCATTTGGTAACATGTATTTGTTGACAGATAACTGTTTTAAAATCTGTCATGTCGTGACGTTTTAGTAGCATTAGAATCCACTCTTTGCTTATATGTTGATTAAATGAGTCATGCCTTGACACTGATGTGCTGTACTTAAATATGTAGATTGTGTGCAGTCCCCTTACCCCTTCCACAGTAGTGAATGAGTTTTGGTAAAGTGCTAGGATAGTGTTGCTTGTCTAAAATAACACTGAGTCTGTGTGTATTTGGGTAAGGATTGTGAGAGAAGCATTTGGTAACATTGTGTATTTGCTGACAGATAACTGTTTTAAAACCTGTATTGTTGTGAAGTTTTAGTAGCATTAGAAGCCAGTCTTTGCTTATGCGTTGATTAAATTAGTCAGGCTTCGACATAAAAGTGAAGTCCTGAAATATGAAGATTGTGTGCAGTTCGCTTACCACTTCCACAGTAGTGAATGATTTTTGGTAAACTTCTAGGTGTAGTGGTTGCTGTGTAGAATCACACTGAGTCTGTGTGCATTTGAGAACCACTGTGAGAGGCATTTGGTAACATCGTGTATTTGCTGACAGATAACTAATTTAAAACCTGGTATGTTGTCAAGTTTTAGTAGCATTAGAAGATAGTCTTTGCTTATGCATTGATAAAATGAGTCAGGGTTTGACACTAAGGTGTAGTACCACGAACCATTCTGTTCACTGTGGCAGAACTGAAAATTTAAACGTTTTACCTAAGCAGTGTCCTAGAAGTAGTCTGATTATTTAGTCAGAATCTAAGTACCAAATAGACTGCTTCAAATGTCTATGCAGTATGCATGTAGTGTTCTAACATACTATACACTTGTCTTTTACACCTTCAATTCCCTAGTCAGTATCCATACACTTCCAGGAAACATCCTGTCACTTCCTTTGCAGTCCTCTAGAGACCCATTCAACACCATGTACTAATCCATTCACTGTGCCAAAACCCAAACACTTATAAATTCACCCAGACACTCTCTTTCCAGTACTCTGATTCAGTCACTGACTAAGTATTCATGCACAGAGCCAGGTCTTTGCATATGGACTTCTTCAAACCCCTATCCACTATGCATGCAGTCCTCTAAGCACCTACACACTTGTCTTTCACTCCTTCAATTCCCCAGTCAGTATCCGTTCACTTCCAGCAAATACCCTGTCACTCCATTTGCACTCCTCTAGTGACCCATTCAGCATAATGTACTAATCCATTCACTGCGCCAAACCCTAATAAATTCACCCAGGCACTCTCCTTGCAGTACTCTAATCATTCAGTCAGTACCCAAGTACTCATTCAGTGACCCAGGCCTTAGTATTATGGACTGCTTCAAACCGTTATCCACTATACATGCAGTCCTCTAACCACCTACACAATGGTCTTTCTCACGTTCAATTCCCTAGTCAGTATCCATACACTTTCAGGAAATACCCTGTCACTCCCTTTGCAGTCCAATACTGACCCATTCAGCATCATGTACTAATCCATTCACTGTGCTAAAACCCAAACACTTATAAATTCACCAAGATACTACCAAGATACTATCTTTGCAGTACTCTAATCATTCAGTCAGTGCCTAAGTATTCATACACTGAGCCAGGCCTTAGCACATGGGCTGCTTCAAACCCCTATGCACTATGCATGCAGTCTTCTAACCACCTAGACACTTGTCTTTCACACTTTCAATTTCCTAGTCAGTATCCATACAGTCCAGCACTGTGACTGCCTTTGCACTCCTCTAGTGACCCATTCAGTACCAAGTACTAATCTATTCCCTGTGCGAAAAGCCTAGCACTAATAAATTCCCCTAGGCACTCTCTTTGTTGTAGTCTAATCATTCAGTCAGTACCCAAGTAGTCATGCAGTGAGCCAGGCCTTAGCACATGGACTGCTTTAAATGCCTATGCAGTATTGATGCAGTCCTCTAATCACCTACACAGTTGTGTTTCACACCTTGAATTCCCTAGTTAGTATTCATACTCTTCTAGCAAAAACCCTGTCACTCACCCAGTGTGCCTCCTTATAGTACTGTAATTATTTAGTCAGTTAGCATGTAGTCTTTTAGTGAGGTAGGCTTTAGGGCATGAACTGCTTCAAAGTAGTATGCACTATGCATGTAGTGTTTTAACGATCGTGACACTTGTGGTTCAGGGCTATAGTTTCTTAGTTTTCATATAAAATGTGTTTGTACAGTAATGGAATAGTATAAATTTGAAAGTTATTAATATACATTTATTTGTGATTCTTTTTTACAGATACAGAATAGGAGTGTTTCTCATCCGTTTGCTCTCTTCTCGTGCAAGATTGTTTGGATGAAGAGTCCTTCGGTGTTTCATCATACTTGCCGTGCGAGTATTTCTTGTTAGGATCCCCTCGCAACAGAACTCTTTTGCAAATCTTGCACGTGACCAAGGTGGCATTGATCTTTGTTTGCTCCTTGGGAAAAGTAAAAAATTTCCACACCACTGAAGGAAAACGTTGTGGGCATGGTGCCTTCTGCAAAAAAAAAATCCTCAGATTCTGTAAATATTTTAAAGCGGCAACAATTACAGTTTTTGTAGGTTAAACGTATAAAATTTTGTTAGCTGTATACATTTTATATATCTGTGATTTGTTTCTTGTGGTATTTTGTTAAGAATACCATGTTTTTTTTTTCACAATCTTTTTGATTTTGTAGGTCTGTCATCGACATCCGTGGTTCCCACAGGAGTGTTCCGCTTTGTTGTTTTGTATTATGGTTGTTACATTTTGTTTATTAGTTTATTGTTTATATTTATGTTAATAAAAATATAAAGTTTGAAAATAGTTTAACGTTTATATATTTATTATTATAAAAAATAAAGTTTGAATTTTTTTTTAATAATGTCTTTGGTTGTTCTCTTAAGTGCTGTGTGACTCTTTCTTGTTCTTATTACTGTTATTTGATGGAGTCCACCATGGTGTTAAATTTTGGGGCACTTATCGCTGGAATACTAGTGATATCTGCAGTTTGCACCAACTTCTGAATAGGGTGTTAGATTTTTCTGAACTTTACTTCCGTTAAAGTGCTGATAATGAAATAGAGAGTAGCCGTTCCCGTGCAAAAAGACATGAGGTGCACGTTTGCGATTTATTCTAAATACTAAAATCCTGTATTGTATTGCACTGAGGTATTGGCTGCACTTACAGTGTACACACGAAATCTATTAAGAAATCTCATTGTATTTATATTGATTGGGAATAGTGAGTCAGGTGCTGGATCTTGACGAGATACACGGCTCAGTTCGTATATTGTTCTGCACACGAAAAAAAAAATCACATCATAACTTTCACAGCAATTGCAATGCGAAACAAATTCCGGCGATAAGACACGTTAGCACCAGGGATTTTACACCTGCTTTCTGCTGGTGTTAAGCAGGACAACTACCTGCACCATGAAAGGGAACACAGCCAAGCCACACCAGAACACCCACAGGTACCATAGAGTCAATGAGCATGATACAGGGATACCCATGAGGGCCAGAAGACTCATCGCAACAACTCCAGGACCACCAATGCCCCCCAAACCCATATCTTAGTAAGTGTGTCCCTGTGGTCATTGTCTTAGCATGATAGGCACGAGCCCTGCAACATCACAGTGTGCTGTCACCTCAGCGTTGGCAGTGAGCCTGGATGTGTAGCTACGTACGCATCCTCCTGCATGCACCACTGGCATGTGCTGGTCTGGGGTTCACAGGTCAGTGCAGGGGTGTGCCTATCCGGCAAGGGGAACGGGGTGTCTCGGACATGTCCGTGTACAGGAAGTGCGGTAAGTGTGTCTCTGTGTTCTGGTGTGGCCTGTTGCAAGAGCTGCAGCAGTCGATGTTGTAAAGTGGCATGCACCACCTCCAAACGGCACTGTGATGTTGTAGTTGGAATGTAGCAGGACATGCGCAAATAGGCATTACAATGGCGTGCCGTACGAGTGCACGAGATACAACAGCTCACCGTACAAAAGTGTGGGGGCTCGTGGGAGGGAGGAGCAGTCGTTTGGCAAAATAACACACAGTCAACTCGATCATGTGCCGCATGCTGGGCATCTCATCCATGATGACCACGGTCGCAGACATCCCACAACACCAACGACTGGCCTTTGTACACATCCTGTATGAATGCAGCGTGGTTTTCACTTCTATGCTCGTTCAGTGGTGTGATGTTGGCGGTTTGTGTGACTTGTGCTCCTTGTTGGTGTGTTTCATTTTGGCCATTGTTAGTCTATATGTGTGTTGTACTTAATTGTGCATGTGTGCCATTCTGCCCATCTCCCCCCTCCCCCCACTCCCTGCTTCTTCCTCTTCCTAGTGCTGTTGTGCCTATAATTTTGTTGCTGCACACATAAATACATGTAAACAATAAATTAGAATAGTTCCTTGATTCTTTTAGGTTTGAAAACTTCTCTACTGGTTTCTTTTTAATTTTCCATATGAACCGTTTTTTAAATATTCAACAACACAGAGAAGTCAGAAGTGCAACGTATTCTATCAACACACTTTCTAGAACGTTCTACAACACGTGCAGGTTAAAAGTTCATCAATTTTTTAAAACTTAACGATATTTGTTTTAACATTTTCTTGAATATTTTACGACACGTGCAGGTTAAAAGTTGATGATTGTTTTAAGTTCCAACAGTGCCTTCCAAATGCAAGTAGCAGGTGTGGTTGATCTGAGCAAATTTTATCCTATGATATGTACGCCACATTGAAACTGCTTTTTCTTAACCAATCACAAAGATGCTTTTCCACAAAACTAATGTGCACCCTACTTTTAAAAAAGAATGCTTTTCAGGATATCTTTAGAGATAAGTTATAGATTGGAATTAGCATTTAAAAAACCTTTGAAACTCACTGAAAAAACCATAGGTTTCAGGGGCGTTCTAGTTAGGAATTGGCATTTAAAAAACCTTTGAAATTCACTGAAGAAACCATAGGTTTCAGGGGCGTTATAGTTAGGAATTTGCATTTAAAAAACCTTTGAAATTCACTGAAAAAACCATCTGTTTCAGGGGCGTTTTAGTTAGCTGGACATTTCCCTCGTACAAAACCCTAGAAATCCCCCTGCTATTGTTAGTTTGGCTAACTATAACTCGCGCCCCCGCAATGCACTGCTGATGACGTCACATATTACATCACTCATGACATGGTCAGTGACATCACTGATGACATCACTGATGACATCTCAAATGACATCACTGATGACGTCATCCATGTGATAAATTACTGCATCTTCTCACACCCTAATATAGCCTTTGATACACCGACTCAAAATTTCAGACTTCCATTCTCAAAACCATAGATACTCAAAAACCAATATCTACATACCCACTCATTAACTCTTAGGTCTACATACACCCTGAAACCGATGGTTTTTTCAGTGAATTTCTAAGGTTTTTTAAATGCACCCCCACTCATTCACCTGTACAGTCACTCATACTTACAGTCACTCCGTACAAGACTATCATATGCATTTATACACCTACATAGATACTCACACACCACCAATCATCCATAGAGGTACTCTCACACCTAGTCAGTCATGCAAATAATTAATCACACTCCTATTTACTCACCTATGCAGTTATACACACTCAAGTTCACTTACTCATAAAAATAGTACCACATTGTTGCGCTCTTATACAATCATTGATACAAGCACACACTTATCCATACAGGCACTCTCACAATCACACTCTTACACATACCCACTTATATACTCTTACACGCATATATACTGCCTTTAACATATGTAGTTAGTCACAAATGTACCACTGAGATATACATTCAATCCCTAACACACCCATACATACACTCACTCAACTATACAGTTCATCACAGATGCACTCTTAAAACCATGCACCCATAGAATCACCCACTCACACATCTATGCACAGAGTCACACACATCCTACGCACACAAACACTCAGGCACCCATACAGATACTGAGACAACCAATCAATAACCCATATAGACACTCGTATAGCTATTCACAAAACCATGCAGCCACTTATACACCAACACACAGACACATACAGACATTCACACAGTTTAGTCACTAGTCTGCAGTAAGATACATTTAATGACTCACTTATAGACTCAGTTACGCACCTAGAAAATCATCCATTCACACACTTGTACACCCACTCATTCTTCAACAGGCCTTTCAATATATATATATTAAACATATTAAAACTTTACAGAAACAAAGACTCACTGGATGATGTCATCAGTGATGTCATTTAGATGTCATCAGTGATGTCACTGACCATGTCATGAGTGATGTAATATGTGACGTCATCAGCAGTGCATTGCGGGGGCGCGAGTTATAGTTAGCTGAACTAACTATAACAGGGGAATTTCTAGGGTTTTGTACGAGGGTAATGTCCAGCTAACTATAACGCCCCTGAAACCTATGTTTTTTTCAGTGAATATATATATATATATATATATATATATATATATATATATATATATATATATATATATATATATATATATTCATATAGATAGTGACAGCCATCTATCGGCGCTGGTACTTGCCTTAGAGAAAAAAATAGGAACCGTGACCACATACAAAGGAATTCTAAATCTTTTCTGAATACAAGGAAAAGGGGAACACTCATCATTTCAGCCTTTAATAGCCTCTACAGAAGCTATTAAAGGGTGAATTAATCTCCTGAGGACTCACCTTTTCATTGTATTAAAGTAAGGCATGGTATAATATAAAACATATATTTAAAAATATACACAACATTACATTATGCTACATATTTTCCCACTGAAATGATAATTGAGTGGAAGGCAAAGTTGATATTCTATAAATACGGGAAATCATGCACACACAAAAATATTTTTAAAAAGCGTAAACGCAACAGTTAAAAGTAACTAAATCTCACTCCTGTTGTCATGTATGAAAAGGTGGAAACGAGATCTGAGTAAGGAGTATATAGCATATCAGTCCATAAGCAGTTATATTTCTATATATTTAGTACAAAACCAACATTTTCTTGAAACTTTAGGAGTAATACTTCATCCAACCGATAGAATTTAAATATAGAAAGTAACAGTGCTTTTGGTGGTTTAAAGGCATCAAGAATGAAGGTCTTAACTATAACTAGTAAGTATATTAGCATTCTGTACATAAACTATTAGCAGGGAAGTGGATTCTCCTTCTAGAGGGCTTGCATAGACTGCATTATGAACTATGATCGGAGTCTTAAAGGCAATTGTATGCGTCAAATGCTGTCAATGCAGGAAACTCAGAGCAAGTTTAATATGTCTGCATCTGGAGAAGCCACAGATCAACCAGCTCGTAGGATTCTTGACTAGCCGGAACAGATATTTGAGTATTACCAAGAGAGCAAAGTATACTGCATTTCCATAATCAATTACGGAAGACCTGGCTTGGCAGTTAAGGCTGGACTGCTCCCATAAGTAACAGGGTCAAGACTGATTTGCATATGGCTGGGTCTGAACAGGGGTGGCGAAGTAAGCTAAATAACAATGATGGATTCAACCCAGATCTGTGAATGAGGGTGAGTGTCTGAAAGGTTTCAGTGCTCCGTCCATCATCTCCTTGTGTCTGCTTTGCATCTGGAGAAGCCACAGATCAACCAGCTTGTAGCATACTTGACTAGCTCGAAGCAATATCGGAGTATTGCCAAGATAGCAAAGTATACTGCATTTCCATAATCAAGCAGCAAATGGACAGTAAAGCCATAGCTAATCTGTTTCTTCACAGCCATTCATCCGGATCAGGGTATGTGCCGGGACCTAACATCAATGAATGGAAGATCGCCGTTTCATGTATTGGAACACACTCCCTGTGATTCTCTCCACCAGGGTGGTAACCAGTGACCTAGAAATTCTTTCAATAAATTTCGCAGTATATCTTCCTAACATGGCGTATGCAGCATGGGGTTAGGAGACAGGATGATGAAGTGGATATGGCTAATGTATTCCAACGAACTGCCAGAGTGATAAAAAAAAGTTTAATATCTGGAAGAAATTGAATAAGTAAAGGCATGCGGCAGAGGAGTGCACTGTTCCCACTGATCTTTGCAGTGATCACAGAATCCCTAGCAAAGGTGGTGCAGAGCTGGGTGCCAGGCTAGGCATCATAATTAACGACTCCACTCGTGTGGGCCAAAACTGAAAAACAAACTAAAAAATAAGCACCAAATTTGTTGCCTTCGGGTGGTGTTAGACAAAAGAAGTATTGCCCAAACACGGAAATGGTTTTGAAAGTGGGAAAAATAATTGATTTATTGGGCAGAGATAGAGAGCACAACATTTAATATGGAAATTAAGAAAATAGGCACCAGGAGATGTATACCCAATGGCATGGGATGCAATATTGGAGGCTTAAGCAACAAAGATGACAAGCCTCCATGCATAAACGTGGCCCTACCATACAATCCTCTAGACACGACATGCTGCATTGGACCCTCAATAGACATAAGTAGGGTATTGACACTCCACTGTTCAAAATCACTAGCATATAAAAACATATAGAGCACTGCCAAAGAGGACAGAGTGACTGCTGGACTGGACCTGGGTTAATTAGGATCGTTAAGTTGCATACAGACTTGGTTGATGAAAGGGGAGTGACCTATAATCTAGAGACCCATAGTCTGGGGACAAAGAACCATCTCTCATGTAACCAGGTCTTCAATAGTAAACAAGACAAAACAACAACCAAAAAAGCTCTATTTCATTGGACTCTTTATCAGGTAATTTCTTAATATCCCATACCATACGAGGCATAGGCAACTGGCTAGGAAGGCTTCATTTTGAGCACCGCCAGCTCCAGTTTTGACAGACTGAAAATCATCCAGGTACAATATGCTTGGATGTAAAATTTATTCCCAGACGAGTGGGAATATTTGCTTTGGGATAATATCAAACTTTTAGGAGAGGCACCCTAACTAGATTTCATGGACTGGTTAGTATAAGAAAGTATGATAATCACCTGCCATCATTTCTCTAAGAATGACTTTAGACAGGTAAATATTGGCCTAGTAAAGCAAGTGTCACCCAGTATGCTAAACAACAACAGAGAGGAAAACATGGCAGCCAGCTAGTTGCAGGCTGTGAGTGTTTTGGGAGGCGGAGGGTGTTTGTACGTTTTTGTTTTTTTTATCCGTGGAGTCTGGCGAGCAGCAGCAAGTAGTCTGAGGATTCGGTGATTTTGTACCCATCGTAATTTTGAGTGTAAAGGCCAGAGCAGGCGCATTAAACAGTAAAAACTTACTGGCTTCAGTACGCTGGTGGTTTATGACGGGATCAGCTCTCGTAGCCGCACGGAGTCGGGAGAGGCGGGAGGACGACGTACAGGAGGAGCCCACAGCCCAAACGGATCTCAGCTGGGACAGAGCAGCATTCGAGGTCGGCAAGGGGTGTCGAGCTGCAGCCAGGATTCTTTTTTCCCCTCAGAGGCACAGGTACACTTTTCTCGCACTCAAGTACAAGACCAGCAACGGTCTTATGAGACTTTACCCGTTAGGGTAAACGGTAACGATGAGGAAGGTCCCAGGGCTGCGGTAGTTTGTAGCCAGCCGGGTTTGGAAAATTCAGTGGGGATTAGCAACCTTGGAGTTGGGGCAGAGGAAGGGGTAGGTGCAAGGGGCATTTCCAGTTATGCGCTAAGGAGTGCGGGGAAAGGGGTGCAGAATTTCATGGGGGGCCCTTCTGATTCAAATAATAAGGAGGTAAGGGAGGTGAAGCGCAGAGGAAGGCGAAGTGCAAAAAACTACAAGGTTCATAACAAACTGGCAAAAGGGGACTTGCTAGAGCGCAAGATAAAGGGAACACCTTCCCTCAGGTCATACGTTAAGGTATTACCAAAGACCTTGGTGCTGAAGGGGAAATCTCCGATAAAGTTAATAAGGCCATTGACACCCCCCAGGGGTAAACAGGTACACCAGAACCGTGGGAGCAGTTTGGCTAGTGTTGTGGGTTGTTCGGGTGAGCGGTCGGATACAGATTCAGTCGATTGGTCTAAACATTTGAGTCCTAACCGATTCCAGGTCCTGTCTTTAGACATGGGTGATGATGTATTACAGGTTCAGGATGAGGGTAATTTAAGCATATCACGAATTGGCTCAGGCTCTGAAGCAACTGGCTCTGAAGAAACTGTAGTTTCAGCTGGAACCTTATCAATTACGGGGGTTGTACAGTCTGAGCAGCAGAGGGAGGTAGAGCAGGAGAGTAGCGAGTCATCAATAATTACCATGCTTAAAAATCTTAATTTTGAGATGCAGAAGAGATTTGAGACGTCAGAGTCAAATCAGGAAAGTATTAGGGTGGCTTGTGGGTTGTTAAGAGAAGAAGATTGATGATTTGAGTAGCCGAACGATTGCATTAGAGGTTGAGGTTAGGGATCTTTTTTGATAAACAACGTTATTTATTTTACAATAGAAAAGCACCAACCGATATGCACCATATTGCAAAGTTCGAGGATTACAAGCACAAGTTCTCAACACCCAACTTGCAGACATTGTTAGAGCAGAAAAAGATGTAGACAGTCAAACCCCCCATATTTAGACCCCCCCCCCACCTAACCATTTCCCCCAAATTCTGCGCTATTTCTTGAGACAACCACGTGCTGCATCCATGACTTTCTCCTGTGTGGCGCACCAGTCCACTCCATTCCGCCAGCGCCCCACCCTTGGGGGCTCGGGCATTTCCAAGAGGCCGCAATATCTCTTTTAGCTACCACCATAGCTGTAGTAAAGAACAATTTTTCATTGCGCGACCCGTCCAGCTCATCAGTGATGCCCAGGAGCGTGCGTTTGGGTGGTGTGGGACGCCCCACCCCAAGACTTCAGAGAGTTCCTCCTCGATGCACCGCCAAGAGGGGGCAAGCCCAATGAGGTTAGGGATCTTAGAGATGAAGTCCTGGTTAATCGAAGGAGTTGGAGGCAATCAAGAATAAGGAGAGGGAGTACGAGGAAAGGGTAGAAAAATTGGAGAAATCTAAAAATTGTAAAACTTCCAGAGGGTAAAGAAGGAGAGGATATTAGGAAGTATGTAGTGCATTTGCTGAAAAATGAATTGCAGCTGGAAGAGACAGAAGAGGTAATCTCTAGAGATATTCAGAGTGTACATTGTGACCCCTTCAGGCTGAACCCTAATCGTGCTAAACCCAGGAGAATCCCGATACATTTTATGACCTTTACTTTAAAGGAGAAGATTCTAGTGAGTGCTCTCAAGAAGAAAATTTTGAATGTAGACGGGGCTAAAGTTGAGGTAATGTCGGATTTATCGACTGTTACTGCCAACAGATAGTGGGAGCTTGGTAAAAGGATCGAGCCGCTGAGGAAATTGGGCGCGTCGGTTCAATTAAAAGTTCCAGCCCTTTTAAAGGTGATGTGGAATAATAAGATGCACTCCTTCCGCTTTGTAGAAGATGTAGATAGATTTCTGGAACAGTGTCAACCTGGTAATATTTGAATTTGAAGTTTCAGGATTTTTTTTGTGCTGCTCTGGCTGTTTCTTTACTTTTTAAAGGACTCTACTCAGGTATTTTCATTTTGGATGTAATGTTTATTAAATGCACCCCCCGTTAAGCGGCACTCATTGGGCTTAATAGCCATGGGTAGTTGGAAAGGGTTTTCCAGGGAAAGGGGCTGGGATACAGGTTTTTTTGCTGCCAAAATCAGGTGTGTGTTACTATATTTTTATTTTCCAGATAAAAAAGGGAGTGTAAGTTATGGGTGTGAGATATGTGGAAGGTGGGGAGCGTGTGACAGAGAGAGAAAGAGAGAGAGCTGTGTGTGCGCGATATGTGGAGTGGGGTGTGTGTGAGAGAGCTGTATGTGAAGTGTGTGGAGTTTGTGTGTGTGCGATATGTGGAGTGGGGTGTGTGTGAGAGAGCTGTATGTGAAGTGTGTGGAGTTTGTGTGTGTGTGTGAGAGAGAGGAGGTGTGTGTGAGAGAGAGGAGGTGTGTGTGAGAGAGAGGAGGTGTGTGTGAGAGAGAGGAGGTGTGTGTGAGAGAGAGAGGAGGTGTGTGTGAGAGAGAGAGGAGGTGTGTGTGAGAGAGAGAGGAGGTGTGTGTGAGAGAGAGAGGAGGTGTGTGTGAGAGAGAGAGGAGGTGTGTGTGAGAGAGAGAGGAGGTGTGTGTGAGAGAGAGAGGAGGTGTGTGTGTGAGAGAAGGGGTGCGGGTGTGAGAGGAGGGGTGCGGGTGTGAGAGGAGGGGTGCGGGTGTGAGGAGGGGTGCGGGTGTGAGGAGGGGTGCGGGTGTGAGGAGGGGTGCGGGTGTGAGGAGGGGTGCGGGTGTGAGGAGGGGTGCGGGTGTGAGGAGGGGTGCGGGTGTGAGGAGGGGTGCGGGTGTGAGGAGGGGTGCGGGTGTGAGGAGGGGTGCGGGTGTGAGGAGGGGTGCGGGTGTGAGGAGGGGTGCGGGTGTGAGGAGGGGTGCGGGTGTGAGGAGGGGTGCGGGTGTGAGGAGGGGTGCGGGTGTGAGGAGGGGTGCGGGTGTGAGGAGGGGTGCGGGTGTGAGGAGGGGTGCGGGTGTGAGGAGGGGTGCGGGTGTGAGGAGGGGTGCGGGTGTGAGGAGGGGTGCGGGTGTGAGGAGGGGTGCGGGTGTGAGGAGGGGTGCGGGTGTGAGGAGGGGTGCGGGTGTGAGGAGGGGTGCGGGTGTGAGGAGGGGTGCGGGTGTGAGGAGGGGTGCGGGTGTGAGGAGGGGTGCGGGTGTGAGGAGGGGTGCGGGTGTGAGGAGGGGTGCGGGTGTGAGGAGGGGTGCGGGTGTGAGGAGGGGTGCGGGTGTGAGGAGGGGTGCGGGTGTGAGGAGGGGTGCGGGTGTGAGGAGGGGTGCGGGTGTGAGGAGGGGTGCGGGTGTGAGGAGGGGTGCGGGTGTGAGGAGGGGTGCGGGTGTGAGGAGGGGTGCGGGTGTGAGGAGGGGTGCGGGTGTGAGGAGGGGTGCGGGTGTGAGGAGGGGTGCGGGTGTGAGGAGGGGTGCGGGTGTGAGGAGGGGTGCGGGTGTGAGGAGGGGTGCGGGTGTGAGGAGGGGTGCGGGTGTGAGAAGGGGTGCGGGTGTGAGAAGGGGTGCGGGTGTGAGAAGGGGTGCGGGTGTGAGGAGGGGTGCGGGTGTGAGGAGGGGTGCGGGTGTGAGGAGGGGTGCGGGTGTGAGGAGGGGTGCGGGTGTGAGGAGGGGTGCGGGTGTGAGGAGGGGTGCGGGTGTGAGGAGGGGTGCGGGTGTGAGGAGGGGTGCGGGTGTGAGGAGGGGTGCGGGTGTGAGGAGGGGTGCGGGTGTGAGGAGGGGTGCGGGTGTGAGGAGGGGTGCGGGTGTGAGGAGGGGTGCGGGTGTGAGGAGGGGTGCGGGTGTGAGGAGGGGTGCGGGTGTGAGGAGGGGTGCGGGTGTGAGGAGGGGTGCGGGTGTGAGGAGGGGTGCGGGTGTGAGGAGGGGTGCGGGTGTGAGGAGGGGTGTGGGTGTGAGGAGGGGTGTGAGTGGAGGCCACGAAAGAGAGAGTCCAAGCGAGGGGGAAAGATACAGCGGCAAGCAAGAGTAGAGAAAGGGTGAAGGGAGGAGACCCGGACACGAACGGGCAGGGACAGAAGGGAGACATTGACAGCTGCTGAAAGGGAGAGTAGATAGAAGATTGGGAGGCAAAAGATACAAGAAAGAGGCAGATAACGAGAACAGGGAGAAGGAAGAGAGGGCGAAGACAAGCATTGAAAATGTTGTTGATTAAGTCAGGTGCTGCTGCAGCCCTGAAGATTATCATGAGTCCACTAGAGGGCAGCCCATCATAAGTTAAGCGTGAACTCTGGGCCGGAATTTAAACAAAATGGAGTGGGCCTGTCCACATTGGCGTGCGCACAGCTCTGTCCATCGGTACGTGCGCATATTCAGCTTTGCCTGAATCGATTACAAAAGGCTCCCGCATGGCAAAAGCAGCGATGCGCTTTGCAAACTTTATTGGATTTGGAACCAACATAAGCTTCTCTTTCTTTAAAAACTCCATATAATTTGATTTGCAACATCAATCAATACAATTGTTACTGATGAGCCATATACAACCGCAAACCACATGGGAGACATCTTTATTAAAATGCATGCAAGTCCCTGTACACTGGGTTTCCAGCACATTACATATGTCAGTAGTTGCAAAACAGATCTAATGATAGCATAATTGCAGAGATGTACCAGAAGGTGACAATTCTACACATTTGATTATTTTCCTCAGACATATATACCTTTCTATGTAGTTATGCATCTATACATTTCTTTACTCCTACTGTAGGGGGAAACTTTGACTCTCTCCAATGCAATGCTGTACGTCATGCTATACCTCTCTCAATCTCGCAATATATCCTCCAACTCCACTCTGTGACTCCTCCCAAACCTCATTGTACTTCTGTGCTTTCCCAAATAACCCTTTCTAGACTCTTCCCTCATTGGCACACACCAAACCGTATTTTACTACTATGACCTCCCAAATAACAATAACACTTTCTAGACTCTTCCTTCATGTGTCCCTCGTTTGACCAATCCTAAACCTCATTTTGCTATTATGATCTCCCTAATCCATGTCTATACTCTTCCCTCCTCTATCCTATTCAATCAAATAACTGACTAACATGTCCACTGCTCAAATTAAGTTTTATTTCCCTATACTAATCCACAGCTAATCCTTTGTGGGTTCCGGAGTAGCGTGCTACTTGCTGAAAGGTGCTTCAACACTTCGTCAGCAGTAGTAAGCACTATAAACGCAACTACAATTACAATTTCTTTTTCACCTCATGGTATTGGCTATTTGGTGTATTGTTCCCTCTTTCAGGGTATACTTCTATGGAATGCATTGGGACTATTTTACAACTGGAATGTACACTCAATCATCACAAAGAACGTCACATTCCAATCTTTATGTCCTAAATGCATTTATAGATAAAACAATCCTTTTGCTACATTTTTTGCAGCAGAGGCAAAACCAATAGTGGAGTAATTACTGTGATAAACGGCATTTGTGCATGTAACACATGTAAACAGCATTTGTGAATGCCTGTGTCTACATGGGTTGCCAAATTAAAGCCAAACCCTTTTGTTTTGCCAATACTTGTTTAGGCGCTAGGAGTTGTAATTTGAGGACTGTATATCCACAACACTCCAGGGCGTCTTGAGGATCAGCCATCCTGCACTGCCGCTCCCTACCAAAGGGTAATTAAAAGTGCAAAAGGCCTGCAGACACGTGTGGATGGTGAGCACTGTGTGAAAGTCTGCCTGCAGCTAAGCTCTGAGCTTCACTTTTGTCTGAGACACTACACAAACCTCTTTCTTCTGCCAATAGGAGTAATTTAGTTTTATTGAGATATTCAGCCTCTCTTGAACTCGTCTCTTTGGTAAGTCAGGAAAGTGGGTGATATCAAAATAAAACAGATTGCCCTCTGTTCCCTTTACTTAGTAATTTTTTTCTAGAAAAACGTCATGTCATATAGATTTACCATGCAATAAATGTATTTAACCCAGTATATTCATTTAGCACTTCATGAAATTAAACACAAAGCATTGCCCTGTGGTGATAAGCAGAAGCAAGTGGGAGGAGCCCATCCAGTGGCTGAACAGCACAAGTGTAACTAGGAGAGCTGGCTGCAGTCCCAACTTCGCTACTTGACCTAACTGTGTTGCTGTATTAAACTATTGTATTTGTCTGTGCCTACTTTTTACTGATCATCCCATTCGAGTGCATCTTGAAATAATTCAGGGTGTGTGATCTGAAGAAATTTTTTTTTGTTGTAATGTTGCGCCATTTATATCTGCAGATATAAAGAGGAGCACATGGCAACTGACTTGCCTCTTGGGTCACTAATGGCGTCATCATCATTGAAGGAGGAGGGCCGTTCGTGAATGTTTATAAGTTCACATTTAGAAACTATCACTTCTTATAAATGCCACTCAACGCAGGGACATCATCTAATGTACTAAAGTGAAACACTTCTAAATGTTAAATCAATACACTTGTATGTTTATATCACGTTTGCCGTACGATTCACATGCCAAAATATTTTGATGACCTGACGCATGCTCAGATTCTTGGAGACAAGCCTGACTATGGACTCTGCTAAGGCTCAGCTCTCCCTACTCATTGGATAGCTTGCCCACCTTGTGCCCCGCTGCGAAACCAGAAAACCTTCCAAATGCCCCTCCCTCCCCCTGGCCTTACCCATTCTCCCTACATAAGGCCACCCCGCCTCCAAAACCTGCTGTGGCGCTGTCTAAGCACAGACAATGGGAGCAATAACGGGCAGTAAATACTGGGACAAAGAGAGGAATCCGAGGAATTTGATTGTTGATAAGTAAACAGGCCGTTTTTGGTTGAGGCAGAGGGGTTTAAATAGTGATGCCATGCACCAAATGTGCATGGGATTGACCTGATGACGCCCACAGCCGCTCTGGGATGCTCAGTGCTTCTTCCAGGTGCACTTGAGTAGCTTTGCAATGCTTTACTTGGGAATTCGTATTTCAATCATGCCTGGTCTTCTCCACAATGGCTTTGAAGAGCACGCCAAAGATGTACATTCTGACCTTGAGATGCTATGATCATCTCCTACAATGCCCGCAATAAATATTGATAAATCCTTCAGTGAGAACTTGGGACATCAAGCCAGGAGCAGGCCCATCAGCAACAATCGGAGACTGAATGAATCCCCCATCATGCAAGGTTTCTCAGAACTGCCATTGGAATGAGTCCCTGTCAATTAGTAAGGCTAATTCAAAAGAGCTATGACCCCGCCTCTTTGCTGGGTGCCCCTGCAGAGCCTTCTGCTGACCTTGTTGTCCATGGGCTTCAGTCACTGGTGCATTGTCTTATGCTTACCAGTGAATGGTATAAATCGCAGAGGAGTAAACTTCATAGGGCGTCCAACTGAATTACACCTGCAAAAGCACATACCAGTAGAGGGCAGCACATCATAAGTTAAGCGTAAACTCTGGACCGGAATTTAAACAGAATGGAGTCGTCTTGTCCACATCGGCATACGCGTACACATCTCTGTCCATCGGCACGCGTGCATATTCAGCTTTGGATGAATCAATTACAAAAAGCTCTCGCATGGCGAAAGCAACGATGCACTGCTAACGCCAGGCGAGACCTAAAAATTAGACAACGAAGTCACTGCTGACGTCGTATGAAGGCTTTGTGGAGTTTCCTCAAGTGGCAGCGTCGAGTAAAGGGGGTGATTGCCAGACTGGCAACCAACAAACCTTGGCAGTGGTAAGCACAGCAGAAAAATATTTTAGACATCCGGAGGTCCTGGGAAACAAGGTACCCCCCTGAAACTTCATAGAGGTCAGGTATACATTTCCCACAATGCACACCCAAAAGTATATGGCGAAATATACTTTTGGGCGATCCCTCGGATGGCCCGATGGCCAGCGATTCTTTGGTTCCGGTACGTTGTTTTAACCTGGGGGTGGCACTAGTCCAGGGGAGTCTGGTGATGCCTATGGCTCTCAAAGGGGTCCCTCTTTCTGGGTAAACCGCACTTTGGTCCTGGACGAGCTGTGTTTCTGCAGTTTCAGGAAGGTTGTCACAGGTGCAGAGTATCATACCTTTGGTTTACGCAACATGTATAACTCATGTGGCTACTTGGAGGCAGGGGGAGGAATGTTTCCTCCTTTAGGAGGCAGTCTTGTTGCATATCACAGGCGCGGCAGCCTTTGAAGCTCACAGCTGGAAGAGTTCACAACTCCTGCCAGGGGGTCAGATTCTGGTCTTGGTGGAACCAAGTGTGGGCTGGCAGCCTGAGCACATGAAAAGTTGGGCCAACCAGGTGGACAACCTCTGGGGTAGCCACCTGGGTGCATGCCACATCTTACGCGACACAAGATTCGTATCGGGGGTGATGAGGGAAGTTGTTTGATACCAAACACGAAATATTTAGGCAGTACCATAATGGAGACGCCAATCTCCTATGAACCATCTATCACTTTCAGTGTCCTTTAATGGTGAAAGCCACTGTAGGGACATATACGCCAGCATTTACATGTCCACACCTTTAATACAATGCACCTTGCCTCCTGTGCTCAGGAGACCTTCCTTAGGGGTGACTGATATATATTAAAAATAGCGCATTGACTGTGCAGAACATTGTTAGGATAAAGACAAGTTCGAGCAGTTTACACTGTTCCTGCACTTTACAATGGCAGGCCTGCTGTCAGTAGTTTACCTGGGTCACTCAGGGCAGCACAAACAGTGCTTTAGACCCTAGCGATCCTTTTAACACCCACACCCTGGGCGCCACTGGTACCATATACTAGGAACTTATAAGGGGGTTAAAGTCCATTGTCAATTGGGGTACCAATTCAAACATCTGTTTAAAGGGAGAGAGCACTGGCTTGGGGGCCTGGGCAGCAGGCTCCAGTGCCTTTTCAGAGTCATAACCATCAGCATTGGGGCAAAAAGTGGGAGGGTGACCATACAAAAAGGGCACTTTTCTACACCGTGGATCACCAGGTGCTACAAAAGTGCTTCTTACTGTGGTATCTCAGGAGTGGGATAAAAATGGCTTTGCAGCTTTCTACGGGACAGAAGTTTTCAGGTGGAACTTGGTACAGATCTGTTGAGCTTGAAACACTTAACTTGTGGTGTACCTCAAGGGTCAGTGTTATCACAATAATATTCTACCTCTACATGCCACCTTTGGTCCAGCTGATTCCATCTAGCAAGACTCCGGGGACTCCGGTACGGAGATGAAACAACCCAGATCCTTTTTGTGGTGGACAGTGAGTCAAAAGAAAACCACTACTCTACAGAACTGCTTGGCCAAGGACCATAAATGGAGGGAACAAAATCAGCAAAAGGTGAATGGAGGAAAAACTGAGATTCTTGCTCTCTTTCACCATTCTACTGTTTAGAACCAGGCTTTCTTCTTTGGGCCAAAAACAAATTCCTGTTGAGTGTGTAAAAAATCTAGTGAAGAAAATGGATATTCCATTAACACAGACTGAACAGATAGACTTGGTTCCTAAAACATGTATTTTTTACAACTGAGAGTTTTGAAGAAAACCGTTTGTAGATCTTCAGTTAAGGAAAGGGTTCAAATTGCCAACACATTTATTTCTCCTAGATTGGACTACCGTAACTCAGGGTAACTAGGACTTCCCAGAATTGTTAAATAAGAACAGATGGTTCAAACGGCAGCAGGCAGATTAATTACACCAAGTAAAATTCTATTCTATCTAAAGAGCACAAGCTAATTTCCACTGGATGCCATTTCAGTTTCCACTGGCTACCATTTCAGCAAAGGATCAATTTCAAAGCATTAAGGCTAGTTAATAAAGCCCTGTACTGATGAAAACATAGTGGTGTGTCTCAGTTTACTGTCCGAAATGCAATCTGAGATCGAAACAGACATTAATGGTAAATAACACTAGATTTGGTAGAACAACGCAGGAAAGCAGATCTTTCACAGTAGTTGCTGGGAAACTGTGGAACACCCTTTCATCCCGAATAAAACCAAAAGTTTATTACTAGAAATTTAGGAGGCTGACCAAGACTGACCAACACTTTGTTGAATAGGATTTTTCTTACTTGTGCATTTTCAACTGTTAGTGTGAGGTCTACATTTTTTTCATTGATGAGGTACATTTGGGTGTTTGCTAGTACTTTTAAAAACCATGAATAAAATACAATACATGCACAATAGAGCCAACTCAGAGCAGACAGAATTCATGAACTTAAGTCCATAGGTAGAAAACGTTGGTCAAGCATAGGGTAGAACTAAAGACCATCTGCTTGCATATGGTTAACAGTGATCTACTACATGCATCAGATAACTGCCATATTATTCTTAAGCAATATTAGCTCAACCTTTAATAACTAAGCTCAAGGATTGGAGCAAAGCTATTTCCAATGTGGAACGACAGAAAACAAGGTTTAAAAAAAACAGAATAATCTACAAGCAGAACATGTCAAACCAATCCAAACCGGTGTTGAGTGTGCCAAGATAAAGCATACTACAAAACCAGGAAAAAGATGGATATTATTACTTCATCACTTATGAACTGTCAAATCAGTTTTAGCTTTCAACGCAGTTATCGGTGAGATCTGTGCTAATGCAATTTAAATTCTGAAATGTCTACTTACTTCAGCACTTGGCCATAGCTCTTTAACTACATGTTCTATCCGGTTCACCACTTCCAGTCTCATCTTCTCTTCCTCAGGTCGTGGGGACATGTATTTGTAGAAATCAATAATTTCTTCATGGAGGCTAATGACAAAAACACAGCAGGTTATGAAACTAATATAATGTGAATCTTGATTTGCTAATCACAGTAAGGGTAATTTGGGACGTTCGTGCCAAATAATAATACACAATAGGATTTAAGAAAGAAGAAATAGTAAGAAAAACTCGTGCACGGAGGTTAATGGATAGCAAATTATTGTGTATTCTGACCACAGAAATTCAGGTAAGGTAAATAGTAATTTAAAAAAAAACACTGTTTTCAGAGGAGGTCCCAATTCAAATGTACCGATAGCTGTGTTATTTTGACAATTTTCCATGCGAAACGTAACAAAAAATAAATAAAACAAGCGCATACTTTAGCAATCACAGAGAGAATATCAGCATAGCATTTACATTAAATAAAGTAATGGAACACCCCTACGACAAACCTAGTTGATCCCTATTGGAATAAGAATCACCCTATCAACACTTTTAAGGCAAGATGTTTGGCACATGTTATAGGTCACAGTGTTTGGAAGCAGCCTGCATTGCACTTTTTTAGGTCTGCATGACCCAGCGCTTGCGCATCAGGGGTGTCCTTGAGTTGTAACACCGCCACCCCTGTATCGCAATCCCCTCATTCTCTCAGCTACGTGCATTAAAGCCCAGTGCCTGGTGTCACCATAAACCACTCTATACAGCATGGAGGTCCGGATATATTCCTGCCATTCAGGAAAGCCGGACTCATGGCTGCTTGCCCCAGCCCCGACGGCTTGTCCGAGGTGATAGGCTGGCAAGAAATCTCTCTACCACATGCCAGCCGAACTCAAACATTTTAAAAGCGCTTGGGGAAGACGTGCACCAGGAGAGGTGGTGTGTGCTTACTTCCCACTCCTACCTTATACCAATGTGACTCCTCAAATCTCTGTTACCAGCACTGATGACTGACTTTTATCCTTCTGAGGTCAAGCAGTGAAAACCATTGAATTAATCAATTGCGTCACTTATTGAAGGCTCAAGAGAACTCACAAGGCATACCCCCCCAGTTCCACCTCTTAACACACTTTGACCCTGGGGAGCTCGCTATCTCCCGGCATGGATTAAACAAGCATTTGCAATGCAATAGGTCACGTGTTTAACCGAGTTTAAAGTATTGGCATTGTAAATGGCAATGCCTTTTATGTAGGTTTTAAAAACAAACAAAAATAAAAGGCATTGTTATTTGCAATGTCAATAGCTCACTCACGTAAAAGCGAGACCTATTGCATTGCAAATGCTTGTTTTGTATTACATTGTAATTGCATTTATATAGCGTTTACTACCCCGATGAGGCGTCTTAGTGCTTTTACGGCGAGTAGCACGCGACTTCGGAACTCCAAGGATTTGTGTTTAATTAGTATATTGAAATATGAAAGTAATTTGAGTAGTTGATATGTTAGTCAGTTATTTGGATTCAGAAGGGTAGCGGAGGGATAGAAGAGGGAAAGTGTTACATTAGGCTCCGTATTCTAAATACAGCTTTTAAGTGTATTAAGTGTCGCACGTCATAGCTAATTTCTGAAATTCTGCGATGCTGCTATACATATTGGTCCTGCAGATTACATTAGCAGAGACAGGCTATATAAATCCCCAGTTAGGAAAGCAAAGCCTTATCAGCTGGGCCCGGATATTCTTAACACCTGCTTTACAAAGGATATTGTTTTCTTAACTCAGTTGTGCAGTCTTGTGGATCAGTAATCCTGCTGCAGTAATTTGTGAGTGAATTGCAGGTTACAGTTCTATGTTTTAGTGAGCGTTCATCCAAGCGCATTAGTAAAAGAACATGTCTACCACTGATGTGTTTAACACGTTTTATTAGTATAGTTCACCATCCACTGAAACATGCCTAGATCTTGTTTCCCAAATTGACGAGTCAGCAAATATGACAACATTAATTGTCAAGTTTCTACCCCATCAATATACATACTGGTTTGCATTTTTCTGTTTCCTCTTTATCGCCATCAATATAACTTCAAGTAACCCTCAAACTAAAATTCCGCTCTGCCACTATAACGACCACGGGAGAAAACAACCTGTATATTCTTAATGTCATTTAGAAGCATATTATACACACTTCCGGTATCATTCCATCTGTAGCTTAAATACTCTTCCAAACAGTACATTACCAATTCCAATATCTATACAATAGCTAGTACTCAGACTTTAGAGCAATTAACTGGTACATTAGTAAATCGGGAGAAATCTATGAAGGGCCTTCATCATCTATAGAATGCACCTTCCAGGATTCAAGTATTGCATCCAATCTCTGCGCAGTAATTTTCTTTCGTAATCCTGCTCATGTTCCTCTTTGTTAAGTATTTACTCCCCGCTTCTAACTAAGTCATAGATACATTGAAGCATTTTGTAACGGAGGTGAAATTGGCGTTCTTCCATTGTGACATTGAATTATTGGCAAGAGCAATAAAAGGTCTACAAATCTTCCAACTGCTCTATCAGCACTAGGGTAAGTAAAAATGTGGTACTAAGTATGCAGACCTCAAGTTACCTGCATCCCATGATTCAACAGAGCAGTAAGCCCATCCCCAGAGGTTAATGCACTACAAGCCCATTAAATCTGTAAAGAAACGCGGTTATGAAAATGTTTTTGAATCACCAAGGAAAATAAAACCACTTAAAATATCAGTCAAAAAAATAAAAATAAATAGGTAAGAGTTTAAAAATGTGAGAGGGTTTCAAATAGGTAAATATTTACAATAAGGATGATGGGTTAGATTTTAGATCAGTGGGTTAATTTAAGAATAAGGAATAGGTTTAGTATGGGGTTATCTAACTCAAGTCCCAGAATGCTAAGAGTCCATGCCAGATTATCGATAACCACACCACTAGGAATATCAGTTCCGTTTAAACAGTGGTTATGCAACGAACTGTAAATTCACAGTATATAAATAAGGTTTGGTTGGATATATTGAAAATCTGCATTGGCAAAATTTTGCCAAACAGTGTCGTCCACAATTCTGAACAATGACTATTAGTGACTTTGAAAATGAACTTGTTTGGAAATGGTTTTCTTTTAAGTTTGCCTTTCTAATTGCATGTTCACAACTGAATAAGTGATGTGTGGTATCTCAAGATAACAGTTTTCATAAAGAACTTGCTCCCGCAATCTTTGATTTTTACAGTGCTGTATTCAAAAGGTTAACGTCATTTCAATTTTTCGACATGGACGAATGAATACTAAGCTGGCCATGCCAGGACTACACATGGGGAATTCAAAAGGAAAATAATTCACAAAAGGTATTACTTCATTGAGTCAACGTACCGACTCAGGACCATGTCATTTTTAAAGGACTTTCATTAGCACAATAGAAGGTATAACATGACAGAAATGAGCGTGAATATGCAAGCCTGGAGTGAGACAAATTATTTAAACAGTATTTTGCTAAGTCGGGTAACTTATTGTGTCTAGTACAATAGCAAAGTTGTTGCCAGCACGAGAAACTTACGCTTAAACTATGCATCTTTAAAAGGCCTTCTCACAGCATACGTGATTATTTCAGAAATGAGAAGGGGTGGAACGCATGTGGGTCTAAAAGAAGACCATTCTAAGCGGTCGCAAGCGCAGATTTGGGCCATTTTAGACTGCTAAAAGTGGTTGTAGAATGTATCAACCCTATTTTGCGAGTCAGTAGCCTGTTACCGACTCTCAAAATAGGGTTTGGGAGTCGCTATTAGGAAAGGACGTGCCAAGGGTGTCCCTTCCTAACAGCGAGTCGCAGGGGGATGTACGATTGTTTTGCGACTGGAATGCAGTTTGCGACTTGTGAAAGGAAATTGTCGTACATGTGGCCCATGGACCTCTGTTTACCCTAAAAAAAAATAAAACAGTGAACTGGGGTTTTTTTTCCAACTAAAAAAACATACCTTTCCATTAAAACATAACCTGTCCTCTGGCAATATCTATTTTTTATTGGCTTCATGGCAGTAATGATCCCAGCACTACTCTATCCCTTCCATCACGTGTAAAAACTAAAGACAAATCGATGCTGGCATATGTTGGGAAAACAATGATTTACTAACACCATATTATATATTTAAAAAAATGAACGATTACATTAGGTACTTGGTAGGTGAGCATCTCAGTAAAGTATCAAAGCATATAGTTTGTGGAAAGCAAATACACACATCACACCGGATATTGTCTTTTAAAAATAAAAAAAATAAAAAAGTTTCTAGGGCAGGGGCACGCTTTAAAGTGAAACACAGCCTCTAACTTGAACATGTATTCAAAAGGCTCAAGAACAGCTTTCTCCCTTAACAATATTATAAGACGCAGTGTCAACAGGACTGGCAAATAACTTTAGTCACTGTTGAGCTAAGGCACTCAATATACTATCATGCATGATGTCACTCATTCATGCAGTCATGCCCAGCGGCGGTTCCTCTTCAGGCTGAAGAGTGTCACCTCACCTGCTGGTGCAGCGATAAACAGAAGAAAATGGTCATCACCATTTTATTATTCTGTGTGCCACCGGCCCGCGCTGCTGTAGGCGGGGCAGATTTCTTTGGATTACAGGAGGTCTCCCAGGGCTCAGTGAGCATGTCTGACAGGCCGGCTATAGACAGCCGGCCATCTCTGACACGCGCACTTCAGACCCACCAATTCTAGGGCTGAGAAACAGGCAGGAATTCCTGGCACAGGCCCCCAGCTTCAAAATGAGCTCTGGGTTAGCCTGCTCTAACCAATCCTGGAGCTACTCTCATACTGAAAAACAGCATGACAGCAGCTCAAGGATTGGTTGGATACGTGCTGCACTTGGACGAAAGTCCATCCCTTTTCGGCCTGCTCCTTCTCATCCTCCGGATCGGCGTGAGGAGAAGAGCACCAGGAGTGCCTGGCAGCCAACTGCATTTATGGAGAGCGTTTCACCATTTATTAATGTTGCCAGCCGCCACTGGTCATTCATCCACCAACTGTCTCATTCTTAATTTCACCCACGTACGACTATACTCTTGAATATCAAGTAAAGAATATTGTGGAAAATGATATCGTGGACAAAATATCGAGGGACAAAATATCAAAAGGTAAGTGCACTGAGGGAAGTATAGATTTACTATTCTTAATTCCACATATAAGTACCTTGGACAGCTTGAGTTTTACTTTTCTTCATTTATAATGTTCTACCAGCTCTCTAACTGAATGAGAAAGAGTGCAATATATGTGCCCTCACTGCAAAAACATTGATCCTTGCACACAAATCCAACTTCTAAATGAATGTTAAGACTAACAAATACGAATAACACAGAAAATCAAGAGATTGTGTTTCCTATGCCAATATTTTGTTCAGCACACCAGCTAAACTAAAAACAACCATTTGCAAAGCTAATAGGTGCTTCCAACGCAAGGTAATGACTTTGTGAATGTTTTAGAGGTGTGGTACAGCAGCATGGCTGAAAGTTAAAAGAAAAAAAGAGAAAAGAAAAAGTGCGGGTGGGAGGGCATGTGGAGAGGCAACATTGACAAGGGAGGGAATATCAGGAGGAAAAAAACAGGAAAGGGCCAGAGCTGGCCACGTCACAGCACATTTTCTTTTGTTATGGTTTGTGGTGGGGCCAACACAGACAACTGAGTGAGGGCGAATGGTATTGCACCATGGCGGACAGTGGAGGGCTGACAGGCAGGAGGTAGAAGCGACAGATGAGACGCACTTGGGTAGAGTGACTAACCATAAAGAAAAAAGTTGCGCCTAAAAACAATGAGCAGTGGAAGGACACAAGTAAATTATTCATGCTCCAGGGAAGGGACAAACAGAAGAAGAGAAAGAAAGTCTATGGAATCTGAACAATAAGAAGTAAGCAAATGAGTGACAATAAATCCAACCAATGTTAAGTATGAGCAACCTCTAGCCCCCTGTTCTAAAATAATGTCTCGCAAGAGACAGTGCATGCGCTATCTTAAGTCAGACCTAGAAATTACGTACTATTCGATCAATGAGCCAAATTAGATCAAAAACTTTGCAGACCAATACAAAGATTTGGGTTGAGTGCAATTAGTGCATCAATTTGATGAATAATTACAAATTATAAAAACAAGCACAAACATGAAAAAATATAATTAGGACATTGTTTCAATCTATTGCACTAATGTACAGTACAGCTTAACATGCAAAATCCCTTCAATCGGCAACGACATGGCAAAAACGTATGGAAAGCTGAAATACTACATCAGAGTAAAACACCCATTTTGGAACCATGTTAACACATTAATTTAGATGGATCACGAACCTGGAATTGGAAGATGTGATCAGATTCTTTGACAATGTGGACCCCTTTACCTTCCATGCCTACAGAAAGATGAAGGTATGCAATGGCAAGCCTGTCTTCTTGCCCTTGTCACAGCCAAGAACACGGCACATGATGCTGCAGGTTTCTCTAGCACACCCCTTTCTCAGTTTTCCTTGCACATAGGAATAATTGTTTCTACTTCAGCCGGCCAGTCCTCTACAGGGAGTTTCTCTACCTAGCTATTTACACAACAGAGCCCAGCCAGTACAACACATCAGCTGCTCTCAATTGTTTGCTTCTTAATGCTTGTTCTAGCAATAAGCATTGCAATGAAATTCGAGATTTCCTGTTTCAGTAATCCTCTGATCTGTGTTTTGTCATGAAGACTGTGTGACTCCTCTGGACCTTTATTAGCCTCACCCATTCCAGACACATACAAATCTCATATCTGGATTGAGAAGTTTAGGTGGGGTGGGTGGGGAGAGCTTTATTTTTTTTTACTTTATTGTATTACGATCGACTTAATACAAGACAAGTCTAGTTTCTAGATGCCTGGATGAGAGGAAAGAGAAAAGAAAATGTTGAAAATTAGAATAGTGAACATCATAAGTCAACATAATGGTGCAGAATAATAGAGATCTGAAACCAGAACCGACGGAACAGACTCCAGGTCGTCGAGTGATGTAGATTATTCATTAGGTGGAATTTCATTATGTCTTAAGATTTTGATAACTGGTGGTTCTTTGCAGGAAGAACAGATAGAGTTCAATATTTTGGAGCCCTCCATTGCTAGCTTTTCTTTTTCCATTTGGTTACGAGTAGTCATCATTGTATGAGTTTCTATTGGTCTTTTTGTGCTAAACAGATAGATATTGGAGTATGCAGTAGTGAGT
The DNA here is from genome assembly GCF_964204655.1 of Triturus cristatus. NCBI lineage: Eukaryota > Metazoa > Chordata > Amphibia > Caudata > Salamandridae > Triturus > Triturus cristatus. Next base: position 520,064,486 of record NC_140595.1, on the reverse strand, counting down.
TTCTTTCCAAATGGTGAATGAAGTGTCTGTGTTAGTTAGCAATGACGGAAAACTTTTAGCTCCAGATGGACTCTGTAGAACTGTAACGTAAATGTTAGAGCACAGTAAAGTGAAGGCATTTTAGAATGTTGACTTTGCGGTTACACAAAGAAGAATAAAGACGTTTAATACCAAGCTCCGTGTGTGGCGTAATCATTAGCAGGTACTTAGGCTGGGGAGGACGCTACAAATGACGAAAAGATAAGGGATAAGTAACCCAAAGATCTAAATTGCTCTTCCAGAGAGTTTGCCGTGGTCAAGCAACCTACTTGTGCATGCCACATCTATGTTTGTCGTATGTAGAGTCAAAGCGCAACTCCAGCCAGTGTAAAGCACTTGAAGATAATGAAAGTTTCACTGAGAAGTCTACACATTGTTGGCCAAGAACCTGTTGGGAAGGCTATAAAGAGAAGTACTGTGCTACTACGCAACTTAAAGCTATACATCATACAGAGTGATAACATGAAAAGGCAGCTACAACTAGGTTTTAAAGGAGCAGCAAATTACAAGGCAACGCTGTGATCAGAAGTGCTGCGAGGCAGAGGTTAACCAGGTGTTAAGACAGTACAAAAAAACGCCTAAAAGCAAAGCAATTCAAATACAAGAAATGGTCACCTGCTTACCATAACTGAGTAAAAAGAATCATCATACCACAGCGTTGGGTGGAGTAGCTCCTGAGAAAGTGCCCAGGGTAGTGCTTACGGAGCTATCCGTACACAAAGCAGCACACCACCAAAGGTGCTGGGTGGCAGTTCAAATCAACTCCGAAAGGTCTCTAGAAAGTGAAAGGCTCCAATGGAGACAGAGAGTTCAAGGTTCCAGAGACTGTCCAAGATGACCCAGAGGCAAGCACATCGCAAAGTCTCAGAGATTGTTTGCATAAACAAGATCACCATGCAGCGTCAGAAAGAACACTACTTTTCACATCAGTAAGCTCCACAAATGGTTACAATGCCACTGCCTCCCTGAAATCACCACCACCATTTGATACTGTCAAAAAGCAAAATATTGGCAACAGATGTACAGCTTGGATAGACATTTAATGATTTAATTGATGCGATAGAAGAAGCAGATGACAAGAGGATCATCATATAGCTTAAGAATAATACTGGTGAAGGTGTAAAATAAGAAAGAAAATGCTGCGAGGTAACAAAATTACATACTGTCAAATCAAACCAGCCTTGAATCTCAAATTCAATCCTATGCAAGATGTAGATTACGAAAGGTATATTTTCAGTCAAGAACGACAAAGTTGGTGACACCAACAAATTTGTTGAGAAACTGGACACACTCATCAAACGCTAAGTTAAATTAACAATGATGAGGATGCGATACGACAGAGTTATTGAAGGATGACTGTCAGATTAATTCAGACGACGAATGCTGAGAAAAACTTTGTCTGGAGTTCTCATAGCTGCCAGAGCGGAAGTGTGCTGATCAAAAAGCTGCTGACATGGAGGCCGGAATTACCCAGAGTGAGCCAGTGAAACATGAAAAGTAAGCAAACGTACAAGGCAGAAGAACACAGAGCGATGTCTCTACAGAAAAATGAATCGTGCTTCAGGTGTGGATTTACGTTTCCACACAAAGGTAAATGTCCCGCCATTGGACAGCTCCACAAACGCTGTGGGAAGGGGTACCATTTTGTAACAGTTCAAAGGGTAAAGAAAAAGCCCCTCACTGCGCGAAGAAATAATGGCCGCCCAAAAGCTCCAGAAGCGACGTTCCATGCACACCCACAAGTCCAAGCAACCACACCAGTAGAGGCAAGTCCACATAAAACAAAGTTGATAATCATCTAAATCACCGACAAACAGTTCTTCAGTATCAATGTCAAGTGACAGTGAAGAAGATGGTTGTGCAATGACTAGGTTTACCTCAGAAAAACGTGTGCGTGTTGGACTGGCCGCATGTGAAGAAAAATACAGGTCCAAGAAAAGCACACAAGAAAAAGCACCAGTCATTCAAATATTGTCCAAAGATACCACCAATAGTAAAGGGTTGCTCAATACCTTTTTATTATTGACATTGGTGCGTCAAACTTTATGCCCGAGGAGAAATACAGTGACTACTTCCAATGCCACGACTTACACCATTGAAAACCAAAGTATATACATGGTCTGCATCGACACCATTTAAAAGTTAATGTTCATTTGCAGCAATGATGAAACCCAAAATGACAAAAGTTCAAGCATCCATTCAAATACTTCAAGGTGTGCCATAAAGTGCCGTTTCATTAGGTTTCAACACAGCTGTCGATATGGGACTAATATCAGTGAAGAAGAACATGAACGCCCATCACGAAATAGTAAGTCAGTTCCCTTTGTTGTTTCATGGGTTAGGAAAACTTAAGACTATAGAAAGTGCACTTACAAATGAATGAGAACGTCCGTCCTATTGCTCAAACACACAGACGAATTGCATTTCATTTAAAGGAAGCTGTTGAAAAAGAACTTGAATCCTTACTCAAACATGATATTATGGAGTGTTCTACTGGTCCAATGCCATGGATTTCTCCCATAGTGATAGTACCCAAACAGGACAGTAAGAAGGAACTGTACGCATCTTTGTGGATATGCGGCAAGCGAACAAGGCAATTGAAATTGAACAGCATCCCGGTCCGCACATTGCCAACATAACACTACTGAATGAGGAAAGGTTTTTCCTTGCCTTCATTTGAATAAAGGATTTCATCAGTTGGAAATTGAAGAGAATTGCAGGTACATTACAACCTTTTCTACACACATTGTTCTGTTCCATTATAAAAAAATTAAAAAAAAACTTAGTTTTGGTGTGTCATCAGCTGCAGAGCTTTTGTGAGAGGTTATTCAATATATTATACGGCCTGTCATGAATGCTTTCAATTATTGTATTGTAATTGCATTTATATAGCGCTTACTACCCACGATGAGGTGTTGAGGCGCTTTTCGGCGAGGAGCAAGCTACTCCGGAATCCAAAAAGGATTAGTGGGGAATTAGTTAGGGAAATATGAAATTCATTTGAGTGGTGGACATGTTCGTCTATTATTTGGATTGAAAAGGAATAGTGGGGGAATAGAAGAGGAAAGGGTCTTGAAATGTTTCTTTTTGGGGGGGGGTTCATAGCAGTAGGAGGGGGTTTGGGATGAGTAAAGGGGAGGGGGGGGGAAGAGTCAGAGGGACGGGTTTAGAAAGGGTTGCTTGGGAGATCTTAGTAATAAAGGAGGTATGAGATGATGCAAGATGGGATAGAGGAGGGATGAGTCAAGAAAGGGTTATTTTGGAGGAGGAGCCTAGCGCGCATCTAAGATGGTCGCGTGAGCACAGGGCTCCCCGGACCCTTTCTGCTCCTCGGACTATATCCTGAGATTATCCTGATTTGGTTTATGGAATCTGGGAGATGAAGACCAGCTGATCATATATCTCTTTTTAAAACTCTAATTGGACCTGGGAATCCTGAGTTGTCGTCGTCGGAACTTTTGGGACCCACCCGGCGGAGGTGGCCGGGGTGAAGGTGACCCGTGGGGCCGGGCTGCAATTGAACAACAGCGGCCTCAGCGCGGTGCCAGTTGCCGAGTCAGCGCTTTCGGTTTCGATTTTGGCCTTCAGGAGATCGGCTGGTGTGCGTGCTCAAGGTGGCGAGGTGCCTCCTGGGCCTCTGCCCGAGGCTTGCTTCCATTTGCTACTGGTGGGCCTGACGCCTCCGACCCCCACATCGGCAGTTTGTGGTCCTTTGGCTGGCGCCCGCACACCTTTTGATCGGAGGTCCCATTGAGAGACTGCGCTCGCATGGCGGGCAAAGGGGGTCCGGAGGGGCGCAAGACCAAGGCTTCTCTGCGCGGGGGAGCGGTCCAGAGCAACAACATGGACCGCTACACCCAGGGCAGGGGGCCCCCTGGCGCTACTGGCCTCTCCCCGGATGCTGCGGGGGGAGGCACGACCGTCTCTGCGGAACTTTCCCTGCAGGACATTATGGGCGCCATCGAGGGCATCAGGGAAACCATCGCGACGCAATATGAGGCCCTGGCCCGTAAGATCGACACTGTCGCAATCGATGTCACCCTGATTCGGGCCGACCTCTCCAAAACCAACGAGAAGGTCCAGGCCCTTGATACACGGACCTCCACCCTGGGTGCGGAGGTGTCGGATCTGCGGGCCGCGCTTGGGGACATTAGAGTGGTCAACGACCATATGGCCCGGCGGCTTGAGGACTTCGAGGGACGGGCCCGGCGCAACAACATCCGCATCATTGGTGTACCGGAGTCCTCAGACGGCCGCCCGGTGGACCTCGTGGTCGAGGAACTTATCCTGCAACAGCTGTCCCCGGCTGGCCTAAGTAAATTCTTCGCCGTGGAGCGGGCCCATCGAGTTCCGGGCGGCCGGCCGCGGCCGGGGGCCCCCCCGAGGCCTATCGTGGCTAAACTGTTCCACTACAGGGACCGCGACGCTATTCTGCAGGCTTCACGGACCCGTGGCCCGGTCCGCTACGAGAACTCGACCATCAATTTTTATCCGGACTTCACGCAACTGGTCCAGAAACAGCGGATGGGATTCCAAGGGGTGAAGCGCCGTCTCCGCGAGCGGGGCCTGAAGTATTCGATGATCTACCCGGCGAAACTCCGAGTGGAGCATGGAGAGCGGACAGCCTTTTTTGACTCTCCTGTGGCCGCAAGTGACTGGCTGGACTCGCTGCCGGACGGGGGTGGCCGGCCCGGGCCCTCTGGGGGCACCGCAGGTGACGGGTCCCCTTAGACTGACATTTGGTCCTTGCTTTTGCGGTTTTGCACTGTGCAGTTGGGTCTTACTTCTTTTGCATACTGTGTCTTACCAGGACCCGTGAGGGGCGCGGGCGGGTTCGGGTCCCTTTCCTCCTCCGGGGTCTTTTTGTAGAATGGGGTTAGGGGGGCGACAGGCACACTGCAAGTTGGGGGGGGTCATTGGCCCGCAGGGGTGCAGGGTGGGGGGAGTTGGACTTGGGGGGGGGGTTGGGGGGGAAGGGGGGTTGTTTTGTTGTGTGTTTTTTGTTTACAGGGCGAGGTATTGATTTTTGTCCATATTTGGGAACCGTGCTGCGGGCTGGGGGCCTCTTGATCTATTGGAGGGGATGGGGGAGACGGGTTGAGGCTTATGTCGTGGAACGTCAATGGGTTGGGGGATCGTATTAAGCGGGGTGTTGTACTGCAATATTTGCGTCGTGTGACTCCTGATGTGGTGTTTCTCCAGGAGACGCACTTGGTCGGCAATGTCTGCCATGCGATGAACAGGGGGGGATACCGCCTCGTAGCTCATTCTGGTTTCACAACGGGCTCCAGGGGGGTGGGCATTCTCCTGCGAACCTCCCTTCCGGTGGAGATCACGAGGATAGTCTCGGATGACAGAGGGCGCTATGTGTGTTTGATTGGGAGGTGGGAGGGGCAGCCCCTTACCCTGGTTTCAGTCTACGTTCCCCCGGGTCTCCAGAACTCCACCTTTACTGACTTGGGTCGAATGCTGCTTGACCTTCCGGACGGCCTCCTGCTCATGGGCGGGGACTTTAACTCTGTGGTTTCGGGTGAACTGGATCGTCACCCACCGAGGACCCTCCCCGCTGCCCAGTCATGGCTGGGTGGGATGTTGGAGACCTTCGGCTTGGTGGATAGTTGGAGACTAATGCATCCGACCCAGTGTCAGTTTACCTTTCATTCGGGGGCGCATGGGAGTCTCTCTAGGCTGGACTACTTCCTTATGCCCGCGGCGCAGACTGGTCGGATTCGAGAGGTCAGACACTTGGCGCGTGGTATCTCCGACCATTCTCCGCTGTGGCTTCTCTTTGACACCGGGTCGCGGTCTGCAGGGCGGGTAGCTCCTATTAACCCTTGGTACCTGCGGGACCCTGCGACTCGTGACAGCCTGGTTAGGGCCATGGACCAATACTTCAGTGAAAACGAGGGGTCGGTGTCGTCTGCGTTGTCCCTTTGGGAAGCCTTTAAAACTGTGATACGCGGACACGCCCTCGCCCAGATAGTGGTGGCCAAGAAGGTTAGGAGCGAGGCGGTGGTGAAGCTGGAGACTGACATCTCGGGGTTGGAGTCGGCCCTGGAGGCGAATGTTACTCCGGACGGGCTACATGCCCTTAGCCTGAAACAGTTCGAATATAGGTCCATGGTCACTGACGCGGCCAAAACTATGTATAGGGAGCAGCAGGGCCGATTGTATGACGCGGGGGACAAGGCGGGAAAGTTGATCGCGTGGCTGGACAAAAAGGAGAGAGTGAATCGTGTGGTCCCCGAGTTGCGTGCTGCTGACGGTGTGTGTGTGACTGAGCCGGATGAGATTGTGGAATGTTTCGCTGACCACCTCCGGGCGGTGTACTCCCCGGTGACTGACAGGGATGAGGAGGACTCTCGCCTCCTACTGAGAGATATTGCTCTGCCCGGCCTGTCCGTTGAGGACCGGGAGCGGCTGGACGCTCCCTTGTCGTCGGATGAAATAGCGACCGCGATCCGTTCCCTTCGCTCGGGCAAGGCTATGGGTCCTAACGGTCTGCCCATTGAACTATACAAATTGCGTCCTGATAAGCTTGCGCCCTTCCTCAGCCGCATGTTCCGCGACTCTCTCGCGGCGGGTTCCCTTCCGGCCGACCAGCGCTTGGCCACTATAGTCGTTATCCCCAAGGAGGGCAAGCCGCGAGACCGCTGTACTTCTTACCGGCCCATTTCACTGCTCAATGCGGAGCCCAAAATCCTGGCGAAAGTCCTGGCCAATCGATTGTTGAGTGTCGTGTGCGACCTTATTCATCCGGACCAATGCGGCTTTATCCCGCACCGCAACACCGCTCTTAACTTGCGGCGTCTTCACGGTGCCCTTGCCAGGGCGGAGTTCCTCTCCGAACCGGCCGTGCTGGTTTCTTTGGATGCCACGATGGCCTTTGATACTATTGAGTGGCCCTTCCTCTGGGCCGTCTTGGATAAATTCGGCTTTGGAGAGGGATTTATTGGCTGGGTGAGGCTCCTTTACACGGGACCCATGGCTCAAGTGGTGGTGAATGGGCGGGTCTCTCGGCCCTTTGCCCTCGGCAGGGGCGCCCGTTGTCCCCGTTGCTTTTTGCTCTCGCCCTGGAGCCACTCGCTGCCTGGCTCCGTTGGGAGCCCTCGCTTAGAGGGATCCGGTGGGGCCCGGGCTTCGAAGATCGGGTCTCGCTGTATGCGGACGACATTCTCCTGTATCTCACCTCACCGCGGCAGTCACTCAACGTCCTTTTTGACGTTCTGACCTCCTTTGGGAACAATTCGGGTCTCACGATCAATTGGTCTAAATCCTGCGTTTATCCCATCTCTGGTGGTCCTCCTCTCCTGCCGCCTCGGCTCCCGATTCAGATATCTCTGAGCGGCTTTAAGTACCTGGGGATATACGTTTCGCTGGACCCGGTGGCTCGCTATGAGCAGAATCTCCTGCGTCCACTTCGGCGGCTGCGGGAGGACACGGCCCGGTGGTGCAGGCTCCCCCTGTCCCCGCTGGGTCGGGCCGCGCTGTTTAAAATGATGTCCCTTCCCAGGTTCCTCTATGCACTCCAGAACTCCTTCGATGTTATCCCAGTGGCCTACTTTCGGGAGGTGGAGAGCCTGCAGGGGAGACTGGTGTGGGACGGGCGGGCGCGTATTGCTCTTGCCAAGCTCACTCTCCCCTGGTATGACGGGGGCATCGCGCTTCCTGACATTCGCAGGTACTATTGGGCCTCGCAGCTATCTGCCATTAACCACGCCACGTATGCGCCCGGCTTGAATCCGGCGTATGAGATGGACAAGTTCCTGCTTCCCGGCGGGAACTACAACAGGGCACTTTATTCCCGCCTGGCTGGCCGGACCCTTACGGGTCCTACTAAGATTGCGGTGCGGACCTGGAGGGCTGCCACTGCGGCCATGGGCTGGAGTGAGCGATTAACATGTGCTACTCCCTTGTTTGCTTCCGACCGCCTGGGAAGCTTGTGGACCACGAAGGGGTTTGACCAGTGGGACACGATTGGTATCAGCAAAGTGGGAGACCTGTGGCACAAGGGCGCGGTAAAGACTTTCGCGGTGCTCCAGGCCGAATACGAGCTGACCGACAGGGAGTTCTTCCGCTACGCCCAGGTTCGGCACGCCCTGCTCTCGGTCTTCGGGGAGGGGACCAAGATCCCTGTTTCATCGCCCCTCGAGGACCGCATACTTGATGGACATGTCCCTGATAGTACTATTTCTTTAATTTATAAAAAATTAATCAATCACCGGGCGGACCTTCTTGTTCGCCTTCGGGAGGCTTGGACTGGGGACGGGGTGGAATTGGACGACGAAGATTGGCAGTCTGCACTGTCGTCCCCCAAGGAGGTTGCCATTCCGGCTCGTCTTCGGTTGGTACAGCTCAAGATTCTCCACCGGGTGTATGTGACGGGTCCGCGCTTGGTCTCGATGGGATTTTCCGGCGACGGGCTCTGTAAGCGAGGCTGTGGGCTCAGCGCCACCTTTCTTCATATCCTTTGGGAGTGCCGCGAGGTGGCGGACTACTGGCGCCGGGTCCACACGGTTATGGGACAGGTCACCGGGGTTGTGCTGCTGCCGGAGGTGCGTCGCTGTGTCCTGAATGTGTGGGAGCCCAATGACTACAGCGCGGCTCAGACTCGGTGGGCGGCCCTAGGGAACATGATTGCCAAGAGGGACATAGCGCAACTTTGGGGCGCTCAACGGCCGCCCACCGTGTCAGTATGGAAGGAGAATATGGACTGGTGTATGTTTAGGGAGAAGACTGTGTATGTGGCCCGTGGCAAGCCGGGGGCATGGGGTAGAATTTGGGGGCAATGGAACGCGTATCGCGGAGGCATCTGTACGCCCCCCCTGGTAGATACTGATATCGCCATGTCCCCCTGACCCTTGATGGCTCCTGGCGCCTTTTGGAACAACTACATATGGACGTTCATCTTCCTTGACCCCCTCCCCCCCCCCCCCCGTCCCCGGCCTCCCGGTACTCCTTTCTTTAGCGGTTTGCTCAATTGTCCTGACTGGAGTTTCCCGGGGGGAGCCTGACCCGCACTGGTTTCCCTCATAACTCGCCTTATGTTGTGTATTGTTTGTTTTTTTGTTTTTGTGATTGTTGGACTTACGCTTCCTGTTCCTCGAGAACTATCTGGAGCCACTGCAGGGCAGTGCCCTGGGAACTGATTGTAGCTTTGATATGTGTAGATTTCCTTCTGTACCTAGCGGCCGGCCCGAGTGGTTGTAGGCCCGTACTTGTAACCGAATTATTGCTTAATAAAACTTTTTCAAAAAAAAAAAAAAAAAAGAAAGGGTTATTTTGGGGAGCATAGTAGTGGTATGGGGTTCAGGATGAATGAGAGTGGAGGTAGAGGATATATTGAGAGCGGTATAGGGTGAGAAATAGGGTAGTGCATTGGATTTGCTGAATTAGACGCTAAGTGGTCGATATAGATACATTGAATGTATATATATGCATAAGGAAGGTAATATATGTAGATTAAAGTTGCATTTAAAAAAACTCTGGCGTTAAAGTGTTGTACTTCAATAGTGAAACATTTGTAGCTATAGTTCTGATAAAAGATTTGCTTATTTATGCAGTCACTAATATACATGTTAAAACATAGAATAATGTAACTATAATTTGTACATTTTGAAGCAGAATAAAACGAATATCTATATTTTTAAAACACATACACGTTTATACATAGCAATACACATATGTAGGTACATATCTATAGTCCAAATAAACGCTTATATACAGAGGGATATGCTGTATATTTATGTTTGCGTACAGTGGTTATGTGTGGAAGAGCCAATTCTTGAGTAGTTTTCTGAAGATAAGGTGGATCGTATGTCGGGGGGTAAAGAGTTCCATAGTTTGGCTGCTTGTACAGAGAAGGATATGCCACTCACGTCTTTTTTTTGTATAGTGGGATTTTTAGGCGAGGTGCCACTCCAGAGCGGATGTTCCTTTGTTGAACGCATTTGGTGATTTTATTCCTGATGAAGAGCTTTGTGGGCGATAAAAAAAACATCTTGAATGTGGATCTTCTGGCAACCAGTAACCAATGCAGGGCTTTCAAGGCAGGGGAGGTGTGGACTTTTTGCTTTATATCCAAGAGCAATCTGGCAGCAGAGTTCAGAATCCATTGTAGTCTTTTCATAGTTGTTACAGGTGATCCAGGGTAGAGGCTATTGGCGTAATCGAGTTTGGAGAGAACAAGAGAGATGGTAGCCTGGACCTTGAGTGGAAATCCCAGATGGAGGAAGATGCGCCTCAGAGTTTTTATAGTAACAGAGCTTGATCTTGCTAGTTTGTCCACTCGGGCATTCATTGATAGCTAGGAGTCCATGGTCATTCTGAGGTTTCTTACTTCCTCTGATACTTTAGGCGGTGTTTCCAGATCATCAGGCCAGGTGGTGAGTGGGTCATAATTTTTCCAGTTGCCACACATGAGTACTTCCGTTTTGGAAGCATTCAATTTGAAATGAATCCATGTCATCCATTGATCCACAGCTCTGAGAACTGAAAATTGGTGAGTTTCCAATGTTTTTGGGGCATTCCAATTGAAGGAGTATTTGAGTGTCATCTGCATAGTTATAGCAAGTGAGGTAAAATTTATTGATCAGTTCCGGTAATGACTTCATGTAGATGTTAAAAAAAGATTGCGTGAGAGGATAGAGCTTTGAAGGACCGCTGCGTTTTTGAAGTACGGTTTGGACGAGGAAGGGGGCGGTATGGATGACATTAGTTCTGTTTTGAAAGTACAATGCGATCCACTCTAGAGCAGTCCCCTCAATGCCGGCTTCGTATCAGAGTGTCATGGTCAACTGTGTCAAAGGCAGCTGAGAGATCCAAGCGAAGCAGTGCAGCAACCCCGTTCAGGTCACCTGTGTTCTGAAGGTCATCCCAGATGGAAACAAGAGCAGATACGGTTCCTCTTCCTGGACGGAATACCATTTGGAAGTTTGAAAGTAGGGCATTATCTTTCATGAATTGTTAAATCTGGGCAAATGCTGCTATTTCTACCAGTTTGCCCAGGAAAGGTCCATTTGTAATCAGTCTGTATTTGTCGGGGTTAGGCGGGTCAAAGTTTTTAATCTTCAGTAACGGGCCTATGTATGACTTTTTGAGTTTGTCTGGAAATATTCTTGTAGTTAAGGAATTGTTAAGGATTCTTCTTACTGGTGGGGCAGCAGAGGTTGTCAGAAGAATTGTCTTGAAGGTTTGTGGTGGACACGGGTCAGAAGGGCTGCCGGAAGGCCTGCTTGCTTTGACCAGGTCCATAAATTCATCATGTGAAATTTGCTGGAAGGAATGGAGAGGCTGGGTTAGAGTATTCTTGGATTGTTGTTTTGGAAAAGGGTCGGTGCTGGTGCTTTCTTTGTTGTAAATATGAGTCCAACGTGTCTGTTAAGGCTGTGTAATGATTTGCCAGTTTTTCTGTGAAATCTTGAGTAATGGGATGAGCTCCTTCTAGGCAATTTGGTTGAAGAAATTAAGAGATTATTTTATAGAATTCTTAATTTGCACATTTAGCATTTTGAATTCATAATCGGTTAAGTTTCTGTAGGCAAAGTTGGTCTTTAATTGGTGTTCATTTTGAGCCAGGCACGTTGCAGCCTTCTAATTTGTTGTTTTATTTCCTTTATCTCTGTATTTCTCTACGGTGCTGGTTTTCTTTTGTTCTGTTGTGTCATATTTAGGGGTAATAGGATATCAAAAGCTTCCGGTATCCACTCAGTTTTTGAACATAATTTAGGGTGTCTAGATCTGTACTGGATGTTAGTTGGGTTTCTAAGTGTTCCAAATTGAGGCTGTTCCACGGTCGAAAGGTGGATGCATGTAAGGTGGTTTTAGGTGTTTTGCTTTGTGTTTTATGTTGGAAAGCAAGCAATTGGTTGTCTGATATTGTGACTGGAGTCATTGTTTGAAAGGTAACTAGTTGTGTATTAGCAGAAATGGCATCTAGGATGAGTCCAGCGATGTGTGTGGGTTTGACGATGATCTGATTGCAGGTTTAGCGCATCTAGGCCAGCGATGATTGCTTTTGGATGGGGCATATTGGGTTTGTCAAAGCAAATGATGAGGTCACCCAGAATGTATAGGTTGGAGTGTGGTGTTATCAGGTTTGATATTGTTTCTACAGGGAATGTTGCATTGCTAGGAGGTGGTCTGTAAAGGAGCAGGAAGTTACAGGAGGAAAATAGTGTAGGATTGCATCTGGTGAAAAGGGCCTCACAACCTTGTATGGAGACGTCGTCGGCTTTAGTGATATGTAATGTTTGCCTGAACACAACAGCTAAGCCACCTCCTCTTTCGCCAGTACAATCTTGCGTGATAGCTAGAGGAGCGGCTTAATGCAGGACTGGAGCCATAGCTCTCTCCCAACCATGATTCAGTTATGAAGGGTATATCAGGTTTGGAGTCAGTGAGAAGGTCGTAGATGTGATGTTTGTTTTTAGAGAGCGATCAAGCATTTATTAGTAGACGGTTTAAGATAATGTGCTTTGGCGATAGTGTGACTGTTTTGTAGAAGAGTGAGCAGTATTGTGTGGGCATGTAGCAGGTATGTCCTTAGTGTTGTTATAAGCTGTATGAGGATAGATATTGTGTGGCTGTTGTGTATCATGTTCCTTGTCCAGCAGGCTAAGAAGTTATTTTGATGGTTCTGCGTGTGGAGGTGGTGGTGGAGACGATGGTTGAGAGTGAGTTGGTGAGCTGTGTTGTTTTTGTAGTGCAACCCTGGTGTTCAGTAGACATGGAGAAGTGAAGTTGTGAGGAGTGGCATGTTGCTTATTTTGATTGCGTCTGTTCACGGTGGAAGGTGTATGAGTTAGGGCTGGTGGTGGAACATGTGGTTTATGTATTAATGTTCTAAATTGTCCAGTGGATGAGTGGCAGTTAAAATAGTTGCTGTATGTGTGTTGGGGGAAGAGAGATGGCTTGGAACTGGAGTTTGCTCATGGTGTGTATCATTTGTGTAGTATGGAAGGTGGGTGCATGTTTGTAGTTAGTGATGGAAGTATTATGAGGTGTTGTGCGTGAGATTTTGTTGTGCTGGTGTGCGCGTTCTGTTTTTGAGGAGTAGTGAAAGGAGGTTCTGATTATTTGTTTTCTGAGAAGGATTTGTATGTATTGTTTGTGAGAAGAAGTAAGGTAAAGAGGGTGGTGATGTGTTTGTGAGTAATGTGCTTGTTGTGTGCGAGAAGAGTGTGTTAGATTTGATTGCTGCAAGATGTAATATGTATGGTACAGTGGTTGTGTTATTGTGGTAGAAAAAAAAAAAAAGAGGAGGGTGTTGGTGGGAAAAATGATGGAAGGCTGAGTATAGGTTTGTTAGAGACAAAAAGGGGCCAGTTAGGAGTAATTAGAGCAGGGAGTCTGTGTCTGGATAGGATATAGTAAGTATGGTGTGGAATTGGGTTGTGTTAGTGATTAGTGCATTGGTTAGCGGTACAGGATAGAGCATGTGTATTGTTTGTAAGTGATGGTGCAAATGTGTGGTAGCTGGGATAGAAGGATGGATAGGTTTGGTTTCTGGGGTTTTGTAGTGGGTGCTGAGACATTGTACTTGGTCCATGGTTAGTTTGTAGTAAATGAGAAGAGTAGATGTGTTGCAATCAGATCACTAACCCTAAGCACTACATTCAATAGAATCACTGACCAAGGAACCAATCAGAACCATCAAATTACCAATCAATAAGAACACTATCCCTAATACAACAGAAACTCCAGATACAGCCGCCAATCAGTGCATATATGTATCAACCAACAGTAACTTATATAAGGTGCCTGTGACCTCAGGCACAATTTGCTGGGCAGGGGGCTTGAAGCTGCTCCCCAATTCAGAATCTCCTATGAGACAGACAAACAATCCACACTGGAGTTCAGCAGGTAAGGGCCTAAAACTTTGCTCTCCAACAATACTGCTTTCCCAACACTTAAACTCACTATCCCAGCCACAAAACAAGTATTAGACTATTTCCAAACACAGCTTAAACAAACAGCAGATTACTTTTTGGGGTGAGTGGGTGGGGGGGGGGGCCACAGGGGGGTAACCTGGTTTCACTCACTTGCCAAGACAACAATCATTGGCATAGCCAATAGGTCTCGCCTTTGGAACCTTATAAGTGTTTAGTTATCCAGCACAATATTCTTGGTGCAACAACATCAACTGTTGCATGACTAAACACTTATAAGGTACAAGGTTTAGCCATTCAACAGTTGATGTTGCACCAAGGATATTGTGCTGCAAAACTAAATACTTATATGGTTCCAAAAGCGAGACCTATTGGCTATGCCAATGCTTGTTTAAGTTGTGCAAAAGGTATTTAGGTACGTTGTCAGGACTGCATGGTCTACCTTTGCCTGATAGCTTAATTTTGGTAAGGTTTAAAAATGTCTACGTCATTGTAGACCAGAACGCCACATTCGCAAGACGGACGGTAGCAAAAATATTGAAAAAGTGAACTAATGGGTAACAAATGAGTGTATCATTTAGAACAGCGTGGATTGAATGCAAAAAAGTTGACAGAACTGCGTGATCCACAGTTTAGTGATAAAACTTCTGCCGCTTTCTCTGATATCACTTTTTACCGCATGCATAGTTTTCCGAAAGAATATCACCAATCAAGGGGGACAAGAGCGTACTATTTCACTCTAAAATGTATTTACGCAGAAATCAAATGTTGCAGACAGAACCATATATTTAAGCTAGCATGGCAGGACTAGTGTCGAGAGCGGTAAGAGATCGGGCAGGGGTGCAGCGACAACTTACTTGGAATAGTCCAAGAGAAGACTCTCGGGAGGTCCCAGGATAAATCCTTGCGGTTAGTTCTGCAGCGATAACATGACTGGCAATGAGCAGCGCCATCTTAAATATTGCGAGGGTCCAAAATGCCCAGAAAGTGTACTCTCGTAATATCCAGAAGATAGATTATGGGTGAAACAAGAGAAATTAAAAATATTCGGCATGACGAAATGCCTGTGTTTAATAACTGCTTCGTGTAAACGAAAAGTAAGCGGGCAACGTGTAGAAAAAAACCTATGTTCAATGTGAACATGTGTGCATAAGTGGCATCGCTAGTCAAAAGTAACAGCGCGAGCTTGAGGAAGCAAAAACTGCCGCCATATTGGAGTGGATGCAGGAGGACAGAATAGGGAGGAAAAAATTACAGAAATATTTAGAATGGAGCATTTTGTGAAAAAGGGTGATGGAAGGGCTGTAAGCAACTAAGTACCTCGCTTGTATTGGAATACAGCGATTATCCTATGCCTAATTTGAAATTAGACACCAGACATCGGAAGACCTATGTACATTATGAGCGTTAATGTATTGTAAAAAGTGGGGATCAGAAGGCTAAGAGTAATTGGAGTGGCTATAGTAAATGAAAGTAGAAATGAAAGGTTTTGGATAAAGACATAATGAGGGAGAGACGTCCGTTACAGTCGAGAAGGAACTGTTGGTTTACTTCAGACACTATCAGTAGTTAGGAGTCAAGATTTAGCCAGTGTGGTTTACATCTATGAGTCTTTAGACAGGATTACATAACTGTGCTAGTAACAGTGAGTGGAGCCAGGAGGGACAGAAGAGGCAAAGTGATGTCAGCAAAAGGATATTTGCCGGCAAAAAGATAATATGTAAGAACAAGCGTGCGCGCCGCACGAGTGGTGTGCGCGCGCAACAGCAAAAGTAGGCTGGCGAGTGGTGTGCGATGCGGTGCGCGCAGGCAAAGGAAAGCCATGGGGCTGAAAGCTGGCGGTTGTGCGCGTGCACGCTCGCGTGAACGCAAGCTTGTCGCCAGCCAGCAGCACTTTGAAAAGTCACCTACTAAATGTCTCTCCGAGCAGCGCACGCGCGCTGACTCAGCGAGACCTCAAAAAGGGAGCTGGGGTGGATTGCTTAACACACAGGTCTGAGTACAGATTAAGGCAGAACCTAGGAGAGAAAAATCAGGTAGTCATGGACAATTGTAAACGACAGATTTTGGACTACAAACCCTACAATGAAACAGGTAAAATGAAGCAGTTGTGGGTAGGTAAAACTTCAATTTTAAAACTGTATAGAGTTTATAGAGTGTACCAAAATGAGCATACAAAAGGAGTGTACCTCCATAGAGTGTACCAAAATGAGGTGCACTGTGTAGAGAGTCAAGGGATACTTCAATAGTGTACAATCGCTCCACCCAGGCCTACCAGAGGGGAGTGCCAGGTATCTCTGCAGACAGAGTCAGTAAATGAGAGACAAACTCAATAAGGAACTCCGATACCAATTTAGAAAAATAACTGATATTTTTATATTAGACACTGATATCTACGAGATTAGGTAAGTACTTTGAGTTAGAGATTTTCAGACACTTAGAAAATACAGCTGTCAGATTTGAGGCATGATTCTCAAACAAGGTCATGTTATCCTATGGGAGAAAAACACACTGCATGGGGTACTTGCAATCGAGTTACAAGGTAGTTCTTCTGGACTTAAGGTAAATAGGTACCACGGTTCTTTGAACCACCAACCGCTTCGGTTTACCTGCCCTCGTGTGTCTGGGTGCAGAGGTGCTGGTCGCAAGGGTAGCCTCGAAACGATATCACTGAAATCTATGGAAAAACCTGTAAGAACAAGAAAGCTGCAATTGGGGACAAGTAAGTCAAACCCAAAGGGGAGCTTGGATATTGAGGGTTTCTGGGGCAAGTAATGACATATTAGTTTTTGGAGCTACACAGAAGGAGCATGGTGAAGCTCACTCAAGTTTGTAGTTTGCTCGCTGATGCAGGTTTAACTCTGAATGCTGAAAAATGTGAGTTCTATAACACAAAGTTCAAATTCTGTGGCCGTATCTGTTCTCATGGGGGTATGATATCCGATCCAGCTAAAGTGCAAGTGTTGTCAACTGCCAGTCTCCCACAAAATATTTCCATGTTACGTTCATTCCTTGGCATAGCCATCTACTGTTCTAGATATATACAAGACTTTGTCACCATAGGTACACAATAATGTTTCATTTCATTGGTCACATGAATGCGAGCAAAGCTTTGAGAAAAATCAAAACAAGCTAGTGAGAATGCTAGTAAAATAGCATACTTTGATCCAAAAGATTCATACGGAGGTTGTTGTTGACACTAGCCCTGTCAGGTTAGGCACAATCCTTGCACAGCGGACACCAAAATGCTCAAAGGGCATATTGTGGCATATGCAAGAAGACGTTTGTCCCAACCTGAACCTGCTTATTCACAACCTGAGAAACAATGTTTAGAAGCGGTATAGGCTTTTGAACTTTTCCACGTATTCTTATATGAGGCTTCAGGCCTGTGACAGATCATCAAGCACTGTTGACCAACTTTGGCAATCCAAAGGCAAAGATGCCTCCTCGCATTGAACTTTGGGGTCTAGGATTACAAGAATACACAATCGTTCACCGTCCAGGAAAAGACCAAAACCCTGACGACTACTTCCCACGAGTGACTCTACAGTGTCCTAGTACCCCTTCCAAGATGGAGGAAACCTACATATATTTCATTGTTAAATCAAGCACGCCAGCTGCCATTTCGCTGGTCATTGCCACGAGTCAAGATAGTGACATGTTAATACTGAAAAACATTACACCTCAGTCTTGGAACCAGCACACTCTACCTCTTACCAGTGACAGTGAGTATCAGAAGTTTAAAAATGTCAATAAACTGTCTGTTACTCAAGAAGGCATTATCCTGAGAGGTTTGAGAACTGTAATTCCGGAGGATCTACAACAACAGTTAACTAAAGTGGTCCATGAAGGATATTATGGAATCATTGCCACAAAACGAGCTCTCTAAGACAGAGTCTGGTTACCTCATCTCTATGAGAGAGTTGAAGGCCTGTCATCTCTGTAACTGCTTTTAGTCTAAAGCCACTCAACACACCTTAAACTTATCAGAGTTGCAAAAGCATACATGGGAAAGGATTGTAGTGGACTTCTTCAGTCCTATTGACAATGGGCATCACCTCAGTGATTGTTGATGAATACTCCCATTTTCCATTAATAGATCCCTCACTCAAAGAGTTAGAGAGATTAGGCAGCATCTTCACCACATGAGGTGTTCCTGATATCGTAAAATCTGACAACGGCCTACATTTCAACAGTCAAGACTTTTGGATTCATCTTAATGTGAAGCATCAGAAGAGTACACCTCTTTGACCACCGGCCAATGGCCTCGTCGCAACATTTCATCAGTACTCTGAAGAAAGCTGTTCAGCATGCTGTACTGGAAAAGCTTGACCGTAAAACGGTCTTGAATTCTACTCTTTGAGATTACCTTTCAACCCCTCACTCAACTACAGGTAAAAAGGTAAAAACACTGCAACTTTGATGTTCAAGGGAGCCATGATGACCAAGTTACCTCAATGGAACAACAGAAGATCAAGTACATAGGAAGAAACCTGTAAAACAGACTTGGATTGTAAGAGGAAAATGAAGCCCTAGGCAGACAAGAGCCACCATACAAAAGACGTGACCGTCACAAGAGGAGATAGAGTGCTTGTCCGTCAATTTAGAAAACAAAAATCTGATGCTCCCTTTGATGCCGAGCACTTTCATGTTGTGACCAGCAAAGGGCACGTGGTGACTGCCCAACGTCCTGGGAAGTCCATTACAAGAGATTTCTCGCATTTCTGACATGTGGCTCATCGGGCCCTGAAGTCAATGTAAAGACAAACTGAAAGGACAAGCAAAAAAACCCTACACCATCCCCCCCACGACTGCTGCTGTTCCTACATCACCACTGCAGATCACATACTCTTCTACTGCCTGTACCCAGTTTCCAAAGACACGATCAGAACGTGTAATTAGAGCGCCACGAGGACTCATTGAAGAGCTATAATTGTTTATATGGTTGTGCATTGTATTCTTTTTTATTTAGTGGAGGTGGAGATGTAGAATCATGCAAGTTCGCAATGACTGAACACTTTTGGCTCCTGGTGGACTCCATAGAACTGTGACGTAAGTGTTAGAGCAAAGTGAAGGCAGGTTTAGAATATTGAGTTCGCGGTTACACGCAGAAGAATAAAGAGTTTAATACTAAGCTCCTTGTGTGGCCTAGACATTGGTGGGTACCCAAGCTGGGAAGTACACTACAATGCAGAGGATATTTAACATGATTTGTTGGTAAAGGGGAAGCCACTTTTGTTTGTTTCTATATGGGAAAATACAATTGTGCTTTTTAAACAAAATATAACCTTTTTTGCTCCGTTCTGGACCACTTGAAACTCCTTGGAGGATTTTTACTAAAGCTTACTGCTAAAGTGTACCCCAAGATTTATGGGTCAAATCTGACAGATTACCTGAACCGTAAAAAGAAAATGTGCACCTTTTGAAGGAGAGGAAATTGGGCTGGTGTCTCTACTACGCATATGAAATAAGGGTGTCAAGAGAGACAAACTTGTCAGAGAATCTCTTACATCTGGAGGTAATGTGGCAGAGTCTCATCCTAAAACACAGAATAAATAAACACTTAAATATTAGTGTTTTAGAATTTATTACATACTATTCTTGAATCTAACACTAACAATTGCCATCATTATTATAATATTTCAGCAACTAAAAGCCTCCAACAGCACATAGCTGTATTGATTAACGAGACACGTAACACCCTGACGCCTCATCCGATATCTGATATCAGTACTCGGAAATTCCATGAACCATTCCCCAGTTTTTATACCCCTGTTCTATGAGGCATGCACATAGCCTAAGACCCCAATGTTAACAAAATATCTATCGACCAACCCCTTTTCTGGATAGCGCTATACTGTGATACGAGATGTAACATGCAATCCAACTGAATGTATTCTATCTTTGCTATTTGTCATGGTACACTATAAATGACAATAAAAATATGTTTAAAAAAAAAAAATGATCTACTGGTAGTCGCCAGTAGATAGTTATAGTTGGGACCTATTTTCCATAGGAAACCCGCAACATTCTATTCCCAATAAGTCTGGCGCCGATTGACGAATCTTCGCGAAATTTTCCAAACTTTTGGCCAGCTCCGCTCCTACCCTGAAAGTTTTGTGGTTATTAGTCAAGCGGGGGCCGAGAAAAAAGGGGCCGGGGTCCCAAAACGCGTATTCCCCATGCAATTTCCCATAGGATCTGTTGTCGCAGCTACAGCCCGAACTGCTGAACGAAATTACACCAAATTTGGCAAAGAGGTAGTCCTCAGTTCAGACTCGTGCCTTTTGCATAAATGGTGTGAATCTGTTCAGTAGTTCCTGAGAAAATTAGAGTAAAAAAGTTAGTGATATCTATGGCCGGGGAGGATCCGCGCACCCTACCCGCACCGTAAGCGCCCCTCCCCAAACCGAGCGCGCACCCTGACGATCACGTGCTGAATGCTAATTGGCTGTCGAGTGTCTGTCTACATTCGAAACCAGGAACTGTTGGCGGCCATTTTCTGCCTCGGTAGAAGCGAGGCTGAAGAAGCAAGGGGAATAAGTGTGTAAAACATATAAAGGGGGCAGAGTGGAAATACTCTGACCCTCTAGATCTGCTTAGGGGGTCCCAGAAGGATCCCCTGGGGCCCCCTTTTTTTTTTTTAACCGGCAAAATGCGCGCAGGGTGCGCGCATCCTACCGCGTTGGGTGCACGGATTCTCGCGCGTTGGGTGAGCGGTTCCTATCGCGTTGGGTGCGCGGATCCAAGGGAAAAAAATTGACATTTTTGGGAGATAAACATCAAGTTTAAGTGTTTTGTTCTTGAGTGGCTCTAAAAAGAGCTGTTGTGTTCATTGAGAGTTTTTGGTACTTATAAGTAAGTACCTATACAGAGTCTAAAGTTGTTGAGGAAGACTGTTTTCTTCATCAGTAAAGTGTACTCCATCTCTCCTATACATCTCTTGCATATGAAAACGCAGATTGCTATTGTAAATGGACCCCATTCTGTAGTCTCGGAGAAAAGCAGAAACAGATTTATTCACATGTTTCCTAGCTTTCTCAATTTGTGGACAAAAATGATCGGACCAGTTCCATTTCTGCCTTTGGCATATGTTAGAATACACAAAGGCAGTTTTGGGGAAAAGTGAAATCAGTTCTTTTACTTTTAAGACTAGTTTAGAGTTTGTCTTAAATTAATAATCACATGAAATACATATATGTTTTTTTAAATGTTAAATATTTTGCGGGATCCGCACACCTACCACGTCATACAAGCATATGACGTCGCGTTACGTACATCGAACGTGTCGCGTATAGGCTGGGAGTCGCGTACCGGTCGCATTGCAATCGCGCACTAAACACGTACCCAACGCATACCATACGCGGATGCTATCGCGTAGGGATCGAGAACGGTGCGCATAGGGTGCGCGGATCCAGAAAACATGGAAAAATATATATAAAATAAAGTTTTGAACATATAGTTAAAAAACTTTTTTTAAATATAAAAAATATGTTTGAAAAACCCAATAAAAACATAATATTTTTTAATTTTGAAAAGATTTAAATGAAAACAAAGGTTAAAAAAATAGCGTTAAAGAATTTCAAAAAAACTATTAATGAAATTGACACACAAATTGAAAAATATAGAAATCCAATGAAAATCATTAAACATGTTATCTTTAGAGATAAGTTATAGATAGGAATTAGCATTTAAAAAACCTTTGAAATTCACTGAAAAAACAAAAGTTTCATGCACGTTATAGTTAGGAATTGGCATTTAAAAAAAACCTTTGAAATTCACTGAAAAAACCATAGGTTTCAGGGGCGTTATAGTTAGCTGGTCATTTCCCTCGTACAAAACCCTAGAAATTCCCCCGTTATAGTTAGTTCAGCTAACTATAACTCGCGCCCCCGCAATGCACTGCTGATGACTTCACATATTACATCACTCATGACATGGTCAGTGACATCTGAAATGACATCACTGATGACATCATCCAGTGAGTGTGTGTTTCTGTAAATTTTAAATATGTTTAATATATATATATAGGGGAAAAACCTATGGAAGAATGAGTGGGTGTTTAAGTGTGTAAAAGGATGATTTAGTAGGTGCATGACTGACAAAATGAGTCATTAAACGTATCTTACTGCAGACTAGGGACTAAACTCTGTGAATGTCTGTATCTGTCGGTCTGTTGGTGTATAAGCGGCTGCATGGTTTTGTGAATAGCTATACGAGTGTCTCTATGGGTTATTGATTGGTTGTCTGAGTATCTGTATGGGTGCCTGAGTGTTTGTGTGGGTGGGGTGGGTTTGACTGTGCATACATGTGTGAGTGGGTGATTCTATGGGTGCATGGTTTTAAGAGTGCATCTGTGATGGACTGTATGGTTGGTTGGGTGAGTATGTATGGGTGTGTTATTGATTGAATGTATATCTCAGTGGTACATGTGTGAGTAACTACATATGTGAAAGGCAGTATATATGTGTGTAAGAGTATATAAGTGGGTATATGTGAGAGTGTGTTATTGTGAGAGTGGCTGTATGGATGAGTGTGTGCTTGTATCAGTGATTGTATACGAGCGTAAGAATGTGGTACTATTTTTATGAGTAAGTGAACGTGTGTGTATAACTGCATAGGTGAGTAAATGGGAGTGTGATTAATTATTTGCATGACTGACTAGGTGTGAGAGTACCTCTATGGATGATTGGTGGTGTGCGAGTGTCTATGTAGGTGTATAAATGCATATGATAGGCCTGTACTGAGTGACTGAAAGTATGAGTGACTGTACAGGTGAGTGAGTGGATGTGTGTGTAGATCTAAGAGTCAATGAGTGGGTATGTAGTTATTGGCATTGGAGTATCTATGGTTTTGAGAATGGACGTCTGAAATTTTGATTGAGTATATCAAAGGGTGTGAGAAGATGCACTAATTTATCACATGGATGACGTTATCAGTGATGTCATCAGTGATGTCATTTCAGATGTCATCAGTGATGTCACTGGCCATGTCATGAGTGATGTAATATGTGAATTCATCAGCAGTGCATTGCGGGGGCGCGAGTTATAGTTAGCTGAACTAACTATAACGGGGGAATTTCTAGGGTTTTGTACGAGGGAAATGTCCAGCTAACTATAACGCCCCTGAAACCTATTGTTTTTCAGTGAATAAAAATATACATATATTTCAGCAACTAAAAAAAAAAAGGGGTGAAAGCTAAACACATCCTTAACATTAGTTAGATTTGTCACACTTTCCCAAACTATTAGGGCACTTCCAGATTTATGTTACATTCAGACAGCCGACTTACAGTTTAATATATTAATCTGGCATAAAATTGAAGAAAAAACTAATTCTCTAACAAAATTGACTCAGGTCCCACTTTTCTTTGAAACAAATCTGTTTCTTATACAATCTTTAACACTACAGAACACCGATAGCTACAGTATTAGCGGATTTTTAAGAGGGGTATACACTGCTAGGTCCACGGAGGAATGTGCGGAACTTCTCGCAACCATGCAGTTGAATGCACTATTGAAAGAGGACTCAGAGATGCTGGATAGCGATATCACAGCAGAAGAAATAGCAGGAACACTATGCGATCTTCTGTCAGGGAAGGCCTTGGGTCCAAATGGATTGCCCATAGAGTTATTTAAGAAAACGGCCCAAATTCTGGCACCACAGTTGCGGAATATGTTTTTAGAGGCTAAAGAGGCAGGACACTTACCTGAAGATCAGAGAACCGCCACTATAGTAGTGATCCCCAATAAAGGGCAGCCCAAAATTGGAGTGTACATCATATAGACCAATCTCGCTACTCAATGTAGAACGCAAAATTTTAGCCAAGGTCCTTGCGAATAGATTAGCGGGTGTGCCATCTACATTGATTGATCCAGACCAATCCGGTTTTGTTCCGAAACAGAGTACACTTCTAAACTAGCCTATGTAGAATATAAGGCAAAACTCGCCGTCTACAAAAAGACCTTGTTAAGCTACAAGGCCAAACATTACGAGAACAAGATTCAGTTGGCCACCAATAAACAAAAAGAAACATTTAATATCCTCAAAGAACTAAGTCAAAAACAGGTGCCAGTCGCCCCTTCTAGCAAGGAACTATGTAACACATTTTTATCCTTCTTCTCAGATAAAGTCCAAGATATTCTGACGGACATTAACAACTCCCCCTTTAAACTCCCCCTTAATATGAGGGTGGAGTCAAAAGAGAAAGGTACTGAGCTAATATCCTGTTTCCAGCCCCTGGACTTGGACACTGCGAAGTATTGTGACCAAAGTAAAATCCGGCTCACCATTAGACCCTTGCCCTCCCAAGATTTTCAAACTGGCCCTTCCAGCTATCGAGGAGGAAATCCTAGCCCTGATGAACTCCTCGCTGGATTCAGGAAGTGTCCCACCCCAATTCAAAGAAGCCAGAGTTATTCCCCTTCTTAAAAAGCCTGGGGCTGATGTTTCCAACTTAAAAAACTTCAGACCCATATCTCAGCTGCCCTTCCTAGCTAAAATATTGGAGCAATATGTCCTCCAAACCCTCTCCAAATTCATGGAGTCCTACAATCTATTTGAGGACAGGCAAGCCGGCTTCAGGGCTCATCATAGTACAGAACTGGTGATGCTGTCTGTTCTAGATGAAATTAGGACCAAAGCAGACAACAAAAAACCCTGCGTCCTAATCCTTCTTGACCTGTCGGCAGCGTTCGACACGGTCAATCATGCTCAACTCTTAGATAGAATTAGAGACACTGGCATTGGAGGGTCGATCCTCCGCTGGATCGAATCATTCTTGTCAGATCGTACTCTGAAAATACAGATAGGGGATCTGACGTCAGAGAGGGGATCCATTCCTTGCGGTGTTCCCCAAGGGTCAGCTCTATCTCCCCTTCTGTTTAACATCTACCTGGGTCCACTGATCAGGAAGCTTGCCAAACTGGACTGCCAAGTCTTCAACTATGCGGATGACACACAAATCATTATCCAAATAGATAACAGTACGCAGGCACACGATAGGGTACAAGATATCTTGAGATTTGTGGTCAGGTGGATGACCTCTAACTCTCTTAAGATCAACCCCGACAAAACTGAGGTGTTAGCAATCACAAACAACAGCAACCCTTGGAACTCCCAGTTCTGGCCCGACGAACTGGGGACAATCCCAGCACCAGCCACAATGGTAAAAAGTCTAGGAATAAAAATCGATGCGAATCTCTCCTGGTCAAATCAGATCACCTCCGTCTTCGGGACTTGTGTGAGCCTTCTCAGGCGATTAAGAAAACTCTCCCCCATCCTCTCTTTCTCAACAATGAGAACCGTAGTATCCGCCCTGATCTTGGCCCGGATCGACTATGGTAATGCACTATATATCGGCCTTCCTTCCACACTACTGCACAGACTGCAGGTGGTGATGAACGATGCAGCCAGATTGATCTTTAAACTACCCAGACACACTCACGCTTCCCCCTTACTACAACAACTACATTGGCTGCCCATCAAGCAGAGGGTCACATTTAAAGGCCTCTGCATCACACATAAGGCCTTGTTTGGGCAAGCCCCCAAATATATCAAAGACCGTCTGACAATATATACCCCCGGTCGCACTCTCAGGTCCTCCACGGAGGGTCTACTAAAATGCCCACGTTTCCACTACTCCAAAACAGGGGGGCGAGCCTTTTCCACTCTTATGCCCCAAATTTGGAACAAACTACCAAGCGACTTGCGCTCTGAAAGCAGTCTCCTGCCTTTCAGAAGGAAACTGAAAACCCTCTTATTCACGGAGGCTTGGGCCTAGTGCCCATGCTACAATACTTTCATCTCCTGGCACTTCCGTTGTTCTGTTCACAGCGCTTAGAGACCTGTCGGTATTAAGCGCTCTACAAATTCAAGTTAACATAACATAACATAACATAACTTGAGAATATTGTATGGGGTATTACACCTCACCAAGGAGTATGGGGTGAAGGATGTGGCGGTGCTATCGTTGGACACCCGGATGGCCTTTGATAGTGTGGAATGGAATTACCTTTTTGCCTTCCTCCCACGACTGGACTTCGGACCAGAATTCTGTACTATGGAGCGCCTGCTTTACCAGTGTCCAAAAGCCAGGGTAAGGGTGAACGGCTGTATGTAGCAAGCTATAGAACTGTGGAGAGGTACGAGACAGGGCTGTATCCTGTCTCCCATGATTTTTGCTTTGGCCCTGGAGCCACTGGCGACCTGGGTCCACGGGGAACCCTTAATCTGGGGGAATAGGAGTTGAGGACCACTGGGAGTAAAAAAATATCGATGTATGCAAACGATATCCTGCTATACATGACTAAGCCCTCTATGTCTATTCCACGAATCTTGCATATTTCCGATTTGGCAGTTATGCAGGATATCAAATTAATTGGGACAAGTCCCTGATTTTCCTGCTGGCCCAGGGCCCCCCCGTCTCTGCCGACGAGGTGTCCTGTCACAGTGGCGTCAGAAGGATTTAAATATTTAGGCATTAAGAAAACCAGACAAGATCATCAATTCCTGGCTAGCAATATCGTCCCTCAAATAGAGAGTTTCCAGATAGATGTGGATCACTGGTGTGCACTCCCTTTCTAACTGATGGGAAGGGCTGCCCTTTTAAAAATGATGACCCTCTCGAAGCTACGTTATGTTTTCCAAAACACACCTTCCAAAATGCCTGAATCTCACATGTGGAGACTTGACAGCATTCTGAGAGCCCTGCTGTGGGATGGAGGCGCAGCACGAATCTTGTTAGCATAACTTCAGCAGGGGGTGTACGACAGGGGTTTAATAGTGCCGAATCTCAAGGCATATTAATGGGCAGCCCAATTGGTGGTGGTAAATGAGTGGGTATTTGGGGAGAGACAAGAACCAGCGTACAGAGTAGACTGCCTGGCCATGGGAAGCAGAGACTACCCGGCACTTCTTTATGGTAAGAGGGACAGGCATCAGCTCCCACCACACACATCTGCAGTGCTGTATGCCTGGAAGACAGCAAACAGGAGCCTGGGATGGGAAGGAAAGCTCACTGCGGAAACCCCATTATGGGATAGTGACCTGTTAGGAGAAGTCGCGAGTCTGAGTGTATACGAGATGGCACATAATAGGTATTGAAAAGCTCTGAGATATAAGGAGATCGGGAGCACTGGTATCTTTTGAGACACTGGCAAAAGAGTTCGACCTGGCATCGTCAAAAATATTTCAATAAAGGGAACTACAGCATGCCTTGAAAAATCACCTACCCACGGGAGAGCTGATCCCTGATTACTCTCCCTTGGAAGACAGATTACTTTTGGACCCAATGCCCAGTAAGGCAGTGTCCTGGACATATAAAAAATTATGAACAATATGCCTGACAATCTTGGTAGACTGCAAGAGGCCTGGTCGGCGGATCTAGGTGCCATAGATGATGAAGAGTGGAATGAAGCGCTCCAGAGTCCACAGGAAATAGCGATGAGAGCTAGGTTTTGACTAGTCCAGCTACGAATACTTCACAGGTCTTATTTGTCCAGGATAAGAGTATTTAAAATGGGGCGGATAGTTTCGGCCAGCTGCCCCAGGGGATGCGGGGAGCTGGGTACATTTTTTCAAACACTATGGTCCTATCCAGTCATACAGAATTATTGGACCAAAATACTAGCGGTGATGATATAAGTGACGAGGGTACAGGCGCCACTGGATGCCAAGTGGATGTTTTTAATGATGTCTGTAGAGGAAAAATGGTCAAGACATGTTGGTATCTGGCTGGTGGGTAGCTGCAGTGGTTGTTAAACGTAACATAGCTAGGCTGTGGGGAGCAAGCAGGTCCCCAACTATTAGAGAATGGAAGGAGGACCTGGGTTGGCGCCAACTGGCGTAGCAGGCAATCTATAGTGCCAGAGAGGTGTCACGAAAATTCCAGAAAATATGGGGTCACAAGATGCAATATCGGAGGGTGCAGAGTTTAACTGAGGAGGTGTTGGGTGGGGTGCTTGAGGCCTTGGGAGGGAGGTAAATGAATGGGTGAAACAGGCTCTATCCTTGACCTGGCTGAAAGGTCGAATGTATCGGAATTGGAAATGTATTTAAGCTCGGGCCTCCTGCGAGGATGACAATATGAGCCATACCATTGTTACGTGTCTTAACTCAACTACAAAATAAAAAGAATAAAAAAAATAAAATAAAAAAAAATACATAACTTTCATTTAATGCTACAGTGCAAATTCAAAACACTACATTCTTTCACCAGGACGCAGCCAAAAGGACCTTGGTTTATTGAATATTTTGAACTAAAAACTTGAGTGCACTGCGATATTATTGTTATAATAATTGAAGAGTCATGTAATGCTCCCAAGGCACATATGTATGCTGATAAGCCTCAGATAAATCCTAACTTATGGCATCTCCCGCAAGCAAACATCAGTGTTTGCTCGCCTCAACTGCAGCATTACCTCGCCTCGAGTACACTTTTAGCACAACTGATCCAATGCTGCATTGCCATTCCTACCACCATACAAGCCAATCACTCAATGCAAAAAATAATACTATGTACAAAGTCTCCGCAACCACACCTTTGAACCAGCCTCGTCAACTTGACGTATTTTTCTCCGGTCAAGGTCTAACTTTTTCGTGACCCCCAATATAACCGTAGCTTGCATATTACCAAAAACCCAGCCTGGCTCCAATGCCACTTAATGAGAGGAAACTCTGTGGGGCCGTATCATAGGTCAGCGATAAATCCGAAAAAATGTATTTGTCTTTTTCATCTGATTGCATATGGTTGATTGGCTTTATCCGTAACGGGTTTGACACTTAACAACTCCGGAGGGAACAGTCTGAACTGTAACATGGGGCGTGATATAGATTTTTCTGTGGGAAAATCGGACTTTGAATCAAGCATTTTCAGAGAATGACAAAAAGATGTGTGTTGAAACCTTGAAAAACGTGAGGATTTTACACAACTACTGACCAGATTACGCATGTTGTACACTATTTGTTATCGAACAAGCTGAGAAACCACATGGCAAAGGAACCGACCGGGTGTCATTAAACGTGCTGGCTGAATCATGTGATTATACCAGCATTTGCTTAGTACATCCGTCTAACAGCAGAGTAATATTGCTATAAGAACACATACCTTTGTGGAAACTTTACCATACTTAGTAAGAATGTTTTATGATCTCCTGACCAGTTTAATTATTTTCATATTAATATTATAACTAATTGCGTACAAGCTTTCTCCATTACATTCAAATAGTCTTATTTATTCTACACTATCATATATACTTAATTTTTAGGGATTACGTTAATGGTGCCTCACTTTGTCTTTCCATTTTCACTTCACACCAGGGATAACTGTGGGTTTGAGTACACCTAGCGCTGGGCAATACAGCTCAAAGTTACTTCAATATATTTGCTGACCAAAACCAGTTATGCTGTAATCCCATATTCAAATATTCAACAATAAAGTTATTCTGCATGGCCCTCTTTCCTAAAAATAGCCCAAGCTCCTCAGCACTTACTGTGCACGGTTAGTTTACATCAAGTTCGCAAAAATCAAAAAACAACACCTTATCGCAATCTTCTAAGTGCAAGGTTAACAATGTTGGGTTACTATTATTGTTGAAAGGCTATATATACACTAAGTGAACGAGCCTAACCAAAGAATGCAGACAGAACTGGTAATGAAGAGTGACAGTCGAAGCCGTCTGTCCAGAAATGCAGTCGTTAAAAAACGTGGATAAGCCAAACATGGCTTTAAGAACAAGGAAAGCTTTGCATGAAGCTGCTTACTCCATAGGAATGCCGGCACAACGGTGATTTGAGAAGAACCTGGAACGTTGCCAAACCTATGCGACTTTCAACCTGTCAAAGTTTTACCGTGAGACTTCTGTACCACATCCAATAGGGCAATAAAGCACATCTCTTCTAAAGTAACATGAATGTCCCCTGCCAATAAACCAGCCGGCTAGTGTGCGCAGCGTAAACGTTATTACATGCAGAAAAATAAAGAAGAGGCTATCAAACCTCAACCTTCTCTCGAAAAGGGTGCATTTTTGGGTGCTCTTAAGAGAACATGTGTCATTCTCCTTCCTGAAAAACGTAGCGCGGGGATATTAAACGCAGGATCAGTAGGGAGTTGTGTCTAGTACAGCTGTTTCAGAGCACAGTGCTTTGGTGCTTACTAAATTCTGTCAAACTCTTAGCTAATGTACAGCGATTTCGGACTGCGCTCCGCCCTCGGACCTCGCTTAATAGGATATGCTTTAAGTGTAACTCCAATGCACCATTACTGACCTAGGGCCCGTGCAATCGCCCTCCCACATATCAGCATGCACCTGAAGTATCACTGTAAGGGGTTCGCCTAGAACAGCAGCCACCACTCACCATATGCATCTGATAACCAGTTCACCAAATATGGTTTGAGCTAGAATGCCTCCAAATGCACTTCCCCAAAATGAGACCCACAACTCTCCCATGTTGTCACTCACCCGACGACCCCCTGGCCGTACTCTCGGTTGCCCCTCCATGGGGTTCCACCAGCTGGTCCACGGCCCGGGCTCAGACCACAGGTGCTGGCCTTGTTGTCACGCTTCCTTTTATTACTGGGCTGGTTGTTGCTTTCCAGAGGTAGAAAATCCCCCTGCGGCTGCAGCATGGCACCCTGCGCGCTCCGCCACACCCGTCCCCAAAGCCGCTGCGCCCTCCCGACCTGCTCAGGCTGCAGCCAGGCGATGCGCGGATCCATGAGCCGAGGAAGGAAGTAAGGATCGGATCCCTCCGCTTGGCTGCGGGTAACAATCTGTGTCCTTCCGCCAGCAATATGACAACTATAACTAGATTTAGCACGCGGTTATCGTTCTAACGAACCCATGACAGGCCGTGAAAGTATTTGTTAACGATCTTCGTGCGTCTTTCCTACTTTTGTACTCTCCAGCTGCGAAATTTCACCTGAATAGGCTAGGGTCTCTTTTTCTACAAGTTTTCTAAACGTCACTTCATTTAAAGTAGCCAGGGAGGACTCCCACGCCCCCCAAAACTCCGCCTCCTTCACAGCTTTGTGACCTGCCAGTGTCGTATCTACCTAGGAGACGGTTTCATAGCATCCACCTGATGTCATATGCGAAAAGACTTGACAGACGTCATCATACTCGTGGGTGGAGCAGACGGTGTCAAAAATATGGAGCACATGGCGGGCTTCCACTCCAAGAACATCCAGAAAGAGGGTAGTGTTATCTCTTAAGTAACTAACGGAGACTTGTCTTCCCTCACCTCCTAACGGGTTACTCATGACGTTTTACTATAAGCAGCCTAATTGTCACGACTACATGTGACGCGACACAACAGTGGAAAAGCAGAGTACTGATTCAGCGAGTGCGGGACCTTGAACTGTGAAAGAAACGGACCGCAATGGGCATCTTGGGACTCCGTAGAGGGGGCGGCCCCCGTGCGCTGTGTATCTAAGCTTGCCGTAGTCCATTGACTCCAAGTGCGCATGCGACTCTTCACGCATGCGTAATGACAACTTTTTTTTTTTTTAAGTATATTTCTCAATCTCCGGTTCGTCGAAAGTATTATGCTGATGTGTGCAAAA
This sequence comes from Triturus cristatus, assembly GCF_964204655.1. NCBI lineage: Eukaryota > Metazoa > Chordata > Amphibia > Caudata > Salamandridae > Triturus > Triturus cristatus. Next base: position 520,032,995 of record NC_140595.1, on the reverse strand, counting down.
CAGTCCAAATGTTCGGGGACTGAAGTTATGGCAGTATATAATTCTCTCCTTGAATATTTGGGAATGCGGGAAGCATAAATATACAGACACTTTGGCGGGGCATAGGCACACTGGAGAGAATGGATGGTCAGAACACCGCTTTAGACGGGGTGGGCGGGACGTGCACCAAAAATGACTCCTAAAGGGATTGTATAAAAGAAACTTGCTTGTATGCAATCCTCTCAAATAACATGTAATCACATAAGGAATCTGTTTTGTAAATACTAATATTGCATCAGCCCTGTCGAGTATCACACATCAGACGTGACACTAACGCATTTCAGCGTGGTGATCCGCATCACCGCACTGAAATGGAAAGTCACGCTTAAATGGCATAGCGCCTCCTTGGCTGTCAGGCAGTAGTGCTGCTAATCATGCACTAATATTCAATGCAGACTGAAAGTAAAGCTGAATTTAGCAGTGCGCTGTGCGCCCTGCTTCTGGAAGGCTTCGGAAGTGGCTGAGCTGCAGTGCTACAATGTAACACTAGTATTAACCTTGTGGCGCCGCAATCCTGATAAATGGAAATAATGCCTTGGGGCAAATAATATAACATATACTTTGGTGAAAAGATAGATAAGTTATCTCTTCCATTGAGTTATATTCTTTTCTCAAAAAACTTATTTTATTGTATTCCACATAGACGTCAAAGGCAGTTCCAACAAAGAAGTACTTTTAGGTTGTGTATGTTAAAGTATATTTATTTTATACTTGACATCTTCCACACAATTATATAAATACCATTCTTTTATATATATATATATATACACAAACCATTTACAATATTTACAATACTTACATACATAAAAAAAAAACTGAACACATACATTTTTTTGTTTTGCACCTTTCCAAAAAATGCCCTATTTTTCAATTAGGATGCCTATAAAATTATTTTGCTAAAGCATTCCATTACATAGAAGATCACTCTTTAAGAGACACTTCGAGATCTATTGTTACAACCTCCACCTTATTGAAGTACTCTTTACTATTTACTACAAAACAAAAACAAAATCACACGAGTGTCTTCAAAATCGTTGTCGACGCGTTTCAGCCAAATCAATCTTAGGCCTCATCAGGACTAGGGCAGTAGAAAATATAATTTCATAAAGTTCAACCTAAAGGAACAAATTAAATATTCCTTTTTATCAGTATATACAAAAACACTTCTATTTATATACACTTTGTACACACAGGAACATATCATACAAAAATAGAATTCCATTATATTACAAACTCTGAAGTGGCGGACCACAAAGAATAAAACACACCCAATTGTGTACTTCAACCACTTTTAACGTGTTCTACCTTACCAAGGAAGTGAGGTGTATCTAGAAAAGCCCTTTACCAACACCAATCTTCTTTAATTGTATACCTTCCAAAAACTCATATGGCTCAATGCCAAAGGAAAAATATAATATACCTATTTTCTGCAAATTTTATAAATATCTTGAATAAAAAATTTGCAGAAAATAGGTATATTATATTTTTCCTTTGGCATTGAGCCATCTGAGTTTTTGGAAGGTATACAATTGGTCCGCCACTTCAGAGTTTGTAATATAATGGAATTCTATTTTTGTATGTTATGTTCCTGTGTGTACAAAGTGTATATAAATAGAAGTGTTTTTGTATATACTGATAAAAAGGAATATTTAATATGTTCCCTTAGGTTGAACTCTATGAAATTATATTTTCTACTGCCCTAGTCCTGATGAGGCCTAAGATTGATTTGGCTGAAACGCGTCGACAACGATTTTGAAGACACTCGTGTGATTTTGGTTTTGTTTTGTAGTAAATAGTAAAGAGTACTTCAATAAGGTGGAGGTTGTAACAATATTCTCAAAGTGTCTCTTAAAGAGTGATCTTCTATGTAAAGGAATGCTTTAGCAAAATAATTTTATAGGCATCCTAATTGAAAAATAGGGCATTTTTTGGAAAGGTGCAAAACAAAAAAATGTATGTGTTCAGTTTTTTCTTTTATGTATGTAAGGTAAAAATATCCGGCAACAACTTGTGAGAGCCGCAAGACAGACCGAACTACCTAAAAAGGATTTGAGGAGCCTCCTTAATTTGCCACCTGTGGTAGGCCATTTTCGATGCCAAAATTGTTTGGCATGTAATTTAACAGAAGATTCCAAACAATTGGACATCAATGGTCAGACACATTATCAAAAGATTTTTTCCAATTGTAATTCAAAAAACGCAATATATTGCGTAAAGTGCCCATGTAATAAATATTACATAGGACAGACGACACAACCCATAAAGAAACGCATACTGCAGCATAAATCGAGGATCAAATGTAAAGTCCAAGGGGCTCCCCTGGTACAACATTTCCAGAACCAAAATCATTCTGAAAATGATATAAAATGGTCAGTACAGCTTTTTACATGTTTCTTGGACTTTAATCCCTACAAACTTGGTTTCCAATAAATCACAAAAAACTCATTGCTCGTTTCGTTTCAGAAATCTTTATTTCGATCACAGATCATAAAAGATACATAGCAAAATATGGACAATTAAAAAAGTATTAAACATGATGTGATCCAATGAATTAAGACATTAAAATGCATTAAGAGAAAAAAAGAAAATATGATGTACTGTACTAAAATCTGACAATAAGTCAATTTATACAAGTCTTTTCAGGGCGCTGCTACGAGTAAACCACATGGAAGTTAAGAATTTCGCAACTGCAAAAACGACAATGGGAGAAAGGTCTGACTTTAAGACCCTATAGGCTGGCTGGAAGGATCTGAAGCCCAAGTTCCTAAGTAACGGGACTAACCAGCGTTTCCTGCTCCTCTTGTAGCCCTTGCAGAAAAAAACGGCGTGAACTTCGTCTTCTTTCGGATGAGCACAGACAGGGCAGGTTGCTGTGGTGGAGCATGGAGACCAAGACGCTGTGAAAAAAGCTAAAGGAAGGCATCCATATCTCCATTGAAAGAATAATTTCCTCGTTAGCAGGGGGGAGATCGCATCCAGAGTACTTTCAAGGCAGTAGGCGTCTTTTGCTTTCAGGAATAAGTGGGTCAAGGATCCTTCACGGCTCTCGTTGATGGCTCTTGTGAGCATCAAATTATAGTATGCTCTTGCGAGTGCCTTCTTTGAAATCTTTACACAGGTTTTGGAAGGATCGGTCCATAGTTCCGAATAGCCCAGATCCTCTAACCTGCCCTTGACATAGGTCAGCCACGGAATCCTCGAGGCGTTCCGCAGCTGTAAGAATTCCTGAAGTTCCTCTCTATAAATTGAGAGATCGGAGCTACACCACAAACGCCTCCAAAAGGTTAGGGGTTTAAGACCTAGCTCCTCTGATATTGGTCTTACTCCCAGGTCTAATCTAAGGGGGAGTAATGGAGTGCTTTGAGGGAGGGCAGTTACCTGTCTCAGGAATTTGTTTTCGGTGGACTGTAACTTTGGGACATGAGTATGACCCCAGATTTCACCCCCGTATGTAACACCCGCCCTTGCTTGGGTTTTGTATATATGAATAATTGGGGTCAGTGGACGGTAGAAAGATTTGTTCGCCAAGCGCAAAGTGCCACCGGCCAACTGTGCCAGTTTGATGGTCGCTTTGGCCTGATGAGACGTCCACGATAGATGTTCGTTTAACGTGATCCCCAAATATTCAATATTGTGCACGCGTTCCAATTGTGTAGTGCCGAGCCTGGGTGGGGCACGATTCTGGGGCTTGGGGTTCAGAATCATGAACTTAGTTTTTTGAGGGTTTATTTCCAGTCCCCGGTCGTTACAAAAATCTAGAAAGCCATCCAAGATGCGCTGGATCCCCATAGGGGATTTAGACAGCAGCAGGGTGTCATCTGCAAACATAATTGCAGGCACCCTGCTGCCGGTTAATTTAGGAGCATCCGAGTTGTGAATCCTGTTTAGGTGGGCAACTACCCCATTCACAAAGATGCAGAACAGGGTCGGTGCAAGCACACAACCCTGTCTCACGCCTCTGCGAACGGGGAACCTTTCGGTTAGTTTGCCACCTTTGCCACACCTTACGCAAGCGTAGTTATTGTGGTGCAGTCTCATCAGGATTGTCAGGATATCAGTAGGTACGTCCAAATCTTCCATAACTCTCCATAGCCTCGCTCTGGGCACCAAATCAAAGGCGGCGCGTAAGTCTACAAAGATGGTGTATAGACTGCCGCCCTCGATTATGGCTGTTCTCCAGTAGAGGAGATTTAACCTGAAGATTTGGTCTATGGTTGACACGCCCTCCCTGAATCCTGCCTGGTAAGGGGACAAGATTTCCATTTCTTCGATCCAGGCCTGCAATCTATTCAAAATCAGTCTACCGAACAATTTTTGGGATATATCGATTAAACTGATAGGACGATAGTTGGAGGGGAGCAAGGGGGATCCCTTTTTGAAGATTGGGACCACCTCTGCTCCCCTCCAAGTATCAGGCACCTCCAGTCCCCCGGCGATAGCATTAAATATTAGTGTGAGATAGGGTGCCCATATTCCAGGTTCCTGCTTAAACAGGTCACCGGGCACCCCATCGAGACCAGGGGCTTTTCCAGCAGCTAACCCTTTAATGGCTTCCCTCACTTCTTTTTCAGTAAAAGCAACCCCAATCGGGCAGAATGAAATTGTGGGACCATCTCTGTTCTGTTCGCCCCCACCCTCTGCGTACAGGGCTTCAAAATGGGTCTGCCATACCGTGGGGGCTATATTGGGCTCTATTGCGGAAGATAAATCCTCCGTGCCATTCGCCACTACACGCCAAAATTTACGGGAATCTCTGGTGGTTAATGCATTAGTGAGATTTTCCCAGTAATCATGGTCCCATTCCGCCTTTGCATTCTCCAGGAGGATTTTATAGGATCTTCTCCTGGCGCGAATTTCATCTTTGTTGTGATGTTCCTTTATGGCAAGTAGCAAGTTGGCCTTGGCTTCCCTGCAAACAGCATTGTACCAAGATGTCTTTGGTTTAAGGCCATTCCTTTGCCTTGAAGATGAAAATAGATCCTGCTCTAGGGTAGTGAGGATGCCTGCATGTATTTGTGCAAGCTCTCCTCGCATAACGTCGTCTAAAACCCTAGATCCTAACTGGAAGGCATCCTCCAGTAATGGGATTATCCTTGCATATAGGTGGGATATTCGATCTGGGTTGCTGGCCAATTTCTCCCACTTGACCTTCCTACGATTATTTTCAAGTAGGAGGCCCGTTTTATCTTTAACCGACCCATTGATTCTTGGGTCTCTCCCAGGTAGACAATAGGTCAATTCCAGGGAGTTGTGGTCACTGTCTAGTCTTGGGGTAACTTTAAAGTCCACTATTGCTGACCACATGGACAGTTTAACCATTATGTAATCCAATCTGGATTCGCTGCCGGGTTTATTAAAAGTATGAATACTTGGCGTGTCTGATTTAGTGCGACCGTTGCATGCCCTTAGACCAAGATTGAGGGTGAGGGCGGTTATCTGTAGGGCTAGTGGAGTCCAAGCCCGTGGGGAAGGTGCCACCGTCTCAGGTATGAGCCAATATGAGTCTTCTTCCAGAGAAGGACCATCACGTAGCCCCGGCAGTGGTTCATATTGAGCATTAAAATCGCCTCCTACCAGGCAAGCCAGTTCGCTTGGGATACCTTCTAGGAGCTTGGCTAGCTCATCCACTGTGCCAGATTCTTTATGCATTGGAACCGGCCTTGAATAGATATTAATTACTGTCAACTTCGATGAGTCTGGCCACTCGAGTGAGACAGCCAGTAAATCATCAGAAGCAGTCTCTAGATAAGTAGCTTGGCATCCCAAATCCGTGGCTACCCATGTAGTTAGTCCCCCGGATGGCCTGCCCCTACCCCCCCATTTAGCTGCTTTGAAGAAGGAGGCAAAACCCGGAAATACTATTTCATCACGTGCCCAAGTTTCTTGTAATAGAATTATGTCCTTCGAACTGATATATGTACCCCATTCTGTGCAATCTATCTTGCTAGCAAGGCCAGCCACATTCCATGAAATCACTATTATTTCTAGTGGTTGGGTGGAGGCCGTGCCCATATGAGCCAAAGTGGTGGTGGTGCACTCGTGGGGCCGCCGAACGTTTGTGGGAACGAAGGACGTGCCCATGGGGTTATTATCATGGATGGGAGAGGAGGGCGCGACACTTGGTACATGTGCAGGATCAACTGTGCCAAATGCTGAAGGATGAATATCAGCAACCGGGTCAAATTTGAGCCCATTTATGTAAGATATTTGAATTGCGCTCCCCTCATCAACCGCATGTCAGTCTACCATCTCAAGGCTACTAAAGCGGTTATGGGTAGATAGGTGGGCGGGGTAGTGAATTCTATGTGGCCCTGGAATTCCCCTCCTCTGTCCACCGCCTCCCCCCCTCCTTCTTGCAACAGTTTCCCAGCCGGCCTCACTCCCATAAGTAGGGAACTGCTCTGTTGGTCTTTCCCTGTATGGCGGATAATTGTTGTTCTTCCTCCGACTATTTTCCCAACCCTCCAACAGCTCCTGGTGATGCCTCCATCTATGATCCTCCAGGTTGTAAAAATTTGAGGGGTAAAAGAATGAGAGGGGCAGTGGTTGGATGGTGCTCGCAAAATCCCCATCAGCAGCACGGGTGCAAATATATGCGGCTGCATTCGGATCTCTGAAGGTGACCAGAATGCAGTCGCCACCGATGGATTTCTTAGTATAGCCCACCCACGCTGCCCTCCTAGACATGGTTATATCGCTAGTAGTACCTCTCGGTAACGGTCTGTTTACGGAGAGCCAATTAATTACTTTATTTATTAGTGAGATGGTGGATTCAGATGTAGTAGAATTTAATTCAGGGACCCCCACCAGAACCAGAGTGTAAGGTGCTACTTCTGGGGGGAGGTTTATGAATTTGGATTTAGAAGTAATATCAGGTTTCTCTCCAGTAAAAGGAGGGTCACTCTTAGCTTTGGCCGGAGGCTGGGTATTATTGTCTTTCAGCGGGAGGGTTGATTTTGAGATAGCGGTCGCCGATTGTTGGATGGGAGTGGGAGCCAAATTTACAACCAATGGTGCCGGAGCGTTGATTGGTACAGGTTGTAGGGGTTTGGGATTAATTTGCGGGGGTTTATTAGTAGTTGGTGTGGGAGGGAAGTTGTCTTTGGTAAGTTTTGAACCTGGTCCCTCTCTAACTAATTTGGTCCCACTGTTGGCCGTTTTCCTTGAGTCTACGAGTTGCACGGTAGCCTTTTCAATACTAACTAATCTGGCTTCCATCTTAATCAGTCTTGCCTCAAGAGGGCTCAACAGAGACCTAACTAAGGTGCCTATATCTTCTAGGGTAATATCATCTGAAATAATATCTGCTGGAGCGTTGCTAATAGGTTGTGGTAAAGAAGTTGACTTACACGTTCTAAGGGGAGACGGCGGTCCTAATGTATTCCCAGTGTGCTCGGAGGAAGCACCCATCTCCCTTTTGCCTCTGGCTTGCTTAGATTTCGAAGTTTTAGTCCTATGATCTACTTTTTTTTGGAGGCCCTGCTTCTTTTTTGGAACAGCCCCTTCCCTGGTACCCCTGTTGTTGTCTAGGTTAGTTCCTGCAACTTTAGCTATCTCAGTGTTCTCTATGGGTGTAAGCTGGGGATTTTGCGTGTTGGGTAGGGCCATAAGACTCATGTCCTCGAGGTAACTCGGGGCCTCAGAAGTAAACTCGGGATTGGTGGAATTAGTGGCTGGGATAGGACATATTGCCGGGTCTATACTTTGGTTATTTGGAAGACCAGATCTATTTTCTGGGGTTCTAACATGGGCCATGGGGCCCAATGAGGACCTTCTTACCCAGTCTATTTCTTGTGAGATTCTGCGCTCGAGAACCTCTATTTCCTCAAACAAAAGGGAGCCAGCTTTGGCAAAGTAAGTGTCAATAGGTCCTTTAACGGCCCCCGATGTAATTTGTGAGGAAGTTTTGCTCCTGGTTTCCCGTGTGCACATTTTACTCACAGTTCAAATACCTTTAGATCCAGGCGAAGAGGGGGGGCCCGGACCGGACTCTCACGTACTCAAACGGCCTCAAACGGCCCGCTCTTTGCCCGGTCTTCGCCCCGGTCGCTCCCGCGCGCTCCCGCGCAGCGTCAATCTCCAATATTTATATCCCAAGGACCAATAAGGTGTGTTGTGACAAGGTGTGGGCGGGGCGTTCAGGGAGAGCGGGGCCAGGTGACTCAGCCTCCGGGTCCGGGACTCCTGGGAAGATGAGTCCCGGTTCACGCTCGCAGCCCTGTAGCCTCACAAGCCCCACACGAAGCAGCCAGACAGGCAGGAGACCAGCAGCGGCAAGTGGAGGTGAGGGGAATCCGCAGCGGGACCCGCGAAGCGGGTTCCGCAAGTCGTAGGTGTGAACAGCCCTCACAGCGATGTAGCGCCAGCCAGAAGCAACAAGCAGCGTCCCACGAAGAGAGGGTCCAGGTGCAGTTTAAATTGAGCAAGGTGTGGGCGGGGCGTTCAGGGAGAGCGGGGCCAGGTGACTCAGCCTCCGGGTCCGGGACTCCTGGGAAGATGAGTCCCGGTTCACGCTCGCAGCCCTGTAGCCTCACAAGCCCCACACGAAGCAGCCAGACAGGCAGGAGACCAGCAGCGGCAAGTGGAGGTGAGGGGAATCCGCAGCGGGACCCGCGAAGCGGGTTCCGCAAGTCGTAGGTGTGAACAGCCCTCACAGCGATGTAGCGCCAGCCAGAAGCAACAAGCAGCGTCCCACGAAGAGAGGGTCCAGGTGCAGTTTAAATTGAGCAAGGTGTGGGCGGGGCGTTCAGGGAGAGCGGGGCCAGGTGACTCAGCCTCCGGGTCCGGGACTCCTGGGAAGATGAGTCCCGGTTCACGCTCGCAGCCCTGTAGCCTCACAAGCCCCACACGAAGCAGCCAGACAGGCAGGAGACCAGCAGCGGCAAGTGGAGGTGAGGGGAATCCGCAGCGGGACCCGCGAAGCGGGTTCCGCAAGTCGTAGGTGTGAACAGCCCTCACAGCGATGTAGCGCCAGCCAGAAGCAACAAGCAGCGTCCCACGAAGAGAGGGTCCAGGTGCAGTTTAAATTGAGCAAGGTGTGGGCGGGGCGTTCAGGGAGAGCGGGGCCAGGTGACTCAGCCTCCGGGTCCGGGACTCCTGGGAAGATGAGTCCCGGTTCACGCTCGCAGCCCTGTAGCCTCACAAGCCCCACACGAAGCAGCCAGACAGGCAGGAGACCAGCAGCGGCAAGTGGAGGTGAGGGGAATCCGCAGCGGGACCCGCGAAGCGGGTTCCGCAAGTCGTAGGTGTGAACAGCCCTCACAGCGATGTAGCGCCAGCCAGAAGCAACAAGCAGCGTCCCACGAAGAGAGGGTCCAGGTGCAGTTTAAATTGAGCAAGGTGTGGGCGGGGCGTTCAGGGAGAGCGGGGCCAGGTGACTCAGCCTCCGGGTCCGGGACTCCTGGGAAGATGAGTCCCGGTTCACGCTCGCAGCCCTGTAGCCTCACAAGCCCCACACGAAGCAGCCAGACAGGCAGGAGACCAGCAGCGGCAAGTGGAGGTGAGGGGAATCCGCAGCGGGACCCGCGCAGCGGGTTCCGCAAGTCGTAGGTGTGAACAGCCCTCACAGCGATGTAGCGCCAGCCAGAAGCAACAAGCAGCGTCCCACGAAGAGAGGGTCCAGGTGCAGTTTAAATTGAGCAAGGTGTGGGCGGGGCGTTCAGGGAGAGCGGGGCCAGGTGACTCAGCCTCCGGGTCCGGGACTCCTGGGAAGATGAGTCCCGGTTCACGCTCGCAGCCCTGTAGCCTCACAAGCCCCACACGAAGCAGCCAGACAGGCAGGAGACCAGCAGCGGCAAGTGGAGGTGAGGGGAATCCGCAGCGGGACCCGCGAAGCGGGTTCCGCAAGTCGTAGGTGTGAACAGCCCTCACAGCGATGTAGCGCCAGCCAGAAGCAACAAGCAGCGTCCCACGAAGAGAGGGTCCAGGTGCAGTTTAAATTGAGCAAGGTGTGGGCGGGGCGTTCAGGGAGAGCGGGGCCAGGTGACTCAGCCTCCGGGTCCGGGACTCCTGGGAAGATGAGTCCCGGTTCACGCTCGCAGCCCTGTAGCCTCACAAGCCCCACACGAAGCAGCCAGACAGGCAGGAGACCAGCAGCGGCAAGTGGAGGTGAGGGGAATCCGCAGCGGGACCCGCGAAGCGGGTTCCGCAAGTCGTAGGTGTGAACAGCCCTCACAGCGATGTAGCGCCAGCCAGAAGCAACAAGCAGCGTCCCACGAAGAGAGGGTCCAGGTGCAGTTTAAATTGAGCAAGGTGTGGGCGGGGCGTTCAGGGAGAGCGGGGCCAGGTGACTCAGCCTCCGGGTCCGGGACTCCTGGGAAGATGAGTCCCGGTTCACGCTCGCAGCCCTGTAGCCTCACAAGCCCCACACGAAGCAGCCAGACAGGCAGGAGACCAGCAGCGGCAAGTGGAGGTGAGGGGAATCCGCAGCGGGACCCGCGAAGCGGGTTCCGCAAGTCGTAGGTGTGAACAGCCCTCACAGCGATGTAGCGCCAGCCAGAAGCAACAAGCAGCGTCCCCGACTCATTGCAGATGTGAAGATTGTAAGGAGTGGCGGTATCACATTGGGTTATAAGGTGCTTTTAATTTATTTTTTTGTATTTATTATTTGGTATTAAATAGCGTTTAATATATTTGACTGAGGACGTTAGTTTGCCTCAATTACATGAATAGACTAGATTATGTAGTACTACACAAACTAGAATACGAAATACCCCGTAAGTCTGTTTTTCCGAAAACGGGTTCCTTAAAAACCATTAGTCTTTCTTTGCATTTGGTTAAATATGTAAAAACGAGGTCCTTTTATTGTTTTTATGGCATAGGCTTTTCGCATAAATACGTACTTCCGCATCACGTGATTTCTGACGTACGCGGTGTAGAGGCAGTAAGAGCTTAGATTAATTACTATCCCTCCTTTTTTAGCAGAGGCGAAGTTAAAGATATTCCAAGTACACCCTTAAAAAAATATGACGAGGCACTGTATTGCGGGGAAATAGAGAATTGAAAGGTAGGAAGTGTTATGGATTATTTTTGGAGTAGCTTGGAGATTGCGGCCAAACGTTTGGGGCAAGTTACATCCGGATTTATTGGTTTTATTGGTTTTTGTTTTCGCTACAGAAAACGAGTAAAAGTGATCTGGCTGAAAGAGTTACTGAAAATAAAAAGGTTCCATGGTATAAAAATGATGAATAACATAATGTCATTTATCAGTAAGTAAATATATTCAAGAGTTATGTTTGGATCATTACATTCAAATATAAAGATATTCTTTTAAAATAATATTCATTTGTTTCTAGCGCTCTAAGATAGAGAAAAGAAAGAGAGAGAACATCCGTATATCTCGAATAAAAAATTTGCAGAAAATAGGTAATTATATTTTTCCTTTGGCATTGAGCCATATGAGTTTTCGGAAGGTATACAATTAAAGAAGATTGGTGTTGGTAAAGGGCTTTTCTAGATACACCTCACTTCCTTGGTAAGGTAGAACACGTTAAAAGTGGTTGAAGTACACAATTGGGTGTGTTTTATTCTTTGTGGTCCACCACTTCACAGTTTGTAATATAATAGAATTCTATTTTTGTATGTTATGTTCCTGTGTGTACAAAGTGTATATAAATAGAAGTGTTTTTGTATATACTGATAAAAAGGAATATTTAATTTGTTCCTTTAGGTTGAACTTTAAGAAATTATATTTTCTACTGCCCTAGTCCTGATGAGGCCTAAGATTGATTTGGCTGAAACGCGTCGACAACGATTTTGAAGACACTCGTGTGATTTTGTTTTTGTTTTGTAGTAAATGGTAAAGAGTACTTCAATAAGGTGGAGGTTGTAACAATAGATCTCGAAGTGTCTCTTAAAGAGTGATCTTCTATGTAAAGGAACGCTTTAGCAAAATAATTTTATAGGCATCCTAATTGAAAAATAGGGCATTTTTTGGAAAGGTGCAAAACAAAAACTGTATGTGTTCAGTTTTTTCTTTTATGTATGTAAGTATTGTAAATATTGTAAATGTTTGTGTATATATATATATAAAAGAATGGTCTTTATATAATTGTGTGGAAGATGTCAAGTATAAAATAAATATACTTTCACATACACAACCTAAAAGTAAAATTACTTCTTTGTTGGAACTGCCTTTGACGTCTATGTGGAATACAATAAAATAAGTTTTTGGGGAAAAGAATATAACTCAGTGGAAGAGATAACTTATCTATCTTTTCACCAAAGTATATGTTATATTATTTGTCCCGAGGCATTATTTCCATTTATTAGTGTTTATATACCCAGATGCCAGAGGGTTATCAACTTGGGATTCCCCCCCTTTTTAGGTCTCGTCTGAGACAGCGCTTTAGCGCTGCTCTGGCGAGACTTATAGTAAGCGAGTTTTGGAAGTGCAAACAGTGGCTTTTCAGGCCTCCAAATACAGTGCATGTGCACCGGGCGCGCGCACCATTTGGCAGCCTGAAAAGCACTTGCTTTGATGTCCTTCAGTGAGCCGCGCGGCCACTGAGGACATCAAAGTGCACACCATTTGCCACCCCCTTCTTGTTTGAACTTCCGGCTTAATTGGGGATGAGGGACCTGGCTGTGAGCGAACCACGGAACAGTCGCACAAACAAGAGCTGTGTTTGTGACCCAGTTCTCCCAGTCATTAGCGAACACTTCACTGCCCCTGTTCCCAGCACATTCTCTCACTGCCCCAAACAAACAATTTTACATAAAGTACAACGAAGCTAATTACAGCAGTGTCCGATCACATCCGGAATGAAGCTGGTCCGCATGCTAATGTGCAGCGGGAACAGCACCGAGATTGTCAGCGGTGGACATGCTTCAACGTTGTGTTTTTGTATTAGAAAGTTTGAGTTTCTGAGAGAGGGCTCCCGGAGAAGAATGTGCCGTAATCTTACACAAGAGCTAGGGTTACACAACGGAAGAGTCGCACGGGCATGCTTCCTCTCAGGGGCTCTTGGGATCAGTGACAACGGGCCGTGCCAAGTTCACCTGATCTGTGTGTAGCACAGCGGCCTATTTTGTAAGAAGGGTTTTCCACGGCAGTACTCAAGCCCCCCAGAGTTCTTTCTCAGGTTGGGTGCACCAAAAATAGACCTCATTAATATGTGTTAACAATGTTTCTCGGCGAAACAAACCTGTGATTTGCCGAAAAAGGTATTTCTTTGTAGCGCTCTTGCTTTTTATGAATTTTACAGCACTTCCACACTTGACTGCACACTACAGCCCCACGCTCATTAAAACACTTGCAGCTGAAACATCTGATGAGGTGCACGAGAGGTGTTTTGGTGGGCTGCGTTTTTAACTTGCTTTATCTGGTTTTATTCTACAGCGTGTTCTTCATGGTAGGAAGGATATATTTCTGAATGAGTCTCAGGATGTCATCTATCAGTCTACAAACCTCAGTGGCTGGGAGCAGTTGTGCACAGTCTGTTGGCAATTTCATGGTACTCTAATTTAACATGTTAATGTAAATGCTATGTGAACAGTCCTGCAATGAACAAAATGTATCATATTTAAGACCTGAATTTGATAAATCGATTGGCTTGCCATTTCATTCTTTTTTGGTCGCTACATTACTACTTTCAGGAACTAATGGGCATATTTACAAGAGTTTATCGCCACAGGGAAATCACTTTTTATGACGTTTCTGTGGCAATAAACCCTTGACGAAGTTAAGCCGCTTAACGCCGCTTTGTGAATAAGGCCCCCTTTCAGTCAGCACTTAGCGTGAAAGGGGCCGGAAATGGGTGTTGTGCTAGGCGTTCGGTTGCAACACCCATTGCTGTTTGACACTGCCCCCTATTTACAAGAGTCTCATAAATATGGGGCAGCACCAAAATTAAGACAAAAAAACCTTGTCTTATCATGGAGAAACAATGAGAAATTAATTTCTCCTTGTTTTGCAGTTTCTATGTGTGCTGCATTGTGCAGCACAAATAGAAACAGCAAATCACCATCAATTATTGTTTATGTGCAGGAAGGTGTACCTTGCTGCACATAAACAATAATAAAAAAATTACCATTTGCAACTTCTTTGTGTGCTGCACAATGCAGCACACATTGGAGTTACAAATCACCATTAGTGATTGTTTGTGTGCAGGAAGGGACAACTTCCTGCTCATAAACAATCCTTGCCTCAATGCAGGGTATGCCATCCTCAATGCAGGGATTAATGGGAAAAAAATCATAATTAATACTTTATTTAAAAATATTTCATCAACCTTTTTCAAATTTAAAAATTAACACGGTTAGAAAAGTCTATATATCACATTTAATAATTTTAAGTGCAAAGTAAAAATTATAATTGCTTACTGCAGGTTGTTTTTTCTTTACTTAAACTTCAGAAAAATAATCTTATTTTAAATTTAATATATTCAACATATTTCATTTTTTATTTGAAATTAAGTTAGTAGTGCTGTAACATTTTATTATATTATTTTAAATTTAAAATAGATATATACATTTAACTAACAGTAATATTTAACTTAAAAATATTTATCTATTTTTTTTTTTTTAAGTTGAATAAACTTTTTTACTTTTCCCTATACTTTAATATATGGAGATATTCACCCTGATAGCAGAGCTCTCCAGCAGGTGTGAGGAACAACAAATACAATTGTAAAGTCACTACTAGTAATAACTTCATGGTCGTTTATGACATTTTTACTGACTCCAACCCCAATTTCAGGGGTTGGAGACATGTAAGTCTACACTTTTGAGGAACTTTATACTTGGAGATTGTGAATAGCACCAATTTGAGTAATGATGGCCACTCTAGATAATGGAGGCCACCACAGACCTTTTTCTGCGATTGTCAGCAATATTGTCACACATACCTTTTACTGCACAGTGCTGCATACCTCACACTGCTACATGAAACACTGCTGCACGCCACACACTGCTGCACGCCACACGCTGCTGCATGCCGCTGCACGCCGCACACTGCTGCACGCCACACACTGCTGCACGCCACACACTGCTGCACGCCACACACTGCTGCACGCCACACACTGCTGCACACTGCTGCATTACTCACTGCTGCACGACACTGCTACACGCCGCACACTGCTGCACGCCACAGCACACTGCTGCACGCCGCACAATGCTACATGAAACACTGCTGCACGCCACACACTGCTGCACGCCACACACTGCTGCACACCGCAAACTGCTGCACGCCGCACACTGCTGCACGCCGCACACTGCTGCACGCCGCACACTGCTGCACGCCGCACACTGCTGCACGCCGCACACTGCTTTTATGCGAGTTTATGCTACTGACATTGTAAATGACAATGCCTTTTGTTTTAAAACCAAAACATAAATAAAAGGCATTGTAATTGTACAATGCCAATAGCTCAAACTCTTATAAATGCGAGACCTATTGCATTGCAAATGCTTGTTTTGAAGAGGCAATCCTGATAGAAGACATCAGTGAGAGCGCGCTGTCCCGAGGGGGTGGTTGTGGGAGGGAGGCATTCACTTGTAATGGCAGAGCTGCTCGTGGTTAATAATATTGAAATAAAACAAATGAAAATGCAGATCCCTGCGACCGGCCGGAGCTGCCCCAACCCCACCGACCGTGGCGGCTGCTGGAACTCTCATCTTTTGCTGAGTCACTGAAGTATGCCCGAGCAGATGACATTTGCGGCGGAAGTCGCTGCGGCCACGAGGCGCCCCATACTAAATTGCTGCTCCTCTCACAAAGTGAGTAAGTGCCTGCTATTCAAGAATACGTGTGTAATTCCTTGAAATAGCGCTGTATGTATAAAGGGCTCATGGTGCACCGGTTCATGACCGCAGCAACAAATGTAGTGCACTGCAGCGCACAGGGTCGTGGCATTCAAACAACCCTAACCCCCAGTCTAATTACGTATTTGGAGCAATGTTTGATAAAGATGGCAGCAGGTTTGAGCACCGACTTTTTGACACATGAGTCCCAGGGCTCGAGTCGGGGTACCACGCGGGTGGACGGCGTCCCCCCACTTATTTTACTGGGTTGTTACCGGGTGGACGCCGTCCCCCCTGCCCAAAAGATGTAGCCGGTATCCGAGTCTGCACCTACGTGCGAATGAATGCCTTTCAAATGCACCCGAGGCTCAGAATAATCTCCCCTTCCACCTCGCGCCCTCCCCTTGCCAGCCTTTCTCAGAGCCAAGCCGAGGCGCCAAGGCTTCAAGGAGCTGCGCTATCAACACGCCGAGCATGTCACTTCTAGGGACCCCGACAGATGCCCGTACTGCCTACGGCCCGAGTCTGTAATAACCGTGTAGTCCGAGGAATGGGTCCTGTGTATAGTGTGTTCTTGTGTTTTGAGTGACTGCCACTTATTGAAGTATTATACCTCTACTTGTATCTTGTATGTATTCACGCATTTCAGACGGAGACCAGCAAATTTCGTGACAATTCCTGTTGTGACGTCACTTCCGTTGACACAACCTAACTCGAGCGTCCCCCCACTTCTTTTTTTTAGGACTTGTGCCCTGCACATGACATGACCAGTGTGCACAGCTGTTCCGTGCTCACACGATTGCTTTATTTGACTTAACAGACATCCCGCAGGCCACCCGGGCCTTCTCTTGAATCAGTGGTATTTCACCACCTCCTTTTGCTCATATACTGGCCTTGGTGAGGGGCACTAACCTCACGTCAGCCAATATCCCACGTCCGCCGATGTGTCTGCCACATTCCAATGGCACCTGACAGTTTGCTTGCCTCCAGTATGTTTCGAGCACCAATAAAACTGTCAAGAAAACTCTGGTGACTAATGGACCCGCTGGGGATCGATCAAGGTTTGTCTAGTGGAAATTTTCCACAGAAGGTTAATGTGCCTGCTGCCAAGCACAAGCATCATGCAGCTCACAGAAGTGCATATTATGTAAATAGGTTATCTGGTTACTGCTTTTAGCGGGGAGATCCTTTTAATAGTTGCAATTTACAAATGAAAATCACCCCGATCTTTCATTATCCTAATGTTGCAAAACAGGTTCAGTTGGGTAGAAATTAATTGTGATTAGTAATGACAACCCCAAACCACGGGGGACATTTTAAATTCGGAGTTTGTGCTTCTTCAGATCAAGCACTCTTAAACTATACCCAGTATGAATGACGTATGACTCCGTTCCTATACCTCTTTTGCAACATTTCATATACACTGCTTTACACACGTATGATTTATTGTCTCTATGTTTGATGTACAGTTCTCTGACACCCTACAATGGTACAAGTAGCTCTAAAAAGCAAAACAAAAGCATGTGAGAGAGAGTGGTTATGGAGACTTAAGGGTCGCTGTTAAAGGGTGGTAAATCGCAATCGTCTTCATTGCTGGATTTTGCTGGCGAGAGTAGGTCACTCATAGTTGTTGAAATGTCATTCATAATTACACTGAAATGATGAAAATGTCACACATAGCAATATGACACCTTGGCAGCTATGTTGCATTACACACAACATACTGTATCTACGGGAAGCTTTTATATGTGTACTACTAAGAAGTAACCAGAGTGTCTTAAAATGGCCGCCAAATACGCTGGAACTTCACTGCGCATGCGTCTACTGCAGCTACGTAGTATGACGTCTTCTATGCTTGGGGGGAGACTTTGCAGCTGTGCAATAGCTCTTAATATGGCCGCTTGAAACTCACATGATAAGGCTCATGCTATTGCTTAAACTAAACCTTATAAGTTCTACTAAACACTAATGCGAAAGATTAAAATAAGTAAACGGGGATAGAGTAGAGATAAGTGGTATACAGTGAAATCATTTATTTTCTCATTCTAACGCGTCTTTCTGTCTATTATTAGTTCATATTTGGGCCTCGGAGGGGGACTGAAATCCCTACCCCACCTGACTTGCGCGCAGGCAGACAGAAACCTGCCGTAACCCATGATGACAGTTGAAACACAGCCAAGGCCACACTGGACAGAGACGCCTGAGAACTCAACCTATTGACCCGGCCAAAGGAAGAAATTTAAAATAATATTTCAAAATGTATTGATCATAATGTGAAATGCGGGTGGGAATAAAGTTTTGGGAAAGTAAATTAAGGGGCGGAAACATAGAACAATGGTCTTAATAAAAATATTACTTTTAGTATGGTGTGTCGAACTTACCTCCTTGCCCTGTCCAATCGGAATAGGGGAAAACACAATATTGAAACATTGGGGGTTGGTACACGAACACAGAATAGTATAATTGAGGTAAGTAAGTTAGTTAGATGTCTGAATCTCACCCGACAGGTATGCTGCCACAGACGCTGTCTCAGACCTTGCAGATGCTAGAAACCCTGCTCGAGAGACCTAAATACTGATCGATAACCAATTATCTAGAAGGGGAATTGCGGAAGAAAGATCGAGGAGAGTAGTGCCAGAGAGGGGTGCAAAGCTGGCGTTGCACTTAAAAGAGGCCACCTTCCTAGTTCTGAACCTGTCCTGATCCTCTGTCTTCCACCTGTCCAGGTGGACTCCATCTGGCCCATCTTCAAGGAGTTGGGTTCATCTATCACCGTAGGTAAATATAATTCTGTAAAACCAGTCTTTGTACCTGCTCTCTCTTTCCTCCCTTTACAGGTACTGTCATCACAATATTTTATTGAGACTTATTATTGATCTAAACTTGATTTCTTTCCTGAATGAAACTCTGTGTTAGCATTGTATTTGATCTTTGACTCACAAAATTATTGATTAGATTAAGTGTAGGAGAGTAGGGTCTGCTTTCTATGTTCACCCCCACTTTTTGCTTTTGCTTCACTGGTTTTCGACTTAGATGTGGCTGTGGGCCTGCTAATCAGACCCACAGCCCAGCTGTTCTCTCTCTAAATTCATACTATGTACTTTAGGTACATAACCCAATTGGTAAGGATCACCTTCTAGGGCCCTGTACAGTGTACCTTAGGTACCCAGGGCATAGGTGTACCCTAGGCCTACCAGGGGCTGCAGCATGAATTATGCCACCCCTGGCTGGCCTTCCATTATGACACAACTGGCTGATCACTCAGCTGGGGCAAGGTCGTGTAATCACCCCTTGCTTAGGTGTAGTATTCCTATACCTACCTTATATATAGACACATGGGTAACCTATCAGTCACTCCTATGGCAGGCCTTAACAATCCTGAAGGCAGAGTGCTTGGTAACATGTGAGATGGCACTCTAGCATGAGCTGAGCCTGTCTGCAGCTTTCGGAACCATGTCCTTATAGCTGTTCTATGATATCGCCTACCATATACTCTTAAAGTGCCTTATAATCCTCGCGGTTATGGTAACTATGGTTTGGCTTTATCAAAACATGTTGTGTAAGGTGTCTAACACATTGGAATACTACCCCCACACCATTTCTGGCGATGAGGATAGTATTCCTCCCTTCTAGAGGGAGAAGACATGTTGAAGACCTACTACCCGGTTAAAGTTAACCAGAGCCCCAGCATCACAAAATGGATGCTGCTGCCACAGACACGAGTCTGACCTCCTGCTGCTGGGAGACCTCCCAGCGAGGGAGGCTTGGACAATAGGTTTCCTGCCTTGGGAGGTGCTAGCACCACCCTAGACAGGACTTAGTGTATTGGGGCAGGGAGGGATGAATGAAACGAGACACTGCCTGGGGCACACAAGGTGTCCCATGCATAGTCCGGTTCAAACCGGTGCTGGGGCACTCCAGCCCCAGTCCTGGCGCGAAACTGGACAAAGGGAAGGGGGTGTAACCACCTCCCTCCCTGGTCCCACCCATAGGAGGGACCTAGTAGGTAACCCAGCCCCCCAGGTTAGTTTAAGAGTGGGAGCTGAGTCCCTAGGACTTTGGATTATCCTGATAACTGAAACTTGAACAGAAACTCTGGACCTTCGACATTCGACGACAGAAGAAGACTGAAGAATCTCCCTTGTGGCCAAGGAGTGGCCACCCTGTGCAAACAGGCACCATCAAGCGACCTGCCGTTTGCTTTGCCCGAAGTTCTACGAGGAACCGACTGCAGAGCCCGACCAGCGCCTTGATTTCCAGACTTCTCCGACCCTGATACACATCCACAGCAAAGCTGAGATCCGTGGAGGCGACGAGAGACGTGGGACCGGCTACCTGGGAAAATTGGTTACTAGCTTCCAGCGCAGCTTCTGAGGCATCCTCGAAGTTGTGCTCTGGGGATTGAGAAGCCCCAATCCCGAGCACCATCTGCACCGAAGGTCAGCCCTCCACACTCCACGAGTTCTGCGTGGGGCCCTTCTGCATTTTCCTGCTCGACGCGTCTGTCCGGTTGCTTGCCCGTTGGCTAGTAACCTCTGCGACGACGAACCCTTGACTTTTCACCACTGGTTTGGCTCCTCCAGACTGGCCCTTGATTCCCTGTGAAAGAGAAGCACCTCAGGCCTTCCTGCTCTGCAACAGAAGCGAATCCTTCATTCTGCGTGGGTTGCGCTTGCCAAGGCTTGTTGGGTCCAAACTCGTCATCGACGCCGCCGATAGTAAGAGCCCTCGTGGGACAGCTCGCCTCCTGGTTCTGGTCGTCCGACGCCTCCTGGTACCCGTGGCTGGTGCGACAAGCTTCACCTCTTCATCTGCATCTTCACGACATCGCCTGGTTCCTTCCTGGTTCCTTCCCGGCTCCTGGCTGGTGACCTAGACTCTGTCCCTTCTGCTTGCAGGTATCCTCCTTCTTGATTCCATCCTTGGAATCCACCGGACACTCTTCACTGACTGCCTGTCAGCATCTTTTCTTCAGGCATCCATAGGAGTCGACGACGAAACCCGACGCAAGTTCACACCTATGCACCCGCAGCCCGTGGGCTAGGTAACTTGAGTACTCCGGTGCTCACAAGGGTATTGTCTATCCTAGTGTCTAGTTCCCAAGTCTCTAACTCCTAGTTCCTTCCGAAGTGTCCTAAAACTCTTAATCTCTAAATACTACTATTTCTAGCGACTTTAACGCATTACGCGTGAGTGTTTCCACTCTGCACCTGAATCCCGTGGGCCTCCCACTGCCTAGCAACTGGTAGTATAGTGTAGCCCCAGCGATTCACTAGGCCTAGGCCTAACCTGTGTTCGTGACAGTGGTTCTTATACCACTTACTTAGTATATGGTTTGCGTGGCCCCTAGGGCCTAACTGTATTACTTACCTGTGTAACTTATGTATGCTTAAATAAGACTGTGTTGTACTTACCTCTAATCTCATAAAAAGTGCTGAGGGTATTTGGACTAGAATAAATACATTCTATTTTTTTTATATATCTGTTGCGGTGTCCTTTCATTTGGTATTCCAGGGATTGCAAATGGTATAACAGCTGGCTTCACATGTCATACAGAGTTTAGCCTAAGACTGCTCTTGTCCATGCTACCACTAGGATAGCTGGTCTATAAGGTTGACTTTACAACCAATCACCATAAGGGTTGCTTGGACTGATACAAGGTGTACACTAGAACTAGTGACATCATATATCAGGCCAACTTCTCACATTAAGATTTTAAAACGTTGAGTTTGTGGTTATTTCAAAGGTAAAGTTAATGTCATTTCTACTTTAAACTAACTCAGCAACCTGATTCATTGAGCAAAGGAAATATATTGACAAGGAGATCGAGTTGGGAAGATTTGGTAAAGGTGAATATCAAATTACAGGTAAATCACAAAATTGATGACAGCAGGTTTTTACTAGCTTACTTGAATGAATGTTATGGGCCCAAGTGAGTATTTGGTATGTGTGAGTAACCCAAGCTGGTAACCCGATCAATCAGTTTTTACTTGGTAGCAGAGGCATGGTTAGGTTCTAGTTGGTTAGGTAGAAATATTGTGGATTGAATTATTGATATATGTATTAACCAAACCTGTTTGTTTTGTTTCATGTTGTCTAGAAATTCCCGGGAATATTGAATAGCGGGTGCTAAATGGAAGCCACACTGCAGTGAGGTTACTTGTCAGGATTCAAAAAGGTGCTGGAGGTTACACAGAACTAGAAGCACTGATTTTAGGGATTATTTTTTCTGTATGAAAGTGAGAATAATTGATAGCAAAGGAGTTCGTTGGTGAAACTTTGGTCTTATATCACCTAGAAAGGGTAATACTGAAGGAGTAACAGGTTCTCTGATGTTTATGTAAAGAGTAAGAGGAAAGGTTTTACTCGTAGTGTGTGAAGAGTAAGCGGAAAGGTTTCACTCGCAGAAAAAGAAATGTACTATTCTTTGAAATTTAGAAAATCTGACAAAGTAGAGAATGTTTCTATGTTGTTAATTAATGCAAAATTACATGAAAAGTGTTGAGAAAATAAGTGGTCATATTACCTTGTAAAGGAGGGGTCAGTTGCGGGTGCTGCACTGACGTCACAGAGAGCCGCGCTGGGATTAGTTGGAACAGCGGGCGTGTGACTGATGCGAGAATTGTAAAGGAGGGGTCAGTGGTAAGGAGTGATACGGACGTAACTGAGAGCTGCGCTAGTATTGGCTAAATGCACAGTGAAAAACAAACCCTGATTGGTTGCAAGCCTAGAAGACGCACTAGTATTTAAGTAAAAGCGAACATTTGATTAACTGTCAACATAGAAATCCCAAGGATAATAATAGATAGTGGAACTTGTATGTTCGATCCGACTTTAATAGGGATCCGTCCAGATAGAAGGTTTATTGGATTTGCTTACGAACAGTATCTTAACCAGAATTCACACGAAAAAAGGAACATGTCATTTATGCAGAAAATAAAAAAATTAATTGAAGATAAACCCATTAAAACTAGAGAAGGAATTCTTATCCCTCCCCGAAAACGCCTGCATCATACATGATGGTGGAAAGAGGCTATCATACCTGTGTATGGTTAGAAAATTGGATAGAGTACACAAAAGACGATGGAATATTAGCTTTCCCTGAATTTACAACATTTAACGGGAGAGTTTTACATAACTTATGCACTAGAATGAATGAATTAGAACCCAGACTCAGATTAACACAGTACGAGGCATTAGAAGAATGGGAGACTGAAGCATTCGAGCGCGATAGATCACGAAGTAACAGTAACCTAAGTAGGTATTATCCAAAATGTCTCAGTGAGACCAGAGATAGTCAGATGAAACAGTGGAGACAAGCCATGGTGGCTGAAGGATTATATCCTGTACTAACGACTGAGGAATAGGTTGGAGGAAAATGCACAGAGAAAACAAAGCAGTTAACAATGACAGGTAGTGGAGACTCAGAAGATGATTATTTAGAAGATATTTTAATGAAAAATCCTCCACCTTATCAAGAAGGACCTAATAGAGCAACCCCAAGTGCACCAGTTCTAGATAGGCCTTTAATTCCACAGGTTGTACATGACAAAACAATGGAAAGGGTACTTCAAGAAAGAGAAAGGGAAGCTGTGAGAAAGTGGCTCTGTATATACTGTTCCTTAATAGGTACAGGGTGTTCAGAGTCCACAGTCCACCCATGGTTTGACAGAGGTTAAAGTTAGATATAACCTTACTCTCCTAAAGTGGTAGCTTGGTCTAGCAGTAAGGCAGTATCAGAGGACAGTGTAAAGCATTTGTTGTACACACTCAGTCAGCAAATGGTCTCACACACTCAATAACTGAACTCTAGGCCAATGGTTTATATATAAAAAATATATTCTTGTTTTATTTTAGAACCAACACTTGGATTTAAAATATACTTTCTCAGAATGAGATGTTACATATAAATACTTTTGCAATATGCAATTGACTTTTGTAAACAGTTACAAGTGGTTGCAATAGGCAACTCTATTTTAACACAACAATACATTGAGCTCAATGGAAAATTCAAGTTATTTGCAACAGATTACTTTTTAGATTACTTTTGGAATTCCAGGACTGGATCCTAGATTCAGTCCTGGGTCAGTACTCCGAATCAAATGATGAAAGTCGACTTAATTACTGTAATGATTTTTAAACAATATTTAGCTATTTTAAAAGTTGACACTTAGAAAATATTTCAAAGAAAACAGTCAATGATTCCCTATGGAAGAAAATTCAAGTTGCAGGTACAGTATGTTCTCGTTACTTTTGTAATCCAGTACTGGGTGCCTAGACTCAGTACTGGGACCTTTATCCAAAACAGGTAAGTAATTACGTTTTCAGATATTATACGATTTTTGAAGAATATTTCAAGATTGCAGAAATCGACACTTAGAAGAAATTTCACAGAAAAACAGTCAATGATTTCCTATGGAAGAAAATTGGGTTATGGGTAAGTACAGTTGTAAGTATTTTTCAGAGTCAGTGCTGGGCACCAAGACCCAACACTGGGAGCTCACCTAAGAGCAGGTGAGTAATTTCGTTTTCGTTACTCGGCTGATTTTTGGTGAATATTTTAAGATTTGAAAAGTCCACACTTAGAAGAAATTTCAGGAAAAAGCCAGTCAATGTTACCCTATGAGGAAAATAGAGTTATCGGTTTAAGGGTAAGTACTCGACTGGCAGAGTTGAGGTTCTGGGCATAGACTCAGGGGTCCCCCAGGGTCAGGTAGGTACGGTTGGTTCACCCTCAGCGACTCTAGGGCGGCCGGGTGCAGAGAGAGTTAGGCCCAATGTTATCCTATGAGGGATAGGGGGGCTTTGGTTGGTGGCTGCTGACTGGCAAGCCACGCGGCTGTGGGAGCTGGGCTCCTGGTCACTTACTCAGGGCAAGTGGGGAAGTAGGTAGGTGTAGAGTTTTCACTGCCAGGGCCACATTGGGCGGCTGGGTGCAGAGTGCTTTTGAGCCTTCGGGCGCTCAATTGATTTCAATGGGAAATCTC
Organism: Triturus cristatus; assembly: GCF_964204655.1. Lineage (NCBI taxonomy): Eukaryota > Metazoa > Chordata > Amphibia > Caudata > Salamandridae > Triturus > Triturus cristatus. The sequence goes on along the minus strand of NC_140595.1, from coordinate 520,008,228 downwards.
CGGTTTAGAAAAAGACTGCAAGCTCGGGGACGAGGACTCTTCAGGTGCCACCACCACTTCGAGAGGTAAGTTGGGTAGTTGGAGGATAGGTAGGTACCCCGGGATTGGGCACAGGGGGCCGAGGGGCGCCGCGTGCAGGGGTGCCTTATGGTGTCGGGAAATCTTACCCTCTGTTGATCGCGGTAGGGGGGGCACCTTATTCTGAGGCTGCAGGCTTCTTCAGGAGAGTCGAGGGAGGTCCTTGGGTGCCGGACTCGGGGTCACAGTCGCCGTGGGGTCGTCCTCGGGGTCTTTGTTCACTCCGGCACTGGCCAGGCCTGGCTGGTGCAGAGTGTGCTGGGTTCGCGGTTCCGGGCTGCTGCTAGGGATTAGAGGTAGGTTTTGAGTAGAGCCTCTACTCATGGGAGTCCCAGGGGCTTAGAGCCAAAAGGTAGCCAGGTCCTCCGGGGTTGGTGAGGTTGCTGGCCACAAGAGATGCCGGGTTGGAGCAGGAGCAGGTTCGAGGGTCGACAGGCCGGTAGGGCTGGGGCCAAAGCAGTTGGTGTCTTCCTCTTTTTAGCAGCTGCAGGGCAGGTCTTCTTTCTTCTTGCTCTTTGTAGTTTCGAATCTGGAATCTGGGGAAGGAAGGTTCAGGGTGCCCCTAAATACTAGATTTAGGGGCGTTACAGGTAGGTGAAGGGCAGGGACCAATGGGTCCCTGTCCTGGGGTGGGTACACCCCCTATCCTGCCTCTCTCCTATGGGAGGGGGGCAGTAGCCTAGTACTGATAGGGTAGGGCTCCCCATCTTCAAGATGGCAACAGCCCGGAGATGTGCTTCACCTCGCCTCCCCCACTTGAGGGGTGGGGTTGGCAGGCTGGCACATCCCCTGTCCTTATTTGGGGTTTCCGGCCAAAGCTTCCCGCCAGAGTGGGGGGTTGCAGTGGCCTGGGGAAGCTCACAGAGGCAGCATGCCTTTGAAGCTTCCTCCTGCCCATCCTGGGGGAGGAGATTTAGCACCTCGCCCAGGATGTGCATTGTTGCAGGCCCAGGAGAGCAGGGGCTCTCCCACCCAGGGGTCCAGCAACATGTCTGCTGGGTGGCAGCCTCAGAGCAGACGTGGATTGTAGGTTAGGTTTAAGGGGGCACCTCTAAGATGCCCTCTGGGGTGCCGGGTACATTAAATCCCACACTGGCATCAGTGTGGGTTTAATGTGCTGAGAAGTTTGATACCAAACTTCTCAGTCTTTAGTGTTGCCATTATGGTGCTGTGGAGCTCGTGTTTGACGAGCTCTCAGCACCATGTACTCTTAAATGGCAGCACTGCACTTACAGTGCTCAGGAATGGACCTGGGCACTGTAGGGGCACAGGGCTCCTGCTCCTGTGCCCACACCATTGGCATTAGGCACCCAGCTAGAGGGGTGGCTGATGTATGCCATGGCAGTGTAGGTGATGGGCATGGCACACAGGGATGTGTGTCATGTCGACTTTGTTTTTGTCTTGCACCCAAACACTCAGCCTGCAAAGGCAGTTTGTATGTGTAAGGGTACAGGGCCTCTAAGGGTGGCACAAGGAGTGCTGCAGCCCTTAGAGGCCTTCCCTGGTCACAAGGCCCTGGGTACCTAGGGTACCATTTACCAGGGGCTGACATGTGGCCAGGGTTTGCCAATTTGGGTTTGGTTTGTTTTAGGGAAGGAACATAGGCCCTGGGCACCTGATTGGCAGGAGTCCAGGGCACACTCAGTCAAAGTTCATTCAGCAATTCAGCAAAAAGTGGGGGCATACCATGCAAGAAAGATGGCACTTTCTCACAGAAGCGATATATAAAAATATAAGTGAATTAATACAGAAAACTACCCAGTTAAACACGCATCCTGAAGCTCTGACTATACCAGTGAATATAGGTCCTGTTGTCCCATTGTACGGGGATACATCAAATTGTCCTAAAACACCCATCATGACTACACCCATTATTGAACCTAGAAAAGAGAAAATATTAATTGACGACCAAGCTAGTGAGTGTGAGTCAGTGATTTCATTAATGGACTTACCGATAAGAGGGCAAATAAATGACACACCCAGGAGTCACACCAGGTTGCTCGAAAGAAGTACGAATAGAGACATCCACAAGGACAAAGAGTGCCACAATAGTAACCCAAGAAGAAATAGAAAGATGGGCACAAGAAATAGAGAAACCAAAAACCACCATTAGATATTTTCAAATTAAGAGTTGAGTTAGAAGAAATGATAGCGGAGAATGTAGGACTGGATAGGTTAAACACCTATAGTGAGGAAGAATTGCTGTTCATTTGAAGAAGCATAACCCGAAAAACAAAAATATTTCATGAAAAATTGGTGAATTTAGCCTCTGAAATGGGAATAGAGATAAGGAGATCCAAAGTACTGCAAAAACCATATAGAGCAGAATTCTCTGATAAAGATTTGGAAAACATGAACAAGTCAGGAAGAAAATTGCAGGTTAAAGAATTGATGACGATATTGCAGAAATGGGGAGATTTAGACAGATGGAAAGTCCAGTGGACAAAGAAAAAGGAGGAAGCACAAATGAGTCGAGTGACATCTGAATATTTAATGAAAGAAACAGAGAAGGTAGAAAGGTTGTACCCTATGAGAAGTTCCAGGAGGGGGTTATGTACATGACTCGTGGACAAGACAGGATATTTTATCATTTACAAATGATTTTCCAAAATTGAGAGAAAAACCAGTGGAATGGTATAGACAGGTTGAAAGGTTTGTGAAGGTTGTGAAAGTTTTTTTGAAGGACCTAGATGGTCTTTTTGACATAGTGGTGCCTGCTGACTTGTGGACAATGTAAAATTACAATCGATTGGCCCAATGATGAGTACCCGAGAAATGAAAAGACAGGAGCCCCGTCAGAGAAGGTTATGAAGGAACATAACCAGGTAATCACTTTCTTAAAAAGGAAAATTCCCCCCAAAAGAAACAGATTGGATAAAAATAGATCGAACAACCCAGGAAAAAGATGAGTCTGTACATGCGTACTATGAGCGTCTCCTACAGGTGTTTAAACAGTATAGTGGATTTGAGAGTATTGGGGATAAAGACATGACTCATTTTGTGTATCGGTTTGTGTCAGGGTTAAGAAAGGAAATATTCAAAATGATTAAGCAGCATAATTTGTGCTGGCAAGCGAAGCCCATAGATGAGATCTTAAAATATGCAAAATACTGTGGAGATGAAACTGACAATAGACTAAAGAAATTAGAGGAGAAAGTGATGTGGGCTCAAGTGAAATTAGCAGAACAGCAAGAACTCCAGCTACAGAATCAGGCGGGAAATACAGGAAGGGGGCAAGGTCAGGGTGAAAATAATGGGGGTAAACCAAAAGTGCGGTTGAGTAAAGAAGAGGCAAAGAAAAAGTTCCCTTGTCATGGGTACGGAAAATTGGGGCATTAGAAGAACGAGTGTCAAAATATACAGAATAATAATGGCCCAAATCAAAATGTAAATCCACAGACGCAGAATGAGGTGATAATGAGTCAACCGCAGCAGGTTGTAAAACTACAGAGTCAATTGCCACCTGCCCCTTTGCCAAATTTTGTGAGTCAAGCCAAGTACAGTGTGGACACTAGATTCCAAAAAGGAAGTGGTAAGAACATTTTTGTGACATCGTAGTTTCTTTTGCAGGATACTTATTTTGAAGACCAAGATCAATGACGGAGTCTGAGAGGGGAGGAAAAGGAGTGCGTACTTGGCGCATCCTTACCGGTAGATCAGTCAGGTCCATATATTGATGGTAAGGTAGAAGGAAATTACATTACCTTTTTATTGGACACTGGTGCTACCCGTTCTACTGTGAGAACAGCAGACATCCCAAACCTACCCCTCTTGGGAGAAGCGATCCAAGTAGTAGGCGTTTCTAATAAACAAATTAAGACCCCAATTACAAAACCAATTGTGCATTGCAAAATTTAAAGCAATACATACGTTTGTAGTGTGTGATTCTAGTCCTGTGAATTTGTTAGGGCGGGACTTGTTGTGCAAGATGAATTTCACCATATTTTGCACACTGGACGGTGTTGCCATTCAAACTCCAGATGAAGATGGAATATACAAAATCATGCTAGCTAAACAGGGAGCAGAAGTAAATGAATTATTTTCCATAGTAACCAAAAATGACCTACCAGAAGAGGTCAAAACAACAGTGAATTCTGAAGTGTGGGATTTTACAGGAAAAGAAGTAGGGTTGATGTTAGATGTAGACCCTGTTAAGCTGACTGTGAAAGAAGGTGCGGTCTATCCAAATACTCAACAATACAAGATGAGTCCTGAAGTAAAGGCTGGTATTGTGGCAGAAATTGATTGAATGGACGAGCATGGCATACTAAAAGAAATTATGAGTAGTCCCTGTAAATCACTTATACCTATAAGTGGCATTAAGAAACCAAACGGAAAATATAGGGTAGTTCAAGACTTAAGAAAGATAAACTAGATTGTTGTACCATGTTGCCCTATAGTACCCATTCCTGCAGTGATTTTGTACCAAATACCATGGAATGCAAGATGGTTTACAGTAATTGATTTATGCCATGCTTTTTTCTCCATCCACTGCATCCGGATAGTCAGTTTCTATTTTCCTTCAAATTTGAGGATCGTATTTATGTTTGGAATCGCGTTCCTCAAGGGTACACAGAAAGTACTTCGATTTTTAACCAAATTTTGAAAAAAACATCTTGAGATATTAGTACTACCACAAGAGTCAGTCCTGGTACAGTATATTTATGACCTACTAGTCACATCCAAAACAAGGAGTGACTGTGTAACTGATTCCATTGCCCTATTGAACCATCTAGCCTAAGGTGGACATAAAGTGTCCCCTGAAAAACTACAATTTTGCAGAAACATAGTAAAATATTTGGGACACCAAATAGAACGAGGATTAAGGAGAGTGACCACTGAGAGAATAAAAATAATAAAACAAATGAAACTACCGCAAACCCAAAAGGAAATAAGAATGTTCCTTGGTGTCGTGGGATATTGCAGGCAATGGATTGCAGGGTTTTCTTGTTGCAGGGATTCTGGTTATGCACAGGACTATGCACAGGAAACCAGGACCTCCGTGAATTGTGGTGTAACAAAAACTCACCTCAGCACCCAGAACCCCTATCCGACCAGCATCAGTGTCCCATTCGTTATCCGTATCATCACGGAGGTCCCAATGTATAGACAACCCAGAACAAGCGACTACGAGTATTCTCAGGAATGGTGGGAATCGGAAATACCTGTTCGCTATTATACATATATCAATCCACAACAAAGTAATCAGAGACACAGTAAAGTTTAAAAGGTTTATTTTATAAACTACGTGTCCTAAGATGCAGTACTTTGGCTAACATAAGCAGACAAATGATTATAATTATTTTGCTAGTAAACTAATATTATTAGACTAGTTGAAGGTCTCTTAGGCTTGAATGGGGAACCCCATACCGTAAAGATCTTTACGAGGATCACATCACAGGATCAGCTTTGCTCTGCGCCTGGAAATTTTCTTCTCCAGAATGTGTTTCAAACGCATGCAGACTGTAATATTAAAGGCTCTCGATATTCAGGTATGTAAAAGGGACATAGCGTCTCAGGATGATGTGCTGGATACCAAGACTGGTGGATACCTGCACCCCCACTACCTTGTTCTTTTACCCACCCGCAGGACGATTGGGGTACTTTCGAGACTGCAGAAGCATTTTCAGAGAACGAGCCGGATCCCTTTAAGCCGCACTGCCTGTTCGCGGTCGCCACACCCCCTTCATCACGTGGACACACCGGATTGGATATTGGGGCGGAAGACCAGACGGAGGCGTGTGACATCACCAAAGAGTGGATTCCAGGAGACGAGGAGCGGAGAAAGAGGACGGCGAGCGGAGAAGACGTACCAGCGGAGTTTCGGGAGGGAGACTCCACGACGGAGCTAGGAGTAAAGCCAGGAGGCCAACGTACCCACGCAGCGCCGAGCCACACTCCTGGAGGGGTGTGGCTACCCCAGGTACGGGAACGGGTCAAGGGCTGGGTGGCGAAAGAGTCTTTAGAGCGCCGTATTCCCCTTCTTCCCTACCCCTTCACTAAAACTACTCACACACCGCACTGAAGGGCCGCTACAAGAGCACTACTTATAAAGCACAACAGAAGGTGTTTCCTCACCCCCGGTCCTGGTTTTAGGGTCTCCGAAACGTATCACATTGAGTCCCTAACGGTCCCTTTTTCCTTCTTTTGCATACACCCTGTGGATACTGGAGTCCCCCCGGAGTACCCGCAGAGGACGCCCCGTAGCTGGAAAGAAGACCAAACACCCCACTGTAACCACGGAGCCAGCAAAGAAGGAGGAAAGACTGCCTAGCAGATTCATACGTGTAACTTCCACAATAAAACCTTACGTTAAATGACCTGGTCTACGTGCTGTTCCTCCCACACCTCTACAAGGTATTTGCAGCTGTGTGCATATTATGACTAGAGAGTGGGCCGATCAACCTGGATTCAAAAACATACATTGTCTGGCTGCTCAAAGTGTTTTGCACACAATGTTCAGACCAAGGTCGCAGTGCACGTCTAGGGAGGTGAACAACAGACAGTTCTCATGTGAAGCAAAGGCAAGCAAGCAGTTTCTTAAATAATAACATGTATCTGCAGTGTCGCGTGCAAAAGCAGCAAAAGTGGCAAGATGGCTTTCTAAAAGCTAACGCGCTTATGCTAACATAGCAATGTATGTAGCTACCTTCACTACACCCCCCCCTTGATCGGACTACGAGCAAATAGGGATACAATAAGGAACGCAGAGTTCAAGATCGACAGAGCAGAAACAAGTGCATGTATTGTATATCCAAAAAGAGCAGTGAAAGTTCGAAAAAAACGTAAAAAAAAAACCAAAATGAAGGGAAAAAAAATGTTTGGTTTGTGCTAGTGAGGCTGGATGATAATCAAGTTAATCCATAAACGTGTAAGCACAGTACGTAGCAACAGCTTCCAAAAGGAAGTCATTGGCACGAGATGCAAACAATTCCGCCATCAAGTTCAGCAAGGTAAACGAACATACATGTTCTTCGACCACTGGAGCCTCTAGCATGTTCAGAGGACAGCTGGCGTGTTCTTCTAAATACCTTCGTGCCAAGAAGTCATACGCTGCCATTCCGATGTCCCAATTCCCAAGGACGCCATGTGCCGCTCCACAGGCCATAATCCTGACACCAGAACAGTCCAACTCATGAGCCACTAATGGAGTCATTAGTCGATCATAATCCGGGGCAGGAGACACCGAGTTTGACAAGCACAAATCCAGAGCCCATTCGAAAGGACAATCTAGGCAATGAAAAACAGGTTCCACGCATGTAAAGTAGGCAAACCGGAAAGATAATCCATAGGCAATGCTCAGGGTTGCCAGAGGTAAAGTTCCATAATATTCAAGCATCCGGTTACGAAGATGGAGGAGCCGGGCCAGGCTGTCGCGTGACACAGAGTGTGCAGCCATTGCGCAGTATGCAGACCAACAGCAGTACGCCAGCCACGAGAGCGAGAATCAATAGAAGCCCTCCAAAGACGCTGGAAAAAATAGAATGAAAAAAGGCCGGTATCACACCAAAAATAGTTTGGAAGGAGGTCACGAGGCCGGAGCCCACAATTTTGAAAAAATGCACCAAGCCAGTTGTTGACGAGGCGTTGAATATAGTTTGAATCAGGGCCCCAAAATTAAGTGGGAGATAAGTATTTAAAAGAGCCTGCACCTCGGTACGGGTGTTAGCTACGTGAAGTACAAATGTTTCACGGGACGAAGTCAGAGCGACCTCTTTTTGAGACAATAGAGCCCTTATTCTGCTCATCTTGTTGAACTCTGCTTTCAAGGTTGAAATGGAAGGCCAGATGGATACATCCAGCCGTCCATGCGGGGGTGGGAAAAGGACATTCTTACAGCAGACTACTCTCTGTGATACAGTCACAATGTAGGGAATTCCCACTAGCATTCCGCAGCAAGCCTCGTTATTCAAAAGCAAATAACTACCGTTAGCTAGCAACGTGAAAGAAGGTGTAATAGCTGGCACTGGAATCCCTTTCAGGACGCATGCTAAATTAAGAGCGTGCACATTGCACGCGCCAGGCAATTGGATGTGCCTACAGACTACAGAGTGATCAGGTGCGGAAGTGCATTCCTCTCCTTTCAAGTAGACCTTTTTATCGTCTCTCATGCACCTGTATGTAAATGGGAGTGACCAGATTTCATGCAGGTAAGCAGTACCCAATGGTTCATATCTGCCTAGGGCATAATGTTTCATGCACGAACTGAACTTGAACAATGGAAATGGCAATGTGATTAACCCGTGGATAAGCCAAACAGCTAAATTCAATTCGGCCACTGAGAAAGGTAAAGGTTCTAACTTTTCAATATGCAGTAATGAACATGTTGCATCTTTCATGGACATGAATTGTTGTTTCATATAGTCCCAGGGGACTTTCCCAGCTTTTAACGTTTGCAATGTCCATGCAAACTGCATTATAGAACGCAATTGATTCTGACCATGATATAAAACAGACACATCATCCTGCACAATATCAACAACAGATGAAACAATATTATCTAATGTGTAAATTCTGGAAGAAAGGGTGTTAATGCTATTATCTATAACAGCTAGCACTTTTTCCATATTGGCTTGATCAATATCTCTCAATCTGGAAGCAGCTTCAATTTGCGACAATTTCCAAACCTCGTTATAAATAGCATACACCCATCTCTTGGACCTGCCACCCAAAGGACCCTTAACAAAATCATTCAAATCTATTTTGTCATGTAATTTAGATAAATGAACTTTAACAGATGCTAAGGTGGAGTGTTGCAGCCAAGACTGGCATAACTTCCCAACAGAGTAGGTAGTAACAGAATGAGAATATTCAAAGCGGGGGTCTACACGATCTTGCGTATATCCAGGCTTCAGACTCAAAAAACGATGTTGACAGGAATCTGAACTCGTTTGCCAAGTCAGCCATCCTTCAGAGTCGAACTTGGAAATATTGAGGGATGAATTAGTAACGTACGACTGCAACGCATCAAGGGACAGATATGTATGATTATCCCAATTTGGGTAAGCACCCAGATCCGGAAAAGACGGGAAATTCAGTTTTTTAGACGTAGCCAATCCAAAGCAGGTGGTCTGAAAAATAGTCGAATTAAAAAACAACATGTGGTTCGGGATAAGGCAGGCACAATACAAAGCTTCTGTTCCTTGTACCTGCCAAGGTTTAGAACCCCAGACAGACTTCAGATCAATAGTATCTTTCCACAGATCATAACCCCTGACCGCTAAATCATCCAAAAATGATTTGGAATATAATAGTTTAGTATGTGTCAGCCTAACCTTCGAGGCAGACTCTGCTGCCATTTTAAAATAAAAGGTGGCCGGTTCAGAAATACTCAAATCAGTAAAATAGGCAAATTTGTTCACCAATGTGCTTGAGCTGCCTAACATTGGCGTTGGACAATGTTCCCATTGTGTATAATTTACAAAATTACGAAATGTATTGGCTTTATGTAGGAAATGATTACCATAATGTTGATAGCAAAACTGCTCTCTATAATTAGCAGTATCTAAATACAAATCCTCAGCATCAAATGCGGCATACTATTTCAAATCAGAAAACAGTGCTTCAATGGCCTGAACGTCCCAATCATCAGAACGGATGTTTTGTTTAACTACATCCCCCATAGAAACACGAAACACATTTGGTACATTGATAACCTCAGTCGGACCATGAATTTGAAATTTAACAGCATCCCACGCAATCCCATCCAACACAGGCCAGGCAGTAATATTCACAAATGTCTGGTCTCTTTTCATGATGTGTGACGAGGAGTGAGGGGCCAAAGTTCCATCAATTAGTCTAATTGTAGACAGGGGCGGCTGGTGACATTTGAAAGTGGTGGGGCGCAAAGTTTGTGGTGAGTGCGCGGTGGCGAGCGAGCGTAGCGAGCGAGCTCCAATGTTATAGGGAGGGTTCGGGGGGTTTTACCCGAGAAAATTTTGAAAAAAGAGTGAGCAAATGGTGCATTTTAAAGCATATTTGCAAAAGCAAGAAGGTTAATAAAGCAATGGTCATAGTGTCTTTTCAGACTCACAAGCCTGTCAATAAATCTGCCGCCACTGCTCCAGCTCAGCTGTCCTTACAGACTCCTGTACACCCTTTAGCACTCCCAGGCCTGCCAGTAAGTCTAACGTCACTGCCCCAGCTCCACTATCCTTTCATACTTCCAGGCCTGGATCCACACAAATGGGATCCACACAAATGACTTACATCTACCAGTGAAATGTATGATTATTGGCTTTGTCCATAAGTGTTGCATGTTGTGGTTTATTTAAAACACCAAATGCTAATTGTGAAACACGTAGCCAATCTTATTTGATGAACATGATGTATAACTGAGTATCGGGTGATATCAGGACAAGTTTGAAGCCACCCAGCTTTGGTTGTACAAGACACAAAACGTTAGATTACAGGCAGTGGCTAAGTCCTATGGTTAACACAATTGGTAACAAAACACCTTTGAAAGCAGATAGCATGCGCCTTTGGTAAATACAGTTGAAAAGTAAACCCGTAAAACAGGTTTTGGAAATGTTAAATTACACCACATGCACAAAGGCAGAATGACCACTGCTAACTGAGTATCGGGTGATATCAGGACAAGTTTGAAGCCACCCAGCTTTGGTTGTACAAGACACAAAACGTTAGATTACAGGCAGTGGCTAAGTCCTATGGTTAACACAATTGGTAACAAAACACCTTTGAAAGCAGATAGCATGCGCCTTTGGTAAATACAGTTGAAAAGTAAACCCGTAAAACAGGTTTTGGAAATGTTAAATTACACCACATGCGCAAAGGCAGAATGACCACTGCTAATAGTTCAAACGTGCACAGAAGGAACAGTCCATCAGGGTCAGGACATACATATAGTATGGCCGTCGCCCGCCGCTCAGGAAGGATATCAAACAAAGATGAGTATTTAAGTGTGGGAGTGCCAGTAATCCCAAACTGGCAGATGCCTCTTAAATCTTTACCTATGACTTTTAACCATACACCTACAATGGTTGGCGTCTCATAAGGTCAGTATACAGAGTGGGTGCTGCAGTTGAAATTATGCACTTTGCAAGGACTATAAAGGCAAGGGAGCATGATGGTTAAAATGCCCAATTCATCCGTATGGAACATAAATGACAATATCTAAATAAATTAATCTTGTCTTCCTAAGCGCTGTTAGGAGACCCACCCACATCAACAGGAGATATGGAAAGGCAATCGAAAGAGCTAAAGGCATGGGTGGGCACTTCAGTAGACTGTTTGGGTCAGGACTGCTTTACCCACAATCCATCCTCTGTTCTGTGCTGCCTGCCAGAAAAGGAGAAGGCTGGGCAGCTGGATATCATGCACAAAGCACAATCAGGATGCTTCAGTAGACTGTTTGAGGCAGGACTGCTTTACCCACAGTCCATCAGCAGTTCTGTGCTGCCCACCGGGAGAGGAGAAGGCGGGGCAGCTGGGTGTCACACTCAAAGCAAGCCTCAGATTCTCGCAGCGCAGGGCATTTCCAGACACAGACTGAGTCAAAAATGGGCTAATATGGCCTGCCAGGGCCCGGAGGAGGCTGGGCTGGGCCACCCCTCTGTCACTCCCTTTATTGTGCTCCTCTCAGTCTTAAAGTATATAAGCTTCTTCAGAAATGGGGAAGATAAAGAAGGTGGGAAGTTCAAACCCACCCCAAAGTACTACTGTTGATAGCATGTTGGAGAGAGAAGTATTTCAAAGGAAATTGCCCTCTTAGAGCAGAGACTCTCTATTGAACATAGGATACGGGCAAGCAGGATGGATATTTTAAATGGGAATGAAACTGCATTAGACTCTGTTATCCAGGTAGCCGATGATGACTTATGTAACTTAGTGGAATTTCGGGCTGCTGATGTTTTATCCTCCCATGTTGTGCCAGCAGCAAAAAAGGAAGAAACGGGGTGTGCAGGCAGTCATGTCTGAGGAGTGTGTTATAACTTGGGAGGCAATGCCTAGATTTAGCAATGTCGAACTGTCACTGCTTGAGGAGTGCTGTGGTAGATTTACATACACCAGCGACGGCCCGGGTCACAGTCAGGAAACCTTAACCACCCTAAAATAAATTAAAAAACACTTACCTGACCGGTGACCGCCTCGCCTTCTCCTGGCCCGCGTTGGCGCCTCTCTGCTCCTTCAAACGGTCCGGAACACCGTGACGCGCAAGTGACTGGCAACCCGGCCCTCAGCCAATCCTGGCGTTGCAGCAGCGCCAGGATTGGCTGACGGCACCGCCTACTCCTCGCCCGCCGCCTGCCCATTAGGAGACCGAGGGGCTCCTAATGGGCATGCGCAAGGCAGCAAAAACACAAGTACGCATGACTGGGCACGGAGTAAAATAATAAGCTCCATGCCCACTCATGCGCACTTGTGCTGCCTTTCCCAAATGTGTCTGACAATGATGTCAGTCAACATGACGCGGACCGCCCACGGTCCGACGTCATGCTGACTGACATTCACAGAGGAGGGAGAGCTGCGGGCGCGAGGCGCGGGCTTCACAGAGGAGAGGGAGAGCTGCGGGCGCGAGGCGCGGGCGGGGGGGCTACGCCCCCACGCCCCAATGGACGCACCGCGCCTGATTGTAGATCTTTCTTTTAGGTAGTGTCCGTTCACTAGACGAGAAAATACCACCACAAATCCGATGGACATAAATAAAAAAAACACATGAGCATCAGCCAAATGTAGGTCCAAGGAGGAATCAAAAAATGTTTTTTAAACCAAACAGCAAAAATAGAAACTTTTGATGGGGCCCTGGAAGTCACAGAGTTAGTGTCAAAAGTGGAACGTGACTGTGTAACTGCGGTGGATTGTAAAACAGGTAATGTTACATCTGCAGGATAAGCATACTCAGTATCTTCAGGTTGACCACCAGCCTGTGGTTGCAATAAAGGAGCAGTAACTGTATGCATCTCGATGGCAACATCAGGCATGGTGTTAGGAGCTGGTGCAATCGCAGGGCAAGAAACCGCTGGAGTCATACTAAGAAGAATCGGCCACTCGCTGTAGTTTGACATTGTCAATGAAGATGTACCTGTTATCCTTACGACCAGGAAGTGGAGGTAAAATGACTGTTCTTGTACCCTGCACGCCAAGCACTGGAACCGGGGCCCGATATGAGGGGCCAAACTCCTTCTTGTTCTCCACCTTCTCACGGACCAGGTCACCAACTCGAGGTAGCCAGCCGACTACCGGAATCTGAAGCGCAGCATCAGATGTGGAGGGCACGTGTTCCTTCGCGAGACTGTCTCTGGTCTCTTGTAGATTCTGTAATACAGCACAGTGATCATCTACGTCAAATGGTGCGGCAGACGCCGCCATGTCTAGATCATCAAGGTCCGGGTCAAACATATTTATGCCAAAAAGAATCATGTATGGGGTCCGCCCACCCAGAGACCTTCTAGAGAGATTATTAAGTGCACGTTGGACGTTATACAAATGGGCTAGCCAGTTCCGACCAGTGCCTAAAACCCTAGCTGTCAAAGATTGCTTTAAGTCACGGTTCATCCGCTCCACTACACTATTATCCTCAGGCCGGTATGGAGACGAAAATTTGACTTGGACCCCCAAATTTTTCATGGCTTCTTTGTACACCTTAGAGGCGAACGCAGGGCCCTGAATAGAATGATAGGTACCACACGCAAAACTTCCCACAAAGACACGCAAATCCCTGATGACAGTACGGGCATCAGCACTCCTTTGTGGCCATACCCACAGAAAACGTGTGCACGAATCCACTGCAACTAAGATATACTTGTACGCAGTATCAGAGGAGAAAGGACCGCAGTGATCCAGATAAACACACCCAAGTGGTTTATTGGATATGTACAACTGAGTTTGTGGTGGACGCGCAGCAGTTGAAGGTTTAATCTGCTGGCAAATGTCACAATCAAGAACATATGTGCGAGCTTGTTTATATAACCGGCGCCACCAGTAACGTTGTTGTAACAGAGAAACAGTTTGCTGCAACGCCGGCATGGGCAGACGCCATGCCCTCGAGAGCCGCTGATATCAGAGATGGTCTGCAATCCGTGTTGAGAATCAATCTGTCACCAACGTCGTTAATTCTCACTAATGGGACTTTATCAGGACTAAGTGATAATGGTAACGAACAGGGAACCCTCTCGGGTAATTACCTCCCTTCTCTGTAGCAGCAATAGCTGCCAAGATGTCATCATCGATCTTACTTTTGGATCTTGAAACTGCTGCTACTAGATATGTCGCCACTGCTGTTTTCGCTGCTTCGTCAGCTAAGCTGTTCCCGACAGCGTGGACACCAACTCGTTGGTGCCCAAGAGTGTGAATTACATTCACGAGAGGCAGATGTTCTTTAAGTTCTGCGACTCGAACCCAAAGCATTTTATGCTTAATTGTGCTACCTTTGGAATCACGATATTCATTTTGAGACCAAAAGAAAAGATTGTCGTTGAATGACTGAACACAGTAAAATGAGTCACTTACTATAAGAGTAGTGACTCGAGGATCAGCAAACTCCAGTGCCAGCACCAGAGCACGTAGCTCTGCTAACTGTGCGGTACAATCGCCCAATGTCTGCGTATGCACGATATCAGATAGGAATTCACCATTCACGAAAGTACCTGCCACAATTGCGCAGGCTGCCGAATAGGCATGCTTCGATCCAGTCGCCGGTTGCGCCGAACCATCAGTATAAATGACACACTGGTAATCTTCGAGCGGGCGCAAAGACAGAGGAGCAGGATGAACAAACTCATACTGTAAAATACTCCTGAGTCTGTAATGAGGCATCAAAGGTATAGGTGACATCTGGCGATGTCAAGGAAGTGGCCCATTGTATCCAACGTGGATGCAGAGCTTTAGAATTAGGTACACTTGCTTTTGTCACTGCCTCCAGGGCAGGATATGGTGTTACCACCAACATGCGTTTTCCTTGCGACAGCGCTCGTTCTTTCAGAATCGCCATCTGTACCGCCGTCAAAACTTTCTCGACGGAGGAAAAACGCAGTTCAGACGAAGTGTACAGGTGTGATTTGTATGCAATGGGGACGGTGTCGCCCTCATTGAACGTTAATTACGTGAAACCCACTGCGCCTGGCACAATTCTTATTACCAGGTTTGTGTGGTTATCACGAGTCAGTAAGTACTTTGAAGCAAGAAGATCAGCCTGTGATGAATGTAAAACGGCCGAATGCTCTGGCAGCCAGCTCGATTTGGAAAAAGTAGGTTGTACCAAGGCATAAAGCGGCTTGATACGCTGGGCATAATCAGGAATATACGTACGACCGAAATTCAGAAAGCCCAGCAAAGACTAATTTTTTCAATGTTGTCGGAGCATGCAAACGTGCACTTTTCCAGAAAGTGAGGAGCCAGTCCTCGACCTTCATTGTTGAGCTCGTAGCCCAAAAACAACACTGTAAACTCTGCAATGTGAGATTTCGCAAAGTTGAATTTGTAACCGAAGTCTGCAAACATTACAATAATGCGATCAACGCGACACAGATGCGGCCACAACTCGTCGTCTGTGAGATAGATATCATCATCATATGAGTACGCATCAGGGTCTATGCTCTCCAATAGAGAGACTACACGTGCGGCAAAGACGCCAGGGCTGTTTTTATAGCCCATGGCTAATCTTTTAAATTGTTTTTGCTTGCCGCCAGATGTAAACGCTGTCCACTGACTACTAAGTGAGGACAGGTTATGGCTATAAAAGCCATTGGATATGTCAAGTGTGGTTTTAAATCGTTTACGTACAAGACTATCCACTAGTGCAGAACTGTGGGTATTCTGTACCGTGCATGTCCGGCAATGAGAGTTTAGGTGCCAGTAATCCAAAACTAGGCGGTATGACCCATCAGGCTTCGTCACAGTGAACAAAGGATTATTCATTGGTGACACACATGTTTCAATAACACCCTGATATTCCAATTGATCAAGGATTTCCGCGACGTGAGACCTCGCTTCGCGGCGCATGGGATATTGGGGTTGTGGCTGGGGCATAGACCGTAAGGGAATCTCATGGCTGGAGGACAATTTATCCCAGCCTACCCGAGTACGATACAAAGCCGGTGCAAGCACCTGAGCCCACTCCGTGGCAAACCTTTCAGCATGCTCCCTTGGCATTGTATGCGCAAAGGATGGGAGGATAACCTCCTCCCCTCTAGGAGCATCTAAAATGAAAGTCGGGGGCCAGTCTGCCTCCGCCAAGAGAATGTCATAGGAAGAGGTCAGATTATCCCAAAAAATCCCTTGAATTGTGCGTTGTATGTCACCTTCTATTAAGAGGACTATGTCATATAGTCTGTCAGGGGGAGCCACTCTAGTATCCGCAGTTTCTACAGTAACGAACGTGTCAGTTGCTGTCGCGTCCAGATATGGACGTAGTGCTTGCCGCACTACTGTAACCTCTGCCGCGCTGTCGAGCAGCGTTATCGCCCATGTCAGGTTCAGAAGTTGCGTCCGTACTATCTGTGGCATACCTTGCTGTTAATGCAGCAACCTTCTTCTTTTGAAACGGGGGACGTTGACGCGCAAACTCGTCTTGCTTGCCTCTACCATCAGCATGACGGGGTTGCTCACGACCTTGCTGGGCACCCCGACCTCTGCCACGCTCTCCTCCACCGGACTGCGAGGCCAATGTTTCCTGTGAAGAACGAGGAGAACGTTCAGTAACCTGAAATCTATCAGGTGACTTAATACTAGTGCGATCACGCAAATCGTATGTGCGCTCACTAGGTGGCTGAGTGGGAGACGCAGGACGAGACCCCTGCTTCTGTTGCTGCTTTCCCTGTTTCTTTTGTCTCCAATTTTGCATTGGAAAATTAGGACGATCGTCTTTAACAGACGAGCTCACCTTACTTTGTTGTATCAGGTCAGGAATGACAATAGTTGGTTTAACCCCTAAACTACTGCGGACAATAGTTTGATATGCCTTCGCAATAATCTTAGGCAACTCTTTCGGCTTATCGAGTTCACCGACGCGGTCTAAGCCATTAGCCACTTGGAACTGTACCGCATCTCCCTTGAGATTACCAAGGACGAGAGAGGCAACTACGTCGAACACCCCGACAAGTCGCATTCTCAACTCAACCGCTGCCTCCGGACCGTGATTATCCTGAACACGTTTAATAATGGAGGGGAGCACGGCCATAGACGGAGTGCCAAAGCACTTCGAGTAGATCGCTGCAAAAACCTTACCCCAGGTGTCACAATCGGACACTTCTGGGACCAAGTCCTTGGGCAAACTTATGGTGAGTATTCTTTGTTTCTCCACTGTCGTAGAGTGTGGAAACACTGCTTCCAGTTGGTCAAATTTCTCGGCAAGCCAATAAGGCAAATCGTCCTTATTCTGGGGGCGCTTGCCCATCACCGAATTAACTATGACTGGGCTAATAACAACCGCAGGATGACCAGCTGGTAGACCCGCAACAGCAGTTGCCCCCACCTGCATGTTGCGCGAAACGTATTGCACCAAAGCACTATATATTGTAATAAGGGCTGTATGGAGTGTACGCAATTCATCCACCGCAATAGTCAAATAGCGGGGGTGAGGCGTAAAGCCGGCCAGCACCGGCCACGTGGCCCCTGGAATTAACAAAGGGCTGAGTCTAGCCGGTGCAACCGAATGGGGAAGGGCGCCATTAAACCAAATGCTATGCTGCCAGGCAGAAAGTGGAATCTCTAGTGTCCTATATGGCGTATAATTGGCTGGGACCCGTGTGTGAGTATACGAGTGAAACGTTTTATCATCCGCATTTACTGCCGGGAGCGTCACCCAAGAGTACAACAATTCATAAGGGTGAGAGCCATCAGCACTCACCACAAAAATAACGGCCATCCCATCGTCCGGTACCCCATACTGCGTCAAATGATGCCGCAAAGGCGTACGACTATGCACTGCAATTTCAACCGCCATAAGGACACAGAGGAAAACAACAATGTAATTTACTGTAGCACACGGGTTCAGAAATATAAAAACACCTTTTTAATTTACAAGCTTGTAGGAACCTATTATGTTACTAGGTAGGTGAAAATCCGTCACTCCCGTTATCCGGAAACAAGAGTGAGGGTGTTGTGGAATAATATAAGCGCTACTAAGGCGTTTCAAATAAAAAGACCAAACGTTAGGTGCTCCATGTTGCAGGGATTCTGCTTATGCACAGAACTATGCACAGGAAACCAGGACCTCAGTGAATTGTGGTGTACCAAAAACTCACCTCAGCACCCAGAACCCCTATCCGACCAGCATCAGTGTCCCATTCGTTATCCTTATCATCACGGAGGTCCCAATGTATAGACAACCCAGAACAAGCGACTAAGAGTATTCTCAGGAATGGTGGGAATCGGAAATACCTGTTCGCTATTATACATATATCAATCCACAACAAAGTACCAGAGACACGGTAAAGTTTAAAAGGTTTATTTTATAAACTACGTGTCCTAAGATGCAGTACTTTGGCTAACATAAGCAGACAAATGATTATAATTATTTCGCTAGTAAACTAATATTATTAGACTAGTAGAAGGTCTCTTAGGCTTGAATGGGGAACCCCACACCGTAAAGATGAGCTTTATGAGGATCACATCACAGGATCAGCTTTGCTCTGCGCCTGGAAATGTTCTTCTCCAGAATGTGTTTCAAACGCATGCAGACTGTAATATTAAAGGCTCTCGATATTCAGGTATTTGCAGCTGTGTACATATTATGACTAGAGAATGGGCCGATCAACCTGGATTCAAAAACATACATTGTCTGGCTGCTCAAAGTGTTTTGCACACAATGTTCAGACCAAGGTCGCAGTGCACGTCTAGGGAGGTGAACAGACAGTTCTCATGTGAAGCAAAGGCAAGCAAGCAGTTTCTCAAATAATAACATGTATCTGCAGTGTCGCGTGCAAAAGCAGCAAAAGCGGCAAGATGGCTTTCTAAAAGCTAACACGCTTATGCTAACATAGCAATGTATGTAGCTACCTTCACTACATTCTCTACAGGCAAAACCCTTGATACAAATGACAAAGAAACGAGCAAAAGAGCCAATAGAGTGGGATGATCAGGGCATGCAATCCTGTGTGAAATTACGAAATTGTTTGTGTGAAGCACCTGCTCTAGGTATGCCAGATTATTTGAAAGAATTCGCAGTCTTAACTCAGAGACATGGTCTAATGCAACATCCTGTGGCATATTTTTCTGCTACTTTAGATCCTGTACAAAAACAACAGTTGATGGACAGAATGCAGAACAATGTTATACATTCACCCCAGTACAGAGATCTGGGCCTAAATCCATAGTTTTTTTTGCTCACCATGCCGTTCCAGTTTGAACCTAGCCATATGCAAATCAGTCTTGACCCTGTGCCTCATGGGAACAGTCCAGCCCGAACTGCCAAGCCAGGTCCTCCCTCAACTCTTTTACTTTAGTTCCTGTAGCATCCGCATTGCCGGGATGCCTAAAAGCTGTGGCTGTAAACGTGCATGAGTCTGGAACAAAGCAAGTCTATTGTGATGGGACACCCTGTAAAGGTGTACGTCCCCCATGTAGTTGAAATTCTTTTAACAAGAACTCGAACTCAGTATTTCACTCCAAGCAGATTGACAAAATATGAGAGGATCATATTAGGAGCAGAGAATGTGACCATAATTAGATGTACTGTTCTTAACCCAGCTACCTTGTTACCAGATCCATACAATGAAGAAGTGAAAGATGAAGCTGAACACAAATGTCTTGATGTAACAGAACTCAGTACTAAACCCCGTCCAGATATACAGGATGAGCGTTTGAAAGATGCAGAACATGAGCTTTTTGTAGATGGCTCATGTATGCATCATGTGGAAGGAGGTTTGAGTGC
The DNA here is from genome assembly GCF_964204655.1 of Triturus cristatus. Lineage (NCBI taxonomy): Eukaryota > Metazoa > Chordata > Amphibia > Caudata > Salamandridae > Triturus > Triturus cristatus. Next base: position 519,988,319 of record NC_140595.1, on the reverse strand, counting down.
TGCTTATGCTGTGTGTACATTGGCTGGAATTTGTCGAAGCATCCTATTTACCAGGAGTCAAGTCTGCACAAGTAGCCGAATTGATAGCTTTAATTAGAGCATACAAAAATGGGAAAAATTGGAAAGTAACCATTTACACGGACAGTCAGTATGGATACGGGGTTGTGCAGAGCTTTGGCCAGCTTTGGATGCAGCGAGTCTTCCGGACTTCTTCAGGGTCCCCCATTAAAAATGTAAATTTTGTTAAACAATTGCTTGAAGCAATACAATTACCAAAAGAAGTGGCAGTGGTAAAATGTGTCGCACATCAGTCAGGAAATGACCGTGTGACTGCAGGCAATCATTATGCTGACCAGGTTGCCCAACACTGCGCAAAATATCGAATGGCAGTTAACAGGAAAGTTGAAAATTGTGGAATCGGCTGCCAACTTATGCTATTGTCAGGATTACAAACATGGAGAGAAGTAAGAAAACTGCAAGATGAAGCAGAGGCAAAAGAAAGTGAAGAGTGGGAGAAAATTGGTTGTCAGAGAAGGGCACAAGATGGTGTATGGGTTTACTTAAATGACAGACCTGTATTGCCAGACTGTATGCCTGCACCCATGGCTAGGATGTATCATGGAGACACCCACATAGACAGCGATGCAATGATTAGACTCTTCAGACGAGATTGGTTTAATCCAAGGTTCAGGAACATTGCAGAGAGTCTTTGCCAAAGATGCTTGACATGCCAACAAATGAATCCAGGCAAGAAAACAATAGTCTGTATGAGGAAAATCGGAAATCTGAAGGTCCCTTTAGAAGACTTCAAATTGATTTAATTCAGTTGCCTAATGGTCGAGGATTAAAATATGTACTTGTCATCGTTTGTTTATTTTCAAAGTGGGTGGGTGGAGGCATACCCCACCAGAAGGAATGACAGCTTGACAGTGGCCAAACTCTTATTGAGAGATCTTATACCTCGTTTTGGTTTTCCAGTAACTATTGAATCAGACCGAGGGTCTCATTTTAATAATGAAATAATTTGATTATTTTGTGAAGTACTAGAGTGGTAGAACAATTGAATGGCACAATTACGTCAAGGCTGGGAAAGGTGTGTGCATCCACTCCACTGGACTGGCCTGATGCTTTACCTCTTGTTCTGATGGGACTTAGAAGTATTTCAGACAAGAATACCGGATTGAGTCCCGATGAAATAATCATGGGAAGAGCAATGAGGCAGGCATGTATACCAGGACACAAGCTGTTGAATATAACTGATGATTTGGTACTGGAGTATTGCAAAGAGTTGGCTGACCAAGTGCATTCTATATCTCACCAGGTTGGAGAAGGCGCAGTCCCCAGGCAGCCGAACCAAGCACATGATCTGAATTCCGGTGACTGGGTTGTAGTGAAGAATCACACTCGAGAATCGTGCCTAGCACAAAGGTGGGACAAACCAAATCAGGTTATATTGGTTACAACAACAGCAGTAAAGTGTGCAGGTTTGCCTAATTGGATTCATGCAAGCCATACTAAAAGAGTACCAGCACCTGACGAGGAAGAACCTCAACTGACTCAAGTAGTTGAGGGGGCTTAAGGTTGCACAGCTGAAGGATCCCAATTATTAGAGCCTGAAGTAGCTGACCAAGAACAACCGAGCACCAGTCAGGATGATTGGATCCCAATAGTAGATATACCAGAAGAGATTGTAAGAACCAGAAGCCAAACTAGATTAGCTAGTCTGGAAAAGAGAGAGGACCAGATAGGTACAGAAGAACGCGCTCAGGAAAAAGAAAATACGATTGGTAGGGAACCTAAGCAGGACCAGATAAGGAAAGCGCAATCTACTCAGACAGATGAAATTGAAGTCACAGCCCCAGAGTCTGAGGAGGGACAGTTCGGTTTTAGAGAACACGTTCAGACAGAAGAAAATTAAGAAACAGAAAGCCCTGAGCAGGACCAGATAGGAAAAGTGAAACAAGTTCAGGTAAAAGAAGAAGAAAAACCAATCAAAACTGAACCTGATTAGGGAATAAAAACACATCCAGGCAGGTGACATTAAAATAATAAGCCCTGGACAAGGTCGGGTAGAGAAGGATTCGGAAGACAAAAATAATTAAGTTGTGCCACAAACTAATGAAAATAAAAGAACACTTGAAGAAAGTGCAGTGCAAACTAAAAGAATCAGAAAAGGTGATAATTGGCCTGGTGTTATCAAGAGATTGAAATACCATTTTAAAACCATAACAGAAGAACCAGAGCAAGTAGATGAAGTATCCAGTCGATCTGGACCATCAACTGAAACACCAAAACGAAGTAACAAATTCAGAGTTCCTGAATGGACGTACCTTATTCTTGAAGATTTTGAGAATTTGGAAATAATTGGAGAAGATGATGAAAGCTTAAATACGGAACAAATTGATGATGTGAGACCAACTTGAAAAGAATTTCCCCCTTTATATTCTGTCACAAAGTTAAAATACTAAAGTAAAGAAGAGAAATCTTCTTATCCCATTTGAAAATGGCTGACAATAGAAATGCTAGAAAACCGAATTGTGTAAAGAAATGTAGAATATATATATGTAGCATATTTTTAGTACTTATAATATGGTTGGTACTAACAGTGGCCATTCCCTATTTGATAGTTACAAATGTACTGAATAGCACTAATACACATGAAAAGGTAGCTACCATCAAAGGAAATAGGGTAGAATTAGAAGCACCAGATGAGTTAGATTTACATCACACTATGAATAAGAAAGATACAGACTTAAATGTTTTTACAAACCTATTCCTACAATATGTAGAGACCATGGAGGTTAGTGATTGTTACGTATGTGTGAAATTATCACATCTGTAGCTTATTTTATAGAACAGGGAAATTGCAAAATCATTATTCTAATGTAGATGTGATTTTTCTGAGGTTCCTATGCGAAAGAACATGAACCCTGTCCTTAGTACGAGAGACTCACAATTTATGGGTGAATATTTTCTAACCATGAAAGTAATAGATATATCTGAAGCACAATTTAACCTGTAAATTACACGAAGAAGAGAAAATATTTTTGAATTTAGTTGAGACAAGGAGACAGGTTTTCCAAAGAAGAGCTTCTGAACCTAAACTTCAGATACCTAAACGGGCTGAGGAAGAAGAGCATTATGCAAATGGCAAGACTCATGCTGCTATGTCCTTGGACCTTGAAAAGAAAGGGAAAATCTGTCTCCATAGGTTAAAGACTGGATATAACAATGTGTTTATTGGTTCCCGTGAATGTGAACATAATTTCTTAGTAATTGGGGGATGGGGACTAAAAGGAGGGACAGATCCAGTATTTCCTGGAATCTATTATGTGTGTGGCAGTAAAGCCCATTTTAGGCTGCCAGACCATTGGTATGGGAGTTGCTATTTTGGAATAGTATTCCCTAAAGCACATCATGTTAAAAGGATCACTGGAAGCAATGAAGACAATAATGGACTAACTCGTGTAAAAAGAGCTAGTTTTTCTGAAATAGTAGGTGACATTTTTGATGCATTGATACCTTCAGTGGGAGTTCTTCTAAATTCACAGAAAATGTGTCAGTTTTCTACAGTAGTTGATCGGTTATCTACTGACACTACTGGAGGATTCTTGATGATTAACACTGAATTAGTTGCGGTCAGATCTATGGTTATGCAAAATCGACTTGCTCTTGACATATTATTAGCAAAAGAGGGCGGAGTCTGTAAATGATTGAAAACGCAACATTGTTGCACGTATATTCCTGATAAAAGTGTTGAAATTGAAGGATATGTTAAAAATTATTACAAAATTAGAAGAAGAGTTAAAACCACTGGAAGTTGAAAGTGTATGGAAGAAATTAACAAATAGTATTTCTAACATAGGTAGTTGGTTTTACAACTTAGGCAAAGGTATTCTACGTCAAATAATACTGCCCATAATGGGAAGAACACTATTAGTATTAGCAAAAATGTTTTGGCACAAATGCTGCAAAGGGAGAAAGAGATATGAAGTGAATGAAAGGAGCAAGAAAAGAAAACTCAAAGAAATACAGCTGGAAGAATTAAAAGGAGACTTTTACAAAAGAATAAGAGGATTACAATGCAAAAAGGAAAAAGAAAGAAATGAAAGGGTTGAAGAAGAAATTGAGATGTGCTAAAGTTGGCATCTGATTTCGTAGAAATTAGTGATGGTATTAAATGCCATCAGAGAGGGGATTGATGGAGCAGGCTTTCGTATAAAAGAAACTTGCTTGTATGCAATCCTCTCAAATAACATGTAATCACATAACCAATCTGTTTTGTAAATACTAATATTGCATTACATACGACATACTGTATCTGGGGGAAGCTTTTATACGTGTATTACTAACAAGTAACCAGAGTGTCTTAAAATGGCCGCCAAAAACACGGGAACTTAATTGCGCATGCGTCTACTGCATCTACGTAGTATGACGTCTTCTATGCTTGGGGGGGGAGACTTTGCAGCTGCGCAATAGCTCTTAATATGGACGCTTGAAACTCAAATGATAAGGCGCATGCTATTCCTTAAACTAAACCTTAAAAGTTCTACTAAACACTAATGTGAAAGATTAAAATAAGTAAATGGGGATAGAGTAGAGATAAGTGGTATACAGTGAAATCATTTATTTTCTCATTCTAACGCGTCTTTTTTTGTCTTCATTATTAGTTCATATTTTGGCCTCGGAGGGTGACTGAAATCCCTACCCCACCTGACTTGCGCGCAGGCGCACAGAAACCTGTCAGAAACCATGATGACATAGCTGAAACACAGCCGAGGCCACACTGGACAGACACGCCTGAGAACTCAACCTATTGACCCGGCCAAAGGAAGAAACTTAAAATAATGTTTCAAAATGTATTGATCATAATGTGAAATGCGGGTTGGAATAAAGCTTTGGGAAAGTAAATTAAGGGGCGGAAACATAGAACAATGGTCCTAAGAAAAATATTACTTTTAGTACGGTGTGATTAACTCACCTCCTTGCCCTGTCCAATTACAATAGGGGAAAACACAATATTGAAACATTGGGGGTTGGTACACAAACACAACAGTATAATTGAGGTAAGTAAGTTAGTTAGATGTCTGAATCTCACCCGACACGTATGCTGCCACAGACGCTGTCCGAGACGTTATCTCAGACCTTGCAGATGCCAGAGACCCTGCTCGAGAGACCGAAATATTGATCGATAAACCAATCATCTAGAAGGGGAATTGCGGAAGAAAGATCGAGGAGAGTAGTGCCAGAGAGGGGTGCGACGCTGGCATTGCACTTAGAAGAGTTCACCTTCCTAGTTCTGAACATATCCTGATACTCTGTCTTCCACCTGTCCAGGTAGACTCCAGCAGGCCCATCTTCAAGGAGTTTGGTTCCTCTATCAACTTAGGTAAATATAATTCTGTGAAACCTGTCTTTGTACCTGCTCTCTCTTTCCTCCCTTTACAGGTACGTCATCACAATATTTTATTGAGACTTATTATTGATCTAAACTCGATTTCGTTCCTGAATGAAACTCGGTGTTAGCATTGTATTTGATCTTTGACTCACAAAATTATTGATAAGATAAAGATATTAAAACTTTGAGTTTGTGGTTATTTCAAAGGTAAAGTTAATGTCATTTCTACTTTAAACTAACTCAGCAACCCGATTCATTGAGCAAAGAAAATTTGTTGACAAGGAGATCGAGTTGGTAAGATTTGGTAAAGGTGAATATCAAATTACAGGTAAATCACAAAATTGATGACAGCGGGTTTTTACTAGCTTACTCGTATGAATGTTATGGGCCCAAGTGAGTATATGGTATGTGTGAGTAACCCAAGCTGGTAACCTGCTCCATCAGGAATGAATGGCGCGTCTCAAGGAATCGTTCGAAGAACGTGCAGTACAGGAAAGTTACTTTATTAGGTATCGCCCAGAAATTATTTATTTATTTACTTATTTTTTTAATCGCCGAATGTAATCAAAAACATTCACAAATTAAATACCTCTACGTATAGGGGGGCTTAGGAACCACCTTTACATGTGTCCAGGCACGCTGTAATTGGCTTTTGTTTTTTAGATGTCTGCCACCTAAAATTTCCTGCATTTTGTTGTACCTGCTGCTCAGCCAGTGTGAGTGTGGTGTGGAATGTTGGTGTGGATGGTGGTGTGGAATGTTGGTGTGGATGATGCTGCGGAATGTTGGGTGAGTGAGGCTGGCAGTTGGAGAATGGGCTGAGCAGCAGGAAGGCTGCTCCTGGTGGGGCTCTCTGTCCTTTTATCTGGAACCATCTACTTGAATAAATACTACCTTAAGTTTACCTGAACTGGATCTTAATTTCTTTACAACATTTTGGCGACAATTTTAATTAAAAGAACCTGTGTGTGCTACCTGAATGGACTGGTACTTTAAAGCCTAAAGTAACTGGAAACTGAAGAAGCGTAGCTTGAAGAAGCTCCTCTTGTAATTAAGTTTGGCACAGCAAGCCGGCAGCCCTGAGCCCCACCAGTGACCACAAGACCGGTCAGCCCCAACGTGGGCGTGCCAGTTCCTGCTGGACTTTCGCTCTTCCTGTCAGCTGTAACCATGGAAGAGGTGTCCATGTCTGATTTCCTTGGGAGAGTGTCTCCATCAATAGGAGTTCCCGAGGAGCTACATTAAGAGCGTTTGGGATGCTGACACTTGAGGCGGTGTCTTGGTTGTGTGGTGCAACAGCCCCAGAAATTACCTTGGGAGAGTGTCTCCATCATTAGGAGTTCCCCGAGGAGCAACAGGAAGAGTGTTTGTGGTGCGGCCACTTGTGAAGGTGTCCCGGTCATGTGGTGCAACAGCAATGGCAAGTTCACAGAGCAACTAATGTAAAATTCCTCTCTGTCCCGGTTTGCTGGACAGAGGAGCCCCTTTGTTTGCACCTTGCAGAGGATCATCTTGTTAGGAGTTCAGAGTCAGACTTATGGAGTTGCGCCTTCTCCCAAGTCCCCCAGTGTCCATACCAAGTGGTGCAACACACCGGAGTAGTCCTTGTAGCCCGTGTCAAGAGCGGCTTTGGGAAGAAGAGTTTTCCTCAGTCCGTTTGGAAGAGAGCAACTTGGGTGGTGCAACAAAGAGGAAGAGTTTTTCCACCCGTCTTCATGTTTTCAGATTGAACTGATTTAGCGTTGTAAGGTGGTGCGGTGGTTTGTGCTTGTGAGGTAATGGTTTTACTCTTAACAAATTCTTTCTTAACTTTCCACTGCTGCAGCCGTTTTTCTTAATTTCAAACTTTTAAAAAATCCATTGGCTTACCTGTTCTTAACCACCGCCTTGGTGCAAGCGCGAGCCCTCTCTTCACCTCGTGCAGCGCCCTGCCGGTTTCACACTGTGCTGCATGGATGTGCCTTGAGCCACCCGGCCCTACGTCACTCTGCGTGCCGCCATTTTCCTTTAACTTTGTTGAGGAAGTTGTCAGTGTTGTTTCCGGCTGCCGGTCAGAGCCTCCTCGCCTTGTGGAAGTACTTTGGGCCGTTTTTCATGAACTTTATCCATGTTCAGGTTGGAATTTTCCCAGCGTTTTCCTACTAATTTTTCAAGGGACTCTTGAAATTCTGCCTTTATTTGACTTTAAGGGGAAATGTTTTTTTTTTTTAGATTGTTGTAAACTTTGGGACATTTCAAAGAATGGTCTTGTTAACTTCATTGAAGGGTGTAATTCTCCTTGAATTATTTATTTTTATGTTGTTTGTGAGTGGGCAGTCTGTCAAGTTTACAGCTGTGTGTGGGGGATATCATCTACAATCTCTCTGTGTTGCCTGCTGTGTGTACTTGTGGCAGTTATCACCTACTGTTGGCTTGGTTTTACTGTTGTCATTTTTGTTGTTCTGTCACCCTGGGTTACTACCTTGGCGTGGTTGTGGGGTTGTTTAATCCCTCTCTTTTGGTGGGGTGTTTACGAGAAGGCTCTTAGGTTTTGAGCCCCTTGCCTACCACTATTTTTGTAGTTGTGGGTTGACATAGGTTTGACACCTTTGTTGACAATGTTTTGTAGTTGACCCCGTGTGGTTGTCGGGGGAGTGTGTGTTTCTCTCACTGTTGGAGGGGTGTGTGTGAGAGAAGGCTCTTTGTCGCAGAGCCTCTCTGGCCTAAGAGCCTCTCTGGCCTACCACTATTTATGTGGTTGTGGGTTGACACAGTGTTGTCACCTTTGTGGGCTATGTCTTTGTGTTGACCCCTTGTTGTTGTTGTGGGTGTATGTGTATCTCTCACCGTCGAGAGTGTGTGTATGAGAAGTCTCTCTATTGCAGAGCCTCTCTGTCCTACCACATTTTGTGGTTGTGGGTTGACATTGGTTGATCACACTTGTGGGAGTTGTGTACGAAACGACTTAGTCTTGAGTCACTCATGTTTTCCCCTTTGTGTGGTTGGTAGGTGAATCTCTCTTTACCTTTAGCATTGCTGCTAAGGCTTTTCTGTGTGCTTGTCCTCGTTCCTTCCTCCCTTTAGCTCGGAGGTTTGTCCTAGTTTGAGCATGTGTTTGCTGTGGTGTGTTTTCCTCTGCACCATTGTGGTTTGCTCCCCTCTGTAGTCACGTCATTTTCGACATGGCCAGCTGGCATGTTAGTTGCTCAAGGGGTTGGTTGGTTGTGCGTGGTGCAGTCTGCAGGTTTGTTTGTTTTGTGTGGAAAGGGAGTGGATGTGAGTAGGGATTTGTCTTTCTGCATCAAGATTGATTTTCCCTGTCCAGTTTGTTATTTTCTTCATTGTGAGTACGTGGGTGGGCACTGCTGTTTTTATTATTGCATTGTCTTATGTTGACATTCATGCAATGTGTCACTTTCTACTAAGCATTAATAAATACTGTAGGAAAGTAGTATCTGATTCTTATGATTACCCCCACTTTTTGCTGATGTCACACTGTTTTTGGACTAGTCTGACCGGAATCCTGCTATCCAGGACTCCAGTCTATCTGCTTTTCCCCTTATGCATGTACTATAGGTACACTCCAGATTGGATACTGGGGTACCCTTATCAGTCCCTAGTATATGGTACACCATGTACCCAGGGCATAGGTACCCCAGAGGCCTCCCATGGGCTGCAGCATCTAGTATGCCACCCATGAGAGTCCATTCAAAATTACACGACAGGCCTGCTACAGCAGACTGTGTAAGATGGTGCTTGCACCACTTACTAAGATATAGGTTCACTATATCTATCTAAATCACTACACTTAAAAACCTCAGTCACCCCTATGGCAGGCCTGATCAATCCTGAAGGCAGCGTGCTGGGTTTTATGTGAGAGGGTGCCCCTGGATGAGCAGAGCCCCTCTGCAGCCTTCGGAGACCAATCTCCGGGGTTGTCTGTGATGTAGCCAGACATATATGTTTAAGTGCATTATAACCGCACGGTAAATGCTAACTTTAAAACGGCTGCTTAGAAACAGGTTGTGGGTGGTATCAAACACCTTGGAATCATACCTCCACACCAGTAACTGGTGTGGGAGGTATGATTCCAGCCTTCTAGAACCACTACTGTGGGTCACCGGTCTACCCAGTACCAGCTTTCTCGACCAGGACAGCACAAAATGGATGCTGCCCGCCACAGACACGATTCTGCTCTCCTGCTGCTGAGCCAAGCTCGAGCAGAGGAAGGCAAGACCATAGGCATCCTGTCACAGGGAGGTGTGAGCACCTCCCAGACAGGATTTAGTGTATTGGGGCTGGGTGGGTGCACTCAGAGTGCCAGAAAGTCTGCACGGGGGGGACATTTGGTGTCCTTGTGCATAGTCCAGCTCAAACCAGTTCTGGGAGCTATTGGCTCCTGCTCTGGCGTGAAACTGGACAAAGGACATGGGTATAGCTACCATTCTGTCCTGCCCCTCCCCTAGGAGGGTCCCTAGAATCTTTCCAACCCCTTCCCATGGGTATAAAGTGGGTTACCTGGCTACATGACTTTAGATTTTACCTTGACAAGATTCTGCTAAGAAAAAACCAAGTACTTCGACTGTCTGCACACCGCTGGACGACTGAAAAATCTCCCTTGGAGTAAAGGAGTTTCTCTCCCAAGCTCCTGAGGACTCCTAAGATTTCAGCAACACAGGAAGTGGATTCCCGAAGGCCCCTGAGGTAGATCTGACCTCTCAGTGATTCTGAGACCAGTATCCCTCGTGGGGGCCGTGCAACCAGAACCCCTGTGCACCGAGGGCATTTGCAAGTGCATATGCTTGCTGGTGATTCCCGAGCTTGTGCATGGGACTCCGTGTAGTCCTGACCCCGAGCAGTAATTGTGCCGAAGATATCCGGCCTCCACTCACCGAGTGACCTGTGGGCTGGTACTTTGCAAACTAGCTTGAGGTCTCCTCGTGATCCCTGGTCCGTTGGCCTGTGGGTCCTGGCGAGGGTCACCTTATTTGTTATTGGATTTAACTGGTTGCTCCAGCCGTGCCCCGACTCTCCAATGCTTGGGGAGTCCCTTGGACCTTGCTGGTCCACACCGTAATCTGTTTACTATGACCGCGTGGGTTGCATTTGCCAAGGCTTGTTGGTGCTCCAACCAGACATCGAGCCCTCGACATCCTTTGTGGGACAGCTCACCTGATCCTGGTCGTCGTGAACGTCTCCTGGTCCCCATGGCTGCAGAGTCAAGCAACCCTTCTTCGCACCTGAAGCATCCGACATCGGTGGGCATTCAGCTTTCAGTTTCTTCTCACCTAGAATCCGGACACTCTTCGCCTTCCCGGCAGCAGTACTTCTTTGCAACTCTCCATTGAAAACGACAAAGGTTTCTGACACCACTTGACCCCTATGTACCCGGCTCCTTTGGGATAGGTAACACGGGTACCTCGGTACTCACTGGTGGGTTGGCCTTAGAACCTCCTATGTTCCAACGGGTTTGCTCAAAGTCCTCGTAGAAGTGTCCTTAAACTGTAACTTTGCAACTGCAACTTTCCCGTAGAGTTGTACGGAGCACGCAGTCATGTTTCCTCACTGCACCCGTCCTCCGTGGGCTCCCTGTGTCACTCCTTTGGGTGGTTCCCTGGGGTCCCAGCGATTGTACGTGCTCTAGGCACTGTGTCTAGTCAAGTCGTGATTGTTATACCATTTTTTTAGTATATGGTTCAGTCTCCCCCTGGAGCCCGCTGTGTATTTTGCTACTTACGAATGTTCTATTGATTCAATGTTGTGTGCTTTGTGCCCTAATCTCGTGTAGAGACTAGTAGAGAGTGGTATATTAATAAATACATATTTTTATACAATTACTGTGTGGTTCTCCGTTCATTTAGTCATTCAGGAGGTGGTATTCTGGTAAATCAAGCTGCTTTACATTCCTTCAAGATTAAGCCTGAAGGCTGCTCTCCACAGCTACCACTAGGATTTGACCTCATACATCATAAGGGTTGTGTGGACTGGTACAGGGTGCCCACTTTAATTAGTGGACAGCATATAGTACCATGGATAGAAAAGAAACAGCCGTCCATAGCATGCTATACTTTCAAAGTGCACATCCGCCTTGCACTAAGAAGGCGATCCCCTATGGGGAACTTGTCCGTATAAGGAGGAATTCTAGTGATGAGGCACAATACATGGATCACAGCAGACAGTTGGTACAACGCCTTAGACGTCATGGGTATAAAGAGTCTGTACTCCAACAGACAGTGGCTAGAGCGAGTAAGGTGAAACGTACTGAAACACACCTGTCCATAAATAAGTCAAATAGAGAACGCTTGTCGTTCATAACAACTAACTCCACTGTCAATCAGGAGGTGTTCAAAATGCTAAAAAAAAAATTGGTATCTGTTTAAGGGAGTACCAGGGGTGGGTCATCTTCTCCAACAAAATCCTAGCATTTTTTACAGAAGATGCAGGACCATCAGAGAATTGGTGTGCCTAGCTACACACGTCCTAATAGGAAGGTACAGGATCCCTGGCTTGCCCGTCCTCGTGGCTTTTTCCCATGTGGCTGTAACATTTGCTATTTGGGATTTAAAACCAAGAGTTTTGAGTACAATGTTAAAAGAACATATACTATTAGACATTACATGAGTTGCCTAACACGCTATGTAATCTATGTGATCATATGCCTGTGTGGCAAAATATATGTGGGCAATACAGTTCGTCTTCTCAAAACACACATCCAGGAACATAGGAGAACCTGCATTGCTGGGTATGTATCATATGCATTGGTTTCTCATACCTGCAATTCAACTGGTAGTAGGTCCAACTTCTAATTCCATGCAATTGATCTATTGCCACACACACACACACACACACACACACACACACACACACACACACACACACACACACACACACACACACACACACACACACACACACACACACACACACACACACACACACACACACACACACACACGCCCCGCCCCCGCCCCCCACACACACAGAGAGGGTGTGATAGAGAACTTCCTCTGCGTCAACTGGAAGCAAAATGGATATGTAGTTTGAGATCAGTAAACGAAAGACTCAATCTTGATACAGAATTACATTACTTTCTATGAGTCTTTCTGTATTTAATATTGCAATAGAATATCTCTTGGACAGTTGGGACAAAACACCCCACATTTTTCCTTTGGTTGTTTAATGGTACACTTTTCACCAAAGTCTGTGCCCACCATTGGATACATAGACTTATACAGGAATTATTCCGCACTTGATTTAACGAACATTATCCTTCTTTGTGATAGAATTGTGTGTGTTGCGCTAATGATTCATAAGAAACAAGAACTGTTAATTTTATTATTGTTCATATCATGCGAGTCATATATGCAATTGAGCATAATATAATGATTATAATGCTTCGTATTAGAAACAGATCTACAGCTGCTGGTTCTCTAATGGTAGGAAAAAAAGGGCTTTCTGATACAAAAAATCAACTGTTAATACAGAATTGTCTTCATTCACATGGGTGCTTCAACCCTCAGTATTTAAGACCGCCGTAACGTGTATGATGGTTTGTCGCAACAGAATCACAGCCGAATCCAGGATGGCCGCAAACGGGTGATTAAATTGGCCGGCATCGTCACAGGAACAAGCAACATAGTGGCTATACGCCCAGGTTGCTATGCGTACTCTCGTGAAGTTTTGTGTTCTGCTATCGGGTGAAATGGTGTACCGCGAACTACAAACATTGACGGGTTTACTTCTATTTCAGCTCTCATAAACATTGCGCAATATAGACACTTTTGATTTGGTCCCGTAGAGTGTGGAGACATTAAATAAGTGACTGACAATACGTTTTTGAGGTATGAGATTGTTTTTGGAGTTTTTTGCTGATGGTGATGGTACACACTTCTCATGGGTGTAGGGTATTTGTTTATCGCTATCTGGTAACCATCCACAGTGATGTGTTCGTGCACTAGGGTTTCGTGAATATCTCATTTGTTTGGCTAGCTGATTGCTGCACGAGGCACATTGGGTCTTTGTAGACGTCCTCTTTTTGAGATAGGCGCATTACCGGTGCGATATTAAACACGTTGTGGCTTTTCCGAATGCAAAAATATTGCATGGCGCATAATTGTAGATGCTTCACATACACTATCAAATGTGTTAAAGATAACTATGTGATGTAAATCATCTTTCTGAATACAGGCATTTGTGTTATCTGTAGACTTGGACCAAATTTTGATGACTTTTTAACAACACTAGGATACCCCCAGCGGGAGATTACCCAGCCAGATCACGTTGGGTACTAAGTTAATTATGGGACTATGTGTATCGAGAACCCCCACAAAAAAAAAATGTGTTTAATGCACACATTATTATTCTAGCGCAAATGATCAAACCATATGGTTGTCTTTTTCTTCAATGTCTACCCTACTACCCGTGTTTACGGGTGTTTGGTTTTTGAGTTAACAGAGGTAGGATGATAGCATCACGCGATTTTTAACTTCTAGTTGGCTTCCAGTTTATGTGGAACAGTGTCGCTACCACATATCCTTTACTGGTAACTAGGATTTCCTCCCTGGCTCTTTCAACTATTATTGGTACACGTTGGGAATGCACACGTTTACCATCTTTTAACATGAGTGTCATACCCCTATAAAATGCAAGGACTTAATTTCTTCTAGATATTTGAGATGTGTTATCACCTGCTATGTCAACTACATGTAGAGACGCAATTGTCTTTTGTATTAAATTGAAGGGAACAAATGTGTATTAATATAGTAATAGCTTAAGATTTGCAACCACGCTGTAAATGTAATAAATGTTTTGTATACATGTGTCCAATGTGTATATGGACTTGTTATTCTCTTGTAAATGTTTTATGTCAAATATGGTGACAGTGTTGTTTTGTTATGTCTACAGCCCTGAAGAACCAAGAATTATGGGGGAAATGCATTGGCTGTTTTGCTAAAAGTGCATGTGTAGTGCCAAGAAATGAATAAAAGAAACTAAGAATATACAAAGAACGAATGCCTCTGTCATGGTGATGTCGATGTCTTGTGGATTATCCCAAGGACTTTGTTCAGATATCCTCATTTATGTGCCTCTTTTATTTTGTGTTTACATGTTGTGATATTAAGGGCCATTAATGGTGGCTGGTTCTTAGAGGTGGGCATTTTTTGGAGATCGAATCGGAAACCAGCCTTGGTTTCTAGTACTTTGAAAAACACATGTAGTGGTGAAGCAGCATATATACCCTGCCACCAATAATCATTTGGTTTGTAGATTGAAGGGTAGCCTGCACACTATTGTTTATAAAATAATAAGCTTAACACTAGAGAAATGTCATTTGCTGATGATAGAGAGGAGGTGGTATAAGATCTTTTTGGACCTAGAGGTTTAAACCCAGACCTAAATAGGACTATGAAGACTGGAAAGGAAGGTCTCAAATTAACATTTCAAAGATTAGAAAGGTTGAAAAAAAAAAACGAATTGTCAAAGTGGTGGGACAGGATGACATTAAAAAGATACTTGGACAACAAGAAGGTCCCGAGGGGACTAAGAATTCTCATGTTCCCCAATTTTGACGACTTGGACCCTGATTTACTTACTGAGTGGGAGGAAACTTACAAAATTCCTCTTTTACGATGATGACAGTACTAGTGCAACACTAAATGTGATAAACTCAGAGAGGAAATTAAGGGTTTAGAACATGAAATTAAGGATCTGGGGCTTAAAGAGGCCACTGAGAAAAACTGTGTAATCCCGAAGGATCAGATCTTAAAACATCAGAAAATGGTCAAGTAATGCAAAATAACAGATTAGGAGGGACGATCGAGATTATGACACGGGACGGATCTATACTTTTTCAAGTTGTTTCAATAACATAATTGTTCCAAAACAGAGAGTGAGCAGAACCCATGATGCTATAAGTATTACGAGCGCAAACAGTAGTTCAGTCGTTTCTTCTGTAGAAGAAGCAGGGTCGAGTAATGCAACGGAGATCAGAGGGCAAGTGAACAGATCAGCAACATTTTTACAAGAAGTTCAACACTACAGAATAGGAAACAGACAGAAAAAGCACAACGTAAGTTCAGAAGGGGGGGGGGGGGGGGGGGAGTGTGAGAAAGTGCCATCTTTCTTGCATGGTATGCCCCCACATTTTACTGAATTGCTGATGTACTTTGACTGAGTGTGCCCTGGGCTCCTGCCAATCAGGTGCCCAGGGTATGTGTTCCTTCCCTAAAAACTGCATTGAAGCCTAAATCCAATTGGCATCTCTGGCCACATGTCAGCCCCTGGTAAATGGTACCATAGGTACCCAGGGCAGTGTCACCAGAGAAGGCCCCTAAGGGCTGCAGAACCTATTGTGCCACCCTTAGAGGCCCTGTACCCTGACACACACTGCCTTTGCAGGCAGAGTGTCTTGGTGCAGAACAAACCAGAGTCGACATGGCACACATCCCTGTAGGCCATGCCCACAAACACACTGCCCTGGCATACATACCTCAGCCACCCCTCTAGCTGGGTGCACTATGCCAGTGGTGTGGGTACAGGTGCATGCACCCTGTACCCCTACTGTACCCAGGTCCATTCCTGGACACTGTAAGTGCAGTGCTGCCATTAAGAGTATATGGTGCTGGGAGGTTGACATCACAAACTCCACAGCACCATGATGGCTACACGGAGGACTGAAGTTTGGTATCAAACATCTCAGCACATTAAACCCACACTGATGCCAGTGTGGGATTTAATGTAAAATGCACGACAAAGGGCATCTTAGAGATGCCCCCTGAAACTAACCAACAACCAGCATCCTGACTGAGAGGCTGACACCCAGCAGACATGTTGCTGGACCCCTGGGTAGAGAGCCATCTGCTCTCGTGGGTCTGCAACAATGCACATCCTGAGCGAGGTGCTAGGTCTCCTCCCCCAGGATGGGCAGGGGACGCTTCAAAGGCATGCCGCCTTTGTGAGCTTCTCCAGGGCACTTGCTGTACTCGGCAACTGGCCCCCACCGGTTCTGACCCCCACTCTGGCGGGAAGATCGGCGGGAAAACCCAAGTGAGGAAAGGGGGTGTGCCAGCCTCTGCCAACCCCACCCCTCAGGTGGGGGAGGCGAGGTGAAGCACAACTCCGGGCTCTCGCCATCTTGAGGATGGGCAGCCCTACCCAATCAGGACTAGGCTCCTGCCCCCCCTGCCACTGGAGAGTGGCAGGCTAGGGGGTGTACCCACCTCAGGGAAGGGGCCCTTTGGTCCCTGACCTCTACCTACCTGTAACACCCCTAAATTTAGTATTTAGGGGCACCCTGAACCTTCCTTCCTGAGATCCCGATTTTGAAACAAGAAGAAAGAAGTCCTGCTGTGCAGCTGCTAACAAAAGGAAGACACCAACTGACTTGACCCCAGCTCTACAGGCCTGTCGACCCTCAAACCTGCTCCTGCTAAATCCTGGCGTCTCCAGTGGTCAGCAACCTCGGAAACCCTGAAGGACCTGACTGCCTTGCTCATCTAAAAGACTGGGACTCCCACAAGCAGTGGTTCTGCGCAAAAGCAACAACCCCTGGTGCCAGCCAGGAAACGCAAATACTGCACTCTCTGCACCCGCCGAGCCCGGCCTGTGCCTGAGTGGACAAAGACCACAAGGACGTCCCCCCGGCGACTGTGACCCAGAATCCAGCACCCAAGGACTCTCGTCAATGCTCCTGACGACGCCTGCAGCCTCAACCAGGGACCCATCCAACAGCGACCAGCAGAGGGTAAGATTTCATAATGCCAAAAGGCACCCCTACACCCGGCGCCCTTCGGCCCCCTGTGCCCATGTCAAGAATTCCTGTCATACAAGGGAAACACGCCCTTATGTAAACAGGAGAGCTGTTACATAACTCAAGGGAAACACGCCCTTATGTAAACAGGAGAGCTGTTACATAACTCAAGGGAAACACGCCCTTATGTAAACAGGAGAGCTGTTACATAACTCAAGGAAAACACGCCCTATAAAGGGAGGAACCGGGAGGTACAAGGCTGTCGGATATTGTGTTTACACCGACGTACCTGCTTCGTGAAGAGCAGTGTTCCGGAGTGGTGCTCCAGTAAGGCAAGAACGGAGGTAGGTCGAGTCGTTACTCCCTGGGCCGTGTCTTGCCCCATCGTCACCTGTGAAGGACCCGGAAGCTCTACCGGTCAACCATTGAGCTTCGCTTTTTGACTCGGCTGAGTCCAAGCGCAGTGGCGCTTTTGCTGGTTGGAGTCGTAACTCCCAGCCCGACCAGAGACACAGGGACTGCCAGCTGTAACGCACACCAGGAGGTGTTTGCCGCGTTACAGACTCGGAAGTCCACAGGATCGATCGAGCGGCTGCTCTCGGTTCAGTCTTCTTGCTTGTGATTGGGGTATCGGTGACGCATCACCAGGAGGTGACTCCGCGTCCCGGTGCAGTCTGAGGAAGAGGTTGAGCGGCTGCTCCCTTCAGGTAGAGACCCCGGCTGGGTGTTTCCCTGACTCCTCGATTCTCCCCAACACTCTTCGTGCCCCTCACAGCCTACCGATTGGCATTGTCAGCCATTTCATTTCTGCCCTCTGTTGGCATACGCCGGGATCGGCGTATATGCAGAGGACGGTTAGGACCATCCGTGCTGTGGGCTGGTAACGTACTTAGCCTGGAGGATTCCAGTGACTATAACCTTTGTTTGTTCTTTGTATTTTATTTGCCTTCATTAAAAGAACTAACCCTTCACAAGTGGTTGCGTCCTCATTGTCGTGTCTGTTAATCGATCCTGAGACGTTCAGGGCGTTACAAAATATCCGACCTTAACACTAACTGTCTCCCGGTCGATAACAGACATGGCAACACTTGATGATGTGCTGGCTGCTTTAGCGGCCATGCAAGTTGAAGTGGCTGCCTCTAGGCAAGAAACAGCCGATGTAAAAGCCAGACTGGATGCTATCCAATTGGACCCGCTCACGCCCAGCACCTCCCTCACGAACCAGACCCCAGCGGTAGTAGTGGAAATGCCGGTAGCCATCCCCTTGGCAACACCAGAGAGGTACAGTGGGGATCCTAACACAGTGCAGGTATTCCTCACACAAGTGGCGCTACATTTATCGTGCAAACCAAAGGCGTTCCCCACGAGTCAGGCTCGTGTGGCTTTCCTTATATCCTATTTGGCTGGAAACGCGGCACAATGGGCCGTACCTCTGGTGAGCAGGGACGACCCCCTCTTATGTGATTGGGGTGCTTTTCGCGAGGAATTCCTGAAGGTATTCGACAGAAG
This sequence comes from Triturus cristatus, assembly GCF_964204655.1. Classification (NCBI taxonomy): domain Eukaryota; kingdom Metazoa; phylum Chordata; class Amphibia; order Caudata; family Salamandridae; genus Triturus; species Triturus cristatus. Next base: position 519,969,684 of record NC_140595.1, on the reverse strand, counting down.
GGCTGACTCGTACACGGCGGACCGTGAAATGCTTGAGTTGAGACAGGGATCCAACGACCTGGTGCAGTATCTCAACGCGTTCCGAAGGCTGGTTGCGGAAACCAAGTGGCCTGTTGCTAAACAGACGGCGCTCTTCCATCAAGGGCTGTGCGATGAGCTCAAGGACGCCGTGGCTCATATTGACCCTCAACCCAAGACATGTGAGGGCCTTATCAACCTGGTATTACGGCTGGAACATAGGCTAAGTGAAAGAAAGGGGGATCATGGGAGAAAAGGAAAATCCCTTCCATCCTATGTGACGGTGGGAAGTCCTGAAACTTCCACCGCATCCAAGGGAGAACCCATGGACATCAGCGCAATACGAGCGAGCCTCACAGCCACGGAGAAAGAGTCACGCCGTAAACAAGGATTGTGCCTATATTGTGGCAAAAAAGGCCACTACGTACGTGAATGCCCTGCCAAACCGAAGACGTCACGTTATCGGGCCAACCGGTCGGTAACAGCCGTGGTGGACATACCGGCGGAAAACTAGAGGACTCCAAGACCAGAGAAGGGGCATCTCGGAGTCACTCATCCATCCCTTCACTTTCCAACTCGGTCACTAAGGGACAACGACACCTGTTTATCACGGTGCACGTGGGAGTGCATGACCAGTGGATACCCGTTGTGGCCATGGTGGATTCAGGGGCCACTGGCATGTTTATGGACCACAACGAGGCATGCAGGCTAGGGCTAGTGCTTCTTCCCAAAGCAGTACCCGAAGACGTCTATGCGGTAGACGGAAGGCGATTGGTGACGGGGCCCATCGGACAGCACACGGGGGTCCTTCCGATGAGATATGGGAGGAACCATTTGGAACAAATCGATTTTAACATCATCCGAGCGCCCCAATATGGCGTCATATTGGGATTGCCGTGGCTACAGAAACACAACCCCTTTGTGGATTGGCCAACACATCGCATCGAAATGACGTCACCGTATTGCATCCTGCATTGTGGAATAAGAACGGAATCCCTTGACGCAGATGAGAGCGGGAGTCAGACGGTGGCTACAGCGGCAGAAAAAGATGTGGCTCTCCCCCAGGCTTATCACAGTTTTGAGGATGTATTTGATGAGGTGAAGGCGGAAGTGCTACCACCACATAGACAGTTTGACTGCCAGATCGACCTGGTGCCAGGGGCCAGCGTTCCCAGCGGCAGGCTGTATGCCCTGACGGAGCCTGAAAACGTGCATCTCCGGGGGTACCTGGATAAACTCCTCAAGCTAGGATTCATCCGCCCGTCCAAGTCTCCGGCCGCCTCGCCACTCTTCTTCATCCCGAAGGCTAATGGGGAGCTGAGAGCCTGTGTGGACTTTAGGGCATTGAATGCGATAACCATAAAAAATCGGTACCCCTTGCCTCTCATCAGTGTACTTCTGGAACAGGTAAAGAAAGCTCGTATCTACACCAAGTTGGATTTGAAAGGGGCATACCATCTGGTGCGCATGAGGGACGGAGACGAGTGGAAGACCGCCTTTAAGACCAGGTTCGGCCTTTTTGAGTACCTCGTCATGCCGTTCGGTCTGTGCAACGCCCCGGCAGCCTTTCAGTACTTTTTGAATGAGGTATTCAGAGAGGAGTTGGATATCTACGTGGTCGTATATATCGACGACATCCTCATCTATTCGTCCAGTGTGGAGGAGCACGTACACCACGTCAAAGCTGTGCTCCAAAAGCTGAGGGAAAACATGCTGTTTTGTAAACTCAGCAAGTGTGACTTCCACGTCACATCCGTGGAATTCCTCGGAGTGATGCTGAGTCCAGAGGGACAGGAGATGGCAGAACGAAAGATCAAGGCGGTGAAAGAATGGCCGGTGCCCCAAAGCGTGAAGGACGTCCAAAGTTTCATTGGCTTCGCCAACTTTTACAGGCGGTTTATAGATGGATTTTCAGGAGTGGTGGCCCCAATCACACAGCTACTGAGGAAGTCCAAGGAGTTTGTCTGGTCCCCTGAAGCGAACAAAGCCTTTGAGGCCCTGAAAAGCGCCTTTGGTAAGGCGCCGGTGTTGGCTCACCCCGATCCGGATCTCCCCTACGTGGTGGAAGCGGACGCGTCGGACGTGGCGCTGGGGGCTATCTTGTCCCAACGCAACCACGACACAGGGGTGCTTCATCCCGTTGCGTACATGTCCCGCAAACTCAACGACGCCGAACGCAACTACCATATTGCGGAGAAGGAGCTTCTCGCAATCAAGGACGCCTTCACCGAATGGAGGCATTGGTTGATGGGGGCAAGACATGTGGTATCGGTGTACACGGACCATCGGAACCTACAGTTCATGACGGCCACTAGACACCTTTCTCCCAGGCAGCTGCGGTGGATGATCTTCTTTGCGGGGTTCAACTTCCGCATCACATATCGGCCGGGGACGGAAAACCGGAAGGCGGACGCCCTGTCCCGTCAATCTGCAGTTAAGGAACCATTGCCTGCAACCGAGCGTTCCATCATTTCCCCGAGGATGGTATTGGGGGTTATCCAACCGGATACTTTCCTGAGGGGAATAAAGAGAGGGATCAGGTCATTCGCATGGCGGAGGTGGCTCCTCAGTCACAGAGAATGGCAGCTGAAGGACGGGATACCCCTGAAGGGCAGGTGCCTATTGATACCCACGCCTAGGCTAAGGAAACAAGCATTCATCTGGTGCCATGACTCTCCATGCGCAGGTCATTTGGGCTTTGAAAAAACGGTGGCTAGCATGGGACGGCATTTCTGGTGGCCAACCATGAGAGTGGATGTCAGGAGGTGGGGACAGGAGTGTCCTACGTGTGCTACCATGAAGGCCGACCATGGCCGAACCCAAGGGCTCTTACATCCACTTCCGACCCCGGATAGACCATGGGATAGCATATCACTGGACTTCGTGGTGGGCCTACCGGTAGACCAGGGGATGACGGCAATACTGGTGGTGGTGGATTACTTGATGAAAATGGGGCACTTCATCCCCTGCAAGAGAGTCCCTACGGCCGGGGAATTGGCGTCACTACTCCTAAAGAATGTGGTACGACTGCATGGATTACCTGGGGTGATCGTGTCGGACCGGGGGTCGCAGTTTACTGCGCAATTCTGGAAGACTTGGTGCACTGCGCTGCATGTTAAGACCGCCCTGTCCACCAGCTACCACCCTCAAACGGACGGCCAAACCGAGCGCCTGAACCAAACGCTCAAACAGTATCTGCGATGTTTTGTGGACCAGGGCAGGGAAGAATGGGTCGACTTGCTATGGGTTGCAGAGATAGCCTATAACAACGCCACTCACAGCTCCAAACAGTCATCTCCGTTCTATAGCAACTATGGCCAACATCCCAGGTTCTTGCCATTTCTACATCCGTTCAGAGAGGATAGGATTCCCGCCACAGCGGACAGGGTGGCACACATAAAAGACACGTTGATGCGCTCAAGGGCTGTCCTAATAGAGGCCAAGAGAAGATACAAGGCTGCGGCAGATAGGAAGAGAAGGCCCGGGCCACTGTACCGCACTGGAGACTACGTCTGGATATCCACAAGAAACATGAGGTTTCGAAAGAACAGTGTGTTCCATCCCAAGTACATGGGCCCCTATCGAATTACCAAGTGTATGGGTCCCGTGAACGTGAAGGTGTGCTTGCCCCAGTCATTGCGGATACACCCTGTCTTTCATGTATCATTGCTCAAACCAGCACCCTCCAAGCCGTCTGGGACACCTAGGCCGGTATGCGTGGAGTCGGAGGTGGAGTATGAAGTGTCGGGCATACGGGCGTCCAAATGGCGCAGGGGGAAGCTGTGGTACCTGGTTGCGTGGAAAGGCTATGGCCCGGAGGAGCATTCATGGGAACCGGCTGAAGGGGTTCATGCTCCGCGCTTGGTCTCCTTGTTCCATCGGCGTTTTCCTGCCAGCGCTGGACCCGTGGGGAGCCGCTGAGAGGGAGGATGTACTGTCAAGAATTCCTGTCATACAAGGGAAACACGCCCTTATGTAAACAGGAGAGCTGTTACATAACTCAAGGGAAACACGCCCTTATGTAAACAGGAGAGCTGTTACATAACTCAAGGGAAACACGCCCTTATGTAAACAGGAGAGCTGTTACATAACTCAAGGGAAACACGCCCTTATGTAAACAGGAGAGCTGTTACATAACTCAAGGAAAACACGCCCTATAAAAGGGAGGAACCGGGAGGTACAAGGCTGTCGGATATTGTGTTTACACCGACGTACCTGCTTCGTGAAGAGCAGTGTTCCGGAGTGGTGCTCCAGTAAGGCAAGAACGGAGGTAGGTCGAGTCGTTACTCCCTGGGCCGTGTCTTGCCCCATCGTCACCTGTGAAGGACCCGGAAGCTCTACCGGTCAACCATTGAGCTTCGCTTTTTGACTCGGCTGAGTCCAAGCGCAGTGGCGCTTTTGCTGGTTGGAGTCGTAACTCCCAGCCCGACCAGAGACACAGGGACTGCCAGCTGTAACGCACACCAGGAGGTGTTTGCCGCGTTACAGACTCGGAAGTCCACAGGATCGATCGAGCGGCTGCTCTCGGTTCAGTCTTCTTGCTTGTGATTGGGGTATCGGTGACGCATCACCAGGAGGTGACTCCGCGTCCCGGTGCAGTCTGAGGAAGAGGTTGAGCGGCTGCTCCCTTCAGGTAGAGACCCCGGCTGGGTGTTTCCCTGACTCCTCGATTCTCCCCAACACTCTTCGTGCCCCTCACAGCCTACCGATTGGCATTGTCGGCCATTTCATTTCTGCCCTCTGTTGGCATACGCCGGGATCGGCGTATATGCAGCGGACGGTTAGGACCATCCGTGCTGTGGGCTGGTAACGTACTTAGCCTGGAGGATTCCAGTGACTATAACTTTTGTTTGTTCTTTGTATTTTATTTGCCTTCATTAAAAGAACTAACCCTTCACAAGTGGTTGCGTCCTCATTGTCGTGTCTGTTAAACGATCCTGAGACGTTCAGGGCGTTACAGCCCAACTCCTGGGTGCCTACCTACCCTACAGCTTCCCAACTTACTTCTCGAAGTGGTGGTCACACCTGAAGAATCTCCGTCCCCGAGCTTGCAGCCTTTGTTCATCTTGCAGCTTCTCCATTGAAATACATTGAGCGCCCGACGGCTCAAAAGCACCCGGCACCCAGCCGCCCGAGTGCCCCTGGAAGTGCAACACCTATCCTATCTTACTTCCCCACTTGCCCTGTGTGAGTGACCAGGAGCACCCACAGCCACGTGGTCTGCCTGCTAGCAGCCGCCAACCAAAGTACCCCTGCCTGCCATAGGCTAACATTGGGCCTAACTCTCTCTGCACCCAGCTGCCCCTGTGCTGCTAAGGGTGTAACTGTACCTACCTGACCCTGGGAGACCCCTGAGTCTATGCCCAGAACCTTAACTCTGCCAGTCGAGTACTTACCTGAAAGCCGATAAGGATTAGTTACTTACCTGTAATCCTAGTTCTCTTCCAGGGGTATCCTCATCAAAGTCATAAGCATTAGAATATTCCCGCCCATGGGCGGGACCTCGGAAACACTATATTATATGTGCCCCACATATATATATATATATATATATATATATATATATATCTATATATATATCTATATATATATATATATAAACAAGCAACTGCAGCCTACTAAACACCAGAGCTGAATCATGCCATAAGGATTCTCTACCATACATGAAAAACATGCATTAGAAACAGGAGAAAACAATAGCAAAACTTGTTTTAGAAACTGTTTTAATGCTCAATACACAGTAGAAATCCTCATAAATCACTGAAAGCATAGGAAGCTCCCAGGCTGCATTGCAAACACCCAGTCTAAAAAGACTGAAAAGCTAACTTGTAGCTGCATAGCAATAAACTGACACCGTGCCTTTAAGGCACACCTGACCCCCAACTTCCCATCATGCCTCATGGGTGACAGTTAGGTCAGTTGTTCTTTCCGGCTCCTTCAGGAAGGATCCTGGCAACACAGCTCCACTCTTTTCTGATTTTTGTCAGAAAATAATTTAACTTTTCACAACTTTTATTCCTTACTTCAACGTTTTACATCAGTTAAAGTAAGAGGCTGTCCTTTTTGACAGGTTTGGGCATTTTTAATACCTTAAAATGCCATCTCTTTTTGACCCTTGCCCTTCTTGTGGCAAAAAGAAGGCCAAGACTGATTCTCATAGGGTCTGTATCCTTTGTCTACCGGAGGACCATGATCCTACGACCTGCCCTCACTGCCAGAACCTGTCCAGAAGAACTTTGAAGGACAGGGAAAGGATTCGCCTGTATGGCCTGGCAGGTAAACCATCTAGAGGAAGATCTCCAGTGAAGAAGGGCTCCAAGAGGTCTAGAACGCCTTCTAGAAGCCAGTCCTCGCGTCCTTCTGCTTCAGCTTTGGGCTCCGCGCTGACAAAAGATCTTCAGGTGGGTCATATTTCCAAGAAAAGACCCTCGACAGCGGACTCGCCGTCGAGAAAAGGTACGTCGTAGACGACTCGTCCGCCGTCGTCAACCCGGCGACGATCGGCGTCGAGAGACAAGACCCCTCCGCCGTCGTCAACCCGGCGACGATCGGCGTCGAGAGACAAGACTCCTCCGTCGTTGTCAACCCGGCGACGATCGACGTCGAGGAGTAGAGACCCTCCGCCGTCGTCAACCCGGCGACGATCGGCGTCGAGGAGCAGAGACTCTCGGTGTCGAGTGAGAGAATCCCTCCGTCGTCGGCTTCACATCGCCGTTCGACGTCGAGGCATCATTCTTCTCGGCACAGGTCGCCGTCGATACAGCGTTCGACGTCGAGCACACGGGAGGCCCGCCGAGCACGAAGGCAGAAGCCCAGATCGACATCCAGAGCACGCTCAACGTCGAAACAGGCCTTGGTGAGGTCTGGGGATGGATCGGTGGTCCTAGTGACGGAGTCAGCTTTGCGCCATTCGTCCTCACTCATCCAGGGCTTCTCCAAGGTCAGCTACACGGAGGGAAGTGGCTAGCCATGTCCGCAGGTCTCCTTCAAGACCACTGCTGGGGTTCCACTGTCGCCCAGATGGCTTCTGCCCGTACGTCACTGGTAGGACTCGGGGGCTACAAGACGGATGCAAGAGTATGCCAGTCTGGCGCATAGGTCCCCGCTTCAAAGATTGGTGGACGAAGTGGACAGAGTGAGCCCTCCCAGGCAAGCACGCGAGAAGTCACCTGAGACACAGCGCCATAGATCGCGCTCCCCCGTCGAGAAGATCCTGCAGTCAGATCACGGGCCCATGATCATCGACGAGGTAGAAGAACACCATCTACTTCCTCGACTTCCTCCACCTGATCCTCAAAGAGAGATTACTCCCCCATGCTATCGGACAGCCCAGTTTCTAGGGTCTCTCCCATAGACGATATCAACACCTACCATGAGGTTCTGCAGAGGGGGGCTCAGAAGCTCAACATTGCGATGTCAGTCCCGCAAGTCATGACGTCGGTGATTTGAGACTTTGCATCAAAAGACTGCGTCTCGGCCGCTGCTTCCATTGGTTCCTGGGATCCTGGAACCGGTCATGGACACCTTCTTAACCCCAGCAACCATCAAGGCGGTGCCGGCTCGCATCCTTAAGAAATATAAGCCGGCTACCTCTGACCCGGTCTTTGTGAAGATGGACCCTCCTGCAGACTCGGTCATAGTAGCAGCGGCAAGGAAGACTCGCGCTGTATTGTCTTCTTCTGTCCCACCAAATAAAGAGAGCAGAGCTCAGGACTTGTGGGGTCGCAAAGCCTGCACGTCGGCAGCTGCCTCCCTTAAGGTCTCCAGCGCGGCTGCGCTGCTCGGCCGTTATGACAGAGCTCTCTGGGACTCTTTGGAGCGGTTCAGATCCAAGCTCCCAAAGGAAGACCAGAAGGATTTCGAGGAAATAGTCACTGAGGGATCCCTGGTGGCAAATCAGTCGATTAGCACTGCGGCGGATGGAGCGGTGCTAGCAGCTCATTTTTAAGCGCATGGAGTATGCTCCAGGAGATCATCCTGGTTGAGACTAACAGTGCTGAAACCTGATGCGCAGCAGAGAATCTTGAACCTTCCATTCTCTGGCTCTTCACTCTTCGGCACGCATGCGGACGAAGAGATGGGTCGCATGAAGACCGAGTTGGACACCCTCAAGGCGGTTGGGTTGGAGAAAAAGAAAGAGTTCAGACGCCGCTACAGACCCAACCAGCGCAAGGGGCCTCAGCAGAGGGTTCAAACAGAGGGTTCAAACCCCTCAGTGGTCCCAGAATAAGGCCCAAGGAAAGTCCCAATATCTGGGAGGAAAGTGCAACAGAGGTAGAGGGGGACATATGTGTCTTTATGAAAAAACAATATTTGTAATATATGTATAGCTAAAATTTAATGGAAGAAAACATGGGCAAATAAGTGTCTAAATACAGTATTAGCATCAGCAGAGGATTGCGGTCGCGTGAGTTATAGTTGCCTGCACTAACTATAACGGGGGAATTTCAATGGTTTTTTACGAGTAAAATGTCCAGCTAACTATAACGTGTGTGAAACCTATGGTTTTTTCACTGAATATATATATATATATAATTGGACCCGTTCACACTCAAAATACCAGACAACTCAAGGGGGTTATCTAGACTATTATAAAAAAATATTTATCTCATTTATCTCATTTGTCAAACAGATTAACAACAGAGAATAAGCAATTACTCGGTTTGAATAGGAATCTCCTAAACTATTTGTGATTGAAAGATAAGTCTGTCTTCACTCTCTCATTCGTGAAACCAAAGGTCACATGACAAGTGTTACTTATTTGTAATTTTTTTCACTATTCCTTTATGCTCGTGAACAAGGGACCAAGTTTTCCCGAAACGCGTAGAGTTTTGTGTTGCCAAATAAACTCTGCCTTAAAAGCACAGGGTGCCGTGAAGCGTTGTTTTTCCTGGTTGATTGGAGCTTTTTCAACGTATGTTTGGAATATTTTGGGTTTCGCTAACCCGTCACGGCCCGCCATCACCAAGCGGCTTGAGTTGAAGCGAATTAGTTTGTTGGAATATATATATATATATATATATATATATATATGGATATATATGTGGGGCACATATAATATAGTGTTTCCGGGGTCCCGCGCATGGGCGGGAATATATGACTTTGATGAGGATCCCCTGGAAGAGAGCCTACAGTTTCTCCATAGGGCAACATTGACTGGTTTCACTTGGAAATTCTTCTAAGTGTCACGTTTTGAAACTTTAAAATTTCCACTAAAAATCAGCCGAACAACCAAAACGAAATTACTCACCTGTTATCAGGAGAGATCTTGGTGCCCAGCACTGACCCTGAAAACTAATTACAACTGTACTTACCGATAACTTGATTTTCCTCCATAGGACAACATTGGCTGGTTTTTGCCAGAAATTCTTCTAAGTGTCGATTTTTGAAACCTACAAATATTCCTTAAAAATCGCCTGTGTAACAAAAACGGCTTCTTCCCACTGTTCACAGGAAATGCATCAGGGCTGAATCCAGGATCCAACCCTGAGTAAGAAAATCATACGCAAAGTAATTGAAATTGCATTAACTTAAAAAATTCCCATTGAGCTCAATGTTATAATCGTGTTTGAATTGTGTTGCCTATTGCAACAACTGTAGCTATTGCATTTGAAAGACTATTGCTTATTGAAAGTACTCAACTAGAGCATTTCATTCTGAGAAAGTATTTTGATACCTACTTGTGGTTCTAAATTAAAACAACTATATATTTTTATACAAAACCATTAGCCTAGAGTTCAGTTCTTGAGTGTGTGAGACCATTTGCTGACTGAATGTGTACAACAAATACTTTACAGTGTCATCTGATACTGCCTTACTGCTCGACCAAGCTACCACTTTAGAGTAAGGTTATATCCAACTTTAGCCTCTGCCAAGCCTCTGGAGACTGTGGGCTCTGTACACCCTGTACCTACTTGGGTACAGTATATACAGAGCCACTTTCTTACAAAGAGGAGAAAGAATAGATGTAAAGGAAGGAGTACTGACTTGAAATCAGAAGAGAAGACAGAACAGACAATAGTGGCGGAGATGAAGTTAGGAATAGATGGGAAAGAGGAACTCGACATGGCTGAGAACCTAGTAATCAACCTATCTGATTATATGCTGAATGAATATGAAGGGTCTGCCCTGAACAAAGGTTTAGGGTTTTGTCCTGTAAATCATGGAAACTTTCCCAATGTACATGTGGATTTGTCTAAATTTACAAGACAGGCTAAATTAAAATGTCAGTTCTTCATGAATGATTATCATAAACCAACATGTAAAAGCATGCCCGTCTCATCTGAAGTATCTGTATCCTATATCAAAAATGTATCATCCAGATGGCTGGGATCTCTTCTCCCTCTGGTAGTCATGGAGTCACAGGGTGAGAAGATGCACTAAGCGTCTGGATGCCAGGGGAGGAATAGAGCTGCAGCTCCTAGCCAGAGATGGCAATTATCCTCGTGTCCCCAATGCAGCAGAGAGTGTTTTCAGGGCAGGGGGAGCCTCCAATGCTGGAATATTATGGAGAACCCAGCTGGGCAGGAGACTCCCGAAAGAATCTGGCCTTGACACACAGCACCCGCGATAGGCCACACCACCTGCACGGTCTCCGTGTGGCAGGCGCAGCATCTCAGGAACCTGCACCTTCAGCCCTGGCAAGTAAGAGGAGCCCCCGCACATGGGCCCTCAGCAATACATGCTCCAGGCAGGCCCGAGAAGGAGGAGGAAAGTGTCTGGAGGAGAAGGGAGGGCCAAAAAGGGAAGCTGATCCCCCGGAAAGGCATCAGCTGCAGCCTGGACTCTGTGTACGTCCACCCCTCTGGCCGAAGGTCTGTTCCACCGCTTCCAAGAGGGGAGGTTTCCCAATAGGCCGTGCTTTCTGCAACAGGAAACCAGCCCACCCCACGAGGGCTCCCGACATCCAGCATTGCAGCAACCCACAGAGGCTCAGTCCAGATAGGGAAGTGTCAGAAGCTCCGAGGAAGGTAGGGAGCAAAGTGGGGCCCAGAGATGCCAGTACGAGTGGCCATGATAAAGACAGATAGAAGAGGAGGTCGGGAGCAGTTTCAGACTGCAACTGCCATCTTGGCCTCAACTGAGGCCAAATTAATGCCATCAAATCCATAAGGGTCAGAAATAATGCAAGGATGAGAAATCAACCTATTGGATACAATCAAGGCAAACTTGTTCAGGCGTCTTTAGACTGCAACCAAGTACGGCACAAGCACAGATCTGCCTGAAATTTGGCTTAGTTAATCAGGTGCTATCACGCAAGGGCGCATTCATTAAATTCTGTAAAAAACTGGGACAAACACCCAGAAATTCTGGCCTTGCTCATTTGGGTCAAACTCGGTTTTTGAAAAATACAACCCCATAGGGTGATTACCTTTCATCAGCACTGAGCCCTTCAGGGCTCAACACGTAATGGGCCTCAGAGGCTTTAGGATTCTCTTTTAAGCAAGCTGTAAATAAGGCAATCAGACTCGCTTCGATCTTTATGGGAAGAATACAAAAGACCTTGTGCATGGATAGTTATAAAAAATTATGGCCGCTTAAAATCTCAGCCTTGAGTGCCATGTTTTCTTACTACATTAAGACAAAATGCATGAGACTAAGGCTGGGTACGCTACCAACTAAAGACTAAAGAACTCGACAATGGAAGGGCACTTGGTGAACTTAATCCTGTTGGTTCTGTGAATACAAAGAGGAAATACTAATTCACATCTTGTGTGTTAGTCCTAACCAGCTAGATGCACGTAGGTATTTCCTACGTAAGCACTTTACCATTCTACCAATCAGATCGTGTAGGCAAAGTGTGATTCATTGTCTAAGTGGAGAACACCCGCAACTTGTCAATTTTGTAAAATTAATGTATTATGCCGAAACCAGGATGTCAGGAAACGAAGTCACTGCTAAACGAAATGTTACTTACAAAATAAACATTAATTGCCCATCTCCATCATATGAACATCAATAGGGTTGATGTTCGTTGGCACTCTGTGCACTAACATCGCAATATATGTGATCACCATTTAAAAAATTGATATGAATTGTCTAATTTAGTTTAATGATATTAATCTTCCAGCACAGATATTTTAACTGTTTAGGATATGACTGTTGTATTAGTCCCCCTCACATTGACATGAATTGTACCGGTTTTAATGTTTTTTTATAGGATTTTAATAATGACAGTTTGATGTACTTGTGATGGCTTTCAATAACTATATTCAATAAACTCTGTCAGTCAGACAGACATACAACTTTTGTGGCTGGCCTCACCAGTTTTATCTGTGACCCAAAGTGTGCTCCCCAAAACTGTCACCGCTAGAGACGCAACTGTTCCCCCGTAAAACCAAAGGAGATCGTTGGACTACACTGGTTTTCCAACACCAGTATTGCCAAGGAAGTGCTAGGTTGTTTTGTTGTTACATGTTATTGCTTAGAATTTATTTCCGTTTCATTTTCCATGCAATATTTTATTGAATGTAATTCATTTAACTGCAGCACTTGTATGTTAATAAATGAATGTTTGTTAAAACTTACATTTGATTTGGCTTCTTACATTTTGTACGTAATTAACTGTGCCTGGGCGGTCGGAATTGCAGGACTGGAATGGTCACACTATTCGACACACGCATACAAAATCAGCCTCCTGTACAAGAAATTGCATTTAAAAACCTCTCCAGATAAAAATGTATTCTTCAATGACAAACCCATGGAGGTTACTAATTCCTATTGCAAGTAGTCTGTAAATGCATAACCCCGTTAGATGAGAATCAAAGGTTACGCACCTAAACCACTATTCTACAGAATGGGTATATATTTTTTTTATTGAATGCAAACCATACTTCAATCCATATTTTAAACATTTGGTATTAACCTATTGCTATTCCTCCTAACCTGTATTTAATGTACCACTTTTGGCACACGCCTATGGGAGAATGGTCATCCTCAGGAATAAGGAAGTTAACAGCTGTACCTATTAACAAGTACTAGCAAAACAGTATACTAGGTATTCTAGAGAAAATACTGCACTGGAGTACCAGACAGATAATACATTCTCAGAATAAAAACAGCATCACTGTATGCTAAAGCAGGCAGCAGACACTAACACAGACGTTTCTCAGTAAACATGCACTGAACTAGAATTTAAAACAAGCATTTGCAATGCAATAGGTCTCGCAGTTGCGAGAGTTTCAGCTATTGGCATTGTAAATGGCAATGCTTTTTCTTTCTGCGTTTGAAAACCTGCACTTATAGTCCTTGCTTACGAGGAGCAAGGCTGGCAGTCTCATTTACTGCCAGCCTTGCTTCTCGTAAGCAAGGACTATATATATACAAAATGCATGTTTATGCACAGCTTGCAGTTTTTTAAAACAAATTAATAAATACGGGTCACCAGAGCATACATTTATTGGTCAAATGCTGCGTATGAAACACCCAGGCAGGAAAATGTATTGTCTGAGGTTCCCTGCTTCACCTTGTTTAACCACTTGCCCCCTTCGATCCGCACCGATTGAGCTACACTGCTGCTCCCACCCCTCTCCTGTGCACTCACTCCTGCCAGCAGAGAAAACGTGATGAGCAACAGCATCCTTTGGCCTCAGTTACAACTGTTAAGATTGATAAATGGGTTAATCTACCCACTGCCGCAATCCTCCTGGGGGTTTACAGTTTCAGTAAAACAGCTCAGAGGGTTCACACACCTGGCACGGCCGGTCGGGCACAATTTAAGTAAGCTAGCTCGAATGGTCAGCACAGCTGGCGCAGAGGTCTGGGTATGTGACGCCATCATCCACGGGCTGAGGTACACCTTGCTCCACTTTGTGTAGGAGCTGCAGTGCTGTAAACACTGGCAGGCCAGTGGAGTCTTTCATTTCCCCGAGGGCGCTTAGAGTGAGGCAGGTCCCAACACCCGTGAGTTACAGCGCTATAGAACCGAGAAAATCAGTGCTACCAACTGCTACTTAAGAGCCAAGTTATTTTAATTATAAGCAAGAGATACGGGACGAATAGCGCACATGTCGAAAAGGCGCACAAATAACAGACCTACATGTGTTCAAGTGCACAGCTCACTGAGGCGCTGCGGACAGGGGGGTGGACCAGAAGAGATGAGCAGACAAACCACAGACTGCAGAAGAGAGGCCCAGCGGACCGCACAGAGAATGGAAATGAAACCCACGGTATGCTAGAGACAAGATGCAAAACAAGCACAAATAGAAACTACAGTCAGAGATAACTGCAAATGTCAAGTCAACCAACCGAGCTGTTTTACTCAGATTCAAACTATGTCTGCAGGTTACACACTGATGAAGAGAGGAGAAGAAACACTATCGATATATACGAAATTGTTTTATAAAATTACTTTTTCCCAAGAAATACACCACGGAGTGCTATAATAATGAGTAGCGGCAACATTCCCTGTCCACACAAGTATTAGGCTGAGAGAAACGTATGCGGTACCACAGTGTTTTAATTGATATAAAAAAGTACCTGTCTGCTCCTGTGAAGTGCTGGTTCCCTACCATTAAAGGCAATGCAAATTGCAGCAGTGCTGAGAAGTGCAGGTACTCTCCCTTTCACATTAAGGAAGTGTAGATGCTAAGTACCGAATAGTACCTGCCCGTTTAAAGCTCTGCAGTACCAGCTTCTATAACAGTGCCCTGATTGTGAGTGAAAATGAGAAACCCCCAGCGTTGATCTACCAGTGACAGAAGGGGGCGGGCAAAATGGCTCCTGCTCTCCAGCAGTCTGTCCAGCCAAACCGTGTTGTCGCTGGGAGCAAACAGAGCAGCAGGAGAGACGTCGACGAGGTCTGGTGAGAGCAGGGGGAGCTGGCCCGAACAAATGCATCACCTAGAACAGCACAAACAAAAGATGTGGCACAACGGCCAGAGCTGTCGAGCTGGGGAACAAGTTCGAGTCTCGACGTAGGCTCAACATCCTAGGATTCTGGGCAAATCAATTAATCTCCCCGTGCCTTGCAAAAATGAATGTGTTCTTGTGTAATGTAACTGGTGCTCCTGTAAAGCGCTCCGATACCTTCGGGCCGAGTTCACGCTACATGAAAACTATCCCAAAAAAGAAGTGATGGGAAGGAAAACACCTGCTGCGAGGTGATCCGTGATCCCCAGCAAGATTCGCTTCAGTGAGGAGTGTAAACCGCTCTCCACTTGCATAGTCTGAGAACCTCCCATAAAGGAAACAGCATGCTGGCCACACGTGAGGCAGAGCATTAGGAACTCGAGGCAGATATGGGCCTAGCAATTAAGGGTTCAATACATGTTTTAGAAGTCCGCGATCAAACCGTATCTATTGAGCCATTACTATGAAAGCCAGCATTGTGAGCCACGCACCTACCACAGTTTGGAGTGAAGTCAACATGCGCATAGTCCCGAAGAAAACAGACGCAAGGTCACAGGTTAAGAGAGCAGCGTCTCACTTAACTAGCACAGGGGTAGCATTCCTGAGAGAGCAGCTTTGTCCATTAGCATGAACAGAGCTGACGGGCTGCTTAAACTGAGACAAATGGTATAGGACAATGATGACACCGAGGTACCAGGTTTGTGAGGCGGGTGCGTCTGCAGAGAGCCATATAATACACGGAAGCAACGGCTGTGGTTAAAAAAAAAAAAAAGTTACAAATGAAAGTGCCGTCAGCCGGCCACGCTCTCAGTGCCGTGTCACATGAAGGAGCGCAGTATGTTAAGTATCTTAAGTTTCGTTGGGAGGCAAAGTTAACAAGTGGGAGGGGTGGGGGGAGTGCACACGCGCGCTAAGTAGGAGCTGTTTGCTCTATTTCAAAGTACATACTCGTCATTGTGGCGCGCCGCTGCGCACTCCCGCAAGGCGTGTGCCGCCACAAGCACGAGTATGTGCATAGAAAAACAGCTGCATGACGGCTAAAGGTCTCCTATGCAGTGCATGCGCACTGCGTAGGCGAGACCTAAAAAGCAATATCAGAAATACTTCAATTAAAAAAAAAAAAAAACACGCATTTGGCCACATATTTTAATAGGGAAGCAAGAAAATCCATTTTTCTACAATGTGTACATGTGAGTTATTATATCATCTCTTCAAAGAAGCAAAATATTTTATTGAACATCCATTTCTTGCGATTTACTGTCTCTTTACTCCTTAAAGGGTACAAATGTTGCTGGCTAAAAGACTTTTGTGCGTAGGGTTTACACATGTTGCCGATGTAAAACACCCGAAGACCTTTGATGGGGTTTGCCAATGAAAGATCGAATTTAGAAATTTGTCAATGATGCAACCTGAACAGGCAAATAGATATTTTTATTTATTTATTCAAACAAGCAGTTTAATAAAGCAAAATAACATTATCTGAATGCTGATCAAACACTTATATTACAAACCTTAATTATAAAAACATAATATTCCAATAAAGCTACTAGTTCTCGATTCCATGAAAATAAACCTGCCTGAAATAAATCCACACAGCATTTGTGTGATTGAAAACACAAAAAAAGTTTCAGTCCAATGACATTCACAGTCATCTTTTCTCCATCACTTCTTGGTAGGCTATAAATCGTCTCAAATTCATTTTCACGTTGTCAAGAACACACATCTGCTCTGGACTGTATTTTGCTTTACCTTCTTTGCGCATCTGTAAAGAAAAAACATTTTCTCAGTATTGTGAGCTATTCAAGCCCACAGAGTATAAATAAGGGGTGTAGACACATGTAGAAAATAATCTGAAATCTATTTCTATACTAAAATGTGGCAGGTGTTCTAAACTGCTGGAGGCGAATTACCGTCCATTAATTTCTGCAGATTGAAAAATCCTGTGGAACACTTTATTCTCTATTTCCTTTATGGGAATTCCTTCCTTTAGGTTATCAATCCTTACTTTCTTTGTATTCATGTAGAACTGTACTTTACTCAAAGAGCTAACCATAACTATTGTGATAACTTTGCCTTTTTGTATTATGGGGTTGAGATGCAGAAACATAAGCAAATGTTTTAATTTAAAATACAGTGAAGCTCATGAATTCTAAAGGGTTGCCGTTAATCAGATAAATGCTTAATGAATTATCTTATATAAACAAAACATGCTTCTGTAATGATAGCATTTTTGTGTACATTTTTTTATTAAAAAAGAAACTTAAAATTGGAAAATAGATTTAACAAGAACGAAACTAAGACCTCAATTATGGTTGCTTCACTGGGGAGAGTTGTTAATTCAACACCCCTGGAGTTAACAATTGCTGGGGCCCCATTAACAGGATTACAGGTTGCATAATGAGGTTCCTTTGAGTAAGGGGGAACTTACTGGGGTAAACTGGAAATTCTGGGTCTGATTCCCCTGCTAATTTTCCCCCAGAGATTTTGGCTGTTCGGAGCACCCAGAATCTCCAGTATAGACAAGAGAGACCCATTGTGATCCTGCAGACTTTGTAACTTTGTTACAAACTCAGAGAATTCTGAAGCAACCATAATGAGATCTCTAGTGTTAAGGGCTGAAAAGTGTTGGGAACTCTATGTGTATGACAAGACAGAACACATACCTTCATTTTGAAGACTGGCTGAAAACGTTTTAGTGTTTGGAGGAGTTTGATTTCAGCTGCTGCCTTTTCACTTTCTTTCCCATCTGCAAACACATCAAAAATGGCGTCCAGCGCCTCTCCGGAAACAACTAGGCAAGGGTCATTGGTAGCAACCTCAAGAAGAAAATTACCAATTGCCTGTAATTACAGGGCATTAGATCATTAGCGTTTGTGAAACAAAAGGTCACCTCATCATTCATCAACATGTGGTCTGTGAATATAGAAGCCTGGACTACCAACCATTCAGCTTTACTCATTGATTCAATATATCTCAGCAGACTGATAGTTCTGGCCCAGAAATGGTTTCGTAAGAGTGAGTCACTCAACGCAGTCCAACTTGCAAATTACTTTGTGACACATTCAGCCTAAGTGCTCAGCTTTACAAACAAATTGTGAAAGAACCTAAGCATTTCATCCGTCAGTTTCTGTAACGTGTGTAAAGGTAGGGAACTAAGCAGTCAGAAGATTGTACTTTTTAAAAGTAGGCACCATTTCTTATTTGGTACTACCACTTGTCAAATGCAGCTTCCGTTATGCTAAGGCACGGTCTCACGAGCCAGACATTGTTACTGGTATTACAAAATTAGATAACTCACAGTCTGTCATTAGTACAGCATCAGAGCTCATTCAGTAGTCCAAGAATGACTTTCCAATGACTCTGAGGTTTCTGTTGCAGAAGACACACAGTAGGTTTGTGATGATGTGCTATGTTATGTGTATTTGTAAAGCACACTATCAACCGTGAGGGTATATTGGCACTGAGCAGGTGTGTGTGCCTAGTTAATTGAAAGTCTGGTTTTTCAACTTCTTACGGAATTCAAGAAGTGAAGAGGCGGCTCTGATGTGGAGCGGTAGGCCGTGTTGTGTGCAGATTTAGATTCTGTATATAGGTTTCTCGATTTATGCCCTTATATAGGTACAATTCACATTGCCCTTATTTGGACATAGAAATCCGTCCCTTATTTAGACATTGTCCCTACAAACCAAATACAGGCATGGCCACCTACATCCGTCCATCCACGTCACAACAAATTCTTGGAAAACCAGACCCTTAAGCCTTTAAGAACTTCCCTCAGCTTGAATATTGATTTCTCCAAGAACTCATCAAGTATGCATGAACATCTTTTCCTTAGGGGTTCATTCATGACGTTCCTCTGCCCGACTTTTACGTCAATACTGGCATTCCTAGACACCTTCAAGGTATAAATATACCAACACTTGCCTTGGCAAATTGCGGTTCCCGGAGGATTCGATCCAACCCAGACTACGCGGTTCGCCACGGCAAGTTCGGAAGGAGATCGAGTTCCAGCCTGATGCACTGACCTGACGCTGCCATCCTCCTCGCAGAGAATCCAGCTCCAGTGCGCTGACTTCCTTTGCAGGGGGTTAGACTATCGAGTCCAGAAAACAGATTCCAACCTCTCTCATTCTAAAATATGGAGCTGACTAGAACTTAGAGAAACTTTTGGCAACTCTTGGCTAAACTAAAATATAGCTAGCTATACTTTAGAAATGGCACCTACTTCAAACCTCGTACTGCACTTAGGTTAGGTACACTGGGGTAGAACAATTTAGAAGCATCAGATGAGTATCACATTTTAGCTTATGTTATTTATGTATGTATTTTGATTAACATATGTCATAGCTACAAACCATGCTATTGCAGTATTTTCTTACTGCTAACCCCGTACATATTGTATTTCACAGTCTGTCTTACGATTGTAGCAATTCATCTCTTGCATGAGAAATAAGACTGTTCAATAAACCCTTTTATTGAAACGCCCGTCTCTCTATTTCTGTGCAACTCTGTAGAAACGAAGCATGCACGATTGACTGAGTGAAACTTATCTATTGTTTCCACGATTCTGAGACTGTTCCGATTCTAAAAGGGAACAAAGTTGTCATGTTTATGCAGTTGTCAGAGACTAATCAAGTGGTTCCCAAACTTTTTGACCCATGGCTCCCTTGACCTAATTGGCAGTTGGCCATGGCTTCCACCATTTTTTTTACCGGCGCACCGGGGTGCCGCGGCGCACAGTTTGGGAACCACTGGTCTACATGAAGAATCAAGCCTAGACGTGATGAAGGATTCAGAGTGTAGCCATCACCATCATAAAACTTTATTTGCAATCACAAAGATCTTATAAAGTACATCTCAATTGCTAGAGAAAGGCTCAAGGAGCTCTGTGGCGTTACAAGAAGTTTACATGGGGTGGGCTCTGATGAACCCAAGATGGCTCACCAGATCCCATCTACCCAGTGTTTTAAGTGTGCTGGGTCCTGCCGGTGCAGTTCTAAAAGGCAGGTGTCAGGACAATAGGTAAGTTTTACAGACACATCAGAGGAGGTCGCGCAGTAGTATATAAGTAAGCCCAGCCATATCCAAACATATTCAACCATTTGCATACCTATCCATCATGTATCCTTCCATCTATCATTTCACTCATCCATCCCTTCATGCATCCTTTCACTCATCCATCCATTATCCATCCATCCTTTCACCCTATCCATCTGTACACTCATCCATCCACACTTCTACCCATCCATCCATTCACTCATCCATCCAGCCATTTACCCTTTCACCCATCCAGCCATCCTTTCTCTTACTCGTCCATCCACCCAGTCAATCATCCTTCCACCCTTTCAGTCATCCATCCATCCTCCCTTTCTCTCTCCATCGACCCTTTCACTTAGCCATCCTTCCATCCATCCATCCACCCACCCATCCATCGACTCATCCAATCATTAATCCATCCATTGACCCGATCACTCATCCATCCTTTCTCTCATCCATTTATCCTTTCACTCCTTCACTCATCTATTCATCCTTTTGTGCACCTACCCTCCCTTTCACTCACTCATCCATCCTTACATCCACCCTTTCACTCATCCATCCATTCACCCTTGCCAATTCATCAATCCATCCATAATTTCACTCATCCATCCTCCCACTTACTCACTCATCATCCACCCTTTTACTCATCCATCCTTTCACTCATCCATCCACCCTTTTACCCATCCAGCAACCCTTCGACCCATACATCCAGCTGTTTACCTTTTCTCTCATCCATCCTTCCACTCACTCATCAATCCTTCCACTTACTCATCAATCCATCCATCTTCTCTCATTATCCATCTATTCAATCTTTCATTCATCCATTCACCCTTTCACTAATTCATCCAGCCATCCACCCATCCCTTCACTTACTCACTCGCTCGCTCACCTTTTCATATTAATTTTGAGCGGAGCCTTTTTGAGAAGAGGCCCATCAAGAACTTCACCCTTGCTGCAGGAGCCATTCCAGGACTGGGACAGAAACCACCCAGGGCGGAGACAGGATCCACCACAGGGGGGGGACAGGAGCCATCACAAGTTTGGGGGGGGGGGGGGGGGGGGGACAGGAGCCATCACATGAGGGGGAACAGGATCCACCAGGGTGGGCACAGGGGTGGCCATGCAGTATTCTAGTATCATCTTGCTCTCTTCCTGGGTGGGGTAGGGCTCCTCACCCCCTCCTGGACAAAACAACGAGACGACAGGCTCTCTTTCTAAAATGTTAGTTTTGCCATCCCCCACTGTGATGTACAGTACTTAAAGGAGCTACTCCAAGAGAACTGATTTAACTGATTGTCCTCCATACTTTGTTAATCAGTGTGGGTGCGATTCTGCCATGTCTTTATTTTATTACATTATAGACTGCATGTTTGAAGAACCGAGGTTTGCTTACAATTTAGTGACAGTAATTACGCTCTGTGCAGAGAACCACGTGCTGCCTCGATGTAATCAGGGCTGGTTCTACGATTTTTGGGGCCCTGGGCAGAAAGGGAATGTGTGAGGCCCCTCTAAATTGCAGAGACATGACGCATTCAGGGCTGTTTGCATCTGAAAAGATGCCCCTGCGACGGAAGCTGCAGCCCCTCCCTCTCAGTCACCTTCAAGCACCTCTTACCAGCTCATCAAGGGCTGAAGGTGTGAGGGTTGCCATCCCGCTGTGCCTCTCCAATGCTGCTGGGTATCTGAGCTTTGGTACTGCATCGGAGTCTGTTACAACGATTGCGCTGCGGCTGCAATCTCCCACATCCTGCGCGGCGCTCCTATCTTCTCATCACGGCGCACCGGGGTGCCGCGGCGCACACTTTGGGAACCACTAGACTAATCCCTTCTTGTATATTCGAGAAGTGTCTAGTGACCTTTGAGTTAGCTGGCACACACAAGTAATTAAGTTTAATATAATCGATAGAGACCTACTGACCGTAGTCCTATGTCAAATCTATAGTGTATGTTATTCCGATGTGCAGAGCCTATCAGGGATATAGGAACTACACTACATGGCGCCCAACGGTTTGGTAAGACACTAATTTAACGCTAGATACTGAAGTAACTCAGTCGTGCTTTTCTCAGAGACCCTCTACTCATAAAACTCCATAAGACGTCTGGAGTGGGTAGGGATAATATCCGCCATAGCTGAGCAGGATTAAAGTCCTATGTATTAGCTGTTTGGTTTTGTTCAACGTTGAAGGATACAGTATTCCAAAATATTGTGCACCTTATCTTCGTTTCCTTGAAACTTGCTCTGCAACTTTCATTAAACAATGTCGGAGATAGACGATCCTATCGTCAACAACGGTCAAGCTGCGGCTGACCTTACAGGTCTTAATGAAGACAAGGTGGGTGTTATACACATCCCACCAAATTTAAGGAGAGCCATCACTATAAAACTTCTAAAACATGGTCTGACACCAAGAGATGGTAGAGCCGTTTTTGTGATAGAGGCACATGAATCTCACCAGACAGAGGTATTCTATTCATGGATAGTATTCCCAGAATCAAATCCAGTAACACATGTTTCACTTCTACAAAGAAGATGAACCACCTGAGGAATATATTCCTTTCGAGGATATTGAAATTCCACTCACATACCAGGAGCATGAGCTCTGGTTTAAAGGCACCCTAAAACATTACAATCACATTACCAGGCTCAGTCCACTAGGTAGACCAGGAGCAACATGGCCGATTTTAGCCGGCTATACACCTCATCCTGACATTGAAACTATGTCAGACGTCGATTTACTTGCTCAACTCAAGGAGTTACACAAGATTTATAGACCAATCGTTCAATATGTCATGCGGACTTTCACAGTCCAACAACCATTAACCATTCAAAATCCAGCACCTCATCAGGTGAATACGTTAAAAATTACTCCACAGACTTTACACTCAGTCATGGGTAAATTACCCGCAAAACGCGAACAAATGCCATTCTGGTTAGCTAAAAAAATTACTCAAATCGAAGCAGTATTTCCTAATACTACCCCTTTTGAAAAACACAGAATTCTAACAATCTGTTTACCAATGGGGATAACACCACATCTGAAAGACTACACCACTTGGGGCACAGTCTTTGCTGCTATCTACAGAAAAACACATGGTGTTCCGTCAGTGGCGGTAATACCTGATGTCCTGAAACAGATTCAAAATGAATACGGGGCAGAGCCTGCTCTGAATTCAGGTATGAAGTTACTTAAAAATTTCGACCAGGTGTCAGCAATAATATTAAAGGAGAAGCAGCATCAGTGGCGATCCGCCAGGGAATTTGATGTAACAGAACAACCTCAAGAACTAGCCAGAATAATTGAAAAATCCTATGAGGAATTAGGCAGAGACAGTCTGGGAGGGAAACCAGTAAAACCACAAATGTCTGAAAGGCCTGATAAGGTCTTTCCTAAAAACACTCCTACCTCTTCTAAAAAGAAGTGGGAAAATAGTAAACAGAATTCCAAAGAGAAGCGTTCTCATTCCAGAGGCAGGTCTCCTGCACAGAAGGAGCCCTCTGAAAGGAGTTACAACCTCAGGAATAGGGATAATTTGAGAAAACCTGACAGATCAAGATAATGATACAGGTCCCTCTCATACCTTTCCGATATCGTCACAGACATCCGAAAGAAGAGGACAGTCTGGAAACAAGGAAGGACGCGTGAAGTCCAAAGACTATCAACACGTTCAGAAAAATAAAGCAAAACCTCAATTCTCCAAGAAAAAGGTAGCAGGTCTGAAGATCAGACATGCCTAGAATACTGAGAACCCAACTCAAGAACGGAGAATGGGCCCAGACCATGCTGGACAGTGCAGCAGAAGTTACAATAGCTCGCCAGAACCTGAAGGGACTTCTGGAGACAGGGGGCTTGAATGAAGACATACAAGTTGAGACTGTAGACACCAGGGTTAGTTCACCACATAGGTTATATGAAATAACACTCCGGATGGAGGGAGACATACCAAGAAAAGTGAAAGCACTCTTTTGGGAGCATCTTTCAAAGGGTTATTATATAGTTCTAGCAGAACAGGACTGGCCACCAGAGTTTGTCAGGAAGTACCCACATGGCGAGGACATTATGCCTGCCTTCTCAAACCATGTCCCAGTTCATTTAAAATATACATTAGCCAGGAAATGGGCAGTAGACCAAGCCCCAGCACTGTATAAAAATCATGTAGGATGGGATGAGGACTCACCTCACCATAAAATCCAGTAAAAAAAAAAAAATCAACCGACTGCACAAAGGCAGTACCCAGTTAAGCAAGAAGTTAAAAAACAGGTCAGGGAGATTTTAGATCAATTTGAATATCAGGGGTGGATTGAAACATGCACCACATCAATGAACAATCCTTTGTTTCCGGTCTTCAAACCAGACAATACATATCGTCTAGTTTTGGATTACAGGCACTTAAATTCTTGTTGTAAAACATTTGCAGTGCAAAATGCACATGGTACAGCATTAATGAATAACATTGTGCGTAAAAAAATATAAAACCACATTAGACATTTCAAATGGTTTCTTTTGTCAAAATATTGCACCAGAAAGCAGATATTTGACCGCTTTCTCAATAATGGGGACTCAGCGTCGACTGCCCCAGGGATTCAAAAACAGCCTGGGGTTATTCTCAGCAAGGGTAACAGAGTTACTACAAACGTATGATGACGAGGTATTGTCATATGTCGATGATATATATCTGACAGACGATGACCTGGATAGGCACTTGAACAGGGTGAGCACCATAATATTAGGCTTCGCCTCAGAGGGTTACAAATTAAACTTTAAAAAGTAAAGAATGTCCCACCTCAATGTCCTGTTTCTAGGATATGAACTATCAAGTGAAGGCAAAAGCCTGACAGCCAACTTTTTAGAAAAGTGTGTGCTGCTCCAACCGCCAAAAACGCTGAAAAATGTACAATCGATTCTAGGTTTCCTGAATTTTGGAAGAACTTACCTTTTAAATTACGCAGAAAGGGTTAAACCTCTCTACGAATTAATCAAACCTGATTTTAAAATCACACATTGGACACAAAAACACACTGAAATTTTGCGTTCACTCCAAACAGACATGTTAGCAACGAAATACTTGCAAACACGTGTAAATCTACGCAACTTAGTGATCCGAATCATTCCGGGTCAATGCGGATTCACCTACTTAACTTTTAACAAAGGTGAAAGTGTTCCAATTGCATACAAATCCCACTTATATACACAAGCAGTAATGAGATTCACTTCTACAGAAAAAATTCTGACAGCAGTTCAAACCGCTGTAGCAAAAGAAAGAGCCCTAGCACAGGGGAAACGCATTATGGTTGTGACTCCTGTACCAGCCCTAGAGGCAGTTACAAAGGCTAGCATTTCAAATGCAAAAGCTTTACATCCGAGATGGATACAAATGGTTAATTCTCTTGCTGCACCTGATGTTGAATACGTTTTTGATCCATATTTAAAAACACAAGCATTCAAGCAATATGAACACGAATGTCCTCTGCCTACTGAAATTCTCCCTCTTGACCAGTACGAATTTATAATTTATACTGACTGATCTGCACAGCCCGCTACAGGGAGTAAACAAGCTTACAGTGCAGCGTGTGCTATCGTTAAAGGTCGCATGCGAAATGGCAAATCCAGGCCAATGGTCACAAAAACCCAATCTCTAGGACAGGGGTAATCACAAACTTTCTCTTGGGGTCCAAATTTACAGTGTGTTTTTTGGCCGAGAGCCGCACCTTGGGGGCGGGGTCATTGGGGGAGGGGGCGGGGCTAGAGCAACAAAAAAAAAAACTGTGACCGTGAGGTGGAACACAGGTCCCTGCAGCGGACGCCTTCGTCCACTGAGCCACCGGACCCGGCATACACATATCTCTCTCCCTTTCTCTATCTCCCTCCCTCCCTCCCTCCCTCCCTCCGTCTCCCTCTCTGTCTCCCTCCCTCCTCCGTCTCCCTCCCTCCTCCGTCTCCCTCCCTCCTCCGTCTCCCTCCCTCCTCCGTCTCCCTCCCTCCTCCGTCTCCCTCCATCCTCCGTCTCCCTCCATCCTCCGTCTCCCTCCATCCTCCGTCTCCCTCCATCCTCCGTCTCCCTCCATCCTCCGTCTCCCTCCGTCTCCCTCCCTCTCCCGTCTCCCTCCCTCTCCCGTCTCCCTCTCTGTCTGTCTCTTTGCCTCTCTGTCTGTCTCTGCCTCTATCTGTCTTTCCCGGTCTCTGCCTATCTGTCTCTGTCTGTCCCTGTTTCTGTTAGTCTCTGTCTGTCTCTCCCTACTGCCCTCGGTCACCCTCTGTCCCCTTACCAGACTCTCACACCCTGCTGTTCTCTTGTCATTCTTTGTCACCTCTACCCCCCCCACCCCGCCCCCCTCCGCTTATGTGGCAGCTGAGGCAGCTTCCCTTCCAGGGCACACACACAGTCCCACATGAGTACTTCACAGGTCTTTAAGAGACAATTTGCATAACGAGGCTTTGTTGTATTTCACCTCTTAGCGCACAGCAGCTCCACTCGGACTATCACTTGCATCGCCCAGCCCCCACAGAGCAGAGTATGTGTTTGCTGACACTGAAAGCAAAAAAAAAAAAAAACCCCGGTACAATGTCTGCAAGGTCCGCGGGCCGCCAAGAAAGGCTTGCCGGGCCGCTGGTGGCCCGCGGACCGTACTACGAGTACCCCTGCTCTAGGAGATTGTACAGCTCAGCGAGCTGAACTACAATAGTGTGCGATTCTTTTTACTGTGTTCAATCTTACAATGAATATTTACAGAATTGGATTCAAAATGGTTTCAAAGATGCAAAAGGTGGCACAATCAAGCACAAATTGCTTTGGGAACAAGTAGTTCAGTTGCAAAACGGACTACAGAACACTCACGTGATACACATGCAGAGTCACCAACGTGATGGCG
This sequence comes from Triturus cristatus, assembly GCF_964204655.1. Lineage (NCBI taxonomy): Eukaryota > Metazoa > Chordata > Amphibia > Caudata > Salamandridae > Triturus > Triturus cristatus. Next base: position 519,942,911 of record NC_140595.1, on the reverse strand, counting down.
TTCACGTTGAAGGGAATTCATTGGCTGATGAAGCCGCGAAAGGGGCTGTGCAAGCGGCTTCCGTAGCTGCAATCACTTGTTCAAAAACTAAAATAGACAGCGAAATAACGCTGGCTGTCAATGCACCAAGCAAAGGCAGCGGTGCTGCACTACCTAAAAAGTTTCCACTCCTATATAATTGATACGCATGGCGTGCCATTTGCTTGAATCCCTGGATTGGGGGATAGAGTAATTCCAAACATGGAACATAGACTGGGGCTAATCCTAGCAGCACATGAAGGGCTCGCCTCTGCCTATGCAGGTGTTTCAGCCACTGTAGCATTATTAAAACAAAGGTACTAGTGGCCCGGCATTAGGAAACAGACTAGAAATAGTGTTTTGGACTGTAAGATATGCCAAAAGATTAAAGTCTCTACTGTGAAACGTCCTGCGCAGACGCCCCTGTTAATTTCAGATAAACCATTAGCTTGTGTTTACCTGGACCACTGCGGTCCCTTACAAAGGGATGGGAACAATAAATATATCATGGATGCAGTGGATTCGTGCTATAGGTTCCTATGGATGTGGCCTCAGCACTCGGCTGAAGCTCGAACTGGTATAAAAGATTTGAGAGTCTTTATCGGCACATACGCAATAGGCACACTACATTGTGATCTGGGTCCTGCGTTTAGCTCTAGGGCTTACAAAGAAGCCATGGTCAGTCTGGGCGTAGCATTGCAGTATTCTTCTACATTCCATCCTGAGGGAAATTCTGCTGTCCAAAGAAAAAAACGGGACATAAAGCAATCTATAAAAGCTAGGGTATTAGGTTCGGGTGATGGGTGGGTCAAGCATTTATATGGGGTCCAGCGCGCAATAAACAACTTGCCAAGAAGTTCTCTAGGGGGTGTCACTCCATATGAGGTCCTGTTGGGGTCTCGAATGTTGGTTCCTGACTTAGATATGAACGGCACAGGGGTGGAAAACAAACAATTTGAAATCAAAGATCATTTTGCTGTTTTACAGGACTTAAATGAACTAAGAACGTCACAAAGCAACGTGGTCCTGAAGCCAACCACTACTGAGAAAAATCCGGCCGTCCCAGCAAGGCCTGTCTGGATCCCAAAGCTTGGGGATCTAGTCAGAGAAAAGATCGCAGATAAGAGGGAATTTGGTCCTTCATACAGACAACCAGTACCTGTCCTAGCAATCCACGGATCAAGAACAGTACTTTTGCCGCCCCTTGCTGGTAAAAAGGAGAAAAGATTTGTGTCCATCGACCTGATCAAACCACACTATGTAGCCGATAATGAACAGTAGGCCAAGTGGACTCCGCCAATGTAGCAGACACACTCTAGCTACAATCCAAGAGGTTCAAACTGAGACTGAAAGCAAAAAAAAAAAAGAAAAAAACCCCGGTACAATGTCTGCAACATCACCTTTGAAGATTCCACAGTAAGAAACAGAGGACTAAGCAAGAATGCTATGAACTTTGTACCTCTTGAGACCCAAATAACAGTTCGTCCAGATACACCTGTTTACAACGAAGTAACAAGTGATCAACTGGTTCCAGCAATTTCATCAAATACGGATGCAATTCCAACCATTGACAGAACTGCTTCTGGCTATTTCGTCAACTTTGATACGTTTTCTGAGGATCCCAGCGAGCCTAAAACGACGCCAGTACAAAGAACTTTCAAAGAACAAGCAACAGACTTTTCATCTACTGGAAAAAACGTATCTGGTTTCACCATGGATTGAAGTATGGATTGTTTTGGGAATATTCTTCTTTCTACTTTGGTTAGCTCTGGTAATAACTATGGGTATGCGGATTAATGGAAGATCTATTCAAATGGACACAGCAAGTAAAAGAGTGAAATTACTTCTCCAGCCACACAAATCATCCCATCGTGAAGCAAGAGACTTGTCAGCAGTGAACATCACAGCGATTCCTATACCGGATGGTATAGTTTGGGACAAAACCGAATATGACATTTTTGGCCCATCTGAGCTTTTGAAGATTTCACATTTATTTAAAATTTCATCAAGTGACTTTATTACCTCCAGTACTTTTTCTGGTGATTGGGACTTCGAGACTTAATAATATGATGTCTGATCTAGAGATGTCCACTGCATTCACTAATAATGAATATTTACAAGGTTCATCAGACTATGAACAACTGTATTGTTATAACCACTATGGTCATCATTTCTTGCATAAATCTGCAACACCTAGAAATGTATTTATGTATAACCAATGGGAACATTGTCCTACGCTACCAAACTGCAGCTCGAAAACATTTGCAACGAAATTTCCATATTTTTCAGGGTTTAATATCTCGAATGCAGAGACACTTTACTTTAAGAATGTCAACAAGACAGGAATGAAAAATATGTTAACGAATACCAAACAGATTTATTCTACAGCCTTTATTGCCCAACTGTCTAGACAGGGTTACGACTTTTGGAAAGACAACATTGAGACACAAACTGTCTGGGGTACTAAAGATTGGCAAGTACAGGGAATAGAAGCTTTGTTTAGAGCCTGTATCATCCCTGAGCAAATTATGTTTTTGAACGACACTGTCCAGCAAACATCATGCCTTGGAATAGCCAAGATAAAAGACATGAACACTCCGTCTATACCTGCACCTACAAGTGAAAGCACTACACAGGGGGAGGTCGACATACATACTATTTTGAATAATAACAGATCAGATTCTGAATGGAAAAAGTGGCTGCTCTGGCCCTTAGACACAAACAACTGTCAAGATAGATTCCTGAACAAAACACAAGGTTTTACCTTTCATTGGCCAGACGCACGTTATGTCCAAAGACAGCATCCGGGGGTAGTAACAACTTACAGTGTAGGGAAACTTTGCCTTGATTGGCTACATAAAGCTACACTAGAGGATGTAAAACAACACTTAACTTTACTTTCTAGAAGGCGCAGACCTTAGGGAATTCTTGCTAGGACCAAGAAAACCGCGTCAAAAACGTTTCATATATGCCGGTATCTACGCTGCTTATACCGAAGCATGGAAGGTCACCCAAGCAGAGACTGCAGAACAAATACGAGAAATTGATCGTATTAATTTAGAGAAATCTCTCTCTGTAGAAGACAATAGGTTAACGACTCTGTCGGCCAGGATATATTCTTTGGACAGCATTGTATCCTCTGTCACAGACATCATGGAACAAGACTTGGTCATGTTGCAACATGGTCAGTCACAACTACGTTCTATCATGCTATTAGGCTGGATGCTTCAAAACCTGCGTTCTGGCTATGTGCCTTGGCGTTTAATCAATACTACGTCACTGTTTGCAGAATTCAATCTCACTGATAGACGGATCAAACTGATACAAAGGGGAGCAGACTATACGGTGCTGAGCATTGAAAAACTGGAGAAATTACCATTCACAGTGGCAGAAAAACCAGCTACTGAGTGGACCATACATGGTAAGATTACTCTACCTGTTACGACTTTCCATTTTCAGTATTACCTAAAACATATACCAGCAGGCAAATATGATAGGTTGGGAAAAGAATACATCAAGACATCCTGGGATTTACCTTACACACACAGATGTTGGGAGTGGGGGACGTGAAGTATTTCTTAGCGGTGAAAATTGAATACGCACTAAGCGGTTCTCTCCTTTGTCAGGGTATTAACTTACACGGGGCCTGTGACGGTTCCACTACAAACTTATCCTGCTACCTGCACGGTTCACCGGCAGCAGTGATTAATCCAATCTTAGGTCAACTTTCAAATGGGAGTTACATTATGTTGAATGATCACAGCTGCTGTGGCATGCTGCCAGGTATCCCATATCTAGTAACGGTTACATCCAGGATCACATGATGTATGCAGGTCTTGTTTCCCCAAATAGACATAGTCAGGGAGTCGCCTTTATGGCCTTCACTGAATATCTCTTCTATAAGAGTTGATACTCTAAGCAGGATGAAAGCCATTCCTTTACAAAAAAACTGTGCCTTTGACCTCTGCCAAAGAAACCTATGATCTCCAAGTCGCAAGGACTTCTGCAGAGATACATACCCTTTTGTATACAAACTGCCCTGTGCATTTCTCAGAAATGTTAGGTCATATCTTAAACATGTCTGATACGAGCGGTATTGTACATGTATTTAAGAACGTGTGTGCAGGACTGTTAGCACCTTTTCAAGCAGTCCTCTGAATTTTTCCAAACTTCGTGCACTCTGTTTGGCGGAATGCCGCTCTTTTTAGCACTCGTTGCAGGGATACTATTTTTGCTCCTACTGCTACGATATGGCAAGCCAAATCACCAACCCAGTTCAACATGGAAAGAACTCTATTGGAGATGAAGTGTAGTGAGCGCATTGTACAAATTCTGGGTTTACCTCATCTATGAGAATTAAACACCACTTGGTTTCTGTCATTCTGACCAATCTGGCAAGATTGCATCTTACCTGTTCTATGCGGTGAAGAATGGGTGCTGGACATTTGTCTGACACTCCCATCAGTCATGCCTACGGATATTGATACTCTGCTGGAGCCGATACTGGCCCATGCTATGTATTGTCCTCAGCGGCTACCAATCCTGATGGCGGCATTCATTGAGATCTCACAGACGCAACATGCTACTGCTGAGGTACGAGAGGAAACACCAGGCGCGCAGGTAACATCCAATCCGGACATTGCTGATGCTTCCCATGCTGAAGGCGATAGTTCGCATCTATTTGCTGTTGATCTTCTACACGAGGTATTCCAACTCTCACCCACAACGGTAAACGACTTGTTGTCTACAGGATTAGAAAATGTTATGTTTTCTCCATCCCCACACACTGACTTTTGATTCAAGCACAGTGTTCCGGAGAGACTCTGAATTTGGCCTTCATTCTTTTTCAAACGCGATACTGACTTGGGAACTGTTCCTATGATTACATATTTTTTTTCCCCGGTCCCAAAATTTATTTTTCGTTTTTGGCACAGTGATCTGCTTATAGTAGAACTATTCATAGAGAACAGAATTCTTTGATAACACTTCCAGGGACAGTATGCCACCTTGTCATGAATAACAATTTGACTTGTGTAACTGGATATGAAATGGTTTCGGCCCCTTTTTCTTCTGTATTTACGAGCCATTTCATCACATGTACATATTTTGGTTAATTCATTTAGCATTCCAATGTGATCCTATGCTTAGAATGGAACATTGCCTTTAATATGTACAACACTTTATGCATAGCAATGGTTTTGTAATGTATTTTTAGGACATATGTTTTAGATATGTTTTTAGCTTATTTTAGCAAACCCATGAGATACTCTGTTTTAAGATATGTTAGAATGTTTAGGATTTAGTAACGTCGTTCAAACGAAACTGGAGTGGGTGTTGTGTGCAGATTTAGATTCCGTATATAGGTTTCTCGATTTATGCCCTTATATAGGTACAATTCACATTGCCCTTATTTGGACATAGAAATGCGGCCCTTCCTTAGACATTGTCCGTACAAACCAAATACAGGCATGGCCACCTACATCAGTCCATCCACGTCACAACGAATTCTTGGAAAACTAGACCCTTAAGCCTTTAGGAATTTCCCTCAGCTTGAATATTGATTTCTCCAAGAACTCATTAAGTATGCATGAACATCTATTCCTTAGGGGTTCATTCATGACGTTCCTCTGCCTGACTTTTACGTCAATACTGGCATTCCTAGACACCGTCAAGGTATAAATACACCAGCACTTGCCCTGGCAAATTGCGGTTCCCGGAGGATTCGATCCAACCCAGACTACGCGGTTCGCCTCGGCAAGTTCGGAAGGAGATCGAGTTCCAGCCTGATGCACTGACCTGACGCTGCCATCCTCCTCGCAGAGAATCCAGCTCCACTGCTGTCTGACTTCCCTTGCGGGGGGTTAGACTATCGAGTCCAGAAAAGAGATTACAACCCCTCTCATTCTAAGGTATGGAGCTGACTAGAACTTAGAGAAACGTTTGGCAACTCTTGGCTAAACTAAAATATAGCTAGCTGTACTTTCGAAATGGCACCTACTTCAAACCTCGTACTGAACTTAGGTTAGGTACACTGGGGTAGAACAATTTAGAAGCATCAGATGAGTATCACATTTTAGCTTATGTTATTTATGTATGTATTTTGATTAATATATGTCATAGCTACAAACCATGCTATTGCAGTATTATTTTATCTTACTGCTAACCTTGTACATATTGTACTTCGCATTCATATCTCTTGCATGAGAAATAAGACTGTTCAATAAACCCTTTGAAAACGCACTGTCTCTATTTCTGTGCAACTCTGTAGAAACAAAGCATGCACGATTGACTGAGTGGAACTGTTATCTATTGTTTCCACGATTCTGAGAATGTTCCGATTCTAAAAGGAAACAAAGTTGTCATGTTTATGCGGTTGTCAGTGACTAATCCCTTCTTGCATATTCGAGAAGTTTCTAGTGACCTCTGAGTTAGCTGGCACACACAAGTAATTAAGTTTAATATACTCGATAGAGACGTACTGACCTCAGTCCTATGTCAAATCTATAGTGTATGTTATTGCAAAGCGCAGAGCCCATCAGGGATATAGGAACTACACTACAGCCGTCCCGCACTTGAGGAGCGATATAAGAGTAGAAGTAAGAGTTGCATGTTGTCAGCATGGGAGAGGAAGTTGATGCTGTGTGTGGATGATGCTGGCCAGAGGAATCATATGCGTTGGAGAGGGTGGGGCTCAACGAGGAAGCTCGAAGTACTCCACAGAGGAGTTACCTCAGAAGATTCTGTGAAGGGTATTTTAGGAAGCATGGATGTCAGCTCTCTCTACTGGTTAATGCCCCCATGTGGAGAGATTGGAGGCAGTAAAATAGGCATTAAGGATTCATGCACTAGGAGGAGCATTTCAGTTTTTTTACTGGAGCTCTTGCACTACACACCTCATATTTTTAAAATTTCTTTCAACTCAGAAATATCCTTGGGATTCGAAGCACCCATGTATACAAATATTTTTATGTTCAAATACGAGCATGAATATACCTTATCTGGATATCCGTGTTAAAATTATATTTGAGATACATTAATGACATTTTTATTGTGGGCTAAATCTAGAAAGAAATTGCTGATTAATATCGAAGAGGTGAATAGAAGGCATCCCGCTACTTACATTTAAACACAATTCATGGGATGGAGGGTTAGTCAAATAGATGGTATAATGACCACTAATTTACTCACAAATCCTATGGATCGCAACAAAATGTATTTAGGAGTTTTATAACACACTTACATGCCACCAAGCTGAACACTTGAGAGCATAGTGAGTAGAAGTATGGGAGAGCAGAGAAGGAAAATGCCAGGGAAGATAGTTTAAATAATATTAAATGAAAGGAAGTGAGTTTATTCAACTCAATTATGCTATGCCAAAATCTTTGAACATGAAAAGTGACAGCCTGTACATGGTGGCCTTACAGCAACATAATGGGCTAAATGCTTCTGTGAACAGGACGGTTTTCATACCTTTCGTGAATCTGCAGTGGCCTTCTAGATTTCTCAGTGCACGTAAGATAGGTATTCCAAAGGAATGGGCCTAAACATTTTTGTGATTTACTTACAAATTTCAGTTTTTTTGGCACTGCCAGAATGAATTGATTAGGAAAGCTAAGATTCCTAGTTTGTTGGTGCGGTGTAGTCAATGGCTCGAGAGAACAGGCAGCAGATTTATGTTTGGTCTTATCATCATCATCAAATATCTTTATTTCGGTCGTTAAGACCATAAAAGAAAGCATCATAGTACAATAAAAACATAGCAGTATTAAAACATTACACAGTTGTGATAAAAATATTAACTCAGTACAACGTCATTGCTTGATATGGTTTTAAGAAGACGTGAGCATGTAAACCACATAGACATTAAAAACTTGGCAACAGCAAAGGCAATTGGGGGCGAGATGTCAGATTTAAGTATTCTAAAAGCTGGGAGGTGTTGTTTGAAACCCATGTTTCTAAGTAATGGGCAGAGCCAATACTTCCTTGCTCTGCTGTACACCGGACAGAAGAATAAAACATGCAGGTCTGTCTCTTGTGTCTGCTTGCAAAGGGGGCAAAGGGCCGTGTGTGCTGAGTGAGACCACAGGGCAGTGTATGCCCTCAGAGGGAGAGTGTTATAGCGCCATTGCATGTAAAGCTTTCTTGTGAGAGTGGGACCCATATCATTATAAGTTGACTCTAAGTGGTAAAAATCTTTAAAAGCCAAGAAGTGGGCAATATGGGAGCACTCCCTCGCTGTCCTTATAGCACCTTGTAAGTGGTGTTAACGAAATACCTTCGTGATAAGTTTGCGGGAATCCCTGGTGCATGTAACCTCTGGATCATACCACAAGTAAGGTCTACCCAGTGTCTCACAGGTAAGCTTTATGTAACTTAACCATGGTATTTGTATGTTGTTACGGAGGCGCAAAATCTCTTGCAGCTCTGCTCTATATTTGGAAAGTTCTGGGGACGACCATATTTTACACCATAGGGTTAGGGGTTTTAAGGCCAACTCCTCTGAAAGCGGTCTTAAGCCCAGATCTAATCTGAGTGGCAGAAGAGGAGAACTGGCCGGTAAAGCTGCCAGCTGCCTGAGAAAAGTGTTCTCGGTTACCTGAAGCTTCTGCACAGGCGTATGTCCCCAGATTTCTGCACCATAAGTAATGGCCCCCCCGGGCCTGGACCTTATATATTTGTATACGTGGGCCTATGGGTCTGTATGTAAGGCCCTTTGTCATCCTGGCAATGCCACCCACAGACTGGGTCAGTTTCATATTCGCTCTTAGTTTGTGTGGCTCCCAGGTCATGCGTTCGTTAATAACTATAACCAGATATTCAAAGGTAAAAACCCTCTCCAGCCTAGAGGATCCTATACTGGGCGACGATCGTGTGGTCGGGGGTGGGTTGAAGATCATAAATTTAGTTTTAGCAGCATTGATCTCCAACCCACGCTCCTCGCAGAAATCTACAAAGCCATTCAAAACCCGTTGGAGTCCCATGGGGGATTTGGAGAGCAGCAGGGTATCATCCGCAAACATAATTGCGGGAACCCTGCTGCCGTCCAACTTAGGGGCATCAATATCGTTCAGGGTGCAAAGGTGATCTACGACCCCGTTAACGAATAGACAAAAGAGAGTCGGGGCGAGGACACAACCCTGCCTAACCCCCCTATCGACCGGGAAAGCATCAGACAGTGTTCCATCCCTTCCACATCTTACTCTTGCATAATTCCCCTGATGCAACCTTCTCAAAATTGAGAGAATATCCCTGGGGACCCCCATCTTTGTTAACACCGACCATAACTTATCTCTGGGTACCAGATCGAAGGCGGCACGAAGGTCTACAAAGACTGTGTAAAGACTGCCGCCCTCAATCAGCACCGTCTTCCAATATATGGTCTTATATAGAAAACAAAGTATTCTGAACTTACTCCTGTATTGTACTGGGAGCATCTGGTGAGGTTGGTTTGAATGTTTTGCAGTCAAGGCAGATTCTGGCTCCTTGCTTTCAAACCTTTGTTATTTTTGAATCTCAAACCTTTACAGGTCTGCATTGCTACAGTCGCACGAACCCAGTTTTTTGGGGGATGTGTGCACTTGCAAGTTCGACAAGACAAGAGAGCACATCTGATTTTACACAGCATGGGAAGTTGGTAATGGGCATTCTTAACCACAGAGTTTATCTGATGGTCAAAATACATATCCTTGTTGAAAATAATTCCCACTTCCTGATAGTACAGAAAGTTGACCCACATTTTTTCCCCAAGTAAATGGAAGGGTGACATGCCTTTTCAATCTTTCAATTGAATACATGTGTGATGGTTCAGTGTGTCTTAGGCACTGAGATACCTAGGAGAATCCATGCTTGTATTTGAACGCTGTCCAGGGCTGTTGAGAAATTTATGTATAATTATCAATGCTTCCTCCATGCCTCTTCTTGTCCTGAAGCCCAACCGGTGATTAAATAGTAGGTTGTTAGAATACAAGTAATCTTGAAGTTGTTTGGGGATTTCATTTTCCAATGAAACTGCTGATAACGACAGATTGGAGACTGGTCTGAAATGGAAAATGGGAATCTGGTCTGCCGATGGTTTTTTTTAAGCAGGGGGATAATGATTGGTTATTTTAGCACATCAGATAACCTTCCTTGTTAAACAGAGGTGCTGCTGATTTCCCCTTACTTGAGGGCCAATGCCTGAAAGAACTCCTTAATCCACTTAGCTGCACATGGGCAGATTGGGATGTTTGAAGCATTCTTGGAGCAGATCTACCCACTTGGACCACGTACATCGTCTTGAAGTTGCAGAATGATGTGCTGAGAAGTGGAGGGTCTAAAGCTGGAAAGTTTGATGTCATAGGGCTACTGTTTAGTTTGTCATTAAATGTGGTCATTTTCTCTGTGAAAAAGGAGAGAAATTCTCCACATAGCTGTTGGACTTGGCCCTTCTGGCAGGTTCACCCCCGAGACTTTTTGCTTTTTATTGGTGACTTGGTGTAATGATTTTTGGTTTCTGCGCACTTTACCGCTGTGTCCCAGGGTAAAGTGCGTGCGTGTTGTGAGGTTGACCTGCCCTCCCATAGGAATGCATGGGGGAATGTATGTGTCCTGGTAGTTCCTGATGCGTGGGGTGTGCAGGCCCGAGTTTGGTATGTGCGGACTCGTGTGGTTGAATGCTGCGCGATGATGTGTGCGGCGTGCATGTACCTAGTGTGGAAGTGCCACTTCTAGAAGTGGGCACTTCAGTGTGCAGTATGAAATGTGTGGCTTGTCTGGCGATTGGCTGGTGGAGGTCATGTGACGGACTAGGGAAATCCCCAGAGTCAGGAGGAGTCACCCAGTGGTGAATGGGGAGTTAGCATGCTGATGGCTGGGGAGGAGTATACCTGGGTCCTGAATAGGTCAGGGCTTTCCCCACACAATGCTGGCGCCGGCCCCTGTGGTGCGTCTAATGACCCTAGCCCTGCCAGTGAATAGGGAGAGGGGCTGAGCAAAACAAAGTGCTCAGGAACCTGTTGGAACTGGTTCGCCCCTTCCCTGCACCTTCAGACAAAGACTTTTTACTGTATAAAAAGGGGCTGTGTCCCCTTACAATTTGTTCTCTTGCAGGATCATCTGGAGGGGGCCTGCTGCTGCTGGGCGCCAGGAGAGACCGCCACTGGGGACCGCCTCCCTGCTGGAGGGCCCTGTGTGCTGGCTCTGGGCCCAGCCTTTGCCCCCCTGTTCTTGGAGGACTTTCTGCTGGACCTTTTTGAATTGCAGCGCCTGGGAGCGCTTTTATGGGCTTAGAGCGCTGTTTTCCTGGACTTGCTATTTCTAAGCGCCTGGGAGCGCCTTTATGAGCTTTATAGCGCTGTGTGCGCTTTGATTTCGTTGGCGGGTGCCCACCCCGCTTATTCGTTTTGCTTGCGAGGGAGCCTACCCCTCAGACGGACGAGAATCACCGCTGCAGCCCGGACCGGAAGTCAGGCGGGCTGAGGGCGGGCCTCCGGGACACCCGGAACTGATAGAAGGAGGGCGGGAGCCTACCCCGCCTCCTACGGAAGCGTCGCGGCTGGTCCAGACCTCGACAGTGACGATCCAGGCGGGAGCCCACCCCGCACTGGACTGAGGAAAGGAGCGCGGCGGCAGGAGCTGGTGCGGAGGGGGGCGCGAGGCACATTGTCGGTGCCTGCCCCCTCCGCGTAGAGAAGCAGCCCCGGAGTCCGCCGGGACCGAGAGAGAGCAGACGACGCGGGAGTCCCCTGAAGCAGCCCGGTGAGTGTTTAGAAGGGCTGGGGGACTCCGCGCATGTGTTGGGGGTGCGGGGGCAGTGTCAGAGCCCCGTGAAGGCTCCAACATTGCCGGGCATAGTGGCTGCATTCTAGGGCGGCCCCGGAAGGCAGTGGGTCGCCCCCACGTGTTCGAGTCCAGAGGGACTCCAACGTTGGGGGCAATATTTCGTTAGAGTCCAGAGGGACTCCAGGGCCGCGACGTGGGTAAAAGAGCCTGCGGGGCTCACGAGTCCCCCGTGTGGGTCTCCAGCGTCGGGGCCATGAATGTTCTCGAGTGCGTGTAGCACTCCAACGACCGGGGGCACTTCGATACAGCCCAGCGAGGCTCCAACAGTGGGCACATTGTTTCTCGAGCCCAGTGAGGCTCCAACGTTGCGGGGCATTGTTGGTGCAGAGCCACGAAGGCTCTAGGGGCATTTTGAATAGACCGAGCCCAGAGAGGGCTCCAGAGGCACGCCGGTGCCTGAGTTTCGTTCTACAGCTGCCCAGCACTTAGTGGGCAGCTGCATCGTTTAGGTTGTGGCCCTCGGAGTTTTGGACTGTGCCTCCTGCGCGGCCTTGCCCCTGACTTTGTTGAACACAGGGCGCCCTAGCCTGGTCAAGGCCAGTTGGCCTAGGGACTGCCACAGGTGGTGGCATACGAGTTCTTGCGCAATTGTTCCTTCCCTTGCACCTCTGAATGTGTTTTTATGCGTCATGTGCCATTGCTTTACACCTCTGAATGTGTTTTTATGCATCATGTGTTTTCCTTCCCTACACCTCTGAATGTGATGCATCATGTGTACCGTTCTATTACCCCTACAGGTATTGTGATACTTGGGTGGTTGTTTGCTTTCTCCTAGTACAGGTGGTGCTAGTGAGGTTCTAGTTCCCTGCGTGACAGTTTCCTAAGGTAGTTAGGGTCGCGTAGGTGGTACTCACCTGATACCAGTAAGTACTGGTTGTGTGTTATATGTATATCTTGTGCTACAGTAATTTTACATTCTAAAAGTGCTGATTCCTGACAGTGGTCCAGGTGGCCCTGTCCCCTGTATATATAATCCCTAGTAAATTCTGCCCGTGCCTGTTGGCACATTGTAAAGTGTGTGTTTTGTTCTAATGTGTTGTGTATAATACAAAGGCTATTTTTATAGAATACCTTGTGTGGAGTTTCCTTTGTGGTGGGCCTTGGGTGTTGTTGCTGGGTGCGCGCGCAAACGCTTTACACATCGCCTCAGAGATAAGCCTGACTGCTCGTGCCAAGCTACCAAGGGGGTGAGCAGGGGTTATCTTTGGCGTGTAACTTCCTTGCCCTGACTAGAGTGGTGGTTTCTGCCTGACTTTGGCGCAAGCCTTAGCCAACCAGAAATCCCACTTCTAACAATAGCTACTTTGAAGATATATTTGACAGCATGTTTGCTGAGGAGATTTCTCTAAACATTTTAAAGAGCTCGTCAGTAGCATTGATAGATTTCAGTACACGTTAGGTGCAGAAACCCTTATTGATTCGGTTGATAGCTTTGTGATATCCTCTCATACCAATTTTGCATTGAATCTTGCCCACTTTCGTTTACATCTTTGTCCATTCTAGTTTACAACCTATTCTTTTTAGTTCTCCAAGTTCAGCATTAAGTCATTTGTTGGTGTATTTTTTTCCCTCTGATTTGGTATATTTCCAACGAATATGGGCAAGCATGTCTAGTGTATTAATTATGTTATTTCATAGCTGAATGAGCAGTTCATTGGGTATTTGATGTGAAGTGGGATTGTCCTGAATTCCAGCACAAGTTTGATGAAAGTCACAGAGACTAAGTCTATCCAGAAGATCAACTATAATATTTGTCATTTCAAAGGGGTGATATTGTGTAAGTTCATAATTACTAAACTACATTGGTGCTTGGATCACGGAGTGACCAGACCATGAAACTGGAGGTAACTTTTGACACATTGAGGTTCCATGTCAGCATTAGAACAAACCTATGGCAAGCCTTGTGCATACGCGAATGAACTAACTAAGAAAATCCTAAATGGTTTGTTTTCTACAAAGCATGAGGTTTGCTTGCGAGAAGTTGGAAAATCAGAACAAAGATTAAAATCACCAATGATTTGAACTTTATTGGCTCCTGATTGTAAATGCAGGGTAAAATTCAGGAAGCCTTCTAGAAATTAGGTGTTATATGCTGTGTCTATAGGCTCTAGCTCAAATGATCCATGAATTGGCCTTGATTAACAGATGGATACAGCATCAAATGAAACATTTTTTATGCAACAAATATCCCTACATATTAGCATTTTATGATGAATCATAGTCATTTCGCACCTCTACAAGTGGTTCTGTTTTTGCATATAATGCTAAGTGAGCATTCCCCTAGTTAAAAGGGAAGAGTGATAAGAAAACCTTAAAGACCGGTATTTTCAAAAGTTTCTTGAATTCTAAACGGTGTTTTATAGCTGAAACTGCATTGATAATTTCCTTCTGGAATGTGATTTCGTTGGTATGCATAGTGATCTGCCAGTCTACAAATGGAAGCAAGAAGCACAATAGGCAAGATATGATACATGTTATATGGTTGACCAGATCCTCAGGGTGTGATGTATAGAGCTTGTACAGCAGGCCAGTTGCAGTAATGTAATCAAAGGTCCTGTAATACGCCATAACACAGCAGGTAAAAAAAAAACTATTTAAACATAACAGCTACATGCAACACTTCACAGTGAATTTAACAAAATGCAGCATGGCTCATGATTGGAAAACGAAAATAAAAACCGGAACAAGAATACCATATCGCAAAAGTACAAGAAGAACTAAAAACGGAAAGAGAGAAAGAACCACACATTTGATGGATAACAGCCATAATATCACACAATTGAGATTACAAACCATGGAAATAGTTTCCTAAAAGAAACAAGGGGCCAACAAATCTAAAAGGTTGGCTCAGCGAGAAATATTTGGCCAGAACAAGCTTTAACCTATGCATAGGTAATACTGTAATCAACTCTCCATCAAATGGGGATGGTATTGGTGTTACATCACTAACCAACGAGATTTGGTCCGCATGAATTAGATTAAAGAGACAAAGATTGTAGGAACTGTATACAAATATTTCAAGACTGTTTTTACAGGCTAGAATTGTATGGTTTCATTAAGTTGATGGTAATAATGGGACTGCAGCTGACCATGCCAATTTGTTTATAATGATCATGAGAGATTTTGGGGTACAATTATTCTTTACTGATACTATTTGCACTACAAGAGTACTGCTGTTTGGTTAATGAATCTAGTATAACCCTTTTTTGTCACATAAATGGATCAGGGAAAGTAGAAAGTATTTACAGAAGCTATCAGAATGCAACTGACACTAATGATGAATACATTGTTACGTGGATTATTTTAGTTGACTCATGCATATCATTTAAGTACCTCCTCTTGTTTGGTCTACAGTGTTCCTTGAGCTCAAACCCCCGAGGAAGAGCGCGCTGCTTGAAACGCATTGCAACATGAAGATAAATGGTTTTGCTGCACTATAAATGAAAGTGTAAAATACTGAGAATTTGAAATGTAATGCCATGAATTAGAACATAATCCTCTAATAAAATACAACATCTTCAGTTCTAAAACAACTGCATGATGCTTTGCTGGAAATTTGCAGAGCAAATATAGCAGAAGCTTACACTGAGATTACTAACGCCTTACACAGAGGTACAGTACTCTATACTACTGTGCATTTACTTGGAAACATGTATAGGTATGTTAGATAGCTAGTGGCAGCATCTGCTGTTGGATGCCTGTGACACCATTAAGTTCCACATTCGAGCAGTGCTTGATGTGGGATCACAGTCCTGTTGCTATGTGTCCTGATGGAGGAGAGGTGTGTGGCGTGTATTAGTCCACACTGTAGTGTGCATGATAGTGCTTGAACCGAGATGCCGGAGAGCAACACTTCATCAGATAGGAGCTTATTATGTTTTCCATCTATATATAAATCTCACCAGACCTATATTTGCCACATGGTCTTTTTAGGTCTCACCTAGGCAGCGCGCATGCGCTGCCCTAGGAGATGACCTTTAGAAATTGGTCTGCTCCTTTTCAAGCACACTCATGCTTGTGCTGGCATCCACCTTGCGGGAGTGAGCAGCAGCGCGCCTGCTAATTGCAAACATATGGCTCTCACACCGTCGCTGCTCGCTCCCGCAAGGCGGAGGCTAGCACAAGCACGAGTGCTTCCAAACAGCTGCTGCTTGTTTTCATCAGCCTTGGGCGCGCTTGTTAATTATTTCTTTCCGCCCGTCGCCTCTTGAACCTTCTGCTTGTTTCTTCTTCTTCCTGACAGCTCGCGTGCACCACTCGCGGGACGCTGTTGGTTGTTAGGCGTGTTGCTGATGAGAGAGCTCTGCTTGAGAATCGGCTTGTTGATTCTTGAAGTAGCAGCTACTCCGTATGTATATTATTTTTATGCTGAGGACAAACAAATACTCCAGTATTTCATCTGGTTCCTGGGCGTCCTTAGGTGCATGATGGATTGAAAGTGTGTTGGTTGTAGATTATCCTGCGTGGGAGAATCCTTGGATGCAGTGTATGAGATTTGGAAGCAGCTAGAAGGGTTTCCTGTAACTTCAAGTGCGTGAGCACGGAATTTTGGAGAGTATGAGAGTTACTCAGACGCGCACGCTGGCACTTGGCAGAGGTATATTGGTATTGTTCTATCTCTGTTGCTGTTCGTTGTGCCTGCATTGCCCACGCCACGGCAAAATCGTTGCACTCCAGAAAGTGTAATTTTACTGGTGTGTCCTGGCATATTTTCAGCGCGCTGCGCACCTTGAATTCTGCTCACATTTATTTAGCACGGGAGCCCAGGCTGGGTTGAGTTGTAGATGTCCCATTTCACTTTCACGCGCTTGCTAGCAACGGAAATTCGAGAGCAGCTCTTCAAGGTAAAACCAGATGTAACCTTCGATCATGTGTAAGCTGTTTTATTTTGCTTAGTATTTCGCATTGTGTGTATGCTGTTTTATTATGCTTATTATTTCGCAACATACTTTATTGCTGTGATCTCGCCACATTTTTTGTATTTATTATTGTGCCGCCTAACTTGCGATCAGCCTTTGTAACCTTAGATCGTGTTTATGCTATGAAGGTTACAAAAGCCAATCGCAAGTTAGGCGACACAATAATAAATAAAATAAAAACTGTTTTTGTATTGCTGTGTTATCTCGCCACAAATTCCAAGATTCTTATCCCGATCAAAATTATTCTTCAATTATCTCTCACTGTTTGTAGGTCTCACACATTCCAACGCTGCAAAAACGCTAGCTTCCTTCCAAGGCCTGTGATCACTTGTCGGGTGATCACTCAAATAAGGCACTGCAACAAAATGTTCAAAACATGCTGTGCACACTGCCTCTTAAAGAAACATCCCCAGCACTAGCTGTCCTATCATCGATCTTCAGCCTGTGATAGCACAGCTAAAAGAAACCAGCATTGGCACAGCCAATAGGTCTCACTTTTGGGACCTTAAAAGTATTTAGTTATGCAGCACAATATCCTTGGTGCAAGCACATCAACTGTTGCACGGCTAAACACTTATAAGGTCCCAAAGGCGAGACCCATTTGCTATGCCAATGCTTGTTAGTCTAAGACTATACATAGTTCTATCACAGCCTTACGCTAGGACTTGACATTTTTTTTTAGAGATTATACAAATCCAGAGTTTTTAATGACTCCTAGGCACACATCGTGCTCCAACCCTAAGGATGAAGGCTGGATGGCACATACATATTTACGAGCCACCACAAACACTACACATTAACAGCAACATTCACTTCTTTTATTCAGAGACCTGAAATGTACTGGAGCAAGGATTGAGGCTTTCACTATAAGACACCAACCTACCCCCACCGATTGTGCCATTCCTGAGAGTACCATAATATATACCCACCACTCCATGTGGGTCAATGTGCATGGATGTTATGACCTCATCTATACCTTACATAAGCCTTGAAAAAGTCACTGCGTGATGAAACACGCCGGCTGTTGTCCAGTTCCAAAGTATCAATATGTGAATGTACCGAAGTTCAGAGAATCCTTAATATCTTTAATAAATATTTTGTACAACACAAGTCCTTACTGTTTGGACCTTACAACATTTTTTAGCCTAATGACCGAGTGCTATAGTTTCCTCCTTTGACTTTTATACACATTGGATCATTTGGTCCAACTTGTGCTCACTCCTCTGGTAGAAGGGTGTGGGATACCTATAAAGCAGCATCCCATAAATGTATGAAATCATTGTACTGTACCCACAGAAATTATTTGTTCTAACGAGGTGCAATTGTTAAACCACTACTACCTCTCACCTTTATTGATGTGAGCAGACATGTTCATGTTCCTTTCCCAAGAGTAGACACTATATGTGCAGGACCAAAAGTGCTACTGTCCATTTCCAAATTTACTGTTATCGTCTTAATGTGGTAGGGATTACAACCTCTACAGTTAGGAGATTCCAAACATCATTAAACTTGGACTAATAATTGACCGTCTGATTGTCTCAGCCTTACTCTGCCGCTATAAGTAGTAGAATGCCCTCTCTAAATCAGTCTGTCTGGTCTGTTCTAAGCCAACTTGTCTTCTCCACTCATCTTCCTTCTAGCACTGCAGTTTTCCAACTGTAATTAATTCAGATTACTGGGTCATATAATAATTATGGGTGGGTAGAATGTTTTATTACGACTGCCGAATTGGCGGAATATGGTGACTCTGCGTTTCTCTTGTAATGCGGAGTTCGGGCCAAATTATGCCATTGGCCGTTTGGTGGAATTTCTTTCCCTGCAAGTCTCCAGAAATGTTAGCTGGCAATAATGAGCGAGATTTTGCGCCCTCTAACATGATTTTCTAACACAGGCAGTCAGAGGGCTGCTGCTCCTGGAGATTTGCTGCTGCACGAGTAGATTTTCTATTTGGGCTGCAGCAAAATCAACTTGAATGGGTGCATGCTCTTTCATGTATGATGCCATTCACGCGGCTTTTTCAGCGCTGCTTGCACTGCCGGCGCTAAACATGAGCGCGATGTGTATATCTGCTATTCGTTGGTGGAACTCCGCAGAATATCGCAGGTTTTTAAGTAACTCCGTGGAATTCTGTGGAGTGAAACGCGGAGTTCCACCCACGCTGATAATAGTGTGTTGAGGGTACTTCCTGCCTTGGAGTCATGTTGAATTACCTTGGTTCACCTCTTACTGGATTTCTTCTTGGAGAACCTCTAAATAGCATGTTCTATACAACACCATTACTTGCATCTCTTTCTTGCTAAAATTCTTCTAGAGCACTCAAGTTTCCAATGGCAATTAGTGAGTAGCTCATCCTGAGCAAGTGTTTTTCTTTATTTTCTGGGACTTTAAACTGATTAACAGGAGTGCGAATCCCAGAATGCAAAGATGAAAAATGGATTGGCTGAGCTACGTACCAGTGGGCCATGTAACCTTGAGTTGTCATCATCCTAGGGAACAGATGCAGAAAACTGTCACGAACCTACACCATGCAAGATTCTCTAACCTGGGCACAAATATTGTGAGGTGTGTGGATAAATTCCCCTTCCCCCTCCTCCACGCACTTGGGTAGAAAACTTTGAAAAAATGAATTGGGCTCCATCCAACCATTGCGGGTCTCTTACAATATCTTTGGTCTATACCAACAGAAAATGTCTCCAGAATGTTTGGCATTTCTTAATCACAAAGCTATTCTTTTTTCTATGGGCAATTTGGCAAGTGGACGATTAGTTGCATGATCATTTCTGGAATCTTAATAAACCTATTAACTTAAATGGCGACAGCCATTGGGGAGACTTCGCTATATTAGTTTAGACTGAATTGAATGTAAAGTTTAAGAATTTTAAACAGAGTCACATTGGAATCTCGTAATTTTGATTGATTTTTATAAATGTGTATATTATTTATACCCAAATTATTATAGTGAATGTTTATCAAAAAGCTTAACAGGCTGACCTACAATGTATTTAAAAAGACCCATTGATTTTGAGATCCAAATACCAAAAAGCCCACTGGATATTGAGGCAGCGTAGACTTATATGTGAAATGAGGTTTCCAAGAGTTAGAATTACCTGTGGGAGAAATCCCCCATGGAAAGTATGCATCCGAGTGTCCTTCCCACCCATTCTCCCAAAATGGGGTAAATCCTACTAGACCTCAACTGGTCCATGTGGCTGGCTGTGTTTTGCACAAACAAACCAGCAGGCAAACCATTTATAAATGAAGGGGCAGGCTTAGAACAGATTATGATCTGGTTTCACATGAATTCTTTCCTTTTGTAGAAATGTTTACTTATGGGTTTATAATGGTAATGATAATCTATCCACTTTTCCCTTCTCCGTCTTTGGCAGGATATTCAATTTTAAATAAAGTTTATACCCCTGAGCTAGAGGTAGAATACCAAAACATCATGCAACGTGATATACTGATGATGCCACATACAAGCATGCCATAATTCATAATGTGATGCAAAAAGTTCCAACTGGTTAGGTTATTAACTGTCTAAACCGATAAGAACACTGAATTCAGCAAATTGCAGGCTGTTTGCAGACAAAATTGAATAGTGATCAAGTAGCTCCCTCTTTCGGTTGCAATTAGGTAAATAAGTATAATCTTTCATTTAACAAAGAGGACAGGGCAATAAAAAGAACAAAGAATCAAGCTTCAAGGGTTTTTAAGAATGTAAAAAAATCTAAATATTAAATCCTTCCAAACAAGCAAAGCAAAAAACAGTGCCATCACCAGACTTCAAAAGAAAAGGAAAAGGAAAATGTAGAGCTGCAGATCCGTACACTGTGCATTAGATCCCCATCTGGTGTTGGGCTCGGATGCTTGCACCTTGTTGTCTTGGAAGAAGTCTTTTGTAGTCACGAGATAGGTGACTCCTCCCTTGGACGATAGTGCGCATGGGCATCGACTCCATCCTCAGATTGTTTTTCGCCATGATGGGAAATGATTGAGTCAGTAAGAAGTAGAACAGATGTCCATGTGAATGTATCTAATTAAGATAATACTGGAACGGATACAGATCCCGGGGTGGCGGGTGGCCGTGTACGGATCTGCAGCTCTACATGCCAAGAACAGATGCATACTGGTAAGTAGCATTTTCCGTTCGATGCATATGAGAGGCAGATCGTACACTGTGCATAGACTGTACAGCAGTGTCTACCCTAGTGGTGGTCACCTGTATCCGCTGCAGTAGTTTGAAAAAGTGTTTTAAAAACAGCCTGGCCTACAGAAGCTTGCTGCTTAGCATGCACGTCAACACAATAGTGTTTGGTGAAGGTGTGTGGTGTAGACCATGTTGCTGCTCTACATATGTCATCTAAGGGAATGTTCCCTAAGAATGCCATGGAAGCCCGTAGTTTGCTTCTTGAGTGCGCTCTAGGGGGAATTGTTAATGTGCGTTTAGCCTTTTGGTAGCATATTTGAATGCATTTTACTATCCACCTGGCGATCCCAGCTTTAAAGATAGGGTTACCATTATGAGGTGGAGAGAAGGTTACAAACAGTTGTTTTGTTTTGCGAAAGGGTTTAGTCCTGGCAATGTAATAAAGTAGTGCTCTTTTGACGTCTAGTGTATAAAGAGCTCTCTCTGCCACTGAGTCTGAGTTTTGTAAAAACACCGGTAACGCAACTGATTGGTTAAGATGAAAATCAGAGATGACTTTGGAAAGAAATTTTGGATTGGTTCTGAGAACCACTTTGTTCCGATGTATTTGTAAGAATGGTTCTTGTATGGTTAAAGCCTGGATCTCGCTTACCCTTCTGAGAGAGGTAATTGCGACAAGGAAAGCAACTTTCCATGTGAGGAAGTGAAGTTCACATTTATGTAGAGGTTCAAATGGGGGACCCATGAGCCTGGTAAGAACAATGTTTGAATTCCACACCGGAGCGGGTGGCAGTCTGGGAGGAATTATTCTTTTAAGTCCCTCCATAAAGGCTTTAATTGCAGGTACTCTAAATAATGACAAATGTAGCCTGTTTTGTAAGACGCAACGGTATGGATGAATATGTTAGAATACATCTTTGTAAGTGTAGCAAATAGCAAATGATGTCCTGGATGGAAGCATCCAGTGGATCTATTTTATTATTTTTGCAGTAGATGACAAATCTTTTCCATTTTGCTGCATAGCAAGCTCTAGTAGTAGGGCGTCTGGCTTCTTTAATGATGTTCATACAGTCTGGCGGAAGGTTAAGATAACCGAACTCTAGGACTTCAGGAGCCAGATCGCTAGATTCAGTTGTCCTGGATAAGGGCGCCTTATCTCTCCATGGTTCTGCGTCAGCAGTGTTGGGGGAGAGGCGTAGTTTTTGGTGTGGAACTACTGAGAGTTCCAGTAGTGTTGTGAACCACGGTTGGCGTGTCCATGTGGGAACCACTAGGATCCTTTTGAGACTGTTGTCTGAGCTTGCGTACCACTAGGGGAATCAGTGGGAGTGGCGGAAAAGCATACGCAAATCTGCCTGACCAGTTCATCCATATCGCATTGCCTTTGGACAACGGTTGTGGGAACCTGGCGGCAAAGGTTGGGCATTTTGCGTTTGCGTGTGCGGTGAACAGATCTATGTTTGGTTGACCCCACATTTGGAAGAAAGGTTGGAGAACTTGGGGATGAAGTTCCCATTCGTGTATCTACTGTGTCCGTCGACTTAGCAGATCCGCAATCCGATTGTGAATTCCTGGAAGATGTTCTGCCAGCAGGTATATATTTTGTGGGATGGCCCATCTCCAAACGTTTTGTGCGAGCTAGGACAGCTGCAGAGAGCGCGTGCCTCCTTGTTTCTGTATGTAGTACATGGCTGTCATGTTGTCCAACCGGACCAGGACAGTCTTGTGTTGTAGATGTACTTGGAATGATTTTAATGGTAGAAATATTGCCAGTAATTCAAGGCGATTGATATGGAGCACTTTCTGTTGAGTGGTCCATTTGCCTTGAATTGTATGATTTAGGAGATGGGCTCCCCAACCGGCGAGTGATGTGTCTGCTGTGAACACTATCTGTGGAACCGGCTCAAGGAACGGTCGCCCTTTGGACAGGTTTTGTGTGTTCCCCCACTGCAGAGAGCGATGTGTGCTGCTGTCCACCAACACCAGATCAGTAAGTTGTCCTTGAGCCTGGTTTCACTGA
The DNA here is from genome assembly GCF_964204655.1 of Triturus cristatus. Classification (NCBI taxonomy): domain Eukaryota; kingdom Metazoa; phylum Chordata; class Amphibia; order Caudata; family Salamandridae; genus Triturus; species Triturus cristatus. Next base: position 519,919,987 of record NC_140595.1, on the reverse strand, counting down.
CATGCTAGGCATTCCTGTAAGGGGCGCATCTGAAGTCTTGCATGAGGTACGATAAAGATGCAAGAGGCCATCATTCCTATGAGTTGTATGAATACCCTTGCTGGGAGGGAGTGCTGCGGTTGAAATTGGCTGCTTAGGGCTTGTATACTGGCTATCCTGGCTGGACTGGGATACGCTAGAGCTTTGGAGGTGTCTACTGTGGCCCCTAGATACGGATATATGTGGGAGAGCTGGAGATTCCTCATGGGGTAATTTACTGTGAATCCCAAGTCGTGTAGCAGCTGGATAGTTTGAGGAGTGTGATGAACACACTGGTTGAATGAGTTGGCTTTTATCAGCCAGTCGTCGAGATATGGAAAGACATGGATGTGTTGTCTTCTTAAGTGTGCTGCTACTACCGCAAGGCACTTTGTGAAAACTCTGGGTGCGGTGGTCACCCCGAATGGAAGGACTTTGAACTGATAGTGTTGTCCATCCACTATGAACCTTAGATACTTCCTGGAGCAGGGTGCATGGGAATGTGGAAGTAGGCGTCCTTAAGATCTGGTGTGGCAAGGAAGTCACCTTGTTGTAGCAGTGGGTGAACCTGTTGAAGAGTGATCATATGAAAATGATCAGACTGTATATATAGATTGAGGGGTCTGAGGTGGAGTATTGGCCTTAGGGTCCCGTCCTTTTTGGGTATTAGGAAATACAGTGAGTAAACCCCTGTTCCTTGATGCTGTAAGGGAACTGGTTCTATTGCGTGCTTTTGAAGCAGTGAGAAAACCTCTTGTTTTAAGAGCGTAAGGTGTTCTGTGGACATTGGACGCTGTTTGGGTGGAATGTTGGGCGGGGTTGCTGCGAGTTCCACGCAGTAACCATACTGGATAATATGTCTTACCCACTTGTCTGTTGTGATGGAATTCCAGACAGGTAGAAACCGTGAAAATCTTCCCCCGACCGGAGTGGAATGGTCTGGGGGGAGTGGAGGGAAGTCACTGTTTATTAGCGGGGGAGGTGTGAGTGTTGTTACCTCAGCCTCTCCCTTTGTTATTGCCCCTGTATCCTCCTCTAAAATATCCTCTGTTGGGGATGTTTATGTTGTGTTTTTGTAAGAAGGAGGTAGTGTCTGTTCCCATTTTTTTGGATGCTCCTCTATAAAAGGAGCGACGAAAGGAACCACGTGTGGATGGAGACTGTAACGCTCCCATAGATTTAGCAGTTTCCGTGTCCTTTTTCATTTTTTCCAGAGTGGTGTCTACAGCCGGTCCAAAAAGCTGTTCCTGATTGAACAGCTGGTTGAGGATGGTTGTTTGTACCTCCTGTTTGAAGCCTGAATGCATAGCCAGGCATGTCGTCTGAGTAGCACACTAGTGTTAATGGATGTAGAGGCTGTGTCTGCTGCGTCAAGGGCACACTTGATTGAAGCGTTAGTTATTAATTTGTCTTCCTGAATTAAGTCATTTGCCCGAGTCTTGTACTGATCAGGTAAATGCTGTAATAGGGTTTATAGTTGGTCATAGTGAGCCCTATCATACCTAGCAAGTAATGCTTGGGTGTTAGCTATTCGCCAGTGGTTGGCTGTTTGGGCAGCAACTCTTGCCAGAGGCATCTAGCAACTTAGAGTCCTTATCCGGAGGGGGTGCCTCACCGTAGGTTTGGGAATTGGTGCATTTTCTAGCGTTAGACACTACTAGTGAGTCTAGAGGTAGCTGTCCTTTGATGTAGATGGGATAATTGGGGGCTGGTTTGTATTTCCTATCAATTCTCAGATTGAGAATTCCAGCTCTCACTGCGTCTTTGACTATGTCTGGGGCATGTTTAATGACCCCTTTAAGCATTGGCAGTATTTGGACGGATTTCTGCAACTGTTCAAATGTGTCTAGGAGGAAATCCTCATCTGCAGGGTCTGAATACATGTGAACGCCATGGTAAATAGCAGCTCTATTAAGTTGTCCAAATCCAATATTGTCATCTGGGAGAGATGGTTTTGTTGGATATGGCTGGGGATCTGGGAGGTCTGGGGGATCTATCGGGTCATTATAATCGTCCCAATCATCTTGTGGTGTGTCTATCATTATCTGCGTCAGTGAAAAAAAAGGTCATTGTTGTCTCCCCCTACATCATCATCATCATCATCATCACGTGGTGGTGGTGTATGTGGGCTGTCCCACTGGACGGCGGAGAGACAAGTGGGGGAGACGATCACGGAGAGAGGCAAACTGCCTATGCATGAGATCCGCCGACTGCTCCTGCCGGGCTCCAAACCGACACGCACGCATCCACTCCAGGTCGCCATCGCCCGCAGATGCATGATGAGGGTTCATCGCATGTCAACGGGCAAGCCACTATACTCCCCCCTGCTCCTCCTGGTGGGCTTCCCCCGACGGAACGGATGCTTCACCGCGAGGGCCCTCCAAGTGTGGACAGATCATGGGATCACGGAAATGGAGGCGTTGTTCCAAGAGGGGCAACTGAGGACATTTGAGCAATTGATGGGAGTGGCACGATCTCCCCCAGGGGCAATTTCTGACACACAGACAGCTGCTGATGAGTGGCGACCGTTTCTGGCGCGCGCGCAATGGGGAACCCCCGACACACCCGGTGCTACACACGGTGCTGCGTATGGGAGCAGGCAGCCATCTCATTACCTGGCTCTATAAAGCGATCCGGGAGCTCACAGACACCACCCTGGACAAACTGCGGGAGACGTGGGAAGACGATGCAGGCAGGGCATTCCATGATGCGGAGTGGCGCAAAGCCCTGGAGTCACCGAAAAAAGTGTCCAGGAACGCGCGCTTTAAAAATATTCAATTTAATATCCTACATCGGGCGTACCTTACCCCAGCCAAACTCCACCGATTTTACCCCGATACACAATTCGAATGTCCCCGCTGCCACCAGGCAGACGCCGACTTCAAACATATGTTTTGGGTCTGCCCAGCCATACAACGTTTCTGGGGCGGTGTACACCGAGCCGTTCGAGCCGCGACCGAACTCCAGTCCACCCCCACATGGGAGGAATGTGCACTGGGGATCGCCCCGAAGAGGAAATCCGCGAAAGTACAGCGGAAATTCACCTCCTTGGCCCATCTCCTCGCGAAGAGAAACATCGCAATGCATTGGAGGGCCCCAGAGGGGCCGTCTGGCCCGGCATGGGTGGGCGCGGTACTCAAGTGGGGAGCGGCGGAGGAGGAACTGCTACGAGAGGAGGAAGCGAAGGGCGCCCGCAAACACCCGATATCCATGGAGTGGGCACAACTCCTCATCCTGTTTAAGCAAGCAGACAATACAGGGGACACCCCAGACACGTCACAGCCCTCTCCCCGCACCCCGGCGACCCCCCCCGACCGCCCCGGATCAACGGAAGACACAAACAACCCATAGGAAAGACAACATACCCAGCAGCGAAGGCATGTACAGACCCGGTCCCCCGGCTGGGCGTTAAATGGCAATCCGACCACCCGCCCCCTCCCTTCCCCCCTGGGGAGCCTTAAAGCACACCGCATACACCTACCACCAACCCGTACATACTGTGTCATAGGAGCACCTCGCCCGCCGGCCTCACATCCCCCCTCCCCCCCTTCCACACTTCACGCACTTCCTCCCTTCCTCCCATAACATACCCAGTTTCGGGGGCCCCCCCCTACCCCAGGGCCCTTTCCAAACAGCCTCACAGGCGTAGATGGTCCCAGTTGGCGGTTTACATTCTGTTGTTCTAGTTACACGACATGCTAGGGAATGTGAGACAAGAGGAGACGCTAGATAGACCGTGATGGGAAGATAAATTCACCCCTGATCGAGACGGCAGATATAGACACGACCAGGGTGTTAGCCAGGGAGACCAGATGATACCGGCACAGGGGAGGACAGATCTCTCGAACCATCGGGGAAGACCCGATGGCTAATGGACTACAGCTTCCACACACTATGTCTTTCCCAATGACCCAGAATGTTACAATACAGCGATTCAGACTCATATCTGTGAATGTTTCATATGATGTAATATATGCAAAACCCTAATAAAAACATGTCAAAAAAAAAAAAAAATCACGTGGTGGTGGTGTATGTGGTTGAGGTGTTATAGGCTGTGGAGGTGACAGAGGTATAGGAGGAAGAGCAGGAGTAGGAAGAACGGGAGAAGAGGGTCTTATAGGTGAAGTGGCACAGTCTTTTTTCTTCAGAGGCACTGCAGGAGTGTCTGTTGTGTCCAGCTTCCTCTTCTTGTGTGGCACAGCGGCCACATGTCCTGTTTTGGGGTCAATATGGAGTTTATTCTGTTTGGGATCGACAGGATCTGGTCGAAAAAGTTCTTCCTCCTCGATAACCGTTTTCGGTGCCAACTTTTTCGGGTCAGAGCGTGGTTGACATTTGTGCTCCGAGGCCTTAGGAGGTGTTTTAGAGTCCTTTGGCTTGGCTATGGAGAATTATTTATTTTTCGGTTCCGACGGGTTTGGTTTCGGATCCAAAGGTTTTTGTTTCGGCATGGAAGTGGTCAGAGCCGTTTTCTTTTTGGGAGTAGGTTGGTCTCTTGGCTTCGGTGCCGAAGGCCCATTGGGGATAGGAATATGCAGTTTGCTTGGTCCTGAGCTACCGGAAGGCTTGTCCTTTATCTTCAGAGCCGAGCCCGAGGGCGGGGCTTCTGATGTATGTTTTTGGTCGCGACTGGGGCCAGCAGGCGAAGTCTTGACCTGGACCTTCTTTTTCTCAGGTGGAGTGGGGGTAGGGGCAGTTGTACTCACTCGTTGACCAGAATTGATGTGGTCGTCTGAGTCATCTGCTTCGGACACAATACGATTTCCAGGTCTTCGGATCTTCCTCTGGGACATCTGGGCCTTCGTCGAAGAGGTCCCCTGGTGCCGAAGCTGCTTTCTGCGCCATGATGTGTCGTCGATCACGGATGGTCTTTTCGATCGAAGAGGCGCAGGCCTGGCAATTGTTCTCTTTGTGTTCTGGCGAGAGACACAGATTACAGACCTTGTGATGGTCACTGTGTGGGAATTTCGCTCCACACTGGGGGGCATTTTTTGAATGGAGTCCTTTCCATGAGCTGTCGGCCAGACGGCGTGGATAGGCCCAGCGGCCCGCGGCGATGACCGGAATAGAGTTATTGAGATGAGCGTCTAAGATCACGCAATCGAAAATACCGGAGAGGTGTTGAAAGTTTGCGTGTCGAAAAAACTTTAAAAACAAAGTTTCGAACCGGAGTGCAAAAGTTACATCTGAACCCAATGGCGGAAAAAAACAATCTGAGGATGGAGTCGATCCCCATGTGCACGATCGTCCAAGGGAGGAGTCGCCTATCTCGTGATTACAAAATAATTCTTCCAAGACAACAACAAGGTGCAAGCATCCGAGCCCAACACCAGATGGCGATCTAATGCACAGTGTACGATCTGCAGCTCACATGCCTCGAACACAGTGGTTTATTATAAGAATTGCGATGAAAGGCTGAATGTTATTCTGCTAGGGGACCTTTGTATATTTTGGCTTAAGATAAATATGGGAATGCAATAGTATTCATCGCTGGAATGTAATCTCTGGATCTTCGCAATTCAAAAATCAATCAATATAAGAGGCTTCTCAGCCCCCAACTAGATGGATGATGATGTGCTCTTGAAGTCAATAACTGTGCAGACTATCTAAGAAAACAAATACATCTATGAACCTCTATAGCAGGCAGTCCCAACTGGATATCTGCTGTGTTTACAGGCAAAATCCCATATACCGCCCATGTGAATTAACATTTCCTTTTGACAAATACTTTCATAATCAACCGATGCAGCCTCTCCTCCTAAGAGGGATGAAGCAAAGAGAAGAAAGTTGGGAGAGTGATGGACTACCCCTTATGGAGAGGTAACACATCTTAATGCTGAAATTATGCTAGAGTCCAAAAGCAATACATCACCCAAAAAGAAGGTGGTACATAGTTGTTGCACTGACAGAACCTAGAGTACACCGACACATGGAAGGAATTACAAGTATTTTTAAGGGCGAGCAGCCTTAAAAAGAACAGCTGGGGGTACTGCTTGCCCTGGGGCAGCCCAGACCTCACAAAAGCTCAGAGCTTCTTTGGCAGCAGGGATCATTCCAGGTGTGTTGCTCCCTGTAGAATATGGACCAGAAACTGCTCTGTTCAGCAGGGTGGACACTGTCCCTGTTATGCAGTCGAGCAGTGCTTCCAAAGGATTGCTGAACACAAACAATGCACCCAGTAAACATGACTGCAGTTACTTAGATTCAGTTCCTGGAGCCATTTATTTCCACAAATCTATTGGCCTACAGCCTCTTCCTTGGTCTAGAAGGATACTGGATGAAAGTACTGGTCAAGTCCAGCCAGTAATTAAGAGCTGACCAATCAACTTGCTTTCATAGTTCAACATTTTAGGGGGCTTCTTCAATTAAACACAAAATAGCCACCGTATGATCAGCTCGTGTTAAGGCCAAGGACTACAGAAGCCCTTCATGAGGTGGTTCCAACCAGTTCAGGCACAAATGTTCACCGAGTATAGACAGCAAGTCCCTGCAACCATCTACAGCAGGTCACCAGGGAAAGGGAGGTGTGGAAGGTGCATGCTCCCAGATCAGCAGACACCTTGGTAGTCTTGTACAGAGCCCTCCACCATTTTAGGGTACCATATACATATAGGGAAGTCACAATGGGTTCCCTTCACCACTGTCAGACATGAACCTAGGCTATACATGCACCCTCCACTATATACACAATGTACAAAAAACATTCACTCATAATTCACACAGATGGTAGTGAACTATAGCTAAGGGATAGTTGCAAAACATTTTAGACAGAGGAACACCCTCGCCCCAAGAATGAAAAGGGAAAAACACCTGTTCCTTCCCTGCAAAGTGAGCTCCACCAGTCTTACAAAGACCTGTCAGGGATTTCAGTATTCAGACTTTAATGGGTATTCTACCTTTATCTCAGAGCACTGATTCAGGGTCTCATTCCATGTAAGAGGGAGGCCCCACAGCATGCTTGCATGATTGTCAATTTAAAAGGTAAGAAAAAACCCTACTACTGCATAAATCAGAGAAACATGGGGCATGGGAGCACGCTCTCCAGTGCCATGCAGAGCACTTTCCCTCTCAACACTAATTTTGTGAGTTAGTAGAAACGTTATAATGGCGCTCAAGGAGAAGGTGGCTTGATCATCTGAATATAGAAAGATATTACAAGATTGCCTAGTTACAAATCTTGATAGAATGGCCTGCTGTGGTATCTTAAATGATGAATCTCAATTTAGCAGACAGTAGTGGGTTGAGCAGTGTTAGACTTGGCTTTTTCAGCAGGTTTACCCCCAGACTTTTCTTTTTAGCCTCCTGTTTTTGTTGGTTTGAGGACTCTGGGCACTTTAGCAGTGCTAAAGTGCATATGCTCTCCAGGTAAATTATGTTATGGATTGGTCTTTCCATGATTGGCATGTTGATTTACTGGCAAGCCCCTAGTAATGCGCACTGTGTGTGCCAAGGCTTGTAAATCAAATGCTGCTAGAGGGCCTGCAGCACTGATTGTGCCACCCACACAAGCAGCTTTTCAAAGGGTTCTCAGGCATGTCACTGTAGTATCGGCACACAGTTGTGACTGCCGTGTCGACTTGGCAAGTGCACCCAATTGCCAAGCCCTAACCTTCCCTTTTATTGAATGTAAGGAACCCCTAAGGTAGGCCCAAGGTACCCCTATGGGCAGGGTGCAGTGTATTTGAAAGATAGGACATGTCCTGGTGTGCGTGACGTGTCCTGATGGTTAACTACAATGTAATTTGTTTTTCACTGCTGAAAGGCTATCTGTCCCATAGGAGGTGGTCCATGACTGTCTGCAACGAGCTCGCTTTCAGCAGCTAGTCATCGAGATATGGGATACAAGATCTTCTGACCTGCAAATGGGGCAGCAACCACTGCCATCACATTTATGAACACCCAAGGAGCACTGGTAAGGTCAAAGGAGAGCCAGCAAACTGAAAATATTGCTGGCCCACGAAGAAGCACAGGTTATATGCCTGTGTGACTGTAGGATGGACATATGAAAATACGTGCCCGCAGGTCCAAGGCCACCATCTGATCACCCAGAGCCAGCCTCTATCCTTTTTTGGGATGTGGAAATAGCAAGAGTAAAAACCCATTTTCTTGTGTTTGGTGACCTAAAGCTTTGCTTCTCGGTCTTTAATTACCTTTTGGTGCATGTTGGCACTTTTATTACACGACTTAAAACTCATGTCCCGAGCTCATGTAGATCAAGACTAATATTTGCTTCTGGTTTTCGCGGCACGGCTTGAATCCTGTAATTTTCGGTGGGAACATCTTTCCCTAACACACTGAGAAAGGTTATACAATGCAGCCAAATGGCAAACCTAGTTGTAGTTGTAAAAGGGAAACATTTAGGAAACAGAGGATTGGAAGGGACATAGCTACAGAGTTTTAGTCCTGTCCTTTAGTGCACTTGTACGTTTCAACACACTTGTGAGGCATTAAAAGCGAAAGAAGTAGCCAGTGTACAGGAATGGGAGGGTGCACCATACACCCAAAGGGACATTAAGCTGATCAGTTCTATGAATGAGGACAAGCACCCTCAGGTTAGCAGAGCTAGCATGAGCAGCTTTTTACTAGGTAAAATGAGGGGGTACAGCAAGCACTTGCGCACACATGCAACTGCAACACACAAACTCTGCCCCTCCCTAACCCCTACACTGCACTTTGGGGTTGCTGTCGTGCCAGCTAGTCCCTCCACAATGGGGAAATTGTCTTGTAGTTACCTTTAATTGGAGCCCAACACTCACAGCAATGCTTCCAATTTTCAACATTGAATCAATCACATGGAGGTATTCATCCACCCATTCACTTCACCCTTAGTTTCACTCCACACAAGAGATAAACACCAATCTGCATCAAGTGGGATCAGTGCCCAATGCTCCCTTCGTAGTATATACACTCTAATATGGTGGCACAATGAAACATACTGTAAATGCGTAATTCATACCACAGCCATTTTATACCAACACAATGGGTCACATCATAATGATGCTTAAGGGAAACTGCTGTCAAACCTAAAGAACAAAGGTCTGAGAGCAAGCAATAAATCATTGCTGTTAAAATTAACAACCCAATTAACCAGAAAACAAAAGTCAAGGATATCAAATCTCATTCAGCAACAATTCACAGTAGGAAGCAAAATACACAATTAAGAAAGACCATGAAAGCTTAAGGAAAATGCCAGGCATCACCACAATAAGTGCCTTAAATTGTTATGGATAATTATTTACCTTTAGTGTTTCTGATGTATCAGTCTGTTTTGCCAAAACACTACCAGTTATGCCCACAATGCCAACAACATTGACTTTAACACTTATGTTATTGCAGTGAATACCAGCTTCACGCAAGCTCATCAGCTGCTCAGGACTCATACACTGTTGAAAAGAATAACAAATGTTTAATAGATGAACATTGCAAGCCTGTCAGTGTAGTTTAATGATGAACATTTTAAAAACAAAAGAATCTGGTTGAATGTTTCTTTTCTAAGAGGTCATGATGTCTATGCAGCACTGGGTGGAATCTGTAAATACGGCCTGCTAGACCATCAAATCAAGACTCCAATCCAGCAATATTTTATTCTAAAATGATCTGAATTATCAGCTCTATTGAAACAGTAAAAAGCATATTAATTAATGTGTTTGGGTGAATACACTATTTGAAATGAGATTTATATTTTGTAAACCGGTTTAACTACATAAAGGTGTAACGCTTCACATGTCTGTACGTACATTGCATTAAACACCACACAAAATAAAGTACACAGACATTTAGCTAATGAGCTTCCACAAATCTCGCTACAAAGAGAACATCTCCAACTGCTTCAACGTTTCCTGAAAGACTTGCACAGTTGGAGTGAACTGTAGACCTGGAGACAAGGAACAATGCATTAGGTGTATAATTGAACTTCTCGTCTTGATCTACGTACAGCTCAAACTCCACCACTATTACTACTGCTGATAAATAAAACTACCGCAGACACGAAAGTCTACATTTACATAGTCCAATCAACACACCATGGTTACATAAAGGGAGCGTTTGAAGACCATGGTGTTTGAATGTCCTCGGATACCACATTTGTACAGATATACTGTAGCTGCACAATTCAAGACTATACTAGACTAGGCAATGGGTGACCAAGATCGAGCTCAAGGGCAAAAAGACACTGGAAAAGGGTCCTATACTTCTTTCATGCAAACAGTGATCATGGCTTCAGAAGAAACAGACCTCGGACTCTAAACAAGAACATGAACAAGCAATGGCATAGGTCTCGCTTTTGGGACCTTATAAGTATTTAGTTATGCAGCACAATATCCTTGGTGCAACAACATCAACTGTTGCATGGCTAAACACTTATAAGGTCTCAAAGGCGAGACCTACTGGCTATGCCACATGAACATGAAAACGTAAACAAGTCTCAACCTCTGGTGCTGAATGAATGACTACCTACGTTGCTGTGTGGGTCGCTGCGTGGAGCTTATTACGGACAAGTGCCGAGTCAACCGGTCACAAAGTGCACTGCTGATAGGTTGTGGCACGTATAAACCAGGGGACGCCTACAATAATCAATAAATACATTATTGGACGTCGCATCAGACGTCATCCAAATACCACCAATGGGAGGAATGAGAACGGCAGTGCCTGGCAGAGGACAGGGTATAACAAAAACAAATGACAACGAGAGATCTGGAACGATGAGAAAAGCGCAGAGTGCCTCAAACACAACCAGCAGAAAGCGAACACGGAACAGCGGAAGTAACCTCAGCCCGGGGGCGCAAAAACAGGGAACCTCAGTTTCAGCGGGGGATGGGTGGTAGGGGCGCCGGCAGACGGACCTTCAGCAGCAAAATGGGGAGGGGGAGAGGAGTAGATGAAGAAACCACAGTCAGCAAGGGCAAAGCAGAGGGAACCTCATTGGGACTCAAAGACACCCTCAGCCACTGGTAACCAGCACAAATGAAGCCTCGGCCATCAAGAGGTAGACAGCACACAACAGAGGCGACCACAGCCACCAGGAGACAAGGAAGAGCAGAAGAAGGCTCAAACAGCAGGGGCATGGAGGAGGCAGCAGAGAGAACCATGCCACCAGCAGACAGGAAACAAAAGGAAAATGCCAAACAACTGGGGAGTATTTCAGGTGAAGGGCGAAGCAGCCCCCCTCACTCTAGGAGGAAAGGCGTCTCGAAGAGACAGGCAATCAGAAAATGAAATGCTCCCCAGGGAGTCACTAGGAAAAATACTGCGCAGGCAAACGCAGTTACAGCCCAGACAGCCAAATACTGCCCATGGGGTACACAAACTGCCCAAGGACAGCAGGGACAAGGCAGCCAAATCCTGCCCCACGGATAGACAAAGGCAGATACGGCCCAGAGCCAAGCTATGCAAGGAGACACAAAGCAATGCACTGTTCAGGCAGTCAAATTCTGCCCTGAGAGCCACAAAGACAGATACTGCCCCGGGGCGGAGAGTCACGGAGAGAAAGATCAACAGTCAGAGGGAGGGAATGCGCACAAGCTCCATGACCAAGCGGCCACTTATTGAGACAGGTCTTAATCCAGGTACCAGGACTGACCATGAGAGACAGACGCCTGATGTTCGGGGGCAGCACACAAACACAGCTAACGTTGGCGGTGGGACTAACGCTGCTGGCTAGGTATGTAGCGCCTAAGGATCGCAGCGGGGGATGCACACCAGGGATGGGAGAAGAGGGTCACTATTGCCGAGGGGATACATCCCTTTGCCAGAGTACGGGAGGGGCTTTTGTGGATGTTCAGGGGCTGGAGGCAGCACACCTAGGTGGGGCGGCTGCACACTCCTGGGTAGAGGGGTGCGGCCTAGTGGCAGCGCCCCTGGGCAGGGAGGGGGAATCACTGCAGCGAAGGCAAAGTCCTGTCTGTGGGAAGGGGCGGGCGGGCGCTGCCGCGGCACTCACCTGCTCGAAGCCCAGGGGGAGGCATGAAGACCCGAGGGCTCCACTCCAGGAGCGAAAGGACAAGAGCTGCCCAGGTAGGAGGGAAGGAGCCCGGGCGGCAGCCGAGTATAAAGAGCCTTACTCGCCGTTCTCTCAGCCTCAGCTGAGGAAGGAGGGCGGTGGGGTGAAGGGAAGGAGGGGGCGGAGAGAGAGAAGGACTGGGCTGGGGAGGGAGAGGGAGGAGCTACAGCATCAGGGAGGGGCACTCTGAGAAGGGGAAAGGTGAGAGGGTTGCGGGAGGGAGCGGAATGAGGCAGACAAAGTGATGGGAGAAGAGGCTGTTGACAGCCTGCACTGTGACTGAGCGTAGACAGCCAATCATACTCTTGGCTGAAAAAGAGAGGCGGGCGCAGAGGAGGGCTAGATGGGGAGAGGGACGAAAAGACTGAGGAGCGGTGAACCTTATGGGGGTAAAGATCGAGGTGATGTGAGAAGAACAAGCGCGCGCGCTGAAAGTTAAAGACAAGCTGCGAGACGCGCTCTGTGGTGGGGGAGGGGCATTGAAGCGAGGCGCGCACGCAGTGCTGAAACAGAAGACGCGAAACTGAAAGTAATCGCTCGCTAATGAGCCATGACAGCACGCGAGTGATGCACGCGCGCGTGGCAGCAGGAAAAAGTGAAAGTGATCGCGCTGTAAGGGTGCCGCAAGCGATGTGCTTAATGAGGCATGACGGAAAGGCAGATGGTGGCTGCGCGCGTGCCAGCGCGTGTAACCACATGCTTTAAGCCAGCAAAAGCGTGTGGTAGCACTTTGAAACCCCACTTACTAAATGTCTCGCAGAGCAGCGCATGCGCTGGCTCAGGCGAGACCTAAAAACTAGGATGCTTTGTGCTGATGGAAATAATAGTTTCAATGAAGTTCAGACATTGGCTGCCAAACCTTAAGATTAGATGACCGGTACCCAGAGCTTTTAAACATGATCTGAGCCACCAGAAGGCAATCACTAATATACATAAAGCCAGTGATACCGCCCACATACCCAAAATGCAATCCCAAGCTCATGCAAAGCCACAGATTCCAGAAATCCAGAACAAATTGCCTAATCTGCTTACATAGTAACAGGACTTTTGCAAGACAGTGCTTGATCTACATAGTCATGCCTATATTCTAGAAAGAATGTATGCTATGTAATGTACAGGTGGTACATGACCTGTACTGCCCTGTGAGTCATTAATCCTGAAGGAGAAAATACTTTAAGAGGAAGACTTAATGCATATATTATGACAGTGCAAGACATCATAAATCTTTTGGAGGCAGCTGTTAACCTAGATGAAGGATATTGTAAATGTCACACTACTTTTTCACTTGCTGCTAGCACTGCCGAGTTCATACATAGACAGCATGACATACATGTTACTCCCAGTATCCCACTGTGTTCTAGAACTACAGCAACTGACTTGCACTCCAAAGATCTGTGGCATGCTAATGATGGAAAAGTTCACTACATCTATTAAGACATTCACGTCAAGCATGTGGCGCGGTGGTCACCTTTTGTTAGGTATGTTAGCTAATCCTAACTACCTCTGAGGGCATTGAAATGCCAGAGGCTCTCTCTGTCGCAAATGCTAAAACTAAGTTAAAATCCGCCCCAACGTAACCATCCTTAAGTAGAAGGCTATAAAACTGGCAGAGAAGTGTCCATTCTTTTACTAGCCCACATTTTTCTGCTCCTCTAATAATTCTCCAAAGTGTAAACATATCAAATAGTTGTATACACTATTATGCTGTGTTGAAAGTGATAATGGAATGTTTAAAAATAATAGTGAAGTTCAAGGTCCTGGAAAATCCAACCTGTGATATGTTTTGCGAGGCCATTATTTGTAACAGAGTCCTGACAGCACAGGTTATGGCTTCCATGAATTCTTCAGTCTTTGGTGTATCTACACAATAAAAAAAGTTTAATGAATAGCATTAAAAAGTATAATACGATATTACCTGCTTGACATGCAAATGTATGTACATTTTTTAGATTCGGTGCACCAATATGTACAAGTACATGGGTAAAGAAAGGGTGAATAAAAGACTTACCTTTAATAACAGTTTTTCCAATGAATACTCCAACATTCCACAGCTACAATCCACTGAAACATCCTAAGGCATAAGGTTTTATTCCAGCAATGGGAGGCAGATTGCCTTTGACTCTGGTAGCGGAGATGCCAAAGTGTCACGAATTAGGATGATAGCCTCCAAAAAACATCCAACAATCACAACTTCAGTTCCACGTTGTTGTTTTCCCCCACAAACCGTAAAGGAATGAACAGAAGCCAGGTAAGCTCCATGGCAGCTATCTGAGGCGACTAGATCTCTGGTCAGAGTAGGCGGGTATTCCAGATGCCTTCTGCAGCATATTCTTTATGATCTCATAGTACGGATACATGCAGATCAAAATCCATTTTGAAATTTGCTGGGGCATCATCTTGTCTTTTTTGGCTTAGTAATACCTAAAAGGACATGTAAAACATAAAAGTACATGTCCTACCTTTTACTTACATACTACCCTGCCCTTAGGGCTACCTAGGGCTTACCCTAGAGGTGACTTATGAGTAGTAAAAGTGGTATTTAAGACTTGGCAAGTAGTTTTAAATGCCAAGTTGAAGTGTCAGTTAGCTGCACACTCAGGCCCTGCAATAGCAGGCCTGACAAGTTTGAAGGCTTACTTGTGTGGGAGGCACAATCAGTGCTGCAGGCCCATCAGTAGCATTCAACTTAACGAAGGATGACGGGTCTAACAAGTTCCTTTCTTATTGAGCCTTTGAGTGCATATCCAGAGCTCTACTCCATCTTATTACCTAGTTAGCTTCATGAGATTTTTCCTCCAAACAAATGTACATCAGTGTGCAAGGGAACTATGCCCCCTCCAAAAACTAGATTATTTAAGCCATGCTGGGACTGTCACAATCAAATGTCTGTGACAAATATGCATGAGGTGTGCATTTGATGTTTGGGCTAGGGAGACAACTACAAGTCCAGCGAGAAATATGCCCACGTCTCTGAATGGGATCTGTGAATTTGAAGAAGCTGTACTTTGCCAAATACTGGAAGAAAACACCCCCAAATTCCACTGACATGATTGGATAAGATCTACATGCTCTAGTGTGGATGTCCAGGTCTTCCTTATGGATATTGTGTTTGACTAGTCTCTTCTGTTTGGCGAGAAGGCACATTCAGCCCTGGAATGTTTTAAGGAGATCTGAGCAACAGCACATTCCTTGGGCCTTTCCCACCTTCCAGACAAATTTCCTTGCAATTTTTTAACCTTCCGAGAATACTCTAGAGGCCTGGTTTAGATGCAGCGCCAGGTCCTCCGGCAATCGCAGCAGGCACCCAATCCTTTCAGGGTCAGACAGACATCTCGTAGGTCAGAAGGGACATTGATCATCCCTGTCCCCCCAACTCTTCAGCTTCCAAGCCGCTTTGGGTGGCTGGATCCAACACTTTCTCCAAGGGTGGCAAAGGACCCCATCCTACAAATGAGCCCTCCAGATCGTTGAATGGGGGTATGCCCCTTCATTCCTGCCCAATCTCCTGTTCATTGCCGAGTGGTTTCCAGATGAGCAAGTGGTCATTTTATTGCAGGAGTAACAATCACACTTGCGTGGATACTTCTTTTCATCGATTTGGGCCACCAAGATTAATTCTCAAAGCTATCCTTTTCCTTTTGACCAAACAGCGAGCGCATGTTTGCCTCACACAGTACATACAAACATAATTATTTTTGTTTTGCTAATATCTTTCCACAACCTACCTTTCAAAAAACATTAATTTGCTTTAGATTGGTCCTTCAAAGGTTTGTACTAATTACTTGAATGGAATAGAAGTTATAAAAGGGCAGATTTAAAATTTTAAGTCATGGGGCAGTTGTCACACTTTTAGAAGATGTGCAGGGTTGAATGTCTTCAAATTTGAAATGCCCTCAGAGGTCAAGGAGTTCTTTTCTGTATTAGCTGTAAATCTGTACTACATTTACTACGTGGATTGCTAGCACCGCCCTACAGTCAGTACTGCTTCTGACCGTATATGTGCCAGGCCTGACTCTAGAAGCACCAGTGCTGGGTCTGTACCTGCACAAGACCTATGTTTGCTATGAAATAACCAAAACACAGCTTTCGCCTTTAGATGATCCCCTCAGTAAAAATACTGGAGGCCCAGTTCGGCTCAGATTCTGATGCATTTCAGGAGCTTCAGACTATACCACATGATGATAATAACTATGAGAAGGTGGACAAATTGCTGCTTCTTCAAAACACGGATGCTGGATTTTCATTGGACCTACAAATGCTAGAAAGTTGGACAATTTCCAGACAAATGGAATCAGCACCAGGTCTCCCCCATAGGAAAGTGCCTCCATTTCAGTGGCTGACCACAGAGGAGATAATGTTTTTCATTTGAAACTTCCATCCTTTGATGTGAAGGCAAATTTATTGCATGACATTTTACAATCTGGGCCTATGACATCGGAACCATTGGTGCCCTTTTAATGAGACCCCAACTGACACTTTAATGGCTACTTGGACAAAGCCATGCAGGCCTCCCTTAGTCATTTGTCCAGCGGTAGATCACATAGATCAACCCTGAATGGCCTGGCTTTTCTCATTCAGCTTTTGACAGTGGAAATCGTAGTGGTCCTTGTCTCCACAAGTCTTCTCTTCCGTGCTTCCAGATATGGCAGTAGCCAAAGAAAATGTGTGAGGGGAATAAGGTTGGTAGGTTTTTCAGTGAGTTCTGAGATGAGCTTTCTAGACACTGTCTTTGTATATTTTAACCTCTTCTACCTCTTAGTCTGCAATTTCCTGTACTATGTTCAGCTCCCATCTTTACTTCAGTTTCAAGTTGTCACTCAAGTAAACGGACCATAGTGCATTATATAATAGCTATGCATTTCTGCTTTGACACTGCGTGAGGATAATATGCAGTACGTTTGTTTTTGGAGATTCAGCTGCATCTTATCCCCATGTCTGTGATGCGGCTCTGTTGAGTGCATTATGTACCCTTTACATGCAAGAAGAGACTTCCAGTGATTCAAAACACCTCTTACCATGGTGGTGAATTAACAGGTACATGGGCCACCAGGGTTCAAATAAAACAGGGCTGCGTTCTTGTTATTGAGAGGAATCTAGAAGAAGATGAGTCGGAGTCCACAGCCAGCACTGGTGAATTTGGTGCCAGAGCTAATGGCAGCAATAGCTAGAGGACAACCAGAGAGACCTTTAGCAAAAGAGCAGAGATGCAACCTAGCGCCTTGCTGACGGATTTCATTCAGTCAGAGTCAAGGAGGAAACTACCAGACCTTCACCCGGGGGCCCCAAAGGCTCGTGGGACCACAGGGCATGACAAAGGGAGGCAGAATAGTACTGAAAATTTGCAGCATGGCCTCTTTGAGCATCACAACCGGCTGCAACTCAAAAGATGTGCCTGCAATCTCGGCGTGCACCTTATGAAGGATGGGAATGGATTTTCTCAGGACGACGATGAAGAGAGAGTCTGATCTGATGGACGCCTTCTATGCAACCTATCCTACTAATCAGAACATCTAGAAGTGGAGGCGTCTTGTTTATGCTGTTGGTTGTGCTTCTTCTTGGAAGCCTTGTTCTTTGACTTCGACTTTGATTTTGTACTGCCTGAAGAACATAAGTTGGAGCAGGAATGCCCTTTCTTTTTGTGTTGTGACTTATAAAAATTGTCTTCAAGATCCCAGATCACCTTAGCATGCATAAGGTTGTAATTGACGCACGTCTGAGTTGGGTGGACCTAAATGCGGTTCAAACCTTGCAGTGTTATGGGGTGCTGGCACAGCCGTCTACCCAAATTCCGATTTGGGTAAAAAATTGTTTGAAATAAAACGTAATCGACTGAGTAGTTCCAGATCATGTGGGTGGCACCCATATGCAGCTCTGTTACCATTTCTGGGGCTAGATGGAATTGTGATGGATGCCAATGGCGCTACTTGCCAGCGCAGAGAGCGATTGAAGCTTTTCCAGGCCAAATCGGGCACTTGTGAGGATGCATAGGGTGCGGAATCAGCAAGTCAAAGAATCCTTTAGAAAAGCAATAATTAAAGGTACTCTAGTTATCAAACATAGAACACCCATTCTGGATCAGATATACCCGATTGATCTACTAAAATAGTCTTACGTTTCCAATGAGAGTATGGTGGGGAGAATAAAAGTTTAAAGCCTCCTACTATGTGTATATATACTTCCAAGTGCAATTAAAGAACACGCGATTTGATCTCATTCCAGACTTCAGGTAACAATAAAATAGAGATGTTACATATCAAGGCATTATTAACACATTCATAGTAAGTAACTTATTTTATACACTTTCGCGGGCTCTACTAACTTCTAAAACAAAGGTACTCTTCTATTAAGTAGTGTGCGCTGCTGGCAAGATATTGTACTCCAGTCTCCTTTTGCGTCACTGCCCGGATAGTGGTAGCGAGGCACAAAATGGTCTGTACTGCCCACCCCTCCCAGTCGGGCCTCACGCAATTCCCTGAAAATTGCCCTTTGTGAGTGAAGGAGCACCCCCCCACCCCCCACTAATTAGATCACTCTGCATAATGAGAAAACCGGATGGTAGAGCCGAAACAAACTTCTGTGTGTGCCAAGAAAACTACTAGGTCACAAGAATGCAATGCAGAAAAGATGGCTTCCTTGGAACGACCCAGACTCAAGAACTGGGAGCGGAAACGGATGTTTGCACGCTTCTGATTGATATGAAGGTGGGGTTGGCAACAATAGACATTAAGATAGACTCATAGGCTTTATGATATAAAGAAATAACTGGACAGACTGCACTCTAGATCAGACATGGCTGAGAATATAAGGCAGTGGCCCAGAGCAAGTACCCAAAAGAACTGCAAACTGAACTAGGGAAATAAAAGCCAAAAATGAGGATTTGGAGGCCCATTGCTACAGAAACAACCTACACGTCATGAAAATCCTACAATCAACCAACATGCAGCTTATTGAAGATTATATGGAAAACAGGTTGATTAAGATCTTCGGACATCACCTATTTTAGGCTGTGTTGGTCATGAAAGCGCACACTGTTCACTGGCCCTTAGACTAGTCTCAAGAGCCCCGCCTTGTCCAGTCATTGTAAAGCTGCTTAACTACAGAGATAGACAATTCTCTGTATAGCAAGAAACATAACCTTTGAAGCTATCCTTTCTTCTCTTACAGTGCAGGACGTGCACAGGAAGTTTAATCCTACCAAAAACCCTGCAAGACCTGGAGATGCAATATGCCATGTTATACCCTACCAGACTGAAAATGCACTACCCGATTTCTCACCCTATACCATTCTGTGTTTTGTTTTCTCTCTTTTGCTCTGGGTGAAAGTCAAATGAAAAAAATGCAAGTGCAGACCTCAAACAAGCCCAAAGCCCTATGTCGAGAACCTCGTCTCTCGATGGTACTCACACGGGCCCTAAAGCTTACTCCAGTATCCCCATTGCCTTATCCCGCTATCAATCATCCTAATTGCCCTACTGCACCGTAACTCAACATCTTTATCCCCATAGCTACCTCCTCAATCACCCAGCATAACACCTCCACTTCTTGATACCCATCACCTTAACTTCCCCCTGGTGTCACCATTTCAAGTGTCACCCAAACATTTCACTCACCTCTTTCCCCTTCCTCCTGTTACCCCTCCTGCTGCAGCACTCTCAGGGCCCCGGGCTCGGTGTTCTCAAGCAAGGCCCGAAGCTCGGGGTAGGTGTCCCGCTCCTTCAGACTGAGAGTATGCAGCAACCGTTCCAGGAAGAGGCCCCCACTTGCCGTCTCCAGCACCCGCCGCTCTCGCCCGCTCAAGGCCCCACGATTCTCCAGGGCCGCCAGTAAGCGATGGGGCTCTGGCAACGCGGCCGAGAGCTGCGGTAGGCAGCGGACAAGCAGCGCCCAGTGCGCCAGCTCCATGACTGGTGAGGGATCCTGTTCCTTATAGGGGCGCCACCAGCCCGGTGCCCCTCCTGCACCCTCCTCACAGCAACTTTCAGTCAGTCTCATCCCGTCGCCGGTATCCAGACTCCAACCCCTTCTGCTCGATCGTGTTTGTAAACAATGTGTGCAGCCGTATGATTCGACCCAGCACAGTAGACCCTACGCCGGTACTCCGAGTCCTACTCCTTCCTCTCTCGCCGAACTCTTACCTAGTGCATCCCAAGATCCCACAGTACAAAACGGCGATAAACACTAGACCACTAAATGAGTACGCAAACACTCGTCAGCCATGTTGGGAGTAGGTGAACAAACTTGAAGAAGTGACATTTCTGTAATATGGTGTTGACGTGTTTTTGATACGACGGATTTCCAACATGGCTACTGGTGGAACCCTGCGGTCTAGTTTTCAAGACGTCCCGTACTTCCAGCCACCAATGCCTCGTCAAATTTCATGGAAGCAGCTGGTAGGCTGCACTATCCATGGCTTAAACATCGCTGACCTTGCTGGTTTCTGTCAGTCATAACGACTTGTTCCCAGGGGAGAACCTCTATTAACGACAGGGCTTCCCGTCCGTCACGCGTACAGCCTAGGAACGTCGGAGCATTTTCCAGGGACTTCAACAACTCTTTTAGAGTTGTCCCAGTTGGACTGGCATGCATGACTGGTTTCTTATCTTTATGGGGCCATGTGTTTGGCACCATAAAGATTAAAAAAAACTTTTACGCCAGCAGTAAGTCGGGGCAGCCAGTCCAACTGGGACGGCTCTAAAAGAGAAAAGTGTACGTCACTAGATACTCTTTTCCAATGGCTGGCCACCGTTTAGCATAAACGGTGACGCCAGCCAATGGAAAAGAGGGGGGGCTTAAAGCCCACTACAGAAATCTCCTCTAATTCATTAAATCTCGCCAGCGAGACTGCGCATGTCTGCGCAGTCTTACGCCAGGCGAGACCTAAGAACTAGCGATCAGGATTACATCTGCCATATAGACTTGCATGGACCACTGTGCTGTGGTTTGCCTCCAAGTTACTATGCATGTAAGGCTAGCTTGCTTAATTTGGAAGGCAATACCTACACCCTCCTTTTAGCACCAAAGGTACTGCCTCAAAGAACATGAAATTGGAGCAGAGCAGCAGAGGACCCATAACCCCCATTTTTTCAAGCCTGGTCCTATCACTATAATGTCCTCTCAATGACCTCAACTTTGCCAGAGCCAGAAGAAGAATGTAGATTGGGAGGTAACGCACAATCAAGTCTAAATGTTCTAGTCCAATAGTATCACCCCCAGTGGTCCACTAAATGGAAAAGCACATGTTAAACTGTCCGCACTTTATTATATGCAAAGTGCTAATATTATTATCTGCAACAGCGAAGGAAAAGCCACAAAGGAAAATAACTGGTGGAGCATCAAGTCCTCAGATGACGTTGTCAAGCTAGGTGAGCCACACTAAACAAACATTGAGCATTCACACACAGTTAGGCTTTTGCTGCACAGTCAGAATGAGCCTACACCTATCATCTTGTTGATGTAGTGCATGGTTGTGATGTGGCAGTTAGGACTAGCACCAGCACTGGTTGGTCAAGATGGAAATGCGGGCTGTGTGTGTGTGTGGGGAGGGGGTGTGTGGCCAAGCTAGGTATACTGTCTGGGTCAAGCAGATCAGCCAAATTTAGAGGACAATGATGTGGTGGTGACTTTCCGTAGATGTATGTAACACAAGACAACTCCCAATGGTTTACCTAACTTAAGAGAGACGTCTGTGACCAAACCTGGCAGAAGATGGCTCCAGAGAAAAGGTTGTTCTCTGAGCTTCACCACTCAAAGTTCTCACAAGTCCCAGAATACTTGGCATAAGCATCTCCTGCCACCTCCATTTTTGCAACAGGAAAACCTCAACATCGCCCGCAAGGACTTCACCTCTGCCATGGCCTTGGCTAATGAAACCATATCACACTGCTGGAAAAAGCACTGGGCTTGATGTCAGACTTCAAGAAGTTGAAGACACACAGAGTGCTGAACAGCCAACAACCTCTAGAGCACAGTTATATCCTTCCACTGAGTAATGTAAAGTGCTACTCCAATAAACTGGAGCCTCTGGCATGGTACCACAAAAGAAACAGGTATAGTGATGGAGAAAATCATCTTATAATGCAGAGCAATTCCTGTGAAGACCAGCAACCAGGGCGCAAGATGTCTTTTTGAACCACCAGCCTTCAATGTAAACTAATATCCATAACAAGCGGAGATGCACCCTTACAATGCACCATGGTTTGTCTGAAAATCTATAGGAAGGATGGGATTGAACAATGGATAAACCCACACCAGAGCTCCCAAGTGTATGATGATAGATGTAGTACAAGGTAGTCCTTACACACTTTAAAAGTGGTGGTGAGCTGAATGTTCAAATACAACCAGTGGTATAGAGCTGAATAGAGAGGGTCATACTTGTATCACCTATCCTCGTAATTTAGGGAAATTTGGAAATGATTTATATTGAGATAAACCATAACTAGAACCCACTATAGGTAACTCTACCTTTACTTTACAAAGCAAAACAAAAACACACCTAGATTTAGGAAGCACTTCAGCTACCAAAACACACAAATCCTTTTTTATTCTGGTTTCATTCTTAAATTTGAGTCTTGATTTCAGACTTTTTCATCACAATCAATTAGATCCCATCTTGTTTATTGACAACCAGTCAGAGAACACTTTTGCTGAACATTTAGGTGCCGATCACGATCCGGTAAAAACCGGGTACGAACCGTCGGTCGGAGCGTTTTCCCCGTCCGACTCGTACCCGGTCGTAAAACTTTACAAACATGGAATTACGATTCGCACGGAAACACCATTTCCGTACGAATCGTAAAAAACACCGACCGACGAAAACATACATACGAATGTGATCCGGGAATGCTGCGACGTGACGTCGGGACGCTTTCAGGCAGCGTTTCACGACCCAGGAATTACGATTCGAACCGACAGCAGTCCGGACGGCAATATTTTCACGGCACCCAAAAAGTGCCGGAAAAGCGAAGTACGGCGCGAATCGACCAGAGTAGGTGGCCCGGTACGCACCGTACCCCCCCCCCAGCCCCCGTACGTACGCGCCGACCCCCCCGTGTATGTACACCCGTGTACGTTCAAGTCAAACCCCCCGTGTACGTTCGAGTCAAACCCCCCCGTGTACGTTCGAGTCAAACCCCCCCGTGTACGTTCGAGTCAAACCCCCCCGTGTACGTTCGAGTCGAACCCCCCCGTGTACGTTCGAGTCGAACCCCCCCCCGTGTACGTTCGAGTCGAACCCCCCCCGTGTATGTTCGAGTCGAACCCCCCCGTGTACGTTCGAGTCGAACCCCCCTGTATGTACACCTGTGTACGTTCGAGTCGAACCCCCCTGTATGTACACCCGTGTACGTTCGAGTCGTACCCACACCCGTGTATGTACGGTGCGTACCCCCAGCGCGTACATACAGGGGGGTTCGACTCGAACGTACACGGGTGTACATACAGGGGGGTTCGACTCGAACGTACACGGGGGGTTCGACTCGAACGTACACGGGGGGTTCGACTCGAACGTACACGGGTGTACATACACGGGGGGGGGGGTCGGCGCGTACATACGGGGGCTGGGGGGGGTCGGCGCGTACATACGGGGGCTGGGGGGGGGTCGGTGCGTACATACGGGGGCTGGGGGGGGTCGGCGCGTACGTACGGGGGCTGGGGGGGGGGTACGGCGAGTACATGCGGGGGCTGGGGGGGGGGGGGTACGGCACGTACCGGGCACCTGTTTGGACGTCTCCATGGTTGTTATAGGAGTTCGGTGCGGACGGTCTTTTAACCATACGGTTGTACATTCGGACGCCCGGGACGGATCGTGATTCCCCGGTCGGACTTCGCTTTTCACGTTTGTACGGTAAATCGTACGAGGACGTGTCGGACACTTTTTCCGACCCGAGGACGTGTGGGGAAATATTCCCAATGCGATTCGTATGGTCTTTTTCCCATGCGAATCGTGATTGCCAGTTCGTACGGCACTTGTACGATTCGTACGGTAAAAAGACCGGATACGAGTCGCACGGGGAAATTTTTTACCGGATCGTAATCGGCACCTTAGTCTTTTTCAAGGTTTAAATATAAGCCGGTAAATTATGTGATGAATGGCTCTTTAAATGGTCCCATTTTAATGAGTAAATTAAACATTTAGGTATCTGGCGCAATGTTTACTCATAATATCCTCTGTGTGTCAGTTTGAATCAAGTTACTGTCTTGGTCCAACAAATTCCTTCTTTATAGTCAATTTAGAATATCACCCTTTAAAGGTTTGCTTATTTCTGAAGTATTTTAGACCTAGATATAAATTACTATTTAGATTCACCCAGGATTAGGCCCCAACATCTCCCTTCCTCAAGAGGTGTTTTTCCAATAACAGATGTATTTTGCTTTGTTACGACAGTCATACCAGGGAGTAGCTAGTTGGGTGAATTGAACAACACATAGATACATAGCACTGGACAAAATGTCTTCAATATTATCACCACTGTTCAATATATTCGGTTTTCATGCCTAGGACTAATCACTTTAGTGTTATTCACTGTTGAACTAATTTAATGACATAATTCATCTTCCTAGGATATCGTACAATATTACTGCAGACAGGGATGATTATTGTCTGTATAGGTATGACACCTTGTACCTCGGTAGGCAGGATAGGGTAGAGCAGAGATCCCAGAAGAACGTAGGTTCAAAAGTCATTTCCAAAGAAGTTGCCATCTAATCACCACATTTGACCTGGGACATATGACATGCTAGAACCAGTATTGGCCTTGCCCATGGTTTTAACCTTTTCCAGCAGCAATCAATGGAAATTCACTGACATGTAGAAAAAAAGAAAAGACTGAGACAAGCTGTGTCCTATAAACCATTGATGGCTTGACAGTTCTGTGCTTGGAGTTAGTCTGGTGCACTTTGCTACCACTTCAAGATCGCAATTTTGCAGATCCAGTCTGACAATTTATAATTAATAATTCATCCTTCATAGTTTCTATCCAGATGCAAGGGCCGAAGTATCAATTAAAAAGCATATTTTCAATATACACCTATGAACAGCTTATAGTCCAGGAACAAATGTAGAGTACCTTCTGGATACCTTGCTCACTTGCGGGCATGCATAGATTTATTTGACCTACTCAAAAACAAATCAAGAAAACAATACATTTGATTTAGCATTATTTCCTCAGAAATGCCACATTGTGCCTGCCAGAGAAAGCTGTAGGATATCTTTAAAAAGCTACTTGAAGATTTCAATATAAGAAATCTCTTCTCGAGTATGTCTAGCTAATCTGCTACTTCCTGAAGCTTTGGACAAGCAAAAGTGGGAGGTGAGGATACTATACATTTCAGATGACTCCAATAGAGCAATTGTCTTTTTTTTCCACTGGATCACGGATGTCTGGCTGGAGCCAGTAATGATAATGCCAGTAATAATGAATGGGGCATTACAGATCTCTTTATTGGGTTAGGACACTGATTCTTATTAATTAATGTATAGTGAAAGCGATCTCCCTTACTCACTTCTACCATTGCAAGAGATCATTAATGGTCAATAATGTCTGGGCACATGAATGCAGGAGAATACTGACAGTCTGGGCCTTAATGATTGAGTCGACTGGTAATCACTATGACAGGTCAGTAATGGCGGTCCCTGACTGGGGACATTGATGTAAAGGTACCTTTAAGCCCCCTACTACATAGGGACATTTATTGTTATTAATTATTGGGATTACTGAGATCCCTCACTGGATCAACCCATATTGTGTGAGGCCCATTTGGTCATTGCTGCTTGGGGACATTAATGCAAGGGGATATTTATGCTTATTACATACAGCCACATCTACATATTAATGGATAGGGCAACTATGATTTCTTATTGATTAGGCTACCAGATTGTCAAGGTGAGGGGAAATTCATAGTTATTAGCACAAGGTGTGGTATGTTTGAAGTCTAAGCAATCAGATAGTTCCCTCTGCTCACTAAAGCTACTTTTATATGGACACTCAGAGAAAATCCATGGGCTACCAGCTCCTAGTTAGTTGTTCCAGTATTGTCGGGCTGAATAGCATCCTAGAGCCTCTTTCCCAGGGCATCTCTCAAATGGTCTTCACATCCACAAAGAGAAACGAGGTCTCGAAAACTGTCTTCAGTCTTGTGGGGCTACTATGTCTCTCCATAAGCATCCTGTGGTGCTCCTTCGCCTTTCGGTTTCCACTTAAGCTTATGTTCCAATATGTGTTCAGCCATTTTATGTGTTGTGTGTAAAAGTGATATCTGTACTCTATACTTGCCTGTTTGAGAAAACAGAATCTCCGAGAGAAGTTGTGCGAGATGTTGAAGTGCAGATGTCCCACCAAGACTTTCAACATCAAGTACAGACAGAATACTATGGAGACAGGTTAGGGCTCTATATTGCAAAGTATTCATTCTGTGAAAAAAAAAAAGAACGTTTATTAATGCACAAATGTCTAGCAATACATTTACTTTGAATGTATAAATGCCAAAATGTTTTCAATAGTTTATTGGATTTTTACACTTATAAAAAGCTTAATGATTATACAGAACAAGACATTTGGAATAGAAAAAAAATAAAAAACACAACAAATGACCGCTGCTTTGATAATCAATAAACTGGACCACGACAACTTCAAAAAAGGAAGTTACCAAAATGCAGCTGGTAGAGTCCAAGTGGGTTTTAAAATCAGCCCTTACCCTGGAAGCGGATGTTAGTTCCTGGTCAGGTATAAACGCGAACTCATGCACATGCTTGTAATAGTCTGCCCTCCTACACCACTGAGGTTAACAATGCTATATATACACACACACACACACACACACACACACACACACACACACACACACACACACACACACACACACACACACATCATAGTGGCAACAAAAACAATTGATTGTACAAAATGGTGAAAGCTATAAGGCTGGAAGTTCTTAAATGGGCTTGACCACAAATAAGACTAAAATAAAAGTGCATTTAAAGAAAAATAGCCATTCAAAATGACTGCAAACGGGAATTGCAGATAAGTGACATAGCATATAAAGAAAACATAAAGCAAAAGGTACATGACACTAGATGAGAAAAAAGCAAAAATGCTTATAATGAAAGAAAGAAACGAGTAACTGCAAGTGTAACAATGTGAGAGGGACAGTGTCAGCTAGGGGTGGGACTAAGAGGAGAGTACAGGGGGACATCCGCTTAGAGAAAACATACATTATCCAATTTGAATGTTGGAGAGGCAAGTGGTAGTCTTCCAAATTAAAATGCATATTATGTATTAACAACATTCACTGAATGATAAAAGAAACTGGAAGAAAAAAAGTTGTGACATTTCTACGGCTACTTTTTTGAGATTACTACAGGGATTAAGTATTTGACTTAATATTAAAAAGAAAAATTATTAGATAACTTTTTGTACACTTATGTTTTTTTTACATACAAACTATTTTGAAAGACACCATATACATTCATTGGCCCAGATCTGTATGCCATTACCTTGCGCAGCAAACCTTGGATTATGCATGGTCTTAAAATCCAAGCAATACCATCTCTGGGTCAGGAAAGCCTCCGCCCACACCTGGTATGAATAAGCACAGAGAGTGCTCACTTCACTGTCGGCACATATCTAAGAAGTCTAACATAACATTAAGTCCAGGTTCTAATTGTAAACTCCAGATTTCCACTTGAAGTTAAAATGCTGTACATCGTCCTTCTTAATTTATGCATTCTTTAAGGCTGCTCGCGCCACAATAATGAAAGGCAAATCTAGTGAATTTTGCTTTAATATACATCAATAAAAATATATATTTTTTTAAATCAGTAAATATGCTGCCTTTCTACTATTAGCGATCCAGTTTTAAAGAATTACTGACCTAAAGAATTCCGAGAACTAAGGAGCAAGAAATACCATCTGCTGTTCCTCAGTTAATCTCAGAATACCAAATCTAAATATATAGAGTCCCACTGGGGAGAGTTGAGGAACTATGGTCAAGAGCACTCTACCTTCAAACACAATGAAAAAAATAACGCATGGTACCCAACATTATAAGAAAAGCCCAAGAGTTCATTGGTGACATAGGCTTAGGAAGTGGCGAGCATCAAGGGAGACTGGAAGGAAAAGGGTCTGGCTCAATTCAGAAAACACCGAAGTCCTCATCCTGCTCCATCCTGCCTGGGACGACTCCTGGTGGTTTGCAGCACTCAGAACCCCCGTTCCCCAACAAAACCTCTACATCATCCTAGACTCCTCCCCCTCAATGAACCCCCAAATCAACGCTGTCTCATCCTCCTGCTTCCACATGCTCTGCCTGCTTCAGAAGATTTTTAAGTGAATCCCCACCAAGTCAAGGAAAACAGTCACCCATGCGCTCGTCAGCAGCAGACTACTACAGCAACGCACTCTACGCCGGCTCCACCCAAAAACTCCTAAAGAAACTGTAGAACATCTAGAACGCTTTTGCCAGACTCATCCTGAACATCCCCCGCCACAGCCACATCACCTGTCACCTGAGAAACCTCCACTGGCTCCAGTTCAACAAAAGAATTGCCTTCAGGCTCCTCGCACAAAGCCCTCGACAATGCTGGACCTGCATACCTCAACCACCGCCTCTCCTTCTACACATCCACCAGACAGACATCTCCACTCCGCCCAACTGGCCCTGGCCACCATCCCACGGATACACAAGACCCGGCTGGAGGAAGATCCTTCTTCTACCTCGCTGCGAAAGACCTGGAACTTCCAGCTTCTACATCTCAAGCAATCACCGTCACTGCCTCAATTCAGAAAGGACCTGAAGAACTGACTCTTTGATTGAACCGCAGAACCTCCGCCCCACTCTCCATACATCGACTGATTTGTGTTTTGTTTATTCTGAATTGCAGGTTTTGCACTTTTAATCAAAAAAGTGATGTAAACAAACATTTCCACAATAATTATTTGCATAATACCAGCACAGCATCTCCTTTGTTCAGCAATTTCAGGTGTAGTTCAGTTTCCAACATATATCAGTTTCTGTTACATTGTTGCATGTGTCAGCCATGCTCACCTCATTACCTCACACCACTGAGCCCAGCATTTACAACCTTACGCACCATTCACCTGCAGTCTGGCAACTCTGATTAATCAACACATCCTTCCCTCAGCTCACCCCATTTCTGCACATCTAACCAGCTTCTTTTCAATACTCTGAGCACCTGGTTCATTCCTAAGATACTGCATTAGTGAGGATTTAGGAGTAACTCCTATCACTAAGGGATTAAATGGTACTTTTGACAAGGCTTCACTGTATGCCTTCCTTTTTTTAAGCACCAATTTAAGACCAAATTACCATAAAAACTAACTGAAGGCATGAAAACCATGCCAAATGATGCTTCAAGGCAGCAATAAAACGCAAAAAAACAAAACAAAAAAAACACACTAGTGTGCCATTGCGGCCTGTCAGATCCTAGAGCTGGGTACTCAACAGCAAAGGCACTTTGTACTTACTTGCCTCATGCTTATAAAGCCCTGCTTATAAAATGTGAACATGCTTCAAGCCGAAAGCAGAGTAAAAAACACTAATTGAAGCAAATTAATATAGTGCATAAGCCTTATTAAAACTAACTCTAATTTTTTGCAACACTTAATGTTGGCTACTTGAGCAGACTATAAAATGTGCCACCGCAAAAGTGCAGACAGTAATCATGGAATAGTTTTGCAAATTGAAATTTGAAATACATTTTAATTTGTATTAAATTATCAAGAGTATGGTTGCAAGATGCTGCAGTGAGGTTACTGAAGGCATTTTTGAATGATCACTTAGGATTACATTTGTTCAGGTCTGGGTTAACTGGGTTTGGAAAAGGAGATATACTTATGTGGGCAAAACGAAGCAAAACCGGAGCTTTGGAAGATGGATTAAAATCCAATAGATGAGATCCATAGTCAGTCCGGCTCTAATAATCTGAATGCCATTTAAGTAGTAAAAATCGGCCTGAAGAGCGAGGAAAACTTAAATTGAGGTTTAGTGACTTATTTATCTACTGCACAGTGGACTGCTGTAGTATCCATACCATTGAGAGATTTGGAACATACTTCCGGCACCCCTCAAAGAGCCTTCAGCTCAACTGAATTGTGATTTTCAAATAACGTAGAAAATATTAGACAAGAGACCTTAAAGGTGTAAAATGCTGCATGCTACATATAAGGCGTCATTTTAATTAACCTGAAAGAGAATTCAATTGTAATTATGGCCAACAATGGGTATCTTGTGGCCGCAGCGTAACTGTCTCCATGACACACATGACTCCGAAGACTATTTTGTAACTTTTTTTCTAGAATGAGTAAACACAAAAACTGGGATTATGCACATTTAATATCAGGTATTAAAACAACTGTAGAAGTGCACTGCCTTAACTTAATGTCTAGGGTTAGCCGATTACAAATCAGGAAATACAATTTTAAAAAAATAGCGTACAGTCTCTCCTGAGGAGTAAGCATAATTGCAGCAAAAAGAATTTGTGTGGCACTGTATAGTTTTTTTCTACTTTGAAATGCTCAAACCTCTGCCATCAAAACTTGTGAAGAAGGAATATCACATTAAGAGCAGTATCTTTGCCTGGCTTCAAAGGTTTTCCAGATTGCATAATCAACCCATTATTTACTGTCCCAACTATACAATATCAAAATTGTATATGTAGAATACATTTCGAAGCATCCACGACCAGGCTGCATGACTGGGTGAATTTATGAAACTCACAGCACCTTCCCTTATGTTCAAGGTCCTCTGTACCATCAAAGTTATGGCACAACCAGCTTTAGTCAACTGCACATGCTACACCTCACTCCTTCCCCCTTTCTCTTAAGTTTTCAGCGCTCCAAGCAAACATGATTTTGTAAAAGATTTAACTGTTGCTTTATGATGGTCATTTTAATTAGCTACCCATTATTATTAGGATTGCTTAAAAAAAGGAAAGCGTTCTTACAATGTTTTGGGCACAGTGGACTTTGTGGGGGATAAAACACAAAAACAATACAGTTTCCTTTCATAATCATAAAACTGAACAAAGAAGTTATGCAACTAAGTATATAATTCAACACAAGTGATTAAAATATCTTACTTTCTAATTAATACCTTCCAAGAGGGGCTCTTCGCGCATACACCTATGGCAGTGCTGTTTGGGAAGGAGGTTTTTTCCACAATCTTAAAAATGAAAGATAGAAAACCAGTAAATGACTGGAGAATCTGCTCTTCTTGCATGCAGCACAGTAGCATTAACCATGTCAGTCAGTCGATCACCACACATTATGGAATTTCTAACATAAAAGTGGTGTTGGAGTCCATGAGATGACTTGCTTGGGATGTTCAAAGTGCAAAGGAGGAGAGGTGGTAAGGAAAAAGTTAACACCATGGGACAGAAGCTATGTTAAGAACAGCTATTCAAGCATTCGCAGAATTTGAAGCAACATAAATATTTGGCTCTGGTAACACTTTAAAGAGTATTTTTCTCAATGGCCAATAGTACTCCTTCCACGGGTGGAAGCATTTGGCCTGTGAAATAACAAGGATGGGCAATAATAGGGAAGGAAAACCTCATTTACGACATGTTGCCATACACCCTCTATACATTCTGAACATCTCCAATAACATTCTAGTCCAGTAGCCTACATTTTGTTATCAAAACACTAGGTAAGTGAGAAGTAAAGCTGTTTAAGAGTGGTACTAATGTGTTTGTTTCAAGTCAATCATTCCAAGAGCTGTATTTTTGTAAACTAATTACAACGTCCTTAATTTGCTTGTTGGACAAGTATAACATTGAGAGATGGAATTATCAAGTTAGGATGGCATGTTCTAACTAAGAATGTAGGTTTTATGTCTAAAAAGGAAAGATTAAGTTACGTAAACGTTTCTCCTAAAAGGCACTTATTTACCACAGTTTCTTGGCAAAAAAAACTTAAACCCAATAAACTACAAAGTGTTGAAAGCCCAAGAAAATAAAGTGGTCAGTGTTAAGGGCACATTCTACTACTGGGCATGCAGCTATGTCTTTTTATTACCAATTCCTGAATGCAATAAGACAGATTTCTCTGCTAATATTTAGTAGTAAAAAAATTGCAAATGTCATTTACAATATACATGGACATAGTAAGGAAAATGCTACTTACCAGTATGCATCTGTTCTTGGCATGTAGAGCTGCAGAATCTCACACTGTGCATAGATCGCCATCTGGTATTGGGCTTGAATGCTTTCACCTTCTTGTTGTCTTGGAAGAAGTCTTTGTAGTCACGAGATAGGAGACTCCTCCCTTGGACGATAGAGCGCATGGGCATCGACTCCATCCTCAGATTGTTTTTCGCCATGATGGGAAATGATGGAGTTAGTAAGAAACGGAAAGATGTCCATGTGAATGTATCTAAATAAGATAACACTGGCACAGATACAGGTTCCGGGGAGGTGGGTGGGCGTGTGAGATTCTGCAGCTCTACATGCCAAGAACAGATGCATACTGGTAAGGAGCATTTTCCGTTCGAGGCATATGAGCTGCAGAATTCACACTGTGCAGAGACAGTAAAGCAGTGTCTCCCCTAGCAGTGGTCACCTGTATCCGTTGCAGTGGTTTGAAAAAAGTGTTTTAAGAACAGCCTGGCCTATTCAAGCGTGTTGCTTCGCCTGCACATCTACACAATAGTGATTGGTGAAGGTGTGTGTGGTAGACCACGTTGCTGCCTTACATATGTCTTCTAGGGGAATGTTCCCTAAGAATGCTATGGAAGTCCCTAGTTTGCGTGTTGAGTGCGCTCTAGGGGGAATTGTTAATGTGCGTTTAGCTTTGTGGTAGCATATTTGAATGCATTTAACTATCCACCTGACAATTCCGGCTTTGGAAATGGGATTGCCTTTATGAGGGAGATAGAAAGCTACAAACAATTGGTTTGTTTTCCTGAAAGGTTTAGTCCTATCAATGTAATAATCTTATAGAGGAGTATGCTAGATTGCACCTTTGTAGATGCAGCAAATAGCAAATGATGTTCTGAATAGAAGCATCTAGAGGATCAATTTTGTTGTTATTGCAGTAAATGACGGATCTTTTCCATTTAGCTGCATAGCAAGCTCTAGTAGTGGGGCGTCTGGCTTCTTTAATAATGAAGCAACATAAATATCTGAACCTGACGAACTCCAGTTTGAGCACTGAAGAAACCGCTGTCCTGAACAAGGGCCTTGGGTTTGTGCCAACCGCTTACCTGGATAAATTCCAGTTATGCTGCAAATTGAGCGAATTCTTCCAAAAGATTTGAATAGAAAACATTCTTCATGAATAAAGAACCACAAACGGAGGATCAAAACCATACCACTCTATGTTTAAAATCAACCTTTTGCCCGCCCTAGTCAGTGATGCCCCCGGAGGTGATAGCCTTTGAGGAAAGCGTATCCAAGGAGATTGAGGACTTACCTATGAAGACAGGCACGTTCGACAACCTTAACAAAAGAGAGAGTGAGAGAGGCCATGAAAACTCTGAACTTGAGAACTGACATCGTAATAAAACCAGCGGACAAAGGGGGAGCAACGGTAATACAAAGCTCCACCGCTTACAGAACAGCGTGTATGAGTCTACTGGCAGATACCAAGTATTGCAAGCCTATTATGAGAGACCCAACAACATGACTCAAAAGGATAATAAGTACCATATCCACATAAGTATTGGCTCGAGAATGGATAACGAAAAAAGAACACGAGTTCCTGAATCCAGAAGCTCCACGAGTACCGGTATTTACACAATACCAAAAATCCATAAAGACAAAATCCCACCACCTGGGAGACCCATCGTGTCCGGGATTGGTTCCCTTCTGGAACCTCTTTCAAAATATACCGACTGGTTCCTCAGACCTCTAGTGACTCGTATAAAATCATACGTACAAGACACTAATCAGCTGCTTAATCTATTAACTGACGTCGTATATGACCCTACCCATAACATCTTGGTATGCCTTGACGTGGAAGCTCTCTATACGAGTATTCCACAAGAAGAGAGCATTAGGGTCATAGAGAATCTTCTCCAACAGGAAGAGTGGAATTGGGACGCCCCAGTCAGTTGGGTAATCACATTGATGAGCCTCGCCCTGACAGAAAACTTTTTCAGATTTGATGGCCAGTTGTTCTTACAGGTCCACGGAACTTCGATGGGCAGCACGTTTGCGCCCAGCATAGCGTGTGTGTACATGGGCCAGATGGAACAACAACAAGTGTGGACCCCCAATCCATATTCCAGTAACATCAAAAAGTGGTGGCGCTATATAGATGACATTCTGGTCATATGGGAAGGTGACACTGCTACCCTAAAAAACGTCTTTGTTTGGATAAACCAACTCAATCCACATTTAAAGTTTACTATGACTCACAATAGAGAACGGGTCTCCTTCCTAGATATAAAGATCTGCGCCAGAGAGGGGGCTCTGTATATCTCACTCTACACAAAACAAACTGATAAAAACAGCCTACTGCACTTCGGGAGTGCTTATCCACGAGCCCCGAGAGAAAACCTCCCTGTAGGGCAGATTTTGGGTAGTCGCAGGAACTGCGCTGATCTAAATTACTACAGAGCTGAAGCAGATATTCGGTCCAAAAAATTAGAGGAGAGCATATCCCAAAAGGATCACTGAACGTGCTAAAAAGCGATCTCGTAACACCACGGGAGAGGCCCTACTGGAGTCCTATCCGAGAGAAGAGAAAGAGAAATTGATCTGTGTGACGACGTACAATGCATCTTATAATTATATCAAGAGGATTATAAACAAAAAATGGTCCGTTCTGACCTCTAATAAACTCAATTTTGAGAAACCTAGGTCTTCATTCAGAAGGAATAAAAGCATAAGAGACTCATTGATGCATACGGACTTCCGGAACACCAACATAAACGGACAGCCAACACTCTGGAACCAAAAACCAGTTACAGGCCACTACCCCTGTGGATCGTGCGTGGTATGCCCCTTAACCGAACACACTAATAGATCTAGGCATGCACCACGCATGGGAACAACAAACGCACACGAATTGTAACAGCGAGAAAGTAATTTACTTGATTAGGTGCCCGTGCAACCTCATGTATGTGGTGATGACAGGAAGAAAAGTGAAGGTTCGCATCAGCGAACATAGGAGTACTATAAGACACGTAATCACAGCAACAAAACTAACAGCCCACTATGTTGAAAAGAAACATACAGACCTGGACCTATGGTGGACAGTGATTGAGAAGGTGAAGGGAGAGGGTGACATCACAAGGACTCTTTTGGAACGCGAACAACAGTGGGTATACAGGCTCAAAACCCACGTCTCAGGAGTGAATGACTCCATACCATAGAACCAACTTAACAGGAATAGATAGTCTAGATACGCATATTATGTGACATTAGATCCCTCAAAGCCTTTTTATCATATCCACGGATTCGACCCAGGCAAATATTTTTAAAAATCAGTGGTATGTGGTCCTAGGGCACAGCACACACGTCTTATACCTAGCAGCAGGGTCCGTATAAATACATGACGAGTCATGATTGTTAAAGTTGCTTATCCCATTACCTATATATAACCTACGGTAATAAGACAAACCAACAGGAAAGGGTTATTCTCTATTTGGATGTTACTATCAGCCGGAGGGCACTCCTCCGTTATGGTATTATGATCCCAATTTTAAATATAAAGTCTTAGTACTCCCAACGTACCAAAGAAAAAATAAGTACACGATCTATAATGGTAATGTTTGAACTATATCCCATTCCTTGGAACATACATGTACGCTAGTCGGACAAGTAGATTGAAAAGGTTTAAATATTGGTTTCTCCTAAACTAGCTCACATTCCAAGAATAACTATAGCTTCAAACTGCGTCAGGGAGCTGATTTCACACAGACTGGTCCATTTGTTGGGCAGTTTAGGTCGCGTTCCGCCAAGAAACTACATTTCCCATCACCCCATGGTCTAGGGAGCGACCCGCAACTGGGGCCACGTCCACCGTGAGAATTCCCAGGGGGCCACAGCAAGATGCTGTGATGTAATGTAATCACGCAGACAAGGCAGAGGGCATACCTACGCGGTTACAGGAAATTCGTTTCCTTTCAAAATGGGGCTGTCCGACATAACAGCAGCTGGGACCCAACTCAAATAGATAAGACAGCGGGACAAGACCCTTGATGGCGTGAGTAATCACTGTAGAAGAGGCGCGATACAGGTATGAGTCGGCACGTTACCGCAAAAGCAGTGGGACGGCTTGATTTCAACTCACATGTGTTCTCCGTTGGTTTGTTTTTATTTTTTCCCCCCTTCTCCTTCCTTCTTCTTTTCCATTACCAGCGGTGCCATTTACATTACGCGGCACCCGCAATCTCAACATGCCTTGTGGAACCCATGCATTTTTATACCTCAGGGTCTGACTACAGGACTACCCCACTAACTGAGGTCCAGGGTGAAGTGGAACCTCTCCCAAATTGGGGTAAGAAGTGATATTGGAGTGAGATGGATGAGTGATTGACATGGCGATTTTTAACGGCAAGATTGTATGTGAGCGTTCGACACTAGAGTTTTACCTAATTTTGCACACACTAGTGTTTCGAAAGATGGTAGGATGCGACAAGTTGCCGCCCCCACACGGGTATACACAGATATGAGTGTACAATAGAACACACACATCTAGTAGGAGTACAATTGATGATGGGGTCAACATCAGAATGTAATTTCAATGGGATTATGGCACAAATGCACGATACACAACCATGCATATTTTGAGTTTACGATACCATGGTGGTTATTTTCGTTGTTTGTGTTGTTTTGCAGATGGAGTGACGACACGTTGCATAATAATAGATAAGGAGCAGCTACCTGCCCTTAATAAATCGTGTAGGGAAATTCCCTTATCTCCACTCTACCAGGGGGTCACAGTTTTTCCCCTGAAGGAAGTCCAGCACCCTTTACGGGGCACCAGTGGACTGAACCATGTTGGCAGTAGGGTCCTAGGACCATAATATCCCACACAACCATATTCCTTTAACTTTTTAATATCCCTGCCAGATCCAAGAATAAAGAGAAACTGGGATCGGAGAGGAGTTTTAAATCTTTATCCCCCTCTGGCCCAAAAAAATCTTCTAAGAGCTCCCCGAGATATGGTTGAGCCCACCCTGACTTTTAGGCGTCAGGGTGTCCCGATGATGAAGCATGACACCACTAGGGCGTGTGAGGGATTATAAAACAAAAGGAGTTGCCTCCTTTCTAACCCGAAGGTGACGCACTATCCTAGCTTCACGTAGGGACATTCCACCAGTATCAACTCAAGTCTTACAGTGATCCAGGTCCCCCGGATCAACAACGAGGAGTACTTTTTGTGTAATAGTTTCTTTAATAATGCTCATATAGTCGGGTGGGAGGTTGAGGTAACCGAACTCTAGAACTTCAGGAGCCAGCTCGCTAGATTTAGTTCTTCTGGGTCTGGGAGTCTGATCTCTCCATGGTTCTGCGTCAGCAGCTTTGGGGAGAGACGTAGTTTTTGGTCTGGAAGTACTGAGAGTTCGAGGAGTGTTGTGAACCATGGTTGCCGTGCCCATGTGGAAGCAACCAGGATCATCTTGAGGAACTGTTGTTTGAGCTTGCGTACTCCTAGTGGAATGAGTGGGAGTGGTGGAAAAGCGTACACAAATCTGCCTGACCAGTTCATCCATATCGCATTGCCCTTGGACAACGTGTGTGGGAACCTGGCAGCGAAGGTTGGGAATTTTGTATTTGTGGGGAACTGATCTATGTCTGGGTGGCCCCCGCATGTGGAAAAAGGGCTGAAGGACTTGCGGATGAAGTTCCCGTTCGTGTATCTGCTGAGTCCGACAACTTTACAGATCCGCAATCGGATTGTTCACTCCTGGAAGATGTTCTGCCCGAAGATATGTTCTATGGAATGGCCCATCTCCATATGCTTTGCGCGAGATAAGACCGCTGCAAAGAATGTGGCCCTCCTTGTTTCTGTATGTAATACATTCCTGTCATATTACAATGCGGACTAGGACAGTCTTGTTGAGAAGATGTGCTTGGAATGACTTTAACGCTAGAAATATTGCCATTAATTCTAGGTGATTGATGTGGAGCACTTTTTGTTGAGTGGTCCACCTGCCCTGAATTGTGTAGTTTAGGAGATGGGCTCCCCAGCCGGTGAGTGATGCGTCCGCTGTTAGCACCATCTGTGGAACTGGGTCTAGAAACAGCCGCCCTCTGGAAAGGTTTTGTGTGTTCCACCACTGCAGAGAGTGATGTGTGCGGCTGTCCACCAACACCAGATCTGTAAGTTGACCTTGAGCCTGGTTCCACTGATGTGCTAAGCATTCCTGTAAAGGGCACATATGAAGTCTTGCATGAGGCACAATGAAAATGCAAGAGGCCATCATTCCTATGAGCTGCATAAACACTCGAGCTGGGAGAGAGGGTTGGGGTTGTAATTGTGATGAGGGTTTGCATACTGTTATCCTGGCTGGGTTGGGGTATGCTAGAGCTTTGGAAGTGTCTATTGTGGCTCCTAGATACGAATGAATGTAGGAGGGCTGAAGGTGCGATTTGGTGTAGTTTTATGTGTACCCCAAGTCTTGTAGTAGCTGAATTGTTTGGCAAGCGTGGTGAACACACTGGTTGTATGACTTGGCTTTCATTAGCCAGTCGTCCAGGTAAGAAAACACATGGATCTGCTGCCTTCGCAGGTGTGCTGCTCCTACTGCAAGACACTTTGTGAATACCCTGGGTGCTGTGGTGACTCAGAATGGGCGAACCTTGAACTGATAATGTTGGCCGTCGACTGTAAACCTTAAGATATTTTCTGTGAGCAGGGTGTATGGGAATATGGAAGTAGGCGTCCTTGAGGTCTAACGTGGCAAGGAAGTCGCCTTGTTGAAGTAGTGGAAGGACTTGTTGAAGAGTGATCATGTGGAAATGATCTGATTGCATGTAGAAATTGAGAGGTCTGAGGTCCAGTATTGGTCTGAGAGTCCCATCTTTTTTGGGGGATTAGGAAATACAGG
Source organism: Triturus cristatus (assembly GCF_964204655.1). Classification (NCBI taxonomy): domain Eukaryota; kingdom Metazoa; phylum Chordata; class Amphibia; order Caudata; family Salamandridae; genus Triturus; species Triturus cristatus. The sequence continues at coordinate 519,880,956 of NC_140595.1, read as the reverse complement.
GAGTAGACCCCTGTTCCTTGATGCTCTATGGGGACTGGCTCTATTGCCTGCTTTTGAAGCAGTGAGAGAACCTCTTGTTTGAGGAGCGCGAGATGTTCTGTGGACATTGGACGCTGTTTGGGCGGTATGTTGGGGGGAGTTGCAGTAAGTTCCAGGCAGTAACCATACTGGATAATTTGTCTTACCCACCTGTCTGTGGTGATGGAATTCCTGACAGGTAAGAACTGTGAGAGTCTCCCTCCGACCGGAGTGGAATGGTCTGGAGTGAAGTCACCTTTTGTTAGTGGGAGAGGCGCGTGTGTTGTTACCACAGCCTCTTCCCTTGTTGTTATATCCCCTGTACCCCCCTCTAAAATATCCCCTGCTGGGAGATGTTTGAGTGGGGTTTTTATAGGAGGAAGAAGCAGGGTCTGTACTGATGGTTTTAGATGCGCCTCTATAAAAGGAGCGGCGAAAGGAGCCTCGTGTAGATGGAGACTGTAATGCTCCCATAGATGTTGCAGTCTCCGTGTCTTTTTTAATTTTTTCTAAAGCTGTGTCCACAGCCGGGCCAAAAAGTTGTTCTTTATTGAAAGGCTGATTCAGGATAGTAGTTTGCACTTCCTGTTTGAACCCAGAAAAGCGCAACCAGGCATGCCTTCGTAATAACACACTAGTGTTGATTGATCTAGATGCAGTATCTGCTGCATCAAGGGAACATTTAATGGATGTGTTAGTGATTAACTTGCCTTCCTGAATCAAGTCATTGGCTTTGGCCTTGTATTGGTCAGGCAAGTGCTGCATGAGGGTCTCAAGTTCGTCATAGTGAGCCCTGTTGTATCTGGCAAGTAATGCCTGTGCATTAGCTATCCTCCAGTGATAAGCTGCCTGGGAGGCAACTCGTTTGCCTGAAGTATTTAGTAATTTTGACTCTGTGTGGGGGGGAACAACCTTTACAACGCAACTTTTACAACGCACTACCTTTACAACGCTTTTTTACAACGCATAATCCATTACAACGCATGACATTACAACGCATGACACTACAACGCATTTTTAAAAACTACCTTTACAACGCATTCCATTACAACGCATACTACCATTACAACGCATACCATTACAACGCATAATATTACACTACACTATCCAACACTTACCCTACTGTTGCACCCCCTGGAGTTAGAATAGTAATTTTTACCCCTATACTATCCAACACTTACCCTACTGTTGCACCCCCTGGAGTTAGAATAGTAATTTTTACCCCTATAGTATCCAACACTTACCCTACTGTTGCACCCCCTGGAGTTAGAATAGTAATTTTTACCCCTATTCTATCCAACACTTACCCTACTGTTGCACCCCCTGGAGTTAGAATAGTAATTTTTACCCCTATACTATCCAACACTTACCCTACTGTTGCACCCCCTGGAGTTAGAATAGTAATTTTTACCCCTATACTATCCAACACTTACCCTACTGTTGCACCCCCTGGAGTTAGAATAGCAATTTTTACCCCTATACTATCCAACACTTACCCTACTGTTGCACCCCCTGGAGTTAGAATAGTAATTTTTACCCCTATACTATCCAACACTTACCCTACTGTTGCACCCCCTGGAGTTAGAAAAGTAACTTTTACCCCTATACTATCTAATACTTACCATTACAACGCATAATATTAAATTGCATTTAAGGTATGCGTTGTAAAGGTATTATGCGTTGTAATGGAAATGCGTTGTAAAGGTAGTTTTTAAAAATGCGTTGTAGTGTCATGCGTTGTAATGTCATGCGTTGTAATGGATTATGTGTTGTAAAAAATGCGTTGTAAGTGCATGCGTTGTAAAAGTGTGCGTTGTAACGTCATACATCCCTGTGTGGAGGTGGAGCATCACAGAGGTTTGAGAGTTAGCACGCTTCCTAGCATTGGACACTACGAGGGAATCTAATGGGAGTTGTCCTTTAATGTAGGTGGGATCATTAGGGGCGGGTTTATATTTTTAATCAATCCGAGGATTGAGAATTCTGGTCCTGACTGGGTCTTTGAATACGTCTGGAGCATGTTTGATGACACCTTTGAGCATGGGCAGTGTTTGTACGGTCTTTTGTGACTGTGCAAAAGTGTCCAGTAGGAAGTCTTTCTCTGTTGGGTGTGAATGCATTTGGACGCAATGATATTGAGCAGCCTCATCAATAAGCTGACTAAAGAACAAGTTACTTACCTTCGGTAACGATGTATCTGTAAGAAACATTAGTTAGTTAGATTCCTCACCTTAGAATATCCCCAGGCGTCAGACTGGATCCGGAAGATTTTTCGTCAGCAATACCCCTTGCGCGTCGCTAGGCGTCGTCTGCGGCTCCGCGTCCGTCGTCGGCGTCGGAATGACGTCGGAGTACTTAGACGCCGCCCTCGCGCACTGACGTCAGTTCTTGTACATAGCCTTCCGCGCCAGGAACGCAGAGCCATGCAAAGACCGACACTGGTGCCAAAAATAAAATCTAGGGGCCTGAAAAGGATAACCTTAACCCTAGATGTCGGTTCGCAGAACGGGGAGGATGGGTGGGTCGGTGAGGAATCTAACTAACTAATGTTTCTTACAGATACATCGTTACCGAAGGTAAGTAACTTGTTCATCTGAAAGAAACACGTTAGTTAGATTCCTCACCTTAGAATAGATACCCAAGCAATACCAACCCCGGTGGTGGGTCTGCGAACCAAGATCACACCAGAAAGTCCTGGAGGACAGAACGGCCAAAGAAGCCATCCCTCCGGACTTGGCTGTCAAGGCAATAATGCCTGGCAAACGTGTGTAGCGAAGCCCACGTCGCCGCCTGACAGATGTCCTGCAAAGGGACTCCCCGTCCCAAAGCAGTAGTAGCCGCTGTGGCCCGAGTAGAATGGGCGCGCAGCCCAACAGGAGGGTCCTTTTTTGCCAAAGAGTAACAAATTTTGATGCACAAAACGACCCACCGAGAGATGGTCCGTTTGTGCACAGCTTTCCCCTTCTTAGCACGCACCCAACTAAAAGTTGGTCGTCCACCCGGAACTGCTTTGTGCGGTCCAAATAAAAGGAGAGCGCACGTTTTGGGTCCAGACGGTGGAGCCTCTCTTCCTCTTTGGAAGGATGCGGAGGCGGAAAGAAGGTGGGCAAGGTGACAGACTGCCCAAGATGAAATGGAGTCACTACTTTCGGAAGAAAGGAGGGACGAGGCCGAAGGACAACCTTGTCCGGATGAACAGACAGAAAAGGAGGCTTTGAAGATAAAGCCTGGAGCTCACTCACCCGTCTAGCCGAGGTGATGGCTACCAGAAAAGCAGTCTTAAGAGTCAGAAGACGAAGAGGACAATTGTGAAGAGGCTCGAAGGGAGCTCACATCAGGAATGTCAAGACCAGATTCAAGTCCCACTGAGGCATTACAAAAGGGACAGGAGGGAACGTATGAGTAATGCCTTTTAGAAAGCGTGTAACCACAGGGGACTTGAAAAGAGAAGGCTGATCAGGAAGCCGCAAGAAGGCAGAGATGGCAGCAAGATAACCTTTCAGGGTGCCCAGGGCAGAGCCCTGCCGGGCCAAAGAAAGAAGAAAGAGGAGAACCTCAGAAAGAGGGGCGGAAAGGGGATCCACAGCCTTTGCTGTGCACCATGCCACAAATTTGTTCCACCGGCAGGCATATACCGTCTTTGTGGAGGGACGCCTGGCTGCCAGAATGATATCACAGACTTCAGGAGGCAAGTCAAATGGCATCAACTGCCACCGCTCAATCTCCACGCATGGAGGTGGAGGCTGGACAGGTTCGGGTGGAGGACCGTCCCCTGCTGCTGCGACAGAAGATCCTCCCGAAGGGGCAGACGTATCGGGGGATCGGTCAACATACTGAGTAGCTCGGGATACCAGTATCTTCGTGCCCAATCCGGAGCCACCAAGATGACTTGGGCCCGGTCGTGCCTGATCTTCTTCAGCACTCTGGGCAGAAGTGGTATAGGCGGAAAGGCGTACAACAGACCGCAACTCCACTCGTGACGAAAAGCGTCGCCGAGCGAGTGCCGCCTTGGAAATTCCAACGCGCAGAACTGCTGACATTGCGCGTTCTCTTCGGTGGCGAATAGATCTAACCAAGGCTCTCCCCACTGCTGAAAGAGACCTTGCGCCACTTCAGAGTGCAGACGCCATTCGTGATCCATCATGCACCGGCGGCTGAGTTCGTCCGCTCTGGCGTTCAGAGAGCCCGCCAGATGTTGAACCACTAGGGCGACGCCCTGGTGTTCCAGCCACGTCCAGAGGCGCAGAGCCTCCTGACAAAGGGTCCACGACCCCACCCCGCCCTGTTTGTTGCAATACCACATGGCGGTGGTGTTGTCCGTGAACACCTGCACGACACTGCCCCTGACAGAGGAAAGGAAGGCTTTCAGTGCAAGTCGGATCGCTCTCAACTCCAACAGGTTGATGTGGAGACGAGACTCCGCCGGAGACCAGAGGCCTCTGATCTCCGCCTCTCCCATATGGCCACCCCATCCCAGGAGGGACGCATCCGTCACTACGACATGCTCCGGTTGGGGAAGGGAGAGGCTCCTGCCCATGACCCAATCGCGGTCCGTGAGCCACCACCGCAACTGCTGTGCAGTGCCCTCCGAGATCAAGACATGGTCGGACAGGTTGTCGTGATGCTGGGCTCACTGAAACTTCAGGTCCCACTGCAGAGCCCACATGCGCCGCCTGGCGTGATGCACTAGTAGGATGCAGGAGGCCATCAGCCCCAGAAGCCGCAACACTAGCCTGACCGAAACCCAGGACAGAGGCCGAAAGATAGGAATCAGGGCCTGAATATCCTGGACCCGCTGTTCCGGTGGATAGGCCCGGAACTGCGCCGAATCGAGAACCGCTCCGATGAAGAGGAGCTTCTGAGAGGGACTCAGGTGTGACTTCGGCACGTTGATGGAAAACCCCAGCAAATGCAGGAGATCCGCCGTAGTCTGGAGGTGGGAGACGACTGCCTGGGGCGAGCCCGCCTTCAACAACCAGTCGTCGAGATAGGGGAAGACTGGAACCCCTGATCTGCGCAGATGAGCTGCGACCACCGCCATCACTTTCGTGAACACCCGAGGGGCACTGGTGAGGCCGAAGGGGAGCACGGTAAACTGAAAGTGCTCTTGGCCCACTGTGAACCGCAGGTAACGCCGGTGGGCCGGCAGGACGGGGATGTGGAAATATGAGTCCTGCAAGTCCAACGCTACCATCCAGTCTCCGGGGTCTAGGGCAGCTAGAACCTGAGCCAAAGTCAACATCTTGAACCGTTCCTTCCGGAGGAAGGCATTGACGTTCCGAAGGTCCAAGATAGGGCGTAGGCCCCCTTTGCCCTTCTTGGGAACCAGAAAGTAGTGGGAACAACAACCACGACCTACTTCTGGACTCGGAACGCGCTCGACGGCCCCCTTGGCCAAGAGGGCGGAAACTTCCTCGTGGAGAAGATGCAAATGATCCCCCGAGATACGGTGGTGCTGCGGTGGCATGGCTGGAGGGGTCGTCTCGAAGGGGAGGGAGTAGCCCCTTCGGACGATTTGCAGCACCCACCTGTCCGATGTGATGGACCGCCAGTGGAGCAGGTGATGGCGAACTCTGCCGCCCACTGGCGTGGAATGGACCTGAAAGCTCGGACTAGGAAGGCTTTGAGGCGGATGCTGCCGGGGTGGATGTGGGCTGACCTAGTCGTCCTCCAGATCCGCCTCGGCGGAAACCACGTCCGCGACCGCGCGCAGGTTGGTTCTGCGGCTGGTGGCTAGGCGCACGTGAGGAGGCACCCCTTCCTTGGCCACGAAAAGGGCGAAAAGCGGAAGATTGCGACCGCGGAGCCGAGAGGCCCAAGGACTTGGCCGTAGCCCGGGAGTCCTTAAAGCAGTTCAGCGCACTGTCCGCCTTCTCGCCAAACAGGCGAGTGCCATCAAACGGCATGTCCATGAGAGTGCTCTGGACATCGCCGGAAAACGACGTGGACCGCAGCCAGGCGTGACGTCGACGCGCCACTGATGTAGAAATGGCCCTACCAGCGAGTCCGTGGTGTCAAGCCCACAACTTATACCATGTCGCTCGGCATCCCTCCCATCGGCCAGAGCCTGGGTAAGTCGTGTCTGGACCTCCTCCGGACACAGGGGCAGCGCGTCCTCCACCGCATCCCACAGAGAGTGGGAATAACGGTCCAAGAGACAAGCGGTGTTCAAAGACCGCAGGCCCAAACTAAGGGAAGAGAACAGTTTCTTGCCAAACTGCTCGAGTCTCTTGGAATCCCGGTCCGGCGGGGCGGTCGGGAAAGAGGATTGGGAGGTGGAGGCCTGGATAACCAGGCTCTCAGGGGTAGGGTGTTGGGACAGAAAACTGGGGTCGCCCGGAGCAGGGCGGTGGCGCCTGGCAACGTTCCTGTCCACAGGAGGAACTGTGGAGGGCTTGGACCAGGTGCCCTGTAGAACGTCAGTGAGGGCCTCATTGAATGGCAGCAGAGGCTCAGTGGAGCTTGCTGCAGACTGAAGCACCTCAGTGAGGACGTTCGTCCTCACAGCCACGGCAGGTAGCTCGAGCCCAAGGGCTGCGGCCGCCTTGCGCAGCACCACGGAGAAAGCAGCACCCTCCTCCGAAGCCACAGTCGGAGGAGAGATGAATCCAGTGTCTGGCGAGGTATCCAGACCACTGGCCTCCCCCAGTTCATCTGCCCAGTCCTGGGACTGGCGCCGGGCCCGGACCGGGAATAAACTGGGGCACGGCGTCGAGCGGAGTCGACGTCGGCGTCGGGGGTGGAACCGGAGTCGACGCCGGTGGAGGAGTGACAAGGTCAACCGGCGTCGACGGGGACTCGAGAACGGGTCCCTCGGGCGCTTGCGGCGTCGAGGCCGGAGCCGTCAACGGCGCCGGGGCCGGAGCCGCCGGCTGGCAAGGCAGCCCAGTCGGGTCCGCGGGGCCCGAAGGCGCACCAGCGGGCGCCGACGGCGGAGCCAGGTTCCTCATGGCCGAGAGGAAGGCACTGACTTCCGCCGGCGTCGCGTTAGTCCCAGGGACCGGAGGGTATGGGGACGGACGCGGCGCCTGCGGCTCCGCCGGAGCCGCGGGGGTGGAACCACCCTGACCCTCGACCGAGTCGCGCGACCGGCGAGGGGAGTCCGAAGAGCGAGGTTGCCTCTTGGACTTCTTGGAATGCTTCGACTTACCCGAAGACTTGGATCCCGACGACCGATGGTGACGTCGGCTGCGGCTCCGCGACCGATCCTTGGACCTCCTCCTGGACCGGGATCGAGAGGCGCGCGGAGCCGAGTGGCGAATCTCGAGAAGCTTACGGGACCGCTCCCGTCTAGCCTTCGAGGTCAGGGCCTTACAGTCCGAACACGACTCCGCGTCGTGATCTAGGCCCAAGCAGTAAAGACTCCGGCGGTGATGGTCCGTAACCGACATCAGTCGGCTACAGTCCGTACAGGCTTTAAACCCAGGCATCCTACCGGCACCGGTGTCGAGACTCGATCAAAAAGGATCAAAAAAGTTTGACAAAAATTGACTAAAGGGGTAGCTCTCCCGGATCTGTGCTTACTGGCGCAGAAAAAAGAAGAAGAACTGACATCAGCGCGTGAGGGCGGCGTCTAAGTACTCCGACGACGTCATTTCGGCGCACGACGCCGACGACGGACGCGGAGCCGCAGACGACGCCTAGCGACGCGCAAGGGGTATTGCTGACGAAAAATCTTCCGGATCCAGTCTGACGCCTGGGGATATTCTAAGGTGAGGAATCTAACTAACGTGTTTCTTTCAGATCCCAATGTTGTAATCTGGGACATTGTAGTCATCCCATGGATCTGGTGGTATGTTAGGGTCATCATCAGGATCAGTGAAAGGGTCATTATTTCCTCCCCCATCCCCTAGGTTATCATCATCCTGTGGTGGTGGTGAATATGGGGGAAGTATGGGAGAGTTTGGAGGAGAGATAGGCTTAGGAGGAAGAACAGGAGAAGAGGGTCTTAAGGGTGACGTTGCACAATCTCTTTTCTTCGCAGGCACCCCAGGGATGGGTGGGGTGTCCAATTTCCTCGTCTTGTGTGGAATGCTGACAATATGGCCTGTCTTAGGGTCCACATAGAGAGTTTTTTGTTTCGGATCGATGGGATCCGGCTGAAAAAAGTTCTTCCTCTTTGATGTTAGCTTTTGGCGCCGTTTTTTTCGGTTCCGAATGAGGTTTAGATTTCTGATCTTGAGCCTTAGAAGGGGTTTTTATGTCCTTCGGCTTCGGTGTTGCGTCGGAAATCTTTTTCAGATCCGAAGGTTTCCGAGGTGTCTTTGGAGCAGAGGCCTTTTGTTCTTTGGGAGCAGAGGCCTTTTTCGGGACCGCGGGAGTAGGATGTGTTCCCGCTTTCAGTGCAGACGATTTGTTTGGGGCGCCAGCATGCGGCTTGCTCGGTCCAGAGCTGCAGGAAGACTTCTCCTTTGTCTTCGGAGCCAGGGGCGGGGCTTCTGAAGTTTTTTCGGTCGCGACTAGGGCCTTCAGGTGAAGTCTTGACCGGAGCCTTTTGTTTTTGGGGTGGAGTTGGAAGAGGGGCAGTTGTACTCACTCTTTGACCTGCTTCAGATACTTATGTCGAGATCCTCCGAATCCTCTGCCACTGGAACGTCTGGGCCTTGATCGAAGATGTCCTCTGGCACCGGAGCAGCCTGTTGCACCATAACGTGACGTCGAGCCCGGCGATCATGGATAGTCTTCTTGGAACGGAAGGAGGTGCAGGCTTGGCAATTGTTCATCGTGCTCAGGGGAGAGACAGAGGTTGCAGACCTTGTGTTGGTCGCTGTGTGGGAATTTAGCTCCACACTGGGGGCATTTTTTAAATGGAGTCCTTTCTAATAGCCGTAGGCCGGAATGGCGTCGATTGGCCCAGCGGCCTGCGTAGACGACCGGAATAGAGTTTGTGAGTTAAGGCACGCGAACGAAAACAATACCGTTGAGTTTTGATGGTTTGCGCATCGAAAGGTTTGGAAAAACAGTACCGAACCGCTGAAGTTACATCAGAACCCAATAGCAGAAAAAAACAATCTGAGGATGGAGTGGATGCCCATGCACACTATCGGCCAAGGGAGGAGTCACCTATCTCGTGCCTACAAAGACTTCTTCCAAGACGACAACAACAAGGTGCAAGCATCCGAGCCCAACACCAGATGGCGATCTATGCACAGTGTGAATTCTGCAGCTCATATGCCTCGAACACAAAACAACAAAATATGAAGGAGAAAGCAATGAGAAGTAGATTTGTCACATTATCTGGACATATGAGTAATAGTTTATCATATGATGTGCAACAGTTTGTATACATTACTCACAAATGTCAGAAAAACAGTCCAGAAAAGTGAATCCATTAAATAAGCAACAGACGATGCAACTTTCGCTGGTCTGGTTTAACCATCATTTTAGTATCAGCAAATTGATTATCGACAACACAGCAATAATCAAATTGTTATCCTCACACTGATCCATTAAGGCTCCGAATTCTGCCCATATATCAGTACAGCTTCCTTTGGGTGGGTGAGTTCCTTTAAATGTCCCTCCATTTTGATGCAGAGAGTTGGATTAGCCAGGTATAGAGTACCCTCTTCTCAATCATGGATTCTATGCTTATCAAGAAGCAGTGTAAGGCCAAGAAATCTTTCACAAGTGATTTCAAATTTGAAAATTGGACCCATATTTGAAAGCCAAACATCTCATTATCGCCTTGTGCCAGTATTCAGGTATCATTCTGCATTCCCATACTGGGCGGAAAAAACAACATTAGTACAATTAGGAGAATAAGTTGGACAAAATGTACTCATACAATACTGTGACATGGCTTCATGTTTGAGATGTATATTTAATGATAGCATCATATAGGAAGGAGTACAGGTTTTTGGTACATTTCTTGGCACAGCTGGCATTTAAAACAACGTAAGACAGTATGGATTTGTACGGCTTGCTTTGATCATGCTTTGGCCCCATTTGGATGCAATAGCTGCTCTATCTTGTTCATATGTTTAGGGTAGGGATAATTTTAACTTGAGTAGGTCGTTATAGCTCACGTAAATTAATCAATTTGCTATTGACCAATACATCGGTTTCATAAATTCCTTCCTAAATTAATTTAGTGTCTATGGATTAGTTTCAATGACACGTTTCATTGTGTGGGATATATGGTCTGTGCGTCCGAAGACTGCATATCATCACCCTCCAAGGTGCATTCTGTTGGCATACCTCTCCCCTCCTGTATAAGTCAGGCAACGCATGTATGTTAGCCGGTTGTATGACCTTACAACGCATTCCGTTGCAACGCATGCCTTTACCACGCATGTGTTACAACGCAAATGCTATTACTACGCATAACCTTTACCACAAGAATGTCTTTACCACGCATTGCTTTACAACGATTTTCGTTGTAAAACCATGCATGGAAATGGCATTTTCATGGTATAGGTTATCTATGATCCCTGCCCTAATTCCTTTCACTGCTCCCCTCTGCCCTTCCCCCTCCCGCTCTTTTTTTTAATAATACCCCTTCCCTGTACCCTTGGGCAACCCTCTGCCCCCACCCACAAACCCTTCTATTAAATACCCCTCCACGGATCCCTTTAAATGTACCCCTGCGCGACACCATCCCCTCATTTCTTTATTTATTTTTTAACTTTAATCCCCCTTACCTCTCCACGTCCTCTACTCTTCAAGCTCTTCCGTGGTACATTGCACGTCGTAAAGAGGAAGCGGAAGTGTCTTTCCGTTCCCTCTAATGGCGCCGATTGCCTCCACATCTTTCTTAAACGACAAACAGATGTGTTTTTTTTTTGATGTGTGACCCCCCCCACCTCCCACCCCTCCCTCCCCCCCCCCAGTCCCCTTTTTCACGTATAGCCTTTAACACACGCCTTTAATACGTATCGCGTAGTAAAGGAATGCGTGGTAAAGGCTATACGTGGTAACCACGCATGCGTTGTAATGCATGCGTGGTTAAGGTTATGCGTGGAAACGGCCACGTTGTAGTGGCCGTTTCCCATGTTAGCCATCTCAAATGGAACAAACTATGCCATCTACATTGCTACATGTGGATTACGCAAGTTAGTAATGAACTAGTGTACAATATGTTGCAACTGAGCAGCATGGAACTAGTCCAAACCCATCTTCATCTCTCAGCGTTCTGAGGACTTCCTTGCTTACTTGTATATGTTTACTGCTGCAGTACAGCCCTGGGGGGGGGATAGAGCAGCCCCCTACAACCTTTGAAGAACTACCCAAGTAGGATAAAAGATAAGTATTTGCAACCGTACATAAAACTGGGGACAAAAATTATTTAATCAATGCAATCTGACCTACAAGCAAAACTAAAAGATTTATTTAACTCTCTACCTTCATTTCACAGTTTTCCGAATGTTCACAAGTATGTATTTATTTAGTAGTTATTGGATTATATGCAGAGCCAGGTTAAATAGAAGCTTAACTTTTTCTCACACTAAGTCATCTTTCAGAAAATTAAGACGCTCTTGTATTAATTTGTAGACCTACATTTCCAAACCTACAACAATTAAAGCTACTAGCAAATTTGTTTTCAACTCACTTACGTAAACAAGCATTGGCATAGCCAATAGGTCTCGCCTTTGGGACCTTACAAGTATTTAGTTATGCAGGACAATATCGTTGGTGCAACAACATCAACTGTTGCATGGGTAAACCCGCATAAGGTCCCAAAGGCGAGACCTATTGGCTAGGAGTTTCACCCTTTAGTGTCACACCAATCCTATTGCACGTTGCATGCAGCACTATGTAAACTCTTCGCGCCCCAATGCCTTTCTTCCCCTTCCAGTTGGCGCGCGTCTGGAGTTCTAGCCATGGCAGGCACCAGACTTCACAGCCTTTTGTAGGGTTGCTGTGGTTTTAATATGAAACTGATTACTTTCAAGAAGTTTTATATTTTTGGCATATATATTTTTATATTTTGGCTGATGTTGTGCAGGAGCACGCATGCTTGATTGGCAGAGGGTGTGGGTCAAAGGTGACCTAGGTGAGGTGTCTGATGCCATGTGTGAGGGTACAAGGCCGCTGAACATTTATGCACTGGTGTCACGAGATGTGTGAAATGGGCAGGGCACTTACAGACACACCTTAGCAGGTACAAATAGAGCATATATGTATTTGTGCTGAGCCTATAAACCCAATCCCCCACAAACACACCTCCCCGTGTTCTGCAGACAATATCACTTCCACGGCTTGCTGTTTTTGTTGCGGTTTCCTCTGCCCAAATCTGCTCTCAGGTTATACAAAAGGCACATCTGATTTTACAATCAAACAGCTAGAGAGATCCATACATTGCAAAGAGTGTGACACTTTCAGGTGCCATAATCAAAAGCTTTAAATACTTATAAAAAATATATAATGCTCCTTATTTATTTTAAAAAACTGATTTAAGATGCGGTTCATAGTAATTAGAAATGTTTAAATAAGTCATATATAACAATATTGCAAAAACACGTATGTGCTCTGTGTAGAGAACTGCTTTTCACAAGTCTGTCACTGCCTGCATTGACAATGCGTCTATTTTAAAAGAGAAACATAATGTTGACCATCTTTGGGAAAGAAAGCACATTGCTCAGATATCTTTGTAGATCATTTACTTCAGCGGATCCACACGCCCCTTCAGATAAGATCAAGACAGAATATTGAACATGGCTGCAGCCTCAGAGGGAGGCGCTGGGATCCTACGTGGAGTCTGAAGAGACAAGTACCTCTCTTCAGCTGATGCACGCAAAATTGTTTGCAGGTATAGTGCGAGCTCGTAGGCTCTACTGAGCACCGGATGACGACATTACTTGAGGTCAGTTTTGTTTCCCTCTGTAAGGAATTTGCCTAGAATCACAGAATGTGGAGCCGATGCCGGGACCCAAACTTTGTACTACAGTTCAAAAGTGGGTAGCTCTGGTTGTTTACCACACCCCGTCCCTAGAGGTGTCTTTGAGCATAATCACCACTAATTATTGACCCCTATCCTACCAAGTGGCACCCCATACTATAGCCCTGCGCAAAGTTTTGTCTTAATATCGGCCTTTGTACAGCTGCCTACTGGCCAACTTCCCAGTTTCTCAGTAAGCAGGTTCACTGCTCCTCTCTAGCTTCTGGGAAACTTCACACTGTCAAGAAAAAGTAAAAATATCCCAACTGGCTACCTTACAAGGAATCTGAAAGGGCGAGCTTCAAGGGAGCAATCCCTCAATCTATAGCGGGACCAATAGCTCAATGAAATGGAAAATACCACATCATATCTTCCAGAAAAAAAGATGTATCTTAAACACTCATGTTTTGCTCTAAAAGGTTAGAAAAGAAAGGAGTTTTCTGTTTTGTGATAAACATACGATCTACCTGGGATCCGTTTTCTAACCCCGGGCACCGTCCCTCGGGCAGGTGGCATTTTCAGACTCAAACTAAAGTAGGAGGGCAGCGGCAGGGACGTGAAAGCGAGCTCCACGTGACGCAGGTCCAAGAGCAGGTTCAGATGGCTGAACTCGGAATTCTAAGAAAATGCAGCTCAGGAGCTAAGTGCCATAAGTGCTGAAGATAATAATAGCGCCTGTGCCCAAGCACCACAAACCCAGACACAAATTAAGCAATGGGAGGGGAAGGGAGCGTGTTCGCTTATAACTGTGGAGGCACCAGCTGGCCTGAGCACGGAGCCAATAAGGACAAAGCATGGCCTGGACATAGAATGGCTAAAAACCATGAAACTTTTATTGTTCGAAAAGTGTCTCCTCAAGTTTAAGATGTGTAAGCACTGAGACACTCTTTACATACGCGCGGATATTACCGATGGGGCGGGTTTCTATATATTATTCTCCAAAAACATCAAAAGGGGGATAATACTGCCCTCCCACAGAGGTACCGATGCCTGCGGCACCTGACATTCTGGAACTGGCAGTTATTACTGGGCTGTTTTCTGGTCCACCTATACTTCCCCCTGGGGGAAGGAGGGTGCTTCGCCTTTTCATGCACTGTGACCCAATTTGCTGGAGCAGGTTGAAAACACACCCTGTAACCTAGGCTTGGGAGTGCTCCTTTCCCTACCCCCATTTCTGATGTCATTGGTAAATGTGTCTTTACCAGTTTTTTCATTGCATGTAAATTTCTGGGATTCACAGTGCAGCTTGCTATGTACTTGGAAACTGAGTAAATTTTCCTAAATGTATGTTTTGTTAAATTGGACAAGCAATTACTACCCAAGAATCAGTCTGCACATTTATGTTAACTAAAAAGGATGGAACAGAGATGGTTCTAATGAAACATGAAGTTTGACTGAAGGTGGCACAGAACAGCTTCATGTTCAGCTTTCAACTCAGAAAGGTATTTGTGGTTGAAAACGTAGCTTCTGTCTTCAGCCTGGGCCCTACTTTATGCATATGATGTAATTCTGCTTTCGTCCTGGGCCAAGTACTCCTGCGCTGTTTTGATGAATTTTGCTGCCTATCAAATCGAGGAGCACATTCCACAGAAAAGAAGAGTTTCTCAACCACTTAAGCTCCTAAGTTTTGAACCTTCTCGGACATGTAGGCATCTGGAAAGAGTTTATCTGGATGATCGATTCTTTCAAATCACAGTGAGCTCAGCCAGGCATCCATTGCACAGGAATCTAAGCTCAAAGAAGTGCTGGGTAGCTTCAAGTTAAGAGAAAGCAGGCGGGCATTGCAGAGCACACCGCCATCTGTTTCCAATTAATGCGACCGCGAGACAGGAAAATGTAAACAAGTGCGGGCGCGATAATTGGAAACAGATGGCGCAGCTGCACGCTCCCGCAAGGTAAACGCCATACATCCACGAGTGCTCATTGGAAACAGTGCAGTACATGCACGAGTTTCCCAAAAAGTCCTGAGTGATTCCAAGAGGTCACTCCTAAGCAGCGCTTGCGTGCTGCCCAGGCGAGACCTAAAAAACAATGTCACATGCATATAGCAAGACTGACGCTTCTGTTTACTATGCAACAATGACCTTTCCCTTCAAACCTTCCAAAAGCAGGGCAGCCATGGACTCCACTAGAAGTTAGAATACTAAAACCTAGAGAGGACAGTCCAGTGTGGTGCACCTCTGCAGCATAACAGACAGAGGCAATGTTATCGCTGTGACGGTTACAAAATTATTCATATACAGGAGGTCAATCACATTTCTATGTGTGAGGAGGCCCCAGACATAACATGCCGATTAACCGTACAGCCCCAACAAACCAGCCGACATTACTTACCCGGGGTGAAGAGCCTCGCGGCATCCCGAAGCATGTCAACAACTTCCACAATGCTGACCCTTCCTCTCTGCCCAGGCCGGGTCGTGACGCACCCGTAACGGAGGCAGAAGTAGGAGGGACTAACCCCGGATATGGTTCTACATGGCAGGTGAAAAGGACCGTAGAGACGGGTGACGAGCGCATACGTGCCGGAGTGGAGAAGGAGCGGAGCGGAGAGAACGAGAAGGAGTGGAGCGGAGAGGACGAGGAGCGGAGCAGAGAGGGCGTGGAAAAGCAGAGTATCGAGGACGAAACCTGCGACGAGGACAAGACGTGGTGCGAGGACTGGTGGTCCCCACAGGAGGAGGCTGGAGAGTGGCCGCAACTCGGGAGAGTTGCAGCGGAGCCAGTGAGTGGCTGAGACTAGTGGAAAATGGGCACAGGGTGGCGGGAGGTTTGTAGGTGCATAACGGGGTGGCGGGTGGCTTGGGGAGCACCGCGACATTTTTTGTGCGTGTTCTTCCTTCCTCACTGCACAGACCTCCTGAGTGATTACACCTTGTGCCTAAAGGAAAGCCCTGGCGTTTCCAGATCTGTTTAGATTGTCACCATGCACATCAACGCCCACACGATCCCTACACAACCCTTCTCTCACGAAACCCCTTTCACCGACCAGTGGATAAAGTCCCTACCTACTACATATCACCAACCGGGTGTGGTGGCGGAACCAAGGTTGTCTGCAGGCAAGATAGTTCAGAGTCACTGATGGTTCCTTGTTTCTCTTCTCTCGTGTGAGCCTCCCTGGGAGATCCACTCCCCACCGAAGAACCCACATTCTCCAAACGCAACCCAGACCCACAGGAACAGGAGGAGACCCGAAGATCCTACCAAGACTCCCCAAGGACAATACCTAAAGACCTTTTTCCCACCTTGTTAAGAAACAAACACCGACTGGCTCATTACATACAGCCTCTGCGTCTGTTTGTTCGGCCTGCCGTCCCACACTATGTTAATGCCCATAAATACAAATGCCCTATATAAGTTTTCCTGTCCAGCCAAGAAATGGAATCAAAGCCTTTTCTGAATCAACTGCGGTCACAATAGCTTCAATTAGATCTTTCAAATTATATGCTATTTAGTATAACCTCTGAATAGAACACTCTGTAGATCTGCTTAGAATAAACCCCATCTGGGTGGAACCTCTGACAGACTTTCCGCAGCATCATTTTATACCAAAATTGTAAAAGACAATGGAGCTGCACATTAAGTTAAAGCTGTATTTGGGAAAAATCATGATTATGGCATCACATAGGTTTGTGTAAGATCTTATTTACAACTACCTCCATGCAGAGTTTCAAGAAAATTAAAGAGGAGTGCAGCAGGAAAAAAAGGATTTACCTCATGTGTACTAAGCATATAGCATATTACAATGAGTGGTTCCACCATAAGGATGGTCAGACATATTTAGACTTTGCAGTTTTCAGTGTTTATTTTTTGTGGGTTTCACTGGCGATTTCTTAGTGCTTTCCCAACATTTTGAAATCGCCATTCATCTGTATTTATTCAGATGCCTAAACGTGCAAAATAGTGTTTACAAAACATATTGCTTTTTGCAGTGATTGTTATACAGACTTATGGTAGACTTGTTTACGCATAGAAATCTGTACATGAAACTCTCAGTCACAGACTCTCACATGCCCCCTTCACATCTAATTACCTCTTACACTTACTCTCTCGGGACTCTGGCTGGTTTACAAAACTATTAGTGGAACAAGAATTAGGAAAGTGTTCTACTGAGGTGTTTTTAATACGCATAGTTCTGGGATACTCACCCAATCCTTATAAAATTTGACATTACAGGGGTGGTCAGTCCTGTCAACAATATGGTACCTTGGAGAACTTTTAAAATGTTTAATTACACCAGATAATTTTGTAGCTCGGTATTCTAAAATACCCTAAATCAGCTGCTTTCAGTGTGCTTGCTCTATTTTTTCGGCACTCTTCACCTGACTACATGAAAGTGGTGCTGCTGTTATTGTGTGGGGATTCATAGCTACCAAGGCTCCCCATGAAAGGTGTCACATTTTAAGTCAGTCCTCACATTTTAACAAACATCAGATGTATTCAGAGGTTTTGAAATTTTGCTGTTAACATTGGAAGTATGGACTCAATCCCCAGCAATAAAGTGCTGTTGGCTAAATAACTAGGATTGGCTGAATGTGTCACACAAGATAGCGGAACATCTTGCATCTATGAATTTTTGCTGTTTTAGAACGTGGAAAGTCTTGTGTTGGTTTTCACCAATGCACATTGTGACAACACTGTTATAAGGAGGTACCTGTCGCCACACCTCGCACTTAATGTTTAAGGCCAGATATTTTTGACAGTTGACCTGCTTTTAATACTGTCTTGTGAACAAAAGTGCCTAATTTATCACAGGGTTTAAACCATTCTGAGTCTATGGGAAAATGTGATCGTACATGTTGGCCAAGATTCTCAAGAGCCAGCCATGTCACCAATCAGAGATAGATTTAAACACTGCTAAAAGATCAGATAGGATTGGAATACACTCAGATTCTCTGCAGTGCACAAAATATTTAAATTAGATCTGAAAACGTGCTTCTAAACATTTTCACAAGCAAACAAGACAGGAAAACATTTTAGGGACCTTCTTAAACAACAAAATGCCAGCAGACTGATTTAACATCTTTCTCTCTTGCTGCGGTCTTGTAAAACAGTCAAATTGTGTTGGCCCCTTTAGGGAGAAAAACAATTATACATCCCCGCTTACCTTATTTTATTTGAATGCCATTTTAGTTTTTGGGTGTGCAGGTGTTTGTTAATGTTTATGTTTCCACTGACAAGGGCTATTCCACTTTCTGTGAGGATTATCAGTTATTATTCGTTTAAACCAAAAACAGAAAAGCTGAGGCCTAAATCACACAATTGAAAATCCAGGTCTACTTTGGCAAAGATTGTTTTACCGCGTACTCAAGTCTGCTATTTAGATAGTTAAGGGACATGGGCCTTATAGAGAAAGTAATGTACTGAACCACAAACCGCTAGATTAAACAGGAAGTTCGCCTAGGAACTCCACTCTACCCTAAAACCAACCTGCAACTTAGTTTTTCAAAACCTGCAGTTATGTGAATTTTCTAGCGGTACACCAAAGCCTTTCTGTTATATAGCCTGGGTTTGGTTGACCTATTAGCCGACTGCCTATTTACAGTAACTAATGTTTGAGCCTTGTGGAGGCAGCTTTCACAATGCCTCCAGGTACAAGTCACATTTGTTTGTTGTTAGGAACCTAAGTTACAAGCAACATTCAGCAGGAGCAGCACCTGCCCGAAAATTATCTGTCCTACAGGTATCAATTGGACAGAGCATGCTGCAACATTCCTCCATTTAAATGCAGTAACATAGGTATAGATTTGAAAAACCTAGATCAATAATTCATATACATGCTTACAAACCCTTGCTTTCCCTCCCCTGAACACAAAATACATTTCCACACCCTAAAAGGTCGCAAAGCAGCTACTCTAAACAAAAGACTCACAGATCACACAATCAATATGCAGACAAATGCCAACAATGATTATGATGACGATTTAGAAACACAGGCTGAATCATAAAATGCCATAATTAACTTCGGCCAAGAGCAAACCGCAAACCATCCAAATGGTATTAACTCTTCATACAGAGTAAATTGCTAACAAATCAATCTCATAGTTTCACAGGTCAAAACTCAAACCTCTACCTGAGGAGACAGCAGAAAAATATTTGACCTTCTTGCTACCAGGGAAGGAGAGCACAGGCTACTAAACGTCACCCATTTCGCAAAAGGGATATATAAAAAAGCTCCGACCAGGACACAGTCCTAAATTCACACCCATTGAACAAATGAACAAGATAAACCTCCCCAAACATGGCACATCGCAAATCTCAACCTCCTTCCCAAACTGGGAGCAAGTTTACCTCTAATCGCTTTTAAACAAGATAACAGGGCAAATTCTCAATACAGCAAAAGCATCATACCAGTACAGTAGCGGTACATTACTATTTAAGTAGGTGATGGTGTTTTCAATGCAACCAAATGCTTCAACACACAACTGGAAATGCACATGCTATTCAATTTGATTTTGCCCCAAATGCAACTTACACTGCAACAATGTAAAGCAATTATATCTGCTGATAACAGTCAGTAGAATCAATAGGGATAGGGCATCAATAGGGATTTAGTTAGACACTATATTTTCTGGGCCGAGTAACACTTTTAAAAACTGAAGCGAAAGGATTATTGTGGGCAATGTGGAAGGTGTAGTGTGGAACCCTAAAGATCTAAAAGGCACCGCTGCAAAACGTGTACAGCCTATAAAAAAATAAAATATAAAAACAGACAAGGTTCTGTCCTACAAAAGCAACTAACATTTTTACCACAAAAGATCCATCACAATGTTTTACCTTTTTTGGGATGAGGTGATTAATAAGAGCAGAGCGAACCTCGGCAGAAAGGCACAGAGGAGAGAGGAGGTGGCCACTGTCCACATTTAAGGAATTTTCTAAAGATATGTCACTTTCATCACTACTGGACAGCTCTTCCCATTCATCGTCAGAAGGATCTGAAATTCCAAAGAAAGCCAGAAAGGAGTTATTTAAATAAAGCATGCTTTTATTAGGTACATCTATCTTTTGACCTGCAGAACTAAATAAAGGAAAATGTTACTCACCCAGTAAAAATCTGTTGTGGCATGTAGTGCTGTAGATTAACATGCTTAGCATAAGTCTTCCATCTAGTATTGGGCTTGGAAATGTGCAATGGAGAGTAAAGAATGATGTATCCTAGTGAAGTGACCATGCAGAAATAGTGTAATATGTACATAAATAGAATTGCAATCCACATAGGTATCCGGGGAGGAGAGTGGGCATATGTGAATCTACAGCACTACATGTCACAAAGAGATGATTACTGGGCGAGTAACATTTTCCGTTTCAGGCATGTGTGGCTGTATATACACGTGCTTGGCATAGACTGTAAAGCAGCTTTCCTCCATAAGCAGTTGCTAACCTGTATAGGTTGCAATTGTTTTAAAAAAAAATTCTTATAACCTTCTGGCCCACATTTTCTTGTTGACAGGCCATGACATCTACAAAGTAAGGTTTCATAAACATGTGCGATATGGTCCATGTAGCTGCCTTACATATGTCCGCAATAGGTATATTCCCTAAAAAGCACCTGGCAGCTCCCTTCTTGCAAGTAGCATGAGCCTTTGAAGGGATAGGTGTAGTATGTTTACCTTTAGCATAACAGGTTTTTGTTCATTTTACAATCCAAAGTATAATGCCCGATTTAGAAATGGCTCTTCCTTTATGTGGTTTTGAGAATGCAACAAATAGTTGTTGTGGTTTTCGAAATGATGGAGTTCTGTCAATATAATACACAAGAGCTCTTTTTACATCTCGCATGTGTAACGCTCCTTCCGCAACTCATCAGGTTGGGGGAAAATAATGGTAATGAAATGGAATTAAATAAGTGGAACCAGGAGACCAATTTTGGAAGGAATTTAGGATTGGTAAGTAGTAACACCTTGTCTTTATGAAGTTGGAAGAATGGTTCTTCTAGATTTAATGCCTAAAACTCACTAACATGTCTGAGTGAAGAGATTGCAATGAGAAATACAACTGTCCAAGATAGAAATTTGAGAAAGCGTAGAGGCTAAAAAGGCCCCCCACCCCCCTACCTTGTTAAGACAATGTTGAGATTCCAAGCAGGGGTTGTTGGTACTCATGTCGCCTACAACCCTTTGGCAGACCGGCCGCGTGATGAGGTAAACAAGCAGTGAGCAAGGGTGTGGCATTGTGAGGCTATGCATGGAAATTGGATTACACAGCAAGTTGCCTACAACCCAAGCAGGGCCGGCCGCGTAGCATGACAATGTGGTAGGTGCAGGTTTTAGGGCTTCTCCAAATGGGAAGAACCATAAAAAACAAATGGACTCAAACATAAAACAATCTGCAAACAAAAGAAGAGGAGAAGTGAGAGGAGGGGATGAGCAACCCCCACCCCACCCCCCGAGACTCTTACAGGATATAAAGGGAGAAGAAATAAAATAAACAGAGAAGAAAGAGAGACGAAGAGAGAGAGAACAACGGAGGGTGGGACACGAGGGGTGGTTATTGCAGAGAGCGTGGCAGGGAGGACAAATTGCAGAGTGTTGACGTTGGAGTCAAGGGAGTGTGTCGGAGATAGGAAGGTGTATTGCGTCTTCAAAAAGGCATAAATCCTGGAGTTTCGGGGGCTGAAGACAGGCATGTTCTATCCCACAGAAATGATCTATTAATGGTTGCCAAAGTTTGGTGAAGTGGGTGTCTCGGGACTGTAAGCACGTAGTGAGTAATTCCATCGCCATGGTATGCCACAAGCGAGTGAACCAAATAGTGACAGGGGGGAGTCTCTGCTTTTTTCCAAAATAGGGCTAGGAGTGGTTTAGCCGCGCCCAACATATGAAGCGGTACAAAAGGGGGTGGTGATGGACAGAGCATCGGAACCAATCAAACACTCACACCCAGTCAACAGATCTGGGTTTGATCCATCACCGTTCTTTAGCCCACTCTGCCGCCCCAGTTCAGACATGGCCATATGCAAATCAGTCTGACCCTGTGCCTCATGGGAACAGTCCAGCCCGAACTGCCAAGCCATGCCTTCCCTGGACCGGAAACAAGCTTCCTAGGACCGGTTTCTGGCATTTCAGCCGTCTTCAGCCAGGCTTGCTTGAATCCAGTGGCAAAGTGAGCAAGGAACTCACGTCGGAGCATACCCTGCCAACTCATGGCGAACAAAGCGGTAACAAAGGGGGTGGTGATGGACGGAGCATCAGAACTTTGTTCGCCATAAGTTGGCAGGGTCTGCTCAGACGCGAGTCCCTTGCTCACTTTGCCACGGGATTCAAGCAAGCCTGGCTGAAGACGGCTGAAATGCCAGAAACCGGTCCTAGGAAGCTTGTTTCCGGTCCAGGGAAGACATAGCTTGGCAGTTCGGGCTGGACTGTTCCCATGAGGCACAGGGTCAGACTGATTTGCATGTGGCAGAGTGGGCCGAAGAACGGTGATGGATCAATCCCAGATCAGTTGACTGGGGGTGAGTGCTTGCAACGTTCAACACTCCGTCCATCATTTCCTTTGGTTTTTGCTTTGGTCGCCATAAGTTGGCAGGGTATGCTCAGACGTGAGCCCCTTACTCACTTGGCCACTGGATTCAAGCAGGCCTGGCTGAAGACGGCTGAAATGCCAGAAACCGGTCCTAGGAAGCTTGGTTCCGGTCCAGGGAAGGAATGGCTTGGCAGTTCGGGCTGGACTGTTCCCATGAGGCACAGGGTCAGACTGATTTGCATATGGCCATGTCTGAACTGGGGTGGCAGAGTGGGCTAAAGAACGGTGATGGATTAAACCCAGATCAGTTGACTGGGGGTGAGTGCTTGCAATGTTCATCAATCCGTCCATCATTTCCTTTGGTTTTTGCTTTGTTCAACATATGAAGACAGATGTGCCAGTCTCTACGTGTCAACGCGCGCAGATTTGTCAGGCTTGATACACAAGAGAACCGTAGCTGGAGTTTCAGGTAGGGGGAAACCAAGAACCAATTTGATGTGTCTGAGGATCTCTTTCCAGTAGGTGGCCAGAAGTGGACAAGTCGACCAAATGTGAAGGAAATCTCCGGGAGAATTCGAGCATCGCCAGCAAAGAGAAGAGGCTGTAGGGAACATTTTATGTAGCCTGTGAGGGTTGTAGTATCACTGGGTCATCACCCTATAAGCAGTTTCCCTCTCGGAGACGCAATGGTAGACCTTTGGAATGTCACAATCCCATTGTGCGGGTGCGATGTCTGTGGACAGGTCCGATTGCCATCGAGATGGATAGGGATGCAGGGCTATCCGCGGGGGTGCTGGAGAATGTGATATGTACGAGACAAAGGCCCCTAGAGTTATCAAACAAGCAAACCAGCCACTCGAAGGGAGTAAGGGCACGTGTGGCTGCCTGCGTCAGATTCGTTGTGTAGCCAGTGTCAAAGTTGCAAATATTGTAGACGAGCCCCTTCGGGGAGTTGGAACTCCTGTTTACATTGTTCAAAAGTCTTGAAGGTGGTGCCTACGTAAAGGTCCCTAATCGTTCTACACCCACCATCCAGGGAAAACAGGGGGGGGATGTAGGGCAGGTGGGAAGAGGGAGTTGCCAGCAAAGGGATTGTGGGGGGATGGAAAGGTAGTGAGGCCTTTGGACACTGCTACCATGTCCCAGATTTCAAGAACAGTCTTGGTTGGAATGGCTATGTACGCACTGCGTGAGCGAGTGGCCCGGTGTTGCCATGGAAGGTCCCATATAGAGCGCCCAGTCACCGCCCTGTCCATATGGAAACACACCTTCTCACTTTCCCATGCCATCCATTCAGAAATGAAGCGTAAGTGCAATGCCCAGTAGTATTCTATCAGGTTGGGGCAAGCCAGGCCTCCCCTATCCCAAGGCAACATGAGGATTTTATTAGAAAAGCGTGGTCTGCGACCCCCCCCCCCGATAAATCTGGTGAATTCACGCTGCATGCTTTGGATCTGGTGTTGTGGGATAGGAGTGGGGAGTGATTGAAATACATACAACATTTTAGGTAAGATGGACATTTTAAGGGCATGGAGACAGCCCAGCCACAAGAGAGAAAGAGACTTCCAAGTTTGCAAGTCCTCTTGCACTGACCGTCTGCATTACTGCCAGTTAGCTTGCGACTAGGTGGTAAGGGTAGGAGTCAGATTAAGCCCAAGATATCTGATGGAGTGAGGGGCCTACCTGTAGGGGACAAGCGCCTGGAGCGCCGGGAGCTCCTCTACCGGAATGGTGAGATTCAGGGCCCAAGATTTTTCATGGTTAACCTTAAGGCCCGATGCTTGCTCGAATAAGCACAGAAGATGATAGAGGGCAGGCAGAGACGCAAGTGGTTGGGATAACGTAAGGAGGAGGTCGTCCGTGAACAGAGCTACCTTGTGTTGGTGGCACCCTAGGGGGATGCCATGTATGTCTGGCGCCTGCTGAATCATAATGGCGAGAGGCTCCACCACAAGGGCGAACAAGAGGAGGCAACCCTGTTGTGTGCCTCTGTATATTGAGATGGGGTTGGCGAGTTGACCGTTAACCCGGACCTGAGTCGTAGGGGAGCGATAGGGAGCCATGATGCGGGACACCATCAAAGGTCCTAGCCCTATCTTGCAAAGAACCGTTCTGAGAAAGGTCCAGTCCACACGGTTGAACGGTTTCTCTGCGTCAAGAGATAATAGGCAAGCGGGTATATTCCAGTGATGGGCTTTCCCAACAAGGTGCGCAATGCGTCATACATTGTCTGCCCCCTGTCGGTGCCGCATAAAGCCGACCTGATCGGGGTCAATAAGGCCTGGGAGATGGGGGTCTAGACGTTTGGCTAGGATTTTAGTATATATTTTGAGATCCGTGTTGAGAAGTGCAATAGGTCAAAAAGAGGAGCAGAGTGTGGGTTCTTTGCCTGGCTTAGGGAGAAGGGCTATTTCGGCCAATCCCATGGATGAAGAGGGACCTATCGTGTCCGTGAAAGAGTTAATAAGTTGAAGAAGATGAGGTTGAAGCTGCGGAAGAAAGACACAATAGAAGGAAAGTGGCAATCCGTCCGGACCCGGCGATTTTCCAAGAGGAATATCCTTCAGAGCACCAGCAAGTTTGCTCTGAGAGAGTGGATCCTCCAGTAGCTGCGCATGGTATAGAGTTATCTGAGACCAGGGGCAGTTGTCTAGGACAGTCTGAATCTGCTCCGGGAGGGGAGTCTCCTTAGCGTACAGAGATGAGTAATATGCATGGAAAGCTTCAAGTTTAGCCACCTCAGTGGTGGCTCGAGTGTCATCAGGGAACTTAATATTGGCTATATGTGCTTTGGCCGCTCGCACCCGTAATCGCCGAGCTAGAACTGTGTCCACTTTGTCCCCTCCTTCATAGTAGCGCTGCTTAAGAGCTAAAAGAGCCAGCTCAGCCTTGTTGGTGCGGTGTGCATGGAGATGACCTTGGAGCATGGCCAAGTGCAGTTTGTAAGTAACCCGTGGCTGATCCTGATCAAGTTTCTCAAGCGCCTTTATGTCGCGGGAGAGAGTGGATTAAAAAAGGCGTGACTCCCGCGCCCGGGCGCTCGCTATGGACGTATGTGCCTGCAGATAGTGGCCTTGAAGGCATCCCAGGAGTCCCGGGCAAATCATTCGTCTCGAAGTAAGAGATAATGGCGGCTCTAAGTTCCGCAACATCAACCGGGTCCTGAAGAATGTGAGGAGGGAGCCGCCAACGCGGCGGGCGGCCAGTATGACTATGACAGATCTCTTAAGAGATGTTCAATGTGAGCGTGATCAGAGATCGAGATGTCCGACAGAGGCTATGAGTGTCTCTCCGTTTAGAGAATGTGAGATTAAGAAATAAATTGAAGCGCTAGTAGGAGCGATGGACATGGGAGTAATACGAATAATCGCACATGTCAGGAGAGTGGCAGCGCCAGGCATCAATTAAGCCTAAGTCCGTCAATTGTTTAAGGGTGGAAGACAAAGCCCCCGCCCAATGAAAGGAGCTATCACTACGGTCCACGTTAGCATCCCACACCAAGTTAAAATCACTCCTATGATGAGAGAAGAGTCCGTACACGACACTTGTTCCTGCAGCATCTCCCAGAGGTAAAGGTCTTGAGCCTGATTAGGAGCGTAAACATTACAGAGAGTGGTGGTCATACGACCGATTCTGACTGCCACTTTGAGAAACCTGCCATCAGGGGTGCGAAGTACTTTGGGTTCCCCCTGTTGAATGCCAGCTCGATACAGGATTGCCACTCCAACAAATTTTGAAAGGGCAGACGCCCAGAATTGGAGCGGAAAGCGAGGGTGGGCCATGCGGGATACATCCGCCTTGACCAGGTGAGTCTCCTGAAGAAAAAGAATATCAGGATTCAGCTGTAGGCGATGGCGCCATACCTGATGCCGCTTATTAGGAGAGTTAAGCCCCTTAACATTAAGGGACAGGAATTACCAGCAGGGTGTGTTGGTCATGACTAGTGAGAGGGGAGGCCAGGCGCATGCAGCAGCGGGAGAGACAACATGAGGTGGGGGAAGGAGAATAAAAATGGGCCATCCCAGTGTATATAGGCATGATCCCAGGCCACAAAGTGCCACCCTCCCGACAGAAAGAAAAGAAAAAAAAAAAAAAAAAAAAAAAAAAAAAGAGACAGAATCATAAGAAGAAAACACAAAGAGCCTAAAAAAAAAAACGAAGCCAACTCGGCCAACCGGGCCGTAGAGTCCTGATCCAGAAAGGGAATAGGCTAGGCTCACCGGCACATGCCATCCCAGAGGAGTCACTCTCCAAGGAGCAGGTAAGGGGGCGGGTCTCCAGTCGAAAAGACAATTCCTGGGGAGTACTTCGAGGCCGCTATCAAGATGCTGACAATGCTGGGGATAGTCCATGAAAGAGCACGCGAGTCCGTTACATCCATCACTAAAGGCCACTGAAGAGATCAGGAAGGATTGTGGTGACTTGAGGCAGGAGGCTGCTTGTTAAGGTGTTGTGAGGCGAGAACTGGAGGTGGAGCACCCCTCTTCCATTGAGCAGATGTGTAGTAGGAAATCCTGTCGGGCCTGTGAGGAGGCCTGGTCATCGAGCGAGACAAACGGCGAGGCTGACGTATCTGCGTTCATTGAGTTTTCGCTGGTTCCCTTTTCAGGGGAGGCAATCTGGTAGGGCTAAGTGGTGGCATGAGGGAAAGAATGAGCAGTTGCGCGGCCTCCTGGAGAGATCGTACCACCCTGCGCTTGGATTCCAATTGTAAAATAAGGGCAAAGGGATGACCCCACTGATACTGGATGCCCAGACTTCTCAGCTTGTCCGTGACGGGCTTAAAGTCCCTGCGACGCCGTAGCGTAGTGAGTGCAAGGTCCTGAAAAAGCTGAATCGTGGCATTGTTGCATTTAAGTTCGTGCTCAGAGCGTGCAGCTTTGAGGATTGCCTCTTTTTCAGTGAAAAAATTGACCCGGGTCAAGATGTCGGGGACTAGACAGGGCGGCCAGGGGGGCCCCCCCCGAGACGCAATGTGCACGATCAAGCGCCAGGGGGGAGAGATAATCATCGCCCCGTATGTCCTGGAGAAGGTCAGCAACAAAGGTCATGATGTCCGTTCCTTCGGCTCCATTGGGGACCCCGCGGAGGTGTAAGTGGCTGCGATGCCCCCGATTTTCCAAAACGTTTTTTTTTTTTTAGTTGGAGTTCAAGATGCTGCTCCTCTAGGGTGGCCAAGCGCTGCCACAGCTGTTCTTGATCTTCTGTGTGGGCATCCATCATTTTCTGGAGATCATCCACCCTTTCACCGGTCACCATGACCTCTTTCCTAAGCTCCCTGACATGAGTGGACTTCAGAGCGAAGCAAGCCAATTTCAGTCTTTAGTTCCTGCATGAAACCGGCCATGAAGGATGGAGTGACGGGCTCAGCGGACCCCCCCGCCGATGAGGACATGTCGCCAGGACCAGTGGAGGCAGGCTTGTTCCAAAGCGCAACAGGGTTGTCCTTCGGAGGGACAGCCGTGTCTTTCACTGATTTGGTGCGAGTCATGGCTGCGTAGGGCCCCACGCCGCCAGACACAAGGCAGGCGACCAAGGAGGTGATCAGGTAGCGTCAGGGAGCTTTGCAGGTTTCTCGTATGGGGCAAAGGCGTCGTGGTGCAGGCTGGCAAGGAAAGGTACCCAGGATCCAGAGGGAGGGTAGGAAGGTGAGTGGGGATAGGAGAGCACAGGTGGTAGGCTATATAGGCCCCTTCGCCAGACGCCGCAGCTACCACAGGCCGTCCCAGTCAGGCAGCTCTCCCCCTCGGGCGATGGCACCAAAGGGCCACAGAACCAAGGATGGTGTCTCCCCACTGGGCAATGCTGCAGGGCCGGGCAGATGATTCACTCTCGTAGGGGGGTCCACCAGCTACAAAGCCCCCGGCGCCGAATGACTGCCCTCACCCGGTGAGAAAGCCGCGGGAAGGCGGTACTTCTAAGACAGCCACCGTTAAAGGCCAGACCAAAGGGCCGAGAAGAGCCGTGCCCAACATTGCAGCAGGCAGGCGGGAATCCAAGAACGCAGGTGAGGCACATGACACCCCCACAGCAGGGAGTGCAGGGGTATGGAACAAGCACTGCTTCCGCCCCACAGGGCCACCAGAGTGTCAGGCCACGAGCGCCAGCAAACGGCCGTATTCTCCAGGAGGTTTCAGGGGCAGAGGAGCGCCAGCGCCCCGAGGGTAATGTCCAGCGGGGGAAGAGGCAGGCGAAAAGGAGCACTGACAATATTGCCACACTACACCCCCAAGGGCGAGGCACCCCCGCCGGGTCTGTAGGGCACAGGGGCCCAGGCCTTCAGCAAACCGATTTAGTCCAGGAGTGCGCAGAGTCCGCTCAGGCGAGACTGACAGGGGGTGAGGGGGCGGTAAACTCACCGGGTCTGACGGGCTGACAGGTGCAGGCGCCGTTGCAGTCAAGCGAGGATTGGGCCCCGCCCAATGCAGAGCCCTCCAGACCAACGCCAGGGTTCGCTGCAAGCCAGGCGGGGCCTCTCCCACGCCCCCCCGGCTCAGGCCGCAGCACAGCCGATGGTATGCCAGTCCTCTCACGTGCAGCACGCCTCCGACCGCCGTCGAGGAACGTCACAGCCGCCAAGGTCCCCCCCCCCCCCCCCCAGCCTCGAGGGCACCAGCAGTCGCAGGCGATTTGCAGGAGTTGTGAAGGCCGCCGGCCACTGCGAGTCCATGAGCAGCGGCCGGAGGGCCAAGATGGCGGATGTCCACCTCAGGGCTGCAGAGGCCCTCCGCCGAGCAGCAACCATACCTCGGGCGTCCTGGCCATCCACTCTGCAAGCCGGGCCCCGAGTAGAACATGTAGCAGGTCAAGGTGATGAGCAGGGGTCCCGACAGCCCCAGGCGGCAAAAAGAGCTCTAGGCCCGATGTGGACAAAATGGCGGCCGCCGGATCCCGGCCGCCACAGAGAGTGAAGGCCGGAGTAAGCACCTCAACGGAGCAACCAAGGGAGGCTCCCTTTCGCCAGGAAGTGCCCCGTCCACTCTGCTGACCAGGTAGGTGAGGCAGGTTGGTCACTGTGGCCCCAGCACCGCTTTAAAGGCTGAAGAAGGCAGCGGCCGGTCGGAGCCCTCAACGCATGCGTCTCACCTCATTTGCAGGGAGACCACGCCCCCGGAATAACTCTTTTGAGGCCATCTAAAAAGTATTTGATAACAGAAATTCTGAATATAGAGTTTTGTTCACTATTTTGCAGATATGCGGAGACTGCCGCTACACATAGCCTCATGGAGGTAAAAGCTAACCTAGGTGTATGTAAATGTAGTAGGTAACATACCGTGTTTTGGGCATTTGTTGTTAAGGGGTCAATATCCTTTGAATGGCAATAGTGCACAAAATGCAATTTTGCCATATGACAGGTTCTAGTAGTAGGTCTTCATGCCTCTTTAGGATTGTCCATACACTGTTGAGGTAGATTGAAGTATTTAAATTCTAAGACCCCAGGAGCCAGATCACAAGATAGAGTTCTGGGGTTTGGACCCCATACTGTTCCCTGGTTTTGAGTTGGGAAGTACCTAGTGTAGGACTACTGAGAGTTCCAGTAGCGTGGTGAACCATGGTTCTCTTGCCCATGTGGTAGCCCCCAGGATGAGGGTCAGAGATGTCGGATGAAGTTTGTTAACCACAAACGGAATTAATGGGAGAGGTGGGAAAGCATATGCACATATCCCTGACCAACACATCCACACTGCATTGCCCTTGGACTGTGGCTGAGGGAATCTGGCGGCAAAGTTTGGCCATTTGGTGTTTTCTGCTGTAGCAAAGAGGTATATGTCTGGGTGACTCCACTGTTGGAAGAATGGGAGGAAAACATGTGGGTTGAGCTTCCACTCGTGGACTTGTTGACGCCTTCTGCTGAGGCGATACGCAAAGTTGTTGTCCACTCCCAGTATGCATTCTGCTAAGAGGTGAATGCTGTGCCAGAGAGACCACCTCTAGATGGTCCGGGCTAAATGAGATAGCGGAGATGACCTGGTGCCCCCCAGTTTTTGCAGATAATATATGGTAGTCATGTTGTCTGTCTTGATGAAGACTACCTTACCTATGAGGTGAGGAAGGAATGATTTTAGAGCTAGATGAATAGCTACCAGCTCTAGGTGATTGATATGGAGAGGAGATTGACTGGGTTTCCAGTGATCTTGCACAGTCCAAATCTTTATTGATAATTTGAAACATTACGTTGCATTATCAGAAGTACATCAATAGAAGTATATAAAAAAAGACGCCAATCTTAAAAACAGTAAAAGTCTAAAACTCACATGAGGATTACTTCACAATCAACCAGAGTCATCCGAGACATGATTTACACACTGGCTAGCATTTTACATCTTATCAACCAGGCTGCATATAGGAATTTGGAAACGCCCACAACCACAAATGTGGAAGTGTTGCTTTTACAAACTGCATATGCTTCTTACACATAGGCACAGTCCACTTGATTTTACATAAAGAGGGCAGAAGAACAGGACATGCTTGTCAGTTTCAAATGATTTTAGAATAAAAGCAACAGCCAGATCCCTCATCCGACATTCTCAACTAACTGTAAAAGTTGCACCTGGAAGGGATCCAAATCTGAAAAGAAGAAACAGTGACCGAGCACATGCCGGGTGTATACAATCCATGAATTCATCATACTTGGACAGCATTTTATGTGCGAGAAAAGAACTTCTTAGAGTCCCAAGTGAGGATGAGAGGTCCCTGTGCTTAATGAGTTCCTTGTTCACCATTTTTTTAAATTAGGGTAGCATCCCCTCTCAAGATGGACTGTGGCTTACTCCAAAAGTTCCCGGACCCAGATCACCCCATCCCTTCCTGAGCACCCTTAACCATCTAACCTTTTGAAAACCATAAAGATTTTTTTTTTTTTTTTTTTTTAAAGATCTAACTTTCCCCACCATGTTGGCCACAATAATTCCCTGTAAGCCCTCCCTGAGATGATGCAGTTCATTGAAACTCTATTTCGGATCCAATAGTGAAAGGGTCTCGGCCAACACTGGCAATAACTCTAGGATCCCAAGATCCAGCCGAAGCGGAACCAATGGCGTTCCTTTCCCAAGGCTTAGGAGGCTTCTAGTGAAATTTGCTGCGATGCACAAAGCACTGGTGTTACAATGGCCCCATAGTTCAGCTAGTGGAAGCTGGGAGAATCATTAACACAGTCGATGGATACGCAATACAATCCTGAACAATCAATTCCTGTGAGTGCGCTCTCCAACCTGTGAGTGATGCATCCATTGTTATGGTCCTCTGCGGCACTGGCTCTACGAAAGGCCGTCCTTTTAGAAGATTGTTGGTATTCCACCACGGTAGAGAGTGGAAAGCTTGACGGCTGATCAACACTAGATCTTCCAGCTGACCGTCCACTTGAGTCCATTGATGCGGTAAACATTGTTGCAATGGGCGCATTTTGAGTTTGGCATTAGGGACTATGGCTATGAATGATGACTAGGAAGCACAGGACTTATCTGCTGATGAGGCTTAAACTGTGGAATAAGTGTCTGGAAGGACTGAATCCTTGCAGCATTTGGGCAAGCCATCCCTGTGTGTACGTTGAGGATGGATCCCAGGAAAGGTTGCATCTGAAGAAAATAGAGGTATATGCAATCAGTTTGCCCTCTGAAGCAATCTCATATGCCCGCTTTTTATTTTGGTCTGGGAGACGTTGGAGGAGCCCCTCCATTTCATTACAATGTGCCCGGTCGTAACGGGAGAGGAGACCAAAGGAGTTGGCAATTCTCCAGTACTTGGCAGATTGAGCAGTCACCCCTTTTTCTGCAGCGTTAATTTTTTTAGCTTCTTTATCTGGTGGGGGTACCTCACCGGATGTCTGAATTTGCCTTTTTCCCTGCGGTTGCCACCACTTACGAGTCAGGTATTAGTTGGCCCTTTATGTATGTTGGGTTGGTAGGGGACGCTTTGTAATTTAGCGACATTTGGTGTGATGGCCAGTGCTTTGACCGGTTCTTTAAAAATGCCACAACATGCTTTTGAGTATTGGCAAGTATTGTGCATATCTTTGGTTGGAGGAAACTGTTTAAAATAAGAAATCACCCTCCAGTGGTTCGGTGTAGATCTGAACCGTACAATAATTGGCCGCCCTACCTATAATGTCATGATCGGTAGTGGTATTGTCTGGAGGGGAAGGCTTTGCAGGATATAGGCCTGGGTCTGTATCTGCATGCGTTTCTATATCATGCGTGTTCCACAGGTCATCTTGAGGTGGAATGGAGAATTGATCTCCATCCCCATATCCCTGAAAAGAGTGAATGGAACCCTGTGGAGAATCCGGTGCCTCTGCAGGAGGCGAAAGCTGTGGTGAGTGTGCCCATGGTGCCACTGGTGGTGGGCGGTGGATTGGTAGCATTGTCTGCTTTCTTTTTGAGCTTTGTTTGAATGGGTATCTCCAAATCATCTTCAAAAGTTAATTGTCTCTTGGCTGGCTTTTCTGCTGTATGAGGAGGCCTACTCAGAATGCAAACCAGAGTCCGGGTGTATAACTAGATGTTTCTGTCTGGAATCCAGCACTTCCTGTAGCCGCTGATGCAGATTCCACAGTTTCAGAGTTGAGTCTTTGTTTAGTGAAGGTGCAGGACTTTGATTCTGAAGCAGTTTTGGACACAGTTGAGATCGCCAAAAACTACTTCGGAAACAAGACCCTCTAAGAGTCCTGACTCGAGTCCAATAGCTGATGACCATGAATCTTTTGCTGATCTTTTGGGGCTAGGCATATTTGATTCAGCTGCTCAGTGCCGACCATGGCCCAAGGGCAGTGGTCACCCGTGTAAAGATTTTGGTTGATCAGAAGTGGATGGACAACCCTTTGGGATACTTTGCTGAGGCATTGGTGGAAGGGGCACAGTACTCCGATTGTCTGGGTGGAAGGTCCAGGATCTCTAGCTTGGATCTAGAGCTGTCTTCATGCAAAAAGGTGCTATCGTCTGCTGTTGACACCTGGGCGTGGGCCTCTTGGTGGAAATCTGTGAAGGCAGAGAGGTCCGGAGTAGCTTTGAAACTGCGTTGGGCATCTCCATGCTTCGAGCCAGTCGGTTGCAGAGCGTCTTTTTGGATCGAAATGACTGGCAAGCCTTGCCAGTGGATTCCTGATGTTCCGTAGAAAGGCACAAGTTACACACCTGATGTTGGTCGGTTTGTAGAAACTTAGCATGACATCGTGGGCAGAAACGAAAGGGCATAGTTCCCATCACCAGATGGACATCGCGAGGACGAATCGCCGAGAAATGGAGAGTTGCACCAAAGGACTAAGGTCCTCCGGGCTTCGGTCAACCTGAGACGTGTCAATGGATAGTTGATGTAGACTTCGAAATAACTGAGTGAAGTCAATAACAATGTTAAGGCCTGAAAATGACAATGCCGAGATGGAGCACACTTCTGAGCCAGACAGCGGAAAAAACAGTCTAACAATGGAATCGAGGACCATGCGCATTGCAAGCAAGAGGAGGAGTCACTATACCTTGTGACTTGAAAGACTTCTTTGAAGAAAAACAACTTGCACACTTCCGAGCCCAACACTAGATAGAGGACTTATGCTAAATCATATGTATCTACAGCCACACATGCCTCAAACACAATATTATCTAATATTCAACAGGTTACGTCATAGTTTTGATGATTCAGTT
Organism: Triturus cristatus; assembly: GCF_964204655.1. Taxonomy (NCBI): domain Eukaryota; kingdom Metazoa; phylum Chordata; class Amphibia; order Caudata; family Salamandridae; genus Triturus; species Triturus cristatus. The sequence goes on along the minus strand of NC_140595.1, from coordinate 519,846,969 downwards.
GTCACTTACATTCACAAATTAACGTCCAAAGAATACAGCTGTGCAGCACTTAATACCCAGTGTCAGACCCCACCTCTACTTTAAGTGCCATAGCTTTAGTAGAGTAAGCTATAGAGCTAGCATCACTAATGCAAATTTAACAAAAATAACAGTACTGTCAAAGCACATTAGCTGAAGAACTCTGAGTCTTCACACCATCAAAAGGTAGGAAATTAGAAGAATCAAATGCATCCATCACAAATAAGGCTCCCTGTTTTCCATTTTTACAGATTTTTACAGATAAATATTTATAGAAAACACGAGTTTTATGTCTGCATTTATTTTTGAAAAGTGGATAAATACAGAAAATGGTGCTTCTTTTAAGTGACTCTCCGTCCTGTCTCATGAATTATAGGCCAGCAGCTGAGCAGATGGACAGCATGGGATATTGAAAATCAGGATGAAGTTTCTTTAAATAACTGCATATATCAACATACATTTACGGTATAATGCTAGCTTTTACTAGTGGATGTATTGGTGTGTAATATTTGGCATCTCAAATAGCTGAAATATGACAGGCATCAAAGTATGAGTGCGCGTCTATCAGTTAAATAGAAATGGAAATGTACAGTTTTGTAACTTCATTTATATGCAAAACACAAAATAAATATGGATAAATACAGATGGAAATGGCCAAAAAATAAATACCATAAAACCGGGAGCCCTAATCACATATAGGTAAGACAAAAAACATAATGAAACCAGATAATGTTTGGAAGAAAGCTCAATTCAATCAGTCTGTTTCAACCAAAAACAAGAGAGAAGATGCTGTATAGCTCTATGGAGATTTGTAGACAGAGACTTTCTGACTTGTATACAACCCTGGAATAAATCATTGGATAGCTTTGATCCCCAGCTAGAAAGCATTATACTCTGATCAGAGTATGACAGAACACTACCAAATACAAGTTTCAGGAGGAGTTGCTAAATGCACTACAGGCTCTATTCCCATTCAGAATCTACCCCAAGATGCTCCTCCATAGCATACACCCACCAGTAAAAAACACTCTTTTCTATTGCTCTTAATTTCCAACTCTGCGCCCACTTACTTAGATGCTCAACAGAACCACACATTATATTATAATGGCAACCAAAGCAAGATTTGGAACATTAATACAAAAATGGAAGAACATAACCTAATCACCTGGCCCAAAGAACACTTAAAATTTTAAGTGGGCACACATTTTATATGGGCCCCAATAACAAACATCTATAAAAGGATTTCCTTCCTTGAAGCTTCATTTACTTTCACAGGAGAGCAGGTTGTAATAGCTTGTCATTTTCGAAGGAGAAACATCGATGTCCTTAAAGGAAATCTACCAAAAATAAACAGGGGAGAACTGATATAGGCAAGAGGTTTTTTTTACAACTCCAGCTTAAATTCCTCACGTGAATCGTGTGTTTGGAGTATTACAAAGGAATGTCAAATCTGCACAGACTAGATTACCATTCTGACTCTTCAGGATGCTTTGAGATGAGAGCTATTTATTTGTAACAAAACAGTAGAAGATGGAGAGAAAAGCTAAAGGCTGAACATAGAAAAAAAAAAAAAAAACATCGGGGGGGGGGGGGGGGGGGGGATGGGTTCCATGTGTGAATGTTGGGTGCGTTTAGAGGGGAATGAGATTATTCACCACTAGAGATAAACCACCTTAATTCTTCACCTATTGGGTTTACCTGTAGAATCCTACCCATGGCTTGCACCCTGGAACATCTGTTCCAAAGCATGGTTTACGACTGAAACAGCTTTGAGACAGAGGTGGGAATGCCCAATTGATTCAGTGGCACGTGGACTGGTACAGGGCTTGGTGCCACTCCGTGAGTTCAATAAGCATGACCCAGTGCTGTGCGTAAGTGGTTCAGAGGGACGCAAGGCATAGTCGCAAGCCCTACACCCCCAGTGTTCTGGGCACTGCCAAGGGCTATATACCGCCAGTTCAACGGCATGGAGAACAGGCGCTGTGAGAGTCTTATGAATATTTATTGCAACCCCAACTGTTACATAGCTCTGTGGGGTTTGGGAAAAAGTTTGTGCATAGTAAAATGGAGCATGCATAGTACTTTTAAGGTCGTTTTGTCCCTCTCCTTTAGCTCAACACACTTACAGGCTTCACCACATGGCTCCTAACAGGGTTTATGCGTAATTTTAAGACTATTAGAAATATCACCTCCTCCGCTGTTCTGATTACCTTTTGTGCTGCCGCTCACCTCATCACTAATTGCCCCACGCTCTCCTCTCTGCTCCTCTTTTCTCCTACCTACAACCTCCCCTTCCCGGCGCCTCCTTCCCCCTCACTCCCTCAACCCACCCAATTGAAAGTTATCATTGCACACTAATTTTAAACCGCTTATTGTTCCTCCAGTGTTTAATGTAAGGCAAGACCCATCTCTGTAATTTTGCTACACTAAGTGCATCAACAGTGGTGCTATAGAAAAATTACATAAATAAAATATTGTAATTTCATTTGATAATCAAGCTTTTGCATTTCGCTCTTGTGAATATCACTATTGGCTTATTCTAGGATCATTTATTTATGGGATTTTTTGTGCGCAGCTAATACCCTAAGGTGTCTAGGCGCATGATTACTCAACCGCAAGAAACACTAAGTAACATTCAATGAAACTAATGTCGAGCCACTGTTCACTCGGTGGAGTAGGACTTATTTAAAATAAAAGCAGCAGTTAAAAATTGGTGTACATCCAAATCTAGAAGGTATAGCTCCTTTATAGGCCAAGAAGCAACCCCTAAAGGTTTTAAAGCATTTAAACACTATGCAAAAGATTTTCTAATATGCAAAAGATTTTCTAAATTTTCCTATGGCCAGTGGCTGGAGGTGGACTAAGGTATCCTATGTTTGTGGCTAAATCAAGAAAATCAAGCCAAAAAAAGTTCTGCTTAGTTCAAAAGTTAGTCTTCTCCCAATGAAGGATAAGTGCATCTACCGTCAGTATGTAGGCTGCATCTGAAGCAGGGAGACCAATGCAGCCTAGGTTGAACTGGTCACAATGTTTAATTCATCAGAACCAGCTATAGGCAAAGCAGGCAGACTAATCCTATTCAGGCTCTAAGGAGGGGGTTGGTAACCTAACCCCCACTAAACAGGAAAGCATGGTTTTGTGGATTAGTTCCTGAGTTCAGGTATGTGCAGGCAATGCCCAATGTTTAAAAACAGCTCAATGAATTCACTGAGAAAAACCAAAATGTTCACTCATTACATTATGGACAAACTTAAACCAAACGGCGGCTGACCAAGGCTCAGCACCTCAAACTCAATTTTGAGAAGATTAGTATCCTGTGCAATCTCTTCCAGAACCTGCCTCAGTTAGGCTCTTCTGACTTCCAGAAAGTTACATTTTCATGAAAAGGAAGGTGCACCAGAGAAAAAGTCCCAAACATTCAAATAAGTCAAAATCTTAAAATGGCCTTCAACCAACGCGTTTCGTTGACTGAACTTCATCAGGGCTTGGTTTGCAACATAAGGGATATCATACCCTATTTATTGAAAAATGGTCCAGGATCAAACAACCGAACAGTGGCCAATAGAACAATGATCCAATTTCCTTAATATTCAAAAGGGAGGGAATATTTCCAATAGTGTATGCTGCATTAGTAGCAGGTGCCCCACAATACGGGTACAATTGAAATAAATCCAAAATCCTTGGTAAGACTGTCTGTCTGCATGCACGGTTCTGTTTAGTAGCGGGATGCATTCCCTCCTTTATGAATATGAAGGAAATTGGATCATTGTTCTATTGGCCACTGTTCGGTTTTTTGATCCTTAACCATTTTTCAATAAATAGGGTATAATATCCCTTATGTTGCAAACCAAGCCCTCATTACATTATGGGTTTCTGGAGCTGGCCACTGCCTGATCAGTTTCAGGGAAAAAATGGTTTAAAAGCTATGTAAGAGAAACAGTTGAGCAAAGGTGCACAACTGGAGTCACAATTATCTGACTAGCAATAAACAATTGTGATGGAGAAAATACAATGGGGTAGGTTTTTTGGTCACTGTGTTTTTTAACTTGTATCATAAAGGTACTGACCACATTTTCACATAATTATGAAACCAAGCAGGATTTTAACCATCCAACCTACCCCTTAAAACACATACATACCTTCACTTGAACACACATTAACAAGAATTTCCAGTGCAGTCTTCTGTGCCACCAGCAAGGCAGATGCTTGCTTCAACTCTTCATTCTTAGGCTAGAACACACAACATAGCCATATTGTCATGCCAACAAAATCATATACAGTTCTCTAAGCTTAGACTTCTAAAACACAGCAGCGCTATTTAAGAAAAATCCGTAAAAACAGAAACTAATTTGTCCAACCCTGATGCATCTGGTCGGTGCAAGCATCAGTAGGCAGCTCAGTCAAGAGGGCAAGAGTCAAAACTAAAGTTCATTTCAGCAGAACAGGGAAATTCCAATTATCTTAACAAGTAAATTGCCAGGCAAATTTACTCCATAAACATAACTTCTAAAATGATATAACAATAACAATACATAATAACTTAGCATGCATACAACATCCTGATAACAGGGTTAAAATATTTCACTAGCGTTAATGATAATTGCAGATTTTGCTAGCTAGTACAGAAAAATACTGCATCATAGCATTTCCGCAGTCTTGTTCAGCAAAAGGTTTAAGCTAATATTTTCATTTCATCTAAATATGCATTAATGGGGAGTTCAGGGCCAGTTCAGGATTTATTCAGAATCCCCACAATCCAGCTATCCCCCACTATTCGTTTTACTGCACAGCCTAATCTAACATCTACCTTTTTGGCTCCAATGTTACAGCTTCACATTTCAGACAAATATCTTTAATCTGATCCCCATGCACTAAGTTGAGAAGGCCCAGGTCCCTCTTACCCATTTGAGACACCAAACTGGCCTCTCCACATGCTTGGAAATGAGGCTTAACGAAGGGAAGATTAGTGTTGGACTAGGTGGTCAGGCTGCTGAAATAGTTCCTGGAGTGCGTTGGGGACCATGATCTATCCTCTAGTCTGGCATAGGTCTTTACTGCCTCCCACTACAGAGAATCGCTGGTTATGCCTGTTCATTGGTGACAGTGTTAGTGTGCCAGATCTGGTGTCCGCTGCTGTCTTTTCTCTCCCTCTCAGCCACATGTAGGGGTTCGCACAATCCTTGATCTCTACATGCTGCCCCTTCTAACCCTAGTCACGTGCTACCATTTTGAAGAAGTGTTGGCTATCTAGCACATCCTGGAAGTCTAGGGATACCACCAAATGCTGCTTCCACACATCTAAATAATACTAGCCAAGATATTTCTGCTGTTTCTAGCCTATAATTGTTTTGTGAGAGGAAGATGGGCAAGCCATTGAGCAGGTGCTGCCAGAAAACACAAGAGGGGAAATGTACAGGCACTTGGGGGATTGCCCTACTCTTAATGGTTTGGGAGGGCCATAAAAAAGACGTGTTTCACATGGAGGTGGACGTCTCCACACTGGGGCTTAGGTGACAGCCAGGGATCTCTTTCTTCATCCTTTGTGTACCAATCTGTTCTTTCCTGCAGTTCTAGGAGTCTCGCTTTCCACTTTTTCCCCTCAGCTCTATACCCAGTAGATCTTTGTCTTACTCTTGTCTGGTGCATAAGAGTTTCCCTCATCGGTTACATTTTCCTCTATTGTGGCAGTTGACCAGCTCAGAGAGGGAAATGAATATGCTACTTACCAGTATGCATCTGTTCTTGGCATGTAGGGCTGCTGACATTCATATCTGTGCATAGATCGCCGCCTAGTGTTGGGTCCGGATGTTTGCACGTTGTTGTCCTGGAAGAGTCTTCGAAGTATCCTTGGATAGGTGACTCCTCCCCTGGACTACAGTGCGCATGGGCATCCTCTCCATCCTCAGATTGTTTTTCGCCATTGTGGCAGTGATGGAGTAGATACAGAAAGTGATGACCATGCTTGCAGTAATTCTGAGAGCTGCAGCTGCGACAGGCGCCGGGGAGGAGGGAGGGCGATATGAATGTCAGCAGCCCTACATGCCAAGAACAGATGCATACTGGTAAGTAGCATATTCAGTTCGAGGCATGTGGGCTGCTGAATTCATATCTGTGCATAGAATACATAGCAGTGCCCTCTATTAGCGGCGGCTACCCGTGCCAGCTGCAGCGGTCTGAAAAAGTGTTTTGAGAACAGCCTGTCCTACAGCTGCCTGCTGTTTTGACTGCACATCTACGCAATAGTGTTTTGTAAATGTGTGTGTAGTGGACCATGTGGCTGCTCTGCATATATCATGCAGGGGAATATTTCCTAGGAAGGCCATGGAAGCCCCCAACTTACGTGTTGAGTGGGCTCGTGGTGGAATAGTTAATGTGCGTTTTGCCTTTTGATAACAGATTTGAATACACTTAACTATCCATCTGGCTATCCCTGCTTTGGAGATGGCGTTACCTTTGTGGTGTGGGGCAAAGGCAACGAACAGTTGTTTTGTCTTCCTGAATGGTTTAGTCCTGTCGATGTAGTACATGAGGGCCCTCCGTACATCTAGTGTATGTAGTGCCCTTTCTGCAACAGTTTGTGGGTTTTGGAAGAAAACGGGCAGTTCAATAGTCTGGTTCATGTGGAACTGCGATATTACCTTGGGCATGAACTTGGGGTTGGTACGTAGTACGACCCTGTTGGCGTGAACCTGAATAAATGGCTCTTGAACGGTTAGTGCCTGGAGTTCACTAACTCTTCTGAGGGAAGTGATCGCTACTAGGAAGGCCACTTTCCAGGTAAGGAATTGAATCTCGCATGAGTGTAGAGGTTCAAAGGGTGGACCCATCAGGCATGTGAGGACCAAGTTGAGGTTCCACATTGGAGCCGGTGGGTGACTAGGTGGAATGACTCGTTTGAGCCCTTCCAAGAATGCTTTGATGGCAGGCACTCTGAATAGAGAGAGGTGCTGCCTGGTTTGCAGATAGGCTGATATTGCGGTCAAATGGACACGTATAGAGGTGTACGCCAGATTGCATCGATATAGGTGTAAGAGATAACAGATGATGTTTTGGATGGATGCGTCCAGCGGGTTGATGTCATTATTACCGCAATAAATGACGAACCTTTTCCATTTGGCTGCATAGCAAGCTCTGGTAGTGGGTCTCCTGGCCTCCTTGATGATGTCCATACAGTCAGGTGGCAGGTTGAGATAGCCAAACTCTAGGACTTCAGGAGCCAGATCGCCAGATTCAGCTGTTGCGGATCTGGGTGCTGAACCTCTCCATGGTTCTGCGTCAAATGCGCGGGTTTGATCCGCAGCCTTTGATGCGGCACCACGGAAAGTTCGAGGAAGGTGGTGTACCACGGCTGGCGTGCCCACGTGGGAGCAACTACGACGAGTGTCAGGGAGTGTTGTCGGAGTTTGCGGGCCACTAGCGGTATCAATGGCGCTGGGGGAAAAGCGTACGCAAATCTGCCGGACCAGTTCATCCATATCGCATTGCCCTGCGACTGCGGATGTGGGAATCTGGCGGCGAAGCTTGGGCATTTTGCGTTTTCGCTTGTCGCGAATAGGTCTATCTCCGGATGACCCCACTGCTGAAAGTACGGTTGGAGTACTGATGGGTGTAACTCCCACTCGTGCATTTGGTGGCTGTGTCTGCTGAGCAGATCCGCCATCTGGTTGTCCTTGCCAGGGAGGTGTTCCGCCATGAGGAACATGTTCCTTTGAATGGCCCACTTCCACATGCTCCGAGCCAGATGAGACAACTGTGGAGAGTGTGTGCCTCCCTGTTTCTGTATGTAGTACATTGCGGTCATGTTGTCCGTCCGGATCAACACGACCTTGTTGCATAGATGTACTTTGAATGCCTTCATGGCTAGGAAGATTGCCATCAATTCCAGAAGGTTGATGTGCAACTTCTTTTGTTGTGTTGTCCATAGTCCTTGCACTGTGTAGTGGAGTACATGAGCTCCCCATCCCTGGAGAGACGCGTCCGCTGTCAGTACTATTTGTGGGACAGGCTCTTGGAACGGTCGGCCCTTGCAAAGGTTTTGTGGATTCCACCAATGCAGAGAGTTGTATGCCCGACCGCTCACCAACACTAGGTCCTTTAACTGTCCTTGAGCCTGATTCCACTGACGTGCTAGGCACTCCTGAAGTGGGCGCATATGTAATCTCGCGTGCGGGACTATGAAGATGCAGGAGGCCATCATGCCTATCAACTGCATAAACACTCGCGCTGGAAGTGAGTGATTGGGTTTAAATTTGGAGATCAGCAGTTGTATGCTGTTGATCCTCACTAAATTTGGCTGAGCTGTGGCCGCCAGAGTGTCTATAGTCGCACCTAGGTACTGTTGTACGTGTGCGGGCTGGAGATGGGACTTTGGATAATTCAGTGAGAATCCCAGACTGTGAAGAAGGTGAATGGTGCGGGACATGTGGCTTGCACATTGCTGGGCTGACTTCGCTTGAACGAGCCAGTCGTCTAGGTAGGGGTAGACGTGTATATGCTGCCTCCGTAGATGTGCTGCCACCGTAGCTAGGCACTTCGTGAAAACCCTGGGCGCTGTTGTCACGCCGAAGGGAAGGACTTTGAACTGATAGTGCTGCCCCTGAACAGTGAACCTGAGGTATTTTTTGTGTGAGGGGTGGATGGGTATGTGAAAGTACGCATCCTTGAGGTCCAGTGTGGCTAGGAAGTCTCCCTGCTTGAGAAGCGGAAGGACTTGCTGTAGAGTGAGCATATGAAAGTGCTCTGAAAGAATGTACTGGTTCAGGGGTCTCAGGTCCAATATAGGTCTGAGCGACCCGTCCTTTTTTGGAATTAAGAAGTAGAGGGAGTACACTCCCGCACCCTGCTCGTGGATGGGTACGACCTCTATAGCGCCTTTTAGAAGCATACTTTGCACTTCTTGCTGTAAGAGCGTTAAGTGCTCTGAGGACATAGGACGGCTTCTTGGTGGTATTGTGGGTGGAGTGGAGGTTAACTCCAGACAGTAACCGTATTTTATAATATCTTTGACCCACCTGTCCGTGGTGATGGAATTCCACGTGGACAGGAACCTTTGTAGCCTTCCCCCGACAGGTGTTATGTGGTCGGGAGGAAGGGAGAGGGCGTCACTGCTTGTTCTTGGGGGAGGACCTGGTGTTGCCGTAGCCGCGTCCTCTGCCCTTTGTGCTGGAGCCACGATATCCACCTCGGGTGTTTTTATCATAGGTGGTCTGTGTATTGCCTTTGTTATATGTTTGTTGTGACCCCTGTCCTCTACCTGCTCCCTTGTTTCCGGGGCGACGAAAGGAGCCGCTCCGAAAGGACTGAGTTTGTAGTGCGCCCATGGACTTTGCAGTGTCCGTATCCTTTTTTATCCTCGAGGGTGGTGTCAACCTCTGGCCCGAATAAATAGTCGGGGTTGACGGGCTGGTTCAGTATATTGTTTTGTACCTCAGGCTTGAATCCTGAGATCCGTAGCCAGGCATGTCGTCGCAACATGACGCTTGTGTTGATGGCTCTGGCAGCCGTGTCTGCAGCATCTAGTGCGCATTTGATGGAAGCGTTCGTTAGTAGCTGTCCTTCTCTGATGAGCATTTCTGCGCCTTCCTTGAACTGGTCAGGGAGATGTTGGAATATTTGCTCAAGTGTGTCATAGTGCGCTCTATCATAGCGAGCAAGGAGCGCCTGAGTGTTGGCTATGCGCCATATGTTGGCAGCTTGGGCGGCAACTCGCTTGCCAGAGGTTTCTAACACCTTGGACTCTTTGTCCGGGGGAGGAGCGTCACCTGTTGTTTGCGAGTGTGCCCTCTTGCGTGCATTCGCTACGACGATGGAGTCGAGTGGTAATTGTCCTCTGATGTAAGTAGGATCCCCAGGTGCTGATCTGTATTTTTTATCAATCCTGGGGTTTATCACTCGTGCCCTGGTGGGTTCTTTGAAAATGTCCTTGGCTGGTTTGAGGACCCCCTTCAACATTGGCAGAGTCTTTACATGTCTTTCTGAGGATGCAAAGGTGTCCATTAGAAAGTCATCTTCGATGGTATCAGAGTGAAGCTGCACCCCATGGTTATTGGCAGCACGTTCGATAAGAGCATTGAACGCCGCAGTATCCTCCGTAGGAGATGTCTTTGCCCCATAGAGTTGTGGATCCTGTGCATCGAGAGGTGCACTGGGGTCTGCAGGGTCGCCCCAAGTTTGATCAGGGTCCTGCTGGTCATCAGGGTCCGTGTCTACATGGTAGGGGACTTGGTCAGCCATGTAGTCCTCCAATGCGTCTGTATCGGAGCGTGTGGGGGAGAACCGGTGTGGATCCTGGTAGGATGAATGGAAGGGTTCATAAAGGAGAGGTTCCGATTCTGCAGGCAACTTCCTTTTTAGTGGGATCCTGAAAGGGTCCAATGGCGGCTCCGAAGTTATCCTTCGGTCCTGGAGAATCATCCTGCCAGTGCCGGCGTCGATGATACGTGCCGGAGACGTCTCAGCAGGTGTGACCGTAGGTTGGGTGACCCGTGTCCTGAGTTGGAACATTTTTGGGATTGTTGACGGAGGCAAGCCGAAGGTAATGTTGGTCGGCACCGAAGAGGCTGCGGGAGCTCCGACCGAACCGGAGCCCGACCTGTCCTGGAGGACAGGTGTGGTTTTGCTGCCTTGCGTCGCACCAGGTCGTACTTGGGGCGCCTTCGAGGCTTTGGCACCGGCCAGGCTCGTAGAGGCGGCCGTAGATTTTTTCGGCGCCGGCGGGTCATCGAGTCGGGGTGAAGAGATCACCGTCGAAGTCTTCGATACCTGAGGCTTAGGTGTCGTCGAGGGAGCGATGTGAGACACAGCAGGCGGTACGGCCCTTGGTGTCGTCGGTGCCGGTAGCCGAGCAGGTTTGTCGGTGCCGATGGCTTTTTTCCGTTTGTCGACTCCAACGTCGCCCGCTTCAAGTTCGGCACCGAAGTCCCTCTTGGTGCGGTCGGTGCCGACGCGGTGCGCTGGCGTCGAAGGCCTCGATCCGACCAGCGCTACTTTCAGTTTCGGTTTCGGTGGAACCTGAGCAGCTTTCGGTTTCGGTTTTGTGGTAGGGAAACCAGCCTGTTTATGTAGTAATGGCTGCCGCTGAACGTCCGAGGCCGGGCCCGAGGGCGGGGCCGAAGAACTGCGGGATGGGTCTCGGGTAAGGCCCGAAGGCGATCCCTCGACCGGAGCCATAGGCTGTGGCACTGGTGTTTGAACGGTTTGAACAGGTAGGCCTTGTTCATCATTGGAGCTACTTTCTTCGGCCCCGAAGGCCTCCTCGTCGTCTCCTACCTCGGTGTCGTCTTCACCTCTGTGGAAGAGTGACTCGTCTTCCTCGTCCGATCCGGGTTCGTGTTCGGAAACGGGACTGGAGGGCAAGACTTCCAATTCCTCGACGTCTTCGGCCTCGCCGAAGATGTCTGTTGGGGCCGGTGCCGCGTGCTGCGCCTCGAGTCTCGCCGCTCGTCGATTCCGCAGAGTCTTCTTCGAGCGGAACCGGGCACAGGCCATGCATGTTGATTCGTCGTGGTCCGGCGAAAGGCATTTGTTGCACACCGGATGGACGTCGATGTGTGGGTACTTCGCATTGCATACCGGACACCTTTTGAATGGCGTCCTGGATTCCATCGTCGAAGTAGTCGATGGACAGGTAAATGCGAAAGCAGTCGGTGCTGAAAGTTAGTAAACGAACAAATTCTATCGAAACCCGATCGATAAACAGTACCGACGCGAACTAAAGGCCTTTTGGCCTCGAAAAAAAATATTTTCCTAACTTGAGCTAAGATAGCACATCCGAACCCAATGGCGGAAAAAAACAATCTGAGGATGGAGAGGATGCCCATGCGCACTGTAGTCCAGGGGAGGAGTCACCTATCCAAGGATACTTCGAAGACTCTTCCAGGACAACAACGTGCAAACATCCGGACCCAACACTAGGCGGCGATCTATGCACAGATATGAATTCAGCAGCCCACATGCCTCGAACACACAAGTTTGACAAACCAGAGTGGAGCCATGGTGTTCTTGTCACCCAGAATGGCATGGGAAATTCATCTGGGTCTAGCTGATGTGGTCTGCTAAATGAGGCTTGTTTAGTGTCCATTGTGGTATTAGTATTACTATTTTCTTTTTTTAAGAGGAGATGGTGGCAGTATTGGAAGGCAGAAGTCTGGTCTGAAAGTGGTTTGAGAGTATAACAAATGTCTAAAGCGAGGTGGCTTGCATTCAGGGTGCAAGGAAAGTTCTGGTAGATATTCTTATTACCTGGAGTAAGCTATAGCCTTGGCAACGGATGTAAATTAGGGGGTGTTGGCAGATGTGGCAATGGTTAAAAAAAAGTAAATGCTGCCTTGAAGGGTAGCCCATAAATAAGCATAAATCTTGCCAGAAGGTCTCTCGCTCACCCTCTAAAAATGTCACTATGTATATATTAGCTATAACAAAACAATATCATGCTGTACAAATAATGAACGCTGATTATTTTTGACAAGATACAACTTGAGCATGACAGACAAAAGCCATGCAGCCCACACAATGAAGTAGGTCAGGGGATGATGCTCCAAGAGCAGCTGCCCTCTGACTTAATATTCTAAAAGTATTTCAGAAAAAGTAGGTGGGGGCCGTCACTACAAGTTAATTGTTCAGATTCCAAAATGAACAATAAAGGCAGATACCCTTTTGTTTCAGTAACTCACAGGTGTCAACAGTCCTTCTGGGACACTGTAAAATGATAGGTTCCTTCAGCACTTGCAAGAAAACAGCCTACATTAAACAAACCTTAAATTATTATTAGAAGCTATTTGACTGCTGGGAACTCCTGCATTTTGATAGCTGTAAATGAAATACCACAACAAACAGGCTTCAAGAAGCATAATGCCTACATGAAGAAATATTAAATAATACCTTCCACACCATAAAGCACAAACTATGCTTTCAAAGAACGCCCCAAACGTCCAGGCACATCTATTACAGAACACCTACCACATTAAACTCTTCAAGTTAATGTCTGTAGTGATAAATTGTCAAATGCACCAAGATCTGCATAGCGTACAGATAGCCATTTATATGAAGATAACAGCTGTAATTTCTTTATTGACAGAGGATAGTGCATCGATATCTCAACATCTTAGCTTTCTGCAGCCTGAGGGATAACTAGGTGATATGATGACGATAAGTATTAATGCATTTTTTGCATGGCAAAAGTCCTACTTTACTTTCTGAATCCAAATGGAATAGGCCTTCAAAATGTCAAAGCTAATCTCGTAGTTTAAAAACAGGAACCCAAAAGTCTGCACGATAGCTCTGCTAATTGTCAAAGCGTCTGAGGGCAGTGTCACCTTGGTGGTTAACTGCACCTGCAATTTTATTTGCGAGTGGGCTGAAAGCTGCAGAAAGCATTGCTCTGATCTAAGAACTTGCTTTAAGTAAAATGCTATTGCTCAGCATCCTTCTCCAAGATTTTTACCACAATGATGTTTTTCTAAATTCACACTTTTATATTTGTATGGATCCCAAGAACCCCCTTTCCATCCACTCACTACTTTTATTCCCCTTGAGAACCATAGCAGTCTTCCTTCTCGCCACAAGGAATATTGCCAGTGTTCTATTGTGGCAGTCACACATGCATATGGTATAGCTTAGGCAGCACCCTTTGACCCTCACAGACACAACATGTACCAAACAGTAGTCAGAGCTCTGTAAAATACTCTGCAAACACCACACCACTGTAGTGAAGACAGGGTTCTGCTTGCACACATTGCTATGTTAGCATAAGCGTATTAGAAGTTTAAATGCCATTTTGCCACTTGGCCACTTTTGCACACGACACTACATGCAACTGTTATTGCAAGTTAAACTGCTTGCTTTTCTTTTCATGAGAACGGTCTGTTTTTCACATCCCTAGGCTTACACCACGACCTTAGTCTGTACACTGTGTGCAGAAGTCTTCACGGTCAAATTATGTATGCTGTTGATTCAGGTTGATCGGCCCACGCTCTAGACACAACATGCACACAGGTGCAAATATCTGAAACTGGTGCCTTTAATATTGCATTGCATGCACGATTCTGGCACTCGGAGAAAAACCTTTCCATCTACAGAGAACGTTGCTGATCCTGTGATGTAATTCACCTCAACTGATCTTGGAGGTATGGGGTTCCCAGTTCAAACCTAGAGACCTTCTATTATAAAACCTAGCTCCTAGCCAGGGGAGGGTGGTACGCAAGGTGCTGTATAACCTGTTTCCACTATCATTGTAACATGATTTCTCCCTTTGTGTTTTATGGAATTGTAACAATGCTGATTGTTTTATCTTTAATCATTTGCCTACTTATGTTAGCCAAAATACTGCATCTTAGAGCACGTAGTTAAAAATAAACATTTTAAACTTTTCCGCGTCTCCGATTACTCACTTTGTGGACTGGTATGAGACTAAAAACGAAACAGTGTTCTCGATTCCCACCATTCCTGAGAGTACCCTAAGTTGCTTGTTCTGGGTTGTCTAATCATTTGCAGCTTCGCTGTAGTACGGAGAACGAATGAGACACCGATGCTAGATAGGGGTACATCACAATTCACTGAGGTCCTGGTTTCCTGCGCATAGTTCTGTGCATGAGCAGAATCCCCGCAACATGGCACACCTAACGTTTGGCCTTGTATTCGAGACACTTTAGTAGTAGCGCTTATATTTGTCCACAACACCCTCACTCCTGTTTCCGGTTGACAGACGTGACGGTTTAGCCTACCTATATGGAAAAATTATAGTTTCATTCAAGCTTGAAAATTAGAAAGATTTAAGTTTTGAATTACTACCCTTTTGTGCTACATTTCATATAGATTGTTTTTTCTCTGTGTCCTTATGGGTGATATTAATATAGCACCGCATAGTCGAGCTGCGCTCCGTCGTGCCAGACAATGGTATGTCAGAAATCTTTGTGGTGAGTGCCGAAGCAGCGTTCCCCTTTGAGCTTTTCTACTTTTGGGTTACATTTCCTGCAGTAAATGTAGATGATAAAACATTCCATACTTACAGTCCCACTGCGATACCTGCGAATTTCACTCCATATAGGAAACAGGAGATTCGAATTTCGGCATGGCAGCATCGTATTTAGTTTAATGGTGCTCTCCCCCACGCCGTAACTCCGGTTCAGTTAGGCCCCTTGTCTATACCTGGGGCCACTTGGCCAGTCTTGGCCGCGTTCACACAACATCCACGTTATTTGCAAGCCCCAGTGGACGACGTACGTCAGCTACATACCGCCTTGATAGCGGTACACAGGACTTTAGTGCAAGACGTCTCATGCAACCTCCAGGTGGGGGCAGCTGGGGTTGCAACACAACCAATTGGACCGGCTGGGATTTCTATTAGTCCCGTCATGGTTAATTCGGTAATGGGCAAGCGCCCCCAGAATAAGGACGATATGCCTTATTGGCTTGCTGATAAATTTGACCAGCTGGAAGCAGTATTTCCAAATACAATTCCTGTGGAGAGAAACAGGATTCGGATGATTAGTTTGCAGAAAGACTAAGAACCTGAGGTGACCGATAGTGAGAACTGGGGAAAAGTATTTGCAGCAGTCTATGCGAAGTGCTTCGGCACACTGTCTATGACTGTACTGCCCTCCGTGATTAAGCGTGTTCAGGATGAGCACAGTCCAGAGGCGGCGGTCGAGTTGGGAATGAGGCTTGTCGGAGTGTTTGACGTAGTTGCTGATCTCATCCTTGCTAACGTCAAGGGAGATGCGGTTAACTTTCAAGTGTCTAATGAGTAGTGCCTCGTCGCCGATGCCGACAAACCCCGGCAGTTACCGAAAACTATTGCGGAGGCTTATAAGACCAGTGGCCGCAATAGTTTGGGAGTTAAGCCTTTTGCTAAAATAGCAGCTCAACCGCAAACTTAGACGGTTAAGTCTACTAAAGACGACAGTCCAGTTTTTCCTAAACAAAATAGGAAGAAAAAAAAAAAAAACAGGGAAAGCAGCAACAGAAACAAGGGTCACGTCCTGCATCACCAATACCAGTGTCTACTGAACGCACGTATGAGTTGCACGATCGCGCGAGAATTAGGTCTCCTGATAGATGTCAGGTTCCTGATTAACGTTCTCCTCGCTCGTCACAGGAAACATCGGTCTCACAAGCCGGTGGAGGAGAACGCGAAAGAGGTCAGGGTGCCCCTCCAGGACGTGAACAGCCCCGCCCAGTTGATGGTAAAGGCAAGCAGGACGACTTTCCACGTCAACGCCCTCCGTTTCAGAAAAAGAAAGTTGCTGCATTAACCGCAAGGTATGCCACAAATAGTGAGAACACAGCTTCGGAACCGGACATGGGCGCTAACGCTGCTAGACAGCGCAGCGGAGGTTACAAAAGTGCGGCAAGCACTGCATACCGTAGCTGAAGGCGACAGCAACTGACACGTTCATTACAGTAGAAACTGCTGACACTAGAGTGGCTCTCCCTGACAGGCTATATGAAATAGTCCATTTAATTGAAGGTGATATACAACTTACAATAAGAGGGATTTTTTGGGGAAATCTGACCTCTACATATGACATTTTGTTAGCGGAGTCGGGCTGGCCTGCACCTTTCGGCCGCTCCGAGAGGGGAGCAGGTAATCCTCCCTAGTTTCGCACATACTGTGCCAAAGGAGCAGGCGCAGAGCTTTGCAGAAGAGTGGGCTCAGGTGCTTGCACCAGCGTTGTACTGTACTCAGGTCGGATAAACTCTCGCCCAGGCATGAGATTCCATTGTGATCAATGCCACAGGCACAACCCCAATATCCCATGCGCCGAGAGGCGAAAGCTCCTGTTGCAGAAATCCTAGACCAATTGGAATATAAAGGTGTAATTGAGACATGTGTGTCACCCATGAAGAATCCTCTTTTCACTGTAGCCAAACCTGATGGGTCGAACCGTCTAGTTTTGGATTATCGGCATTTGAACTCTCATTGTCGGACGTGTGCAGTACAGAATACCCACAGTTCTGCCCTGGTTGATAGTCTCGTGAGAAAAAGGTTTAAGACCAAACTTGACATTTCCAATGGCTTTTATAGTCATAACCTGTCCTCTATTAGTAGTCAATGGACAGCCTTTACTTCTGGCGGCAAACAAAACCCGTTCAAAAGATTAGCCATGGGCTATAAAAACAGCCCAGGCGTCTTTGCCACACGTGGTCTCTCCGTTAGAGAGCATCGACCCTGATGCGTACTCATAGGTTGACGATATTTATCTCACAGACGAATTATGGCCGATTCTGTGTCGCGTTGACCACATCATTGTCATGTTTGCGGACTTCGGTTACAAATTTAACTTTGCAAAATCACGCATTGTTGTTTTTGGGCTATGAGCTCAACAACGAAGGACGAGGTTTAGCACCTAACTTCCTGGAGAAATGCACATGTTTGCGCGCTCCAACAACTCTGAAAAAACTACAATCTTTGCTGGGGTTTTTGAAATTCGGGCATACTTACATTCCCGATTATGCCCAGCGTATCAAGCCGCTATATGCCTTGATACAACCTACTTTCACAAAATCTTGCTGGCTTCCAGAACATTCAGCTATATTGCAATCTTTGCAGGCTGATCTTCTTTCATCGAAATACTTACTGACACGTGACAACTACACAAACCTGGTAGTAAGAATTGTTCCAGGCGTAGTGGGTTTCACGTATTTGACATTTAATGACACAGTCCCTATTGCTTACAAGTCACACTTGTACACTTCGGCTGAAATGCGCTTTTATTCTGTCGAGAAAGTATTGACTGCTGTGCAGCTGGCGATTCTAAAAGAGAGAGCGCTGTCGCAGGGGAAACGCATGTTGGTTGTCACACCTTATCCTGCCCTTGAGGCAGTGACGAGTGCCAGTGTACCAAATTCTAAAGCTTTGCGTTCACGTTGGATACAATTGTCCACTTCATTGACGTCTCCGGATGTCACGTTTATCTTTGATTCCACATTGCAAACTCAGGAGTACTTGCAGTATGAATTAGTTCACCCAGCTCCTCAGTCCATGCTCTCGCTTGAGGATTACCATTGTATCATTTACACTGACGGTTCGGCGCAACCGGCGACGGAATCTAAGCATGCTTATTCAGCGGCCTGCGCAATAGTGGTAGGTACCATGGTGAACTCAAGTCCGATGTCGTGCACACGCAGACATTCGGGGACTGTACCGCCCAGTTGGCAGTGTTACGTGCTCTGGTGCTTGCACTAGAGTTTGCTGATCCCCGTGTGACTACTCTTATTGTAAGTGACTCTTACTACTGTGTTCAGTCTTTCAACGACAATTTATTCTTTTGGACTCAGAATGAATATCGTGATTCCAAAGGTAGCACAATCAAACATAAAATGCTTTGGGTTCGAGTCGCAGAACTTAAAGAACGTCTGCCTCTCATGAATGTAATTCAGACTCTTGGTCACCAGCCCGTAGGAGTACATGCTGTTGGTAACAGTTTAGCTGACGAAGCAGCGAAAGCAGCAGTGGCAACATATTTAGTAGCAGTAGTTACAAGATCCAAAAGTAAGATTGATGATGACATCTTGGCAGCTATTGCTGCAACAGAGAAGGGTGATAATTACCCTAGAGGTTTCCCTTCTAAATACTCTTATCATTTAAGTCCTGATAAAGTTCCCTATGTGAGAATTAACTACGTTGGTGACAGATTGATTGCCAACACGGACCACAGGCTTTCCTTGATAACAGCCGCTCACGAAGGTATGGCCTTGGTTCATGCAGGCGTTTCAGCGACTGTCACCATCTTGCATCAACGTTACTGGTGGGGCGGATTGTATAAACAGACTTGTGACATTCGCCAGCAGATTAAGCCTTCGACTGCTGCGCGTCCAACTCAAACTCAGTTGTACACATCTAATAAATCACTTGGGTGTGTTTATTTAGATCACTGCGGTCCTTTCTCCTCCGATACTGCGTATAAGTTCATCTTAGTTGCAGTGGATTCGTGCATACGTTTTCTATGGGGTTGGCCACAAAGAAGTGCTGGTGCTCGAACTGTCATCAGGGATTTGCGTGTCTTTGTGGGAATTTTTGCATGTGGCACCCTCCATTCTGACCAGGGTCCGCCGTTCGCCTCTAAGGCGTACAAGGAAGCCATGAGGTCTTTAGCGGGTGCATGTCAAATTTTCGTCTCCATACCGGCCTGAGAGCAATTCTGTTGTGGAGCGAATGAACCATGACTTAAAGCAATCCTTGACAGCTAAGGTTTTTAGGTACTGGTAGAAACTGGTTGGCCCATTTGTATAGCGTACAACGTGCACCTAATAATCTCCCTAGAAGGTCTCTGGGTGGGCGGACCCCATACGAAATGCTCTTTGGCATTAAAATGTTTGTCCCGGACCTTGATGATCTAGACATGGCGGCGTCAGCCGTAATCTTTGAAGTAGATAATCATTCTGCTGTGTTACAGAACATACAAGAGACTCGAGATAGTCTTGCAAAGGAACATTTGCCCTCCACAACTGATGCTGCACTTCAAATTCCAGTAGTTGGCTGGCTACCTCGAGTCGGTGACCTGGTCCATGAGAAGGTGGAGAACAAGAGAACAAGAAGGAGTTTGGCCCCGCTTATCGTGCACCAGTACCAGCGCTTGGCGTGCAGGGTACAAGAACAGTAATTTTACCTCCACTTCCTGGTCGCAAGGATAACAGGTACATCTCCATTGACAATATCAAACTACGAGTGGCCGATTCTTCTTAGTAGGACTCCAGCGGTCTCTTGTCCAGCAATGCGGAGAAATTCTGTTTTGGCCTTGGCAAGTACGATCAGGCCGGACATTTCCATAGAGATGCATACAGTTACAAATCCATTGTTGACTCCACGAGCTGGTGATCACCTTGATGATACTGAGTATACCTATCCCACAGATGTGTTGTTGCCTGGTGTGCAGACAAGTGCAGTTGACCAGTCACGTTTTTCATTTGACACCAACTCAACAACATCGAGAGCCCCATCGAAAATGTCTATTTTTGCGGTTTGGTTAAGAGCCATTTTTTAATTCCCCCTTGGACTTACATTTGGTTGGTACTCATCTCTATTTTTTTGTTCAAGTCGATTGGATTTGTAGTGGTCTTTTTTTGTCTAGTGAATGGACATTATCTTACCGAAAGATCTGCTATTAGATTTCTTGATGGAACTTTGGCGCCCCACTCCTCATTAAACATCATGAAGAGGGACCAGACTTTTGTCAATATCACGGCCTGGCCTCTGTTAGATGGGATTGTATGGGATGCTGTAAAATTTCAAATTCATGCCCCACATTAGAGGCGATTAATGTCCCCAATGTACTTCGTGTTTCTATGGGGGACGTTGTGAAACAAAACATACACTCTGATGATTGGGATGTCAAAGCCGTGGAGGCTCTTTTTTCTGATTTGAACTATTATGCTGCATTTGATGCTGAAGATTTGTACTTGGACTCCGCAAATTATGCAGAGTTATTTTGTTATCAACACTATGGCAATCATTTCCTGCATAAAGCAAAAATATTTAGAAAGGTGGTTAATTACACGCAATGGGAACATTGCCCAGCTCCCATTGAAGGTAGTTCAAGCACTCTGTTGAAATAATTTACATATTTTACCGATTTTAGTCGATCCAATCCTGAAGCCTTTTATTTCATAATGAAAACTCAGTCCACTTCCAAAGTCAGACTCACGCACACTAAATTACTGTATTCAAAGTCTTTTATGGATCAATTAGCTATAAGGGGCTATGAAGTGTGGAAAGATACAATTGATCTTAAATCTGTTTCGGGTTCTAAAAGCTGGCAGGTGCAGGGCATAGAGGCTTTGCATCGTGCGTGCCTCATCACAAACCACGTTTTTGAATTCTACTATTTTTCAAACCACTTGCTTTGGATTGGCTACTTCTAAAACAAGCATTTGCAATGCAATAGGTCTCGCATTTCTAGGAGTTTGAGCTATTTGCATTGTAGATGACTGCCTTTTATTTAGGGGCTGGGAGCGGAAGCTGAACAGCCAACAACTGCATACACCACCGTAGAGTGCAGTGTTGCACACTACGGTGGCATGGAGTGGTGTAGAGTGCTGTGGTGCATAGTAGTGTGGGGTAGAGTGCATTGGCTTAGAGTGGTGTAGAGAAGAGTGCAGTGACGCAGTGGGGAGTGGAGTAATGCGGAGAGGTTTTATGCAACCGTTTATTAAACGGATCAATAACCCACTGAGCTATCTTCCCAGGAAAGGAAACTGGGACACGCAGGTCACTGACAGCTATCACACATAACATAACCTGTATTTCTAAAGCGCATGTTCACCCAAGGGTGTCTTAGCGCTAAGTAACAGATGTTTATTGTTATGTTTATTGTTATTGACATCAGGTGTTCAACCCACAAAGCTACCTAGCTGGGACTGGTACCTTTGCCTTGAGTATACACAGATCTGAGCATCATGCACACCAACTAGCAAAGTTATTTCAACGTAATAAAGGGTGCCCCTGCCGCACTGGTTCAACGCCCTGAACTGTCCGAGTGGCTTCCACCGTCATAAGCTCCAGAGTGCCAGCCATTCTCGGACAGGCGGGACACCCCAATCATGACATTCCTAGCGCGCATGTTAAGACACGTAGTGTGGAACATTTTCATTTAATGAGCATTCGGCTGAATGGCGGAAGCAGTGCCTCTACTTTGAGACGTTATTGGCGCGAGATCAGGAGTCGTCGCAGTTTCGGTTCTCCGGTTGAAATTTGAAAGTTCGTTTGGATGCAGTGCTTAGAAGCGGAGAAGGGTGCGCCAGTGTCTAAGCACTTGCGCTTTTAGTAGATTGCAGAACTGAGGCACGGGGAATTAAGGCACTTGGCCAGGAGAACACGTTTTTGGTGATGCAGGGAGGGCGGGACTCGTGCTGTGGCCAACCTGTTTGAGTCATCTGCTTAACCATCCGGGGACAGCGTGGGCATCCCTCCTCCTCCTCCTCCCCCCCCCCCCCCCCCTGGAGGAAGGAGTGCCGGTGCAGACTCGTGCCAGTGGTGTGCTGTGGCTGGCTTTGGAGAATGGTGAGGGTAATATAACACCTACTTTTCAGAAGTGCATACAGCACCAACGGGCCCCTTCGCAGCACTCGGAGACACTAGACACGGGGCAGGTTGCGCCCCATGCACTTGGCTGCCTCCGGGTCCTCCGCCTGGAGGGAGGGCTGGACCAGAGGGCAGGGCGCGGTGCCCTCCCTGCCAATGGGTGGGCGGAGGTGTGGGAGGAGGGAAGGCGAGGTGTGGGGGTAGGAACACGACATACAACCTCCGACTCATCCCACGGCGCTCCTGGGGCAGGAAACTTCATTTGTCCCAATTGACTGACAATGTTGATTTGAATGATTTTGTTAGAGGCCCTGTAGGAGGCAGGTCGAAATGATGGGTAGATGCTATTTACAACGAAGTTTGGAAATTACGTTTCATAATGCAGTTTGCATGGACTTTACAAACATTGAAATCTGGGAAAGTTCCTTGGGACTACATGAATACCTCATCTCTGTTTTTACTGTTTAATCTGACTGCAAAACAACAGTTCTTATCCATGAAGGATGCGAAATATTCGCTTTTGCACATTGAAAAGTTGTAACCTTTACAGATTTCTGTGGTCGAATCTAACTTGGCTGTATGGCTCATTCATGGGTTAATAACACTACCTTTTCCCTTGTTTAAGTTCAGTTCATGTATGAAACACTATGCCATAGGCAGATATGAACCATTGGGTAGCGCTTTTCTCCATGAAGTTTGGTCGCTCCCATTCACATACAGGTGCCTGAGAGAGGGTAAAGAAGTGAGGAGTGCACTTCTACACCTGATCACTCACTAGTGTGCAAAAATATACAATTGCACAGCACGTGCAATACCCAAGCCCCCAATTTAGCTTGTATTTTAAAGGGAATTCCAGTGCCAGCTATGACACCTACTTTCACGTTACTTGCTAACGGTAGTTATTTGCTTTTAAATAATGAAGTGTGCTGCGGGATGCTAGCAGGGATTCCGTACATTTTAACGGTCTCCCAACGTGTAGTTTGCTGCAAAAATGTGCTTTTCCCGCCCCCGCATGGGAGAGTAGACATATCTATCTGGCCTTTCATACCAACCTTGAAAGCAGAGTTCAACAAAATGAGCAGAATAAGGGCTCCATTGTCCCAGAAAGAAGTCGCCCTAACTTCTTCTCGTGAAACATTTGTCCTTCACGTAGCTAACACCCGCACTGAGGTGCATGCGCTTTTGAATACTGATCTCCCACTTGATTTTGGCGCTCTGATTCACACTATATTCAATGCCTAGTGAACAACTGGTTTTGCAAATTTTTTCAAAGTTGTGACCTCCGGCCTTGTGACCCCGTCCCGAACAATATTTGGTGTGATACCGTCATTGTTTTCATTCTATTTTTTCCAGCCTCTTCGGCGGGTTGCCATCAATTCTCGCCTTGGCTGCCGGTGTGCTGCTGTTGATTTGTTTGCTCCAAAATGGCTGCCCAATCTGTGTCACACGACAGCCTGCCCCGGCTGTTACAGCTTCGCAACCGGATGCTTGAATACTATGGTGCAATATATCTGGCCACTTTGAGTGTAGCCTATTGATTATCCTTCCGTTTCTCATACTTTACTTGCGTGCAACCTGTGTTCCATTGCCTAGATTGTTCATTTGAATGGAGTCTGGATTTGTGTCTCTCCAATACGGCGTCTCCTGCCCCGGATTATGATCGAATAATGAGTCCCTTAGTGGCTCATGAGTTGGACTGTTCTGGTATCGGGATTATGGCCTACGCGGCTGCGCATGGAATTTTAGGGAATGGCCCATGATTTTCTGGCACAAAGTTACCTCGAAGAACACGCAAGTTGTCCTCTGATGGTGCTAGAGGCTCCAGCTATCGAAGAACATGTATGTTCATTTAGTTTATTAAACTGGATGGCTGAATCCTTTACTGATGATAACAATGACTTCCTCTTGGAGGCTGTTGCAACATACAGTGTCTATACACTGATGGATTGAATTGGAAATTGTCCATCTTCAACGCGTACTGTACTCAAATGTTTTTACCATTTTTTCTCTCCAGGGTGGGCAGTATACCGCCCCTTCTTGGTGTTTTATTTTTTACCTCACAACTTCGAACTTATCACTTCCAATTATCCGGTTTGGCAAAATATTAACTTGGTTCTGTCTCACTCGAACTTTAACTCTGCGTTCCTAAATTGCTTCCCTTTTGTTCGTGGTCCAATGAGGAGAGGGTGTAGAGAAGACAGGGTTCTGCTTGCACACGTTCCCAGTTCAAACCTAGAGACCTTCTATTATAAAACCTAGCTCCTAGCCAGGGGAGGGTGGCACGCAAGGTGCTGTATAACTTGTTTCCACTATCATTGTAACATGATTTTTCCTTTGTGTTTTATGGAATTGTAACAGTTCTTGGAAACAAGTGAGTAAAGTCGACTTAGTTACTGTTGTGATTTTTAGGCAATATTTTGCCATTTTAAAAGTTGACACTTAGAAGAAATTTCATTGAAAAACAGTCAATGATTCCCTATGGGAGAAAATTCAAGTTATAGGTATAGTATGTTCTCGTAACTTTTGTAATCCAGTACTGGGCTCCTAGGCTCAGTACTGGGACCTCTATCTAAAACAGGTAAGTAATTACGTTTTCACAGTTGGTACGATTTTTAAAGAATATTTGTAGTTTGCAAAAATCGAAACTTAGAAGAAATTTCACAGAAAAACAGTCAATGATTTCCTATGGAAGAGAATTGTGTTAATGCTAAGTACGGTTGTGAGTACTTTTCAGGGTCAGTGCTGGGCACCAAGATCCAGCACTGGGATCTCTCCCAATAGCAGGTGAGTATTTTCGTTTGATACTCGGTTGATTTTAGGTGAATATTTTAAGTTTTAGAAACTCCACACTTAGAAGAAATTTCAGAAGAAACCAGTCAATGTTACCCTATGGAAGAAAATTGGGTTATTGGCTTTTGAGTAAGTACTCAACTGGCAGAGATAAGGTTCTGGGCACAGACTCAGGGGTCTCCCAGGGTCAGGCAAGTACAGTTGTTACACCCTCAGCACAAGGGGCAGATGGGTGCAGAGTGAATTAGGCCCAATGTTATCCTAAGGGAGGCAGGGGGGCCTTGGTTGGTGGCTGCTGACTAGCAGGCCACGCGGCTGTGGGAGCTGGGCTCCTGGTCACTTGCTCAGGGCAAATGGGGAAGTAGGTAGGAGTAGAAGTTACACTGCAAGGGCCACTCGGGCGGCTGGGTACAGGGTGCTTTTGAGCCTTCGGGCGCTCAATGGATTTCAATGGGAAAGCTCCAGGATGAACAAAGGCTGCAAGCTCAGGGACGAAGATTCTTCAGGTGCCACCACCACTTCGAGAGGTAAGTTGGGTAGTTGGAGGATAGGTAGGTACCTAAGAGCTGGGCACAGGGGGCCGCAGGGCGCCGGGGTGCCTTTTGATGTCGGGAAAATCTTACCCTCTGTTGATCGTGGTTGGGGGGGTACCTGGTTCTGAGGCTGCAGGCGTCGTCAGGAGCGTCGAGGTGAGTCCTTGGGTGCCGTATTCGGGGTCACATAAGCGGTGGGGGGGCATGGGGTGTCCTCGGGGTCTTTGTTCACTCCGGCACAGGCCAGGCTTGGCGGGTGCAGAGTGTGCAGGGTTCGCAGTTCTGGGCTGATGCCAGGAGTTAGAATTGCTTTCAGCAGAGACACTGCTCATGGGAGTCCCAGGTGCTCAGAGTCACAAGGTAGCCAGGTCCTCCGGGGTTTGTGAGGTTACTGGCCACAAGAGGTGCCGGGATTTAGCAGGAGCAGGTTTGAGGGTCGACAGGCCGGTAGGGCTGGGGCCAAAGCAGTTGGTGTCTTCCTCTTCTTAGTAGCTGCATGGCAGGTCTTCTTTCTTCTTGCTCTTCTTTGCTTTTTCGGAATCTGGAATCTGAGGAAGGAAGGTTCAGGGTGCCCCTAAAAACTAGATTTAGGGGCGTTACAGGTAGGTAAAGGGCAGGGACCAATGGGTTCCTGCCCTGGGGTGTACACCCCCTATCCTGCCACTCTCCTGTGGGAGGGGGGGCAGTAGCCTAGTCCTGATTGGGCAGGGCTTCCCATATTCAAGATGGCGAGAGCCCGGAGATGTGCTTCACCTAGCCTCCCCCACCTGAGAGGTGGGGTTGGCAGAGTCTGGCACATCCCCTGTCCTCACTTGGGGTTTCCGGACAGTCTTCCTGCCAGAGTGGGTGTCAGAACCGGTGGGGGCCAGTTGCTGAGTACAGCAAGTGGCCTGGAGAAGCTCACAAGGGTGGCATGCCTTTGAAGCTTCCCCCTGCCCATCCTGGGGGAGGAGACCTAGCACCTCGCCCAGGATGTGCATTGTTGCAGGCCCAGGAAAGCGGGGGCTCTCCACCCAGGGGTCCAGCAACATGTCTGCTGTGTGGCAGCCTAGGCAGCCTCTCAGACCAGATGTGGATTGCAGCAGTGGATTGCAGCAGCTGCAGCCCTTAGAGGCCTTCCCTGGTCACAAGGCCCTGGGTACCATTTACCAGGGACTGACATGTGGCCAGGGTTTGTCAATTTGGGTTTGAGGTTTTAGGGAAGGAACACAGACCCTGGGCACCTGATTGGCAGGAGTCCAGGGTACACTCAGTCAAAGTACATTCAGCAAAAAGTGGGGGGCATACCATGTAAGAAAGATGGCACTCTCTCACACTTCCATATTAAATTAAGATCAAACTCTATTTTAAGAGAGGGGCTGTGTTAAGTCAGGCAAGGCGTTATGAAGCCTATGTCCTCTTCTTACAGGAAATGCACCTATTGGGTAACAAGACACTAAGCCTGTCGCGTTACAGATATGTGCAGACTTTTCATTCTGGCTTCACTCGGGGTAGCCATATTGATTCATCGCAGAATCCCCTTCATCCACGAAATACTATGGACAGACCCCCCCCAAGGCAGATTCATCATTATCACGGGTACATTATATGGTGAGTCACTCACCCTGAGTAGTGTATATGCTCCTCCGCCATTAGCCTGGAACTTGATGGGACGCTTGATGGGCTTATGGGCGGAGATCCCCCAATGTCTAACAATAGTTGGGGATGACTGGAACGACATATGCCTCGAGACTGACCAAGGGTACAGTAAAAGGTAGACCGGGAGAGCCCCGGGAATCAAAACTGTGGCTATTACAGGGAATGGACTGGCTTGACACTTGGCAGCAGCTCCATCCCTCAGACACGGGCTACACATTTCTCTAGCACTCATGGGTCCTTTTCTCGAATTGACTATACCTTTCTATCAGCCGCGCACATACATAGGTTAGAAGCGACAGATAATGCCTAGAGGCCTTTCTGACCACTCCCCTTCGCTGCTAGACTTACGACTGGGGTCTGTGCGTCCCCGCCCCCTTCCCCCCCTCTTGATGGAGACTCTCTACTTGGCACCTCCAGGATGAACAGTATAGGGCACATATGCACACTGCCATCTCGGAATATTACTCACAGAACATGGGACGGTAGAATCCAACAAGATCTTCTGGGAAGCTATGAAGCCGACGCGGAGGGGGGTGGACATTGCTTATTGCACAGCAAAGCGCAGGCAGCACCGCCAGAAGCGAATACAAATGGAGGCCCAACTCATTGACCTAGAACACAGGAGCAGGAGCGGGGATGGCGCCACTGCACGTCAATTAGCTCACGCACAGGAAGCATATGCCAGTGAATAGATGGATGAGGCCAGAATGGCGAGGCTCGCTATGCGTGGTATAATTTATCCGAAGGGGAGGGGGGGGCACACAACTCAAGCACGCTTCTACATCGCCTCCATCAGAGAACGCTCTGCCCTAGGACTATCCCGAGGTCCTGCAGCCCGGCCACGGCTGTTCTCACTGATCCCACACAAATTGCAGCAATCTTTGCCAGATACTATGAGACTCTATATGCCCCCAGTAAGACTTGTGGCAACTAGTCCATAAATTGATAGCGGACCTGCCCCCACAGGCCCTGTCGGACTCAAGAGGGAGGAACTGGATGCTCCATTTACAGTGGCAGAGCTCCAGACGGCATTGTCCGAGATGCGACCTGGTTAAGCACCTGGCCCGAACGGCTTCCCTTCTGAAATTTAAAAGAAATATCAGACCCTCTGACTGGCTCCATACTTGGCAGCATTAAATGCGTCCATTCAGCATGGGTGCCTTCCCGTGGATTGGCGCCATGCGGATAACGTTGTATTCCTTAATCCCGGTTTAACCCACTGAACACAACGCCTCCTATTGCCCAATTTCTCTCCTTAACATCGAAGCCAAGCTCCTAGCCAAAGTTATCGCCAACAGTATAGTACCACACATTACGAGTCTGGTCCACGCCGAACAGGCTGGCTTTATGTCGGGCCGCGCAGCAAGACACAATATCAGACTTGTACAGAACACCATTACGTCGGTGGATCGCCTCGGAGAACCCGCAGCACTCTTGTTGGTGGACATGGACAGGGCATTTGACTACCTTAGTTGGACATATTGATTTGCACTTCGGAGCAGATTAAATTTCGGTCCTAGACACATTTAACTCCTGTACACTGACATTTCTGCCTAGGTACGAGTAGCAGACTCTACGTCACCAGCTTTAGCTATTAGGCTGGGTACCAGTCAGGGCTGCATCCTCTTTCCATATCTCTTCACGTTGGCCATGGAGCCCCTTGCGGCCTGGTTGCGGATTGATGCACAACTTCACAGCTTTGAATGGTCTAGAGAGGTTTGCGATCGCATTGTGCTCTATGCGGATGATGTTCTCTTCTTCACGCGACCAGATAGGTCGGGGCCCAGGCTACTCCGAACTATGGAAATCTTTGAAGAAACATCCGGTCTCTATATGAATACCCGCAAATCATATCTGTGGCATCTGCGTGGCGGTGGACATGTGGGCGAATGGGCACGCGTGGTGACAATAGTACGCACAGGTTTTAAGTACCTAGGGGGGGGGGGGGGGGGGGTCTTTCTGTCCTCCCAACGTACGCCCTGGGAAAAGAATTTGGCCACGCTGTGGACGCAGATCAGGGAACAGACTCGTTCCTGGTCCCATCTACCGCTCTCCCTATTTGGCAGATCCGCCATCTTTAAGATGGTCATACTGCCTCGTTTATTGTACAAGCTTCAAAAATCACCCATACTTGATTCCACCCGTCTGGTTTAGACAACTCAATTACATTCTTTGACATTTCCTCTGGGAGGGGGGGGTGCAGCTTGGGTGGCACTGAAAACATGCTTCCAGTCCACCGGCTGTGGAGGCATAGCGACACCAGATGTTCAGGCCTATTATGCAGCCTCACATCTTCTTATCCTGAATGACTGGTGGTATGGGGACAGGAGGGATCCCACATGTGCACTTGAGCTACCGCAGATGGGTGATATGTCACTCCACATGATTTTTTATACTACCTCAGCCCTGAGAGCGCTGCCTCCAGCTACTGTCAAGGTATTTAAGCTGTGGAGGAGATCATTGCAACAAATGGGATGGTGGGGCAGGCTCAATGGTCTCCTCCCTTCCCTGGCTAGATTATCTGGGTTCTCCGGTTGGGAGGCTATCAGTATTTCTAAGATAGGTGATGTCCTCAATGGCCAGACACTGAGGTCCTTTCAAGAACTACAACAGGAGTACACACCGCACAGATCGCAATTCTATAGATACCTCCAGTTCCGGCATGCCTTTTCCCCATATCTCACACCAGGATACCGTGCCAGACTACAGCCCCATCGAAGCTAAAGTGTTTATGGGAGATCTAGGGGAGCATAAAATTACCAAGATCTACCGAACATTAGTAACAAACAGCCCCACTACACTAGACAAAACAAAACACGAGCGGCGTGGCTGCAAGATATCGGCCCACTAAATAATGAGGACTGGGCAGAGGCTCTGGAATCCACAAGAACAGCGGCCATTGAGGCAAGCTTACAATATATCCAATTTAAATATCTTCATAAAATGTATTACACCAGGTATATGCTCTGGCAGGCTGGACTGATTGCATCCCCGCTTTGCCAGCGGTGCCAAATGTCCGATGGTACTCTTATACATACGGTTTGGCAGTGCACCACCCTCTCTAGGTTTTGTGGGGGTCATTACATGCTTGTCGGAGGTTCTCGGGTGGGACATCCCATACACACCCCGCCTGGCCCTGCTACACATTACCAATGACAGTGGAGGTAACATTTATACATGACATCTACTACTGCTGGGCCTTACATTGGCAAACTGGGACATTGCACGGACATGGAAAGATGTGTCCCCACCACGGTTTGGGGTGTGAAAAAAGGGTCTTGATTTTTGTATGGTGTTAGTAATTATTCACAGAGTGAAAGGAAGTTTTAGGTGTTAACGTTAGAGTGAGCTGTTTGGCAGAGACACTAGGGGGTGATTCCGTTTAGTAATGAAAACAACAAATCTAAGAGTAATGAGTTGGTGAGATTAAGAAGAGAGGTTTTTTTTAAACACTTTTTTTTTTTTAAAACATGAGTTTTGTTTACACATGAGATTTTAGTGCGTATATTGGTGGATGGAACACTAAAGTATGTTGAATTATGATCTACAGTTTTCCCTGACGAAAGGCCCAAGAGGCCCGAAATGCATTGGACTTCAATAAACTGCTATTGATGAATTTGGCTTCAGTAGTGTTTTTGAAGAGAGGCTCGGATGGCTCAGCAAGAGCATTAGAAATTTGGTAAATGGCATTCCCTTGCATGCAGATGTGAATTATCGCAAGCGAAAGTGTCAATCGTAAATGGAGTGAAACATGACATGTAAAAGTCTGAAAAAAAGATAATGGTGAAAAAAAAACATTGCAAATGGCTGTGCAGGAGGTAAGGGGCAGAAAGATGTCCCAAAACGTTGTTGTTTAGTTTAACACGTGCTGTTTAG
This sequence comes from Triturus cristatus, assembly GCF_964204655.1. Classification (NCBI taxonomy): domain Eukaryota; kingdom Metazoa; phylum Chordata; class Amphibia; order Caudata; family Salamandridae; genus Triturus; species Triturus cristatus. Next base: position 519,816,096 of record NC_140595.1, on the reverse strand, counting down.
GCTGGGCACAACGCCATTGAGCACGCAACGTGGAAATTTGAAGTTAATTGTTTTTGGATGAACTCATTGTAAGGAAATAGACAGGTGTGCAACCCGTACAACTGTGATGGTTACACATCCATGTGTGCCATGCCCTGAAACTCCTGCCCTGGCATACATCAGTCACCCCTCTAGCTGGGTGCCCTATGCCAGTGGTGAGGGTACAGGTGCATGAGCCCTGTACCCCGACAGTACCCAGGTCCATTCCTGGGCCCTGTAAGTGCAGTACTGCCATTAAGAGTATATGGTGCTGGGAGGTTGTCATTACGAACTTCACGGCACCAGAATGGCTGCACTGAAGACTGGGAAGTTTGGCATCAAACTTCTCAGCACATTAAATCCCACACTGGCATCAGTGTGGGTTTAATGTAAAATGCACGACGGAGGGCATCTTAGAGATGCCCCCTGAAACTCTACCAACTCCCAGTGACCTGACTGAGTGGCTGCGCAGGCTGCCACCACCAGACATGTTTCTGGACCCCTGGGTCGAGAGCTTGCTGCTCTCGGGGCCTGAAACAATGCACATCCTGGGACGAGGTGCCAAGCCTCCTCCCCCAGGATGGGCAGGGTTCACAAAGGAGAAGCTTCAAAGGCATGCCGCCTTTGTGAGCTTCTCCAGACCACTTGCTGTACTCAGTAACTGGTCCCCACTGGTTCGAACCCCCACTTTGGGCGGGAGACCCGGTAGGAAAAACAAAGTGAGGATGAGAGAGGTGTGCCCACCTCTGCCAACTCCACCCCTAAAAGGTGGGGGAGGCAAGGTGAAGCACAACCTCGAGTCCCCGCCATCTTGAGGATGGGGGACCCAGCCAACCAGAGACAGGCTCCTGCCCCCCTCCCACTGGAGAGTGGCAGAATAGGGGGTGTACCCACCCCAGGGAAGGGACCCAGTGGTCCCTGCCCTTTACCTACCTGTAACACCCCTAAATTTTGTATTTAGCAGCACCCTGAACCTTCCTCCCTAAGATCCAGCAACCACAAGAAAAGAAAAAGGACGAGAAGCCGTGCAGAGCTAACAAGAGGACGAAGCCCACGGACTTGGCCCCAGCCCTACAGGCCTGTCTCTCCTCGAACCTGCTCCTGCAAAACCCCGGCGTGTCCAGCGGCCAGCAACTTCAAAAACCCCGGAGGACCTGCCTGCATTCACTTTCCAAGCTGCTTCTCCCATGACCACCAGCCGTGTTTGAACTGCAGCTTCTGGTGCCAACCAGAAACCATGAATCCAGCACACTCTGCACCCGCCGAGCCCGACCTGTGTTTGAGTGAACAAACACAATGAGGAGGTCCCTCCGGCGGTCCTGACCAGAGATCCGGTGACCCCTGACCTGCCTCAAGCCTCCAGACGACGCCTGCAGCCTCAATGCAGGAGACCCCCCCCCCCCTACCGCGACCAGAGCGGGTAAGAAAATCCGACGTCCAAAGGCACCCCTGCACCCGTCGCCCCACGGCCTTGTGTGCCCAACCCAGTGGTGCCTAACCATCCCTCTACATCCCAACTTACCCCTCGAAGTAGTGGTCAGTCCTGGAAGATCTTCGTCCCCGAGCCTGCAGTGTTTCTTTGTCCCGGAGAATCTCCGGTGAACTCAACAGGGCACCCGACCTCAAAACTGCACCCTAGCACCGCTGAGGGTGCCCCTTTGGTGCTAACTTGGTCCCCAACTTGCCCTGAGCTTAACCCTGGGAGCTTTGCTCCCACAACCCTGTGGCCTGCTTGCCAGCAGCCACCAACCAGAGTCCCCCTATCCCCCATAGGATAACAGTGGGCCTCAACACTCTGCACCCAGCCGCCCTAGTGCCACTGGGGGTGCAACAACAGTGCATCACTGACCCTGGGAGGCCCCTGAGTCTAACCCCAGAACCCTAACTCAAAAGACAGATTACTTACCTTGAAACCGATAACTCATTTTTCCTCATAGGATAACCTAGAAACTTTTTGGGAGAAAAAGTGTCAGTGTCGACTTTTGAAAACTACAAATATTCCTTAAAAATCAGCCGATTAACCAAAACGCATTTTCTCAACTGTTTTCAGGATCAAGCACTGAGTAAGAAAAAGTAACAATAACCTAACTTACCTGCTAAGTGAATTTCCTCCCATAGGATAACATTGGTGATTCTATGTGAAAAAGTTTCCAAGTGTCAACATTTGAAATGCAATAATATTCCTTAAAAATCGTACCTTTAACCAAAACGCATTTACTCACCTGTTTTCAGGAAATGTCCCAGGGCCGAATCTAGGATCCAGTCCTGTGGTCACAAAAGTAATCTGAAAAGTAATTAACTGCATTTTACTTAAAAAGCCCATTCAATTGAATGTACTATACCTGCAATGTGTTGCAAACTGCTTTCTTAAAACTGTAACCAAAACCAGTACAAGTTATAATGCAATTCTGAACTGTGTTGATACAAGTAAATTACTACTGCAAAGTATTTATATGCTTACCTGTACCAAGCTTGCTTGGTTCTAGAAATAAAACAGTATATTTTTTTTATACAAAACAATTGGCCTAGAGTTCAGTTCTTGAGTGTGTGAGACCATTTGCTTACTGAGTGTGTACATCAAATGCTTTACACTGTCCTGTGATACTGCCTTACTGCTCAACCAAGCTACCACTTTAGAGAGTAAGGTTCTATCTAACTTTAACCTCTGCCAAACCTCTGGAGACTCTTGGACTCTATACACACTGTACCTCACTTTGTTGCAGTATATATAGAGCCAGTTTCTTACACAAGGGTGAACTTGCCCTGAGTAAGTGACCAGGAGCCCAGCTCCCACAGCCGTGTGGCCTGCTAGTCAGCAGCCACCAACCAAGGCCCCCCCTACCTCTCATAGGATAACATTGGGCCTAACTCTCTCTGCACCCGGCCGCCCTTGTGCTGCTGAGGGTGAACCAACTGTACCTACCCGACCCTGGGAGACCCCCGAGTATATGCCCAGAACCTTAACTCTGCCAGTCGAGTACTTACCTTTAAACCGATAACTATTTTCTCCATAGGGTAACATTGACAGGTTTTTCCTGAAATTTCTTCTAAGTGTGGACTTTTCAAAACTTAAAATATTCACCAAAAATCAGCCGAGTAACGAAAACAAATATACTCACCTGCTATTAGGTGAGCTCCCAGTGCTGGATCTTGGTGCCCAGCACTGATCCTGAAAAAGATTCGCAACCGTACTTACCAATAACTCAATTTTCTTCCATAGGAAACCATTGACTGTTTTTCTGTGAAATTTCTTCTAAGTGTCGATTTCTGCAAACTTTAAATATTCTTTAAATATCGTATAAATTCTGAAAACGTAATTACTTACCTGTTTTGGATAAAGGTCCCAGTACTGAGTCTAGGCACCCAGTACTGGATTACAAAAGTAACGAGAACGTACTATGCCAACAACTTGAATTTTCTTCCATAGGGAATCATTGACTGTTTTTCTATGAAATTTCTTGTGTCAACTTTTAAAATAGCAAAATAGTGTCTAAAAATCATCACAGTAATTAAGTCGACTTTTATCACTTGTTTCCAAGTACTGTCCCAGGACTGAATCTAGGATCCAGTCCTGGAATTCCAAAAGTAATCCAAAAAGTAATCTATTGCAAATAACTTGAAACTCCATTGAACTCAATGCATTATTGTGTTTAAAATTGTGTTGCCTATTGCAACCACTTGTAACTTTCTACAAAAGCCAATTGCATATTGCAAAAGTATTTATATGAAGCATCTCATTCTGAAAAAGTATATTTTAATACCTATTGTTGGTTCTAAACTAAAACAAGCATATCTTTTTGTATATATAAACCATTGGCCTAGAGTTCAGTTATTGAGCGTGTGAGACCATTTGCTGACTGAGTGTGTGCAACAAATGCTTTACACTGTCCTCTGATACTGTCTTACTGCTCGACCGAGCTACCACTTTAGAGAGTAAGGTTATATCTAACTTTTAAATCAAAAGAACATTACATCTGGACAATTGGAATCTTTAAACAACGTCACTCGAAATGGGAAACAACTTCACGTCAGTTGGCAGTATGACCACTGCTTTAAGTGTTTATGTGCACAACTTCGCAGACAAGAGCAAGACATTCAATAAACAGAAGATGGTGTTTCTTTTCTTCTCTACTGCCCAACTGCAGAATGTGAGCAACTTGCTCCTGTACCGAAACCTGAGGGAAGTAATCTTAACAGCTACCAGAACTTCAAGGTTCTCTGAAAAGACACCAAGGTGAACAAAGGCTAAACTCCTTAAAACTCTTCTGCTCTAGCACAGTGAATGTAAAGAGGTGTGCATCATTCCCCCTCCTTTCATAGGCAGATGCTCTCTACTCTAGTAGAGGCAGATGTGGACACCGAATTGGAAAGAAAAGTTTTGCAAGCCAGGAATGGGAAGGCAAAAGAGCCACTAGGATGACACAATATCCTGAGCAGGATCAGGATCTTGAGCAGAACTTTTGAAACTAGGGGAGTTAAAAAGGAAGACATTGACGTCCATTCGATTCTAATATTGTGCTACCTCATAGGGTCAAAGACCCATGGACTTCTAGGATGAAAGGGAATATGCTACTTACCAGTATGCATCTGTTCTTGGCATGTAGAGCTGCAGAGTTGTACACTTAGCATAGATCGCCATCTGGTGTTGGGCCCGGATGTTTGCAGTTTGTTTTTGTTCTTTGGACAGTCTTTGGAAGTCACGAGTTCGGTGACTCCTCCTTCGGTCCGTACTGCGCATGGGCTTCGGCTCCATCCTCAGATTGTTTTTCGCCAACAGGGAAATGATGGAGCGTAGTAATAACAGTGAGAAACCCATGTGTGTTGTATCTAAATAAGATGGACTGGAACGGATACAGGTAGCCGGGGAGGCGGGTGGGCGTGTACAACTCTGCAGCTCTACATGCCAAGAACAGATGCATACTGGTAAGTAGCATATTCCGTTCGAGGCATATGAGCTGCAGATTGTACACTTAGCATAGATTATATAGCAGTACCCAACCTTAGCGGTGACCACCGGTATCCGTTGCAGCGGTTTGAAAAAGTGTCTTTAGTACAGCCTGGCCCACACTAGCTTGTGGCTTGGAATGCACATCTACACAGTAATGTTTTGTGAAGGTGTGCGGTGTTGACCATGTGGCTGCCTTGCAGATGTCATCTAAGGGTATGTTCCCTAGAAAAGCCATAGAAGCCCCTAACTTTCTAGCAGAGTGGGCTTTAGGTGGAACAGATAATGTTCTTTTTGCCTTTTGATAGCAAATTTATATGCACTTTACAATCCACCTAGCTATCCCCGATTTAGAGATGGGGTTGCCTTTATGTGGTGGAGAGAAGGAAACGAACAATTGTTTAGTCTTCCTGAAAGGTTGCGTTCTCTGTATGTAGTACAGCAAAGCCCTTTTAACATCAAGTGTGTGTAAAGCCCTTTCTGCAACAGATTGAGGTTGCGAGAAGAAGACAGGTAATTCCACCGATTGATTGAGATGGAAGGGGGAAATGACCTTGGGCAGAAACTTCGGATTTGTACGAAGTATGACCTTGCTGTGATGTATTTGTAGGAAGGGTTCCTGTATAGTGAACGCTTGTATTTCACCAACCCTTCTAAGGGAAGTGATAGCTACGAGAAAAGCTGTTTTCCAGGTGAGAAACTGTAGCTCACATTTATGCATTGGTTCGAAGGGCGGACCCATTAGCCGTGTAAGAACTACATTTAGATTCCATACAGGGGAAGGTGGTGCCCTGGGAGGAATTACTCCTTTAAGGCCTTCCATAAAGGCTTTAATAGCGGGCACTCTGAACAGTGATAAATGCTGTCTGTTTTGTAGATAAGCAGCGATCGCTGCTAGGTGTAGGCGTATGGATGAATATGCCAGGTTACACCTGTGAAGATGGAGCAGATAGCATATAATGTGCTGTATGGATGCATCTAAAGGGTTGATTGTATTGTTACAGCAGTAAATTACAAATCTTTTCCACTTTGCGGCATAGCATGCTCTAGTGGTAGGACGTCTGGCTTCCATGATGAGGTTCATGCAATCAGGGGGAAGGTTAAGGTATCCAAATTCTAAGATTTCAGGAGCCAGATCGCAAGGTTGAGCTGAGCTGGGTCCGGGTGCCTGATTTCTCCATGGTTCTGGGTTAGGAGGCATGGGGACAGGTGCAGTTTTTGATGTGGTACCACTGATAGTTGTAGTAGTGTGGTGTACCACGGCTGCCTGGCCCACGTTGGAGCTACTAGAATGAGTGTGAGGGAGTGCTGTTGTACCTTCCTTACCACTAATGGAATTAGTGGGAGAGGTGGAAAGGCGTATGCAAATCTGCCTGACCAGTTCATCCATATCGCATTGCCCTTGGACAATGGGTGTGGGTATCTGGCGGCGAAGCTTGGGCATTTTTTGTTTTCGTGGGTGGCGAAGAGGTCTATCTGAGGATGCCCCCACTGTTGGAAGAATGGGTGAAGAACTTGTGGATGCAGTTCCCATTCGTGTAGTTGTTGCGTTTGTCTGCTGAGCAGATCTGCCATGGTGTTTTGTACGCCTGGAACGTGCTGTGCCAGGAGAAAGATGTTTTGGGGAATTGCCCATCTCCATATGCTCTGGGCTAAGCGGGAGAGCTGGGGAGAGTGTGTCCCCCCCCCTGTTTTTGGATATAATACATTGCAGTCATGTTGTCTGTGCGAATGAGGACTGCTTTGCCCGAAATCTGTTTTTGGAAAGATTTTAGGGCTAGAAAGATCGCCAAGAGCTCCAGATGGTTGATGTGGAGCGACTTTTGCTGTTAGAATCACCTGAGGAACCGGGTCCAGGAACGGCCGCCCTTTGGAAAGGGTTGTGGTGTTCCACCACTGCAGAGAGTGATGGGTGCGGCCATCCACCAACACCAGATCCGTTAGCGGACCCTGGGCCTGGTTCCACTGTCGTGCTAGGCACTCTTGAAGTGGACGCATGTGGAGTCTTGCATGGGGCACTATGAAAATGCAAGACGCCATCATTCCTATGAGCTTCATAAACACTCTTTCTGGAAGAGAGTGTTGAGGAAGGAATGTTTTGCGCAAGGCTTGTATGCTTGCGATCCTGGCTGAGTTTGGATAGGCAAGACCTTTGGAGGTGTCTATAGTGGCCCCGAGATATTGCTTTGTGTGAGATGGTACAAGGTGGGACTTTTGGTAGTTCACCGTGAAGCCTAGTTGGTGGAGCAGCTGGATGGTGCTGTTTGTATGTTGCACACATTGGTGGTAGGACGCGGCTTTTATGAGCCAGTCGTCTAAGTAAGGGAAGACGTGAACGTGTTGACGCCTGAGGTGTGCTGCTACTACCGCTAGGCATTTGGTAAACACTCGTGGTGCGGTGGTGACCCCGAAGGGGAGAACCATGAATTGGTAATGCTGACCGTCCACCACGAACCTGAGGTACTTCCTGTGAGAAGGGTGTATTGGAATGTGAAAGTATGCGTCTTTCAGATCCAAGGTAGTGAGAAAGTCTCCCTGACAGAGGAGCGGGAGGACTTGTTGTAGGGTGACCATGTGGAAATGGTCTGAATGTATGTATGCATTTAGAGGCCGGAGGTCCAGAATGGGCCTCAGGGTCCCGTCTTTTTTCGGTATTAGGAAATACAGAGAGTAGACCCCTAGATTTTGCTGATTGACGGGGACCTGCTCTATAGCATGTTTTTGGAGGAGGGAGAGCACCTCCTGTTTGAGCAGTGTGGAATGTTCTTGAGACATTGGACGGTGCCTTGGTGGGATATTGGGTGGGGTAGATGTTAACTCGAGACAGTACCCTGACCGAATAATTTGGGTCACCCATTTGTCCGATGTTTTGGATTCCCATGCGTGGTTAAAGTTTTGTAGTCTGCCCCCGACCGGAGTGGGATGGTCTGGGGGGAGCGGAGGGAAGTCATTGTGCGGGCGGGGTGGCAGAACGGGTGGTGTTAGTTTTGCCCCTGCCCTTATTGTTGTTGCCTCTGTAACCACCCCTTTGGAAGCCCTTTGAAAAGGTATTTTGAGGAGGGGACTTGTAGGAGGTAGAGGCGCTATCGGTGGAGAAGCCTCTGCCTGTGCCACGAAAGGATGAGCGTCGAAAGGAACGTTTAGGGGCCTGTGTTTGGAGTGCCCCCATAGACTTTGCTGTGTCCTTTTTCATCTTTTCCAAAGCTTCGTCCACCTTTGGCCCAAAGAGAGTTTGTTGGTCAAAAGGGTGATTTAGTATGGACGCCTGGACTTCAGGCTTGAACCCTGAGATCCTGAGCCAGGCATGACGACGAAGCAGGACACTGGTATTTATGGCTCTAGAAGCAGTGTCGGCTGCATCGAGGGCACACTTAATGGAGGTGTTTGTGATTAGTTTACCCTCCTGTATCAGGTCATGAGCCTTGCACTTGTGTTTTTCGGGGAGGTGCTGCATAAGAGCCTCAAGTTCGTCGTAGTGTGCTCTGTCATAGCGCGCAAGTAGCGCTTGTGTATTCGCAATGCGCCACATGTTTGCAGCTTGGGAGGTGGTGCGTTTGCCAGACGCGTCTAAAAGTTTCGAATCCTTGTCTGGCGGTGGGGCTTCTCCTGAGGACTGGGAGTTAGCCCGCTTTCTAGCTGTGGAGACAACTAGGGAATCTAAGGGAGCAGGGCCCTTAATGTATTGCCGCCTTGTACTTTTTTTCTATTCTAGGGTTCAGTACCCTGGCCCTGACAGGGTCTCTGAACACCTCTGCAGCATGCTTGGTGACACCTTTAAGCATGGGCAAAATAGACGTGGATTTGTCCTGAATGTCAAATGTGTCCAGTAGGAAGTCGTCTTCCACTGGTTCGCTGTGCATGTCCACCCCATGGTAGTGTGCTGCTCTCTGCACTACGTGATGAAACCCTAAGGAGTCCTCTGGAGGAGACGGCCTGGATGGGTATAGGTCGTCCTGAGGCATATCAGGTATGTCAGGGTTGTGGTAGTCTTCCCATGGGTCTGGGGTCCCCGGTGGAGTGGGGTCCATTGGGGCGTCCGCCGGGTCATAATCCGGATCCCCGTCATCCGGATCTGGGGACGGGGTCGGGGAGTGATGAGGTAAAGGTGGCGGAGACCTGGGAGGGGGAGGGGGTGGAGGAGGTGGAGGAGGCAGAGGAGGAGGTAGTGGGGAGGGCACTCTGAGGGGAGAAGTAGCAGAGTCATTCCGTTTGGGTGGTGGAGGAGGAGCGTCAAGGCGTCTTTTCTTGATAATTAAAGTCAATAGCCCAGTCTTTGGATCTTTAGATAGAGTCTTTTGCAAAGGGTCTGGTGTAAACAGAGCCAGTGGCGCCGAATCGTCCGCTGGCGCCGATGGTTTCGGAGCCGAGGGCTTCGATGGTTTCTGTGCGCCATGCTTTTTTGGAGCCTCTGGTTTCTTCGGCGTCGAAGGAGTTTTCGGCGCCGGAGCGTCGGTGCCGACAGATGTGTGTGTGTTTGGTCGGCACCGAGAGTCCAGGCTTCGGCACCGATGGCTTCGGAGTCGAGCTGGGTATCCCTTTCTTCGGTGCCGAATGGTGTTTTTCGGCACCAGGCGTCGGCTGGCTCGAGCCCGAGCTGCCGTGAGACTTCTGAGGCTTCGACACCGGGCCCGAAGGTGGGGTGATAGAAGCTGTGTGCTTGGTTTTGCCCAGGCCTGCAGGCGAGGGTGTAACCCGAGTCTCTTTGGTTTTGGGCGCGGGGGTGGGAGGGGGTACAGTACTCACGACCCGCTGCGCCGGTGTGATGTCCTCCACGTCGGAGTCGTCGGCCCCGGAAGCGCTGACGACGTCGTCCTCCTGCTGGGTGTGTAGTTGCCCCGAAGCTTCGGCGTCGTCTCCGAAGATGTCCGGTGGAGCCGCGGTCGAGGAGTGCGCTATGGTGCGTCGAGCTCGGATGGTCTTTTTAGATCGAAAAGACTTACAGGCGGGGCAGTCTCTAGCCTCGTGTTCTGGAGAGAGGCAAAGGTTACACACCGGATGGAGGTCGGTGTGGGGAAATTTAGACCCACATTTTGGGCACTTTTTGAACGGAGTCCTTTCCATCGGCCGGGACCGGAGTCGAGGAGGGCCCGAAGGCCGGTGCCGATGTACGGGATGGAGAAAAGTGCCGCTTCGAGAGATGAAGATTAGATGAAGAAAACTCGAAGAACGAGGATTTTCCGTCGAGGCTGGAACCGTAGAAGTTCGAAGCCGGAGCACGAAGTATCACATCCGAGCCCGATGGCGGAAAAAAACAATCTGAGGATGGAGCCGAAGCCCATGCGCAGTACGGAACGAAGGAGGAGTCACCGAACTCGTGACTTCCAAAGACTGTCCAAAGAACAAAAACAAACTGCAAACATCCGGGCCCAACACCAGATGGCGATCTATGCTAAGTGTACAATCTGCAGCTCATATGCCTCGAACCTGGTTTTCACTGGTGCTCAGCTGAGTGGCATAGAAGTCTAAAGCTGAACAACCCCAGGCCATGAAGATGCTGGGAACAGGGCCGGGGGGGGGGGGGGCGTAACAGGTATTTGGACTTTCTGGAGGATTTCCCATTCATTTAGCAATGTGGGAGACTAAAAAGAACATGCTATGCTGCAAAGCTAATTCCCACATATCTAGTGCTAGTCAACAGAGAAAAGTGACACTGGATATGGTACACTTGGATCATAACCACTAGAAGAAAAGCATTTAATGCTAGAAGGATTGCGCTCAGCTCCAACGCATTTATGGGAGGAGCTAATCAGATTTGCATCACAAGGCTGAGATGAAAAGTTCCTTGTGATAAGTTCTCCATTGATACTCTGAAAACTAAGTTGTGAAAGCAAGTCCAGGATGTGGCTAAAGAGGCATATCACCAAAAGGTTAAAAGAATGCCACAACTGGCCCTAGGCAAGGCCAGGCGATGACTGCAGGTATAGTCTAGGGCAAATCAATGAGACACTGATCCCAGGGCTTCTGCTAGATAGGCTTTCCCAAACCACAAGTGAAGTTGGAAGGGGGTATGTCCCACCTCCACCCAAACTCTTTCAAATGCAGGATGCATGTCACCACAGAAGCCTCTAGAACATGTTATTCGCAATCTAACTGATGGGATTTCTCAGGAGAAGGGAAGGCCATTGCCAGATTCAAATCCAGGATTAACCCAATACACACTAGAAGACCAGAGCATACTTTAGAGTAGTTTACTAAGTCTGCAAAATGTGTTTTAGAGTCCTGAGAGTGAAGTCTGCGCTACACGTTCTTCCTTCTAGAATGCTTCCTTCAAATAATGATAGAAGTGTTTTTGCAAATGGACAAGTAAAGTAAGCATCCTTCGGACACACTAAAGACAGACCTTGACTGTTTTCAGACAGATTGAAGGACCTGGGCGAAGATCAGAATGTTTACTTCTGCAGGGAAAGGCAACAGTTTAGCCTACTGAGATCCGAAAAGCAGTGTTCTACTAATAAAGAAGAGATGCTCCTATCATTACAAGTCTCTTGACCTCCTCAGAACCTCGACTGAGTCAAGAGGTTGCCTGGATGAGGCAGCTGTGCGAACTGTAAACTATAAACAGTCCTGATTAAGGAGAGGATCCATGCATAAGTGGGTCAGTGGAGAATGCAACATAAAAGGCTGTGGGGCAACAGGTAAGGCAATAGGACTCCTTTGCCTCTGCTGAAGTTAGAAGAATAGCCTTCTTCCATGTAAAGCATCTGCTGGAGACTCCTGCCTTGATAAAAGAAGAGCACCTAGACCACTAAATCGGTTGGGTCTTAGCCCAAATACTTAATCCTTGCAAGCGTTCTTGTGCAATGTGGAGGCTCTCTTCCAACACACTGTAAAACGTGGTTTCTCTCGTCCTCCCAAATATTATGAGGGTGTTGAGTACAGTGCTTGTATACAGGCAGTCTGAAATCCCTCTTTGGAGAGTAGGACTGTACCAGTTGTGGGCCCCAATGGCATTTCCTTTACCAAAACTGAGCATGATAAACTACAGCATTGAATGTTTTGAAAGTATGGTCAACAAACATGTTGCCCAGAGTGGCCAACCCATATCTGCTAAAATAATGGAGCAATGTACATGAGTTTTTCAAGCAGGGTAAACCTTTTAATTTTTTTTGTTTAAACATAATTTAACACACGCAAGATAAGTTCACATTCAAGTGACCTCATTATCCCCATGTCTGTCAAGAGACGCATGGAATTAATCCACATTTTGAAGGCTTCATAAATAAAGAGAACAGGTCCCCATATTAATCTTATATATATAAAAAAAGGAGATATTAAGGTGTTCTTTACTGACAAAACTGATGCATGGAACTGCCACAACTATAACCAACAAGAGTTTGAGTTATCAGACAGAAAAGAGGCACCATACTAGATTTTCAATATGCTATTAGTGAGTTGGGATGATCAGGGCTACACTATCGATCTTGTAGCTGGTCCACTAAACAGTGGAATAAAATGGTATGGATTAATCAGTCTCTAGGTGATTAATTCATGTTTAAGCCAATGGGGCCCTAGGCATTGGGAATCAGGCAGCCAGTAGACGCGATTCATTCAGGGCAGAGTGAAAAGCACAAATTAAATCCTTAGGCCACGTCAAACATTAGTGACAAACCAGAATAGCTTCCTGAGCAGTCATCATCTGCGCAGTCTTCTATATTAGGATGGTACACAACATTCACAAAAAGAACACTTCACGAACACCCACCTCCTATTGTGCACCTGCTCTGTGGGAGAGCATCATCAAAAGCAGTTTTTCTTGCTTGAGAGAATAGAGACACAGTGGAGGAGTGCGAGTTGATAACACTGCAGCCTTCTCAGTTTAACATGTTTCCTTGCGGTTAAATATGGTTCCAGAAACTATGGAATTTGTACCTTCTCTCACCTTAGAAAGTATGTGCTCTCATTATTGGGCTACTAATGACCTTACATTCACGGATAAACATAGTAGGGCTGGCATCTGAACAATATTAACTGTCCCTTAGAGAGGCATATGGATCCCAAGTCTATATATTCAATACAATGAAGTGGAAGCAGCAAGTCATTGCACATCATGTGAAACATTTACAGGGAGCATGTAACCCTCTCCATGTGAGCTCTAACCCCTACCTAAGAAGCCAACCTCAATTATGCAACTTCTCTCCAGACCTTCCTCAAGGAAAAGTGACAGTCCTAAAAACACATGCGCATAATCTCAATACATTACTGGTTCATAAGCACTACTTAAAACTTAAAGGTAGACAGATGAAAAGTCAGCTACCATATACCCTTCATAATGGTTTATGAAATACAAAAGGAATGCTGTAATAAATAAAAACTTAAAAGCAAGTTCAGGCCAGTTTATGTATCCCAGGGTCATGTGGTCCCATAGTTGAGTGGTGAACATGTAATCACAGGAAGTTAGCCCTCCCCACCGTAGTGTGGCTTGCTTAATCATCAGGCTCTCATCAATCCATCACTGGGAGAGACCTGTGGAGAATATTTATTTTGTTAGCACACCACTTACCAGCATGATTACCTCATGAGATGAACGAGGGAAATGTTCTATTGAAGAGAAGGAACCAGCAGAAGACAGCAAATAAAATAATCTTAGAAAATAACATAACTGAAGGAGCTTCCAAATCGAGCAGGAGGGACCAGAGCTCAGCACCTCACTCAACACCTGCAACACGACAAGCAAAGCCCCAGCTTCTATTTCAGTCAGAGGATTATCATGTCGGCACAAGGCAACAGTGAGTAAAAAGGATTTAACCTGTCCAGGATTGCTGAAATGTGTGTGATCAGTCTTCTAAAGTCCACATGCAGTAATGTCCTTTATAAGATGGGATAACTGATCAATACGGCCCACAATAGCTGTTTAGCTTGCTGGCATCCCTTGTTTGGCTTCCTTGTTCTGAGCAATAAGCCAGGATATAAGGATAAACGCTTCCCCTTGATATCAGACTGCAGCCTGCCTCCCTGGCCACACCGAGTCAACTCATTTGGCCTTAGGCCAGTCATTTTGTGGATCCTCTGGATGAAAGACAGGAGCCTGGGAAATGAGGCTGGCCAGGTGAATGGTGGGCAATGTTAACTACCAAGAGTTACAATTCAGGTCTACCTGGAAAAAGATGATGCCGCAAACGGACACTCAAGTTCCCATGTGGCAGCTCTCCCTCGAGAGTTATATCAGTGGCACGTTGCTGCATTGTGAGAAGTCCTCAGTGTTCTATAGTTTGACAATGTGATGACAGACAGCAGTTGTCTTCTCACTCAGCCCCTAGTTTATTTCAATGATGACATCCTCAAGGCTACATCAGCTCAGATGTCCCCATGCGCACTCTTAACAGATCTCAGATGTGAATTATTATTTAGTGACTTCATCCAATTACCGTGCACCTTGGTGAAATTAAACTATCGGACATTGTATACCTCCCAAGTGAAGCAGGACACCCAGGCACAGTGTCCGATATGGCTGCTTTTTAAAACAGAGAAGCTTGGCCTTGCATTTTAAAATGAGTGCTCGCGGGGGAGGGGGGGCGGTGGGTGTCTTTGGGAACACATATGGGAATGAGTGTTGAACGCTGCTTGCAGCTGTATTGCACGCCCATATTGTAGGAAAGTGGTTCTGTTGCAGTAACTCCCCCCCCCCCGCCCCACACTTTTTGCCAGACTACTGATACACTTTTTCTTGGTGTGCCCTGGGTCCCTGCCAATCAGGTTCCCAGGGCCGGTGTTCTTTCCCCAAAACTAACCCAATTGGCATCTCTGGCCACAGGTCAGCACCTGGTAAGTGGTACCGCAGGTACCCAGGGCACTGTGACCAGGTAAGACCTCTAAGGGCTGCAGCACTTATTGTGCCACCCTTAAGAGGCCCTGTACCCTGACACACACACACACACACACACACACTGCCTTTGCAGGCTGCGTGTCTTGGTGCAGAACAAAGTGAAGAGTCGACATGGCACACATCCCTGTGTGCCATGCCCACAAACCACTGCCCTGGCATACATCAGTCACCCCTCTAGCTGGGTGCCCTATGCCAGTGGTGAGGGTACAGGTGCATGAGCCCTGTACCTCTACAGTGCCCAAGTCCATTCATGGGCACTGAAAGTGCAGTGCTGCCATTTAAGAGTATATGGTGCAGGGGGGCCTGAAACAATGCACATCCTGGGAAGAGGTGCCAAGCCTCCTCCCCCTGGATGGGCAGGGTTCACGAAGGAGAAGCTTCAAAGGCATGTCACCTTTGTGAGCCTCTCCAGACCATTTGCTGCTTTCAGCAACTGGTCCCCACTGGTTCTACCGCCCACTTTGGGCGGGAGAACAGACATGAAAAACAAGTGAGGAAAAGAGGTGTGCCCACCTCTGCTAACCCCACCCCTCAGGTGGGGGAGGCGAGGTGAAGCATAACCTCGAGTCCCTGCCATTTTGAGGACGAGGGGACCCAGCCAACCATGCCATCTTGAGGACGAGGGGACCCAGCCAACCATGGACAGGCTCATGCCCCCCTCCCACTAGTGAGTGGCAGAATAGGGGGTGGACCCACCCCAGGGCAGGGACCCAGTGGTCCCTGCCCTTTACCTACCTGTAACGCCCCTAAATTTAGTATTTAGGGGCACCCTGAACCTTCCTTCCTCAGATACAGCAACAACAAGAAAAGATAAGAAGGACGAAGAGCCGTGCAGAGCTAACAAGAGGACGACGCCCACTGACTTGGCCCCAGCCCTATAGGCTGGTCTCCCCTCAAACATGCTCCTGCAAAATCCCGGCGTGTCCAGCAGCCAGCAACCTCACAAACCCCGGAGGACCTGCCTGCCTTCAATTTCCAGACTGTTTCTCCCGTGAACACCGGACAGGTTTAAACTGCAGCTCCTGGTGCCAGCCAGGATCTGCGAATTCAGCCCACTCTGCACACTCCGAACCCGGCACGAGCAGAAAAACACCACGAGGACGTCCCCCTGGCGACCCTGACCCGAGATCCGACAACCCCTGACCTGCCTCAAGCCTCCAGACGATGCCTGCAGCCTTAATCCAGAGGACCTCCCCTACCGCGACCAGAGCGGGTAAGAAAAACCGACGTCCCAAGACACCCCTGCACCCGACGCACCACGGCCTTGTGTGCCCAAACAAACTGTGCCTAACCCTCAACATCCCAACTTAACCCTCTAAGTGGTGTTCGATCCTGGAAGATCCTCATCCGAGCCTGCAGTGTTTCTTTGTTCCGGAGAATCTTTATTGAAATCAACAGGGCACCCAACCCCAAAACAGCACCCTGCACCCGGCTGCCTTCGTGCCGCTGAGGGTGCACCTTCGGTGCTACTTTGGTCCCCAACTTGCCCTGAGCTAAACCCTAGGAGCTTTGCTCCTACAACCCCGTGGCCTGCTTGCCAGCAACCACCAACCGGAGACCCCTATCATCCATAGGATAACATTGGGCCTCAACACTCTGCACCCGACCGCCCTAGTGCCGCTGAGGGTACAACAACAGTGCATCACTGACCCTTGGAGACCTTAATCTAACCCCAGAACCCCAACTCCAAAGACAGAGTACTTACCTCGAAACCGATAACCTGCTTTTCCTCATAGGAAAACATGGATACTTTTTCTCCCAAAAAGTTTCTAAGTGTCGACTTTTGAAAACTAAGAATATTCTTTAAAAATCGCACAAATAACCAAAACGCATTTTCTCAACTGTTCTCAGGAAATGCCCAAGTGCTGAATCTAGGTATCCAGCACTGAGTAGGACAAGTAACATAAAAGTAACTTACCTGTGAATTGAATTTCCTTCCATGGGAGAACATTGGTGGTTCTCTGTGAAAAAGTTTCTAAGTGCCAACTTTTGAAATATAAGAATATTCTTTAAAGATCGCATAAATAACCAAAACGTGCTTTCTCACCTGTTTGCAGGACATGTCCCAGTGCTGAATCTAGGAATCTAGCATTGAGTTAGAAAAAGTAACGTAAAAGTAACTTACCTGCAATTTGTTGAAAAAACCTATTCATTTCAATGTACTGTGTTGCATACTACTGCTCCCCTGTAACTCAAACAAAGTACTCTTTCTATTGCATTTTTAAACTGTTCTATATCAAGTAACTTATTACTGAAAAGTATTTAATGCTTACCTGTACCAGGTTTCCTTGGTTCTAAAAAATAAACAGTATATTTGTAAACAAACAATTGGCCTAGAGTTCAGTTCTTGAGTGTGTGAATTAATTTGCTGACTGAGTGTGTACATCAAATGCTTAACACTGTCCTCTGATACTGCCTTACTGCTCGACCAAGCAACCACTTTAGAGAGTAAGGTTCTATCTAAGTTGAACCTCTGCCTACCTTTGGGGACTCTTGAACTCTATAAACATTTTACCTCACTTTGGTGCGGTATATATAGAGCCAGTTTTACACATATGACCATGGTGTTTAAATGAAATTACTTTTGACATTCCTGTCACTAGGACATAGTTATTTCTCTGCTTTACTTACTGGAAGAAAGTCTGAAATATCCATGTGCCTTTTATTCACTTTTGACTTCTGGGGAGCTTCATCCATCACCTCTTCATCTAAGGCAGCATCTTCTAAGCCAGCGATTGCTTCCTCAGTTTCAATCTCTGCTGCAGTGTCTCTCAATCTTTGCACTTCAGTTTCTTTCATCAGAATTATGATTTCTCCTGCATCAACTTGCAAAGTTTCTGAGAAAATCCTCAGAATGGCATTCACGGTGTCCGCCTGGCTAGATGAAGGAATCTTATCCTTTATATTCCAAGCTGTACCTAAGAAAAAACATAGCAGATGTGGTTTGAGAAAAATCAGTTACCTACCCCATTTCTTATTCTCCCTGAAAACACATATTTAGACCACATAACCTGCAAAAAATGAAACTTTCAGTGCAGCAAGAAATTTGCTTTTCGAAACGTACAGCTGAATTGCCTTATGAAAAGCCCACATCCTACCCACCTACCGCTGAGATCCAGCCAATAAAAATATCTATTTTGGTTCACACACATTTATAAACAAATATATAAATTCATAACTATGCATGGTATAAAATTAAAAAAACGAAATCAAACATCACCACATAATTAAACAAGCACTGGCAAAGCCAATTGGTCACGGCAATGCAAGAGCTATTGGCTTTGTCAATGTGTTTCAGCATTGCCTGGCCAGATGGTTATTGTTCCTCGGGCAGATACAGCACCCAAGCTCCCGCAGCTGATGTGCTGTTACTCCTTTATGTAACCACGGGCATTCATGGACAAGGAATGCTAAATAAAATGTACTATTTGACAGAGAGCTAAACACAATATGAAATGTGTCAATTCCCATTAACGAGTGCTGTCAAAATTACCTAGTAAAATTGATAGTTTTTTTTTTTTTTTAAAAGCTTTATTTATACTTTTGAAAAAGACATACAATTCAGGGAGAATACTCCCAACTGGGTCATTCTTGGGCAACAGCATAGCGTCGCAAATTGCAATACATGGTTTCAACAGGTACTAAAGTAAACTGTAAACATTCCGCACACATCACAATTGCCAGTAAAATGACTACAGCATATTTTGGCCAGCCCACTTATCCAGGCCATATGGTAAACATCAAGGACAGCGGCAAGATATTACGACCCGATAGAGGGTCATCGCAAAAAGGCGAACGGAGCATTGGAAACTGCAGGGACAGCTGTGTCTGTCTCATTAGTGACTCTTTGTCAGAGGGAAGCAGTCATATTGAGTGAATAGGGGCAGGTGAGGAGTTTGCGCTGCAATGCGGTTGTGTGTATGTATTCTAGTGCCGTGGAGGCTGGGGAGGGGGCAGGGAATGTGGCATGTAGCAAGGCAATCTGATTTGGTAGTACTGTGGTGTATCTATCGCCGTGAGCTCGCGCTCGGTAGTGCCAGTGAATGGGGAGAGAAACTGGCCTTCCAGGGAGAAGTATGCAAATATTTTGATGGCAAGTGAGCTAGCGTGACACGCAGCGCCCATATTCTGTATCGGGGGGGAAGGCCGTCCCATGCCCATTGCACACATTCCACTGTGTACGGCTGGATCAATGCTGTTGCAAGCGGCCATGAGGAAACCTAGTCGCGCTCCACTGCGAACTGCGGCTAGAATGGGCTGGGATGGAGCCAGAAGTGTAAAGTGGCGTATGAGAGGGAACGTGAATAGCTCATTCGATACCCTAGGGTGTCGGCCCACCCACACAAGTGTGATCATAGCCGCTTAAAGAACTGTGCTGTGAGTGGGAGCGGAACGTTGATGAATAGATATAAAAATTTGAGGTGCACAACCATTTTTGCGATTGCTAAGTGCCCGGCGAGGGATAATGGCAATTTAGTCCATGTACGATACTAGTCAGTTCATTGCGCGCCCATAATTTACCTTCCAAAGTTCCTCCAGGTCTCTGCTTAGCCATATACCCAGATATCGAGTTGGTTCCGCTGCCCATGTCAGTGGGTACTCAGTCTGGTACGGCAGCATGGCATCCATAAGCGGGGAAAGTATCGATTTTACCCTCAACTGATCTGAATTCCCGAATATCCCCCAGAAACTGACCTTTTTGCGCATCATGGGCTTAAGGTTTATCTGTGGCTTGTGTATGTAGAGGGTGATATCATCAGCATATATCGACACAAACAGCTCATGGGTGGTGAAGCAGATGCCATGCTCGGAATAGCGTTGGCGCAGCCTAGCTGTCAGTGACTCCATAGTCACTGCAAACAGGAGCGGGGACAAAGAACATCCTTGCCTTGTACCCTGCGTAATCTCCACTGGGTCTGAGACATGCCCATTCAATCTAATGCGAGCTGTGGGGAGTGTATATAATATACATTTGTTTTTTTATAAAGTTAGGGCTGAATCCCAGATGTCAGAGCAATGGGAAGAGAAACGTCCATTAGAGGGAATCCAACACCTTAGTGGCGTCAAGTAGAGCGGCTACTGCAGGTGGGGAGGGGTGAATATGGTGCATTACCAAGAATATAGTATTAAGATTGTGCGATGTGGAACGCCCGGTATAAACCCGGACTGATCAGGCCACACGATTAAGAGCATGAGAGGCAAAAGGCGGTTCGCCAGGACTTTTGAGTATATCTTATTATCTATATTTATTAGGGACAAGGGGCGGTAAGATTCGCAGAGATCAGCAGGTTTGTCCAGATTAAGTATAATTACAATGATTGCCTCTCTAAGAGATGGGGAATTTGGCCCGAGGTCAATGAGTCGTGATACATCGCAATGAGGTGTGAGAGGAGTATAGAGGTGTATTCCTTGTATAAGGCTGGCGTTAGCCCATCGGAGACCAGTGCTTTATCAACAAGCAGACACGCAAGGACCTGGGCAATCTCCTCCCGTGTGATCGGGGCATCGAGGGAGGTACTCCCTGTGTCCAGGGTCCAGGTAAGTAGCTGGGTAGAATCGAAGTAATTTTGCAGTGTCTCCCCGGGTTGCACACAGTCGCAGCAGAATAAAGCTGGGCATAAAAAGGACGTTACCGCTGGTAATTCCTACGGGGAGGTGACCAGCCGTGAGCTTTTGTCCACCAGCTCGGTCACATATGCAGAGGCATGGGGCCTGCGAATCAGCCCCGGCAGCGTTATTCCAGTGCAATCTTCTTGCCCCAGGTATTTTACCTCCCTGTCACCCTTCTGTTCAGCATGCGGATAACTTGTCTCTAATATCAGCCAGTACAGCAGGGCTGGGATCGCGAGTGTATGCCTGTTCCAGGGTCTGAATCTCCGATTTCAGCCTACCCAATGACCCGCTGAGCATGCTCAACACTCCAGACTGTTTTGCAATGCAGGTCCCTCGGATTACCACCTTGAGTGCCTCCCACAGAGTGGATGGCAATCAGACCGATCCAGCATTGAGAGCGAAATTACCTAGATTAGCTAGACGGATCTCTTCCTTGAATGCTGCGTCTCGGAATGCGTGTGGGGCAGTCACACAAAAATGCACGGGGAGGGTCTGAGAGATCTGGATGACTAATCGCACTGGCACATGGTCAGAAAGAGTGCCTGAAAGGTGCGTAACTAACGCAGTCCAGGTGAAAACACCTCTGGACACAAGCCAGAAGTCTATGCGGGACCAGGAGCTATGATAAAAAGAAAGCATGTGCCATCGCACGTGGTTTGATTAGTGTGCCGCCAGACATCTAGCAGTGAATTATCTGTGGTGAGTGTACTAAGAGCATCTGCTGTTTGCGGGTGAAGTTGTCTTGCGCCAGAGCGGTCTAGGGCCACCTCCCATACACATTAAAGTATCCACCCCATATCATCGTCCTCGGGCTCTAGGCCGCCACTGGTCTCCAAATTCTCCACAAAAAAAATGTCTGGATCGTCAGAGTTTGGGGCATGTATGGCCACCATAATCATGGGTAGTTTGTACAGTGTGCCTTCAATAAGGGAGTGTGTAGTGTGCCATTGCAGCCCCCTCTTGAGTAAGATCGATATGCATCTGCCGTTGCTGGAGTAGATCGAGGAATAGGACTCGCCACACCACCAAGCCCGGAGGCGGAATGTGGCACTAGTGGTCAGATGCGTCTCCTGTAGGAAACACACATCGGTTCCCTGTCGGACAAGGTATGCGTGTACTAGGTGGGATTTGCAGTGGTCATGGAGATCCCGTACGTTCCACATTAAATAACTGACACTGGACATGGCATCAGGAAGTTAATGCAGTTATCCGGTTGTGCCATAGTGAGAGTGGTGTGCGACTGTGTGTGATGTTGCGCTAGAGTGTAGGTGGTGTGAGAGCCCAGAAGAGACAAAACTGTAATTCCAATGACATAACATGTAACTCAAAAAGACCGAGCATAAACGGCCAGATACTCTCTCCCCCCCCCCCCCCATCCCCCGAACCAATCGCCGCAAAAAACTGTCAGAAAAGTCCCAACATGATCACATCCACCCACTCCAACCACCCCCTAACAGGTTGAGTTGATTTATCCACCCACCCCAAATTGCCCTTGTCAATAATCATAAAGAAGACTTTCTGGAATTATGCCATGGGCACTTGCCTCACCAGGTGGACAACCCTGCCACTTGGACCAGGGTGGCTGAGCAGTATATACATAGGGGGACTGGGGGGAAATATATGATCCCATTTCAGCAAATGTCTGGCCATCTTAGGGCGCACAGTAGAAACAAGAGGAGGCATGGTCCAGCAGCCAGCCAGACTCTGGTTTCAACAGATAGGGTCGCTTGAAGGTGTCATGGTCGCAAATGCCATTAATCATGGTCACTAGTGCGGCCCTCCTAAGACTATTGGGAGATTTGGACAGAGAGCGTCTGGTTTTGCCGAATTGTTTTACAAAAGACAGTGTAGCTTTGGGGCCAGTAAAGAAGTGCATCCTGCAGCCTCGTGGGATGTGCAACTTGGCTGGCTAAAGGAGAGCATAGGGCACCTCGAACTGCTGAAGGATGCATTTCGCCTGCAGGAATTGCCATCTCACTGCCTGCACTACAAGGGTGAAAGCTGGGAAAAAGGAGAGGACGTTTCCCTGGTGCCTGATTTCTCCCAGCTCTCCTCAGAATCACATTGCGGTGCGGATAATTTAGCTGGCGAGCTATTATGGGACGGAACGGGGCTCCCAGCAGCAGTCTCAGTCCAAGCGAGCGATGAGCCCACCCCACTATAAAAATTGCATAGTTCTGTTCCAAAGAGCTTGCGTAGTAGGGACTCCACAGTCTTACATCCTGGAGATCGCCGTGGACTCCGGGTGCACAGTGATGCGAAGGCCGTTTCTTCTGGAGAGGGATTCTAGGTCCTCGTTTTTAGGTTTGATGAGCTCCAGCACCTTGTCCATTTTCAACAGACGCTGTCTATCCTCAGTCAGCATGTTGTCTGCATCCGACACCCTGGATTACAGATGTGTTATTCGGGCATCATGTGTCTCAACCTGCTGCTTTACTTGGTCCAGACGGGCAGGAAGATGGTCCAGCTTAGAGTCGATAGTCTTCAGACTGGTTTTGACCTCCAGCAGGAGCAAGCGGATGTCATTGTCACACGTTGCTGTTTCCTCAGTCTGTGTGATCTGTTCCTCAGCCTCTTAGACTAGCTCCCACAGTAGGGCATAGCGCCTGCCCTCAAATTAAAGTTTGGATTATTTGGCATCTGATTTACCCATTATGGCAGGTGGTGTACTGCGTGGTATGACTAGGGAAGTCCAGGCAAGGGGATAGAGAGCCATGCACCAGCCTAGCGTAGGTCACCAGACGTCCGGGCGGCACTCTGCGATCCTCACTGCTCTCTCCCCTGCATGGGGCAAGCGCAGTAGCAGCAGTTAGGGTGTTGTTGGACTTTGGACACTATGACTGATTTTGGGCCTGTGAAAGGGGGGGGTCCAGGTGCGTAGTCCTGCGTAACCTGCTCCTCCAAGGGTTAGGAGGGGGGCTTGGGTAGATCCACTGCAACACTGCAGGCCACATACAGACAGGGGTCCCCACCCAAATCAGCTAGTAGACTAATAGACACTTGTGATTGCAATTGTTGAAGCAGCATCGTTATACAAGGCAGCAAGGAGCACCATCCCACCTGTCACCGCTTCTAGACCCGGCACGTGTGCCCTCAATATTCGGACCAACGTCTGGCTGCCCAGCCAGCATGGGAAAGCAGCTTGTGGGCTGCTGTGGAGGGGACACAGTGGCAGAGGGAAGGGGGGGGGTGGAGTGACCCCACACTCTGGGTTCTCGATCAGGGGTATCCCTCAGTACTCCGATCACCCCCCCTCGTTGAGCACCTTCCCTTCAGTTCGGCCCGGCCCCCGGAAGCAACACTCCCTGTCATGCGGCAGCCCCAGCACCCGCAGCTCACCGGATATTTGGCTCCTCCTGCATGATTCAGGCCACAATTCGGTTGGCCAGTGCAGTCTCCCCACAGTTGGTCAGGACGATCCGTCCAACTCTTTCACCGCGATGCCGAGCAGCTGCCATTCCTAAGGCAAATCTGCGCTGTCACTCCACTACAGGCCTCGGCTTGATCCCATCTTCAAGGCCACTGGCTGATCGCCACCTCACATAAATGCCTTTCGGCTAGTGTGCGGCATCCAGATATATGTCCGCAAGGTCGGAAAATATTCTCCGCCGCAGCGGGCTGCACCACCAGCGTGGAGCCCACAGACAAGCAGCCGCCTGCGAAGCTCTGCCGCTTCTGGCTCAAGCCACGGCCCCCTGGCCGTCCCACACAGTGCAAGTCCCACACAGTGTGCATGCAGGCCATTGCTGCCCACAGTGTCACCCCCGCACTCACATCCAGCAGCCATCTTTTTCAGATCTTGTGGGCTCCCAAGGATAGCAAGGACTGCGTTTCTACTCCAAGGCCTGCCCGGAGCCTCTCAGCCCCCAGATGATGCCGCATTTAGAGCTCAGCTGGCAGAGCCCACTGAGGTGCAGCCATCTTGCAGCCGGCGAAGCCACGCCCCCCAAAATCATGATACTTATTTTGTTCACCTCTCAAGAAGAGAAAGTAACGCCTTAGAGCAATTCATACTTGTGACTTGCATGCTACAAACACATGCCTGCTGCAGGCACTCAATCCACTGAGCTATTCGACTGAGTAGAAGTATCACGGACTACAAACATCAAAAGGCAGAGATCATTGCAAGATCGACTGACATTGTCAACTTTTAGGCCTCCGCTCTAGATGGCGTATATGTAGATTGTGAGCTTCAACCTGCCCATAGCCCTGCTATTTGCTGGCTCCCTTGTCGCTCCATTATTCGTTCTCTCCATTTGCCCATTGCAATCATGCGTCATGCCTCTGTCCATCTTTAGCCTTCCCCAAGAGCAGTGACTAATTACTGCTAAACTTGAGCAGGTGCCATTTTATGGTTTAAATCTTTTTATTGATTTTGCAAAGAGAACATTAGCCACCACGTACATCCATTGGCCGGTGGGGAAAAAATCATAATAGGGAAAGGCAGAGAAAAATAGCGAATGTAAAAGAAGAAATGGACAGAGAGAATACCTCGACAGCTAGTGGGAGCAAGGTGTCAGGGGGGCGAAGTATGCCATTACCGCGGTCTAGGATTGCCCCCAGAGGAGTGTGTCGCACAGTTGTTGGTGGCGTCCCAGTGAGTTAGAGTACCCCGTAAGTATCTTGGGCAGGTAAGTTCAGTGAAGTCGGTTGATGGAAATTCTATGGTGGAGCCCCATGTATTTTTCAAAAGGGGGAGGGCGTGTGTGTGATGCTTGCATTTAGTTTCTCCATGCCAACTACTTTTCACAACTTATGTAACCATCCAATCTAGTCTAGACTCCGTCAGTCCCCCATTTAAAAAGCAGCACCGGCTTAGCAGCTCCCAATGCCAGAGTAATTTCTATTGGCTGCAGCATATTTTCCTGCATTTGCAAATGCTTGATCCCCATCTGCTTCTCCTATCAGTGGAACTATTTTTTTAGTAAAGTTCCGCCTCTTTTTGCTTTCAGCAGATTATATAGCAACTTTTCACTCAGAGAAATTAAGTGATTTGCCCAGAATCACAGGATGATGAGCCGCCGAGACTCGAGCCAGGATCTCCTGCTCTCGAGTCAGCAGCTCTGGCCACTTAAAACGAGTTGACTTGGAGTGGCTAGGAGCGCTTCCAATACTTCAGTCTTCATACAGCAACTCCCAAATGGCTATCTTGGCCAGTCATGGAACAGCTGCGTTTCTTCCTTCACCAAGCATTTTACCTTCTGGCTAGCTGCCCTACACTTGACAATAAGCTACATTTAACTTGAACACACACTGTCTACCTGGCTTGCATTCTGCAGAAAAATAAATCACCATTGCTACAAACCGCTGGAGTTTTAATGACCAGATACCTAGAAACGGCACAGCGAAATAATACAGTGCTTATTGGAAGTAAGCTGTTGATCTCTATCTGAAGCTGAGCCTCCCACACTCCCGTGGAGATGCGCCCTTTACTGACACAGCAATCTGACAAGGAGTTGGCAGGTGCCCTAGGAAAACAGCGCCTTAACATCGCCGCCAGAAGCTGCCGCCCTGTATGCATCTGGCATGGAGGAACCGGTGTCTTTCAGCTGAAAAACTCATGTGCTGGAGCTGCACGGAATGGGGCCTTCATTGTCTGCAGTCTGCCTTTCAATGAGGTCCGTCAGGGGCCAGCACCTCTCAGCTGCGCATTTGCACTCGCTGACAATGTGCTGGCAGGAGCTGCGCTAATATACCTTTTCACTGCAGATACCAAGCGCAGAGCTTCCCGAGAAGCAAGGTTCACTTGCGCCTCCTCATATACCTCTGAAACCCACTGGAAGAGACAGACAGACTTCAGGTTTTTACGCTCTCCACTTCTCCTTTCGTATTCTAATGAAGTCAGCGAGCTGAGCGATTTGTCCAGGTAATTTCTGAGCGCACATGGAAGCCAGGCAGCCAACACAATGGTTTCTGTTAGTGTCTTTTAAGTGTTCTATGTCAATATTTCAGTTTTGGGAACCAATGAGCGCACTGGACAAACTCTTCCAGATTAAACTCCTAATAGGTGTAAAATGATCAGAGTTCTCAGAGCGCTCAACTGTTTAATTTGAATGCACTTTTAGTAGCTTTTAAAAAGGAAGGGCATTGCATTTTGATCTTCATCCAGCAGCTTGCAGAATTTTATTTCAGTGCCTTACATACAACGGTGTGAGAAAGTGGCTCTGTATATACTGTTCCCCAATAGGTACAGTGTGTACTGAGTCCACAGTCCCCAGAGGTTTGGCAGAGGTTAAAGTTAGATATCACCTTACTCTCTAAAGTGGTAGCTTGGTCGAGCAGTAAGGCAGTATCATAGGACAGTGTAAAGCATTTGTTGCACACACTCAGTCAGCAAATGGTCTCACACACTCAACAACTGAACTCTAGGCCAATGGTTTATATATAAAGAATATATGCTTGTTTTATTTTAGAACCAACAATAGGTATTAAAATATACTTTCTCAGAATGAGATGCTTTATATAAATACTTTTGCAATATGCAATTGGCTTTTGTAGAAAGTTACAAGTGGTTGCAATAGGCAACACAATTTTAAACACAATAATGCATTGAGTTCAATGGAAGTTTCAAGTTATTTGCAATAGATTACTTTTAGGATTACTTTTGGAATTCCAGGACTGGATCCTAGATTCAGTCCTGGGTCAGTACTTGGAATCAAGTGATAAAAGCCGACTTAATTACTGTGATGATTTTTAGACAATATTTTGCTACTTTAAAAGTTGACACTTGGAAATATTTCATAGAAAACAGTCAATGATTCCCTATGGAAGAAAATTCAAGTTGCAGGCATAGTATGTTCTCGTTACTTTTGTAATCCAGTACTGGGTGCCTAGACTCAGTACTGGGACCTTTATCCAAAACAGGTAAGTAATTACGTTTTCAGAATTTATACGATGTTTAAAGAATATTTAAAGTTTGCAGAAATCGACACTTAGAAGAAATTTCACAGAAAATTAGTCAATGGTTTCCTATGGAAGAAAATTGAGTTACTGGTAAGTACGGTTGCGAATCTTTTTCAGGGTCAGTGTTGGGCACCAAGATCCAGCACTGGGAGCTCACCTAATAGCAGGTGAGTATTTTCGTTTTCGTTACTCGGCTGATTTTTGGTGACTATTTTAAGTTTTGAAAAGTCCACACTTAACAAGAAATTACAGGAAAAACCAGTCAATGTTACCCTATGGAGAAAATTGAGTTATCGGCTTTAAGGTAAGTACTCGACTGGCAAAGTTAAGGTTCTGGGCATAGACTCAGGGGTCTCCCAGGGTCAGGTAGGTACAGTTATTTCACCCTCAGCGGCACAGGGGCAGCCGGGTGCAGAGAGAGTTAGGCCCAATGCTATCCTATGGGAGGCAGGGGGGCCTTGGTTGGTGGCTGCTGACTAGCAGGCCACGCGGCTGTTGGAGCTGGGCTCCTGGTCACTTGCTCAGGGCAAATGGGGAAGTAGATAGGCGTAGAGGTTACACTGCCAGGGCCACTCGGGCGGCTGGGTGCAGGGTGCTTTTGAGCCTTCGGGCGCTTAATTGATTTCAATGGTAAGCTCCGGTTTAGAAAAAGACTGCAAGCTCGGGACGAAGATTCTTCAGGTGCCACCACCACTTCGAGAGGTAAGTTGGGTAGTTGGAGGAAAGGTAGGTACCCCAGAGTTGGGCACAGGGGGCCGCAGGGCGCCAGGTGCAGGGGTGCCTTTTGGTGTTGGGAAATCTTACCCTCTGTTGATCGCGTTTGGGGGGGGGGGGGGGGGGGGGGGGGGATGAGGGGGAAACCTGGTTCTGAGGCTGCAGGCGTCGTCAGGAGCGTCGAGGGAAGTCCTTGGGTGCCGGACTCGTAGTCACAGTCGCCGTGGGGTCGTCCTCGTGGTGTTTGTTCACTCCGGCACAGGCCAGGCTTGGCGGGTGCAGAGTGTGAAGGGTTCGCGGTTCCGGGCTGATGCCAGGGATTAGAAGCAGATTTTGAGTAGAGCCTCTACTCATGGGAGTCCCAGGTGCTTAGAGCCAAAAGGGAGCCAGGGCCTACGGGGTTTGTGAGGTTGCTGGCCACAAGAGATGCCGGTTTGGAGCAGGAGCAGGTTCGAGGGTCGACAGGCCGGTAGGGCTGGGGCCAAAGCAGTTGGTGTCTTCCTCTTCTTAGCAGCTGCAGGGCAGGTCTTCTTTCTTCTTGCTCTTCTTTGCATTTCGGAATCTAGAATCTGGTGAAGGAAGGTTCAGGGTGCCCCTAAATACTAGATTTAGGGCGTTACCTGTAGGTGAAGGGCAGAGACCAATGGGTCCCTGTCCTGGGGTGGGTACACCCCCTATTCTGCCTCTCTCCTGTGGGAGGGGGGCAGTAGCCTAGTCCTGATTGGGTAGGGCCTCCCATCTTCAAGATGGCGAGCGCCCGGAGATGTGCTTCACCTCGCCTCCCCCACCTGAGGGGTGGGGTTGGCAGGCTGGCACATCCCCTGTCCTTATTTGGGGTTTCCGGTAGGCTTCCCACCAGAGTGGGGGTTGCCAGTGGCCTGGGGAAGCTCACAGAGGCTGCATGCCTTTGAAGCTTCCCCCTGCCCATCCTGTGGGAGGAGATTTAGCACCTTGCCCAGGATGTGCATTGTTGCAGGCCCAGGAGAGCAGGGGCTCTCCCACCCAGGGGTCCAGCAACATGTCTGCTGTGTGGCAGCCTAGGCAGCCTCCCAGACCAGACGTGGATTGTAGGTTCGGTTTTAGGGGGCATCTCTAAGATGCCCTCTGGGGTGCTTGGTACATTAAATCCCACACTGGCATCAGTGCGGGTTTAATGTGCTGAGAAGTTTGATACCAAACTTCAGTCTTCAGTGTTCAGTGTTGCCATTATGGTGCTGTGGAGTTCGTGTTTGATGAGCTCTCAGCACCATGTACTCTTAAAAGGCAGCACTGCACTTACAGGACCCAGGAATGGACATGGGTACTGTAGGGGCAAAGGGCTCATGCTCCTGTGCCCACACCACTGGCATAGGGCACCCAGCTAGAGGGGTGGCTGATGTATGTCAGGGCAGTGTAGGTGGGGGGCATGGCACACAGGAATGTGTGCCATGTCGACTCTGTTTTGTCTTGTACCCAGACACTCAGCCTGCAAGAGCAGTGTGTGTGTGTTAAGGTACAGGGCCTCTAAGGGTGGCACAATGAGTGCTGCAGCCCTTAGGGGCCTACCCTGGTCACAAGGCCCTGGGTACCATTTACCAGGGGCTGCCATGTGGCCAGGGTTTGCCAAATTAGGTTTTGGCTGTTAGGCAGTTTTTAGGGAAGGAACACCGACCCTGGGCACCTGATTGGCAGGAGCCCAGGGCACAACAAGGAAAAGTGCATCAGCTTTCAGGCAAAAAAAAAGGGGGGGGTGAGGGGGGGGGGGTTACTGCTACAGAAACCCACTTTCTTACAAATGGTCTTCACTTTGTTGGAGTATTTATGACACTTCATGAAAGCTGGCTCGATGCCTTTGAGCATTAAGGGCACTCTCCGTACTCTTGCTATCACCCGCATAGTGGTGTACATACAAGCCTGTTGAACTCCTAAATAAAGACACTAATTTGTTTTGAAGGTCGGAATGCTTTTCATTTGGTCCAATTTAAATTTCTTTATTTGGTTTCGCCTACACATCACTTGCGCTGCGCTTAAGAAATGTATTGTTTTTAATATAAACTAAAAGGGACTTGCATCCTGCCTCCTCTTTCCTGGCTTCTCGTTGGTTCCTGTGCGTGTCACTTATTTTTCCTCCATTTCTATTGGCTGCAGCATAATTTCCTGCATTTACCAATGCTTGTTCCTAGTCTGCTTCTCTTATTCGTTTTCCGCAGCCGAAATACTGTTAGCATCTGCTTTAGTGAAACAATGTTTTCAAACAAGTTTGCTTCCTTTTGCTTTTTAGGTCTCGCCTGAGACAGCGCTTTAGCGCTGCTCTGGCGAGACTTATAGTAAGCGAGTTTTGGAAGTGCAAACAGTGGCATTTCAGGCCTCCAAGTACAGTGCATGTGCCCCGGGTGCGCGCACCATTTGGCGGCCTGAAAAGCCACTGTTTGCACTTCCAAAACTACTTTCACTTTCGCCTGCCACACGGCCGCGCTTTGAAGTGTGATCGCGATTGCGATCACTTACATTTCGCGGGCGCTTTGATGTTTTCAGTGAGCCGCGCGGCCACTGAGGACATCAAAGCGCCCGTGAACACCATTTGCCACCCCCTTCCTGCTTGTTACTCTTGCAGCAGATTTATGTAACATTTGATCGCCGTAACAGATGAAGTGATTTGAAAATAATCACAGGATGTTGTGCTGCCGAGACTCGAAAAGGGATCCCCCAACTCTCCAGTCAGCAACTCTGGCCACTGCGCCACATACTCTCCACTCCTGGGTTATCTGTCAGTGAGCTCCTTCCTTCTCTCAGACTATGACTGAAAAAAAAACAGCTCTCTATTTAATCACATAGGCATGGAGAAGATGCAAAGTGCGCATGAATGGGTGGCCGGCCAAACAGTCATGTGCAGTTAGGAGTGGGCAAACCCATGCTCCTCTGTCAGTGGAGCAGCCCCACCCCAAACGCAAAGCTGCAGCAGCTGGAAACACAAAATGATAACACGAGTTATCATTTTCTTTCCTTCTCGGCTGTGAAGCAGTGGGGTGACACTTGTCGCCTTTGTGGAGGTGCCGCCACTGAAGACAACAAGTCTCGCAAGCTCTGTCTAGCAGAGACCTAAAAAGGGCATATGTCCACAAATGTAGCTTGAATGAATAGTCATGTGTAGGAAGCTGGATTTCTGTTGCAGTAACCCCCCCACAGCTGTTTGCCAGACTACTGGTGCACTTTGACTTGATGTACCCTGGGTCCCTGCCTATCAGGTTCCCAGGGCCAGTGTACCTTCCCAAACTACCTTGTACCCACAATTGGCACCTCTCTGGCCACATGTCAGTCCCTTGTAAAAGGTACCATGGGTACTGTGGTCAAGGAAGGCCTCTAAGTGCTGCAGCAATTAGTGTGCCACCCTTAGAGAGTGAGTGAAGCGGGCACTGAAAAAAGCCGCAAGGCTGAAACGCGTCTGCCCATGTGTTTCGCTATTCCAGCATTATGGGAGCCCCCATTCCAATAGAGTTACCTTTGGCCACCGAGCATGTGTCGGACCCGTTCCTGTGGAGTGGGATTGGTTTCTATATGTAACGGTATGCAAACGCCGTTTTTCCGACACGCCTTTCGGTTTGGAGTGACGCGCAAGATTTGCGAAGTGTGGTGTGGTGTTTGGAAGACACAGCGCATCACCCCCCCGATGGTCTGATGGACTTACCGGAGCTTGTGACCATTGGGGGAGAGAGCAGGCAGCTGACAGAAGTGGTCCGCTGCTTGGAAGTGGCCAAATTTGCAACTGACATCTTTGCCTCCTTAACGGACCACCGGAGTAAAAGTGCTTTCCACAGCCAAACAATGGTTTGGAACACCACTGGGTGTTTGAAGACGCCGATCACTGTATCTGCATTTCGCAGTGGAGGACATGGAAAATCCGACATGGACCGTCACGGGATTGTGTGGGGCCGAAACCGAGGAGGTTGGGCTATTGCGATGGTCCAATCAGTGAGGAGCTAATAAGACAGAATTTAAGAACCTCCAGGTGTAACATCAGTTTAGTGAAGCGGGCACTGAAGAAAGCCGCAAGGCTGAAACGCGTCTGCCCAAGCACCTCCCCCAGGCCAGGAAGAGCCATCTGTCGCAGGGGAGCTTCAAAGTACTTGCCATCTTTGTAATGCGACACCCAGTCTCTCCTGCTACCATGAGCAGGCCCCCTTACTGTCTCCCCTCCTTTTCGGTGGGAAGACAGGCGGGAAAGA
Organism: Triturus cristatus; assembly: GCF_964204655.1. Taxonomy (NCBI): domain Eukaryota; kingdom Metazoa; phylum Chordata; class Amphibia; order Caudata; family Salamandridae; genus Triturus; species Triturus cristatus. Next base: position 519,783,878 of record NC_140595.1, on the reverse strand, counting down.
TATACACAGCCCATAAGGTGGGCCCACCTCTGCCAATCCCACCCCTCAGGTGGGGAGGGGAGGTGAAGCCCACGCTTCAGTACCCACCATCTTGCAGATGGCAGGTACTCTCCAATCAGGATTAGGGATTGTGCCCACTCTCCCATGTGGGGTGAGCACACCAAGGGTGTAGTCACACCAAGGTCAGTAGCTCATTGGCTACTGCTCGAGAGACCCCTAAATACAGTATTTAGGGGGCAGCCCTGACCCAAAAAGACAGATTCCCGCAACCTATGAAGAAGGAAGACGCCCAGCAGAGGACACTGCAGAGAAGAACTGACTGGGCCCCAGCGCTACCGGTCCTTCTGCAGTTCCCAGAGATCCTGCACTAAAAGTCACCTTGTCCTGCAGCCAGCGACCTCCAGAACCCCTGGGAGGACTGACTACCTTTAACAAAGACCGGATCTCCTGTGAACAGCAGTTCTGTTCAAAAGAAAAAGCCAAGAAAGACTGAGCCTGCGGAGGCCAAAGAAACCCGATGCCTGGAACCACCACTGCACCAGACGCCTACAGCCCAAGTCAGAGTGGCCCACCAGTCCCAGCGAGGTCCCCCAGCATTCCAGAGTCCAAGTCCACCATGGGTTAACCCCTCCAGGACTCCCCAACGTCGCCTGCAGCCTCGGCATGGAGACCCCCCCCCCCCCCCCCCCCCCACCACAAGTGGCCCGGAAAGGTGAAATCCGACCAAAAGACACCCCTGCGACCTGGAGAAGAGAACCTGAGGTGCACCTACGTCCCGAGCCCTCCAACTTACCTGCCCAGCTGTTGGTTTCTCCCAGAAGTCTTCCTTGACTGCACCTGCAGATAAAATCCAAAACCGGCAACTCCCACTCTAAACAGGCCACCTGACGCCAAAACAGCACCCTGCACCCAGCTGCCCCTGCGCTGCTGCACTTTGTGTGCTAAACCGGATCCCCCCTTTGCCCTAAGCCTAACACAGGAGCTTTGCTCCCACAACCTAGTGGCCTGCTCGTGAGCAGCCACCAACCGGAGGTCCCCTATCCCCCATTGGATAACATTGGGCCTCAGCACTCTGCACCCGGCCGCCCTAGAGATCTGAGGGTGTTCTGAGGGTGCATCCTCGACCCTGGGTTCTAACCACAGAATAGCAACTCCCACAAATAAGTACTTACCTGCAAGCCGTTAACTTTGTTTTTCTCCATAGAAATACATTGACCATTTTTCCTTGAAAATTGTTCCAAGTGTGGAGTTGGTTTGTATTGAACAAGCATTGGCATAGCCAATAGGTCTCGCCTTTGGGGCCTTACAAGTGTTTAGGCAGAGCTATTGACTTTGCAAATGTGTTTAAGCTGTGCTGTAGAGAAGTGTGGCTGCTGTGCAGCATGCTGCAAAGTTGTAATAAAGTGCCAGAAGCATTTTTGTTACCTTATATATGACCAAGAAGACATGTCAGACCAGAAAGACCATATTAAAAAATGTACATACAATAAAAAAAATCTCATTTTTCTTTTGTTCTTGCAGTGCTTGTTAAAGTTTTTTTTTTGAGGGGGCATAAACAATAGGTTGAAGGTTGTGAACTAGTACCTGTATTGTAACACTAGCAGTGGACAGATGCTAGGGGAGAATCAACAGATGGCAGACTCCAAAAGCAGGCTGAGGTGTTGAGTGATGAGGAGGTGGTGGTGGTGACTGGTGCTGAGACTATGCTGAGGTGATGCTGGATGATACTTAGGTCTTGCTGAGTGATGATGATGATGATGTGGTGGTGTACTATTGTGATACTGATGTGGTGGTGTACTATTGTGATACTGATGTGGTGGTGTACTATTGTGATACTGATGTGGTGATGCTGAGGGAGAGTGAGTGAGGGAGAGTGAGTGAGGGAGAGTGAGTGAGGGAGAGTGAGTGAGGGAGAGTGAGTGAGGGAGAGTGAGTGAGGGAGAGTGAGTGAGGGAGAGTGAGTGAGGGAGAGTGAGTGAGGGAGAGTGAGTGAGGGAGAGTGAGTGAGGGAGAGTGAGTGAGTGGGAGAGAGTGAGTGGGAGAGAGTGAGTGGGAGAGAGTGAGTGGGAGAGAGTGAGTGGGAGAGAGTGAGTGGGAGAGAGTGAGTGGGAGAGAGTGAGTGGGAGAGAGTGAGTGGGAGAGAGTGAGTGGGAGAGAGTGAGTGGGAGAGAGTGAGTGGGAGAGAGTGAGTGGGAGAGAGTGAGTGGGAGAGAGTGAGTGGGAGAGAGTGAGTGGGAGAGTGAGTGGGAGAGTGGGGCATTGTGTGGGCGATTGAGGCACTCACCTGACGCCCGGACGCTCCGCTGCGCAATTCTGCATCACTGGGGGGTCGGAGACGCTGCGGTCTCCCTCGCACTTGCTGGACGCCACGAAGGAGGACTACAGCCCCCAGAGTCCATAGCGGCACCTCCTACTTCCGCTTTCCTGCGCGCCCGGAGGCGCTTAAAGCTGAGAGGCTCCCTCCACGTCGCGGGACGCGCGCGGCGCCGGGCTAAGCCCGGGCAAAGGGCGGGCCCTCTGTGGCCCTCAGAGGACCGATTGAGGCCGGGACGGGCCACCTCATTAACGTGTAAGACTTTACAAGACTATATATTTAATTTTACGGTGGGGGCGATCTGCCCTTTTCATGGTATATCGGCTCCGTAGTATTGGTTTTAATCTGTTCATATTTGGCTATTAGGTATCATCATATGTGTTGGTGTTGCCACATTGTGCGAAAGTTTAATTTAAGTTTAATCTAAGTTTTAGGTTCTCCCAGGGGTTTGCCAAACATGGCTAAAGCTTTAGCAAGCAGTAAATCCACGACTACGTCTACGCTAGATAACTACTTAGTCAAAGTAGTCACCAAAATTAATAGCGATAGGCGTAAATCCTTAGGACAGGGTTCAAACTTAACGACAACTAGCCCTCTGTTAAATAACACAGTCACCTTATCCTCTCCCCCATCTCATGCTACGAACTGTTTAAATGAGAATAATGATTTATTAACCCTGGGTGATCAACTTCCTAGTGAACAAGAATCGCCTGATGTTAACAGGGACTTAGTAACTGATGTTAATGAGACCGTAGAAGACTCTCCGGACCTGCCAACCCAGAGAGTGCTAAGATCTCGTAAACGCACTCATTTGAAACAGGGTTGCCTACGAAGTACTCATAAAAAGACGGGCCCTGCTTCAACAAATCAGGTCACCAAGGAACTAGCCATCCCTAACAACCCTATGGCCAAGTTAGACTCTCATCAACTTGAATCCTTGTTAGGTCTTTTAGAGTCTAAAATTTTGAAAATTGTTGAACCCTTAGTCACCAAGATTGATGAACTATCTGCTGAGATTGAAGGCCTTCGTAATCTTTTGGCACGTAAGATTAATTCCCCTGGGAATATGACTAGAGTAGCCAAGGGTCTACCTGTTTCTGCTGACATCCCTAGGCCCCCAATGGATACTTTAAACAGTACAGCGCCACTGGTTGTTGAACCCACGACAAATGAGAATAACATTTTACCTCCTGAAAGTTGCTCAAGTAGTAATAACGCAACGCAAGCACATATCTAGGAGGAGCAAAACCAGACCTTCCACCTGATTGTGCCCCATTTGTCGTAGTGTTAACAAATGTATCCCCCTTGAAGGACGTCGCCCAGAAATCTTTCCCTGAAACCCATGAATCCCTTAAAAATAAATCAGTCTCGTGGTTAAATAAGCATTACGGTTTTCCAACACATTTAGCCCACCAGATTTTGACAACGAGAAGAGTTTCCTGGGTTGGGCGCTCGCGCAAGACCATAAAGGGGGATTGTGTTGTAATAAATTTTAGAAATCCCTACATAGTGCATAATATCTTATCAAAAGCAACTTTGCTCCCCCACACTGAAGAGGGCATTACCCTTCACCCATTGGGTTATTTCTACAAACAACAGATAAATTTACCCCGCAGTGTCCCATTGGAGGGCAGAGTATGTCATCCTGAAGGCCTGTTTCCTCAAGGTCTTGTTACCTCAAATCGTTTTCAGGCTTTGAGTAACTTAGACTCTAATGATTGACTGCACTCTGTTGGGGCTACTTCTAGATTTATTAGGGAAAGTTCATCCTCTATAGAGGAAGAGGACATGGTTTCCAGTGGTTCTGTGCCAGTTATAAGTAGAGAGGGCACCCAAAACGTTATGCCTGCGATGGGGAATGTCATTGATGAAAGAGTGGATGATACTGTTGGCGCCCCTCGAATGCCCTCAGGCACAAGTGTCCTTAGTTGGAATATAGCTGGACTAAACAACAAAGTTCATGACCCTATTTGGAGGGATAGCCTATTAGGCCACGAAATTATTGGTCTACAAGAAACCTGGAACACCGAAAACACCTTTTGGCTGGATGGGTTTTCTGCTTTTTGGTCACCAGCGGTGGCCTCTAGTAGGGGGAGGGCTAAAGGCGGACTTTTAACCCTTATCGCATTGACCATTGATGGTAAATATAGTAAAGTGGAGACAGGCTCGCCTTATTGTTTAGCAGTAGAAATCCACTCCAACTCTAATGGGACTTGGCTCATTGTAAATTTTTATAATTCATTTATTAAGAATACGCCAAATGAACACTTATTCAGTCTATTTGATTTTTTACAAATGTATAATGAATCTTGTAAAAATCCTTATTCGGTTATTGTGCTTGGTGATTTTAATGTCCATTCCTGTTTTAATAACTGTTTTATATGGGACAGTTTAGGTCCACACAATAAAGGAAACCTACAGTTTGAACACACACCACAGGGGATATTTTTAGATGAGCTTCTGGTTGGGAACTCCATGGTCTATCCCGTCAATCACATTAATGACATCCCGTCTGTTGGGGTTCTTACCGCGTTCGGGTTCTTTGCACGGAACCTGGAATGAAGGTTCCGTGCAGGGAATGTGGAGCGTTCGGGGTTGGCAGTTGCTGCCGGGGAATCAGAGCGTCAGGACCTGAATAAAGAAGCTCTACCTTACAACGTCGTATCTTCTTTTCATTGGCGACGGGCTGGTCCGGCTCTCGGTTCCCCCTTCATCGGTCCTGTGGTTCCGTTTCTGCCTGCACTGCTGTTGTAACGGCGGGAATTCGAGAAAATTGAGCGTCGTCGAGCTTTGGGATTGCCGGATTTGAAGTCTCCCTCCGCTGCTCTCTCTGCTGCTCTTCCTCCAGATTTGATTTGATCGTCGGCGGTGAGAGTGTTTGTTTCTTTCCCCTTCTTTTGGTGTTGCTCGGCGCGTAGATCGGCGCGCGGCGTAAGCGCGAGCGTCACGCTCTGACGTTCCTCGCCTGGTTGTGTACAGTAACCTTGGCAACTGGATGTTCTGAAGCATGCGCTTTAGATAAAGGCTGTGCTTGGAGTTCAGCGTTTATCCTTGCAGTTTTTTTTTGTTGAGATGGCATATGGAGCAATATTTTGCATATGGAGCAATATTATGGAGGAATATTTTTACCCACAATTCTTTAATCTTGGGGAAATGTACAGTCTTGTTCACGGGAAAGCACTTTTGCTTGTGCAGGAATGACTATATACAGTTATATGCACATATAATCATCCTTAAGCCCAAGAGAGCATCTCTGAAGTTTAACTAGTGTATTATATATTTTTTCTTTTTCTTTTCTCTCGCTAAAAGACACTTTTTTGTAGCAGTTGAAGGATTCCTAAGTGACATTTGCAGCATAGTGTTAATCTTAGTGGCAGCAACTCACCCACGCAAGATTGACAATGGATAACATTACTGCTCCACCTCCATTTTTACAGTTACCTGGTCCTCCTCCTATGCTATGGCCACAATGGAAGGCCACCTTTGAGGCTTATTTGGAGGCAATCGATGGTGACACTTTCACATCCAAAAAAAAGAAGGCCTTACTAATGTACAATGTAGGTGCTGAGGCAAGGTCAATTTTGCAAACTTTACCTCTGGAGTCGGTGTGGACGTGCACCAGTGGTGGTGAAGATGGGGATGCACTAATTGTCGATGACTATGCTTCCCTGGTAAAAACTCTTGATAAAAGATTTAATCCCAAGCGCAATGTAGTTCTGGAACGGCACAAATTTTTACAGCGTGCGCAGATGCCTGGTGAATCCATTGACGACTTTGTTGCTGCTCTCAGAATTTTGGCTCTCAAATGTAATTATAGAGAATTTCGTGATGAAATAATTCGTGATCAGCTAATTGAGCGTACTTGTGACAAGAAAGTCCAACAGAAGCTTTTATCCTCCGATGATCCTGATCTTGAGACTGCTCTTATCTTAGCAAAGAGTGTTGAGCATTCTCAACTCTGCATGAAAGAGTTAAATACACCTGTATCGTCATCTGAAACCATTTCTGCATCTCAGGTCAAGCTGGTCACCACAAAAGCTTCTGTTAAACCAGCCAAGAGTAGTAACGTCAATGCTTCCCGGACACCATCTGTGTCCAATTTCCCCAAGGCGAGAGTTGAACAACATCCTTCGTGTTATCGTTGTGGTAGCACCTCTCATCTGGGAAACTTCAAGTTTTGTTATGCCATAAATCAGACTTGTTTCAAGTGCGGGAAGAAAGGACACTTAGCACGGATGTGCAAGGCAACTGTACCGCAGAGAGTACCTCCTCGTACTGTGAGGGCCATAGAAGAGGACTGCGTGTATGAGGATGATGAGCGCTACGAATTATTAATGTTGTCTTCATCATCTATACAAGAAGAAGGGGTTGTAGAGATAGCTTCTATCGGAGAGGATCAAAGAAGGAAAAGTCCTGTGTGTATTATAAATGTGAACGGGAACGGCATGAAGTTTCTTGCTGATTCCGGTTCCCCTTTTACTCTGGTTAATGTCAAGGATTTTAAAGGTTTGGGCAGTATTCCGGTAGTCGACTCCTGTATAAGAATTTTTGCGTATGGTGGCAAAAGAGTGAAGGTACTAGGCAAATTCAAGGGAAAGTTAGAATTCAAGGGTGAGTGTATTTTCGGTACTATATTCATAGTGGAAGAAGGTGCGAATTTGTTAGGATGGCATGAACAAGGCGAACTTGGGATCATCCTTGATCCTAATCACGCCGACATGGTGCTGTCCAAACGGGAGGCTATACAATACTATGCTAGTCTTTCAGAAGCTCCTCCTGTACATACTATCACGACGGATGTGTGTGTTGAGAGTGATTGGATTAAAAGTTATCCTGAGGTTTTTAGTGGGAAGTTGGGCAAACTTAAGGGTTTTCAGCACCGCATTGTCCTCAGAGATGGTGTAACGGCTGTGGCGCACAAGGTACGGAAAGTACCACTCAGTATGCGTGGGGAATTGAGGCTTGAGTTAGAACGGTTATGCGCATTGGGGGTGATCGAAGCTATTGAAGGGTCTGAGTGGTTGTCACCCATTGTTTTAGCGCGTAAGGCCGATAAGTCCCTTAGGATGTGTGTGGACTTGCGCGATCTGAATGCGTGCATCTGGGTGGATCGACAACCTCTACCCAACATTAATGAGATGTTGTCGACTTTGGAGGGTGCCAAATATTTTACTTCTCTTGACATATCTTCTGCATACCACCAGGTCGAACTGTGCAAGGACTCCAGACATCTTACGTCATTTGTGACTCCTGATGGAGCTTTCCGATATTTACGCATGCCGTTTGGGTTGGCATCAGCTTCCGCAGTGTTCCAGCGTCTCATGGGAAACTTGTTCAGGAACACTGTGGGAGTGGTGTTTTTCCAGGATGACATTCTTATTCACGGGAAGACCATACAGGAGCACGATGTCAGAGTTAAGCACGTTTTGGACATAGTCAAATCTAGTGGTCTGACGTTAAGAAGGGATAAATGTAAGTTTCTGCAAGATGGGGTAGATTACCTTGGTCACCATATCTCTGCTAAGGGTGTAGAACCAAAGATGAAGTTACTGGATGCCATTAAGGATGCACCTGAACCCATAAACAAAGACCAGTTACGCTCTTTTCTGGGGCTAGTTGAATATTACGCTAAATTTGTACCCAACTTTTCAGACAGAACTGTATGTTTGCGTAGTCTTCTTAAGAAAAATGTGAAGAATACCTGGTCTGAGCAATGTGCGTCTGATTTTAGGTTACTCAAGGAGGCTATAGTACAGGCACAGCCACTTAAACTTTTTGACATCAATGACAAATGCATTGTCACAACCGACGCCAGCAATGTGGGTCTAGGTGCTGTTTTAATGCAGAGGAGATCGGACAATAGGGAAGAAATTATTGCTTTTGCATCCAGAACACTTCGTGGTGCTGAAGGAACCTATTCTACCATCGAAAAGGAAGCGTTGGCGCTATGGTGGGGTGTACAGTATTTTCGTAATTTTCTGTGGGGTAACAATTTTATTCTCAGAACTGATCATAAACCTTTGGTAGACCTGTTTACCACCAAAGGTGGTGGTAGAGCTACACCTCGCATTGCTAAATGGCAGTACAGACTAAATGAGTTCAATTATTGCCTTGAGTATGTTGCTGGTGTGAAGAACTGTGTGGCTGACTGTTTGTCCAGGCTGCCTCTTTCTGGAAGTGTTACTGAACCTGCTATTGACTTTGTGGAAATGGTGTGTGCGGTCAGTACTGTTGCTGATACGGGAGCTGCCTTATCTGAAGGGGATTGGAAACTGGCCATTTCTGAAGATGTGGAGCTTTGCAGGGTAGTTGATTTGGTAATTCAGGGTTGGCCCAACAGTACTGCTATTCCTGAGGAATTGATTCCCTATTCGAGAATTAGTGACGAGTTGTCCCTGGTTGATGGGATTTTGCGCAGGGGTGGGTTGCTGGTTGTTCCCTTGTCATTACGCAAGAAAGTTTTAGACCTAGCCCATGAAGGTCATTTGGGTATTCGAGCTATGAAGCGGAGGGTGAGAGAAGATTTTTGGTGGCCAGGTGTTGATAGGTCCATCGAGCATTGTGTCAGGGATTGTGGTGCGTGTGTGCTGAGTGACAAATCTCAGGTAACCTGTCCGTCCTCCGTCAGTCCCGTTGCAGTCAAGGAGATACCGTGGTTTAAACTGGCTTTTGATGTGGCTGGTCCATTCAGTGGCTTAGGGGTTTCTCCTAAATACGTGTTAGTTTTGATTGACTATATGTCCAAGTGGCCGGAAGTTAAATTTGTGGATGGTATCAACTCAAGTGTGATTATTAAATTTCTGATGGAGGTTTTCCTTCGGGAGGGATTTCCGGAAGAATTGGTGACAGACAATGGTACGCAGTTGGTGTCTACTGAGATGCAAAGTTTTCTGAGCAAGCATGGCATCAGACACACTTACCTCCCTTTACCATCCACGTAGTAATGGGTTGGTTGAGCGTTTTAATCGTGTCATCAAGGAACAATTACAGTTGGCCTCTGTTAATGGTCTTGATTGGAAGGTTGTGATTTCGGATGTGTTGTGGGCTATGAGGACAACTCCACACTGTAGTACTGGAATGTCTCCATTTTCCTTGTTAAGGGGGAGAGTTGCGGGTTCAAAGCTTAACAAGGATTGGATGCTAAGGAAGGCAGTGGATCCTCTAAGGTTGGGTGCGGTGGTGGATGTTAGAGCTGCCACTCAAGCCAAGTATGGTTCAGATTGTCCTAAGCAGTCTTCTGTGTGTGAAGGGGATTGGGTAAGGATTAAGAAACCTGTTTTTGTTCGTAAGGGTTTCTCTCGGTTTTCTGCTCCTGTTAAGGTCAGTAAGGTGAGAGATCATGTGGTTGTTCTGGAAAATGGCAAGGTCTGGAATAAGTCTGCTGTTTCTGTGGTGCCTAAGTCCAAGGTGGAGTTCGTGAAAACCAAATTTGGTGTTGATACTCAGGGTACAATTCTACCTTCCAGCACTGATACGCATGGTGGTTGCACTTCGGAAAGCAACCTTGCTCCTCAGCAGGGTCCTTTGAGAACTAAGTTTCTTCCTGCCAGAACCAGGTCATCTCCTGTTAAATTACAGGATTATGTTAGATTTTGACTTTCTGTATTTTGTGATTGATGTGTTTACATGTGGGTGTGTTTGTTTTTAGGTAATTAGTGGTTTGTGTTTTTTTGCGAAGGAAGGGGGGTGTGTTGGGGTTCTTACCGCGTTCGGGTTCTTTGCACGGAACCTGGAATGAAGGTTCCGTGCAGGGAATGTGGAGCGGTCGGGGTTGGCAGTTGCTGCCGGGGAATCAGAGCGTCAGGACCTGAATAAAGAAGCTCTACCTTACAACGTCGTATCTTCTTTTCACCGTCCTACAAAGGAAGTGGCTTAGGTTCCACTATTGACTACATCTTTGTTACATCTAACTTAGCCGATAATGTAAGTCAATATAAGGTAAAATGGTCTGTTTATAGTGATCACAACCCTGTCCAGCTAATTCTTACTGATGATCTCAAAAAAAGAGAATCTGATAATCTTACTGTCAGAACACTGGACATAAGGCCAACTGACCAAACTCGACGCCTGAAATGGTGTCAGTTGGTCCCAGAGGACTTTACTGAAAACTTGTGGGGCACGGTTGGGGATGAAATACTTTTGTGTTTACAAGACGGGATCTGTAGTGATGCAGTTCTGACAGCTTATGATAAAATTTGCTGTCAGGTAAATAGTGATCTTAAAAAAGTATGTAAGGATAAACCCAAAATTGGGGAGAAATGGTTTGATCACAGCTGCTCATCCGCCCAACGGAAGCTAATGTCAGCTCTCAAAGCGGTTCCACCTGATAGAGCAGAAATTGCCATTTGTAGGAAGGCCTATAAAATGGCTCAGAAAAAACGTAAAAATGAAATTAGGGATGAGGCATGGAATGAACTCCTGTCCATTGATGTCATTAAAAATAGTGCGAAATTTTGGTCTATCGTAAACAAGCCTTTTTTTAACGGTAAGAGCAATAATGAGCTTGAATGCGGTATCCAAGAGGACAAATGGTATACCCATTTTAAACAGGTGTATGATGGAGATGGCTCGAGGGTGGGGTCCTCATTTAACTCTGAGAGCTATACTTTGTCCTTCACAGAACTAGAGGTCACGAATGCAATCTTGCAAATGACAAGTAACAAGGCGCCGGGACCTGATGGAGTCCCGGCTGATCTTTTTAAATCAGATATAAAACTCTGGTCCAAAATCCTTTTTAATGTTTTCACAAATGCTTGTCAACTGGGCCTTCCATCAACATGGGCGAAATCTGTCATCATTCCCATTTTTAAAAAGGGGGATAGAGGCGACCCGAGCTGTTACCGTCCAATCTCCCTTATAGATTCCTCAGTGAAAGTACTGGGGAGGGTGGTCCTCGCCCAACTAAACGGTTGGCTAGAGGAATCAGGAAAACTCTCTAAGGTCCAGTATGGATTTAGGAAAGGGATGGGTACCACAGACCAATGTTTAAATCTACAACTTTTAATTGGTAAATACACGGTGGCCAAGAAAGGAACCTTGCTGGTTGCCTTCATGGATTTGTCATCGGCCTTTGACCGTGTAAATAGATCAAAATTATGGCCCATGCTCCTTGCACTTGGTGTAGACAAAGATATTGTCCACTTTTTAGCGGATCTACATAAAGAGTTAATAGCTACAGTTCGCTATGATCGAAGGGGTAATTGCACAAAAGATATACCCATATCTTATGGGGTTAGGCAGGGGTGCATTTTGGCACCTCTCCTTTTCACACTGTATATAAATGATTTAGACAATACCCTTATCGCCTCATGTAAAGATATCCCCCGTGCAGGGAAATATTTAGTCCCTGCTCTTTTATATGCTGACGATGCCGCCCTAATTGCCAGAACGGGAGTGGGCCTTCAGTTACTACTTAATTCATTTGCAAATTTTATGAAGGATTTGGACATCTGTTAACTTTGTCAAATCACATGTTATGGTCATCGGCCCTAAATCCGCCAAATCTAAAACCTTTTTATGTGGGGGTCATCAACTATCCAGGGTTTCTTCTTTTCCTTATTTGGGTGTTCTTTTTGATGATCGAGACTCTGGGGTAACCCAAATAATGGCAAAAAAGATTGTGTTTTCAAGAGCAACTGTGGGTGTTCTGGGCTTCGCGAGAAAACTAGGTGCTAGACCAATGAAGGCCCTTATCCAGGTGTACAAAGCTAAGCGTCTCTCCATAGCTTTGTACGGAGCTGAGGTTTGGGGCATTAATAATGCAAAAAGTATACAGACTGTTGAGGATAGATTTTTAAAAAACCTCCTCTCAGTCCCGATCTCAACTGCCAACTATATCGTTCACCAGGAACTTGGTATCGGTTTTCTAGAAGATAGTATTGCTCTGGCCCCGATGCTTAAATGGATCAGCATTTGGCTTAACCCGGATTTACACCTGAATCACACAATCTTGAGAGACTGTTTGTCGCTTGATCATGGGCTACATATACCCTGAGTGGGAGAGTGAGTGGGAGAGTGAGTGGGAGAGTGAGTGGGAGAGTGAGTGGGAGAGTGAGTGGGAGAGTGAGTGGGAGAGTGAGTGGGAGAGTGAGTGGGAGAGTGAGTGGGAGAGTGAGTGGGAGAGTGAGTGGGAGAGTGAGTGGGAGAGTGAGTGGGAGAGTGAGTGGGAGAGTGAGGGGGAGAGTGAGGGGGAGAGTGAGGGGGAGAGTGAGGGGGAGAGTGAGGGGGAGAGTGAGGGGGAGAGTGAGGGGGAGAGTGAGGGGGAGAGTGAGGGGGAGAGAGAGGGGGAGAGTAGGAGTCAGAGAGAGTGTCTGCGAGAGAGAGTGTCTGCGAGAGAGAGTGTCTGCGAGAGAGAGTGTCTGCGAGAGAGAGTGTCTGCGAGAGAGAGTGTCTGCGAGAGAGAGTGTCTGCGAGAGAGAGTGTCTGCGAGAGAGAGTGTCTGCGAGAGAGAGTGTCTGCGAGAGAGAGTGTCTGCGAGAGAGAGTGTCTGCGAGAGAGAGTGTCTGCGAGAGAGAGTGTCTGCGAGAGAGAGTGTCTGCGAGAGAGAGTGTCTGCGAGAGAGAGTGTCTGCGAGAGAGAGTGTCTGCGAGAGAGAGTGTCTGCGAGAGAGAGTGTCTGCGAGAGAGAGTGTCTGCGAGAGAGAGTGTCTGCGAGAGAGAGTGTCTGCGAGAGAGAGTGTCTGCGAGAGAGAGTGTCTGCGAGAGAGAGTGTCTGCGAGAGAGAGTGTCTGCGAGAGAGAGTGTCTGCGAGAGAGAGTGTCTGCGAGAGAGAGTGTCTGCGAGAGAGAGTGTCTGCGAGAGAGAGTGTCTGCGAGAGAGAGTGTCTGCGAGAGAGAGTGTCTGCGAGAGAGAGTGTCTGCGAGAGAGAGTGTCTGCGAGAGAGAGTGTCTGCGAGAGAGAGTGTCTGCGAGAGAGAGTGTCTGCGAGAGAGAGTGTCTGCGAGAGAGAGTGTCTGCGAGAGAGGGTGTCTGCGAGAGAGGGTGTCTGCGAGAGAGGGTGTCTGCGAGAGAGGGTGTCTGCGAGAGAGGGTGTCTGCGAGAGAGGGTGTCTGCGAGAGAGGGTGTCTGCGAGAGAGGGTGTCTGCGAGAGAGGGTGTCTGCGAGAGAGGGTGTCTGCGAGAGAGAGTGTCTGCGAGAGAGAGTGTCTGCGAGAGAGAGTGTCTGCGAGAGAGAGTGTCTGCGAGAGAGAGTGTCTGCGAGAGAGAGTGTCTGCGAGAGAGAGTGTCTGCGAGAGAGAGTGTCTGCGAGAGAGAGTGTCTGCGAGAGAGAGTGTCTGCGAGAGAGAGTGTCTGCGAGAGAGAGTGTCTGCGAGAGAGAGTGTCTGCGAGAGAGAGTGTCTGCGAGAGAGAGTGTCTGCGAGAGAGAGTGTCTGCGAGAGAGAGTGTCTGCGAGAGAGAGTGTCTGCGAGAGAGAGTGTCTGCGAGAGAGAGTGTCTGCGAGAGAGAGTGTCTGCGAGAGAGAGTGTCTGCGAGAGAGAGTGTCTGCGAGAGAGAGTGTCTGCGAGAGAGAGTGTCTGCGAGAGAGAGTGTCTGCGAGAGAGAGTGTCTGCGAGAGAGAGTGTCTGCGAGAGAGAGTGTCTGCGAGAGAGAGTGTCTGCGAGAGAGAGTGTCTGCGAGAGAGAGTGTCTGCGAGAGAGAGTGTCTGCGAGAGAGAGTGTCTGCGAGAGAGAGTGTCTGCGAGAGAGAGTGTCTGCGAGAGAGAGTGTCTGCGAGAGAGAGTGTCTGCGAGAGAGAGTGTCTGCGAGAGAGAGTGTCTGCGAGAGAGAGTGTCTGCGAGAGAGAGTGTCTGCGAGAGAGAGTGTCTGCGAGAGAGAGTGTCTGCGAGAGAGAGTGTCTGCGAGAGAGAGTGTCTGCGAGAGAGAGTGTCTGCGAGAGAGAGTGTCTGCGAGAGAGAGTGTCTGCGAGAGAGAGTGTCTGCGAGAGAGAGTGTCTGCGAGAGAGAGTGTCTGCGAGAGAGAGTGTCTGCGAGAGAGAGTGTCTGCGAGAGAGAGTGTCTGCGAGAGAGAGTGTCTGCGAGAGAGAGTGTCTGCGAGAGAGAGTGTCTGCGAGAGAGAGTGTCTGCGAGAGAGAGTGTCTGCGAGAGAGAGTGTCTGCGAGAGAGAGTGTCTGCGAGAGAGAGTGTCTGCGAGAGAGAGTGTCTGCGAGAGAGAGTGTCTGCGAGAGAGAGTGTCTGCGAGAGAGAGTGTCTGCGAGAGAGAGTGTCTGCGAGAGAGAGTGTCTGCGAGAGAGAGTGTCTGCGAGAGAGAGTGTCTGCGAGAGAGAGTGTCTGCGAGAGAGAGTGTCTGCGAGAGAGAGTGTCTGCGAGAGAGAGTGTCTGCGAGAGAGAGTGTCTGCGAGAGAGAGTGTCTGCGAGAGAGAGTGTCTGCGAGAGAGAGTGTCTGCGAGAGAGAGTGTCTGCGAGAGAGAGTGTCTGCGAGAGAGAGTGTCTGCGAGAGAGAGTGTCTGCGAGAGAGAGTGTCTGCGAGAGAGAGTGTCTGCGAGAGAGAGTGTCTGCGAGAGAGAGTGTCTGCGAGAGAGAGTGTCTGCGAGAGAGAGTGTCTGCGAGAGAGAGTGTCTGCGAGAGAGAGTGTCTGCGAGAGAGAGTGTCTGTGAGAGAGTAGGGTAGAGGGGTAGAAGAGAGGTATATAGGCAAATGAAAAGGAAGCTATTGACTTCAAGAATGTGAAAGAAAGCTCTCCTATCTTGAAAGCTGATTACAAGCATCTCCTGAGAAATGCAGCGAAACTTTCAAACCACTGAGTCGTTTGAAAGTTTCGCCGCGTTTCTCAGGAGATACTTGTAAACACGAATAACCGGATTCATTTCATTTAACAGTTGGCTCCGCCCAGGATTGCTTAGTAACGCAAATGACAAGGAAGCCATCGACTTCAGGAATGTGAAAGAAAGCTCTCGTATCTTGAAAGCTGATGACCCATGACGAGAGAGGAAAGCCATATGGCACCTCTGCTCGTAAGCACGCGCCTGCCCGCACGCAAGCGTAACTGCAAGCTCTAGGCCATAGTGGTAGTATTTTCTGAAGCCCTTACTAAAAGTCTCACCAGAGCAGCGCATGCGCTGGCTCAGGCGAGACCTAAAAAACTGCATATGTAAAAAAAGTGAATTGCTTACCTTTTATCTAGGAGATGTTTCAGTGTGAGATCTAGGCATATCACACCGATTAGCAAAAGTAATCTGAAAAGTAATCTGAAAAGTAACATATATAGTAATCTGTAAAGTAACTAAAAAGTAATTCTCAACTGTTGGTTTACCTGTAATTCAACCAACTGCATTTGAACCTGCATTCAACTGTAAAACACTGCGTAAGATTTTGCAAAGCATCTATTTCACTTAACTGTACCAGGCTTGGTTAGTTCTAGAAAATAAGTATTTATACAAAAAAATTGGTGTGAGTTCAGTCATTCAGTGTGTGACATCATTTGCTGCCTGAGTGTGTACAACAAATGCTTAACACTACCCTCTGATAAAGCCTTACTGCTCGCCCACACTACCACAAATAGAGAGTAAGGTGCTACCTACTTTTACCTCTGCCTACCTTTGGGATTCGACTGGACTCTGTGCACACCATACCTTTTTTTGGTATAGTATACACAGAGCCAGCTTCCTACATCATGTCTCCGTTTTAGTAGCCAGATTTAGTTTTCAAGACCTGCAATTTATCACTGTGACAGACTGCTTTGTAGAAGGCTTGCCAAGGATACTTGCTTGCCAATGATACTCAAGGATCCATTTGAGTTAATGGCCTCCAGTGATTTAAACTTTTTTACAGCTGGATGTCCCTGCTGCTGAAGTGGGATACAGGGTCTGTGATACAGGAGAGCCACGTAATTCCTCCATCGGGCAGATGGGAAGGCTATGCCCTCTCTCCATGGTAGTGTTTGCATTTGACAAGGCTTGGATGTCAATTCCGTTTTCTTTCCTTTAACCACACTATTAGTCTTCAAGAAGTGCTTTAAATCGGATGTCTGTCGAGCGCTCAGCTCTTCCACTGGACGTGAACAGCAGAGCAGGCGGCTGACTCGTCCCCAATGGCTTTCAAGCAATTTGAGCAAACAGTTATTGTGAGAAAGTGGGTCTGTATATACTGTTCCCAAATAGGTACAGTGTGTACAGAGTCCACAGTCCCCAGAGGTTTGGCAGAGGCTAAAGTTAGATACAACCTTACTCTCTAAAGTGGTAGCTTGGTCGAGCAGTAAGGCAGTATCAGAGGACAGTGTAAAGCATTTGTTGTACACACTCACTCAGCAAATGGTCTCACACTCAATAACTGAACTCTAGGCCAATGGTTTATATAAAAAAAAAAGATATGCTTGTTTTATTTTAGAACCAACAATAGATATTAAAATATATTTTCTCAGAAGGAGATGCTTTAGGTAAATACTTTTGCAATATGCAATTGACTTGTGTAAATACTGATTACAGGTTGTTGCAATAGGCAACACAATTTCAAACACAATAATGCATTGAGCTCAATGGAAGTTAAGTTATGTGCAATAGATTACTTCCGGATTAATTTTGTAACTCCAGGACTGGATCCTAGATTCAGTCCTGGGACAGTTCTTAGAAACAAGGGATAAAGGTCGACTTACTTACTGTTGTGATTTTTAGGAAATATTTTGCTATTTTAAAAGTTGACACTTAAAAGAAATTTCATAGAAAAACAGTCAATGATTCCCTATGGAAGGAAATTCAAGTTTCAGGTAAAATAGGTTCTCGTTACTTATGTACTGGGCTCCTAGACTCAGTACTGGGACCGCTATCTAAAACAGGTAAGTAATTACGTTTTCACAGTTGGTACGATTTTTAAAGAATATTTGAAGTTTGCAAAAATCGACATTTAGAAGAAATTTCACAGAAAAACAGTCAATGGTTTCCTATGGAAGAAAATTGGGTTACTGGTAAGTACGGTTGGGAGTACTTTTCAGGGTCAGTGCTGGGTACCAAGATCCAGCACTGGGATCTCTCCTGATAGCAGGCGAGTATTTTCGTTTGATACTCGGTTGATTTTAGGTGAATATTTTAAGTTTTAGAAACTCCACACTTAGAAGAAATTTCAGAAGAAACCAGTCAATGTTACCCTAGGGAGGAAAATTGGGTTATCGGCTTTTGGGTAAGTACTCGACTGGCAGAGTTAAGGTTCTGGGCACAGACTCGGGGGTCTCCCAGGGTCAGGTAGGTACAGTTGTTACACCCTCAGCGGCACAGGGGCAGCCGGGTGCAGAGTGAATTAGGCCCAATGTTATCCTATGGGAGGCAGGGGGGCCTTGGTTGGTGGTTGCTGACTAGCAGGCCATGCGGCTGTGGTAGCTGGGCTCCTGGTCACTTGCTCAGGGCAAATAGGGAAGTAGATAGGTGTAGAAGTTACACCGCCAGGGCCACATGGGCGGCTGGGTGCTTTTGAGCCTTCGGGCGCTCAATGGACGAAGATTCTTCAGGTGCCACCACCACTTTGAGAGGTAAGTTGGGTAGTTGGAGGATAGGTAGGTACCCAGGAGTTGGGCACAGGGGGCCGCAGGGCACCGGGTGCAGTGGTGCCTTTTGGGGTCATGAAATCTTACCCTCTGTTGATTGTAGTTGGGGGGAACCTGGTTCTGAGGCTGCAGGCGTCGTCAGGAGCGTCGAGGTGAGTCCTTGGGTGCCGGATTCGGGGGTCACAGTTGCCGGGGGGGGGGAAGGAAGGGGGGGGGGGGAAACGACATCCTCGGGGTCTTTGTTCACTCCGGCACAGGCCAGGCTTGGCGGGTGCAGAGTGTGCAGGGTTCGCGGTTCCGGGCTGATGCCAGCGGTTAGAAGCTGGTTTTGAGCAGAGACTCTGCTCATGGGAGTCCCAGGTGCTTAGAGCCAAAAGGTAAGCAGGTCCTCCGGGGTTTGTGAGGTTGCTGGCGAGGGTCCACAGGCCAGTAGGGCTGGGACCAAAGCAGTTGCTGTCTTTTAGCAGCTACACGGCAGGTCTTCTTTCTTGCTCTTCTTTGTTTTTTGGGAATCTGGAATCTAAGGAAGGAAGGTTCAGGGTGCGCCTAAATACTAGATTTAGGGGTGTTACAGGTAGGTAATGGGTCCCTGCCCTGGGGTGGGTACACCCCCTATCCTGCCACTGGGAGGGGGGCAGTGACCTAGTCCCGATTGGGCAGGGCTTCCCATCTTCAAGATGGCGAGAGCTCGGGGATGTGTTTCACCTCGCCTCCCCCACCGGAGGGGTGAGGTTGGCAGAGGCCGGCACACCCAGTCCTTCCTTGGGGTTTCCGGCCAGTCATCCCGCCACAGTGGGGGGGGGGGGTTTAGAACCGGTAGGGGCCAGTTGTTGAGTACAGCAAGTGGCCTGGAGAAGCTCACAAAGGCAGCATGCCTTTGAAGCTTCCCCTGCCCATCCTGGGGGAGGAGACCTAGCACCTCGCCCAGGATGTGCATTGTTGCAGGCCCAAGAGAGCGGCTGGCTCTCTACCCAGGGGTCCAGCAACATGTCTGCTGTGTGGTAGCCTAGGCAGCCCCTCAGACCAGACGTGGATTGTAGGTTAGGATCAGGGGGCATCTCTAAGATGCCCTCTGTCCTGCATTGTACATTAAATCCTGCACTGGCATCAGTGTGGGTTTAATGTGCTGAGAAGGTTGATACCAAACTTCTCAGTCTTCAGTGGAGCCATCATGGTGCTGTGGAGTTCGTGTTTGATGATCTCCCAGCACCATATACTCTTAAATGGCAGCACTGCACTTACAGTGCCCAGAAATGGATCTGGGCACTGTAGGGGCACAGGGCTCATGCTCCTGTGCCCACACAACTGGCATAGGGCACCCAGCTACAGGGGTGGCTGATGTATGCCAGGGCAGTGTAGGTGGTGGGCATGGCACACAGGGATGTGTGCCATGTCGACTCTGTTTGGTCCTGTACCCAGACACTCAGCCTGCAAGGGCAGTGTGTTTGTGTTAGGGTACAGGGCCTCTAAGGGTGGCACAATAAGTGCTGCAGCCCTTAGAGGCCTTCCCTGGTCACAAGGCCCTGGGTACCATTTACCAGGAGCTAACATGTGGCCAGGGTTTGCAAATTTGGGTTTTAAGTTGCAGCATAGCTTTTAGGGAAGGAACATAGGCCCTGGGAACCTGATTGACAGGGCACACTCAGTCAAAGTACATTCAGCAAAAAGTGGGGGCATACCATGCAAGAAAGATGGCACCTTGTCACAGACATACGAAGGAGAAAACTCTATATTTCATGAGACCAGCATAAGGACGTGAGGCGGGGGGTTAGAGGTGGCCGAGACGCCGGGGATCAGACTCTGGGAAACCAGACAGGCCGCTAGTGGGACTGATATTTCCCCTGGGCAGGCAGCGGAGATAACCGGAGCAAGTTACGGTGGGCCTACGAGAACCGCCACACTAGAACTCGACAATGGCGAGCAGCAAGGGGCCCAAAGCGTCGACCCAGAACAAACTGGCCACATTCGCCTGGAATAAAGTGGGGGAGGGGCAGGACACAGCACACCTGGAAGACCCAGATAAACAAAGCAACTCCCCACCTCAGCGAGACCTCACGCTCCACGACATAATGGAAGCCATCACTGGGGTACGTACCTCATGGGAAGCTCTCATTGACGCAGTGAATATAGAAGTGTCCCTTCTCCGAGCAGATCTTCGTAAAATGGACGACAAAGTAAAAGACCGGGGAGACAACAGCCGAGTTACAGAAAGATACTTCCCAGCTCCAACAGCAAGTAAGCAAACTTCAAGACCAACACACCGCGATGGAAAAACAACTGGACGAATATGAAGGCAGAGCGCGCAGGAACAACATACACATCCTATGCGTGCCGGAATGAGCGGAGGGGCCTCTCTGTAGAGAATTTGATCTTGAAGCACCTACAACCTAAAAGACTCTCGAACTACTTTTCCACTTTTCCATTGAGAGGGCCCACCGTGCGCCGGAGGGGCTTCCAAGGCCAGGGCCCCCCCGCGACCACTTATTGCTTGGGTCTTCAACTACAGGGACCGAGCCGTGATACTTCAAACGGCGGGGGCCAGTCCTCTGCTTAAACTAGACAACAGTGTGGTTACATTCTTTCCTGATTTTACCGCCAAAGTCCACGCCCAGCGTCACAGCTTTCTAGCAGTGAAGAAGGAGCTGCGAAATAGGGAAGTTAAATATGCCATGCTCTTCCCAGCGAAGCTTCGTGTAGAATCGGAGGGTAAGACGTGGTTCTTCTCCTCACCAGATGACGTCTGGGACTGGTTGGAGGGTTGGTGCAGAGTTGAAAAACCACGAAGGACAGCAATGGTGGCCTCAGAACGAACAGATTCACCCAAGGGACGGAGCTAGACGACGATCCAGCCCAGGCAGGGACGGGAGAGACAGCACGTAGCTGAGAAGGACCTATGGAACTGGGACAGAGACTCACTGGTTGCAGATAAGTGGCCTGGGGTGGCGGGGCAGGCGGAGGGGACCTTTGCAAATATACTCTTAACTGAGGGGTTTGGGCAGGCAGGGATGTGGACTTGAGCCGTCTGCCGGAGCATAGTTGTAAACCACAGAGACCAGCGCGGATATGAGAGGGGTCGGTGGCCAATCCTCGAACGTATTGAAACAAGATGAAATGTTCATGTAGGGTGAGGGTGGGCTGCCTGCCAGCACCTAGAAGTATTCGGGGGGAGGGGGGGGGGGGGGAGGAAGACAGGCACTCTGCCTGGTTGGGGTGTGGGTAGTTCGGAATCCACTGGCAGGGGGCGGGTGGGGGAGGGGCAGGAGTTGTGGGAGGGGTGTTTGGGGTTACAGATTTGAGTTTGCAAGTCCGAGATTAGGGAGTCATATCTGATTTCGGACATTGATACTTACCTTAAAGGGAAAACAGTCATGGACCTTGCTGTTGGCTATGCGTAAAACTGTTTAGGCAGGTGCGGGCATGGGAGGCCAGGACCGCAAGATATAAGAGTTGAGCCCTGGGGAATCGACAAATGCTCCTGTTCTTTTACCCACTACACCTATGAGAGGCTTGGATAGAAACGTCACTCTCCGTGCTCACTTGGAATGTGAATGGGATGGGGGACAAAATTAAGCGGGGTATAGTACAGCAATATCTTAATGATGCTGCAGGAGACCCGCTTGGTGGGTAACAAATGCAAAGCCCTCTCACGGTGGGGGTACAAGCTACTGGTACACGCTGAATAAACTTCTGGATCCCGTGGGACAGGTATCCTAGTAAAAACAAAAATCTGGCACTCATACCGACGCGCACTTGGGCGGATCCAAGGGGTAAATTTGCGGTCTTAGAGGCGCAGTGGGAGGGAAGGGCAATCAATGTGGTCTTGGTATACCTCCCGCCGGCACTTGGTAAGGAAGCATGGATAGACCTGGGGAAGATACTAGCAGACCTCCCCATGGGCTCTCTTAACTTGGGGGGGGGGGGGTGACTAACATGACAATGGATGACCGAAGGGACAGACTTCCACAACGACAACTGACACGACCCGATACACGTATGGAGGAGTTTACCACAGCTCTGGGACTAACTGATATTTGGCGTTCGCTGCAACCGGACGGAACCCAGCCCACCTACTATTCAAATGCACACAAGAGCTCATCCAGTATTGACTACTTTTTAACATATTTGCTAACAATTGGCCACTTGCAGAATCCCCATGCTCTACCGAGGGGAATATCGGACCACTCCCCGATGTGGGTTGAACTTACATATTTTAATCACGAATCACAAGCCACCATAGTTCTCAGCCCTTGGTTGCTAAAAAAATCCCTGATATCAAAGAGGAGCTTCTCACACAGACGGCTAATTACTTCAAAGAAAATGTGGGGTCGGTGAACTCGGCACAGACCGTATGGGAAGCCTTTAAAGCAGTACTGAAGGGGCAGGCCTTGGCATTAAAAGTGGGAAAGAGAAAAAAAAAAAAAAAGAGAAAAAAAAAGAAGACCGCAACAGATCGCACAACTAGAATGTGAACTCCAGCTGTTGGAGGGAGAAAGTATCAAAACTCCCTCAGAGGCGGCTACGTATCGCCTGACGCTCAAACAGTCAGAATATCGGATCTTGGTGAGGGAACATATGAAAACCAATCTCCTCCACACCCAACATAAGCTCTATGAACTAGGGGATAGAGCTGGTAAATTACTGGCATGGTTGGAGAAGAGGGAACAGGGCGAAAGATGGGTGTAGGAAGGTGGATATCTGACTATGGTTACCCCCAACTTTTTGCCTAGTGTCTAGCTGGTTTTTCGACTTAGTTGGCCTGAGATCCTGCCATTCAGGGTCTCAGGCTGTCTGCTCTCTCTTTAAAATGGACCCCATGTACCCTAGGTACATAACCAATTGGTAAGGATCACCTTATTGGACCCTGTACAGTGTACCCTAGGTACCCAGGGCATAGGTGTACCCTAGGCCTCCCAGGGGCTGCAGCATGTATTATGCCACCCCTGGTCTGGCCTT
Source organism: Triturus cristatus (assembly GCF_964204655.1). Lineage (NCBI taxonomy): Eukaryota > Metazoa > Chordata > Amphibia > Caudata > Salamandridae > Triturus > Triturus cristatus. Next base: position 519,761,147 of record NC_140595.1, on the reverse strand, counting down.
CTAATCAGACACAACTGGCTGATCACTCAGCTGGGGCAAGGTCGTGTAATCACCCCTTGCTTAGGTGTAGTATTCCTATACCTAACTTACATATAGACACATGTGTACCTATCAGTCACTCCATGGCAGGCCTTAACAATCCTGGAGGCAGAGTGCTTGGTAACATGTGAGATGGTGCTCTAGCATGAGCTGAGCCTGTCTGCAGCTTTCGGAACCATGTCCTTATAGCTGTTCTATGATATAGCCCACCATATACTCTTAAAGTGCCTTATAATCTTAAACGGTTATGGTAACTATGGTTTGGCTTTATCAAAACATGTTGTGTAAGGTGTCTAACACTTTGGAATAATATCCCCATACCATTTCTGGTGATGAGGATATTATTCCCCCCTTCTAGAGGGAGAGACATGTTAAAATCCTACTTTGCTGTTTAACTCTAACCAAAGCCTCAGCATCACAAAATGGATGCTGCTGCCACGACACAAGTCTGACCTCCTGCAGCTGGGAGTGATCCCAGCCAGGGAGGCCTGGACAATAGGTTTCCTGCTTGGGGAGGTGCTAGCACCTCCCCAGACAGCCTTTAGTGTATTGGGGCAGGGTGGGCTGAAAGGAATGAGACATGCCTGGGGCACACAAGGTGTTCCTTGCATAGTCCAGTTCAAACCGGTGCTGGGGCACTCCAGCCCCAGCGCGAAACTGGACAAAGGGAAGTGGGTGTAACCACCCCCTCCCAGGTCCCACCCATAAGGCGTGACCTAGCAGGTATCCCAGCCCCCCAGATTAGTATAAGAGTGGGAGTTGGGCCTCAAGACTTTAGATTATCCTGAACCTGCAAACTTGAACAGAAACTCTGGACCTTCGACGAAAGAAGAAGACTGAAGAATCTCCCTTGTAGCCAAGGAGTGGCTACCCTGTGCAAACAGGCACCATCAAGAGACTACCCTTTGCTTTGCCCACGTTCTACGAGGAACCGACTGCAGAGCCCTGACTTCCAGACTTCTCCGACCCTGATCCACATCCACAGCAAAGCTGAGATCCGTGGAGGCGACGAGCGACGTGGGACCGGCTACCTGGGAAAAGTGGCTAGTAACTTAAAGCGCAGCTTCTGAGGCACCCTCGAAGTTGTGCACCGGGGATTGAGAAGCCCCAACCCCAAGCACCATCTGCACCGAAGATCAGCCCCCCACACTCCACTTCCTGGTCCTCCTGGCTGCAGCGACAAGCTTCACCTTCACCTGCAATCTTCACGACATCGCCTGGTTCCTTCCTGGTTCCACGTGGTCACTGGCTAGTGACCTTGACTCTGTCCCTTCTGCTTGCAGTTTCCTCTTTTCTTGATCCCAGCCTTGGGATCCACCGGACACTCTTCACTGACTGCCTGTCAGCATCTTTCTTCAGGCATCCATAGGAGTCGACGACGAAAACCGACGCATCTTCATCCCTATGCACCCGCAGCCTGTGGGCTAGGTAACTTGGGTACTCCGGTGCTCATCAGGATAGTGACTATCCTAGTGTCTATTTTTCCAGTCTCAACTTCCTAGCTACTCCGGAAGTGTCCTAAATCTACCGTTTTCTAAACTGTACTATTGCTATTGACTTTTACGCATTACGCGTGAGTGTTTCCACTCTGCACACGAATCCCGTGGGCCTCCCACTTCCTAACTAACGCTAGTGTAGTGTAGCCCCAGCGATTCCCTAGGCCTAGGCCTATTCTATTTCCGTGACAGTGGTCCTTATACCACTTACTTAGTATATGGTTTGCGTGGCCCCTAGGGCCTAACTGTATTACTTACCTGTGTGACTTAATGTATGCTTAAATAAGACTGTGTTGTACTTACCTCTAATCTCATAAAGAGTGCTGAGGGTTTGACTAGAATAAATACACTTTATTTTATATATATATCTGTTGTGGTGTCCTTTAATTTGGTATTCAAGGGATTATATATGGTATCACAGCTGGCTTCACATGCCATTCAGAGTTTAGCCTAAGACTGCTCTTGTCCACGCTACCACTAGGATAGCTGGTCTATAAGGTTGACTTTACAACCAATCACCATAAGGGTATTTGGACTGATATAAGGTGTACACTAGAACTAGTGACATCATACATCAGGCCAACTTCTCACAATGGGTGTCCAACCTGACTCTCAAAGATGGGACGCAAGTCTCAAACCGAAAGGATATAGCGGACCCATTCGCTGACCACCTGGAACTTATTTACACCCCCTCCACCACATACACGGCAGAAAACTCCTGCTAGCTATTATTAGATAGTAATCTGCCTACACTCTCCGAAGCTGACAGACGCTCTAGATAAGGTACTGACGGGTGATGAAATCCAAAAGGCCATAAACAATATCCAGTCAGGAAAAGTGATGGGGCCCAATGGAATACCCATAGAATTTTTGAAAACGGTCGCCTCCCAGGCTGTGCCTCACTTGCGGGCTATGTATGATGAAAGTTATGAGCGGGGAATTCTGCCGGATGACCAGCGTCGATAGTTATCCGTAAGCCGGGGAAACCCGCCGACAACTGCGGCTCTTATCGGACAATTTATTTAATTAACGCAGAAGCGAAAATTCAGGCGAAACTGCTGGCCTTACGCTTGGTCTCGGTCATTCCATCACTGGTCCATCCAGACCAGTCTGGCTTCATGCCAGGGAGAAATATGGCACTGAATATCTGGCACCTTCATAAAGTGCTCGCGCGTCAGGAGTTTCTAGATGAAGACGCAGTCGTACTTTCCCTCGACCCCTCAATGGCGTTCGATTCTATTGAATGGCCAGATCTATTTGAAGTCCTGAAACGCATGGGCTGGGTACGGTTGCTGTATACAGGACAAGTGCGAGTAAACAACCACACGTCTCGAATTTTCTAACTAAAAAGGGGTAAGCTGCAGGGTTGTCCCCTGTCCCCCCTTATCTTCTCACTGATGTTGGAACCACTAGCCTCTTGGGTGAGAAGGGATTTCCTGCTGAGAGGGTTAAAATGGGCAGAAGGGCATGATGACCGCATATCATTATATGCGGACAATATTCTTTTATATCTCGCATCCCCATATAAGTCTTTATATTGTGTTTTAAACATATTCACCAACTTTGGGAAATACTCGGGTTATGCGATTAACTGGATTAAGTCAGTACTATTTTTCCTTCGGGGCCCGGTTCCCTGGCTCCCCACAGGATGCAAGGTAGCCCTTGAGGGCTTTTGCTGCCTGGGAGTCTTCATAACTCCGGACCCCCAACTCTTCTATGATCGTAAACGAACCGCTCCCTTAGACAGGCTGCGCAACAATGTTAAACACTGGCGGTCCTTGCCCCTCTCGTTAGTGGGCCGCGCTGCTCTATTTAAGATGTTGGCCCTTCCACGTTTCCTCTAGATCTTGCAGAACTGTCCCAATAGGGTCCCAGATGCTTATTTTGAGGGGGTGGAGAGTGAGGTCAGGACGCTACTATGAGACGGTGGATCCCCGCGTATAGCAATGAGCAAGTTAACCAAGGGGTGGTATGACGGGGGTATTTCCCTCCCTGACATTAGACTTTACTATTGGGCATAGCAGTTCTTGGTGGTAAACCACTGGATATATCGCTCCCCTATTGATCCTGTCTATCTACTGGACAGATATCAAATGATTAGAGAGGGGTGTATGGGGGCGCTGTACTCGAAGGCCCGGAAAGGAAAGTATTTCGGGCCCCACAGCACACACAGTTGCAACTTGGCACCAGGCGAACACCCGTTTGGGCTGGTCGAATGTACTGACCAAAGCCACACCACTGTGGTCTACCAAACGATTTGGACTACTGTGTCATCAGCCTGGGTTTGATAAGTGGGACACTATCAGAATCTCCACAATTGGGGAATTGGTGAGGAAGGGCACATCCTTAAATATGGGGAATTAAGAGAGAACTACGATATGGCTTCGGGGGGGGGGGGAGGTATTTAGATACCTACAGATTAGACATGCCCTTACCAGAGCTCTTACCGACATGAGGGACATACCAGTGTCGTCCCCATTGGAGGATCGGCTGCTAGCCGGTGCTCAATAAAGCCACGTCACTCATTTATAAAAAAACTGCAACAGCCTACCAGACATGTTTCACAAACTCAGAGGGAAAAGGCCAATTGACGATGGGTAATGGCAGGCAGCACTGATGTCCCCGAGGGAGGCGGTGGCCATCACCCTTCGTTTCCAACTAATCCAACTTAATACCCTACATAGATCTTGTCTCACCGGGGGAACGCTGGCCAAGATAGGCTCGAGACCTGATGCGCTCTGCTTACGTGGCTGCCATCAAGCCGCAACCTTTTATCATACAATTTGGGACTGTCCAGTTGTACGATCCATATGGGAGGGGGCCACGAGACACAGCCAAGATGCACTGGGGAAGGGACTCACCCTTACACCACGACTGGGCCTTCTAAATCTATGGGAACAGACTGACCTCACAGAGGTGGAACAGCAACTGCCCACACTGGGTTACACATTAGTGAAGTGTGAGATTGTGAAAAAGTGGGGAGTGGCGGATAGGCCTTCTCATCGAATGTGGACAAAGGAGGTCGACAAACGTAAGATAGCTGAAAAGGAGGTATTTAAAATCGAGAGGGTGTCCAAAGAAATGGGACAGAAAATGTGGCAAATAGAATGTATATAGAGGCGACCTGTGTGTTCCCCCATCGGTGGAAATGGAATTGCAGCGCACTGGAGAGCAGCCTTTGGAGATACCGTGACTGCACCTGGTTTATTCTCCCTAATGGTTCAATGTACTGTATAACCTTGAGAAATGTTGATCAAGTACTGTATGTGACTTTTAACACTGAAGTTAATAAAAAATATATTTTTTTTTAAAATGTGAAAGATGAAAATAAATTTGAGATAAATCTATTTCCTTTTTCTTATAATCCGTTTGCTTTGTTATTTTGGGTTCAGTTTATGTGTTAAAAACTTTAATACACGTATAAAATAATTTATGAACATAAGATGCATCATGAAATGGTTTTGTTATCCTTTCTTTCCCTTGGTGCATCCCTTGATATAATATTGGCACAAACTACCACTTTGCTCCATTCCCTTCGAAGCAAACAGCAGAAACTGTTCAAAAGAGCATTTGATCCATTTTAGCACAAATGCAGGCCCAGAGCACATTAACACAGTAAAATACATCTGTGCAGTGCATTAAAATTTCCCTGGAGATCTATATAACCTGCAGCTGATTAGTGTCCGGGTTGCCACAATATATATTTCTGGGTCAATAAATTGATCGACGCATTGACTTGAGCACTGTTTGACCTGGAATCTTTTGCCATGTCTCCCCTGTCTTTTTGCTTTCTGACCTCCCGGTTCTGACTGTTTTTGCTGGTTTAGGTCTCTGCGCACTTTATCACTGCTGTTCAGTGTTAAAGTGCAAGTGCTCCTGTTCGGGGGTTTGGGGGGGGGGGGAGGGGGAAGGAGCACACCAAGTGAATCACTGTTCACGCTGCCTCTGTTATAGGTTCTTCTTTTTGTATTACACGTAACTTTTCTGTCTTTATTGGCGCCTCAGTTGTGTAGGCGATACTAGTTTCCATGTACGGCTCAATGGCTGGTGGGTGGTGGCGATGGCCCCTCCTCAAGAGAAGACACCGGAACTGATAAGGGCAAAGTGGCCGGCTCCTAAGCGGGTGGTGGTTGGCGCGCAACCAGACAACAGGTTATTTCCTCTTGACTGCCGGCATGATTTGCCAACCTGTACAAGTTTATGACTTACTGTGTGTAAAGCATGCTGCCGTACAATGTACTTCTGCACCGAATTACAAAACCAATAAAAACAGATTTGCAAAAAAAAAAAAAGTGCAAGTGCTCCTGTTGTAAGTTGTTATTATGGATTGGTGTTTCCATGATTGGCATATTAGATTTTCTGGTGATGCCATAGTAAAGTGCACTGAGTATATGCAGGGACTGTAAACCAAATGCTAATAGTGGGCCTGCAGCACTGATTGTGCAACCCACATGAGTAGCCTTGAAAAGGTATCTCAGACATGCCACTGCAGGGTCTGCACGCAGATTTTAACAGCCATGTCGACCTGGCAAGTGCACCCACTTGCCAGGCCATAATCTTCCAGTTTCTTACACATAAGTCACCCCAAGGTACACCCAAGGTACCCCTGTGGGAAGGGGGCTATGTATGTTAAAGTTAGGACATGTACTGATGTGTGTGGCATGTCCTGGTAGTGAATTACAGTGCATTTCGTTTTTAACTATGGAAAGGCAATCTGTCCCATAGGGTAGAATGGGAGTTTTACTAATAACATCTTATAAGCATAACTTCCCATTGGGACAAGATGGGGAAATGCAGTTTAGTATGCCTGGATTCGGAATGTAAAAATACATACTTTAATAAAGATGATTTTTATGTTCTGTCTTTGAAAAGACCCCTTTTCCAAAGTAGTTATTTTCTTGCTTAGCCTATGTGCCTCTGCTGGGTTGTGGATTGACTGTCTGGCTTTGGAGTTACAGGTATTGGGGATGTGCATTCTCTCAGACAGCCACCTGGGGTGGGGATTTGGGGGGATGGTTGAAGTGTGTCCTGCTTTTCCTGAATGGGTCAGGGCTGGGTTGAATAGACCTGGGCTGTATTCAGAGTTTTCACTAGCACCTGAATAGGTCTGGTCTGCATTTAGGTTGGGGGGGGGGGGGGGGGGGGGGGGGATTTCCCTTGCACCTGAATCGGCCCTCTCTACCTTGGACAATGCGGTCTCCACCTCCTGCTGGGAAGTTGGTCCAGAGAGGATCAAACGGGTTTGGACTAAGCACAGACACACTCAGCCTGAGAGAACAAAGGCATTTTGAGTATAAATATTGAAGCCCAGGCCCCAGAACTTTAAAACTCGCTAGAATCAAGAAACCTGCCACGAAAAAGAGCTGCCAGGAGGAGTACTGCTGCTTTGTTGTTTAGTTTGATTGGCTTGCAGTTGCTGCTTCTGCCTTGGGCAATGAATGGACTGGACTAAACTTTCTTTACTTGTGCCGAGTATCTCCAAAGGCTTGAAGTAGAGCTTGCCTCCTGTTCTGAAGTCTCAGGGACAGCAAAGACTACGCCAACCTCTGGGTACCATTTCTGGAACAGCTGTTTCAGTTGCCACAGAGAAGGGAAAAGGAGTAGTTTCTTACCTGTAACTCCTGTTCTGTAGTAGGGGTATCTCTGTTATAGTCATAATCTATGAATAATCCCCGCCCATGTGCGGGGACCCCGGAGCAATCAAAAATATCTCTTAAGCTGTCCCGCATTTGCAAACCTGCAAAGACACTTAAGAGACAGACAAAATAATACAGCCTAATCACAACAAGGCTGCACTGGCCAGCACTTCCTCTGAAGTGAACGCAAAAGCCAAAATAAAGTTGAAATGTCATTTTTATTCACATTTGACATGTTCCTTTATTATCACACACTCCCTTCACCAAAATCCCTTTAAACAATAGAGAGGAAGGGGTGGACAGACAAGCCCTATAGGCTGTCATTATGTGTCTGCTAAAGGGATACCGTGCCTTTAAGAAACTCTCCAGAGACCCCCGGTATCCCAGGATGCACAGCCAACACAAGTTACTTTCAGTTATTTTTGAAGGTGTATAACAACAGGCCTGATACCGTCAGGTTACTCCACCGGGGAGGAGGGAGGGTCGCTTATGACTATAACAGAGATACCCCTACTACAGAACAGGAGTTACAGGTAAGAAACTACTCCTTCTGTAGTAGGGGATCTCTGTGTATAGTCATAATCTATGAATAGAATGGCAAGCCCATCCCAACCAACAAGAAGCGGTGGAGTAAGACCAACCACCAACAAATCACTGTGCAAACAAATTCCTCAGCGAAGCCTGACCAACCTGCGCATCTGCCCTAGCATCAGAATCCAGGCAGTAATGCTTTGTAAACGTATGGACTGACTTCCAGGTGGCAGCCTTACAAATGTCAGCAATGGGAACAGTCCTAAGCAAAGCGGTAGTAGCCGCCTTGCCTCTAGTCGAATGTGCCGTAGGCTTACCCCCTAATGTTTTATTAGCTTTTTGGTAACAAAGCTGAATACAGGAAACAATCCATCTGGAAATGGACTGCTTTGAGGTAGCTAAACCAGTTCTCACCGAACCATAATTAACAAACAGTTGATCCGACCTGCGGATATCTTTTGTCTTATCCAGGTAGAATTTCAACACCCTACGCACATCAAGTGAATGCAGAGACCTCTCCGCCGGAGAGGAAGGATGCTGAAAAAACGTAGGCAAAGTTATCATCTGATTCACATGGAAATCTGATATTACCTTAGGCAAAAATTTAGGATGGGTACGCATCACTACTTTAGAAGCATGGAAAACAGTATACGGCTCTTGGCAACACAGAGCCTGAATCTCACTCACCCTCCTGGCCGATGTAATGGCCACAAGGAAGGCAGCCTTCCAAGACAAATGCTGCAACGAAGCCTTATGGATAGGTTCAAAAGGCTCCCTCATCAATCTAGATAACACCACATTCAATTCCCAAGGTGGAGAAGGTCTTCTAACAGGGGGAAACACCTTACGCAAACCCTCCAAAAAATCCTTAATCACAGGGATTTGAAAAAATGAGGTTTGAGAAGGGCCCTTCCTATACGCAGTCAGAGCTGCGAGATGAACCTTAATAGATTGAAAATTAAGCCCAGACTGAGCCAACTGCAGCAGATAAGGCAAAATAACGTATTCTGTAGGGTCAAAGTCCTTCGCCTTGCACCATAAGCAGAATCTCTTCCACTTATAGGCGTAGGAAGTCCTCGTAGACAGTCTCTTAGCCTCTTTCAAGATCTCCATACAGTCCTGAGGCAGGTTCAAGTGTCCATACTGCACTAGCTCAGGAGCCATGCTGCCAAACTCAAGGACGAGAGATTGGGGTGAACCATCTGCCCTCCGAACTTCGTGAGAAGGTCCGGGCGGCACGGCAGGCGTCGGTGTGGCAGAACAGACCGGTGAAGAAGGTCGGTGAACCACCATTGCCTCGGCCACTCCGGAGCAATCAGGATCATTCTGGCTCTGGATTGCGACAGCTTGATCAGCACCGCCGGAATCAGGGGAATGGGTGGAAAGGCGTAGAGAAAGCTGTTGGACCAGCTGATCCATAGGGCATTCCCCAGCGTCCCTGGTTGGTAGTACCTGGACGCGAAGTCACGGCATTTGCTGTTTTCTGCCGTAGCGAACAGATCTATATCCGGAGTGCCCCATTCTGCGAAGAAGTCTCTTAGCACGTCGTTGTTTAGCACCCACTCGTGGTTCTCTTGAACGAGCCTGCTGAGCGCGTCTGCTTGGGCATTCTGCACTCCCGGCAGGTGGGTCGCCGTGATCGTCAGATTCCTGGCCACCAGCCAGTTCCAGATCGCCTGTGCCTCCCGAGACAGGGTGCGTGAACGGGAGCCCCCCCTGCTTGTTGAGGTAATACATGGTCGTAGTATTGTCCGTCTGAACCAGCAGGGAGGACGTCCTGAAGGAGGGATGGAACGCCTTCAAGGCCAAGTGTACTGCTCTGAGTTCCAAAAAGTTGATATGGTAAGTCGTCTCCATCTGCGACCATATCCCCTGAATCTGAAGAGGGCCCGAATGCGCTCCCCAGCCCTGGAGAGATGCATCGGTCACTATGGTCTGGACCGGAATGTCCTTGTGAAAAGGAGTCCCCTTGCAGACATTCTCTGGGGAACACCACCATTTCAGAGACTGCCGAGCGTGCTGAGACAACTGGATCTTGTCCTCCCAACGCCCCCGCCTCTGTTCCCATTGATCCTCCAGACATTCCTGCAGGGGCCTCATATGCAGACGTGCATTGGGGGTGAGGAAGATGCAAGAAGCCATCGACCCCAGTAAGGAAGACACCGTCCTCACCGTAGGAGAGCGGGCTGAGATGAGATGCAGAGCCTTCCCACGGATTGATAAGCGTCTCTCCTCCGAAGGACACACGCTTGCGGTCAAGGTATTGACTGAAGCCCCCAAGTACTGGAGACACTGCACAGGGATCGGCACCGACTTCGTCATGTTGATGTGCAGCCCCAGACGGTGAAGCAAAGCCGCCGTCCTGTTGAAATGGCACTGGGCTTCCTGATAAGTGGACGCTTTGATCAACCAGTCGTCCAGGTATGGGTACACAAACACCTTGGTCTTCCGCAGGTGTGCCGCGACCACTGCCATGCACTTGGAGAACGTCCGCGGTGCAGACTTCAGGCCAAACGGGAGTACTGAATACTGGTAATGGTAATGGTTGTTGCCTACCAGAAACCTCAGGAACTTGCGATGCTTTGGTGCGATCGGCACATGAAAGTAAGTGTCCTGCAGATCTATGGCGCACAGCCAGTCTCCTCGATGCAACTGAGGGTAAATCTGATGCAGGGACAACATACGGAACTTTTCTCGGCGGATCCACCTGTTTGCTTGACGCAGATCCAGAATAGGCCTGAACTCGTTCTTGTCTTTTTTTCTTACGAGAAAGAACCGTGAGTAGAGACCTTTTCCTTTTTGCATCAAAGGAACAGCTTCTATCGCCTTCTTTTTTAACAGAACGTCTGCCTCCCGCTGGAGCTCCCGCACCATGTTGGAGGAGCGCACTGGTGGAATCTGTGGAGGCGAACTGGTGAAACGAAGACAGTAGCCATTGCAAACAATATTCAGCACCCACTTGTCCTGCGTTATTGTCCTCCACTCTGCCAGGTAGTGTTGAATACTTCCCCCCACCGGAGCGGGTAACGGATGAGGGGGAAGTAACTTTTCAGGGCTTCGACCCGGCCGGGCCTTTGTTCCCCGCCGAGGACTGATGCTGGCCTCTGCCCCTCTGGCGCTTCTGAAAGGGCTGCCTCTGGTACTGCTGCTGTTGCTGGGGGCCCGACTGACGCCCTTGGACCCTCTGCTTGGTGTAGCGCCTGCCCGAGGAACGGAAGGACCTCTGCTCCTTAGGCCGCTCCAGCCCCACCGCCTTCAGAGTTTCCGCCTCAGCCTTCATGCGGGCCATCTCGTCATCCGCATGTGACCCGAATAGCGTCGTGCCAGAGAATGGTAGATTGGCGATCTTCTGCTGCGCTTCCGGCTTGAGCGGAGTCAGCCGCAGCCAGGAATGCCTCCTCATGTGTATGCCATGGCAGTACCCATGGGCCGCCAGCAGCGACACGTCCCCCGCCGCACTGATGATCTGATTAGAGACCATCATGCCCTCGTTCAGCACCTCTTGAAAATCCTCCCTCTTGTCTCTGGGCAGGGAGGCCGCGAACTGTTGCAGGGAGTCCCAAAGAGACCTGTCATAGCGCCCCAACAGAGCGGAGGCGCTAGCGGCCTTCATCGTAGTGGCCGACGTGGAGCACATCCTCCTCCCCAAGGAGTCCATTTTGCGACTCTCCTTATCCGGGGGAGCCGTGGATGAAGGCGTCGTAGAGTGTTGCTTACGAGCCGCCGCCACGATAACAGAATCCGGTGGGGATCCACTCTGAGGAACGCCGGATCCGAGTCAGTAGCCCTGTACTTTTTCAACAGTCTCGAGGGCGCCGGCTTCACCACGGCCGGCGTTAAGAACACCTCCATAGCCGGTTCCTCCAACCCCGGGACCAGCGGGAGGAGGGGGCGCGACAGATGTACTTTATGCAAAGTCTCAAAATTCACAGAAGTAGTGGGAATAGGGGTAGTCACTGATATCCCCAACTTCGCAGCCCCTCTCAGCAACACCTCCTGGAACGTGGCAATGTCATCCACTGGAGAGACGCGGGTAGGAGGCGTCTCCGACAGCGGGGGCGAAAACTTGCCAGCCCCAGAAGAGTACGTGCCCCTCGACCCTCTGGAACGAGACCGATACCTCCGTCGACCATGTCCAGAGCGAGTGGAGGATCTGCGCCTACTCCGTGATCGTCTGCGAGGGCGAGAGCAAGATCTCTGCCGGCGAGGAACCCTCGGGGAAGGAGGCGGTGGCTGCGGTGGCGAAGCAGGCAGCTGAGGCACGGGCAGAGGCAGCGGAGGAGGTGGAGGAGGAGGAGGAGGAGGAGGAAGAGCAGGCACCGGTGGAGGCGCCGGTGGAAGGTCGGGCACCGGAGGCAAAGGCGGCCGCTGGGTACGCAGCGGGGTCAGATGATCCGAAGCCCCATCACTTCTAGCCGGAGAGCCCCCATCATTGTCCGGGCTCGCGGCCACTCTCCTCTTCTTGGCGGGCCTGTCCCGCGTGGAAGCCACCGAAGGAGAACGTCCGCGCCTCCCCGATCCCCGACTGGAGATCGTGATCACAGAGGACGTATTCCCCGATGTCTGGGACGTCGAACTGTACGTCGACCTCGTCCGGCGTCTCTTCGCCCGCCGTCTCGACGTCGACCCACGTCTCCTCGACGTCGACCCATGCCTCCTAGGCGTCGAACCCCGCCTCGATCTCCGTCGCCGAGGTGTCTGCCTCGACGTCGACCGCTGGGATCTCGACGTCGACCGCTGGTGTCTCGACGTCGACCGCTGGTGTCTCGACGTCGACCGCCTCCGCCTCGACGGCGGGCGCCGGGATCTCGGCGTCGACTCCGTCAGCGTCGAGCCGTGGGTAGACGGCGATGGCGGCGAGTGAAGGCCATGGGGCTCGGTACGACGTCGATGTGTTGTGGACGTCGACCGTGACACCTGCGACGGCGACCCGGTCCCGGGTCTCGCCGGCCCCTCCCTCGACGTCGAACGCCGAGGCTGCCGCGATCCAGAGCCCTGGATCGACGGCGAACATACCGGTGCCTTCTCTCTCGCCGTCGACGTCGTCGCCTTCGACGTCGAACGCGACCTACCAGCCGGTAGGTGCCGTCTCTGCTCCTTGCTCTGCCCGGAGGTCCCTCCAGGGGCTGAAGCATGGGCGGAGGAGGGGGAATGGGACCCTCCATGCCCTGAAGTCCCACCGGTCCTCTGCAACTCCTGTCCCTGAAGGCGAGTCTTCTCCCTGTCCCTCAGGGTCCTTTTCGAAAAGGTGCTGCAGATGTCACAGGCAGCCGGGACATGTGAGGGCGACAAGCAGAGGATACACACATCATGTGGGTCCGTCTTAGCCTTCTTCCTCCCACACTCAGGGCATTTATCGAATAAAGCCATGCTGAGAGTGGGCCAAAACTGCTCCAGATTGCAGGCAGTAGTAGACAAAGGCTTTAGACGTCGAATGAAACCACTATTAATCCAAAAAATCCGATTTTAATCAATTAAACCACCCAAAAGGGTAGAGCTCAAGCTCCAGGGTCCTGCTAGCAGGAGCCGGAAAAAAAGAACTGAAAGTAACTTGTGTTGGCTGTGCATCCTGGGATACCGGGGGTCTCTGGAGAGTTTCTTAAAGGCACGGTATCCCTTTAGCAGACACATAATGACAGCCTATAGGGCTTGTCTGTCCACCCCTTCCTCTCTATTGTTTAAAGGGATTTTGGTGAAGGGAGTGTGTGATAATAAAGGAACATGTCAAATGTGAATAAAAATGACATTTCAACTTTATTTTGGCTTTTGTGTTCACTTCAGAGGAAGTGCTGGCCAGTGCAGCCTTGTTGTGATTAGGCTGTATTATTTTGTCTGTCTCTTAAGTGTCTTTGCAGGTTTGCAAATGCGGGACAGCTTAAGAGATATTTTTGATTGCTCCGGGGTCCCCGCACATGGGCGGGGATTATTCATAGATTATGACTATACACAGAGATCCCCTACTACAGAAGCAACCGACTCAGTCACCGACTACGCCGCTGGCTACGTGTCCTGAAGGCACCACAGAATCTTGCACCGCAACCCTGGTCTCACCAACCGCTGCTTGCACTGTGACCTATAGGCACTGCACTCCGCAGTGCCATTTTTTACTTCACCGCCCTGGTCTCACAGACAGCATCGCTGCCAGCTGACTTCGACACCCGTGACCGCATCGTGGCACCGCTCGTAAGTTTTACACACCCTGCCCCATCGCACACAGCAGTCTGGGCTGACCAACTCCAGCCCCTACTAACCAGCTCTGTCGCCTGCGCCACAACCTGCCAGCACAGCATCGAGCACTGCCTCAGCTCAACCCGTAAACCTTGGTCTCACCGACGCCGTCTGGACAATCGTCACCAAGTTGCTGCCTGCACCGCATTGTGAGGGCACCGCACCCTACACCGCTTCCATTTTGCAAACCAACTGCGATGGTTGCCCCGACCAGCTCGCACCAACGTGCCAGCCGCAACGAGAAAGTTACTGTGTTTGAGATATTTTTGCAATTTGAAGGCTATCTTGCCAACTATATATTTTTAAGTACTCCATGTTGGATTCTCATCATTTTGGTCTTGTTTTGGATACATACAAATAATGGGAATTTTCTAAACTCGTGTGGTGTCCTTTGTAGTGTTTTCACTGTATTACTGTTGGTTATGTGCAAATGCTTTACACACTGCCTCTGAGAGAAGCCTAACTGCTCGTGCCAAGCTACCAAGGGGGTGAGCAGGGGTTATTTTGGGAGTTTAGCTCCCTTACCCTGACTAAGAAGAAGGGTCCCTACTTGGACAAAGGTGCAAACCCTTGCAAACTAGAGACTCCCATTTCCAAGATGCACTAATAAGACTTATGTACGACGTTATGAAATTTAAATTATAAAAGTACAAATTTATAGCACAAACTGATCCTTGTCATGTGCAACACCGTCAACCGGTTTTGGCTTTTAAGATCAACATTTTTAGCACATACCTTCAATGCGCAACAACAATTAACAGAAAGCAGCTTTCCGTAGGCCAAAAAGGCAAGACAAACAAAGTGCGACACCCCCACCATATATTCTGTGAATTGGCAGCAATGCAGATTATTATAAAGTTAAGGAAATAATCAAAGAGAGGGAGTGAAGAGGTACTAGGATAGAACCTACCTCCCATCTGATATTTAGTAAACAAAAGTGATTCTACCCTGTCATGGAGTGAAAAAAGTGATTATAAATTATCAATTTTTAATTTTTGATTTACGTAATAATAAGTAAAGTGAGTTTAGAGTGATCCATGAGATGTCACTGAAAACACTATGTGTTTTTAAAATACCCCTCACACACTATGAATCCCATAGTGTCATGCTTCATCATGGGGGTCTTCCCGTCCCTCTACGGGGCGGGGCGTGCTACTACCTACGACTACGCGGGAGCACTGTTGTTATGATGATAAGGCTTATGTGTAGTGCAAGGGATGTGAGTGATTGGAATTATGTGTGAAATATAAAGATTAAAAAGGACCCTGGCTAGTAGAAAAAACAATGTTATTCTGTTCTCTAGCTGGGAGCGTTAAAAATGGGGAAGAAAGTAGGAGATATCACAAGTTAGTGGCTACCTACTGGGTCAACATGTTTCGTAAGCAGTCCCCACTGCTTTACTCATCAGGACCAGTAAATAATCCCTTAAACACTTGAGGGCTATAATATCCAGATTTGTATGCCTATTTGTCTCTTTTGACAGACTTGCGCCCAAGGGTACACTGACCCCAATGAAAAATAAGACCAATTTGGTATCTGAAAAAAAGGAAGAAAAAACACCAATAATACAAGGCTGTTTCATCGTTGTAGGGTATAAACACATCACCATACTTTAAGTATATCTAGCTGAGAATTCAGTTGATATCGTTTGTGATATATTTTTCTAAATATATATTTTTCATTCTATATCTGAGCGGGTCAGGTAAATTTTACTCATCACCCGGATTTTTTTGAAAAACGAAAGAAAAAGGTAGTTAGACACAGAGGACAGACTATACGTGACATTACCACAAAAACAAACATATAGGTATTATACTATGTGGATTCGCTGGCTGTATACACATATATAGTATAATACGCATGATGGCCCACAGTCATTCGCTACATGTAAAAAATCGTAATGTACATACTTTAATTAGGCGTAATGTTCAGGCTTCATGAGCACGCACTGGAGGGGAGGGCGCCTGGTTATAGTCACTACAGGATAGTAAATATCGTATTAGTTAGAGAAAATCGGCAGCCGCCGGTGGAAGGCGAGCCTTCCAAACTCCTGACCTGATTTAAGGACTAGGCCGAGTCTCAAAACTTACAGTTTGTAGGATCGTTCCTCGCTTCCGTATGCCTCCGTGCTGCTCCGTCGATGTAAACACTGGAGTGTGCATCAGTGTTTTTTATTGGCAGGGGGCAGGCGAGAAATGGACGCACAACTAGAGCGTAAAGGGCTTCAAAATGGCCGCCCGACATGGACTTTGAGGCACCAATCCCTCACTTCCTGGTTGCGGAACGTGTAGGACTAAAAAGTTGCGAAAAGTATCGTGATGCAAAACAGAGCACATGGTACCTATGATGAATCAATAATTCAATAAAAAGGAGCGGATATTGATATCAATATGCCGAACAAAGGGAAAAATAGGTTTTTGTAAGCATTGTAGCAGCCACATGTTGTCACTACGACATTGTGCGGGGCACAAAAATCGGCCGAAATTAAAAAAGGTAAAAAGGATGGGTAATTCATGGTTCATTTCTAGATATGATGTCCATTATTTGTTTGTTTTCCTCTGTGCTTAGTGAAGCAATTGTAGACACATCGCCGTCATTGTGGCAGGAAACCACGGAGAGCAAACTGATCGTGGGCGTATTATTGAACATCAGGAAAGCGGAGTATTTAGTTCGTAAAGGGATATCTGAATGTGTATTTCACCCATTGTCTTCAGAGTGGGAGTTCATAATGGGGTCTGTGGATCAATCAAATCGTCCCCCAGACATTGTCTATCTTGTTTGGTAGACCAATCATGTACCCACCAAAGTATCATAAAAATTTCGAGTGGGTCTGCAAAAAAAGGGATGAATCAAATAGACTTCAGGCATTAGGATTTGTTAGTTTAGAGAAAAAGGTTTTTAATAAGTTCACTAGTTGAAGTTACAACTGGCTCCATGGAATATCATCATTGAGGCCTATGATGTTGGTCTTAAGGCGGTGTACCCATCTTTGCTCTTTTTCAAACAGGTATTTGTCATTCGGTACTTGTTCTATGACTGTCCATGCTATTTCTTCTGGTGTGTGTGCAAAGTCAATGAAGTGTGCTGCCATTTTCGTTGCTCCTTTTTTGTACTTGATGTTGCTTTTATGCTCACCAATTCTTACTTTGACACATCGCGTGGTCATCCCTATATATTCCAGTTGACATGGACATTTGATCAAGTACACAACGTTGTTACTGTTGCAGGTGGTGAATTTTCTCTGTTCCCATTTAGTGCCGTCAAGAAAGGTAATGCTTGTAGTTTTTCTGGTAAGATTACAGACTATGCATCTTCCACACGGGTGGTGTCCTTGGATTTTAGCCATGGAGGTTGATAAGCCTGTAGATTCATTGCTGCTGGGTCTAGTGTGGACCAACATGTCACGTATGCTTTTACCTCTTCTGTGTGCAAAAATGGGTTTAGGGAGGTTGAGTCCACCACTATTCAAAATGCGCCAATGTTTGTTCACAATTTTGGTAATTTTATTGGAGTTGGTGTTATATGTAGTGATGCAGAATGGCCGTTCTTCTTTGGGTTTTGGTGTAGTTGGTTCAAGAAGGCTTTCTCTGCAGTTGTTGCGTGCTCTTTTGTATGCTTTCTCAATAATTCGTTTGGGGTATTGTCTTTTGGCTAATTTAGCTTTAAGATCTTCCGATTGGCTTTTGAAGTCTTCAACTTCAGTGCAATTGCGTCGTAGGCGCAAAAATTGTCCATAGGGAAGGTTATCACGTAAGTGTTTAGGGTGGAAACTCTGATATAATAGAAGGCAGTTTTTTGCTGTGGTTTTGAAATGAGTAGTAGTCACAAGTCTTCCATCTTTCGGTGATATATTTAGATCAAGAAAGGTCAGCTCCTTATTAGATATTGTACTGGTGAGGTTCAGAAATTCATCTTGGTAGTTGAGCCAGGTCATAAAATGATTGGCAGTGATCTCATCGCCGTTCCAGATGATCAAAATGTCATCAATATATCTTTTCCAGATACTGATGTGGCCCTGGAAAGGATTATTAGGATGTAGAATCCTCGTTGTTTCTAGATGATGCACATAGAGACCAGCTATGCTAGGAGCAAAGGTGCTCCCCATGCTGGTCCCGTGCTTCTGAAGGTAGATGGTGTCCTCGTATCTAAAGAAATTTTCTCTCAATGCTAGGCTGCAGCATTCCATGATGATGTTTCTAGGTGTTTGATACTCCCAATCAGTGTTGAATAGAACCTCCTCGATTATGTTTAGAGTCTCTGTATGTGGTAAACTAGTATACAGGCTCTCAACATCACAGCTTATAAGCAGTTGATGTCTTGGGTCAAAAGGAAGGTCTTCTAATAGTACGAGGACATCTTTGGTGTCTCGCAGGTACGTAGATGTTTTTTGAACCATGGTTCTTAGGAATGCATCTGCGAATTTAGAAACTGGTTCTAAAATAGAACCTATACCAGACACAATCGGGCGACCTGGAGGGTCTTTTAGTTTTTTATGTATTTTTGGGAGGGTATATAGATAAGGTGTTCTAGGCGAGTCTTGGATAAGAAAGTCTCCTTCTTTTTTCGTTATCCATCCATGTGCGAGTGCCTCTTCCACAATGCTCATAATCTTAATTTTCACCTTTTCAGTTGGATCATTCTCCAAAATTTTGTAATTTCTAGGATCTTGGAGTAGGCGTTTGCATTCATTGTCATACTGTTCTTTCGATTGTATGACAATGGCCCCTCCTTTATCGGCTGGTTTTATTACCAAGTTTGGATTGCCATTAAGTTCTCGTATTGCTTGTTTTTCATTTGTCGTTAAATTCTGAAAGACATGATTAGTAGTTGGATGGAGATTCTCCAGATCATTCATCACAGCCTTCTCAAAAGTAAGCAGCTCTATGGGAAGGGTGATATCCGGTGGAATAAAGGTGGATTTGGGTTTTAAACCGGTGTCTCCCTCTTGTGTTTCTCTAGGTTCTTTGTCTTTAAAAAAGACTTGTAGTTTCAGTCTCCTCATGAAGTCTTGAATTTCTTTACATAACAAGAAACCATCCATGTTTGCTGTAGGTACGAAACCTAGTCCTTTTTCCAGGACTGAAACCTGTGCAGTTGTTAGTGGTTCCTCGGTAAGATTGACTACTAGACTCATTTCTTGCTTGTCGATGCCTTCGTCATGCTCCTGGTTGATATTCTCGCCTGTTCTTCTTCTCTCGGTGTCCAATGGACATTGTTGCCCCTTCGATTCCTTCCTCTGTTTCTTCCTTGGCGTGTCCCTAAAAAAGGAGTTTGGTCAAAATAGGAGTATTCTTGAGGTGGATACTGCCATGGTGGATATGTCCCTTGAGGATGTGGGAATGGAGGTGGTCCATAAAATTGTGGAGGATACATGGTGGGTCCCTGGAAATTTCCCCATCCTCTCGGTCTTTGTTGATTGGGGCGTCTGTAGTTGTTCCTCATATTGGGATATCTGGGGCTTCTCCCATAGTTAGATCCCGAGCTGTTAGAACCAGTATCGGATGAATCATCATCTGTAATCACTTCTTGCTGTGGTTTGTAATCCTCTCTGATATATGGATATACCCTCTCATGACTGAATTTACTGGTGTCTTTTTTCAGTTTGTTGTATTTACTCTGTTTGAGAGTAGCTTCAAAGTCGTTCAGCGTTTTGTTGAGTTCTTCTAGATGTTTCTTCAAGCTGCTAGGTGACTCGTAACTCTTTAGTCGTATTTCGATAGTTTGGATTTCTGTTTTCAATTCTAATGCCAGTCTGCTAGCTGTTTTTATAATTAGAACAATCCAATCTCTAGTGCAATGCCACGATATCTGTGACCAATCTTTTTTGAACCTCATATCGTGTTGGAAGATGTATGGTTCATTGCGAACGATCAAACCCTGTGGTGCAGCATTTGCTTTCAGATATTCTGACATGAGTAACCCATGGAGGGCCGTTCTTATTTGGGTGCGTCTTAGTTCCTCTAACTCATCCCAGTCATTATTACCGAGTGAGGGTTCTGTAGTGTTTAATCCTTCAAAGGTGCCTAGTGATGACAGGATGTTCTCTATTTCTTCATCAGTGAATGTCAAGCCTGCATTGTCTGCCATTGTGTATTTCGAAGTAACCGGGTGGTGTTATAAAGGTATAGCCAATAACTGATCTAACTACCAAATTGTACTCAGAGGAGTAACTAAAGAAATATTGACCAGATGATGGTCAGATTTAGGGAAACAAACTCCCACAGCTGTACGCTGTCTAAATACAAAGAAATAATCAAAGAGAGGGAGTGAAGAGGTACTAGGATAGAACCTACCTCCTATCTGATATTTAGTAAACAAAAGTGATTCTACCCTGTCATGGAGTGAAAAAAGTGATTATAAATTATCAATTTTTAATTTTTGACATCTCATGGATCACTCTAAACTCACTTTACTTATTATTACGTAAATCAAAAATTAAAAATTGATAATTTATAATCACTTTTTTCACTCCATGACAGGGTAGAATCACTTTTGTTTACTAAATATTATAAAGTTAAGCCTAAACTATTGTTGAAACCTGCTTGAGCTGCTGTGTCGAATATATTAATTTATTTGGTTTTATATATTGTTGATAAAGACTTTTGGCTAGGGTGCTAGAATGCTTTACAGGTACTTTGAAGGTTTTTTCTTCAATTTCTGGGGAAAACAAACAATTCATAGTTGTAGTGCTTGTAGTAATTAGAATCGTAGTCAGAATTTGGACATAGCCTCTAGGTGTCGCTAAAGTCACACATTTAACTAGTAATCATCTTGGTGCGTAGTTTGTGTGAGAAATCGAACCATCCTGTATTGAACGGAGGGAGTGGAGATTTCTTACAGTAACACGAAGATAAACTGCTCGACATACCACAGGGCCGATATCAACAGGACGGATGCACCTTCTGTGGGGTTAAGAACTGAAAGCTTAATCACTTACATAGGAGGATTAGTAGTTCACACTAATCCGTAGGATCTGCAAGTTTGTGGACAACATAAACTTTGAGTGATGTGCCTAGACTGATTCAATACACCCCGCAGTATATGTTGGCCTAGAGACCAGCTGGCGCACAGTGCCACCATAAGCACCCCCTAGCCCAAACAGGGAGCAAATTGTTTCTGGCAACCACCGAACAGGACAACCCTTAAACCTCAGGGATCGTGGTATAAGATCTAGAACCCTGTCGCTTGTGTACTCCTTGTTCTCAGAGAAGTATACAGAGAATACACAACGGGATGTTTGCAATATATTTATACGCGCATGCTTCGGCAACATGGGAGCACTTCATTACATCGAGCCCGGCACACCGATGTCAGTCAATACAGCTGCAGTCACTGTGCATAGATTAGTACAGTCTTTCCGTTTTCAACACAATCTGGGGTTATCGGCTCCTAAGGCAAACCACAGTTATTCACTTGTGCTCTCATGTACTGTCAAATTGAGAACGATACCAGAAACCAACAATACCGTCAGACCTCCTACGCTAGGAATACCCCTTGCAGGAGGTCGGACCGCTATAGCTCACCAGCAGATCAGCACTGAAGAAGTCGTAGGGATACCTCCCAAAGACAACGAAACAAGTGTTGGCTAAAGGAAGGTTGTTTGAAGAAAATAAAACACAGCAATAGAAGAAATGAAATCTCTTATGTTTATTAGATTCTCTGGTTGAAAAATGTTGATATATTTGAATAGTGTGTACTTCATGACATTAGACATTGCTCTTCACTCTTAGGATTGTACCAAGGGGCGTAGGGTTTATCTTCCCACTATAGAATGCACCACGGGTGAAAACCCTGCTCTTAAATATGTATATGGGATAACTGTATGAGTGCCTAAAACACCTCACGAACACTTGATTCTGATAATCTTAGTATCTAGATTTAAATAAAAGTATGTTATACTTATACATTTGTATCGAATTTCTTTACTGAATGGGTCTTGTGAGAAAGTGCCCTCTTTCTTGTATGGCATGCCCCAAATTTTTGCTGAATTGCTGATGTACTTTGACTGAGTGTGCCCTGGGCTCCTGCCAATCAGGTACCCAGGGCCTGGGTTCCTTCCCTAAAACTACATTAAAGCCTAAACCCAATTGGCATCTCTGGCCACATGTCAGCCCCTGGTAAATGGTACCATGGGTACCCAGGGCACTGTGACCAGAGAAGGCCCCTAAGGGCTGCAGCACTTATTGTGCCACCCTTAGAGGTCCTGTACCCTGACACACACACACTGCCTTTACAGGTTGAGTGTCTGGGTGCAGAATCAAACAAAGAAATGACAAGGCACACATCCCCGTGTGCCATGCCCACAAACCACTGCCCTGGCATACACCAGTCACCCCTCTAGCTGGGTGCCCTATGCCAGTGGTGAGGGTACAGGTGCATGAGCCCTGTACCCCTACAGTGCCCAGGTCCGTTCCTGAGCCCTGTAAGTGCAGTACTGCCATTAAGAGTATATGGTGCTGGGAGGTTGTCATTACGAACGCCACAGCCCCATAATGGCTGCACTGAAGACTGGGAAGTTTGGTATCAAACTTCTCAGCACATTAAACCCACACTGATGCCAGCGTGGGATTTTATGTAAAATGCACGACAGAGGGAATCTTAGAGACCAACTCCCAGTGACCTGACTGAGTGGCTGCGCAGGCTGCCACCACCAGACAGGTTTCTGGACCCCTGGGTCGAGAGCTTGCTGCTCTCGGGGCCTGAAACAATACACATCCTGGGACGAGGTGCCAAGCGTCCTCCCCAGGATGGGCAGGGTTCACAAAGGAGAAGCTTCAAAGCCATGCCGCCTTTGTGAGCTTTTCCAGACCACTTGCTGTACTCAGCAACTGGTCCCCACTGGTTCTAACCCCCACTTTTGGCGGGAGACCCGGTGGGAAAAACAAAGTGAGGGAGAGAGGTGTGCCCACCTCTGCCAACTCCACCCCTAAAGGTGGGGGAGGCAAGGTGAAGCACAACCTCGACTCCCCGCCATCTTGAGGATGGGGGGACCCAGCCAACCAGGGACAGGCTCCTGCCCCCCTCCCACTGGAGAGCGGCAGGATAGGGGGGTGTACCCACCCCAGCGAAGGAACCCATTGGTCCCTGCCCTTTACCTACCTGTAACGGCCCTAAATTTAGTGTTTAGGGGCACCCTGAACCTTCCTTCCTCAGATCCAGCAACCACAAGAAAAGAAGAAGAAGGACGAAAAGCCGTGAAGAGGTAACAAGAGGATGACGCCCACTGACTTGGCCCCAGCCCTACTGGCCTGTCTACCCTCTAATCTGCTCCTGCAAAATCCCGGCGTGTCCAGTGGCCAGCAACCTCAAAAATCCGGGAGGACCGGCCTGCATTCACTCTCCAAGCTGTTACTTCCATGAACACCGGACGGGTTTGAACTGCAGCTTCTGGTGCCAGCCAGAAACCGCAAATCCAGCACAATCTGCACCCGCCGAGCTCGGCCTGTGTTTGAGTGAACAAACACCACGAAGAGGTCACCCCCAGTGATCCTGACCAGAGATCTGGCGACGCCTGACCTGACTCAAGCCTCCAGAAGACACCTGCAGCCTCAATCCACGAGACCCCCCCCCCCTACCACGACCAGAGCGGGTAAGAAAATCCGACATCTAAAGGCACCCCTGCACCCGACGGCCTTGTGTGCCCAACCCAGTGGTGCCTGACCATCCCAACTTACCCCTCGTAGTGGTGGTCGCTCCTGGAAGATCTTCGTCCCTGAGCCTGCATTGTTTCTTTGTCCCGGAGAATCTCCACTGAATTCAACAGGGCACCCGACCTCAAAACTGCACCCTGCACCCAGCTGCCCTAGAGCCGCTGAGGGTGTCCCTTTGGTGCTAACTTGGTCCCCACCGTGCCCTGAGCTTAACCCTAGGAGCTTTGCCAGCAGCCACCAACCGGAGTCCCCCTATCCCCCATAGGATAACAGTGGGCCTCAACACTCTGCACCCAGCCGCCCGAGTGCCGCTGAAGGTGCAACAGTGCATCACTGACCCTGGGAGACCCCTGAGTCTAACCCCAGAACCCTAACTCAAAAGACCGATTACTCACCTTGAAACCGATAACTCATTTTTCCTCATAGGATAACATTGATACTTTTTCTCTCAAAAAGCGTGTCTCGACTTTTGAAAACTGCAAATATTCCTTAAAAATAAGCAGATTAACCAAAACGCATTTTCTCAACTGTTTTCAGGAAATGTCCCAGTCCTGAATCTAGGATCTAGCACTGAGTAAGAAAAAGTAACGATAACCTAACTTACCTGCTGAGTGAATTTCCTCCAATAGGATAACATTGGTGATTCTATGTGAAAAAGTTTGTGTCAACTTCTGAAATACAATAATATTCCTTAAAAATCATACCTTTAACCAAAACGCATTTACTCACCTGTTTTCAGGAAATGTCCCAGGGCTGAATCTAGGATCCAGTCCTGTGGTTAGAAAAGTAATCTGAAAAGTAATTAACTGCATTTTACTTAAAAAGCCTATTCAATTGAATGTACTATACCTGCAATGTGTTGCAATCTGCTTTCTTAAGCCTGTAATCAAAACCAGTACCAGTTATACTGCAATTCTGAACTGTGTTCAAACAAGTCAATTACTTCTGCAAAGTATTTATATGCTTACCTGTACCAGGCTTGCTTGGTTCTAGAAATAAAACAGTATATATTTTTTTATTACAAAACAATTGGCCTAGAGTTCAGTTTGAGTGTGAGAGACCATTTGCTGACTGAGTGTGTACATCAAATGCTTTACACTGTCCTTTGATACTGCCTTACTGCTCGACCAAGCTACCACTTTAGAGAGTAAGGTTCTATCTAACTCTAACCTCTACCAAACCTCTGGAGACTTTTGAACTCTATACACACTGTACCTCACTTTGGTGCAGTATATATAGAGCCAGTTTCTTACAGGTCTCACTTGCTGCCTTTGTATGTGCAATAAATGCTTAGAACTTCCCTTCGATATGCCAAACTGCTTGCCCACACTACCACAAAATAGAGTATCTGGGGTGTCATTTTCGCCTCAGTAATTCCATTGTGGTTTGCCTGGACTTTACATGGTGTACTGCTTTTTGGTCCATAGCAAGGGGGGGGGGGGGGGGGGGGGGGGCACATCCTGGCAGGAACTGGGCTTGTATGCTGCACTCTTCAAGGGCCCCAAATGATTTTGTGGCCATAAAGGATACTGAAGGAAGGTGGGCGTATTACACACCCAAACACATCTTGTCCGACTTTAGGGACTACGATACAGATTTCTACTCTTCTCATTTGATGCCCACACTGTCATTGACGGCATGATGTCTCAACAGGGGCACACTGCCCTAGCTTAACAAACTGGCTAGAGGCATTTAGGTCACTGATAACTGCAGGAGAGATTGAGGTGGTGGTTGAATTGATGGCAACAGGGAAGGTTTGGAGGCGGATAGCCTGACAGACTTCTACAAAACGTAAATAGAGGTTCTACCTACCATTTACTGAAAATGTACGAGATGGCACACTGCTTAAGAAAATCACCCTATTGTTCGAAAGATAGTGAAAAATCACCCTCTTGAAGCCTGATAAGCCAAGCACCTTGTGTGCGACCTTTAGGTCCCCAGCACCAATTGATACCAATAAAAAAAATTCGCACCACATTTATAGCCAATTGGCTTATTCCATAAATGCTGTGAATTGTGTTATAAGACCAAGCTCGGTTAATTCCCGGAAGGTCGACGGTCAGTTGACCTGCTCCATGCAGACATTGAGGTCGCTGCATTTTTGGATGTGGACGTGAAGAAGGCATTCTATTACATGTTTGCTGCTCAAAGTAGGATGGGAATAGAAAACAGCTTGCTGTCGTGGTGGTACCCAGGGTAGCAGAAATCTGGGGAAAGTGAATCATATACTGCACTTGACCGAGAACTGACTTGATCCCTCCCCTCCCCTCTGTTTGCATTGTTGGGATTTGTCCGGAACGTCCCAGTCTTGGTTAGGTGCTAGATACTTTTGGCACTCCCATTAGCTTAGCGAAGAGTGGCCCTGTGCCAGGGACAGGGCTCACCCCAGGAGCGCCAGGATGGTTTAAACACTTCATCTTCAGCAATGATTCACTGGACACCTATGCCATCATTGCATCGGGCTCTTGAACACTAGGTAATGCTGTACTCTGTCTGCATCTTAGAATATAACTTTTTACTGGGTTACTTTGTGACAAATGCTAGTGTTTTCATGCCCTGGTTTGATTATTTTACTATGCACTTGCAGAGAGGCTGTGCCACACACACACTGCATCAGTGCTTTGAATAATCTAATAAATAAAGCTTTAAAAAAATATAGAAATAACAAAACAAAAAAAATGCAGTTTTATACTGAAATATCATCACATGGACATACAAGAGCATTCATCTCAGTTTTTCTAATTATGAAGAAAATGCGCCATTCAGCTGTAGGCCATTCTAAACTGTGCAAGTTCCAATCGGTCAAAGCACTGAGAACACAAAAACAAACCTTTTTTATATATCATCTTGTCATGGTTGCTGGTATGTAGATAGTTTTAACTTCAACACAGTACACTCTGAGGAAGATGGCATAATCACACAGGTGAGTATGCTCAACATTGTTTGACATTAAACTGCATCCATCAATCAGCAAACAAAAGAACCGAAAAACATTTCCTTAATAATAGGAGGTCCACACTATGAATGTGTTCATACTTCTTGGAGCCATGATCATTCGGGCCGCAGCATGGAATAAGTTCAGTGTGGCTTTGTTGGATGGAGGATGACTAGCGAGGTATGTGTCAGTACCAACCATATGTGAGTGGACCATAGGTTGGATGGTAGTATAAAAATCGGAAAGAAGCAGGGATGAACTAAAGTTTCATAGCAGTCATTTATATAAGTAACCTATCCTTTATATGTAATTCAACATTCTTGGAAATGAAAGATTTTATCTTAAAGCCCTTCTTATCAGGGTGCAAAAACAGTAAGGCACCCTGTCAACATATTTAGTCTGACTTGAGAGCACTGCACATCTGTTACTTTCTACTTTTTTCCGTTGGAAATATTTGCCCTAATATTGGCAGTAAAACAGGATAGTAGGTTGTCTATGTGGTCTGACTGCCACACTTACCCATTCTATAAAAACGGTCATCTGTATCATTTCAAAGTAACATGAATTTCACCAAATAAAAAACTTAAACACATACCAGCTACTAGTGTCCTTAAAAGCACATACTCCATTGTATTCTGGGAACACAACATTGCTGATTCCAGTATATGCAAGGCAGAAGGGTTTAAACATTCCAAGAGCTCTGGGTTATCCTCGGTCACCGTCTGTAAACAGTACGCTGCAAATGCAAAGACAGTCAATGTGAAATTTCCAGGGCATACAATCTATGAACACCTGTCAAACAAGTTATTTACCTCCTGTAACGCTTTATCTGGTTGAGACAATATCTAGCCGCAGATTCCTTACCTTTGAATTCCCCAGGCGCCAGACTGGATCCGGAAGATTTTTTGTCGAGCAACACCCCTGCGCAACAGTAGGTGGCGTCGGTCGGGCCCACGCTGCGTCATTCGCTTCCCCTATATAGGTGTCACTCTTCACAACTTTCCGCACTAGAAGCGCAGAGCCATGAAGTTTACTGACATGGGTGTGCTTGAAAACTAGGGCCCTAAAAAAGGGATCAGCCCTGACCCTAGAAACCTGGCCACAGTGTGGGGAGGATGGGCAAGTCATAAGGAATCTGCAGCTAGATAGTCTCTACCAGATAAGGCGTTATCGAAAGTAAGTAACTTGTTCATCTGATAGAGAAATCTAGCCGCAGATTCCTTACCGTTGAATAGATACTCAAGCAATACCATCCCGAAGGAGGGACTGCGGACAAATTTCAGACTAAAAAGTCCTGCAGGACCGAACAGGCAAAATAGCCATCCCTGCAGACCAGACGGTCCAGGCAGTAATGCTTGGTAAGCATGTGACAGGATGCCCACGTTGCTGCCTGACAAATATCCAGGTTTGGGACTCCACATTCCAATGTAGCGGTAGCAGCTTTAGCTCCGGTGGAATGAACTCTTAAGCCTTCAGGATTCTGCTTCTTTACCAGAGCATAGTAAATCTTGATGCAGAGAACGACCCATCTTGAGATGGCCCTTTTCTGCACCCCCTGACTTTTCTTCGTACCAACATACCCCACGAAGAGTTACCCATCCACCCAGAACTCTTTATGCAGTCAAGGTAGAACGACAGCACTCTTTTTGGGTTCAGATGGTGGAGTAGCTCCTCTTCTTTAAAGGGATACAGAGGAGCATTGAAAGTGGGCAAGGTGACAGATTGTCCCACATGGATGGCGTTACCACTTTCAGGATGAATGATAGGCTAGTGTGAAGCTTCCACCCATCAGAGAAGATCATCAAGATAGGAGGCTTGCACGTTAAAGCCTACAGCTTACTCATCCTCTTGGCAGATGGAATTGCCACTAACAAGGCTGTTTGATGGTGAGCAGCCGGAAATGACAATTATGCAGGGGCTCGAAAGGAGCGCACATCAGGAAGGTGAGAACCAAATTCAGGTCCCATTTAGGCATAATGAAAGGGGAAGGTGGAAACATATGCACAAGTGGGGTGATTAAATAAAGAGGGCTGGTCTGGCAGCCTCAGGAGAGCAAACAAAGCAGAAAAATACCCTTTCAGGGTGCACAGAGCAGAGCCCTGCTGGGCAAGGGTCAAAATAAAAAGCAAAACATCAGACAGGAAAGCAGAAAGAGGGTCAATAGACTTTTCTGTACAATATATTACATATTTCTTCTATTGGCTGGCGTATACAGTTTTGGTGGAGGGATGCCTGCCTGCCAGAATAAAATTATAAACTTGAGGCGGAAGGTCGAAAACTATCAACTGCCGCAGCTCAATCTCCAAGCAAGAAGGCGAAGAGTTGACCAGTTCAGGTGAAGATCCTCCCGAAGGGGCAGCCTGATCAGAGGATCAATGCTCATTTGTAGAAGCTCGGGATATCAGACTCTGCCCAGTCCAGAGCCACAAGGATGAATGGGGCCCAGTCGTTCCTAATCTTGAGAACTCTGGGCAGGAATGGTATGGGCAGAAAGGCGTACAGGAAGCCTGAGCCCCACTCGAGAAGAAAAGCGTCCGAGCAAGAGCCACCTTGAAAACAGCTGAACAGATCTAACCAAGGCTCTCCCCACTGTTGAAAGAGCTTGCGCCACTTCCGGGTGGAGAAACCACTTGTGATCTGCTAGGCATCAACAGCTGAGTTAGTCTGCTCTGGCATTCAGGGAACCTGCCAAGAAATACCCTGCTGTTCCAGCCATGTTCATGCCTCTTGACAAAGGGCCCAGGACCCCACTCCACCCTGTTGCAGTACCACATGGTGGTGGTGTTGTCCGTGAACACTTAAACTAGCCTTCCCTTGATGGAGAGTAGAAAGGTTTTCAATGTCAATCCGATCACTCGGAGCTCCAGCATGTTGATGTAGAGTCCAGATTCCGCAGGAGACCAGAGTCCTCTGATCTCCCCCCTCTCACGGATGGTAGCCGTATCCCAGGAGTGATGCATCTCTCACTACTGTGAGGTCTGGTTGGGGACTAGAGGGGGGTCTGCCTCTGACCCAATCGCGGTTAGTTAGCCACCACTGCAGGTCTTGTGCAGTTCCCTTAGAGATCGAAAATGTCAGAGAGATTCTCTTAATGGTGCACCCATTGGAACGTCAGGTCCCACTGCAGAGCCCGCATATGCCATCTGGCATGTGTTACTAGCAAGATGCAGGAGCCATGAGGCCCAACAGCCTCAGAATCATTCTCGCCGAAATCCAGGATAGAGGTTGAAACATCTGCATCCTGTCCTAAATATGCTGGACTCACCACTCGGGAGGATAGGCCCGAAACTGCACTGTGTCCAGAACGGCTCTGATGAAAGGAAGCATCTCAGAGGGAGCCAGGTGTGACTTTAGCACGTTGATAGTGAACCCCCAGCGAATGCAGGAGGATCGCTGTAGTCTGGAGGTGGGAGATAAATGCCTGGGGCGAGCCTCCTACAGCAGCCAGTTGTCGAGATAGGGGAAAACTGGTATCCCTGATCTGTGCAGATTAGCTGCAACCACCGCCACCACCTCTGTGAAACTTGGGGCCTAGTAAGGACAAAGGGGAGCATGGTGAACTAAAAGTGCTCATGGCCTACTGTAAACTGGAGGTAGCGACAACAGGCAGGCAGAACGGGGATGTGAAAATAGACTCCCTGTAAGTCCAATGCTACCATCCAGTCTCCGGAGCCGATGGGTGCATCTTGAATTTCTCCTTTTTGAGGAAGTAGTTGAGGGCTCGTAGTTCTAGGATAGGACAAAGGCCCGTCCTTTTTCAGGATCAAAAAGTAGCGAAAATAGCAACCACAGTCTACTTCTGGCGCCGGAACCCTCTCTATGGCTCCCTTGGCCAAGAGAGCCAGGACTTCCTCCTGGAGCAAAAGTAAATGATCCTCTGTCAACCGGTCATAGGATGGAAGATGGAGGATGGAGGCATGGAGGAAGGGGTGGTCTTAAAGGGGAGGGAGTAACCCCTCCAGATTAACTGGAGGACCCACCTGTCTGATGTAATGTTTTGTCAGTGGTGAAGGTGAGGGCTGATTCTGCCACCAACTAGACACCCATGGTCTTGGAGGGCGAGACTAGGAGGGCTTGGAGGCTGAAGCTGCCAGGTATGGGGGGGGGTTTTGACTGGACTTCTGGCTACCCTTCCACGTCCGTGCAGGGGTTGTGAATCTTATGCAGCTCGGTGGCTGGCATAGGGCGGGAGCGGTTGAAAGCTCCTTCCATAACCGAGAAAGGCAGACTGAGGATGACAGGGAGCAGCTGAGAGGCCAAAGGACTTGGCTGTAGCCCTGGAGTCCTTAAAGCTCTCCAGCGCAGTGTCTGCCTTGTCTCTAAGAGATGGCTACCATTGTACCATTAAGTGGTATGTCCTTGAGAGGAGCCTGGACATCTCCTGAAAAGTCAGATGTTCTCAGCCAGGCGTGGCATCCAACAGCCATTGTCGAAGAAATCACTCTGCCCAGCGAGTCGGTTGTGCCTAAACCATATGCAATTAAGAACTTTGCAGAATCTCTCCTGTCTGATACTGCTTGGGCGAGGATGGTCCGAGCCTCCTCCGGGACGTGTGGCAAAACTTGCGCAACCATTTCCCAAAGAGAGTGGGAATAACAGCCCAATAAGCATGCAGTGTTTATGGACGGGAATGCAAGGCTGGCAGAAGAAAAATTGGTACTCTTGAAGCAGCTCTGGGATCTTCCTCGTGACCGGGACCAAGATCTCGGAGGATTTGAGCGTTACATCGCCTGCCGGGCAACGAGCAGCTTCAGGGACTGCTCCCTCAAAGCTTTCGGTGCCATGGCCCGGCAGTGGGAGCACGACTTGAAGTCGTGGTCGCACTCCAGACACCACAGGCAAACCAAATGTAGGTTTGTCACAGCCATGGCGCAGTGACAGGCCCGCACAGTTTACAACCGGTTTTCCTTGATGACTCCTACACACCGAAAAATGGGTCAACAAAAGTCAAATAAAGCTGGTCAAAAAAAACAACAGAGGGTAGCTCTCTTCAGAGATCGAGGTGGCGCCTCGTCAGCTCGACATGTGTGCTCTTCTGCAAAGTGCAGGAGCTGGCACACTTCTAGCTACTCTTATACTCTTGCTCACAGGTAGGAGTGGTGCACTTTCCATGGTCGCAAGGAGAGCAGGCAGAGAAACGGGAGGCTGGGGTGCCCCACGCCCCCCCTTTGACCAAGGGATGAGGGTGGGAAACACACCCGGCTTAGTCTTCTTAGGTTGTGGGAGATAGGGGTCATGGGGACCAAAACTGCATGTGCCCATCCCGGGGAGATGGGGTCTCTCAGGGGCACTCTGAAACCAAGGATGTGGGGGCCCATGCACACCCCATGATCAAAGGACATTTCTTCAGAAAGGTTGCTCCATTCCCAGGATCCTTGCCCGCTCGAGGTATTCCCCAAAAATATGGCAGAGCCCCATGCAGGTCTGTTCCCTGCTCGTCTCCCCAAGGGAACTACTCTGTAAATTGCCTCATTGGGTTGATTTGGATGGTTTGGGGTTTGTTTCGCTCCTGGTGGCCAACCCTAACCAGAGAGTGTTCCTTGTCTGATGCTCCACCAGCAGAAATACATTCTCTGCTGTGGTATACTTGGGGTATACTCCATGCGAAGCAGGGGGTGGAGACTGTCCCCCTTAAAATAGGCAACAGAGAAACAGCTGGTTGCAGGCAGCGATGCTTCTAGTGATGGATGCAGGGTTGATAACCTGCACTCCTAGCAGATGAGTTTACCGGCTGCCTACTCATCAATTCTGATCCCCTTAACTGGGGGAGCTGCATATCCTGCTGCATATATGTGGTGAACTGAAGCAAGTGGCACAAGTAGAAGGCTTACTGTGGTGTCTGCGTGCAGTGCAGGCTGTATTTACCATGTATATTTGGCAATTTTAGTGGAAGTACCCACATATTCTCTTGTGGAGATGACATATTACCCCCAACCCCCAACCATCCCTGCACCACAAGTACTTTTTGTTTGCATTGCCCTGTTGCCAGTTTGGAAGAGTCTAGGAGACTTGTAGACCGCTCCAGCCAGACCTGAGACCCATTAGAGAACTAAGAACAGACCTTTTAGCCTGGCAGCTCAACCTCAGTTTATCACTTCTTAAATGCGCATCAAGTAACACCCCCCCCCCCCCCCCCCCCACTCACCCACTCACCCATCATGCAAGCGGTCTAGAAAAGATTCTCGGTAAAGAATTATACGGTCACCAGTAGACTATACCCATTCAATGAGTGGGTGCTTAATCACAGAATTTCTCAGTGGAGAAAGGTCATGAGGAAATGTCGTGCTCTGGCTGCCTAGCCTTATGGATTTTGAACATGGTATATCTTTTGATTGGCCCTGAATTCACATTTATCACCCCAGGTTCAGATAACTACTGGTGCCTTTGCATCAGATTGTCTGTACTCACCCGGACATGTTCTGCTGTACCAGTAGAGTGAGCTTTACTTGAACATCCAAGATGTGTTTTTTCTCCCTACCCTTCTGTCATTTGTTCCACTGACTGTAAACAAAGTCATAGTATGATCTAAAACCCAAAGTCAGGAATCCTTGATCCACCCCCCCCACCCAGTAAAAAACAAACGCACATTGTCCATGTACTTATGGTGACACAGTTCCAACATATTTATGAGTAAAATGTATGAGTCCTGATGTAAGGTCTGGTGACACACTGGACTAATGTAGCCACTCCAAGAATCTGTGTTTCAACACATGGTCACATATTTGAAATCCAACAGGTACACTCCGCAGTTCATACTTTCAAAGTAAATAAAATGAGAACCATTTGGTTGGTTGAATATCTGTTACTCAGAGCAAAGATTTTCCCCATCATCCATCTGCACAGGAAGTGAAATCACAGGTTTCCCACCCACCGTACCCTGCGCTCCTCCCTCCTCCTAGGACCCATTTAATGGCGGCTGCAGTGAGAACATGCAGCGGTCGCAAGCCCGTCTGCGCCCATCCGCACATGGACCGCACCCAGAGCCAGGAACTCTGGTTGTCCCCCCCACCCACCAATACCCTGTTGTGCTACTCCATGCTTTCAACCCTAGGGCCGCTTGGCTGCCATACCACACCACATAAGACTAAAGGAGCATTCATTTGGGCCTCCTGCAAGCTCTCATGCATTCTCCCACAGCCTACACCCATCACTCATGAAGAACACCACTATACTTGCTCATGCTAACAGACCAAATACCACTGGAAAAAACGCCACACTCGCATGCATGCTCCGCAAAATCTGCTCGCTCACCAAACATGCCACGGAGAAATGGGACCTACTGCACGACCATGCTTTGGGCCTGCGCTCACAGAAACATGGCTAAACCCAACCTCAACACGTGCCAGGACTACCTCTATCCCCGCTGGTTACAAGATTGTTACGCAAGACCATCAGCACAAGCCGAGGTGGAGTCGCCATCATATTTATAAATACTATCAGCTGCACCACCTACAGGGTCACCCCACATCAAGATACATGTCGCAGCTAACTTCTCTCTGAGCGGAACCCTCGTATACCCACGACCTGGTCCCAGAACAATTTCGACAGCACGGACTTATATGCACCCCTCATCAAAGCCAACACCTTCATCCCCTTTGGAGACCTCAACTTTCATTTAGAAGACCTCCCTGACCCAAACTCTACATCTTTCTAGAAGACCCCGAAAACCTTGGTCTCACCAAGCACTTTACCAAACCCACCCTCACCACCAGACATCTTTTGGACAAGATTTTCTCCTCAATCAGCAATATCAGTCGACAAGCCAGCAACTATAACCTGGACAGACTATGCCCTTTTCAGATTCAGTATACCCATCCTGCACCATAGCAGACCTACCCCCACAGGAACCGCACAAGAGCTAGAAAATCATTTCAGAAGAGGAGTGGACTTCCACCCTCTACAAGCATCGGCCAGAGCAGACGAGCGACTTTCTGAAAGTCCACAAAAACCTCAACAGCTGGATCACGGCATGCGCTGAACCCTTTGGCCCTGCTCAAGCACAACCCAAAGGCAAGAGCCTGACCAGAGGCCAGCTGGCACAGAGGAACTCAGGCTGACAAAACGGTACTGCAAGCAACTGGAGCACAAATGGAGAACAAGTCAAGATACCGCAGATAAAGACATCTTCAAATCAGCCCTAAGATGCTACCACCAGCAGATACGGAACACCAAGTGCACAGCTCTTGCAGACCGCATTGATGCCAGCACTAACAGCAGCAAGGAAATCGTCTCGATCAAAGATTTCACCACGTCTCCAGAAGCATCACACACTCACAAGACCTTCGCAACAATCTCTCTGAATGCTTCTGTAACAAAATCACCTCCATATTCAGCAGCTTCGACCCTCAACCTTACACCGTTACCATGGCAACTCAACTTCCCATCACAGCCGATGAACAAGCCCTGACCTCATGACCTGCTATAACCACTGTCAAAATAGCTGCTGCCATTTAGACCATCTACTCCAGAGGTGCAACTGACCCTTGCCCCTACCAGGACTTCAACAAAGGACTCCAGCCAATAAGTGAAGCGCTAACACCCATTTTCAATGCCTCCATCAACTTCGCCACATTCCTGGGCACTTCGAAACATGCCACCGTCATGTCCCTGCTAAAGAAACCACCCGCAGACCCAACCACGCTTTCCAACTCTAGACCCATCTCCCTTCTTCCACACCCAGCAAAGGTCTTAAAGAAGCTGATCAACTGACGCCTCACCAACCACCAACTCCTCGGTGCCATGCAATCTGGATTCAGGCCCAACTACAGTACAGAAGCAGCACTCATTGCTGCCACAGACAACATTCATATGATCAATGACAGAGGAGACACTGCAGTCCTCATTCACCTGGACCTCTCTGCAGCATTGGATACAGCCTTGCACTTCATCATCAGTCGCCTGCACGAGAATGGCATCCAAGGACCCACTCTCTACCAGATCTGCTCCTTCTTAACGGATAGAACACATGCAGTCAGCCTAGCACCTTACTCCTCGAAAGCCTGCAAACTCAACTGTGGAGTCCCTCAAGGTTCATTGTTCAGCCCCACCCTCTTCAACACATACATGATCCCTCTGGCAGATGTCATCCTCACACATAACATCAACATCCCCTCCTACGAAGATGACAACTCATATACTCTCCCTCTTGGACAAGACCCTCAACACAAGAAAGAAGTTCACCACCTGCATGACCGTAGTTGCAAACTGGTTGAAAGCAAACTGTCTCAAGCTCAACACGAACAAGACAGAAGTAGTGATCTTCGGCAGGAACACCTCACCATGGCACTCCAACTGGTGGAATTTGGACTCTCACCCACAACTCACGCCAGGAATCTTGGATTAATTATAGTCTGCACAAGTTCATGCCATCACTACATCCGGCTTCCACACCCTGAAGAAGCGGAGCTAGAACGTCAGATGCTCCCAAGCAGCACAACAAAAACTGTCACTCACGCCCCAGTCACCATCAAGTTGAACTATGGGAACTCCCTTTATACCAGGATCACCAAGCAACTCACTTGAAGACTATAGATCATCCAGAACTCGGCAGGCAGGCTCATCCTCAACCTCCCAAACAGAACTCACATTACAACACACCTCAGAGAACTACACTGGCTTCCAGTACACAAATGTGCTCAATTTAAACTCCTCACCCACACATTCAAGGCACGCCACAACTCACGTCCCATCTAGCTGAACAGTCACATCATCTTCCACCAACCATCCAACCACCCAACAATCCATCCACCCACCCACTGCTGCTCCGCAGGACTCCTACTTGCAACCATCGATGCATACACAGAACCAGATCAGGAGGACGAGTGTTCTCTTAAATCGCTCCTAAAGTGTGGAACAGCCTCCCTTTCCACATTAGTGTCTCCTCCTCTCTTCTTGAATTCAGCAAGAAGATGAAGACCTGGCTTTTTAATTAACCAACTTACAATAGGTAGGGCTAGGTACACACACCTACTCAGCACCAGGATATCCTTGTGGGTGCTAATGCGCTTTACAAATACACATAAATTAACAAAATATACACATTACATTATACACATACCTGCTGAAATTGCCAATTCTACGTTTGTAGAAAATGTCTTCAGACATCGTAGTACAAGGTCCAGACAACCTTCCTTGTTGAACAGGGAGACTGCTCTGCTGCTACTTTCACTAAATGTGCAACAAAAAGATGGTGGCTTTTAGTATGTGAGCGAGAGTGTGGCATTATCAAAAATGAAACCGAACCATCATATCAGCCATTATTATTCTCTGGTATGCAAAGAGCAGAGGCACTTCAGCTAACGCTTGGTGCATTTTGCTTCCAGTAACCCTAAGAAATCTTACTTCTGTTCAAGGTTTCAGAACCAACAGTCCCACATTTACCATTACCTGATTCAGATGCACATTAGCATCATTTCAAACATATCTGGCAGCCATTTAAGTGTTTGCTCCATTCCAGAACACTAGTACACACTGCATTAAGATTCTAAAATCAAGTCAGAAGTCTTAATTCTTCCAATAGTGAATGAATTTAGGCCATATTTGAAGGCACGAAAACCTTAACTGGACAATTAATTCTCAGAGATCCAAACATTCACTTCAAACCCAGACTGTGGCGTCATTGTGTCGTTTTCTTAAGCAAATAGGAGTAGAATAAAATGGAATGACAACATCACAAGAGTTGTGAAACTGCACCCAATGACACACAGGCATTTTTCTCCTAGAGATTTCTAACACCGTTTTGCTGCTGTAAAATCAGTTCAGCATTAATGACGTAGAAAGTGTAGCAGCTAATGACTGCATACTAGCTAACTTGTAATCTCCACACAAGTCCAATCAAACGACAAACATACACATGAACCATTAGCTTACCACAGATTCCAGAGCAGGTTAATAGCTTCATTAGCTATATCTTCAACATAATGTTTGCAGGGTTCTTGCTCCTTTCTATCAAGTTCAACACTTGTCTCTAGCCCACTGCTACACTGAAATATACAAGTACATTTAAGAAATGGTTAGGTCACAAGACAGGGCTCTTAACTGAAATGCAGTTTACACGCACAATGAGACACACAAAACCACAGAAGCTGAAAACAATATACCATTGTTCAAGGTGAGACAATGCCTCTTTTAGAGAGAAAGTGTATATCAGAATTTAATTGCATGACTATTACATTAAATGCCACTAGTGTAAGTAGAACTACAATTAAGTGTGAGGCCTGCTCTTGGAGTCCTAGTTAGTGGTTACGGAGCTCTACGAAGAGTGGGTAACATTGTTGGTGTCAAAAGCCAAAACTATTGTTACATTTCAACTGCCAAACCCAAGAACTACCTTTAGACACCGGACTCTCCAGGCAAAGTAAAGTTGAGCAGTAAAAGCTTACTGCAGGAGGCGACAGCGAGTTAGAAACTGATACACCACAACCTCTTGAACCACATAACTCTTCAGCTGCAGTGTTAACAGCGTGATTACGAATTTACCACAAATCCACCATGTGCTGCATAATTTGGAAAGTTCAGCAAAATAAAATAAAAGAAATTTAGCTGAAACAGATCAAAAGTACACTTTGCGATGTGCAGCACTGCACAAGACACTTTGCAAAGTTCCAGAGGCCATATAGAGCCAACATAGTGCAAACTTTAAACTACGGAGAAGTCACACAACATACCTTGAAAGCACAGACCAAAAGATGAGGAGGTTGTCAAAACCCCGTTCGACTGGGTCAGAAGGCAGACAGGTTCTACTTGGCCTCAACTGTGACTGTTTGCCTCTGCGAACTGGGCTAAGTGCAACCTCCTTCCACACATGACTTTCAAAGGGTAATGAAGGTGAACAGTCGAAGAAGTAGTGCGGGGTTCCAGAGCTCAGCTCTCAACAAATCAACCAACAGACATAACTACAATGTCAACCTAGTTCTGGTCTTTAAAAAAAACAAAAAGAATTCAGCACTTTTTCATCACACAAGAGTACTGAATTCTACACAGTCCAACTTAGCATAGAGGGTAGTGATCCTCTGTGCAATTCCCCCTTGTGGTGCTACACTCTGAGATCCTTTGAGCTAATCCCACCCAGGTGAAAGAGCCTTTGATGGCTTGACCCTCCCAGTTATCAGGTAAAACATAAATCGACCTCAGATGCAGTCTCAATTTTTCACACAAGTCAAACACGCACCCTGGTGGTGTCGCAGGTATGCAATAGTCTATTTCTTCCTGAGCAGATCAGACTGCACCGATGCACTCCCACAAGTGGGAGATGAGGCGAATGAAGTCCGTCCCAAAGACTACCAACTAGGCCAGTCGTGGCCAGTCTCTCTATACATGTGAAAACTAAGTTGATGGACGGAGCGCTGAAACTTTTCAGACACTCACCCCCAGTAACCGATCTGGATTGAATCCATCTTCATTCTTTAGCTCACTTCGCCACCCCAGTTCAGACCCAGCCATATGCAAATCAGTCTTGACCCTGTGCCTCACAGGAACAGTCCAGCGCAAACTGCCAAGCCAGGTCTACCCTGGACCGAAAACAAGCTTCCTGGGACCAGGTTCAGGGCAACACCCCTCATCAGTCAGGGTAGCTTGTATCCAGTGGCAAAGTGAGCATGATGCGTGTTTCCAGTCCAGGGAGGACCTGGCTTGGCAGTTCGGGCTGGAATGTTCCCATGAATGTTTGCATTGTTCAGCATTCCGTCCATCATTTGCTCCTTTTGCTTTTCTCTATACATGTGACCACGCAAGCAGCCCTGGCTCCTGAACGATTCGGCTCCATCAGACAGCAGGATGTTGTTGGCTCTACCCTAGCAAATACAGGAGGGAAACAGTTGATGCATTCCCAATTGGGCGAATGCAGTAACCATGGTAGATGCAGACCCAACCGGGCCAATAGGCAGTTGCAGGCACGATCAAGCCAATGCAGTAACCACAGGAGATGCAGCCCAGATGGGGCAGAAAGGCATAGATGCTTGAAGTTGTTTCCACCTGGAACCGATTTTGAAAAACAAGACC
Organism: Triturus cristatus; assembly: GCF_964204655.1. Taxonomy (NCBI): domain Eukaryota; kingdom Metazoa; phylum Chordata; class Amphibia; order Caudata; family Salamandridae; genus Triturus; species Triturus cristatus. Next base: position 519,721,633 of record NC_140595.1, on the reverse strand, counting down.
AGGGAGACCCGCTGCTGTACAACCACTCCTTACTTGCTCTTAGGTAGTCAGCGCTCTCTGGATGTCCCACAGTCCCTGGGACATGGTGGGCCTCTTAAATCCTAGACAGGCTCTCCTCTTGCTGGGACATGGAGGCTCCTCCACCTCTCAGCAGGCATACAGGCTTTTAGGCACTGCAAGCAGATACTCTAGCAGAAAGAGCAGACTTCAGCTTATGTCCCTTCACATACGGTAGACTGGCTGTCATGCAGATACTACCCTTGGTGACATGGCAGTCCTTAGAGTAGAGTACTTTGTGAAACATTCCTTTCTCTGGTCATGAAGGAACAGGAACAAAGTGGGGGGTTTGAGTCCCACTTGCATACACAATTTCTAGAGAGGAAATGTGGATCCACTGTCAAACATCAGGACCAGTATGGGGCAGTTCTCAGTCCAAATGTCCTTCACAGTCTGCTCTCCAGACACAGCCTTTGTGTAGAGAGGTGATTCTCAGAGAATGTAGCAATGGGGTGGTCTCTACACTGAAGCACCCACAACACAGGCACAATGCAGTGAGAGGTTTCTGCACCTGACTCTACAGCAGAGCTTTCCAAACTGTATGTCATGACACGTTAGTGTGTAGGTGTCGTGCGAATGTAGCGAGCGCAGTAAAGGTGCCGATTAATATGGTACACTAGTATATTCTCCTTCTGTCGTATTCATGTATGCACACCACAGTCGGGGGATCATACAGGTACTGCGCATGAGGTTTAAACAACGGAAGTGGGGCATCACTACGTGATCATGCACGCACTGCGCGCTCTGAGTGGACAGCGAGGTATTTTAGAGAGAAGTTGAGAAAGCCAGCTGCTTCCCCCAACAGCCTTACGAAAATTCGATGGATGCCTTTTTTTTTTCTGCCGCTTGATAAGAGTAGTGCTCCAAACCAACGTGGACCATGATCGGTGAGCAGAAATAGTGATCTTGTTATTGTAAAGCAGCACATCAACTTGAAGACTCTAAATTAAGAGGCATAAAGCAGCTCTGAATACAAGTACAAACCTTATTGTCTAGGTCATTTTCTTGTTTAGTTACTTAAATTGCAGTTGAATAAGTTTCTAATTAAGAAAATAAAAGCTGGTGAAGAAGACGTCTGCGGTGAACAAAACGTAGCTGCTAAAGAGGAAACTAAGCAAGAATGAACTGCTGAATGGTTTGTATTAGTACTTAAGTGTAAAGGAAAAATTTCGAATCATCTTTTATACAATAAACTTTTCTCACCGTTTCTGGTAATGAAAACAATCCTTGTCCCCAGTGTTTATGTTGTGGGCATATACTTGCAAAGGAAAGTATGGTACCAAACAAAATAAAGCATCATTTAACTCAAAACACAGTCATTTGTCAGAAAAAACAGTAGAATAGTTTGAGCTTTCAGAATCTATAAAGAAGCAGTCTGCATCCTTCACAAGGAGAATGAAGGCATCAGATAAAGCTCAAAAAGCAAGTTATTTGATTGTTCAAATAATTGCCAAAAAAAAGCCACACACTATTGCCGAAACCACCATAAAGGAATCTTGCTGTGCTATTGTTCGGACAATGTTTGAACCAGCATTTGAGGTAGACGTTATTAAAATCCCTTTGGCAGATAACACAATTGGAAGACGTATCACGACATGTCTGATAACATTAAACTGCAAATAAAGGATATTTTTCAAGAGATATGATCTTTACATTGCAATTATCAATCAACAAATGTCAGTGGGTTAGCACAATTACTGGTTTTCACTAAGTTTCATTCCTACTGACAGAATTATTGAGCAATTCTTGCGTTGCCTACAACTTCCAATGAGAACTAGAGATGAATGTATATTTAAAACTTTAGATTGCTTCATTAAGGAAAGTTATTTGCAATGGTTAAACTGTGTAGGAATATGCACAGATGTCGCACCCTCAATGGTTGCTTCCAGAAAAGGTTTTATAGCTTTAGCATAGAAAGAGAATGAAAATATAAGTACACACTGCTTTTCACATCGCAAAGCACTAGTCGCGCAAACTAGTGGAAATTAATTATGAAAAGTTGTAGACAAAATGCTTCAAATGTTTAATTACATTAAAAGTAGACCTCTTAAATCAAGATTATTTGCTCATATTTGTGAGCAAATAGGGCAAGGTTTAAAAAGCGTCTACTACACACACACACACACACATTCGTTGGCTCTGAAGAGGTAAAGTGCTTTCTCATGTATACGACTTGAGAGAAATGATGCTTAAACTTTGAGGAAAATCAGCAAAATAAATTCTGCGATCTAAATAAATAAAAAAAAGTTGGTGCACAAAATTGGTATATCTTGCTAACATATTTGAACATTTGAATAAAATGAACATCAGTATGCAAGGAAAAGGAGAAACGATCTTAACAGTAGATAAAATGTGTGCTATGAGAGACTAAATAGCAATTTGGAAAAGGAAAGTGTAAGAAGTGCTGAATGAGAGTTAAAATACGATATCAGCTTGCCAATTGTTAACCACTTAACATTGCTCTTAGAGAAAGTTAATCATTACATCCTAAAAATGTTGAAATTCATGACTACGATTAAATCAGAAATCCATTTCTTTCAATTGCAACTGGGAACTTTTCACTTCTGAAAGAAGAATTAGCTGAAATAAATAATGATCGAAGTTTGTTAATGATGTATGAAGAGGGTGACAGCTTTTAGATTTGGGTTTCAAAAATGCCTCCAAATATAGGTTTAAAAAAAAAAAAAAAGCATAAAAAAATTCTTCTGCAGTTTACTATATACATTTGTGAAGTTTGCTTTTCAACGATGACAAACTTAAAGACACTGAAATGTGGAAGCTTAAAAATGCTTGATGACGAAATGCAAGTGTCTTTATCTAATATTTCACCAAATATTGAAAAGCTGTGTTCATCCTATCAACCTCATACATCGCATTAAAATAGTAATTTGTTCTATTCCATGGTTTTTTTTGTTTTCTTTTTTTTTTAAAATTCTTGCACATATTTACATATGGTTACTCATAAATGGCAGTCTTGAAAATGTAGGTTATCTTACAAATCATACATCTTCAAAAATATACATGAAAGGTTTTTGTGAGATATGTTGTGTCCCGATACATTTAGTTATTACAATTCATATACGTGTCCTCATCTCTTATAAGGGGTTAGTTTAACCTCCGGTTTGGCAGTAAAACTGAATTGCTGTGACGTGAAATGATGCAGGTCTAAAAAGTGCCACACCAACATGAAAAGTTTGGAAAGCTCTGCTGTACCATACTCTCAGTAACACACAAACAAGCATTTACAATGCAGTAGGTCTCGCTTTTACAAGAGTTTGATTTTTTGACATTGTAAATGACAATGCCTTTTATTTTTGTTTTCGTTTTTAAAACAAATAAAATGCATTGTCGTTTAGAAGGTCAATAGCTCAAACTCGTGTAAATGCGAGACCTATTGCATTACGAATGCTTGTTTTGAATGTTCACACAAGCATTTGGGATATGCTTCGGCATTTTAGCATTCAACAGAATGTGATAAAGATATGCGTCTAGATGGCAACTTTGCTTTGGCAGATCATAACAGTACCTTAGTTAATCTGTGGATGGTAAAAAAAGTGATAAAGTACTCTGCTTCAATAGTGCTTTTGAAACTTTATCCCCGCACCACAATAATGTCACCGCCTGTGATATATTTGTTTTTATTTTAGAGGTCATCGGCAAGGATCAAAGGTTTTGTGATGTAGTTTTCTGTCATGTGATGTAGGAGTGATGTCACTACCGCCACCCCAGGCATTTTGTAGACCTACATCCACATACTGCTGTCTCTGGTGCACGACGTCACGGTGCCTGCGTCTGCACTCCAACTCTCCCTGCCAGCCCAGGTGGGCCACGATCGATCCTAGCGCCAGGTATAATTTACCAAAAAAAGTGCCTCAGCTCTAAACCTCTGGACCGCTGACTGTAGTCCGGGCTCTCCCCAGGCAGCAGACACACCTTGCCTCCTACAGTTTCCGCTGGCTGTGAAATCAGGCCAATTGCGAGGCTGCCCGAAAGATTACGGTTGGCTATCTCCTTAAATTTCTCGGAAGACAGACAGCATTGTATTAAAAAAACAATACAGACTCTGGCACTGAATAAGTTTGAGATTTTGCAGAGGCAAGACAGTTCCTAACACACTACAGTGATCTTTGCAATGTTATGTTAAAAAGTTTTGTAGAGCGCGACAGCTGCCTCAGCTAAGAGGTGTCCCGGCGCTAAGCAACAGAAGAGCAGTACGCAAAAAACCATCAAGGCCTACAAAGACGGGAACAAGAATGTCTTGATTGCTTTCCTAAAATGGAGATAATTATTAAGCCCCCGAATGTGGACCGGCAGAGAGTTCCACAGCAGGGCAGCTCTGTTCCGGAAGGAGCGCCCACCAGCGTGGGCTTTCCTCACTCGGGGGGGGATCAGTGCTAAGCATTGTCCCATAGATCGAAGTGATCGTGTGGGAGTATAAGGTAGAAGAAGATCAGACAAAATATGGGGGGGGGGTGCCAGCTTCAGAATTTTAAAGGCAATGCAAAGTGCCGTAATCTCAATTCGCCTGGCTACAGGTAGCCAGTGAAGGCGACTGATAGCACTGGTCACTGGACAAGTTCTACGCAAGCCCAGGAGAGATCTAGCGGCCGCATTCTGGACTCTGTAGCCTCTGGATTTCGGATTTATTTGCTCCTAAATATAGTGAGCAGGCATAATCAAGCCTTGATAAGATCAGGGCCTGAATAATGGTCTGCCTAGTTGTAGCATCAAAGAAGGTCAGAATAGATTTAAGTCCGCGCAACAGACCAAAACAAGTGCCGGTCACCTTTTTCGTCTGGATCTGAAAATTGAGTGAGCTGTCCATCCAAACCCCCAGGTTCTTTACTATCGGTTTGGGAGTAGGTGCCATACCTGGGCTAGCAGGCCACCACAGGTCACTCCGGCGGCCATGGTTCCCTCCCACCAACAACACCACCACCACCTCAGACTTGTTAGTTTTCAGTTGTAGACAGTTGGCGGTCAACCACTAGGCGACTGCCGAGAGGTCGCCCTGAAATTTCCTGGCGTCCTGCTCGGGGTCACTCAAGAGAGCCACCACCAGCTGAGTGTCGTCGGCATAAGAAACCATGGTCAACCCTCTGCTCCTGGCAACCTCCGCCAAAGGTTGAACATAAAGATTAAAGAGCAGGGGGCTCAAGGACGAGCCCTGTGGGACCCCCTGATCAATAGGGAAGGTGCCAGAAGCAAGAGGGGGGCGACTACCTGAAACGTTCTGTCGGCCAGGAAGGAGGGCAGCCATCTAAGAGCTAACCCAGAGACTCCAGCCTCAGATAAGCGATTCAGCAAGATGACATGAGACAGTACGCGGCACTGAGATCCAAAAGGATCAGCGCCGACGTCTGCCCTGCGTGTAAGGCCGTCCACAGATGTTCAGTTACAGCCAAAAGTGCAGACCGGGTCGGAAGCCATTTTGAGAAGGGTCAAATCTCCGATGTACAGTAAAAAAATCCGTAAGGAGGGAGGTAATATAGGCCTCAGTGATTTTCGCAACCCAAGGTAACAGGGAGATAGAACGAAAGCTTTCTGATTTATGGGGGTCTAAGGAAGGTTTCTTAAGCAACGGAAGGACCCTGGCCTGCTACCAGGCCCTGGGCACAACTACCTCACTCAGAGACCCATTGATCACCACTTCTAAAAGGTGGATAATGGTAGATAATATTTTTTTTAAATTGGTCAGGCTTCAGAGGGTCAGCAGGTGAATTGACCTTGGAGCAGAGTGTGAGTAACAGCTCTTGTGTTATGGGAGGAAAAGCTTCAAGGACCCAGTCAATAGGTTTGCAAGAGGTCTCAGAAAGGCCTATGGGAACCATAGGAAAACTTTTATAAATGTCCTCAACCTTCTTAATGAAGAAATTGGCCAATTCTTCGCACTGCGAGTCAGAAGTAATCCCTGAACCTACAGCGTCCTTCTGCGTTTTAAGCCCCGTCACTAGAGAGAAGATAGTCTTGGCCGGGTTAGAGCTACCCCTGATCTGCTCGGCATAGAATGCGGCACGCTCCGCATGAAGTGCCCTATGATAGCGCTTAATAGCAGCGCGATAGAGAGCCTTGGAAGAAGGGTCAAAGTCCCGTTGCCAGGCTCTCTCCAACTTCTTACAAAGCTTACGTAAGTCAGCTAGTTTTGCATTATACCAGGGGTTGGGTTTGTTAAGCCGATTCCTAGACAACCTAGCAGTAATAAAAACATCCAGCGGCCGCAAAATCCAAATCGGAAAATATAGAATAGGCCTCGTTAGGGTCAGCTGGAATGACCGGAGAGGTAGCTGCAAGATGGCTTTGGAAATGTTCCCAGCTCAGTTTGTGCCAAGGGCGCTTGACAGACGAGGTGCTGACTGATTTGGGTGCTGGCAAAATATCATGGATCACCATGGTGACTAAATAGTGGTAAGACCTATCCATAGGATCCGAAACTAGGACCTCAAGGGACGGTATGTTAGTGAAAACATACTCAAGTAGGTGCCCAGCCACATGAGTGGGGCCAGGGACCCGTTGCACGAGCGGACATGCCAAGAGATCAGCCAAAAAAGATATCACAGTAGGGTCTGAATCATTTTCTAAGTGCAAATTGAGATCGCCTATGACAGAGAAATTGGAGGCATTGATCGCTAAAATGCTAACTATTTCAGGCAGGGCAGCTCGGAACTCTGTAGACCGACCCGGAGGACAGTAAATCAATAGTCCTGACATCGTGTAATTACAATTAAAGGTTATTTTAAAAGAAGCACATTCACAATCAGCAACAGTCTGTTTGATAAATGTGCAAGGAAACTGAGATTTAAGGATAACTGCAATGCCACCTCCTCTCGTAGGTCTATTAAGAGTGTAAATCATATAGCCTTCTGGAAGAGCGTGTACTTGCTCCGTCACCATATCAACTGAGAGCCAAGTCTCAGTAAGAAATAAAATATCAGGAGACCTGTCCTCCAAGGAGGTAATGAACATCAGCGAAATGTTTGACAATTGAGCGAGCAGACCAGCACAGAGGAACGGGAAGAGGGGTTGCTGGATTTGACCGGGATTAAAGAAGAGAAGCCGCAGCAAAAACACCCAAAAGGGCCCGCTAAACCGTCCTACCGAAGTTGTGAACACTTCGTTACATGCCTCTCGATTGCAAGCAGCTCAGACTGGGATTAAGCATACTCAGTTCTAGGCAAACTGGTAGCGTGTCCGGCGCCCGCCGACAGACTGGCGTGGACGGGCGCAGACGGGCTTGCCTTCGGCCGCGCACCTATGGTGAATTTAAATCAACCCCCAGGAAGCGGAAATGAGGGGGGGGGGGGGGGTTGGGGGGAGCCGCGTCCCTCTGCCGGGACCGGCAACCCACCAAGCCCGGAACTGGAGTGCCAGACAATGAAGCAGCAAGATATGGAGGAGGAGTAGTGAGTGCCGGTAAGCCTCTTTTAGTGGTGTATCAGCAAGTGCGCGAAGAGCATGAGCAAGTAAATAAAATAAAAACAATCTTTCTAACAAACTGTTACAGTCCTAACAATAGTTAAAAACAAAAATGACAACCTACGATTTAGCGTAGAGCCCTCAATTGCAATTCTGTACTTTTGAGAAATGCACCTCAATAGCTGAAGCAAACGGCTCAGGGTTGCACAGTTCACTGGAGTGTACAACAAACTTTACAGAAACGCACAGTCGCTGGATGATGTCATCAGTGATGTCACTGACCATATCATGAGTGATGTAATATGTGACGTCATCAGCAGTGCAGTGCGGGTGCGTAAGTTATAGTTAGCCGAACTAACTATAAAGGGGGAATTTCTATGGTTTTGTACGAGTGAAATGTCCAACTAACTATAACTTTCCCTAAAACCTATGGTTTTTTAAATGCTAATTTCTAACTACAACGTGCCTGAAACCTATGTTTTTTTCTGTGAATTTCAAAGGTTTTTCAAATGCTAGTTTCTAACTATGCCTACAGAGATAGGACATGTGATAAAAGAAGAATAAAACGCACAGAAAGAAGCAAAAGAAATGCAGAAAGCAGCAACAGAAGTCCACAAAGACGAAGAAAAGTGCAGGAAGAAGCAAGACATGTGCAGAAAGAACCAACAGAGGAGCAGAAAGAGGCCTTGTTCCAAAATCATCCTGTGCCCACAACTTTTACTGGTGGTACCTGACTCACCAAGCCTAGAGCCAGTGCTATGCTAAAAGACACTTAGAATACAGTGAAAACACCTACATACACTAGGGAACACTATGCGTTGGGGTACCCCTGTGATTAGCATGACCTCCTCTGTAAGGCCCTAGTACATAATAGGGCAGGGGGATTAAAACCAACTCATAACAAGCATTTGCAATGCAATAGGTCTCGCATTTATACGAGTTTGAGCTATTGGCATTGTAAATGACAGTGCCCTTTATTTATGTTTTAAAAAAACAAAACAAATAAAAAGCATTGTCATTTACAATGCCAATAGCTCAAACTCGAATAAATGCGAGACCTATTGCATTGCAAATGCTTGTTGCTTATGCTGTCGCTAAGCCACAAAAAAAAAAAAAAAAAAAAAAAAAAAATTACCTGCTGTGGCAAAACATCAGCTAAAATAAAAAAAGTCACTTCAGCTTGATGACTAGCACGTTCTCATGCATCACCATGCATTATGCATGTAGCATAATAAACATGGCAGCCGTTTTCAATTTAATTTACTGTCTTGGAGCTGTAAATTACGAAAAATGTGGGGTGGCAGCGGGAGAATTTGAGTTGTGGGGTTTAAAAGGAAACAAAACAAGTAAAGCTGGAAAATGTGTGGGGGGGGGAAGGCAGCAGGCAAATTCTAGGTAGAACAGCAACAGGGAGGGCGCGTGGGTGCAGGGATTTGAGGGACACGAGTAGAAAAAACATGCACTCCATGAAATCCTGCTAGAAAAAGAAGTAGTTTCTCGATGGAAGCAGTGAAATGATACAGGTAATCTAATCTAAAGGAGGTTAAAGAAGCTATTCTCCAGAGGATCAAACACAAGAAAGTGAAGGCTGCAAAGCCATAGACCAAGGAAACAAATGAGGGACAATAAATTTGCCTAATGGTAAGTAATGGGCTGACTCAAAGTCCACCGTTTGTGTTGCACTGGTCCAAAATAGGTTTGACAGTTAAAAACTAATCTGTTACAATACCCAATTATGATCTCTTCGCCATCAAATGTGGGTTAGCAAAAAGAGGGAGGTTTCCTAATAGCACTGTGCTGCCAAGAAGCCTGTAGTCCATTTAGCACTGTCCTCATAGGAAAATATTACATTCATAATCCAAATTTAATAGCTCTAGTTTCCACATAGTGAGGCGAGGACAGCGTTGCAGATTTGCCCCAGAAACAATAGACTGTGTAAGCTAAAAAAGAACAAATGACTGAAAAATAGTTCAGTATTGAAGTATGGCTGGCATTTGTAACCTGCTTCAACTCGTTTATGGGCTGCTGTAGAGTGAAGAGCATGGATGTAAAAACAGGTTTGCATCACAGGCATGATGACTGCAAACCGTTATTTATAAACTATCAAGACTGCCAATAGGACACCATCATGACTGTCAGAAGGCCTGTTGAACTGGAGAGCCTGTGCTCTCAGCATAGGTTATGTTGGCTAAATGTCAAGGACCAGTGGACATCCTACAAACTTAAGCCACATTTGCTTGCGTTTTAAATGGAGTAAGCTCATCCTTTGTATTAAAAAATGTTGCAGATTGTTTATGCAGATGATGGGCAGTATTTGTTAAACTGGGGTGGGTGTAAATCACCAGGTACTTCTACCTGAAAGCATGCGCCTCCTATTGAAAAATCATTCACTAGCCATTTGTCCACAGGTTAAGAGGTACTCTGTGCCAGTGTGTGCTTAATCTGCGTTTTTGGGTACTCCAGAAAGGGGATTCTTTGCAGCTGGAAAGATTGACATCTCAAATTACATCACTGATGGCATCAACCAGTGAGGGTAGTTTTTTTTTTTTTTTTTTAAGTTTGAGACTTAAAAGATATATACTAGGCTACTGCAAAAGTATAATTACAATTCTTGTAAATGAACGATACGGTTTCTAAAATGTCATCTGAGTGGCTATATAGGGCTACCTGTGTGCCTGTATGGGAGAGAGTGGGCGTGGGTGTCTGTCACTGGGTGTGTGAGTGGCTGTATAGGTCGGTCAGTGAGTATGGGAGTGGCTGTATAGGTAGGAATGGGTTTGCAAGTGGTTTTCTGGGTGTGAGTGGCCGTATGAGTGGTTGCAGGGATGGGTGTGTGGTTGATGTCAGTGATGTCACTGACCATGTCATGAGTGACTATGCGATGTCATAAGCAGTGCACTGCAGGGGCGCAAGTTATAGTTAGCTCAGGTAACTAACTGCTGAATTTCACTGGCTTGGTGCGTTAAGTCTGAGCGGAACTATAACATCTCTAAACTGTCAGGTTTTTTCTTTCAGTTGAATTTCAAAGGTTTAATTTAATTTCCGAACTGTAATCTGTAACCTGTGGGTGTGCGAGTGGATGTGAGGCGTTTCGTGGGTGTATGGGTCTGCGAGTGGGTGTACCGGGCCAGGACACAACCTCACCGGTCCTTTTAACCAACAAGAGTACACAGTTTTGCACAAATTGTCTACCCAACTAGAGTACTTTCTACTGGTCCCTTAGTGTTAGCTCATTGAGTAAATTCTATACTAAAGCTACATAATGGACCACAAGGAAATGTCTCCATTGACCTGTGTGTTTCGGCAATGCGATTGGTTGAGCGTCTTGAACTAAGAGTCTGTTATAACATGAATCCTCCTATTGAGGAGACAAGACAAACAGGTAAAACTCCAAACAAGGGTAATTTCTTAACGATATGAGTTAATGCTTCCTTGTTTGGCGAAAACTCTTAATTTAAAGGGAGAATCATGGAATTCTCTCACTAGGACAGGACAAGAAAGCATTCATGGGGAAGGGGGCTTTGGTCCCCCTTTTGGGGGGGGGGGGGAGGGGGTTGGCCCCAGAGACCCCATCTCCCAGGGTCTGACCTCTTGATGGTGGGTGCCCTTGAGCCCACCCAGTGCGGCGTGTTGGTCCATGAGGACAAAACCAATGCCCCTGCAACCCCCGCTTGCTCCCCACCTCTAGCAGGAGATTGCATTGAGCTCACATAGGAGCAGCAAAGAAATGCTGCCCCAACGCGTGTGGGAGCAGTTTTCGCATCTGTGTCTGCTCCTAGTGAGCAGTTTTCTTGCTCCCGTCCATTGGGAGCCGACTTAAGCTCCTATCAATGAAAAGCAAACATCTGTGACCTGTGGGTGGGGACCCCAGGGCATAGGGAGCCTACTGTAGGGGGTGGCAGACCCCAGGACCCTTATTGGCTCCAGAAGGGGGGCTGTGCAGCCCCCTTTTGTTATTTTAGGCCTGCCCTGGGGAGATGGTGGTCCCGGGATGGATGGCCACGTGCCCCTCCCCCTTTAACTTCAATCTGCCTGGCCCTGGGGAGGTGGAGGTCCCTGGGCCGTAAAAGGGATACTTGGGCACACAGTTCCCTCTGATATTTATACAAACACCTGCCTCAAAGAGGTGGCGGTCACCATATTGTGATGGAGGTGGTGCACATGCACCTCCTAATCACCCCACCTAAATATGTAATTCATTATGCTGCCAGACCTGGCCCACCCAGGGGGTCAAATTCAAACCGAGAGACTCCTTTTTCAAATTTGTGAATCTTTGTTATGCATTAAAAAAATGTTTGGCCCCGATGGGCTTCTTGGGGGACCGCACTAGCCGGCCTAGTGAGGTCCGAGTGTTCCTACCCTTCTTTTTATACCTTTGTTTGGGACTCCGCTGAGTCAGTTCCTGATTCAAGTGTTGGCAGCCAATCAAATCTCTGCACTAGATAAGTTGGATTGGCCGAGGGTCTGGCTCCCTGGATATAAAGCAAATTAAGCTAGCAAACAGAACACAAGCGAATGGGAGCTGCACAATACAAAGCTTACACTGCACAATACAAAGCTTACACTAAGTAATGAGGAATGCATTTCTAGGTCTGCTTTCAGCATGTCCCAATGTCTTTGCGACCACATAGCTTTGTGTTAGGTTGAAGCCAGAGAAAGTAAGGCCAGAAGGCAGCTCTCTCGACTTTGGTGCATCCCCCTGGGCTGCTGTGTACTTGATTTAGCATGGACATTCCTAACCAAGTTAAGCTAGCAAGTATTCATTTACATGTTAACAGGAGGTGAAAGGAAAAGCAAAGAATGTGCCCTGCACTACTTATCTTTTTAAACACCTTCATTTTTAAAAGGCAATTTTGTAAACAAAGGATAATGACTCAAAAAATGCATTTCATTAACAGGTAGAAGCTGTGAACCAGAGTGCAGATTACATCACCGCACCAAAAAGTGATGGTTCTCAAACATGAGCTGAAAAACGCACACCTCAACTGCCCAGACAATGGTGGCATATGTAAACCATGAGGCACGTCCGTTATGTGCACCCTCCACGAGGCCTAGGTTAAAATTATACACAGGAACAGCATAATAGTAAATCACATACAAGTATCTCACAGTGCTCTCGTACAACAAGGAGGGAAAGCATTATTAACAGTTGGATTAATCCCAAGTTTCACATTGTGCTATTCAACCACTTGATGGTATCTTTCAATGTTGTTTTACAAGAAACCTAATGCTTGGTTTGGCTAGTTTCTGGCACAAGGATCCAAGCCCTTTGAGCTGAGCCAACCATCTGGCTCTAGCTTAGTTAAAGCCTTCACTGGCTCACCCACCTTTCACAATGACAATTTAGGGGGCCTACGAACGATTTACTATCAATTTAGTTAAGCAGGAGTACAAACCGTGCAGGACTCCTTGTTTTAAGATTCATAAATATGAATGACATACCGATGTGTTCAGAAAGTGATTACCCAAGAGCACACAAGGTGCCACAAGGGAAGGCAGAGATTAATTAAAAAGCATGCCTTCTGGTTCTTTAGTTTAGCTCATTACACAACTGGGGGTTTAGCGTTTCCTATGATGATACTTTAATTACTCAGTAACTACTCCATCAGAGACAGGTGACACTTTGAATACAGGTTTACCAACCAATATATTTTGGTAAAGTGGAAACGCCAGGACTAAGTGGCAAGTTCCGTGCCAAGGTCAAAACATTCTCACTCAAATGTCCAGTGACGAAGGTTGCACGTTTGCGTCTAACCACCTCAGTGAAGTGCAACCTTGCTTGGGGGTCCTTGGTCATGCAATTTTTTTTTAACACTTGCTTCTTTAACAGAGCCCAATTCAAAAACCTCGGATTTTTACAGCAGGGAGACTAAAGGCATAAGATTCCATTTAATTTCATTAATCAAGTAACTGTTTTGTGCACTTGACTCGCCAAAGGTTGCTGCAGCAAACATAGGGCTTACTTAGCCCATAATGCTGCAGAAGGACGGCAGCACAGATTCAGCATAACAGTATAGTCACATCTATGACTTCTAGATAGAAGATCTCTCTAAAGGACAGTAAGGGATGAAACCCTCAAAATAAATCCACGACCTGCTGTAAACACCATGCACGTGCTTTGCTTACCTGTCTCCCACTCTGCCAAAACTCTGTGGCACAGTAACCACACAGATCATACTTTTTTGGCCTCAGGGAGAAAGCCTGCGAGAAACCATGGATTAGAGCTAAAACCTACAGTCAAGCGAACGAAATATAACTTAAGGTAGCCTATTCCTATGCACCAACATAATTTAACACCAACTCGACAGTTATACTTGGTCCAAGTCGAGCTGGAGGTCAAGTGAGGAGGGTTTGAGAATAAAGGGCTTCCAAGAATACTGCCATAGTGCATTCCACCAGGGTCCATTTACCTTTGGAAGCCTCCATCTGGCCCAACAGAGGAATTGCAAATATGTGCTTACCCAGTGATTAAATCCTTAACAGATTTTGTTCTGTAAAACGAAGGGCTGTGCGCCTTGCAAGTAACCTGTGTTCAACGTCAAAGGATCGATTACATGTAAATACATAACTTCACTAAAGTAAAAACTGAAAGGCTGTCCTCATTGCATGTAGTCCTTTTTCTGCCGACCAATCGAGGCGATGGGATTTGAAATTCAATATTGCAGAAATGGAAGCAGACACGGCGCGACTTCACTCGTTCGACCATTTTCAAAGCGTGTAATAATGCAAAAAGACTTACAAGTTACAACACCAGGGCGAGTAGATAATCGTGGCATGAACCTTACGAAACGTTAAACCTGGATCCATTTAAAAAAAAAAAAAAAACAGCAACAGAGGAGCCCGCGAAAGTGAAAGTGATCGTGATTACGATCGCTACGGAGGAAAGACACATGGCGCTGCGCGCGTGCACGTTCACGTGCACTGTAGCTTTAGGCCACGGCAGCACTTTGAAAAGCCCAGTTATAAAAGGTCTCTTCGAGCCTTTGGCTCGCGAGACCTAAAAATGCCCTACGGGGCGCGTTTGCAGTGGTGAAGGGAGGAGGGGGGGGGCCTGAGGTGACAAGTGGAAACACGCCCTGTGGCCGTTTTAAATTGGGAGATTAAGTCCTGTTGAATCCTGACGGTCCCTGGGGTCCAACTAGCCAATAAGGTACCTCCAGTAAGCGCCACAGAGAGGTGTAAAATGGGGCGTGGCCTGACCCACCTCTCTGCAACGCAGCGCAGTGGCGCTTACTGGAGGTACCTGGTGGGGTTGCTGGCCCCCAGGGACCCTCAGAATTGAAGAGGAATTAATTCCCCAACTTAAAATGCGCTACAGGGCGTGTTTTGTGCAAACACGCCCTGTGGCGCATTTTAAGTTGAGGGATAAAGTCCCGTTGAATCCTGACGGTCCCTGGGGTCCAACTAGCCAATAAGGTACCTCCAGTAAGCGCCACAGAGAGGTGTAAAAAGGGGCGTGGCCTTCACCACCTCTCTGCAACACAGCGCAGTGGCACTTACTTAACACCTGGTGGGATAATTGGCCCCCAGGGGCCCTCAGGATTCAAGGGGAATTAATTTCCCAACTTAAAACGCGCCACAGGGTGTGTTAGCACACGTCACCTCAGGCCCCGCCCCCTCCTTTCTCCACTGTGCAAACGCGCCCCGGGGCGCGTTTTAAGTTGGGGGATTAAGTCCCCTTGAATCCTCAGGGTCCCTGGGGTCCAACTAGCCCACGAGGAACCTCCTGAAAGCGCCACAGAGCAGCGTTGCAGAGAGTCGTAAAAAGGGGCGTGGCCTCTGAACACCTCTCTGCAACGTTAGCCCGGCCCTTTTCACCCCCCGTGCAGGGTTTAGCGCTTTGACGCAGCAGGTCAAAGTGGGCCCTGAGCTGGGATCGTGTAATCCAGGGTTTTGCCGCAGCTGGGGGCAGGATGGCGGCTTATCCTCCTGCCAGACTGATCTTTGCACCGCTCACACTTAGAAGGGAAACCACCCCTTTGAAATGCAGAACACTCTTTAAAGAGGCCGAGCGCGCCTCGAATCAAAAGCTCTGGGAAAGGGCGGACATTAAATCACCACTGGAGGAGCAACTAGCGTTTGAAAGAAAAGTAAAGTTTGAGAAGGTTCCGTGTGAATAAAGTAAAATCTGCGTGCCGATACAGTCATATTGAAAAATGGTACTATGATTAAAACTTAAGAGACAGGACTTTTTACACCAACATCTGAAATGTTTACGTGCATTTAGTGCAATTTTTTGGAACATGGCTCTCTCCACCCTCTTTAAGTGGGTGCATCGACGTAGTCCTGTAAATAAAAAGTATGTAAATATTAAAAATATATTCACAATCTGCTGAAGCTCGCACTCTCGCTCCGACCAAGGGTTTGGATTTTCCTGTGTGATTATGTATATTTACTTGAGACCCCCAGCAGGAGGGCAAGAAGCAGCGGTGAGATTTAAAGTGAAAAACTCGCTTTGTAGTGAATTTGATGTGTCTTCAATATTATTGGGTGGTGACACAAACTGCAATTACCCTGTGTGTTGTTCCTTTGTTTACGAGAACCAGCATTTATAATTGGCAAAAGAGACAACTTCGGACCCAGCACTAAGGTGTAAAACAATAATCGATATAACATGAACCGTGCTATAAACACGCCATTTTCCACATAAAGGTGTGGCTTAATGTAGCACTGATATCTCCAGCTAATTTTAATTGTATGTACCTATCAAAATGGAAACGGATGGAGTAATGCACACGATATGTGATGAAAAAATAATAAATATTTCAGCAATTGTGCACATCTGATTAACAGACATATATACGCGTTTTTTCTGCTAGTGTGAAAAAACTGAGCGGTTCTTATTTTCAGCTTTTATTTGACAAATAAAATATTCTGGTTGTGCATCTCTGGGACAGCATGGCTGACATCGATATGTATCCGTTTGGAAGCATACATATGCGCGGCCGCTACCGGTGTTACCTGCCAACGTGTCGCGCAATTAGACAAGCGCTAATAAATTCGCATTCTGTATTCATGTATGCCGGAATTTGCACAAACTTTGACCCGGGAAGGATTGCAGGAATTAGCAACAAAATCAGTTACTTTTTGATGGTCAGTTTGAATTTGCATCTAATAACGCATGTTCGAATAATGAACTCAGACTCAAAATTAAGTTAGCATGAATTATAGAAAAGTAGCTTCAGGGAGCATCGCTTCTTTTTACAAATGCTGCAATGTTGAGTTTAGCAACTAATGAATGTACTGCGAGTGTCATTAATATTTATGGGCTGAGCAGGGCAGACGCAATCGATAATATATCGATATTGCTGATGTTTTTGTGAAATGAAATGAAAAACAGATTTCTAAAGCGCATGGCTGCCCTTGAGCGTCCCAGCGCTAAGTAATACACTGAGCCACTATCCCAGAACATCAGAAGGAACCTACAAAGGGAAAAGAAGGGTCTTAAGTGTTTTGCGGAATTTTATCAGGTTGGATTCATTACGCAGAACCGCTGGTAAGGAATTCCAAAGATGACCCGCGTTAATAGAAAAACGACGTCCACCCGTTTTCACCTTTTTTGCTCTGGGTATCACTACAAGGTTCCCAGCTTCAGAGCGAAGGGCACGGGAGGGTTTATAGGGGCGGATCAAATCTCTAAGAATGGGGGGGCCGGATCCTTGTAGAGTCTTAAACACCATGCAGAGGGATTTGAATTTGATGCGAGATCTAATTGGTAGCCAGTGCAAGGCCTCCAAGGCAGGCCGAGCTGAAGAGGTTTTGGCTGTACCAGTAAGCATCCGCGCAGCTGCATTCTGTGCTCTTTGAAGAACATTCAGAGTCGATTCAGGTGCCGCCAGGAAGAGGGCATTGCTGTAATCCAGCCTCGAAAGCACCAATCCCTGGATCAGAAGTCTCCTGGAATTATCAGGAAGGAGCGGCAGGATTTTTCGGACTGAGCGAAGCAGCCCGTAACACGTCCCGGCCACTCGCTTGGCTTGAGTAATAAAAGACAGCTCAGGTTCCAGCCATACCCCAAGACTTTTTATAGCGTCCTTGGGGGCCGGAAGGGCTCCCATACTGGCCGGCCACATACATTTGGGCAGTGACGGGCACAAATTGCCAAGAAGCATTAACTCCGTTTTCGACCCATTCAGTTTAAGCCGGGATTCCGCCATCCATGCCACGATGTTGGTGAGGCAAGCAGCGAACTTCTCCCCCTGACTTTCCGAAAGAGACAGGGAAACAATCAATTGAGTGTCGTCTGCATAGGTTGCCATAGTCACTCCGAAGGGTGCCACCACCTCCTCCAGCGGGGCCATATAGATGTTAAAAAGCGTGGGGCTCAACGAAGAGCCCTGCGGGACTCCACACTGGAGGGGAATAGGCGCAGATCTAAAATCGCCGTCGCAAACCTGATAAGAGCGACCACTCAGATATGACTGAAGCCACTGGAGGGCCCGTCCCCCTACTCCAATATTTCCCAGACGGTGGATCAGAAGATTATAGTCCACCGTATCGAAAGCTGCGCTTAGATCCAGGAGTACCAGCGCCGCGGAACCTCCTGAATCTAAGATGCATCTGCCTTCTTCCACCATCGCTAGCAAGGCCGCGTCAGTTCCCTGGCCTGGGCGAAAGCCAGTCTGCGTCCGGCCTAATAGATTGTTGTCTTCCAGGAAGCCGGAGAGCTGGCGATTAACAAACTTCTCCGCGATCTTATTCAGGCCCGGCAGGAGTGATATAGGGCGGTAGTTTGCCAGATCAATGGGGTCAAGGCCAGGCTTTTTCAAAAGGGCCTTGACAATGGCCTGCTTCCAGCTTGGTGGAACAATGCCATGGGTGAAGGAGGCATTCAGAAGATCAATTGCAGGACCAACAATCGGATCCACACATTGTTTGAGGATCCGGATAGGCATAGGATCCAGCGGGGAGCCACTCTTCAGAGCCGACAGCTCCTCACAGAAGGCCTCCCTTGAAATGGGGGAGATTGAATCAAAACCCTTCATGCCTAAAACCCCCTTGGGGGCTGCTGTGCTCATATTGCCTGAACTAGGGGGAAGGCTAGCTAGGATATTTTGTATTTTGGTGTCAAAAAACTGAGCCAGCTCATTGCATCTATTGGGATTCTCCACCTGAGAGGGTGGGGGGATGGGAGCCGTAATAAGCTCTTTGAAAATTTTATAGGCTTCCTTTGAAGAATTGCTGCCTCATTTATTCGTTCCTCAAAGTGGGCGGCCTTGGTGGAGATCCGTGCGGCTTTATATGCTCTCATAGCTTCTCGATAGTTGTGTTTAGTATTGGCGGCCCAGTCCTTCCGCCATTCCCGTTCAAGCCTTTTGCAGTTCTTTCTCATCATCCCCAGCTCCGGGGTGTACCAAGATGACTTGTGGCTGTTAGTTTTGTTTGTACACTTTTTTACGGGCAGAACCGCATCCAACGCGTGGCATAGCCAGTCATGGAAAGCGATATCGGCCTCCAGAGGCCCATGGCCAGGTGGGGGAATGGACTCAGCGAGGGAACGCAAGAGGCTGTCAGTAGGGAGTTGGGACCAAATTCTCTTGTAGATCGGGGGGGGGGGTCTTCTGAGGCCGGGAACAAGAAGAGTCCAGGCTGACATTGAGCTCCCCTACCACAAGGAAATGGTCCGACCAGGGTAAGGGAAGAGGGGTGCCTGTTTGGAGGTGCGCAATATTTGAAAACACACAATCCAACAGGTGGCCCTTCACGTGCGTAGGTTCCAAATTGTGTAAAATCATATTGGCTGTTCTGAGTTCCGATCTAAGGTCATTTATACTATTATCTTCCTGTAGGTCGAAATGGAGGTTAAAGTCCCCCAGAAGCAAGAAATAGGGAGAGGATGCCGCTAGGACAGGGACATGATCCAAAATAGAGCTGGCAAATGTTTTAATCGTCCCGGGGGGGGGGGCGATAGACCAATAATCCAGCTAAGGAAAAATTCGGAGAAAGCTGTATGTGAAAGTGACCACTTTCCGCATCCAAAATAGGGCCTCGGACTACTCTGCAAGAAAACTTGTCCCTGTAGATGATGGCTAAACCGCCTCCTTTTCCATGCGGTCTATGGAGGCAGTGAATCAAGAAGCCGGGAGGAAGAGAGTTGACTAAATCAAAATTTGAAAAGTCTGACGTCCATGTTTCCGTGAGATATAAAATATCTAATCGTGTGTCTGGAATCAACTCGGAAATTTGAATAGAATGCTTTGGTAAAGATCTACAATTAAGTAGTCCTATTTTAAGAGGGTCCTTCACAAAGATTTTGTTACCACACTCCTGGATTCTACGGGGGGGGGACAGTACTCACAGGGTATGGAAGGAACATCAAGTTTAAGTCCCTGTGAGCAATAGCGTGAGTCGGACGGCTTTAGCATGAATAAGTCTGCTGTGGAGTATTTAATCCGGTTACCTGTAGAAACCGGCAAGGTCCCTGGCCCTAGGTCCGTTCTGGACCGGACAGGCCCAGACGGGCTTGCCTCTGGCGCGCCTCTGGCGCGCCATCGGCGCGCCCGCTGCTCCCGCCCGCTGCGCGGACGGGGATTCGTCGCCATTTATGAAGCGCGAGGGGCAGGAAACGCCCTCGCACTAGAGCGCCAACCGAGCAACCGCCTCACCCAAGATGGCGGATGCGTCCGGTCGCGCTAGTTGGCAGTCAAACAAAGCCCCAGAGCCCTCAAAGCGGCTTAAAGATGCCCCTTCGTCCCTCCAAACGCAAGTCACAGCAATTCAATAAAAGAAATACAATTTTTAAAAGCAACCATCAAGTATCTAAAAAACGCTCCCAATAATTTTAAAAATAATTTTCAGCTTTCTTAAAATGTTAACAGTTCAGGCAAGACTCCCAGTGAGTGCAGGGGAGCAGCCAGTGTATGTGAATTTTGAAGGTGAGCAGACACAGTAAGCCCTGGCGCCGCGGCCAGGGCGACTGACGCTGGAATCTGAGGATCACGGTTCGATCCCCAGCGCCGGCAGCAGATTAGCCCAGCACCATGCGACTGGGCAATAGCTTGCTTAATCTTCCCGACGGCCCCCAGCGCCTCGAGACCCTTACGGGTGATTGTTCGCGCTTTACAAATGTGGATTACCTCTGGGAGCACAAGAGACCATAGGGCAGCAAAAAGTTGGAGCCGGCCTATGAAAGCACAACTTTTTAAAGTAGACAGACGTTGAAAAGCAAAACTACACAATATCTAGGTAGCTAGTCGTGCATGGTCACTAAAATAACAAGCATTGGCATAGCAAATAGGTCTCGCTTTTGGGACCTTATAAGTATTTAGTTATGCAGCACAATATCCTTGGTGCAACAACATCAACTGTTGCATGGCTAAAAACTTAGACGGTCCCAAAGGCAAGACCTATTGGCTATGCAAATGCTCGTTTTTGAAGAAGGGTCCGTGAAACCACAAGGTGGAAGGGTCATATTTAATAGGACTTCGATTTGATAACAAAAGTATAAAAACATAGAACTGCAAGAATACTTGCCATTTATAAACTGGCCATGACAAAATGTACCATGCAATCAAATTAATAAATGTTAGTTTACAAGTGACTGGTTGCGTGCAACTATTAAACGAACAACTTTGAGATGTATGTTTTTTTTTCATCTTACTAGGGATTTCAGAAAACCCGGAAAGTAGGGTCATCTCAGTTCTTTGGGCATCCGGGGCAAGACAATTTTTGAGGGCACGCTGTATAAATTTGAATTATACTACCAATTTCCTGATAATTCATGCCCTCCGTGATGCCAAAAAAGAAATGCAAAATTTTATGTTGAACTTTAACAGTGGCACACAACAGTTGAACAAGATCTTGATCCAGGACCCCAAAAATCCTTACTATGACACTATTTAGAGAGACTGAGTCGGGGGTAAAAGTAGGCAGAGGGAGAGTGCTTTGAGACGGAGTCAGAGGTAGAGGTAGGCAGAGGGAGAGAGGATTGAGACGGATTCAGGAGTAGAGGTAGGCAGAGGGATTCAGGTTTGAGACCGACTCAGGGGTAGAGATAGGGAGAGACTGTGTCAAGGGTAGAGGTAGGGAGAGCCGTTTGAGACTGAGTCAGGGTGGGGGGGGGTGAAAGAGAGAGAAAGCTCAATTTCACAGGGTGGCTCTTGGAAGGTGGGTCACTGGGCAATTGCCCACTTGGCTTTATACATTAAATCTTTTCTAGGGATAAGGAGGTTCTACATTTTTGGGAACTGAAAAAGGCAGCAGCAACTAGTGTATAAACAGATACCAGTACTGTAGGCACAATAAAGGAAAGGGAGTTGGAGGATAGGAAGGTAGGTTTTTCCTCCTGTTACGATATATCTGTCAAAAAAAGGGAACCAAAAAGGATCCTGATAAAGCCTACCTAGAAAAATATATGTATAAGTGCTCTATGAATTAATAGAGTACTACACTAGAAAACACAATTATTTTTCTAGAGTCCCCTCACTCACCTAGGGTTGCCCCAGGGTGACATGCTTCATCATAGGGGTCCTCCCAGACATCTACTGTCTGGGGCGTGCTACAACTTAACGAAATACGCAGGAGCACTTTTTATATTTTGTTCAACTATGTGTAGTGATGTGTTGTGCAGTGCTGTGTGGAGTGAAAAGTGACATTAATTCAATAAAAACTACCTGGATAGTGAGCCCTAATTTTATTCTGCTCCTATCCGGTAAATGTACTTAAAAATGGGGCTAGTAATAGAGTACAGTAACGTTATGTGTGCCTGTCCCTAATTACTTGGTCGACATGTTTCGTGGTTACCCCAACCACTTCCTCAGGACCATACAAGGACCAGCCTTGTGTGTACCACTCCGTGTTTTTACAGACAAACAACTAATTTGTACTGTTTTTATACCATTGGATTTTTAAAAATACATATGATTCACATGTTTATCTGGATTTCTTAGATGTACTGGGTCGTAGTTTCTGTATGAAAATACAATGACATAAGGATTAGTTGCACACCCAAGTCCACAGATTGATGTGGACTAGGGATCTTAATAACTTTACATCTCTTTTACATGTCCGAAAAACCTTGTATTTCTTGAAAAGTAAAAGTGCATATTTAATAAGTGCTTTTGGTGAATAAAGTGAAAAACACATAGACATATACACACATATATACAGAACACATGGTTACGGTAGGTTGCATCAATAAAACCTACTTTAATGGAGGTGTAATTCTACTCCATGGTGTTGCTGGGGCAGAGAGGCTCTAGACATCTAGGACATGATCTAAGAATGTAAGTTAAGCGCAAGTGGATCTTACTAATAGATGCCAGAGAACCAATCATAAAGATTCGTCAAAGTATTTTGCTTCTTCTTCAACTTACTTGTCTAGATTGCACCATCAGCCTTTAAATCTATGAGCTCCTAGGAACACCGCATATTGTTGTGTCCCTGTCGGTGCTCGCTTTTAAATGTTTCTAGTGGCGGGAAAATTAGAAAACAATTCTCAGGTGTGGCCGCCCGAGTGGTATTGGGCGCCATCTTACAATGGTGAATCGACATGCACTTCTTGATTGTGACACAATGTAGTTTGTATATTACCAACCACCTAAGAACATAAAATGTAGTTCTTAAAGAATTGTTGTAGTGTATTTCAAGATCATCATGGTTGTACTCAACCCAAAACCATGTTTGTACTTGTCAGCCGGAAAAGAGTGAAAAAATGATTATTCATTTGTTCGAGTGATTTTTTTAGGGCGCCATCTTGGAGTGGTAAATGGGTCAAAAACCAATGGTATAAAAATAGTACAAATTAGTTGTTTGTCTGTAAAAACACGGAGTGGTACACACAAGGCTGGTCCTTGTATGGTCCTGAGGAAGTGGTTGGGGTAACCACGAAACATGTCGACCAAGTAATTAGGGACAGGCACACATAACGTTACTGTACTCTATTACTAGCCCCATTTTTAAGTACATTTACCGGATAGGAGCAGAATAAAATTAGGGCTCACTATCCAGGTAATTTTTATTGAATTAATTTCACTTTTCACTCCACACAGCACTGCACAACACATCACTACACATAGTTGAACAAAATATAAAAAGTGCTCCTGCGTATTTAGTTAAGTTGTAGCACGCCCCAGACAGTAGATGTCTGGGAGGACCCCTATGATGAAGCATGTCACCCTGGGGTAACCCTAGGTAAGTGAGGGGACTCTAGAAAAATAATTGTTTTTTCTAGTGTAGTACTCTATTAATTCATAGAGCACCAGTACTGTAGGACCAGGCATTCTGCATCACAAATGAGTGTGTGCACACGCTTCTGTAGTGGAAAAAAATCTGAATTGTGACCTAGCAGAGAAATGAACTACTAAACATTTGAGGTACTTCTTTATAAATTAATTTTGATAAAAAATATGTAGTTACGAGGTGGTGGTGGTTTTAAAGCAAATAAAACAAAATAAATACTCATAACAAAATGAGTGAAACAACTTTTAAAGGTTTCATTTTTAACCTATTTCCAACGCTAGAACGTGCGCATAGTGTAGAAGCATCAAGGTTTCAACTTCTCAGACAAAGCTGCAGAGTACCTTCAAATAATATGAAGCAGCGGTTGCCGTATAATGTGCACAGTTTGAAGAGTTTGTGATTTTTGTATTGTCTGGTTAGTTGTGCGTAGTAAAATGGCCATCAGTAGAATCACATAATAGCGCTATTCGTGCTAATATGTCAATCGAGGGGTTACACATAATGTACTTGTAACTTTACACATACTAAACACACTGAGAATACGGAAATGTCACAAACAAGCAAAGCAAAAACGTAGCAGCAATGCCCACCCGTACCCAGATATCTTCGATCATGTCCTGAGTGAACAGCCCTGCTACAACAACAGGTCCCAAAGATTGGTTACTTGCAGCTCTGTGACCAGAGGCAGCCGGTTCCACTGCAGGAAGCTCTGCTGGAGTTCTTCTATTTCCAAGAAATTAGAAACTATCCGCACCCACGAGTCCCCGGAAGTTTGAATGCAGAAACCGAAAGTGTGCCATGGTGAAAACAGAACGCGGAAGAAAGCTGCGTTCACCGGATGTCAGCGCCTTCAAAAAACCCACGAACCGTAATGTTTTTACGACTTGCCCGGAAGTGCATTACCTCTTTGAAGTAAACGAAAGGGTACACGCAGCACTTTATAAATACTTCGAAGTAAATAAATATACATAAATGCATATGTTGTTACTGTTGGAATACATGAAATAGGCCAAATAGTACCAATATAACAATAAGAAACTTTCTCGGGAAGATAGAACATAATGTGATTATCTGATACAGTCATTAGCCACATTGATACTTGAAAACTAGTGTGATGAAAAACAATGATATTATTTAAAGGAAAGTTAATTAAACACAACATGCAGTCAAGGTAGCCCATAACAACAATCTTCAATTACCGGAATAAAATACCTATCTAAAACCAAAAAGCTGCAAAAGTGAAAGCAATCCCAATCGCAGGCTGTAAGGGTCCCGCGAGCGATGCACTTAATGACCCGTGACGAAGGAAAGCCAAATGGCGGCTGTGCGCGTGCGTGAACGCAAGCTTGAGGCCAGCAAAAGCCCCTGGTAGCACTTTTT
This sequence comes from Triturus cristatus, assembly GCF_964204655.1. Lineage (NCBI taxonomy): Eukaryota > Metazoa > Chordata > Amphibia > Caudata > Salamandridae > Triturus > Triturus cristatus. The sequence goes on along the minus strand of NC_140595.1, from coordinate 519,696,604 downwards.
AAACCCACTAAATGTCTCTCCAGAGCAGCGCTGGCTCAGGCGAGACCTAAAAATTATAGAATGCAACTTTGCCACACCTTTCACATGTGAAGCCTCCTGTGGCACGATTTAGTGAATGACCATTTAAGTGCAACCTCTAGTGAAAATAATCCACCATGCGTGATTTCGGATTACCACCCAAGGATCTCTGCCCTGAATATGTCTTTTTGTGGCTCTTAAGGCCGAATTCTCTAAAGGGTCCAACTGGTGGAAAGAAGGGGGGGGGGGGAACGGGGGAAGAAGGCTTTTCCCCATTCCTATATCCATCCAATCCTGAATCACCAACAGAAAGGATTTGGGAAGGCCCTTTCCCTGCAGTATGCCTGGTTACGTGTTAATCCATTCCAGTGTCATCAATAGATGATCTTTCCAAGGTGTTAAATTAAGTAGTTAATGGTCCTTTGTCTGTTGGCTTCTGGTTGGGCACCGGGATCTATTTTAACTTCATTCATCAAAGATGACTTTAAAGGGACCCATCCACTGTAAAGAGAAAAAAAAAAAAACACCTCGCTTTGGCCTCGCCAATAAGGAGTCCAGCATACCTTTTCTTTAAATATGTCTGGCTAGCTTTTGAGGCCTTTTGCGACGCGTTTCATCAGACGATCATTTTAAAGGGCCTTTCTAGAGAAAATAGCAGATCTAGCGCTCTTCCTCCAATACTGGGTCACCTTCAAAAATAAGAATTCTAGAATGTTATCGTGCTGGATTGTATCTGGTTCTGCTCCGAGGCCTACTGTAACATTTTAAAGGATTCTGCCGGGAGGGCCACCAAGAGGGATCTTAGTCCAGAATAGCCCCTGCTTTTAAGGAGTCTGGTTGGTTTTGAGGCCTCATTTACAAACACGTCCATCTGGTGAAAAGAAAAAAACACCACAGTGCTCTCGGGCCCAGCCTGAGTAGCACCAGTAAGGATTTCGGAAACCCACTTTGTTCGACGATGCTTTGGTGTGTTCCGAAATGCCTGGTCTGTACCAGCATTTAACAAAAGATAACAACATGATGTGGCATTTACAAGGGGAGGGTGGGTCTGTCACTGAGGCTTCCAATACAAACTGTGTGTGAAGTATTGTGAGATACATACGCACAGCACTGCAGGTCTTGGTGAGTGGGTGGGGATTATTTTCAGCAGCCTGCTGAGCCTAAAATATTTAAAAAAAAGAATGTCCCTACTAAGTACGTGTTATGGAAATAGGTGGGGGGAGGACGAGAGTCTAAGAAGTCATCAGCAATCACTGACAATAAGCATTCCAGAATGCCCTCTTGTGTGATGTGTGGTAGTGATTTGAGGTCTGCTGTGACATCATTCGCCCAAGTGGCCATTTTAAGGGATCCAAAGTACACTTCATAGTGGAAACACAGGACACTAATGCATTGTAAGGTTTGTGGCAACAATTTCAGTGGTTGGAAATTCCGCGGAGGGTCCCCCTTTCCCACAGATGCAAGTACATCTTCAGACCAAATGGTAGACTTTACATCTGCCCCCTACCCCCAAAGACCAAGCCAACCATGCTTCTGGCAACTTGGTAGGGGCTGCAGAGGGTGTTTTGTCCTCTCCTGGGACCTGCTAGTTTCCCATAAATCCGTGGTGCATGCGTAGGGCGTGGCCCCTTTCATATAAAACTGTCCTGCAGGCACCAATACCTACAGCAGGCATTACACGACCTTTCAGTTAGTGGAAGTCTTTTGACCTGCCTAGATCCACTTCTATCTATCTATCGTTTGATCAGTTCAATAGACAGGGTGTATTGTTGACTGGAACATGTAATCTTATTAAGTTACTTTTCTCAAATGTGATCTCTTTCAGTCCTGACCTTTGCGCCTATACTTAAAAGTAAGGGACTTTTCAACTTTCAAAGTAATTAATTATGGACGCTTGAACTAATTATTATCTTGACAGGCAGCTGTATTTCGATTCGGCTTTAAATTTCGTTTTTCAAACATTTCTAAATATTGTGCCTAGAAACGACGACACTTGTATTCGGAAAGAAACAAACTCATATTTACCATAAGAAAAAAAAAAAAAAAACAGTTTCCCCGTGTATACGTTGGCAGACGTGGAAACGGATGGGAAGACGCATGGACCGGAGAGAGGTGCGCTTTATTAATCTGTTGACTCACAGTGCAGTGAGATCTGTTCCAGGAAGTAGAAAGTGAAGAATAATCGCAAAACAACATTGGGTGCAAAAAAAAAAAAAAAAGAGGTTTGTCTTATTTATTGCGATACTCAGTGGCAATTAGTTTAGTAAAAATGTAACGGAAGTGTAGGCTACTGACAAGTAAATAAATGTGCAATTTATCTTTTAAATGCATATAAAAAAAAAAAAAAAAAAAAAAAAAAAGGAGTTTCACATGGTTTGAAAAGCCCGGTTCAATTATTCAACAAAATTAAATGCATTTCTTCGACTCCCGATTCCACCACAGTTTTTTTGGTTTTCGTGTATTTCTTCTTGCAATTTTCCCCTACCAAACCCAAGACTTAGCACAGTCTGTGGTGGGGTCGGCCGGAGATCAAGGTGGTGTCAGGGTTTTGATGTTGAAACATTGAACTCGGGCCCTTGAAACACAGATGCGGCTCCACCCTTCGAAGCATGTGGAAGGAGGCACGCGCTTGGATGTGCGAATCTTACACCCATAAACAAAAGACTGGGGGAACAGCACCCTGGCAATGAAATGTGTCCCATGTGCTTTGAAGCCCCCTTTAGACCCACGGGCGCTACGAGGAGTAGGGGAGGGGGCCAGCCAGAGGTGCAGGACTCCCGTACTCAGTTTGGCCACCATGTCACAGTATAAGGCCTGATACATAGACACTCTGTATGCCCAAATTCACGTTAAAGGCCCCCCTGCGCCCAGCTTCCAGTGAGCCTATAGTGCTGGCGATGTAGTGAGAAGTACTTTTGAGGCAGGTACCTTTTGTTTATGACTACAGCTCTGCATACTTTCGGTCATCCGTCACTAGTATAGCTGTAAGAACAACAATAACAAAGCAACATTGTTCATTGTTTTATTGCAAATATTTATGAAAAGCCCCGAGGGGTGGCGGCTCCCGGGGCAGTGTGGGGGAGGGGGATTGGGTCCCCCCACATTTTTTATTGCCCCCGGGACCTGGCCCACCCGGTGGCTTCAATTAAACGAAGCGCAGGAGCTTTTTTGGGCCCTAAGGGTCCTTGTGGGACCCCCTGAGCCGGCCTAGGGGGTCAGGGTGTTTCTACCCTGCCCCCTTTTCTTATTTTGCGCATTTGTTTTACTGCTTACGGTAAAACCGAGGCACAAGATGGCTGACAACACCACCTGGTTTGAAGTGTTGACAGCCAATTAGCATGAAGCTCGTGGTCGGGAGGGTCCGCGGATCCACCGCGGCCATAGTTATCAAAACTTTATTTTCTCTGCAACTACTGAACGGATTTACATTTCCTATGGGAAATTGATTTTTTCACCTCTTTTTCTTGAACTTCTCAGGAACTACTGAACGGATTTACACCATTTAACAATAAGAGTTCTTTTTGAACCAAGTACTAAATTTTTGCCAAATTTGGTGTAATTCCGTTCAGCAGTTCGTGCTGTAGCCGTGTCTTAAGTTTCCTATGGGAAATAACATGGAGAAAACACGTTTTGGGGCCCCCCCCTTTATTCTCAGCCCCCCGCTTGGCTAATCACCCCGAAACTTTCAGGATAGGAGCGGACCGTAACGGGCCATACGTTTTGAAAACTTCGCGAAGATTCGTCAACCGGCGCCAAAGTTATTGCGAAAACAAAAAATGAGTTTCCTATGGAAACTAGGTCCTAACTATAAATAAATAAATAATATATATATATATATATATATATATATATATATATATATATATACACACATATACATACACACAAAAAGAAGCATAGTACTCTGGGTAGTTCACAATTTTAAGTGGACAGCAGCTCCTGTATAGAGCACCCTACAACACCAGCGACACTCTAAATTTGCTCCTCAAATGTCTGCTGTTTTATCAAAGTTTTTAAGCATAAGATTAGCACAGTGCCGTCCAAACCAAGATAAAAAGGGACAAAGTCTTTTGCAATTTCTACAGCAAAGTCTTTAATCATACGATTAACAAAGTGTGATCCACGCAGAGCGTAAAACGACAAAAGCCTTATACCACTCCAAGCACAGTATTACAACTTTGGATTGGTAACATACCATCAAAGTGAACCTGGAATGAATAAAAGAAACCCCTGACACGTGTTTCGCTATTATTATAGCTCTTAAGAAAGCTAGGAGCACCTAGTATAAAATGACAAAAGTCTTTAACAACTCCAAGCACAGTATTACAGCAAGGTATGGTTATGATGGATATAGATGTGTGTGTGTGATATATATATATATATATATATATATATATATATATATATATATATATATATATATATATATATATATATATTCACTGACCAGGTCATGAGTGATGTAATATGTGACAAAATCAGCAGTGCATTGCGGGCGCGCGAGTTATAGTTAGCTGAACTAACTATAACGGGAGAATTTCAATGGTTTTGTACAAGTGAAAAGTCCAGCTAACTATAACACCCCTGAAACCTATGGTTTTTTCAGTGAATTTCTGAGGTTTTTTACATGCTAATTCCTAACTATAACGTGCCTGAAACCTATGGTTTTTTCTGTGAATTTCAAAGGTTTTTTAAATGCTAATTTCTAACTATGCCTACAGAGATAGGACATGAAGAAAGAATAAGAAATGCACAGAAAAGGAAGAAGGATAACGTGCAGAAAGAACTAAAAGAAGAGCAGAAAGAAGCCTTGTTGCAAAATCATCCTGTACCCTCAACTTTTTCAGACGGATACTGGTGGTAACTGAGTCTGACTATCCAGTCCTAGAGCCAGTGCTATGTTAAAAGACACTTAGAATACAGTGAAAACACCTACATACACTAGGGAACATTATGCGTTGGCGTCCCCATGTGATTAGCATGACCTCCTCTATAAGCCCCTAGTACATAAAAGGGCAGGGGGATTAAAACTACCTCTTAAAACAGGCCACAGGGCGTTTTTGCACACGTTAACTCAGGCCCCGTCCCCTCCCTTCACCACTGTGTAAACACGCCCTGTGGCTGTTCTAAGTTGAGAGATTAAGTCCCCTTGAATCCTAAGGGTCCCTAGGGTCAAACTAGACCACTAGGTACCTCCAGTAAGCGCCACAGAGCTGCGTTGCAGAGAGGTGTAAAAAGGGGCTTGGCCTCAGAACACCTGTCTGCAGCGCAGCTCCCTGGCGCATAATGGAGATGCCTGTTGGGCTAGTTGGCCCTCAGGGACCCTCAGTATTGAAGAGGAATTAATTCCCCAGGGGGCGCGTTTGCAGAGTGCTGCAAGGAGGGGGCGTGGCCTCCAGCACGATGCCAGTCTTTTATTTATTTTAATTTTTTAAGAAGGGGTCTGTGTGGTTCCCCTTCTTATTCTAATTTATTGGCCCTGATGACCCCATCCCCCAGGGCCCGTCTCCTAATTATATTTTTTTGACCCCAATCCCCAGGGCCGGCCACTGTTTTTTATTATTTTTAAAAAATATATATTTATAGACACACCTAGGACATGCTGGACAAACCGTACGTACCTATCACCATGACTATTTGCGTGATATTTATTAAAAGGCGACTATGCATACAATGAATCCACGTGGAATGTATTTACACCACTAGTGAAGCTCTGACATGTCTGATGCCCTACCGTGCCTAATCCCGGTAGACACCCTTGTCGTTTATTTATACAAACATGGGTAGCTATTGACGGGCACATTTATTACACATGCACACCAAGCCATTCAAAGGGGATTCGACAAAAATTCGACCAAAACTATGCAAGAAACCCCCCTCACGGTTAATAAAACACACATCCACTGCCGGATGTGTAATACTTTTTATTTTACTCTCTGGAAAGGGGACGAACATCACTTGAGAGTCACAGCACGCTCCTGGCAGAGCCCAATGCTGTGTTACACCCACCATTGCCTGCTGAGTGCCACACACCTCTGTGTTGTATTCCACTAGCTAGTGCATATGCTATGACACTCTCTAGCCCATGTGCACTGTAACACCACCCCGTGAATATGTCATGCCACACTTGTCTTCGCACGGGTTATATTGCCCCATCTAACGTGCCTTGCTCGATGCCTATGTTATAACGCACAGTGCTATGCCATACATATTACAATCTGGGATCCATATCTTTGTCACAGTGCATATGCAACGTTACACTACCCAGCACATATTTTTTTTTGTAAACAACTTTTTTTATTAGGTTTAGTGGAACACTCCAGCGTCAATACACAGCTTGCTCGCCTACAACCTCAAGGGCCGGCAGCCGCCACCTTCAAACAACCAAGGGCGAAGGCCCGAGAGAACAAGGATACATGCCATGCCCCCAGTACCAGTACCACTGCAGTTCCACCATGTAAAAGGTCCCCCGCTCCCGCCAGCCAAGTCCCGACAGTGGTGGCAACCCGTACAGCATGTGTAGTTCCCTGTGGAATGTTGAAATCTGGAACTCTCTCATGACCTCTAAGCCTCACATGTAAGTACCTTAAATGCGCCTAGGTCCCCGTCTCGTAAGCAAAGCCCTGCTCAGGCTGTCCAACCCCGGGCGGGTGCCCCAACATTCCCACCTCACATCCAGCATCCCGTGCTCACACAACCGGCCTGCAAGGACAGGAGCGTTGGTCCATAAATGCGCAGCATAAGACACCAGGGGCCTATAAGGCATGGAGCGGCTTAACCGCTGACGGGCGAGTCGCGTCTAAGTGGAACCGGCAACCAGGCATTTCAGAGGCGGCAGTACTAGGGAGGGGCACTGGGCCCTAGGGGCAGTTCCTGATGCCAGGAGTGTCCACAGGCGGTCAACTAACTGAGGGGGAAAGTGACACAACAGTGGGAGAATAGGAAGGGCACTGACTAGGCGAGGGGGGGGGGGGGGGGCAAGGGGAGGAAGGACGGACGGTGAGAGAGTCGGTCCAGCTACTACTAGGCTAAACGGCAAAGGCCGCAATATCCCGGTTTTGCAGACTCGGGGTCTCCTCTCCATTGGGGTGGGGGGCGGCAGTCGGCACTGCTATTCCGTCCTCTGACAACCCCCAAAGGCCTCCCGGATCCGCAGGGCTGACAGCGTCCTCGAAGAACCTCAAGGCCCGCAGTCGCGGTGGCTGCATGCGAGCATGTTCTAACCGCCCTAGATGATCCACCAAGGGCTTCCAGAGTTTCCTATAGTGAGTCTCCCGAAATTGAAGACGGGCTGTGAGCAGCTCCATCGCCACCACTTGCCACAAGCAAGAAAACCAAACATTTATGGAGGGCGTCTCGGCCTTTTTCCAGTATAGTGCCACCGTCTGCTTGGTGGCGCCCAACATGTGGAGGCTAAGATGTCGATCACGCCCCGTCATGGCTCTCGCAGCCACTGGCCTGAAGCCCAGGACTACCACCAGCGGATCCGCAGGTAGGGGGTACCCCAACACCCGTCTGATGTGACTGAGGATCTCTTTCCAAAAGATCGTTAGGAGGGGACAGGTCCACCAAATATGTATAAAATCACCCAGCGCCTTCGTACAGCGCCAGCACAGAGGAGACGTCTTAGGGAACATCTTCTGGAGCCGAACCGGGGTGTAATACCATTGAGTCATCAACTTATAGGCTGACTCCTGCGGAGGGATGCTGCGTAAAATTTTAGGGATGTCCCTCCACAGCCTCGCCCATTGAGAGGGGGTGGCACCTGGGCCAGGAACAGACTGCCACTTCAACTGGTATAGATGAGGAACTGGCCGCTGCGCATGTTGCAATAACCGGTAGATACGCGAGATCAGCCCCTTATATGTGCCGAACGTTCGCGCTAGCTGCTCGAACGGCGTGTAGAATCTCGTGGCCGCCTGCGTCAGGGAGGAGCCCTGGATCCAGTGCCGAAGCTGGATGTATTGGAACTTGTCGTTCTCCGAGAGCCCAAATTCGTGCTGACATTGCGCAAAAGACTTAAAACTACCCCCCGTGAAGAGGTTCCCGATCGTCCTACAGCCAGTCTCCGTCCAATTGGCAAAGAAGGGTGGACGACACGCAGGGGCGAACTGCGGGTTGTGCGCAATTGGGGTGTGAGGGGATGGGAAGGAAGTGAGGCCCCTGCGGACCGCCACCTTGTCCCATATCTCCAGGACCGTTCTAGTGGGGACCGCCAGATAAGCACTACGATGTCGCGCCTCTCTAGGTAGCCAGGCATGGTCCCACAAAGGGCGGCAGGTGACTGCCCGATCCATGTGGAACCACACCTTTTCACTCTCCCACGCCCCCCCATTCCCAGACGTAACGAAGATGCGACGCCCAATAGTATTCAAGAAGGTTCGGGCACGCGAGGCCACCCCTGTCTCGGGGGAGCATCAAGATCGTGTTAGAGAAGCGCGGCTTCTTCCCACCCCATATAAACGCCACCAGGTCGCGTTGGAGCCCTTGAATCTGGTGTTCCGGGATCGGCGTCGGCAGCGTTTGGAAGAGATACAAGATCTTTGGGAGGATGGACATCTTCACCGTGTTGAGTCTACCAAGCCAAGATAGCGGCAGGGCTCTCCACGTACGCAGGTCCGTCTGAACCGAACACTTATACTCCTGCCAATTGGCCTGCGTCCAAGTAGCCAGGTCCGGGGTCAGGTTCAGGCCTAGGTAGCGCACCGACTGGGTCGCCCATTGATAGGGAACGCAGTTCCAGAGCGCCAAGAGGTCCCCGTCTGGGATCGTGATGTTGAGAGCCCAAGATTTCGCGTGATTGATTTTGAGCCCGGACGCCCGTTCAAACTCCTGAAGCAACAAGTGGACCGCCGGCAGGGAATGCAGCGGGTCCGATAGGGTGAGGAGCAGGTCATCTGCGAAGAGGGCGATCTTATGCTCCATCCCTCGAAGGGAGATACCACGGATATCGGGGGACCGGCGTATCATGATGGCCAGGGGCTCCACCACCAGGGCGAACAGTAGGGGGGGGACAGGGGGCAGCCCTGTAGGGTACCCCTACAGATAGAAAAGGCCGGCGTGAGCTGACCGTTTACTCGTACCCTAGCCACCGGCGAGAGATAGGGGGCCATGATGCGCGCCACCATCTTCGAGCCCAGTCCCACCCTCCGCAGAACCTCCCGAAGGAACCGCCAGTCTACCCGGTCAAACGCTTTCTCCGCGTCAAGCGAGAGCAGGCACGCCGGTATCCCCCAATGTTTGGCTTTCCAGACGATGTGCGCTATACGGCGCACATTGTCGGCCCCCTGGCGGTGTTGGATGAACCCCACCTGGTCCGGCTCGATGAGATTGGGCATGTGGACACTGAGCCGTTTAGCCAACAATTTAGTGTACAGCTTGAGGTCGGTGTTTAACAATGCAATAGGCCGATAGGAGGAACAGAGAGTGTGATCTTTCCCGGGTTTTGGGATAAGCGCGATTTCGGCCATTGCCATATCCGTCGACGGGCCCGTCGTCTCATCGAATGAGTTAAAGAGGCGAAGAAGATACGGTTGTAGTTGTGGCCAGAAGGCGCGATAGAAGGATACCGGCAACCCATCCGGACCTGGCGCTTTACCCAGCGGAAGATCACGCAAGGCGCCAGCCAGTTCTTCCGAGGTGATGGAAGCCTCGAGAAGGCCTGACTGATGCTCACCCAACGTTTCCCAGACACAGGCCCCCATGGTAGCGGCTATCAAATCCGGCGCTGGGGTGTCAGCGGTATATAGAGTCGCGTAAAAGTCGTGGAACATTTGGAGCTTGGCCGACTCCGTGGTGGCCCAGGATCCGTCCTCCCGCTGCAACTTCGCGATGTGGGCCTTGGCCGCCCGCGCACGCAGGCGTCGTGCCAGCACGGCTCCCACCTTGTCCCCGCCCACATAATAACGCTGCTTGAGCGCCAATAAGGCGCGTTCCGCTTTATTCGTTCTATGCGCTCGGTGCTGGCCTCTAAGGATAGCCAGGCGGCGTTTGTGTGCCATCAGCGGACGTTCATGATCCATTCTTTCTAGCAGCTTGACCTCCCTTTCGAGCTTGTGCTCGTATAGACGAGCCTCCCGTGCTCTCGCGGCTGCTATAGCGGTGAGAGTGCCCCGTATGGTAGCCTTGAAGGCATCCCACAGGAGGGGAAGGGGAGTCTCTGGCAGGTCATTATCCGCAAAGTAAGCTAGGATAGCGGCCTGGACTTCCTCCCCGTCTACTGGGTCCCGGAGTACGTGGTCAGGAAACCTCCACCGACTTGAACGCGGGGGGGCGGTGCAGCGCTCATGGAGACTCAGTTCCACGTGAGCGTGGTCAGAAATGGAGATGCTGGAGTGCGCCGCCGTTATGGTGTCTTTAAGCAGGGAGTGCAAGACCAGCAGCAGGTCTATACGAGAGTAAGAGCGATGCGCATGGGAGTAGTATGTGTAGTCTCGCAGGCCTGGGGAGTGATAGCGCCAAACATCCACTAAATTGAGGGCACTGAGGGAACTCTTCACTGCCGCAGACATGGCCCCCACCCCATGAAAGGCTCCCCCACAGCGATCCAGCTCTGCATCCCGCCACCGCGGCAGAGCGCCGACTACAGGAGTGACGGAGCCACCAAAGCGGCCGCCGGCCCAGTAAACCAGGAGCACACACAAAGGAAGCGCTGACATCCCGGAGAGGTGGCCTCCCCAAGAGTTCTCTTTTGTGGGGTGACGCCTGCGAGCCCATCAGCGACGATCCCCCCTCCAGGGATTTGATGTGCTGGATAATGTCCTGCTTATCTCGTGATGATCTGCTGCCCTCCGGGGAGGAAGGGTGCCGGGGACGGCGCACCGTAGACCACTGCGGCTTCTGGGGCGCTCTCCGAGCAGCCGGACGCCGCACCGGACTACCCGACGAGGAGTCCGGAATCTGGTGCAGCTGGGCCGCCTCACTATAGGAGCGTAGCACTCGGCGCTTCGATTCCCACTGGAAGATGAGGGCGAACGGATGGCCCCACTGATATCGGATATTGAGGTCTCGCAACTGGTCCGTGACGGGCCTGAAGTCTCTACGGCGACGAAGAGTCGTGGAAGCCAGGTCCTGGAACAGCTGAATAGGCGCGCCTTTATAAAGGATTTCAGGTTTGTCTCTGGCCGCTTTAAGTATCGCTTCCTTCTCTACGAAGAAGTGGACCCTCGTCAGGATGTCAGGGATGAGCCCAGGTCTCCCAGGCGGCCCCGAGACCCTGTGCGCTCTATCCAGGGCCGGCGGCGAAACATCATCGTCCCCGCGGATCTCCTGGAGCAGGTCTGCCACAAATGTCATGATATCCTCCCCTTCGGCCCCAATCGGAACACCTCTAATGCGAATGTTGTTCCGGCGCCCTCTATTTTCCAAATCCTCCTGCTTGATCTGGAGCTCGACATGCTGTTCCTCCAGGGTCGCCAGTCGCTGCCATAAGTGTTCCTGATCCTCCGTGCGGGCGTCCAGGGTCTTTTCCATGTCGTCGCCGCGGTCCCCCAGGTCACCCACCTCTTTCCGAAGGTCTTTGACGCAGGCCTGCACTTCTGTGCGAAGGGACCCAATCTCCGTCTTGAGCTCCTGCATAAACAGCGCCATGAAGGACTGGGTGACCGGCTCAGCGGAGGATCCCCCTCCCGATGGGGCAGCGCTCTTCTTTCCCCATAAGTCCACGACAGATGCGTCCTTGGTGGGCGCCGGGGGCTCCTTCCCGGCCTTTGTGCGAGTCATACTGCAAGCCTGTCCGTGCTAGACCCCCTCGAAGAGCAAGCCAGGCCCCCCCGGCTGGCAAACGCAGGGTCGCGCAGGGGATCAGGGGCTCCAACCCAGCAGCTGCGCGTCCACCGGGGCACCTCTGAGGATCCCGCTCCCCGCTCTCTCCGCAGGAGGGCTCCGTAGCGTGTCAGGGCGAATCCGCCTCGAGGCTCCCAAAGTCTGCGCTGGTGCCCCCGCTCCCCACCAAGTGCCCCACAGCGCCTCGTGCCCTCCGGCCCCCACACTCCTGGGCCCGCAGCTAGGGCAGGACAATCAACAGTCAAAGGGCCCGGCGACGGCCCCCGAAACCGACTCGCGGCACACGAGCTGGCAACTTCCTGTGGTTCCGTCGCCGGCACCTCTCGGGCTCCTGCCCAGGCCAAGCCAGTCGCGGGGCGCCACGTAGGCAGCAAAGGCAGCAGCCGGTCACCCCCCGGGTCCGCCGGCGAAGATCTCCAGCCAGCGCACGGAAGGCCCCCGGTGGCCTCAGGGGCAGCCCCGTGCCCCGCCGCAGTACACCCAGGCCAGAACCCCAGGACAGGGTCCTCCACCGGCCCACAGTCTGAGACAGCAGTTCCGAAGGCCTCCAGGCGCCGGCCGCTCCAAGGGTCCCCACACCACCAGGCTCCAGCCACTCACAAGGCCGAGTCGAAGGGCGGATCGGCACAGTGCTCCCCCAGCTCCGTTCCCAGCTCTCCACAGTGTCTCGCCCCAGTGCACCGGCCCCACTCACCGGGGTCTCCTCGAGGGCCGACCACGACCGCCCCCGCCTCAGGAAATGGCGGCCAAGTCTTCCTCTGCGGCTCACCTTCGCTCCGACTCAGCAGCGTCAGCCGGGATGTACAGAGTGCCTCTCGAGGAGCCGTCCCCGCTCCGGCTCCGCTGTCGCTGCGAACGCTGCAGGCCCGATCTCCACACCCCCGGCCGTCGGCTCCGATGGCAAGCGCCGCTAGCTGCCCGCCCGGGAGGAACGTAAGCCTGGTGACAAGATGGCGGCCTCAGCTCCGCCAACAGGGGTCTTGGGGGTTGACACCCCAGGCGGTCCAGCCCGATGTCCGCAGCTCCTCAGGGCAGCACCGCTGCATCACAGGGCCGCTCCGATGCAGTCCTCCCCGGCCTCCGGGCCTCCGGTCACTCCCCCGCTGCAACTGCTGGGCGCCAGGAGCTCCGGGTGCTTGGCGGGCAAGATGGCGGACAGTGCAGCAATCACTGCGCCCTCGCTCCCTCAGGATCCGGCGGTCTCTGATCACCTCTGAGCCCCGCACCGGGTGCCCCCCGCATTCAGCTCCACTCAGGTGGTGATCTGGGCCCGGGCCGTGCCGCAAAACCGCTGAAAGATGGCAAATGGCACAGCGGCGGCCCGGAGCAGAAGCGGCACACGTCTCCCTCCATGCCCGGCGAGACCACGCCCCCCCAGCACATATTTTATATTACAACTTTAGAGACTAGTTAGGTTACACAACACTGCCCTGTGCATATTACACTACAAGGCGCATATCGCATAGCACGCGCTAGTGCCTGTGCTATCTCGCGCTCTCCAATGAATCTGTAATTGCGCACAATGTATTGCATATTATATTTCACGCCCGGTTCATCTTATATTTTTTTTTTTTTGAAAATTCTTTTTATTGGCTTTTAAAAATATAAGCATACATACATCATGTTCCGTGGAAAGGAGTATGTTACATGAGTAGAAAAATAGACCAACATCAATATAGAAAGCACGAATATGTCTTGTTCCGTGTAGCATTGGTCTGTAGTGTAGCAGATCATTGCCTGTATAAAAAGAAAAAACTGGGGAGGAGAACCGAACAGGGGAGTGCCATGAAGTTCTAGGTGACGAGGCCTAGGCTATGTCCCGAGTCTGCCATTGCCCATTCGGCCGTGTAGTTGCCTCCCATCTAGGGGGGGGGGGGGGGGGACGAGTGTGTGCACAATCTAGGATGAGGAACCGTTGGGTGCAGCAGGTGAGCAGGAGGGGGAACCCATCTGGCCCGAAGGTGGTGCGGGGGAACGCTGGGGGGGGGGGGATCCCCGCCGTGGGGACCCGGACCACGTGAGGCGGTGCGGCGTCGGGGGTATGCATGTCGGCTACCGGGGCAACTGGGGTCTGAGATTGTCGGAATTGGTGTAGTAGGAGCGCCCATTCTAGAGAGATTGGGGTTTTACGGGTTCCTTTGGCCTCCTCCTCTCGTATTGCGTCCTCCTCAGCTGCAGCCATTTTAGAACCGCCCCTACCCAAGCTGCCTGTGGGGGACCAGTAGGGGACCGCCAGTGCATGGCTATACAGAGCTTGGCCAGTAAGTGGGCCAGGAAGACGGAGCGCATCTGCACCTTGTGTCGCTTTCTCCGCCCCAGGATACCCAGCGCGCATCCCTCCCAGGTAGTCAAGTGGGTCAGCCCAGTGAGGTCTCTGAGTGTCGAGTGGACAGATGTCCAATAGTTCTGAATGCCCGGACAGGTCCAGAACATGTGAAAGAAGGCAGCATCTCGCGCTTGACAGCGAGGGCATAGGAATGTAGTGTCGGGATAAAAGCGTTGAAGGCGCGCTGGCGTCAAGTAGGCCCTATGAAGAATGTGAAACTGTATATTCTTAAAGCGGGCATTCCTGGATACTTTTTGGGGGAATTCTATCGCCCTGTCCCATTCGCTGTCGTGAAATGGTCGTCCTGCCTCCTCCTCCCATAAAGCCCGGAGAGGCATCAGCAGTGGGGGTGTCAGGTCCCCGATTGATTTATACAACCATGTAATAAGGTGTCGACCCCGTCCCATTCGTAAGATTGTGTGGAGGACTGGGTGTGTGGGAGGCTCCCCCTGCGTGAGATCAGAATATGGTCGAAAGTGGCTGAAGAGTTGATGGTGAAGCAGGAACTGGCCTGGGGGCAAATCGTAATCCTCCATGAGCTGTCGGTATGGCCGGAGCTGTCCCTCGTCAAATAGCATTTCTGCTTCGACAATATCCCTCGCCGTCCATTCCCGAAGCATGGCGGGTGTAAAAAATCCGTCATTTCTGGGCCAGCTGACTAGCGACAATGATGGCGTGTATGGAGGGCAGCGCGGCGCCATGCAGTGGATACGTTGAACACATTTCCGGGCAATGTCCACCTGCAGGGGGTAGGTTCGCATGGGACGGGAACCCGGTATAAGCAGGTGACGTAACTCGGGCACGGGCACATATCCCGTGTCCGTGCACGTCTCAAGTAGGTATCGCTCTGCAGTCCAATATGAGAGCCATTGGAGCTGCGATGCCAGGAAGTAGGCTTCAAAGTTGAGCGCCCCGAGCCCCCCCCCCGCGTCGTGGGCAGTCGTAGCTTGGCCAGCGCAATTCTGTGCCGTCCCTTCCCCCATATTAGAGAGCTGAGGAGTGTATCTAAATCTTTGAAGAAGGAGCGGGGGGGGGGGGGGAAATAACTGGGAGATTGGTAAAGTAGTACAAGAGCCGCGGGAACAGTATCATTTTTGCCAGGGCTACCCGGCCAATCGGGGCCAACGGTAAACTCCACCAGAACCCAATGGAGGATCGTATCCCTGCTAGTGCTCTCCGATGGCTCCCCTCAAAAATGTCTATTGGGGAATGATAGAATCGGATCCCGAGGTATCGGGGACCCTCCGTCGCCCAATGCAGTTTCCGGCCACCAATCCAGACCTCCCGAGGGGGGGCGTCCGGGTGGAGGGGATAGATCATAGACTTGTCCCAGTTCACCCGCAGCCCCGAGGCCTCCGCGAGCTCCGCCAGGGCGGTCTCAAGTACGGTGAGATCCGTCGTCACATCCCATATATATATATATGAGAAGATCGTCCGCATACATGGATACACAGTGCGTGCCGTCCGCTAGTGGGATACCCCAGGCCTGCCCGTCCCTACGGAGCCGGATGGCGAAGGGTTCTACCGCGAGTGCGAACAATAGGGGCGAGAGGGGGCATCCCTGTCGCGTGCCCCTGTGTATCGCGAATTCCGGGGAGATATAGCGACCTAGGCGGACCCGGGACGTAAGATTGGTGTAGAGTAGGCGAGTATAGGCTCACGTCCGGTTCATCTTATATCACACTTTTTGGTGCATAGTTTATACCATACACTATATCTAGTTTTCATTTTCAATCGTGCTCTCAGGACTATGTTCTATATAACACTGTGTTCACCTACCCTTTTCACGGGCATTACATTTTGCGATAGGGGGTGGAGGGTCAGGGGGTGTTTCTGCCAAGTGAGCCCGGAGTCACAGTCACAAACGTCCTCTTCTTCCTGAATAAAGTGAGATTTTGCTGCATACTTGTTCATATTTTAAGTAGTTCGCACAGACACACGTTTTAAAAACAATAAAGTTCCTAATACCCGCCTTCTCTGAACAGTTAGCTTGCTGCCCCATCCCCCTCCTCCCTATCCTCTGTTGTGTGAATCCATGGACTAGCCTCCTGCCATGCATGGTCTGATGTGCTGCCACTGCCCTCAATTTAGTATGATGTACCAGTCCACTCCTCCTGCCCTCCATTGCCCAATTCTATGCCCCATCATTGACCTCCTGCTTAAACTCTGTGCTTAGCTTGCTGCCCCTATTCTCCTTCCCCCTGCCCTCCGATGTCTTTGTGCATGCCCCTGCTCCATCCTTTTTGCCCACCATGTTCCATGGACCTGCCACTCCTATCTACTCTGAGTGTTCTGTTGAGCTGCCACTCCCCTCCCACCTGCCTAGCATTGTCAGATGACTGTAACCTGTCCCTGCCACCTCCACCCTGCCTGTCCACATGCCATGCCCCCATCCTCTTCCTCCTGTCCTACACGGTCCATTGTACTGCCACACCCTTCTGCCCTCCCTGGTCTGTTGTGCTGCAACTGCTCCTCCTGCCTGCCCCGTGCGGTCTGTTGTGAGGCCTCTTCCCCTGAACTTTGTCTGTGCACAGGTCCTGACCCTCCCTTCTATCCTCCATCGTCCTTTCTGCATGCCCCTGCACCCTCCTTCTTGCCCATCATAGCAATTGTGCTGCCACTAACCCTCCCACTTGCCATGCATGGTCTTCTGTGCTGCCATGGCCCCTCCCACCTTCCATGTGTGGTCAGTTAGCTGCCCCTGACCCCCTCCCACCTTCCCTCCATGGTCTGTGTGTATGCCATCACAGTCTCACTGTTGCTCTTCATGGTGTGTCTTGCTTCTAGTGCCCATCCTGCCGGACCTCCATGGCTATCTTGGTGCTCCTGCCCTGCCCCCTTACCCCCAGCCCTCTGTTTCCATGTGCAGACCCCTATTCCCTCCCTCCTGGCTTGTCTGTTCCATTGTAATGCCCCTGATCCGTCCCTCCTGCCCTTTATGGTCTGTTATGCTGCAGCTTTCTCTCCTGCCTGTCCATTATGGTCAGCTAGCTACCATTGCCTCTTGCCCCTCTGTTCTCTGTTGTCCATGTGCATGGTCCTGTCCCCTCCCTCTTGCTTTCTATGGATTGTTGTGCTGCACTCCCGTCCCGCATGCCCTGTGTGGTGTATTGTGCTGCTGCAAACCTTGATGCCTGCCCTGCAGGGTCAGTTTGGTGCACCTCTCCATGTCCCTCCTGTCCTCTGTTATCCAAGTCCATGTCCCTACCCCATTTCCTTCCATGATCCAATGTACCATACTTGCGACCATTTTGAACTTGGTAAGAGGGAGATTTTGAAAAAAAATTGGGGTATTGATTTTCCCCTTTGAGTTACATTGAAAAAGAGGATATTGTAGACAGGAGACAGATCAAATAAAGCCCATTTGAGCTTAAAAACATTGGACGTTTCCTGGCTGAATCGGGTCTGTTGGCATGTATGGTTGTACTACCATTGCCTCTTCCTTCTGCCCACAATGGTCTATTACATTGCCACAGCCTCTTTTGCAAGTCCTGTATTGTTGGTTTGTTGCCCCTGCCCCCCTTTCCACTGCCCTCCATAGTCTGTTGTGCTGCCACGGCCCTTCCTGCCTGCTCAGTGTGGTTAAATTGTTGCCTTTGCACCCTCCTACCTGCCTTCAATTTTCAGAGTCCGTGCCCCTGGCCTCTGCCTCTCAACAGTATCCTAATGGACAACTAGATTGCTAACATTCTATATTTATTACAAAAGTGTGGAACGGCGGACGTCCTCTTGATGTAATCAAAACTGTAATACCTAGAGCATTTCCTTTAGAAATTACATATATGAGAGGGTCTTATTGGCATCAAAATTATGGTTAGTGCTCTAAAAGACTAAAATAAGGATATATTTTCTGAGTTTTCAAATAGCGACAAAGCACTTTTAAATTATTTGTTATCTTTATGTTTCTTTATCCAGTTGACCACTTGATTAAATGTTGCACTTAGGGGAGAGGATGTGGTGTTACTTCCAGAGCTGCAGACTTTGCAACTGGGGAACCAGCTTGGAGTTTCTGCTTCAGCTCCACATTCTGTGATTCTGGTCAAATCACTTAGTCTCCCCATGTCTACAACCAAAATGAATTTGTTCTTGTGTGATGTAACCAATGCTCATGTAAAGCACTCCAATACCTGACAAGTCTGCACTATATAACACTACAAAAACACAAAATAATAAGTGTTTTGCACACTTCTGTCATTGGGCTATATTTGGGCTACATCTGGGTGATTTTGGGCTACATTTGGGCTCTTTTGTCTCCGGTGGCCATCTTGGGAGATTTATTTGTTATGAAGTTTCCTAATTTCCTCATGTACTGCAGTCTCCTCAGTAGGAAATGATTTCAGTTTTTTACTTTGATTCCATCATGAAGGTATTCAGATATGTCACACATTTGCCATAAATTCTGAATGTTAGCACTCTAGTTGCTCATTAGATCACTGTAGTAAAACTACTGTTCACCATGGAAGTCTGCTCCTGGTATTAAAAGTGCATGTTTCAGTCTGCATATCAGAATTTATTTATGAAATAGCAGAGGATTTGAGAAGTCACTCAAAATGTGCCCTCATTTTCTTTCTTCAGCATTAATCATAATTTCTATGGCAAAATGAACCCCCTCATTGTGTTCCTTTTTAAATTAAATGTTTTAAGTGTTACCAGTTTATTCCAATCAAGATGGCTTCAGGTGTGCCATACTTTTGTCATAATGAAGACAGTAAGCGCTCTAGTTGTTCTTAAGAACACTCTGGGACATTCTGTCATTGGGCTATACTTGGGCTACATCTGGGTGATATTTGGGCTATATTTGTGCTCTTTTGTCTCTGGTGGCCATCTTGGGAGATTTATTTGTTATGAAGTTTCCTAATTTCCTCATTTACTGTAGTCTCCTCAGTGGGAATACTTTCAGTTATTTATTTTGGTTCCATCAAGAAGGCATTCAGATGTGTCACACATTTGCCATAATTTCAGAATGTTAGCACTCTTTTTGCTCATTAGATCACTGTAGTAAAGCTACTGCTCACCAGGGAAGTCTGCTGCTGGTATTCAAAGTGCATGTTTCAGTCTGCATGTCAGAATTTTTTTTATGACATAGCAGAGGATTTGAGAAGTCACTCAAAATGTGCCCTAACTTTTCTTTCTGCAGCACTAATCATACTTTTTACGGAAAAATGAACCCCCTCATTTTGTTCCTTTTTAAATTAAATGTTTTAAGAGTGACCACTTTAATCCAAGCAAGATGGCTTCAGGTGTGCCATACGTTTATCATAAGTAGGACTGTTAGCGCTCCCAGAGTGTTCTTTGGAACACTCTGGGAAGCTGCAGTAGAACACAAAGGAATCAACTGACAGTCTCTGCCTTTGTTGGATGTCATTGTTTTACTGAGAATGTCAGACTTCCTTCTCACATGACTGAGAAAGATAATGTGAATTTACAGAAAATAAGTTCTCAGTTTAGCTTATAGATCACCTTCCAAACTTCTGTGGGAAAAGCATGAGAAAATATTTTTCTCTCAATCATGATATCCCAGCAGAAGGCTTTTTCACATGGTGAAATCACCTTAGAACATACCACAGTTCCTAAAATGAATATGGTACCATCAACAAATGATTTATAATGTAACTAAAGTCTTAAAACCTTCTATTAACTGCAATGCTTTTTAATGAGGTGCTATCATGTATATTGGTCCCAAGATGGCTGCCAACACTTCTTGGATGAAGTGCGGACAGCCAATCAGATCTCAGGATGAGATGTGTGGTTAGGCTCCGCCCACATATGTATATGATTTTACTTTTGATTTTCTCAGGAACTACTAAACAGATTGACACCAGACCTGCAAAAGGCACTTCCCTGACCTGAGGACTACCTCTCTGCCAAATTTCAAGTAATTCTGTTCAGCCGTTCGGGCTGTACCTTGGACTAAAGGTCCCTATGGAAAATTGCATGGGGAAAACGCGTTTTGGGACCCCCCTTTTTTCTCAGCCCCCGCTTGACGAATGCCCCCCGAGACTTTTAGGGTAGGAGCGGAGCGCCCCACCTATTTTGAAAATTTCGCGAGGATTCGTCAACCGGCGCCAAAGTTAATCCAAATAGAATGTTGCGGATTTCCTATGGAAACACGGTCCTAACTATAACTATCTACTGGCGACCGCCAGTAGATTATATATATATATATAAAATTTAAATGGGCAACATGTAATATGGTACTAAGTTGCCAGCTCATGGTCATGGTTCTGGTAACATTTACAAACTACTCAGCTTTCGGTCTCAAGGCTTGAGAGGTCACCAAAACTCCTTGATGGCAATCATGGACTAGGTTATAGATATATTGCCAATTTATGTGCTTGCAAATATCGTTTTCTCAAGCAGGACTAGCTATTGAAGCTGTTTGGCTGTATGAATTTAAAATAAGAGAATATGTTATTAGTGCACAATAAAAAAAAAAAGAAAAAAAAAAAAACACCCTTTGTGTTTAAAAAAATAAACACATTCCGTCTGTAAAATGGATAGATTTTTTAAGCTGTTCTCTTCAAGGTACTGCTAGGAACAGGCAGTGTTTGAAATTAGAATATATAGGTTTTGTTTCTTTCATGACTAGATTGTTGCTAAAGCATAGGTTATGAGCAGTGGATTATCATATTTTGTGGCTGCAGTACTTCCACCATAATTCTGGTTCTACCAGACGTTCCACATTATTGTCAGAGTTCAACAAAAAGGTTTATACCTCAAATGAGTCAAAATAATACTGCTAGAGAATATTTCCCATATTTCACAGGTCCATGGGTAGGATGAGTTTTTCTATCACTGCACTGTGTGCAACGAAAGCAACCAAACATGTACTGTCTGCATTTATATATACACATTACAAAGTGGCACTTGCCATTGTGTAGTTATGGTTTAACCACACGTTCCATTCAAAACGCATTTTATACTTTATTATAACTTCTGACCCAAGGGTGGATCTGCATGGACTTTGGCAGAGAGAAGACCAAGACAGAAAAAAATGGGTGCAGTGCCTGTGGCCAACGGCTGCTTCATAGGGCCACAAGCAGTTAGGGTTGGCCGCCGGGCCTGAAGAGCTGCATCTGAAAAAATAATCTGCGTGGTCTGCCATATGCAAAACAATTTGCAAAATGTCACTTGAAAAAAAAAGTTATCAAGCAAGAGTTTACACTGCAGGCAACATGAGTTATGATGTGCGTAGTGCATGATGCATACCATAACTCACAAATTTCAGTGCTTTTGCTTGAGCTAGAACCAGGACTCACAATTAACAGTTTTTTATTCATTAACATATTATAAATACCCACAAGTAGATATCGGATCTCAATTTGGAAGAACATGGTTTGCATTCTAGCTTACTTGCAGGTGAAAAAAGTCATATGATCCTTGCAACACGAGAACTACTACTGAAATTGGATTCAAATGTCCAAATCTGCCCAAATTAGTTCAAAATTTTAGACAAATACTTGGCTTTCAATTGAAATTAAAACTGAGCCAAGTGATACACTGCAGTTGTTGATGCCAGTATAGAACCAGAAAATGCTTTGCTTCTTACCCAGAACATATAAATGCCAACAAGGGTCAGTATACGTAGAGAGTTTAAATGCAGTGCACAATTTATATGTAAGAAAAACATAAAAAGAGTAAGTAGTGTCACACTTCGCTTAGTTACCATTTCAGCTACTGTTGAATGATACTTAAACATTTAGCAAATGGATTGAACGTTTGGAAACTTTAAGGATAGAAGGACTGGATAAAAGATGATTTACTATATAAATGAGAGTGATCTCAGAATAATGGTTTAGCTAAAGTGGAAAAGGTGTGTTCTCCTCATACTGCCCATGGTGGTAAACACTTTCAGAAGTGAAGCACAACGGTCTAAAATCAAACACACTGCAGGATGAAAAATACACCTTTACTTGCCTCTCTCAAAACTGCAACCAAGGGGGTCATGACATCCTTAGATACCATGTCATCACAAACTTCAAATCCACCGCAGGCACTTAAGTTTCTAACAGTAGGAAAAACAAGGGTGCATCACCGGTAAATACACTGCACACATTTGACACTTCAAAAGCAGTACAGCTCAAAACATTTAAAAAATATACTTTGTGGTATTTGTACCCATCTCATCCACAAATAGATTTCTTTTTACCTAAAGTGCAAAAGTAGGGACTTACCGATTTTAGCACATGCTATTCATGCATCATACAAGCGGACATCTTCATTACAGTTTTATTTAATCCATAATTCGGGGCTGCTTAGTCAAATCAATGGTAAATGCTTGAAAACTGACATCAAAGAAGTTGTTTAAACACTAGAATTGCACATTTCTAATCCCTACAAAAATCTACACATTTAAAAAATATCACTGGAGATGACCAGGAAATGGCCAAGGCTGGATGTAAAGAAAATACCTACATAGGGAAAATAGGAAATATCAGCTGTAGATCATAACCAAACATTTGTATATGGGGCATGTACCTGTGTGAGTGCAAGGTTGACTTCTATCAAGAGTTTGAGACCTTGGGAACAGCAGATTGCCTCAAAATCTTATGCTGAATTCATAGATGTGCTTGGATGAACTGAGACCAGCTTTTTTCTGATCTAAAACCACTGATCTTACAGGTGCCCCTTTAACGTCACGAACAGTGGTCTGGCCACCATCATCATCGAGAAACTTAGTACAGAGGTTCTTAATATACAAATACATTTTTAAGTAGGTTTTCTAGATTTTTTATGAAATATCCCTTGTGAAGTACCACATTGAAGTGTTTCTTATAACGAAGGTTTGAAGCATTTATCCTGCAGAAGGTGGAGAAGATCTTATACCATTGAAACTGTGTCAATTGAAAAAAAAAAAAAAAAAAAAAAAAAAAAAAAGAGAACTGCAAACAGACATTTATGCATATCTGGTATTGGTAGACATTAGGAAAGGTGAGTAAAAAGATTGGGAGAGGTTGGTAAAAATGGAGGATCTACTTATTACCTTACAGAAATATTCCAGTGCGGAATGAGGCACAGAGAAAAGGCATTAATTTGGTCCCTAGTTAGTTCCTTTGGATAAAACCAAATCAACAACTCTTTCAAGAGTACAATAAACATACATTTATTCACCACACTTTTCTAGTCTAGATTAAAATAAGAAAAGACATACATGGTTTGGAAGTAGTCAAAGATCGCTAATAGAGGCTTCCAACCGCTACTTAACACCAATGCAACTGGAGTCAGGCCTGCAGGCAGACCTAGCTGTGGTAAATGAGAGACCTGCACCCATTTGAAAAGTGACAAGCAGGTACATGTCACTTTTGAATAAAGCAAAAAGCAGCAAAACGACTTCAGAACAGCATACGTACTTTGTATTCGTGTACCAATAAGAAACAATATACAGCTCTTGCTAGTGACCTGAGACAAATCAGACTACTGAGGCATGGATGAAATGATAGTAAAAATTATGAAACATACACTTGGTTTCCAAATTCAAAAATCTGTAGTAACGAGCAGAACATTCAGTTTGCTGTCATTCTAGGGTTTTTCATAGAATCGTGGGTCTTTTGCGGGGTACATCACAAGAAATATAAAAACAAACTCCAATAAATTACCAGATAATACTTCATTGCACACTTACCGAAGCGCCCCGGCTGCATTCTCACGAACAGCTAAACTTTTGTCTAGGAGCATTGGGCCTAAACAGCGGACTGCATTCTTCTGCAGAAAGGAAGGGATGATCTGTTTCTGTTGCACAAGCCTAGAAATACTGGCACAGGCATATTCACGCACCTCAGGGCAATGGCTCTGCAACTGGGAAAATAAAATAGAAAATATTGTTTAAGCAGCCTCGCTGCTAATCTCAATGAATAAAACATTAGGCCAAATATAAAAATGTCTGGTCAAACAAAAACATGCAATTCTAAGTAAATATATAGGTAAGAGGCATGTGGGACACTTTTCTCAATTCAAAGGGAGATGGTGGAAGTCCTTAAGATTGGTAGAGTTGTAAGTATTCATTGGGACATTTAAAAGTGCCAAAGCCTTCCCTTGAAAGTGTGGACTAACACCGACATTGCATTGTGTAACCCAGTGGGGGGATTAGTGACCTTCCACGCTGCAACTGTCATGTGTCAAAAGTGGCTTAATATGTCAGTGTAACACTAGTACCTTTTGTCTGCCCATTGTCATGGCACATCTAAGTTACTTTGTTATGCTAAGTACCTGCAATTAAAGTAGGTTTCAAATCTGAGTGTAAGTGAGGTCTCTACCATACTCTCATGGATATTTACTTGGTCATCTTGTATGAAATAATGTCCACATGATGGGAAGGGATATACAGAATAGGACCCTGGTGGTGCTGATGCTACGTGGTCGAGGCATTGTTACAGGGTTTAGATGTGTAGGACATACGTGGTGCGCGCTTTAGAGGGCGATATGGGTGAGGCTAGGTGGCGGTGGGTCGCAGGCTCGCATAGTCTGTGTTAGCGCATATATTTGTGCAAATTGTAAGTTGTTATGCAAGTCACAGGTGGGTTAGAGGGTATGTGGTGTATATTCTGTGTAGGTGGTAATGTAGTAAATATGTGAAAGTGCACATTATACTGTAGGTTGTAAGTCATTGTAAAGATAATGGTGTAGATGGTTTTATGGTGATGCAGGTGGGATAAAAGGTGGGTAGGAGTTTATGTAGCTTTATGGAAGTAGTGCATGCAGATAATAACATGTGGGTATGGTGCATAGATAAGATGTCAACGGGTATAGATAGTAGTTTAGAGGTATCAGCATTAAGGCTATGATGCAGGTTTAAGGTAGTGAGCATATAAGGTGTATATTGTGTTGCGAGCTGTGCATTCTGGTGTCAAAGTAATTCTAATTGTATTTATATAGCGCCTACTACCCCTGACAACACGTTGAATGGCTTTTCGGCGAGTAGAACGCTACTCCAGAACCCAAACAGGATTAGTGGTGAATTAGTACAGGGAATTATGAAATTAATGTGAGCGGTGGACATGAGAGTGTTTGTTGGAATAAAAAGGACAATGGGGGGGGGGGGGGTAGAAGAGGGAGGGGTTTGTATTTATATAGCGCTCGGTACCCCTGATGAGGCATCAAAGTGCTTTTCAAGGAGTAGCACGCTACTCCGAAACCCAGACAGGATTAGTGGTAAAGTAGTACAGGGAATTATGAAATTAATTTGTGCAGTGGCCGTAGAGTGTCAGTTGGAATGAAAAGGAAAGTGGCGGGACAGAAGAGGGAAGGGTTCAGAAAGTGTTTATTTGGAGATCATAGGAGCAGGTTTGGGATGAGTAGAGGGGGTAATGTTTATTTGTGATGTAAAGCGCTCCGACACCCAGCATTGGGATGAGTAGTGCTATAAAAGAAATAATGGTAATGTGGTGTAGGTGGCGAGTCAAGATGCAAGTTGTAGTGCTATGGGTTATGTGGGATCACAGTGGTTGCTTAGGGTTAAATGATGATAAATTGTGCAGGTAATGCGGTATAAAGTGTTGGCGTAGGTAAAAAGGTCTGATGGGGGGCGCAAGAAATGGTGCACAATGCAAGCAGTGGCCTATTTAAACTTGCTGGCTCACTCCGCAATTTCCTACACAATGAACAATCAGATAGGATTTCCTACACTCTCTAGCTCTTAAAAATCAGGGACAGATGAAGATTGATTTCTCCATCTTTTAAACCGAATAGGATATTTAGCGCACATGCAAGAAAATAAATCAACATTCCTCTGAAGACTTGTCCTATAGAAAATCATGTATTCTTACTTTCATACTGTATCTTGCATTATACTAACTTTGGGACAGTTAATATATTGATACGAAAGTTCTACTTATGACAATAGTCTTCACACAGAGGAAGCAGGGGTTCCACAGATCTTATCGACCTTTAAACTTCTGGAAATACTAGTCTACTTTACGCATTGTAGGTTTACTCCGTTGAACAATCCACTTTTAATCTATCTTTCTTTTGAATGGAACCGTGGAGCCTTTTCTGCAACTCTTGGGGGTAGTTCTGACAACTAAAGAAGCCCTTGACAACTCTACAGATTAAAAGCCATCATAATCCTGAGTTAATGAGCGACAGGGTTTTGTACAGATTACTGGTTAGCTTTCTTATTGGTCTTTTGCTTATGGATTTTACCTTTGTGTCCTATTAGGTAGATTCTATTAAACGTTTAGGATGTGTGCACTTTAAAGTTTATCTTTTCCTTGGTAGCGGTCTCTTTACTTGATGTATAACCTTTTTAGCAGTAAATTAGAGCCTGCAAGGAGTGAAGCAAGTATCTACATGCACAAATGTTACGGAATCTCAGTGGGTGAATTCATGACATTGCAGAACGGTTTCTTAAATATATTGAGAACCTCTTCCCCTCGACAGGGGAACTTATTTAAAGAGAGCTACGGGTAAGTACTCATAAAATGAGTGCTCTCCAATTCACTGCTCGTGATCTCACACAATGTTTGAAACATTGCTGAGTAGCGACCCAATATCAAAAATAATCAGCCGGTTATGGACTTCTACCCTGCCTTAAATACTCCTACTCCATGAAGTGCTTGCACATGGTCTTCAGCCACACCCAAAGTATTGTGGATGCAGGGCATAGTCATCAGCCAGGTCTGCCACCTGATTCAACCTTTAAAGACATGGCTAGGCCTAGCTGTGGCCATCAGTACCCCAGGGAACTCTATCACACATCTATGATCATGAGCAGAGCATGGCAGGAGGAGACTAATATGGTTGTGTTGCTTAACATACCTTAGGTTTCTGTGGCCTTTAGATTTTGTATCAGAATCAGGTTTCTTTAATTGAAGATTTGTAGCAAATCTTTTTGGGTATTTTTTTTAACTTTGTCTTCCGAGTACTGATCAACAACTCCCCTTCAACAAGGTATTTCAGTGATTTTTTGGGCTTAAAGATATGCTTAGCATCTTGTGAAACCGAAGAACTGTTATGAGGCTGTGACTGCATGATAGGTTCTTTGGCAACAGCCTGCATGAAACATCCTGTCCAAAGTAACTCATGAGCAAGGCCTTTGGCTTTGTGCAATGGGCTCAGAGCAAAGGGCTTTGTCTTCTGCCTGCCGTGTACCCGGCTCCCATGTCCACAGAACTAAAGGCACTTGGAGTTAAGCAGCACCCTGCAACTAACTCCTTACATAGACAACTAGCTGTGCATTGTCTTTTGCCATACACAGTAGAGTTTTGGTGCATGACCTCATCAAGCCCCTTTGGGACAATCAGTGAAGTGTGAATGAAGAGACAAGGTCATATCGTGCACCCAAAACCCACTCACCTAACCAGCTGCTCAAAGCATTTTGTCTTGCATAACACACTAAACTCAAGACGTTGCCAACGGCCATGCCCTGCACCCTAACCCCATGACCACAAGATCATATTGCAGTAGAACTGTGTGCCTTTTCTGAATCTGTGGATCAATGTGATATGTGCTGATCGAAAACAGCCACAAGGATCCAAGAATCCACTGCACTGGACGGATCTATAGGAAAAGTACCACCTTTCTCATCGGCAGATTCCCCAATCAGTTTTGTTTTTCTTGAGGCAGGATCACATTTTTTTGACTTCAATCCCACCCCATCCTTCCATTTATCAAAAAATTATCCCATAGCCCCAATATACCTACAAGCACACTTTTAGTGCATCAATGGATTTGCAGATAAACCTGCAGGTCCACTAACACACAAAACAGCAGACGTGGTTTTGCTTGGTCCCTCACATGAATTGAGAAATACATTGGCAAAAACTGCTCCATCGTCTAGTGTACTCTGCTTTGCTAAAAAAACAGTGCTAATAAGAATCTAACTGCTGACATTGTCTCTTGGTTGTTTAGATGCATGGGAAAACCTTCAAGTTTGCATTGATACTATCTTGCCTTATGATAACATTAATTCTCATAAGGCCTGAACACTATATCAAAAAAGTCAGTGGTTAACCTGTTTTCATTACCTATCATAACAGTTTCTATAGGTGGAAGGTTGTGTTGAAAACTTTCCTTCACTTCTTTCCAGTTGGGCTTGTGATCAGTGATAAAGATGCAACGTCTATTTCCCAGAGTAAGGTTCAGGGAGCCCAGTAGATATCTTCTTGGCTATTGTAGGATCTGCTTTCATGGTCACCCCCACTTTTTGCTGGTGTCATTATGTTTTTCCAACTAGTCTGACTGGGATCCTGCTAACCTGAACCCCAGTCTGTGCTTCGTCCCTAAAATGGACATGAGTACTTCGATACACTCCAGATTGGCTACTGGTGTGACCTTATCACTCCCTAGTAGATGGTACTAAGGTACCCAGTGCATAGTTACACCAGGGGTCTCCCATGGGTTGCAGCATGCCTTATGCCACCCATGGGAGACCACTCAAATTGCGACTCCAGGACTGCCATTGCAGCCTGTGTAAGCGGGTGCTAACACCACTTACGACAGATATAGGATTCCCTAAATCGGAGGTCACTACACTTAAAACCTATAAGTAGGGCTCCCAGTTTTATGGTATTTTTTTTTTTTTGACAGATCCGTCTTTATTAATCCGTATTTATTTTTTGTGTTAATTTTATCTGTATTCATCCATATTTATTTTGGGTTTTGTGGAAAAATTATGCTGAAATTAGTACATTTCCACATTTATTTATCTGATAAATATGCACTCATGCTTGAATCTCTGCCAAATTTCAATGCTGTGAACACCCGCAGAACATAAATTAATTCACCTCGCAGTCAAGGCAGACATATTTAGAATTACTCAAAAAGCAACCAAACTTCGGTTTTTATCCACATTTAAAAATAAATACAGACAAGAAAATAAATGTTTTCTGTCTGTATTTATCTGTAAAAATCAGTAAAAACGGAAAACAGGGAGCCTTACCTATAAGTCACCCCTAAAGCAGGGGTTTCAATCCTAAAGGCGGGGTGCTGGGTTCTAAGTGTGAGAGTCCCCCTGCATGAGCAGGGTGCCCCTACAACATTCAGAGTCCATTCTCCCATTTTGTAAGTGCATCAGCCATTAAGGCATATAGAGTGGCCATGATTCATTACGCGATGACCAACTCTAAACTGGCTGTAACGAACCCATTCATGTTTGGTATCAAACATGTTGGAATCATACCCTCACACCGTAAACTATGTGGGAGGTATGATACTATGCACTGTAAAGCTCCTTCGGGGGGGGGGGGGGGGGGGCAGTGTCCCCGGTACCAGTCTTTCAGAACCAGACAGCAAGCTAGGGCTGCTGCCAACCAGAGACACAATTTTGTCCTCCTACTGCCAAGCCAAGCTCGAGCAGGGGGAGGCAGAACAGGTATCCTGTCACAGGGAGGTGTGACCACCTCCCAGACAGGGTATTGGGGCAGGTGGAGGAGCTTGCCAGCACCACCGAGACTGCTTGAAGGGCACATTTGGTGCCCTCCTTGCATACTCCAGTTCAGTTCAGTTGGCTCCAGCTCTGGCACGAAACTGAACAAAGGACATGGGAGTTCCTCCCCGCCCTCCAGCCTCTCCTCTGGGAGGGACCCTTGAATTGTCCCAACCCTTTCCTTAGGGTACTTAAGGGCTTACCTGATGGTGTTTCCCTAGATTCGTCATGGGACACAATTCAGTTCCAACTCCACTTCATCTTCAACAGTCTGGACTTCACCTTGGCAACCAAGACTGCAACAGGGAAGACTCCTGCTGCACCTGGTCTCGTCGTCCTGCAAGTCTGCTGCAACGTCTGCTCATGCGCCATATAGGTTTTTCACAGGACCTCTGGACATCCAAGACACCCAAAGGAATCTCCCTTGGAGCAAAGGAGTCTCTCCCCCGCATCCTCAGGCACCGCAATGCAGCTGACTGGTCTGCTGATCCTGGGCTCCCACGGACTCCGAAAGTCTTAGAAACCCCAGGTTCTGCAAACCTCGAGGCCTGCACTTTTTTTTCATACCACGTTTTAGGCCAGTATCTCTCGTCAAAACCGCTGGAACAGAGCCCCTGTGCACAGTGTTGACTTGTCATTGCCAAGGCTTGTTGACTCTCTCCTCCAGAGATCTTTGGGCTCCAAGAAGCCCCAACCTCAAGCAACTCCTGCAGCCAAGTTATTCGTCCTTACCGTATCCTTCGCACCGTGTGTTTTCATCATTCGTGAGCTGCTCGAGGTCCTCCTGAGACTCCTGTGCCTCTGGACAGTGGGTCCTCTCGAGGCTCTTCTTTGGTTCCAGTGGGCTCCCTTGCTTGCTCGGGGCCTGCTCTGACTTACCTAACATGGTGAGTCACTTGGACCCTGCTGGTCTAGACACTACACCTTCGATTTATACGCCTGTTACCAAGGCTTGTTGGTGCCCCTGCCGGACACAGACCCCCTGGCTCTCGACATCCGACAGCTCATGAACGGCTCCTGGTCTTCCACAGCGTCGCCTGCTCCACACTGCTGCAACTTCCATCAACCATCCTGAATCTATCGACATCGGTGGGCATTAGTCGTCCGTGCCTCCTGGTCACTCCTGAGTGGCATAGACTCTGTCCCCTCTGCTAGTAGGGTCTTCTTATCTTGAATCCACCTTTGGGTTTCTCCGGACTCAATCTTCTTCGCCAGGGGCACTTTAACTGAAGTCCTCCATGGAGGTCTACGGCAGTTTCCGACGTCACTCTGCACCTATTCACTCTGCTTTCCTGGTGTAGGTATCCTGGTTCCTGGGGTGTCCACGGCTGAGGTGACTCTCCAACCTTCAATCTTCCCTGGGGTTTCTTCAGGGTCCTTCTTTGAAACTGCAACCGCGACACCAATTGACTTGTGTTGATCACGCAGTCCTGTTCACACTCCCTCCGTGGGGTTTCTCAAGTGGTTCCTTGGGTCCCCAACACATCTACGTCTTCTGGTCTAGTCTGACTTGCATACCCCTATTTTAGTATATGGTTTGGAATCTACACCCCCCCCCCCCCCCGAGACCACTGTGTATTTGTGCCTCTAACCATTCGATTTCCGATTTCCTAAGTATTTGTGTGTATCTCCGGGTAGGAGATATTGCAATTTGTTACAGAGTGTTTGTAATAAAATACATATTTTTATAACTTCACCGGGTGATTCTTTTTTACTTAAACTTATGGTATAGGTTAAGTACTGGTAAAACAAGCTGCTTTACACTCCTTCTGGACTAAACCTGACGGCTGCTCTCCACAGCTACCACTTAGAGAGCTTTCTATGGTGGTCTAAGACCACTAAAATCAGCATACGGATTGTCTGGATTAGTGCAAGGTGCTTCACATGAATAAGTGTGTACCATATACTAAGCCAGCCTCTCTCCGCTATTATTTGTGTTAGTACTGAGAAGATATCAAAGCTTAGCCAGGTCTGAGACCCAGATGCCTAGAAAGAATTTATGTGCTTTGATGATTAAGCTACGATAGTCTGAAAATCACATACGGAAGTTATGGTATCTTCTTAAACCACATCGCGGAGATATTGGCATTAAATGTGAGGTTTTATCCGGTTGTAGTATTCAGTATATCCTCCAAGTAAATTTTCACATTTTAGAGGCCACTGTACAGTATAGCAGAGCAGAGTATAGCAGAGCAAATGTAAAATTTGATACTTGTATAGCGCACTACTCACCCGCAAGGGTCTCAAGGGGCTTGTACGAATACCGCTGTGGAACCCATCCTGGCTTTCCCTGTGAGGCGTCCACTCCTGGGCACCCCCAAGGTGGAGGCCAGGCATCCTTAGCGTTGTGGGGGCCGTTGTGGAGATTAAGCAAGCTATTGCCCAGAGTTGCAGAGTGGGACTCCATGATTGGAATAGGCACCGAGGCGAGAATTATCAGGTCCGTGGAATTTTGAGCCCAAGACCCACCGAGGCGGGGAATTGAACCCTGGTCCCGGGCTAGACCTCTGCATCAGGGTCTGCCGCTCTAATCATTGAGCCACACTTCTCCACAGTAGAGTAGAGCGGTGTGGAGTGGCATAGAATAATGTGGCATACATAGAAGTGGTGTAGAATGGCGAGAAGCATGATGGAGTGGCATACATTGACAGAGTAAAGTGATGTGGAGTGGCATACAAAAGGGTGAATCAGAACAGAGTGGTGGGCGGTGGGGAGAGAAGTGGACTAGGGTGGGGTATAATGGAGTGGCATGGATAAGACTATCATGGACTAGAGCGCTGTGGACTTGACCGGCACCACAGAGCGGCAGCGCATGGAGCGGCACGGAGCGGCGCAAAACGGCCCCGAATGGAGCAGCCGGCAACGAGTGGCCTCGCGTGGAGCGGCTGCAAGCGGCCCCGAGAATTTGCAGCCAGACGCGAGTGGTGTGGCACAGAGCGGCACACGGAGCAGAGCGACACAGAGGCCACGAGTGGAGTTGCATGGCACAGATTAGAGTGGCTCAGAGCGGCACAGCATAAGAGGATGGCACAGAGCAGCGCGGAACAGAGCAGCAATGAGTGGCCGCGAGTGGAGCGCGGCACGGAGTAGAGGGGGCACGGAGCAGCCGCGAGTGTAGGGGTACGGCACACGATAGAACGGCACGGAGGGGCATGGCACAGAGTAGAGCGGCACAGAGTAGAGCGGCCGCGAGTGGAGCGGCACGGAGCAGCAGCAAGTGGAGCAGCATGGAGCGGAGCTACCTATAATGCTCCCACAATGATCTGATTAAATGCAAATACATGCAGAATCCTGAAAGTAAGACTGATGAATCGTTGCTTTCAAATTAAAATGTACGCAAAAAACACAATTAGAAGAAAAAGTTTGCAAAACCAACATTTTAGGTAACATTTCTTTGAGGCAGCCTTTAGCAAAATGCATTTGAAATATATTAATAATGGAAAATGAATATAAAACCAGTTTCAGCAAAATTATGGGAAACATAAAAATAAACAAAGACTGGCAAAGACAGTCTGCTGATGGCTGCCTGCCTTTTGGATTTGTCAATGTGTGTTCTGACGTAATGTTTGTAAAACGTTATTGTTGTGGCTGCTGTAAGGCCCTCATCAATGTGACAAAAACACGGGCTAAAAGCAAAAATTGAAAACTACTTTGTGTGCTGATGTGCTCCTTGTAAAAGAGCAGAATGAAGTTAACTATTTATATATAATTTTAATAAAAAGGAAAAGCCTTAACTAATGCCAGACATAATTAGGTGCCCAATTATAAAAGAAATTACAAAACTGCACCCATGGTATATGTCCTTAAATTAGTGCAGATTTATAACTTTCATAAATTCACAAATATTTACTGAAGTAAGCCTGGAAACCATACTCCTTTGTGAACTGCATTTTGAGTGAGCAAATAAGCATGCGTGTGTTTGTTCATGCAAGAATCTGCTAAGCATTTGCAAGTTCACTTTCCCAGTTTACCCTGGAAAATATTTTACTTATGCCTTGGTCAGGAGTACATTTCTAGCGTGTCCCTGTGTGGGAAGAGACTAGAGAAGATTTGTAAAATAAACCCTTAAGATATTGCAACCCTTCAACTACCACTTCAAGCTCAAGTTTGTAAATTTGCAGAAAGGTGGAAAAATCCTGATAGGAGTCATGGCATAATCAAAGAGGTTATTTTCATAGCTCTGATTCAATGAGAAAGATGCCATAATTTGTCACCCCACTGTGGGGCACCAAAGGAACAACTAGATGCATTCCATCCTATGGACAAGATGATAACATTCCATTCCACTGACAAGAATTACCCTCCTCAGCGCAAATATGTCCAAGAACAGCCACCTATGCAGGTACTGGTGAAGTTTTAGACCAACATGAGGCACGGAGGTTGCTTCTTTCAGATGAGTAATGCCATTCACATTCTTGATATTAACAATATCGGTCTGTCAGTTTTGACAGAGGAGTCATAGCCCTTGTATGTTTAGGCAAAACGACCCTACTCGCCTTCACCAGAACGATTACAGTAGTAATGTAATAGACCAGTCCTCTTCCTTTATCAATAACAGAGAGCAAGTTGTGAAGATCCGTATCTTGATACTTCCCCTACTGCCCATTAGCGTATACCAAAATGTTCATTTCCATTTACAATGCTATCAAACCTGCATACAGAGGCACTGAGATAATTATTAGTAATGTATAACATTACGGTGCACTGGGACAAAACCCATCATTAATCGAGGATTTTGTCAGAGGAAAACTTCCAAATGCCGGGGATAAATTTTAAAACGGCTTAAAAACTGATGGATTTAATTTGAAAGAGGAATTAATCTAAGGCAAAAACCAAGGATTTGCATAGCCAATAGGGCTCTCCCTTGGGGCGTTATAAGTGTTTAGCTAGAGCTATTGGCTTTGTTAACATTTTTAATATGTGCTGCTTTGAAGAGCTTGTGCGTTTTCCTGTAAAGACTGGACTCCCAAAATAAGAGACAAGCAGAATTCCCAACATGGAAATTGGGATGGTTTCCTGGCAGGCCTTTAATTGTAAAAATGCAATAGGGCTGGGGAGAACAGCGACAACAGCACAGTACATCTCAGGGCAGGATATAAACCTCGAACTCGGACTTGCTCTACCTCAGCCACGTCAGCCTTTCAGAAGCAATGTCCTGTCCTGATTTGCCTAGACCTCTTGTATCCACCTTCAACTTTCACAGTGAAACAAAATGCGTTTTTGTACAGCAGCAGCACGCTAGAGGTCTGATACTGGTGTTCACGCCTTTCCTCATTTTAAAACTCAGAATAAAAGTTCAAGCGAGCCTGGGGCGCGAGAGAGCTATATTTGGCCTCAGAGGTCCCCAACCCGAGGTATGGGAGCACAGATCTAGAAAACAAGATAGGACAAGCGAGAAAAATGCCTGGGTATCAACAGAACTATATCGGAGGTCATAAGATCCCGGCTCGATAATAGGCGCAATGCTCTTTCATTCATGGAAATTGAGTTACATTGATGAATGCGGTCTGCTGAAGCCGGTGCCCAGTGGAATGCTTGGCAATGCATACATGGGAGGCAGATTAAAACACAAAACAAGCATGGGATTCTCGTTCAAATCCCCGGGAGTAAAGAGCGAGCATACACGGTTGTGGAGGCGGTAAGGTGGAGTGGGCATGGGCACAGGGAGATTAAGAGCGGCACAGCAGGAGCTGAAAAAGGCACTGCCAATGAAGGTTTCGCGGCAGGGAATTGAGGAGAGACAGGCAAATGTTAACAAGGGCGGCCACGAAAGTGAAAGCGACCGCATCAATTTGAAACATGATCCACAACAGACGTCACCCTGCGCGCCGCTGCTCGCTCCCGCAAACTGGATGCCGTGGAAGTAAACAGTTACTGAAAAAAGTAACACATGCACCCGCCTTTGGCCAATTGCGTGCTTTCATTTTTAAAAGCCACACGCAAAGGCCAAAACAATGTGGGGGAAAACTAATGCCACACGCACGAGTTTTCAGAAAGTCTGGAGTGATTCCAAGGGGCCCTCTCCTAGAGCAGCGCATACACGCTGTGCTAGCTCGACTTAATAAGGAGACACTTTATTCTGAAAGACTAGCACCCACCTCGCTATGGGATACAACATGTACGATAGTAAATGTCACGGATGTGTAACAAGAAAAGAAAAAAAAAGTCACATCTAACCTTTGTGTGCAAGGAGGACTTTGAGCAAGAGTTAAGGTTTAGCCCATACAGGCCAACAACATTCATTTTGCCTCCTTGCTTTTCCAGTTCAGGAAACTATACGCAACTTGAGACTAAAGGCTTTCACCATGCTGGCCCAAGTATAGTGCTAAAGTCTTTATCACATATAGATCCTCATACAAAGCGGACACAGCAAAGGCAGGTGCATTCCCAAGAGGGAAATCACAATATTTACAATTCACAGGCTCAAGCCTATTTGGGCATTCCTTCAATCCTGGCCTAAGAGCATGGTCACATCCCTACACATGTGAAAAATAGCCAGTTACAAAGCCCTCCACTTTGTGATTTCTCACCAACTAGGGAGACAAAAGTCCTCTAGAGGTAACTGATCAAGCATTCGCCTACTTACTGTACTAGCAAGAAATTCAAATAATCCTTGTTCAAATAAGCTCCCTCTCCATCACCAGCTTTAACTGCAGCTCCAGGAATGCCATATATAATCTCCCATTCCTGTACCATCCCCTAAAAGGGGCCTCCCAAGCGGATAACCTCAATAAGTTATTTCCCAATGTCCTCCCCTCCCTAAGACACAAGCTTGAAGCCCAGCACCATGTCACTACTCCAATTAGCAGCTTCTCAGCAAACTACCACTCGTTCAAACTTAACCTCTTCCTACACACTCAATTTCCCTGCAGGCACAGAACTAGTCTGACAGTCTTGCCATTGACGCAAACTCTCCCTGTGGCACCCCTTGCAAGCTTGCTAGGGGGCACTCTCCTAGGTACGAAACCTGGTCTAGGGCAGGGTCACATACACTTCTGTATACAAACAAGCATTGGTAGCGCCAATAGGTCTCGCCTTTGGGACCGTATAAGTGTTTAGCCATGCAACACTTGATGTTGTTGCACCAAGGATATTGTGCTGCATAACTAAATACTTATAAGGTCCCAAAAGCGAGGCCTATTTGCTATGCCAATGCTTGTTATGTACTTCAACCGCTGCGACTACGTTGTCAAGTTATATATGGGGGTAGACATTTCTGGTTGGTAAGAACAACATCTTTAAACTGTCACTAAGGCAGTGGGGGTGAGCGATATGTGAAACGAGGAACACTATAATGTATATTGTAAGTCTTAAACATGAGGGCATGCACTCACTCTAAAGGGATGACTTGGGACCTGTGAGCTACAGGCACTGCCATTCTTCTAAGTTTAAAACTATGAATAGTTTCGGCACACGAGTCAGGTGTAAATAGCACGGCAGTTTTCATACCGTACACGGGCCAACAATCCTGTTACTCTGGCAACCGTTAGCGGCTGCAACGTCACTTCCTCCATGGAAGCTCTGCCAGGGTTCTCTACTACTCCACACAGGGCGGCCGTGCACGATCCCAACTGAAGAGGAGGCTGCGATGCAGGAGGGCTCGTGGAGGCTAACACGGAGGAGGGCCGCTGCCACAGAGTGCTAGAGCGGCGCCTCCGGCTGCCACGAGAAGAGCCTGGGTTTGCTCACTACCAAGTTAGTCACCCTGTTGCAGGAAGCTATGGACGGCGTGCTGGATCTTAAAGTGGTCAGTGCGACTTCCGTACTCATTGGATAGGTGTACTACATGTGCAGGGGTCTGTGAGCTGCATTCCCCATTCATATGTGTTTGGTGGTGGGGTGCAGTCTTAGAAAGCCGAACTTTTTTCCACATGTGGCACGGTTAGGAGAGAGTGGCAGAGAATGAGACACCCGAAAATTGATGGTTCTCATCGCGAGTCTCGCAGTTTGTCCACGGTGATTGAACATGTCAGTCATTCGTTGATCTGAACCTTTGCAAGGTGCCCTTCTGAAGCTGTTGAGGCCCCAAGTAGGGGAAATGCTTTTGTAGGGTTCCCATGAGAGCCACGTCCTTAAAATATAATCAGTTATATGGAGGCGAGATGTCGAGCTTGTAGCAAGCACAGCATGCCTTTACTCAAATGTGCAGTGAGTGGTCCATGGAAAAATCAGGAGTGAAAGAACTCACCATAACTCAAGACAAGCCCGGGAGTGTTGTGTGTGTGCGCGCTAAAAGATAATAAATACATTTAAATTTTTTTTTAAAAAATCACGCTACGGCCTGCTGCAGTATAGAGAGGCGGAGGGGGGGGGGGGGGGGGGGGGTTTGGGGGGGGGGGGGGGAAGAGAGAGAGAGAGAAGAGTGGAGGCCAGCAGAGTGACGCAATCTGTGGTGGGGGAGGGAATTGAAGCGCAAGCAAGGCGGAGAGAGGCGGCAAGGCTTAATGAGCCTTGACAGAAACCCGCATGGCGGCTGTGCACGCGCTCGTGAACGCAAGCTTGAGGCCAGGAAAAGCCTCTGGTAGCACTTTGAAAAGGCACTAACTAAATGTCTCGCAGAGCAACGCATGCGCTAGCTCAGGCGAGACCTAAAAAGGTTTCATCGTGTAGATTGATGAATTCACTCATTTTTTTAAGCATTTTTAATGCAGATGCCTCTCCGGCACAGTTAATAAAAAAATATTTTGACTAACACCTATTAGAGAAACACCTCTGTTTTTTTGGACACACCGCACACAATTCCTCCCTGATCCTAATTCTCATCTCACTGGAGGGAAACACCCATGTCCACCACATTTACCAGCTTCTAGTATGCTTTGCAGACCGTTATCCTCCTGCTGTTACAGGACATTAGACGGCAAGAAACACAAGACAGGCCATTGCTTTCTCAATCAGGTCTTCAATTCTAGTAAGTAGCAGCTGCTAGCTACCTTAAAAGCTGGTGGTTCGTCAAGTGTACCCAAGAAAAGAACTCCATCGCCTCTGTTTTAGTTGTAAACCTTTTTGTTGTGAACTTTTTTTTTCCTTTTGGAATACAAATATTTTCACACTTTGAGAGCCTGGAATTACATACACTCACCCTCTGCTCACTTGCCTCCCTCTGCTCTATGTCTCATTCCTATAGGACACTGGCTCTGTATATACTATACCAAAATGAATTATAGTGTGCACAGAGTCCAGTGGAACCCCAAAGGTAGGCAGAGGTAAAGTAGATAGCACCTTACTCTCCATTTGTGGTAGTGTGGGCGAGCAGTATGGCTTTATGAGAGGGTAGTGTTAAGCCTTTGTTGTACACACTTGTGCAGCAAATGATGTCACACACTCAAAGACTGAACTCAGACCAATTTGTTTGTATCAAAAATATTACGTTATTTTATTTCTAGAACCAAGCCAAGCCTGGTGCAGGTAAACGAAATAATACTTTGCAAAATCTTAAGCAATGTGAATGCAGGTTCAAATGCAGTTTGTTGAATTACAGGCAAGTCAATAGTTTAAAATTACTTTTCAGATCACTATGTATATTACTTTTTAGATTACTTTTGCTAATCAGTGTGATATGCCTAGATATCACACTGAGACATCTCCTAGACAAAAGGAGAGTTACTCACTTTTAGTACATATGCAGTTTTTCAATGTTTCCTTGAAAACTGTTCTACGTATTCCTATGGAAAACAATGAAGTTAACAGCTTGCAGGCAAGTACAAGTTTGTGGGAGTTGATATTCTGGGGTGAGAACCAGGGTTCGGTCAAGGATGCACTCTTGAAACACCCTCAGCGGCACTAGGGTGGCCAGGTGCAGAGCGCTGAGGCTCAATGTTATCCAATGGGGGATAGGAGGCCTCCGTTGGTGGCCGCTTACGAGCAGGCCACAAGGTTGTGGGAGCAAAGCTCCTGGTGTTAGGCTTGGGCCAAGGGGGGGGGGGGGGGGGGGGGGGTCGGGGAAATCAGAGTTAGGACCCAAAGTACACCTGCAGCGGCGGCTGGGTGCTGTTTTGGCGTTGGGTGTCCTTTGGTTTTCAATGGGGATTTTCCGGTTGCAACCAAGCCTGCAGGCTCAGGACGAAGATCTTCTGGAGGGGACCACTGGTTGAGAGGTAAGTTGGGATGCTGGGACACCGCCGGTTGGGCCACCCACGGCTGTGGGACAGAAGGTGCAGGGGTGTCGTTTTCTTACCAGCTCCGTTCGCACTGGTCCTCCAGAAAGACTACAAGCATCCAGAGATCACTAGATCTCAGGTCAGGATTGCCAGGGAGTCCTCCTCGTGGCGTTGGGCCACTTGAACTCGGGCAGTAGGCGTTGGGTGAAGAGCAGTGCAGACACAGTTTTGGCTGGGGCTAGAGTCTGTTGTTGAGCAAATCAGGTGCTCACAGGAGACAAAGTCTTGGGTTTGGAAGGCAGGGCAGGTCCTTCGGGTTCTTGAGGCTGCTGGGTGCAGGACACACCAATATTTAGCTGGATCAGGTTCGAGGAGGGGACAGGCCGGTAGGCCTGGGGCCAGTCAGTGGGTGCCCTCCTCTTCTTAGTTTCAGCACAGCTTCTTCGGTCCTTCTTTTCTTCTGGTCGGTTCTGGTCTGAGGAGGCAAGGTTTGGGGTTGCCCCTAAATACTAGATTTAGGGGCGTTACAGGTAAATAATGGTCGGGACCAATGGGTCCCTTCCCGGGGGGTGGGTACACCCCCTAATATGCCACCCTCCAGTGGGGAGGGGGCATACGCCTCTCTGGTTGGCTGGGTCCCCCCCCCCATGCAAGATGGCGGGACAGAGATGTGCTTCACCCTTCCTCACTTGGTCTCCCCACCAAGTTTCCCGCCCAAAGGGGAGGTCAGAACCGGTGCGAGCCAGTTGCTGGAAGTGGACCCAGCCCATCCCAGGGTCTTGGGGTGGGGGGGGGGGGGGGGGGGGGAGACTTGGCACCTCATACACCCCCCCCCCCCGCCCCGAGAGCAGGGGTCCGGAAACATGTCTGGTGGTACTATGTGTCAGCTGCCATAGTTTACCTTGATAACACTGTGGTTTCATCAGCGGTTCAATGACCGGAGGGCTGTTTTTTTCTGTTTTTTCTTAGGTTTCCGTCTTTGCCAGTCACTCTGGTTTGGTCATGTTCCTGACCTATCCTTTTTGTTGATTACCTTTCTATAAACCAGTCAGTTTCCTGGTTTTCAATTGATTATTGGACACCAGCATCGATTCTCGGGGTAGCATAGCTTGTCTTCTTTTATTGTAATCTTTTTCCATGTTGTTCATTCTTTATGGGTTTGACATTGTCGTGAGTTTGGCGTTTTCGTGTTTCAGCATATTAGTTGCAGTCCCCGTACATTACACATCATCAAGAGGAGTTCGCGTGTACGTTCACTTGAGTGAGTATACATACGTACACTTGTCTAGTACATTTGGGGTCATTTAGGCGGCATCATTGGAACACCATTTTTTTGTTCTATTCTGAATTAGAGTGGACAGACCCTTCTGCGTTCAGCATCAACACACCAGATTCTCGTGTTATTAAGTAAGGGCTGTTCACTTAGCACCATATTGTTCATTTTTCTTTTCTTCACATCAGATGTGTTGCTCACTAAGGGTGTGGTAATTATCGTTCTATTTTCCTTCTATTGATTTCAGACACAGCTTTCAGTCACTGCTTTCACGTTCTCCACATCGTTGATAATTGTCTGGACTTGCACACGTACAGGTGTGTTTTCATAACTCTGGTTTTGTACGATGTATCGGTTTCCTAACTTTTTCATCTTCATATATAATATGTTGCAAAACTATGTGTATTTCTTTCTCCACTTGTTCAACACAGGCCCCTGAAGAAGGGATTCTGGGCAATCCGGAAATGCATTGGGCATCAATCACAGCAACGTCAATCTCTTCTGTGACACAATTGTTATGTTGATGTTTTTTCTCAAATTCACTGAGACTTACTACTGACATGTTCTTTTAAGGACCCAAGTACTATTTCTGTTCAACAAAAATGTCATTATATCTCAATTTGATTCTTTACAGCTCAATAATTAAAGGAGCATAATTTTTGTTTAATTATAATATGTGATGTTGAATGTTTTTTCTTCAATGATGACAGTTTGTTCTGTTTAGTGTACTTTGTTTATCAGTTTTCATTTTCTATCATTGCTGTACACAGGGATGTGTGCCATGTCGACGCTTAACTTTGTTCTTCACCAAAACACGCAGCCTGCAGAGAGAGAGTGAGTGTGTAAAGGTATAGTGCCTCTAAGGGTGGCACAATCAGTGCTGTAGTCCTTAGAGGCCTTCCCCGGCAACAGTGCCCTTGGTACCATTTACAAGGGACTGACCTGTGGCCAAAGAGTGCCAGTTGGGTTTTGTTTTAATGCAGTTTTAGGGAAAGAACATAGGCCCTGGGTACCTGCTTGGCAGGAACCCTGTGCACACTCAGTCAAAGTACATCAGCAGTTTGGCAAAAAGTGGGGGCAACCATGCAAAAAGATGGCACTTTCTTAAAATTCCCACTTGCTGTTATCGGTCCTAAACCTTTCCTGCAGAGCAGCTTTTTGAATTTTACAAAAGCGCACTCTGTGGGAATAAAAAGCTGCTATGGGAAACATTGCAACTAAACAGCAGAGAAGGTATATACAGTCCCGCTTAATTCCTTCTAGCTTTTGAAGTGGTGACAAGGACGACAGAATTTATTAC
Organism: Triturus cristatus; assembly: GCF_964204655.1. Classification (NCBI taxonomy): domain Eukaryota; kingdom Metazoa; phylum Chordata; class Amphibia; order Caudata; family Salamandridae; genus Triturus; species Triturus cristatus. Next base: position 519,654,445 of record NC_140595.1, on the reverse strand, counting down.
AATGCAAAACAGACCTGCCTCTATTTGTATCAGGTTTACCTTAGCCAAATATCACAACTACTTAATAGTCATTTTCCAGAGTTTCTCATTAGGAGTTAACTTATTAGCGCAAGAGGAAAATTTAGCTCTAATTTCAAATGTATCGCCTTTGAGATCTCTTCTATTATTCACACATTTTCACTCTGACATTTGAAACATTACCTTTCATTCTTTTGGATACAAATGTGCCCATCGCGCTTCTTTGACTGTTTAGCTGGAAAATTACACAAGACTTTCATTTCCCGACACAAACTACAAAGTGAGCCTGACCTTCTGAAAGTGGAGGATAGAGCCTTGTTTCTCGCTGGTACCATATTGAGTGTTAATAAATGCAGATCTCCCTAGCAGAACGTTTACTTACAGCCCCATGTAGCAGAAGGAAAATTCAACACCCCTGAAACCTAATCAAGTCTTTTGAAAAAGAATTTAAATTGGGTCAACCAATAAAATTACTCAAAATGAACTAATGATTAATTACTTTTTAGGGCGAGAAAGCAAAAGACACACAATTGATGGACGGAACGCAGAACAAATCAAAACATTCACCCCCAGTCAGAGATCTGGGTTAAATCCATCATTCTTTTGCTCACCATGCCACCCCAGTTTAGACCTGGCCATATTCAAATCAGTCTTGACCCTGTGCCTCATGGGAACAGTCCAGCCCGAACTGCCAAGCCAGGTCCTCCCAGGACCGGAAACAAGCATCCTAGGGCCGGTTTCGGGGTTTCACCCCTCTTCAGCCAGGATAGCTTGATTCCAGTGGCACAGTGAGCCCATGACCCACGTCTGGGCATACATGGTTCCCTTAGGGCGAGAAAGCAAAAGACACAATTGATGGAGGGAATGCAGAACAAATCAAAACATTCACCCCCAGTCAAGAGATCTGTTCCCATGCGGCACAGGGTCAAGACTGATTTGCATATGGCTGGGTTCAAACTGGAATGGCATGGTGAGCAAAAAAACAATGGATTTAGGCCCAGATCTCTGTACTGGGGTGAATGTATGACATTGTTCTGCATTCTGTCCATCAACTGTTGTTTTTGCATTAGTCAGCCCGAGTGGGAAGGGTATGCCCAGACGTGGGTCCCATGCTCTCCATGCCACTGGAATCAAGCTATCCTGGCTGAAGAGGGGTGAAACCCCGAAACCGGTCCTAGGATGTTTGTTTACAGTCCAGGGAGGACCTGGCTTGGCAGTTCGGGCTGGACTGTTCCCATGAGGCACAGGGTCAAGACTGATTTGCATATGGCTGGGTTCAAACTGGAATGGCATGGTGAGCAAAAAAACGATGGATTTAGGCCCAGATCTCTGTACTGGGGTGAATGTATGACATTGGTCTGCATTCTGTCCATCAACTGTTGTTTTTGTAATTACTTTAAGCATTCAATTTTTTTCCCCTTTCTCCCTTCTGTGATACTCTTATTTTAGCTATTTCTTCTGTTGGAGATGACTTCAGTTTTTTTTATTTTTATTTTATTATTGATGCAAAAGAAATACTGAAGAAAATAAATGCATATACATCGGGGAAATGCCACCCTTCGTGAATATGTATTATGGAACAAAAGTGAGATTACGAAAAGACAGGCTCTATGAATGTGTAAAACACAGCTGCAATAACAGACATCACAACGCACACTGCCTGGCTGCTACGGTTGAGGAGAAATGCAATCAATTAAAGCGTTTCTAACATAGAAGATATGGACGTCGCCACCACTGCCAGCAACATTATATTACAACCACCATCTTAATCACCGCAATCATTTCCGCCACTGGCATTATCACAACCACCATTACTGCTTCCAACACCACCATTGCATTTATCAGCATCACCAATATCACTGTTGCCCCACTATCACCACCACCATTATAACCTCTCAACTATCACCGCCTCCAACATCATCACTATTGAAAGCATTACACACACTTTCACGAGCAATGCCACTGACACTATTACCACACCATATTTACCACCACGACTACCACCACCATCAGTAGCACTATTGCCACCTGTATTACCACTACCACAAACACCACACTATCATCTCCACCATTACCAACACCACTACCACCAGCATCATGGCCCCACCACCACTATAATATAACATGTATTTGTAAAGCGCATGTTCCCACCTTGGTACAGCTTGTCAAGGAATGTTTATGTTTTACAACTCAGTGGTACTCATTCTAACATTACCATCACTTCCATTATAATTAGCAACACCATTACCACTGCCACATTACTACCAACACCAGCACCTCCATTACCACCAACACCAGAGCCACTACCATCACCATTATAACTCTCACGACGGTCACCAGAACAACTACCACCACCACCACCACCACCACCACCACCACTTCACTAGTACCTTCAGGATCACCATTACCACTGCCAAAATTACCACCACCTATATATCCACCATCATCGTGCCAAGCATTAGAGCACCATTAACCCACAACAATTACTAACAAATCTTCCATTAGCATCACATCACCACCATTAACTATACCACCATCACAATAACTATCTCCACTACCACTATAATCCCAATTATTATTAATACCACGCTCATCACCACCATCGTTAACATCACTGTTGCAACCACCACTACCAGCAGCACCACTACTACCATCAATAGCTAGCTGTACCAGTATCACACCACCGCCATTATCAAGACTAACACAAGCACTGCTGCCAACACCATCAACAATAATAGCTCCATCATCATCATTACTACCACCAGCACTACCGCGATCAACACAAGTGCTACTACCACCTTCCCGAATTCGAGTGCCACAACAACTTCAATCAACACTACAAGGGTCACCATCATCAGCAGCATTACCAAATTTTACCGTGTATGTGTGTGTAAAAGCAATATATATTCAACGATGTTATAAGAGCGGTGATACAGGCATGTGTGAAAGCTATTGGCTTTGCCAACGCTTGTTCATAAGGTACGTCAACCGTTGTCAACTACAATAGATCCCTAGCTTTCCCGCCCCACTGCCAGCTTTCCTTAGGAGTCACTCCTCTCGTCCCGCACCCCTATTGCTGCTCCAATCGCTTCCTACAAAAGCACTGTTATGAACAACAAGTACTCACTTTTTCCAGAAGTTCTGATGTTCCTATGTGGTCTCCGTTCTCGCACTCCATGGGTCCTGCTTCACAGTCCTCGCCTTCAGAGGTTGCCAGCGGTGATAAGCCAGCTCTGTTGCGGAACCTGCGGCCCCGGGTCTTCCCCATCACAAGCCGCAGCAGCTTTTAAAGAAGACTAGTTTAAGTGGCCATGGTAGACGTTCACGTGGAGGCACGAATGGCTTCGCTCGGCGCATGCGTGCTGAGTCCCCTTCGCAACCTGCGAGTCAGGCAAAAACATAGAGGACGGACTCACAGATGCTGTGTTTTTTTTTTTGGTTAACAGAAGTAGGAACTAAATCGGACTTAAAAACACAAATGTTATAAATTAGAATCATATAAAACGAATATTTCGTCTTTGACTAATACTGCAATGAAAACGAGTAAACGTCTGAGTTTTTATTATATGTACGAATTTATTTCACATTCAACGGTAATATTCAGCTCGAGTCTGTTGCAATATTGAGGAATAGTTGGTAGCTGCTTTCACCGAGAAAACGTTACTCTATTCTGGCAGACGAAAATTAATTTGTAATCGCTGACCTGACATCATTCTAAGATGTCCGACAGTTGTCATTAAGTACCACTGAAATGTAAGATTTTATTTTGCTTTCCCATTTCCCAACTTCATCGAGAATTACGTCTCATGTGGAACAGGCATACTAGGCATTCTTTATAGGGACACCCGATGTAGTGAAGATTCACATTCAAATTGATATATAAAGGTTCCTTTACTCACAACTCTGCAATAGCTGGACACAGCAAAGAAATAGCGCCTTCCTAATCCAATCTCCAAATCCCACCCGCCCTCCAGAGAACTTTGCCTTATTCCACACTCTAAATTACCTCACATTTAGTTTACGTTGCATATTCCACTGCTTGCAAGCAGCAACTCCACACATCCTTCCTATTTATACACACCAATAATAACAATGAATCAATATACAAAGAATATTATCACACAACACTTAATAATGACACATTTGATAACATTTTGATACTGCCTTATGGTTTATTAAAACCAATATTCTATAAACATGATACAAAAAGCTCAAAATAACATGTCAAAATTGTTAATAATAAACACATAGTATTGTCGCTAATTATATTCTAACACAAAATCTTTTAGTTGAGCCGGAGTTTGAATAATCCTCCCAAGTCTTTCCGTTCCTTCTTCACCTACACTATCTCTCCGTCCCCCCGAACTTCTTTAATTTCTTCAGAGAATTCTACTCCACTGTCATGCACCATAACCTCATAATTCTGCCATAACCAATCATCCTCAAAGGACTCATTTCCCTCAGTGGAATTCTTCACATGTTCTGTGCCCTTGTATTTTGCCATACACCCCATGTACCACACCCTGTTATCACTTAACCTTGCTGAATTTTTCAAACACTCCTCAACTCTCAATGGTTCAGAATACACTTTCACCTTTAGGGACTTTTCACACCTTTCTAACCTTCACCCAATCACCTTTAACCAATCTCTCCACCTTGGTCCCTTTCTTAGCGTCAAAATAATCTTTGTACACACGATGAGCTTTTAAAATGTTTTCTTTTTCTTTATCTGGAAGCCATTATATTTCCCTTGCACTATCCATCCACCCTAGATTATCCTTGGTGTTTGGTTCTCTGCTCCGCATGAGAACAAAAAGGACTGAAACCCGTGAGTGAAGGAGTCAGACAATACGCCCACAACATCTTCTTTATGTCAACCTCCTATTTCATATTATTCCCACTGGCTATCTGAATAGTTCTTTTAATCACTCGATTAAAGCATTCCACTGCACTATTCCCAGCTGGATGATAAACTGAGGTATTCAAATGTTTGACACCATTCCTTTTTAGGAATTCCTCCACTACTACAGCCTTAAATTTGGGGCGATTATCATTCAACAGTTTTTTAGGCAAACCCTCTCTTAAAAATAGCTTGTGCAAAAATGTCACCACCATCTCCGTATCAGCTTTTTGTACAATCTCCAGTTTTACCCACTTACTAAAATAATCTATCCATGCAATGATGTTTTTGCTCTCCCCCATCTCTATCTGAACCGGACCAACAAAATCTACTGCCAAAATTTCCCAAACCTTTTTAGGACATTCCATTGGTATCAGAGCTGGTCTGATACTCTTCAAACTCTTATCTGAGCCAGCACATTGCACACAATCCCTTAGTACTCTTTCTATGTCCAGATCCATTCCTGGCTACCAGTATAAAGATTTCACTCTCGTTTTTGTTCTCACTGCACCAAAATGCCCTTCATGACATAATTCTAACACCTTCTTCTTCAAACACTGCGGGGGCACAATTCTTCTTCCCCCATAACAAAATCTGCCTTCACAGCTAACTCATCTATGACCTCCCAAAATCACATCCGGACAACTCTTCCTGTCCACCCATCCTCCCTGGACATATTTCTTCACCATTGCCAGTTCAACATCCTTCTCATTTTCTTCTCTTCACTCTTCCTTCCCAATAGAGTCCAAACCATCATCATCTGCATAAGCAACCTGAAATTCATCCCACTCACTCCAGGACAGTTCCTTGACAGGTACAGGTATGCAATTTATACAGTCTGCCACTTTATTTTGCACGCCTGGTACACATCTTATCTGATAATTTAAATCCTGCAGTTTCACAGAGAACCTTGCAATTCTCGAAGATGCCTTCAAGAAATCACCAGTAGTGAGCAGGTTAACCAATGTTTTATGATCCATCCTCACATCAAATTCAGTACCCCATACAAAGGGCCTGAAATGTTCCATGCTCCATCCACACCCACCCCCTTCTTACTGGCATCTACTGTTATGATGCTACGCAACCCTGGGTCACACCCATGACTGGGTGCAGCCTTGCTAATGACCTCTTTAATGCTCTGAAATGATCCCCACACACTCTTGATTCCATTCAAGTTTACTCTGAGTCTTCAACAACTGTCTTATTCCAAACGTCTTCTCTGCAAACTTGCTAACAAACTTGGAGTAATATTTTGCAAGCCCCAAAAATAAGCATATCTCATCCTTGTTATTAGGTGCTTGGGCTTTCCTTATCACTTCCACCAATTCCTTCTTAGGTGAAATTTCTTCCTAATGACATGACCCAAATAAGGGATTTGGTTTTTAGCAAATTTACACTTTGCAAATTCTGCAGTCAGACCTTTTGTCTCCAACACTCTCATAACATTCCTTAACCTTTCATCATGCTCTCTCCTGCTTCTTCCCTTTATTAGAATGTCATCTTGAAAATACAGGACTCCATCAATCCCTCCCAAGATCTCACCCATCAACCTCTGGTAAACTGACGCATCCATATGGTGTAATGAAAGCCATTATCTTCCTACTCTTTTCATGCAATGGTACCTGGTGATATGCTGATGAAAGGTCAACACTCAAGAACCACTTCATATTTTTCGTCTTGGACAGTAGCTCGTTTATCTTCGGCAATGGATAGTTATCCACCTGAATATGCTTATTCACCCCCCCTTAAATCGATACACAGTCTAATCTTGCCATTTGGTTTCCTAGCTACCGCCACCAGTGATATCCATTCTGAAGATTCAATGCAATTGATTATTCCAACCTTTCCCAGTCTCATCAATTATTTTTTTCACTTCACTTCTAACCACAAAGGGCACATTCCTCCCTTTGTAATTCACTTGAATTGCATTCTGTTTAAGCACAATTCTATGCTTGAACCCTTTAAGCATTCCAATTTTGCCTGAAAACACTTCCGGAAATTCCTTACATATATCTTTACCCACACTGTCACAGTCATCCATTAATAACACTCGCTCCTTGCTATTAGGATTCATTATAATGTACAAACTTATTTGGTCTATCCATCCTAATAAACATGGTCCATATTTGGTAACATACAACTTTCCGTTGGCATTCCTTCCTTTAAACTTGAGTAATACCTCCCTATACCCCACCATAAGTATAACCTCCCCTGTAAATCTCTCAGGTAGGATATCCAAACTCTTCAAATGTTTCCCAATTGCACCCTCAAACTTCTTCTTCCACATGTCCTGATTAATTATAGTGTACGGTGGCACGGAATCTGCCACCTGTATCTCACTGAGATACCCGGCACCACCACTTCACCCTTAGGTTTCATTCTGGAACTCATAACTCATGCCCTTATTTAGTTAGTACAGTAACAGTCAACCCGGTTATATTCAGCGCCAGGAGGCTCCGTCTGGAGTGACAGTTGCGCTATATAAACTCACCTTTCATTCATTCATTCATTCATTAATTCATTCATTCATTCATTCATTCATAGCTACATCTGAAATTGCATTGCTTACCTTTAGAATACCCTCGTCCACTTCCGATTGGTCCTCATCAGATGTGGACTCCTGAGAATCGGACACACATTGAACTTTCTACCTTTTATCTCTTCTTCTGCACGTTCTCGCAAAATGCCAAATTAACCCACACATTGAACATTTCTGATCTCTTGCCCTACACTTCTTGCAATTTGCTAAGTGTTCATGACTTCTACAAAATGCTAATATACTAGGGTGAAGCTCGGACTCGTGTGGGTGTTGGGGGCCAGTGTCAAGAGGGGTGTGCCGGGACAGAAGGGGGCAGGGGTTCGTTGCAGTAGACCTATTGTACAAGGTGAGATTCAATGGGGTGTGTCCGTCCGCTGCCCTCCTCTAGCTCCCCACCTCCCAAGGCCTTCAACAGGTGTATTATGTGACTGCTGGTTGGGTGCCTACGCCTTCCCCGGTGTTTCCATTGCTGAATGCTGTAAGTATGGTGTCCCAGTATTGTGCTATAGGGTATTTGCGGAGCCCCGCCGTTTCCTCCCTATGCAATGCTGTGCTCTCCGCCTGCGCCCATATCTTAAGTGAGCCCGTCCAACTGATTATCTCTGGGGGGTCAGCCTGCCTCCACCGCTTTGTTATCAAGCGTTTGGCAACTATTAGTCCTAAGTCTCTGAACCGTGAGGTAACTGTTTTTCTTGGACCCAACATAGACCCCTAGAATGCAGATCTCCCACGTGGGCGGCAAGGACGTGTCGGTGCAGGTCGCCAATGCTGCAGCAACGTCTCGCCAGTAACGGTGGAGGGAGGCGCAGGACCACTTCCTGTTTTTTTTTTAATGCAGATTTATATAGCGCGAACTCGACCCAAAGGTATTGGAGCGCTTTACATGAGCACGGTTATGTTACACAAGGACACATTCAGGCACGGGGAGATTAAGTGATTTGCCCAGAATCACAGTATATGGACGGGACCCCGAGGCTCGAACCTTGTTTTCCAGCACCATAGTCGGCAGTCTAGCCGACGGACCACATCCTCTCTCCTTGTTTGTTGTTTTTACCGGAGCGCCAACCTATCACTTTTGAATACGCTCCGTACCTCCCCTCCCTCCCCACTGCACTGACCCCCGCAAGGCCAGCGGTGTCTTAATTAAAGACATCTGGTCTCAAATTGCATCATTTAATTGTGGGCTCGCGACTTATTTTATCCACTTTTTGAACAGTTTCTGTATGCGCGCCACTCATCACAGTGAATAAATACAGTAGATTAATTTGAGCTTCCACACAGTAATCCGCCCTGCTTCGCTGTCAAGAACATATACCCGTCTATTCACCCAGAGCCTCCAAAATGCACGTTATGCAGGATCAAACCAGCCTTCTAATCAGACTGTAGACAGGCCAACAAATCCCACTGTGAATAGCTTTTGTCATCCACTTTAACAAGCATTTGCAATGCAATAGGTCTCGCATTTATACGAGTTTGAGCTATTGGCATTGTAAATGACAATGCCTTTTATTTATGTTTTAAAAACCCACACATCAATAAAAGGCATTGCCATTTACAGTGCCAATAGCTCAAACTCTTAACAACTGCGAGACCTATTGCATTGCAAATGCTTGTTTCTTTTGTCTGGTTCTCGTTTCTTCCTCAACATCCACAGCTAGCCCGTTCCTCGGTCCTGGTTGCACAGTAATTGTATATTTAAAAGTGCCTTGTATTGTCGGCCCTAGCCACTTAAATACAGTTAGCTATTTTTTTACTTCATTTTGCAAACTCCTAGTTTACGGTGTACGTTTTGTTCCTATTATACACAGCATCCTGTTAAATCAGTTGTACAGGGAATATCTTAGTACCTCTGAAAATATGCTCTTGTCAACTCTGCCTCTTCTGCACACACAAGTGGTGTTCTAGTGCTGTCTCTGGTTGTGTGGGTTAGATGAATGTATATCCTCACGCTTTGAGAGGAGTATTCCAACAAACTACAACATCTAAATGATGTAAGGGTTGCAAAGTTTAGATACAAACTAACTTAGTTATATGCAGCTTTCTTTAGCCACTTTACTAGGAAGATGTAAGCGCACTTTACAGATAACTAGGAAGATAAAAATGCTAAACAGTAAGAAACAGTGCCATGGAACAGAAAACAGTTAGAACAGACTAGACATAGTTGTATGTATTATATAATATGTTGTATTGTAAGATATAGCGCTCACAACCCGCTGAAGAGCTTGTCTTCATGGGTAGCATGTTACACCACGTAAGGCAATGATCTTCAAACTTTTCAATGCCATGCCACTCCTGTAGGGGGAAAAAAATCATCAAAGTCCCCCTCAAAAATGTTCACAATTATTCTAATAAACTGGCAATGTTTAAATATGACTTATTTAAACATTGCAGTTAAGTTCTGATGCAGTTTTAAAATTCCAATCAAATACATGATTGCCAAACATACTATTCTTGTCAAGCAGGCCTTACTAACATGTAAAAGTATCCACAGTGCGATTATTAGAAATGGGGGTGGAGGGTTTGAAGAATATTTGGAGTCTCTTCCTTTTTGACACCTTCTCCCAGCCTGGAAATAATTGTCAAAAGATGTTAGCAATGTCCCATTACAGGGCAACTTACTGTCGCTCATCTTTTTCAGCTGAAAACAAAGCACTGTTCTCAGCATAATGCTTCTTTTGGCAAGAGCCTGACCCGGATTCACTTGAGGCCCAGTTTAAAGATCACTGGCGTCGGGTGTGGTTGGAAGGATGTGGTCTTTGTTTTAATCCTATGTGTGAAGTTTTTCCATGTGGTGCGCGGTGACTACCGAGGTGCAGATATTAGGTTAATGGGACGCAATGCTTAGGAGTGTGATGGATGAAGTGTGAGATGGGCGCGCAGTTTATGGTTTTCGGTAAGGTGGCAGCTCTGCATTGCCCTTAATGGGATTTCTTATGTTCATAGTCCACTTACCTAATTACTGTCTATTCTGAAATATTTTGTTTAAAGTTAATGTTCCTGAGCAGGCGTTGATATATACATGTTTAGTTTTCAGTATCTTTAACTGTGATTTGTGCTACACTAATTCTCCTTTGCTCCACTCTTCTATAGCAGTTACTTGTGTTTGAACCAAGTACTTGCTGAAAAAGTAGCCGCTTGGTGGCTTTTAAAAGTAATTTCTTACCTAACACCCATTAACTGTAACCAGAGGCGCAACTAGAGCCAAATTTCGGGGGGGGGGGGGGGGGGGGGGCTAAGCAAAAATTTCGGGGGGCTGAATCTTTAAACAGTAGGCAGAGTGGCGCTGATTTCGGGGGTGGGGGGGGCTGAATCTAGGCAGAGTGGAGCTGCAGGGGCTCTTAGAAGGGGTGAAACAACAGCGAGGCCTCATTTACATACAAATGGTCTTTTAAAGACCTGTGAAGTGCTCGGGCGCGGCTTTGTGTCTGCCCGGGAAGCGGTCTCATCCCGGGCTGCCACACACGACGGGGGGGGGGTGGGGGGTGTCTGAAGCCCCTTGAGTTCAATGGGTGTTGCGCGCCTGACTGTAACCCCGCATTGGCTGTACGACTATGATGTACAATACACCCCACCTGCTGTTCAGAATAGAGGTTCATTTATGCAGTGGTGCCCTCAACCCTTGTGCACCGAGAGGTGCAGCATGTCGGGGGTAGGATGCGATCGCGGAGTTGTGTACGTGTTTATCCAAGTACCAGAATATCTATGTGCAGCCGATGAGGAGAGGGGTGCACTGGCAGACCTGTGGGAGTGTTTATACGAGTACTAGAATATCTGCGTGTACAGCCGGTCAGGAGAGGGGTGCACTGGCAGAGCTGTGGGGGTGTTTGTCAGAATACTAGAATATCTGCGTGTACAGCCGGTCAGGGGAGGGGTGCACTGGCAGAGCTGCGGAGGTGTTTGTCCGAGTACTAGAATATCTGTGTATGCAGCCGATCAGGAGAGAGGTGCACTGGCAGAGCTGTGGGGGTGTTTGTCCGAGTACTAGAATATCTGTGTATGCAGCCGATCAGGAGAGAGGTGCACTGGCAGAGCTGTGGGGGTGTTTGTCAGAGTACTAGAATATCTGCGTGTACAGCCGGTCAGGAGAGGGGTGCACTGGCAGAGCTGTGGGGGTGTTTGTCAGAGTACTAGAATATCTGTGTGTACAGCCGGTCAGGAGTGAGGTGCTCTGGCAGAGCTGCGGAGGGGTTTGTCAGAGTACTAGAATATCTGTGTATGCAGCCGATCAGGAGAGAGGTGCACTGGCAGAGCTGTGGGGGTGTTTGTCAGAGTACTAGAATATCTGTGTGTACAGCCGGTCAGGAGAGAGGTGCTCTGGCAGAGCTGCGGAGGTGTTTGTCAGAGTACTAGAATATCTGTGTGTACAGCCGATCAGGAGAGAGGTGCACTGGCAGAGCTGTGGGGGTGTTTGTCAGAGTACTAGAATATCTGCGTGTACAGCCGGTCAGGAGAGGGGTGCACTGGCAGAGCTGCGGAGGTGTTTGTCCGAGTACTAGAATATCTGTGTATGCAGCCGATCAGGAGAGAGGTGCACTGGCAGAGCTGTGGGGGTGTTTGTCAGAGTACTAGAATATCTGTGTGTACAGCCGGTCAGGAGAGAGGTGCACTGGCAGAGCTGTGGGGGTGTTTGTCCGAGTACTAGAATATCTGTGGGTACAGCCGATCAGGAGAGAGGTGCTCTGGCAGAGCTGCGGAGGTGTTTATCCGAGTAATAGAATATCTGTAGGTACAGCCGGTCAGGAGAGAGGTGCACTGGCAGAGCTGTTGAGGTGTTTGTCCGAGTACTAGAATATCTGTGTATGCAGCCGATCCAGAGGGAGGTGCACTGGCAGAGCTGTGGGGGTGTTTATCCGAGTACTGGAATATCTGTAGGTACAGCCGGTCAGGAGAGAGGTGCTCTGGCAGAGCTGTGGAGGTGTTTGTCCGAGTACTAGAATATCTGTGTGTACAGACGATCCGGAGAGAGGTGCTCTGGCAGAGCTGTGGAGGTGATTATCCGAGCACTAGAATATCTGTGCAGGCAGCCGATCAGGAGAGGGGTGCACTGGCAGAGCTGTGGGGGTGTTTGTCCGAGTACTCAAATATCTGTGTGTACAGCCGGTCAGGAGAGAGGTGCACTGGCAGAGCTGTGGAAGTGTTTGTCAGAGTACTAGAATTTCTGTGTATGCAGCCGATCAGGAGAGAGTTGCACTGGCAGAGCTGTGGGGGTGTTTGTCAGAGTACTAGAATATCTGTGTGTACAGCCGGTCAGGAGAGAGGTGCTCTGTTAGAGCTGTGGAGGTGTTTGTCCCAGTACTAGAATATCTGTGTGTACAGACGATCCGGAGAGAGGTGCTCTGGCAGAGCTGTGGAGGTGATTATCCGAGCACTAGAATATCTGTGCAGGCAGCCGATCAGGAGAGGGGTGCACTGGCAGAGCTGTGGGGGTGTTTGTCCGAGTATTTGAATATCTGTGTGTACAGCCGGTCAGGAGAGAGGTGCACTGGCAGAGCTGTGGAAGTGTTTGTCAGAGTACTAGAATATCTGTGTATGCAGCCGATCAGGAGAGAGGTGCACTGGCAGAGCTGTGGGGGTGTTTGTCAGAGTACTAGAATATCTGTGTGTACAGCCGATCAGGAGAGAGGTGCACTGGCAGAGCTGTGGAGGTGTTTGTCAGAGTACTAGAATATCTGTGTGTACCGCCGATCAGGAGAGAGGTGCTCTGGCAGAGCTGCGGAGGTGTTTATCCGGGTACTGGAATATCTGTGTGTACAGCCGATCAGGAGAGAGGTGCTCTGGCAGAGCTGTGGAGGTGTTTATCCGGGTACTGGAATATCTGTGGGTACAGCCGGTCAGGAGAGAGGTGCACTGGCAGAGCTGTGGAGGTGTTTATCCGAGTACTAGAATATCTGTTGTACAGCCGGTCAGGAGAGAGGTGCACCGGCAGAGCTGGGGAGGTGTTTATCCGAGTACTGGAATATCTGTGGGTACCGCCGGTCAGGAGAGAGGTGCACTGGCAGAGCTGTGGGGGTGTTTATCCGAGTACTAGAATATCAGTAGGTACAGCCGACCAGGAGAGAGGTGCACTGGCAGAGCTGTGGGGGTGTTTATCCGAGTACTAGAATATCAGTAGGTACAGCCGGTCAGGAGAGAGGTGCACTGGCAGAGCTGCGGAGGTGTTTATCCGAGCACTAGAATTTCGGTAGGTACAGTCGGTCAGGAGAGAGGTGCACTGGCAGAGCTGTGGGGGTGTTTATCCGAGTACTAGAATATCAGTAGGTACAGCCGTTCAGGAGAGAGGTGCACTGGCAGAGCTGCGGAGGTGTTTATCCGAGCACTAGAATTTCAGTAGGTACAGCCGGTCAGGAGAGAGGTGCACTGGCAGAGCTGCGGAGGTGTTTATCCGAGCACTAGAATTTCAGTAGGTACAGCCGGTCAGGAGAGAGGTGCACTGGCAGAGCTGTGGGGGTGTTTATCCGAGTACTAGAATATCAGTAGGTACAGTCGACCAGGAGAGAGGTGCACTGGCAGAGCTGCGGAGGTGTTTATCCGAGCACTAGAATTTCAGTAGGTACAGCCGGTCAGGAGAGAGGTGCACTGGCAGAGCTGCGGAGGTGTTTATCCGAGCACTAGAATTTCAGTAGGTACAGCCGTTCAGGAGAGAGGTGCACTGGCAGAGCTGCGGAGGTGTTTATCCGAGCACTAGAATTTCAGTAGGTACAGTCGGTCAGGAGAGAGGTGCACTGGCAGAGCTGTGGGGGTGTTTATCCGAGTACTAGAATATCAGTAGGTACAGCCGTTCCGGAGAGAGGTGCACTGGCAGAGCTTCGGAGGTGTTTATCCGAGCACTAAAATTTCAGTAGGTACAGTCGGTCAGGAGAGAGGTGCACTGGCAGAGCTGTGGGGGTGTTTATCCGAGCACTAGAATTTCAGTAGGTACAGTCAGTCAGGAGAGAGGTGCACTGGCAGAGCTGCGGAGGTGTTTATCCGAGCACTAGAATTTCAGTAGGTACAGTCGGTCAGGAGAGAGGTGCACTGGCAGAGCTGTGGGGGTGTTTATCCGAGTACTAGAATATCAGTAGGTACAGCCGTTCAGGAGAGAGGTGCACTGGCAGAGCTGTGGGGGTGTTTATCCGAGTACTAGAATATCTGTGTGTACAGCCGGTCAGGAGAGAGGTGCTCTGGCAGAGCTGCGGAGGTGTTTATCCGAGCACTAGAATTTCAGTAGGTACAGTCGGTCAGGAGAGAGGTGCACTGGCAGAGCTGTGGGGGTGTTTGTCAGAGTACTAGAATATCTGTGTGTACAGCCGGTCAGGAGAGAGGTGCTCTGGCAGAGCTGCGGAGGTGTTTATCCGAGCACTAGAATTTCAGTAGGTACAGTCGGTCAGGAGAGAGGTGCACTGGCAGAGCTGTGGGGGTGTTTATCCGAGCACTAGAATGGCAGAGTTGTAATTCAGTTTCAGTGCTTGAATACGAGGTAGTGCAAAAGATCTGGAGAAAAGTAGATTGGCACAGCTTTGGGTTTCAGTTTTGGAATACTGGGAGGTGTACGTGGCTGAAGTGCACATGCTGTGTGCCTCTCAAGAATGGAACATCCGGGAGAGCTGTAGATCGGTATTAAGAGACATTGGCAGAATTAAAGCCGAGTCTCTGCAGGTGATTAGTATGGGTTTAGAAGTGCAACACTGAAGTGTATTGCGTTCTGTACGTGCTACTGTACTGCAGAAGCAGGCTGCACTTTAAATGGAGAGGTGTGGGTGCATTGGTACAGAGATGTGTGTTGCTGATGGAATAGCAGTGTACTCTAGCTCAAAGCCGAGGTGCGTTGGCAGACGTGTTTAATAACTTGCTTTTCGTAGAACGCTTAGAAAAGGCTCTTTTGAGGTTTCTATGCACTGCCAGTAATGGGCGCTATCATGCTCAGGTCATCACTGACGAAACGATGAAAGGCAGAGTTGGCCGAGCTGGGATTTGAACTTCTCGCCGACATCAGCAGAGCATCTTTGCGGTTACAGTGCGTTGTAGTCCAGTTTTGTACCAGGAGGAGCTGTTACATGCCGGTATTGAGGTGCATTGGCATGGCTCCGAGGAGACTCGAATAATGGGCGTTGCAGGTAAGAACGTGGGTGCGGAGGAGGGGTGCTTGGAGGTCCAATAGTGGCCGAATGCTTCAGGTGAGGGCTGAGATGCCTGCGCAGAGCAGCACGTGGGCTCGGGTTCAGTTTCTGCCCTTCTTTTCTGGTCTGTAGTTGGGATAGCAGAGCTGTTGGGAGGGGGTTATTTAAGGTGAACGTGACATTGGTGGATGTTTCAAAGTTTCCTAAATGTTAGGAAGCTCCATTGACGTCAGATGGAGGGGTGAAGAGTGTGTTAGATAGAGGATGTTTGTGGAGAACAAGACGTGCTATAAGAGAGAGTCAATGCTCTGCAGTCCTCTCTCCATTAGAGATGCTGAGGCGCGTTGCAAGGTATGGAGGGGGCTTGGGGGTTCCCTCTGTGGGTCAGGCATCCGATTCTGAATGTATTTCTGGCTTGAATGCAGAGCTACTGGAGTTCCCTCAGAGCTGGAGTCATGTTATCAAATGTCTTTAAAGAACAGAAGACTGCGTTCATAGGAGAGAGAACCCTTTCAGTGCACCTCCTATGTGTGCATTCAAGCAGTGAGCAGGGAAGGAACACTAGTCGAGTGTGCAGACCGGCACAAGAACAAGAGTAGCATCTACCCTTGTGCTGCCCTCATGTACTCCTGTGCTTCAGGTTCATCTCTCTCTGCATAAGAAACCCTCCGCCATGGATATGCAGGGACATGTGCAAGGCTAGTTTGCCACTACACAAATACATATTGGGAAGAAACGTGAATACACCAGAAGGGAAGAAATTTAGAGAGGACAGAGGGAAGATAGAAGTAGAAAATAAACATAATTGGGGTAATGCAGTGAAGTGCGTATGAGCGTGGTAGACTGAGGTAAGAAGAGGTGGGGGGGCTGCAATGGGAGAGATGACGACGATGAGGTAGGAAAGAAAGAATTCTAGGGAGGAAACCATGAATTGAATAAGGATCGAGCAAACAGGGAAGGCTGGCATATGGTGATCACTTTGGCGGCCGCTTTGATGTTATCAGTGGCCGCGCGGCTCACTGAGAACATCAAAGCGGCCGCCAAAGTGATCAGCAGGCTGCCAAATAGTGCGCGCGCCCGGCGCACATGCACTGTAGTTGGCGGCCTGAAATGCACTCGTTTGCACTTCCAAATCTCGCTTTCTATAGCTCTCGCCAGAGCAGCGCTAAAGCGCTGGCTCAGGCTAGACCTAAAAATGGCCTTTCTTAGTCAAACTAATGCTTGCTGTCCGGTTTAACTGCCATTGCGTTTATGACACACGAAAACTAGCTGGGGCGAGGAAGGGGCAATCCCCACAGCTCGCTAAACCTCATGCTGCCCTCCCTCCCCACCTTTAGTGCCAGAAATTGCAGCCCGCTTCAAGTCTGAACACTTTCCGTGTGCAAACCAGGAGATGCCCACTTCTATGCGTGCACATGCGTTTTCACATGGATGGAAAAGATACTCATTTTTGCCCTACTTGCTTTATGTACCATTAGCAATTCCACTGGAGCTGCTCCTTGATTTGTCATTTGACAGTTGAGCAAGGGTTCTGCTAAGTAGATTTGCATATCTCCCATCCATTGACCAGCTCATCTAATGCCATGTGACTTAAGGTTACGCTGCAGTTGGTCAACCCACTTCATTCACTGGCTGCCCACACTGTGAGTGAGAGCATTTTGTTTGATCACATGTGCACAGGAGCATAAGCAGGAGTACACTTCAGTGCATGTGCTGGTGTGTTGGGCCTCTAGCCTGCTCCTTTAGTTTGTATATTTTTCCCACCGTTTTTCCATATTGCAGGTTTGCAAATGCAAAATAAGTAAACAAAAACGACCTCACAGTTGCTAAGGACAGACCTATTGGTTTTTGACAGTGTTTGTTCCTTTCATGTCTATCTTTGTGTTGGTTTATTCATGGTACTTCAGAAGACATGCATGATGCAAGTAAATTCACATGATGGTGATGGTCTGAAATTTGTGGTTACACAGTATGTCATTTTTTAGTCGTTTGCATCCCTGTGCCACTAGGTGTTTTCGAGCCTTGCAGAGGAGGTCCCACTAGATTTGCCCCTTCAGCTTTTCTTACCAGAAGCCATCTCCAAGGTTGGGCACATTAAAAAAAAAAAAATGGGGAATAAAGTCTTATTAGGGTTAGCTTGTTCAGGTAGATTTACAAATATTTGAAATTCACAGTGTGTTTCAACAAGCTATATGATACAGCATTTCCTTCTTAGGTGTCTACAATGGAACTCCCTTCGCTATTTATCCTCTCTGTGCCACCTCTCCCATTTTCTGAAGGACTGGTGCATATTCCTCCCCTATGTCTATTCCAATTGCCCCAGATCTGATCCCATTTCACCGGACACTCTTTCATTGAGTATAATGTTCTTTCTGTTGTTCACAAAATTGAACTTGTGTAAAACCTAGATTTCCAAAGATCTGCCAGTTTCCTTGTGTTTCTTTCATCGTATTTGCAGGACCACGTCCTCATGCTCAGGTGACTGGGCGCATGTCGCGATTCTGCCTGCCCTTCGCTCTATTGTTGTGTGATGCCAACTTCTGTATTTACCAGCTGCAATCTAAACTTTATGTAACCCTATTCAGTCACACAAAATAAGAGTTTAATAAGGTTTAATTTCACCTCAGATGGCAATCACTCTTGATAGGCCACTGGAATTATGCAATTTTGCAGCCTCAATGTTTCCTCATAATTATGGAGTTTCCGCATTTGCCACATAATCTATCATTTGCTGCATAATCTGCAGATTGTAACAATGTTTCGAGCTTAAACAGATCAAAAGTTACAAAACCGCAGCAACACGTGTTGTGGCACACTGGAAGGCCCTTCTCAAAGGTTGATTGTTAATCATTCTGTTGCAGATTGCAGTGTTTGGGTATCAGGCTGGCACTAATGGAGCAAAACCTTTCTCCAGATAGTGTTAATGTGTACAAATTACAAAATTAAGAGGTAATACAATCACCAAATGTGCTGCATTATTTCACATATTTTGCCTTTTCTTCCACATAATATAGTAATCCCTGCCACATAATTTGGTCCTCCTCTGCCTCATAATTCCAATGGCTGTCCTTTAAATCGCCACCTCGGGGCTGGTCTCAAGTATAGCTGTCGAGTAACTTTAGGAACGTAGCAAATTTACGTTTATTTCGATGTTCTCTTATGTGCACGCACTGCTCAAGGCAGTTTTAGACTACAGAATTTGAGCCTCTATTGTAGGAAGGAGATGTTTACTGATGTTATAGTTGAAAGGTGATGAAAGTAGCGTAAACAGGGCTCATCCCAAGCTAAGAAGGAGGAAGGCTCTGGGTAGCAACGCACAAGAACATCTACATGGTTGCCAAAATTCCTTTCAGTCGCTTTAATTTCAGAGGTGCTAACAGTGTTGTAAATTGTCATTTATGCTTTTCTGGGTGCTGTATTGTGGCACATTTAATACGTTGACCTGCGCCCAGCATGGCTCCAGCTCCACACAACCTCAGATGCCCTCCCAGCGTGGGATAATTCCGGGGACATGGAACAGTGCTCTAGGTGTCCTCCTACGCCCTTCGATAAGAAGTGTGTCGGTTACCTCATCTGCCTGCTTGCACCGAGCTCTCTGGTGCTACTGCTGACGGCCAGCAGAGAAGACACCTGACCAGCAAGCTTCGACAGGAGCCCATGGTGCCGCTTGAAGTCATGAACATTGAAGGCTTAATTTTATTATCATCAGAGGATCTTCATATGGGAGAGAGAGCTAGGAAGTAACCAAAGGAAACAGTTATTTTACAGATGGTTGTGACTGCATTTAAGGGTGGCTGGCAACATCAGCAGCTGAAACCTGAAAGGCATGAACCAGTACAGGGAAACTCTACTTTTTGGATTCTTTGTCGTCAATTGACCCCAGAACCTTGAAGAGAGCCACACTGGAGACAACAGATGTATCCCATTCACCACCACCACCCCCAACTCCCTCCCCCCCCATCCACCCGCACACAGCTTAGTGTTGCTGGTGTGAACATTAAGCCATTTTCGACCCACACTAAGATATGCCACCAGAGATCCCAGTTCAACCACATAATTCCACACCACAAAATACTACTCCACACCATGCCACATAGTACCACTACAAACCATGCCACATAACTCCACACATCACAGTTCAATGCCACACAGTTCTGCACCACACAACATAAATACATTCTACATAATACCACTCAGCTCCACATAATTACTCAACACATAATTACACTCTACTCAATACAATATAAAAACACCCCTACATAAATGCACTCTATGCCACATACCAGCAATCCACAAAAATGCACTCCACACCATAACACAATTCCAATACGCATTATTTCGCTCAAAGCCACACAATTCAACCCCACACATTTACAAAACACATCACATAATTCCACAAAACACCACACATTTCAAAAACACAATACAATTCCACAACACACCACATACCGCAAAAACACCACAAATTTACACATCATACCACACTAATAATTGCAATACAATGCACATAATTCCACGCCAAACCACAAACATCCACTAGACTCCAAGCGAAAACACATAGGTGAAAGACATTGACAACGCCAATAGCTCTAACTCTTGCAAATGCGAGACCTATTGCATTGCAAATGCTTGTTATTTTTATGGTTGTGTATAGTATGAAAGCTTTACAAAAGTCTTCAATGGATCTCTCACATTCCGTTATTTATTCATCCTCAGATCCTCATAAACATAAAATATCAGATTTACTTCACATTTGGTATGTAGAGATAATAAGTTAGATATTCTTAAAAATTCCACAGATTTCTTCACTTTCATCAACAATAAAATTGAAATGTTAAGTCTAAAAAAAAAAAAAGAAAGCTTTACAAAAATGCAGGCCATTTTTCAAGGATAATAGGTTAAAAAAAGACAACAAAGAGTTCAGCATAAAAAATAATTACAAAAAAACTATAATTCTCAAAAGATTAAGCGTTTTGTCCTAGTAGTGGAAAAATGAAGAATAGATTCACAGCCCTAGCCAAAGTGTCTTTGAAATAGGAAGATTGAGGTGGTGAGATAAAGGGGTAATGCAAAAAGCTCGAGGCAGAGTTCCAGATTCTTGTGGCACTTCCTGAGAAGGTATGTATCATACATCATTTTTGCTTTAATATGGGCGGCTAGATGAAAAGGTATTCTGCTTATCTTAAATACCTTTGAGCATCAGATATTTTCTGTTTTTCTGACAGATAGGAGGGAGAGTGTTATGTGTAGTAAATTCACCACGTTTAGGTTAAATTTAACCCTTTTATTGCATTAACAAAGGAGCAGCAGCTCTACACATCCTCATTGGGACACCAGACTGTCACTGATTGAGTACCATGACAACATAAGCCACACAACACATCCCCGTCCTTACTTAACATAGTACGGAAACATAAAATTATTAGAGCCATAAAAAACAATAAAACTCAGATTACAAATAAACATAAAACCCATAATAGTGTAAAATGTAAAATGCGATACACAGGGCCTGATTATGAGTGTGTCGTTCATTTCCGACCCCTGCCTAAACTTCTGTTTGTGCAGGTGTCAGAATTACAAGTTGAGTGTTATATAACGCATCCAACAATTATCAGATGAGTTAAATACCTCAGGTCAAACCTGCCAAAATTTAACAGGGGAAATTCTACAGTTTTTACTATATCATACAGACTTTGGTGCGTTAAACACCAAAATCCGCATACTATTCCCGACAAACTTGTAGGAAGGGTTATTTATTGCACATGATAAATAACGTACCCTGTGGAATTGTTATTTATCATATATGATAAATATATATACCCCCAAGGGCCCGCCCTTTTTCCTATCCTCTTCAACCTTTTCTTGGAACCATTAGCTAATTCACTGAATTCCACGAACATTCTCTTCCATATGTATGCGGACAACACGCAACTTTATTTGAAAATCTCATCCTTGGATAGCATCATCTCAGTCAACACTATCCTAACGTCTACTCAAAATTGGTTAACTGAGAACCATCTCCTGCTCAACACTTCCAAAACTGAATTCCTTCTCATCTCTCCTCCCAACTACATCCCCAAGCTAGACATTTGGCTGAATCACCTCACTGCTTTCAACTGCACCCGTCTCATCATAAACTCAGCCAAATCTCTCGGAATCACCCTGGACAAGCACCTGAATATGAAAAATCATATCAGCAATGTGTGTAAGGTAGCTAATCACTTGATGAGGACACTTAGAAATATCAAACAATTCCTTCCACAAAAGGATTTCAAGCAGGTGGTCCAAGCACTTGTCCTGCCGAGGCTAGACTACAGCAGTGCTACGCTCTGTGGCCTTCCCAAATACACCCTGGCTCCACTACGGGCATCACTGAACGCTGCGGCTAGACTGGTCACAGGTACCAAATGAAATGAGCACATACCCCCAGTCCTAAAATCTCTTAAATGGTTGCCCTATGAAGCTCGAATTCAGTTAAAGATTGCCGCTCTGACGCACAAAGCCCTGCACTTCAAAACTCCCAGGTACCTAGCACAAAAGCTAGAATTATCCTGTGGTGGTAGAGCCTCAAGAAGCACTAACACTTTCCTCCTGAAACCACTCCTCCTTAACAAAAAGAGAACTTGTCACCGAGCCTTCTCTGGCGCTGCCCCTAAGATATGGAACTCTCTTCCACCGGACGTATGCAGAATCTCCTCAACGACTGCTTTCAAACTGGAGGCCAAAAGATTCCTAATGAACAAATTCTTACCCTAACTGAGCTAGGTTCACCTGCTCAAAGTCATTGATCCTACAACTATTATACCATCATTTGACACTGCTCTTCTTTACCTCATTGTGTGCTCTCCTTCGTAGCCCGCTATATACCTGTTTATTGTATTATTCTCCTTAAATCATTTGTCTTGTAATTATGCAATTATTCCTGTTTTGTGTTCTAACTTGATGTCGATATTGCATTTATGTCCTTCCTTCCATCTTTTTGTAAAGTGCTCTGATATCCTTCGGGATCATGTTCGCGCTATATAATACTTTATAAATAAATAAATAATACCTAAACTCATAATATGGCCCACAAATTTATAGTAGCTCTTTATCACAATTGTAACCCTTTAACCAACAAGGTGGTTTCCTATTGCGCTTGTATTCCTCATAATTCAGTGTCAGGTGCAGGCACTGCTTTGGTACTACGATCAGGTAAAGACTCTGTCTCAGTACAAAGTTCATTTAAAATTCTAACATCAGATGATGCATTTCCCACAACTTCCAATAAAGAATTGGCTTCAAAATCATGTTCAATACTTTGCACCATAGTGTTACAATTCTACTTGGAAGTTACAGTACCATTAGTAGAATTTGAGCTATGCATATCAATAACATCAAATGCATCATTCATACAATGCGTTAATTGCTCTGAACAAGAAGGCGAACAGGGAGCATTGCTTACTTTGGGATTCCAAATGTTCCAATTACTAAAACGCACAGCATTCTTCAATACTTCAATTACTACCATAGGCTCCTAAAATGACTGCCACCCTTAGGAACTTTACTGAGTTTCTTAACGCAAACCCATTGACCCACAGTGATATTTGTACTTTTAGTATTGGGTTTCTTGTCACACTGGAACTTTCTTTTTTTAAATTGAGTTGAACCAATTCTTCCATACAACTCATCCACAGGCCAATGTTACATGCTGGATCAAAACAACCCGGATTGTACTTTGTTCTGTATTTTGTACCCCACATAGATACAAAGGGTGGAGAAACAGTGGCCTAATTCAAAGATACACGATGAGCCCAAACACTTTTTTCCAGTGGAATTTTCCAGTCGTGATTGCCATTGATAACCAATTGGATGGCATTCTTTACAACTCTGCTGAAGCGTCAATCCTAACTTTACTACTTTGATTACTCAACAAAGTGGTTCTGTGAATGATTCCCAATCTGCCAAAATAATTCTTAGCCTTATTAGCAAAAAGTTGCATACCATTATCAGTAGGTAAGATTGCAGGGATACTCTTATTAGAGAATGCTTTATCCAGGAGGATAAGTATGGACTCACTGTGTGCTTTCTCAAAAACCTTGATAACAGGCCATTGCGAAAACACATAAATTAAAGCAATGACATAATTCTGTGTTTCTCTAATTAAATCCATTATATGATTAGCCACAGATTCCCTGGGAGATTTAAGAATAGGAAAAATTTACATGGGAGATCTTCAAAGATTTTTCTGCCCAAAACAACAGACACAAGCCTGCACACGTTTTTCAATTTCAAGGTCCATACCTGGCCACCAAAATTAATTTTTCACTAACTGTTTGGTTCTAACCATACCAAATTGGCCTGCATGACGCAACTCAATAACATGTTTACGTAAATTACGGGGTGGAATTACTCTCTCACTTCTCAAAACTGGGTCTTCATGCATAATCAATATAGATCTTACTTCCCAGAATGGATTCAAAGAAGTGTCTAACAAATGTTTACTGGGCTGACCTTTAAGTAAACCATTTAAAATATGCTGCAACACTTTATCTTTACTGTATTCCAATACCCAAGTGTTGAACCCGACATCCTTGGTGTGGCTTTCCCGCAACCTTTTGTCTACAATCCTCCTGTTTTTGCGGACTTCTTTTGCTAACCTTTGAACTCTGCACACTTTACCACCGCTAACCTGTGCTAAAGTGCTTATGCTCTGTCCCCAAAATATGGTAACATTGGCTTCCAACCATTTGGCACCTTTAATTTACTTGGAAGCCCCTAGTAAAGTGGTATCCAGGGCCTGTAAATTAAATGATATTAGTGGGCCTGCAGCACTGATGGTGCCACCCACTTAAGTAGTTATTTTAAACCAGTTTCAGGCCTCTCATTGTAGTCGGTGTGTGCAGTTTTACACTTCCATTTTGACTTGCCAAAATAAATCTTTTGTAACAATCAAAGGCCCTCGAGGGCACTTTCCGAGACGGGGTAGGTGGCTGGTGCAGTATCACAAGGACTATCATGCTAAAGTATAGCGTGTCTCCAGCGCTCACTTGAGGAGGCATACAGATTATCCAAATTGGGTCAGCCTCTTGCCATCTATTCTTAAGGTAGATCACTTTTGGGTACTTAGGGGGTCATTACGATGTCGGCAAGACCACCACTGACAGGCTGTCGGTGGCGGTCTCTCCCCCATCGGAACGCCATTCCACGCCCGCCACATCGCGATGGCTGGCACTTCCATGGCGGTTGGAAAC
The DNA here is from genome assembly GCF_964204655.1 of Triturus cristatus. Taxonomy (NCBI): domain Eukaryota; kingdom Metazoa; phylum Chordata; class Amphibia; order Caudata; family Salamandridae; genus Triturus; species Triturus cristatus. The sequence continues at coordinate 519,629,659 of NC_140595.1, read as the reverse complement.
TCCGACTGCCACTTATCTGATGGGCTCCTTGAGCCCGCCGGTGCAGAGGAGAGCCTCCCAATTCCTGCATTGGTGGTGGTGCCTACCAGGCACTGCCATAGAGATTAGGATGTCCCTCCCTGCCAGCATTTCCATGGTGGTTCACCCACCATAAAAAGGCTGGTGGGGATGGACATTGGGGGCACCATAGGTGCCCCCTGGCACATTACTTTGCGTGTTCAGGGGCACCTATGGTGCCCCCGACATATCCCTGAACCAAGAAACAGGCACCGCATAGTGCCTGTCACACAGTACGGGGATATGTAAAACATCCCTGTTTTACATTGCGGCGGGTACTGCAGCCAGCAGCATCCGCCGCAATGTAAAAGGTGGCCAATGCGACCGCCATGGTGGCGGTTGCATCATAATTTGGCCTGTGGGACCACCGCCTTGTAGACGGGTGGTCCCAAATACGATACAATGGCGGACGGACTGAAGTCCGTCCACCATCATAATGACCCCATTAGTGCTTGGATTCCATGCAGTTCACCATTTGGTCCCAAACACTGAGTAGATTAGGTTCATTCAGCCCTGACAAATTGCCCATTGATCTTTTCTGACTTTACGACGGCAAGAGACATCTTGATCTTTTAAACTCCTTTGCTACCAGGGATCATTGTCTCCACTGGTGGCCATCAAATTTTTTGCTGGACTAGCAAACTCGCCTAATAATACCCTTCTTAGAGAATTGCTTTATCTATTTTTAAATCACTATACACTCACATCTACATATCCTCCGATCTACACCCAGGGCCTTACACTTGCACCGCACAGACGGCATTGGGACAAAAGATCTCCAATAAAGAGCCCTCTCAAGGGTGCCCATTGGGCATTGCAGTGCCGGTCCAACAAGGAGCAAGCCTGATGATGAAGCATGACACCCATTCAGGTGTCTGAAGTCCCTAGTTCCAAAAAGGAACCAGTCCCCCTACCTTTGGTTCCTATATATCTGACCTGATAACGTCTCTCTAAGGAACTGCATACATTTAATTGTTACGATTTATCCCGGAGCACATATGCTGGACCATAAAGCGCTCCTAGTCCCCCTTTTTTGTGATTGAAAATTAATCTTTTGCCAGGCCTCAACCTTCCTTTTTAATACATATTAGTCACACCTAGGGTCCTAAACACCTCATAGGGCAGAGTGTAGTGTATTTAAAAGTTGGCCATGTACTTTTAACTTTTACTTGTCCTGGTAGGAAAAAACTCTTACATTTGCATTTCACTACTGCAAGGCCTATTCTCCCCATAGGATAACATTGGGTTACTGTATTACATTTAATTAGCGATAACTTTCAATTGGGAGCAAGTAGGGAAGTGGAGTTTGGTCTATAAAGATATGTAATTTAAATCCCTCTTTAATTGTGAAGTTGGATTTTTAATCACAATTCTAAAAATATCACTTTTAGAAAGTTTACATTTTCTTGTCCCAACGATATGGTGCCTGCAACCTGGTCACATGACTAGGTATAGCTGGCAGTTATTCTATGTGTATTGCTCCCAGACAGTAGGACAAAGGGGGTATAGGTGTGCCAGGATGGGCCATCTCTGTCAGGATGAGTGGGAGGAGCTGTCACCTACCACACTTGCACATCACAAAGACTCTGCTGCAGGACACTCACAAGGAGATTACACATGCATGATTCTAGTCTATCTGGCCAGCATAGCGAAGCAAAGCCTTGCCATTTAAGGATCATTTATTGTATTTATCTCCGCAATCCATCCAACTGAGGAAAGCTGTTCAGAAAGTTCTTTGCCAGGCTGAATATAAAGCGGCTGACACAAGACGTTTCCAAAAGTACACAGTTCTTATTAGCATCCTGTTTGCCTTCTTTTGATTTTATCCTAACTGCCTGGTAGGGATTGAAAGGGGCAAACCAGGGGTCGCATCAGCGACCCTTAAATGACATCCATCACACTGTACTTCTCTATCCCTTAACTGTACCCTTCCCATGCACACATTTATCTAGCACAGAGTCACTACCCCTTCAATATGCAGTACCACACATCTACCTGATGTAGGGCGAGGATGAGTTAACCACAATGCAGCGAAACATTTAAGAAGGTGTGTGAGCCTGTATGCCTCACTCCAATGACACAAGGTATAAAGGTCCTGTTCATTACCAATGATCACTACACAGTATGCTGCCACCACTGCGCTATAGCCTTTTACCACCACAAAGGTATTGTTTTGAGCACCCCTCCCAAGCCTAATAAGACTGGAATCCGTGTGATAGGCCTACATGATGGTGCACACGCATGATCTGTGTTTGCCTAAGACCAAAATAAAAAATTGCATTAGGGATTCAAACAATAGTACAGTTGGGCACTCATGGCAGGGGTTCACATCTCTTACCGTGCAGAGGACTTTTCCGTCCCAACACACAGTCTGCATGCAATATCTGTTTGGCCCCAGAGGCAAAGGTAGCAAAAGTCACTTATTGTCAACAAAGAAAATCTTTCCCTTATTAACCATCTCTTCTTCTCTATACAGAGCTGTAGATACTAATATGTTTGCTGTAATTAATTTTAATATTTCCTGCTTTACTGCTACCCTTTTGTTTGTTGAGGTGGGAGAGTCATAGCCCAGATGGCTTTGAACTGCAGTTTCTAAAGAGGATTCTAGATATAACCCCATGGGTTCTTGAATTCAGGTTTATTTCTGACCAGCCACAGTAGGTGTTTTAAGGACCCTTTGGGTGCCACTTTAGCAGAATAGGCAATAAAGAAAGCATTTAAGATATATGTGTGCTCGTGAAAATTAAACTCCAATCGTACTTGAGCTAACGAGGAACAGTCTGGGAGGCTATAAAGAAGCCAATAGGGGTGGCACTGACTAGCTATTTTGCAAATTTCCTATTGAAAATGACCTGTCCAAAAGTTTAGGTCAGCATACCTTTGCTTCTGATTACTCACATGAGTAGACTCCATTGGGGTTAACGGGGAACGCAGCAGGCATCATTTTATGCTGAGCACAATACTATGTTATTAATATTGCCTATGTCACTCAGAATTGAAAAGTTAATAATAATACATAAAAAAAAAAATTAGTAGGCTCCATGACTGGCAAGATAACTTTCCAATTAAGTGTAGGAAAATCGTGTTTAGTGCTATGGCTGATATTTTGTCTTTTTATACTAACAGCTCGTCCAGCCCTATCCCTAAAAATGTATATCCATTGGTACGTTCCAAGCAGAGGGGGCTCTCGTTTCCTTATCGTTTGTTTCTCATAAGCCTGCCTTTCCTGCATTGTCTGGAAGCGCTGCCTGAATCTTGCACACTGCGTTATTTGCACAAATAGAATTTTAAAATTAAAAACTGTATCACTATTTTAACTAGTTGCTCTTCATAGCCTGCCTTTCCTGTACTGTTAAAAACGCTGCTTGAATCTTGCACATTGAGTTGTTTGCACAAACTGAAATTTAAAGCTAAACACTGCATTACTTTTTAATCAGTCGCTAGTTTGGGGGAGATTATTTACCCGTTGTCCTGTTTCTCTGTTCTTTGCTCTCTGACGCTCGACCCAAGCGGACCCGGAAGTTAGGCGGGTCCGCATTGCACCTGGGTTGACGCGTCAGCGGGTGGGCGTTGCCGGATGCACACAAAAGGCGCGCTGGGACGTCCGCGCAGCGGGCGCACCAGCAGCGCGCCAAAGGCAAGCCCATCTGTGCCCATCCGGGTGCTGAGCGCGCCCAGCGCCAGGACCCCTGCCTCTCCACAGGTATATCACTACCGTAGAGGAGAGCTGATGGCTCTAGATAAAGCCCTATGCAGGCCCCACGATAGGCACTTGTCTTGTGGAGATACAGAGAACTGGGCTGGTACTAAATGTTCATATCAGAGTAGGTGGGACCGAGAGGAGGTGGGTCCAGACAACTCGCTGGATACGACGCGCATAGCCGGTGTAGAGAACAACGGTAGACTTAACTCGCACACAGAGACCAGAACCAATCAGCCCCAAACTCTAAGCTGTATCCTTTTAAATGTGCGATCCCTACATAAAAATAGGTATCAGATTGGGGATCTGATTGAGAATTGCTCCCCAGATATAATTTTTTTAACTGAGACCTGGACGGACAGTACATCCGGTCCAGATTGGAACACTGCTTTACCAAGTGGCTATGTGGTCACCTCACAAGACAGAATAGGTAAGAGGGGCGGTGGGATAGCAGTTGCTCATTTAGCACATCTAACACTACGAGTGGAAACACACCTAGATCTCCCAGCGGAAGCACTGTACTTTACTATCTATTTAGGAAACTCCTTCAGGTTTCAAGGCCTACTAGTCTATCGACCACCCGGGCCTAAGTCCATTTTCCCTTCAAGGCTCATGAATCATCTTGAATCTCGGATGGATCCCCATCCTTTTATTCTTTTGGGTGATTTCAACTACCACCTGGAACTCACTAATCAACCGGAGGTAGCCTTGTTGCTTGAAAATCTAGCAGCATTAGGCTTTAACCAGGTAGTCAAGGGTCCTACTCATAAAATGGGCCACACTCTAGATGGCATCTTTGTGAATAATATGGACCTGGAGATTGTCAATATCACGGATCTTCTTTGGTCTGACCATAGTGCAGTTCATTTTAATATTAGGGCAGGATTATTAGTATTCCCCTCCTGCCCTAAACCAGCGAAGAAAAAAATCAGACCATGGTCACAGGTGAATGCGGATAATTTAATTGTTGCGCTGGGCCGCTCACGCCCTATTCATAGCAGGGATAACTCTGAGGCGGCACTGCTCTTCAATAAATGGCTGACGGCCGCTGTCGAGGAAGTAGCACCTGAGAAGCTGCTGGGCACGAGGAGAACCAAACCATCTGCTCCCTGGTATAATAGGGAACTTAAGGCCCTGAAGAGCACATGTAGGAGGGCTGAGCGCCTTTGTATTGTATTGTATTGTATATCGATTTGTAGAGCGCGATTGCTGCCTTTGGAGAGTGGACTACAGTATTGATGGTAAAGTTAGGTACAATCGTGCCCTATCAGCATACCGAGATGCAATAATTGTAGCTAAAAGTGCATTTTACGCGATTAAGATCAAGGATGCAGGGAATTCGGCCAAGGAGCTTTTTAAGACAATAACCGCTCTTTCTAAGCCACCTCAGGACAACACTTATCGGCCAGACCAAGAAACATGACAAAAGCTTGCCGTGTTCTTTCAGGATAAGGTGCAGGTAATTTATAAAGATTTTAAGAATTTGCACCCTAGTTCGGAGAGTCGTGGGCAGTTGTTGATAACTAGTACTAAGAGCCATCCTGGCCTTAGGAATTTCTCCCCCATCACAAGAGAGGAAACGGGTAGATTGGTTACTCTAACTAAATCAGGTTCACCCAAGGATCCCTGCCCCCCTTCAATTATGCATCTTGCTGCAGATTTGATCGCAGGAGAACTATCCTCTCTAATCAATCAAGTAATTGAGTCCGGTAGCTATTTTCTAAGTTGGAAGACTGCAACAATCAGACCATTGTTAAAAAAAAAACCGCACTGGACCCCCACATACTAAAGAATTACCGCCCAATTGCCGCACTGCCTATTGCAGCCAAAATTTTGGAGAGGGAGTTAAACAGATCATTGACAGAATACCTAAGCTCCCACAATTTGCTTGACTCAACTCAGCACGGCTTCTGTGCACAACATTTTACGGAGTCAGCACTTCTTGTGGCAGCAGAAATTCGCAGTATAGTGGATAAGGGAGGCAAGGCAATCCTTGTGATGTTGGACCTGTCGGCTGCCTTCGACACTGTAAACCATGCGGTGTTGATCCAAAGGCTTCAGGAAATTGGCATCCAGGGGTCTGCGCTGTCCCTTCTCTCTTCTTTTCTGGAAGGTAGGGAGCAAAGTCTGCTGTGGGACGGTTTACAGTCGGACAGCTTCCATTTGCCATGTGGTGTTCCGCAGGGTTCAGCGCTGTCACCCACGCTTTTCAATATTTATGTGACCCCTCTGGCCAAACTCATCAGGATGCACGGCTTCACGATAGTCTCTTATGCTGATGATTCCCAGCTCATAATTTCCGCGGTTAAACAATCTAATGATATGGCTTTCAAATTCCATAGCTGCCTGTCTGAAATTACGAGTTGGATGCAGGAGAGCTTCTTGAAGATCAACACCGAGATTATTGAGTTTGGCCAGGGGAGTCCCCTGTGGAACAGATCATGGTGGCCGGTTGGGGCCGGGGAGTGTCCCTGCCCCGTGCCCAGAGTAAGAAACCTGGGCGTGCTGTTCGACAACCAGCTAAACTTTTCAGCTCATGTCAACAGCCTCGCGTCATCTTGTTCCTTTTTAATAAGGACTCTGCGTAAGATTTTCCCTTTCCTCAAACCAGAGCTGTGTAAGACCGTTGTAGTTGCCCTTGTGCTGTCCAGACTGGACTATTGCAACGCCTTACTGTTAGGGATAAATAAGACGCAGATAAAGAGGTGGCAGACTCTCCAGAATGCTGCGGCGAGGCTACTACTGGACGTCCCAAGAGATCAATCTATCTCAGGGGAAATTAAAACATTACATTGGCTCCCTGTCCAACAGCGTATAGATTTCAAGTCTATATGCCTAGTACATAAGGCTGTTTTTGGAGGGGGAGCCAAGGATGTTCAGAAATTATTTATCCCCTATACTTCTGGCCGTGTGCTAAGGTCCAGCACCCGGAGTCTTATCAAGATCAATCGGATCAGGAAAGTCAGATGGGGTGGTAGAGCTTTCTCAGTCCGTGCTGCTGAACTTTGGAACAGGCTTCCCTGTTCTTTAAAACTAACATAAAATCATCAAGCTTTCAGAAAACTGCTAAAAACACGGCTTTTCCAAGAGGATCGTATTTGAGGATTATGTTTCCCTTTGTGCTTACCAGCGCCAAGACGCTTCGGCATTCGTGCGCTATATAAAACTTTATCCTATCCTATCCTAGCGTCTTCTGATTTAAATGCCAGCATATTTTCAAATTCAATTCAAATGATCTTTATTCGGATTTAGTACATCCATAAAAGTACATACAGATTAAAAAACATAAAAACATATATAAAATCATATATAAAAATTTTAAGAACAAGATTTCCAATTGGGTTTGAGCAGCATATATAACGTAAAGTGCACAGTACATAATAAGGATATACATAGTCTTTTTAAGGACAAGATTTCCAATTGGGTTTGAGCAGCATATGTAACGTAAAGTGCATAGTACATAATAAGGATATACATGGTCTATTAGTATATGTAGTTGTAGATTCCACTTTATCCACTTCCATAATAATCATACAGATCCAAACACACATGTAATTGATTCTATATACAATTTATATTAGAATGGTAAGGTGTAATGTACATTCAGTGGCCATTATGTGTGTTCCATGCTTGCCCTAGATCTTACACAGGCTTTTATAAAACAATTTACAGTATGTATAACCTCGTCTGTTGGCAACATTTGTAGGAATCTCAATGCCAGATTAAAGTCCCTTAAGATATATTTACGGAAAATCGGCATTAAATATTGACGGGTACACAACTTGTAATGGCCACAGAAGAAAAAGTAGTGCAACAAACTTTGTTTTCCACCCTCTGCACAAAGGCAATCCAGTTTTTCTAATCTTTTATTATAGCCAAGAGGGAAGCTTAGTAAATTGACAATGCTTCCTTCCCGGAACCTAAATAAAAGGCTCCGGTTCCATCTTCCAATTGGGATTGACAGGTATCTACAGGGCTTGTTTAGATTATCATTGTCTGGATCAGTTAGTGGCAGATATTTGATAACCGTGCAAAGTAAGGTAACAGTTCCTAAAGAAATATATATGCCAGTATGGTCTACTGTGCAAGAAGAAAGGAAATGAGGGGATGACAAGGTGTCTCAGGCAAGGTTCGAGAGTGGTAGTGTAATGGAGACTAGAGACTCCTGGATGGTACTAGAAGTGCCCTCACACACCCTTGCGGGTGCAAAGCATCATCATCGGGCGGTGCTCCTCGTGGGGGTGGCGCTGCAGTCCCTCACGGGCCCTAGGAAGGGCTCTCTATCGGAGATCTTTTGGTGGAGTCGCCGTAGTTGTGCGTGTGGGTGTGTGGGGAGGGGGGGTGTGGTGGTGAGACTAAAAAGACCTAATGGTGCCCTAACTATTTATTGGTGGGTCCAGGAGGTCTGCTAAAAATAACGGGGAATGATGTTATATAAACATTCTGAGTGGGGAAAAAAAGCTGTAAATACGTCCCACTGCTCTCGACCCGTAAGAGTGAGGGTTTAAAGTGAGAGAGAGGGGGTACAAGTGGTGGTCAACATGTTTCGCGCTGTTGCCGGTCCCTAATGGATCCTAGCGCTTCGTCAGGACCAAGGTGGTGATTAAAAAGTAACGGATGGGATTCAGACAAAAAAGGGGAGAGTATTCTGTAATCCCAGAGACACAAAAAGGTTGTGCTAGGATCCATTAGGGACCGGCAACAGCGCGAAACATGTTGACATTACACTACCACTCTCGAACCTTGCCTGAGACACCTTGTCATCCCCTCATTTCCTTTCTTCTTGCACAGTAGACCATACTGGCATATATATTTCTTTAGGAACTGTTACCTTACTTATTTGCTCCTTGTCCCCCCCATTCTCTTTGAAGTGTGTATACAGATATTTGATAACAACAGGTTTTACCAATTCGGATCTCCTTCGTTCCTCCTTATATAAATCAAACAGTGCCCGTTTTACACCATTCTTGTGAGCGGGGGCAATGGTATTAGGGGAGCTGAACAACAAACCATGTCCCACACTCAACAGGCTATTGTTAACTGCATTTAACCAAGGTATAAGGTGAGATCTTTCATGTAATAAACAATCAGATATTATACTGCGTGTTAAGGATGCAGCTGGATTGGACCATATTTTTATCCAAAAAAGCGCGGGCCTTGACCTAATAAAGTCGGCAATATATGGCAGCCTAAGTTCATTATGACAGATAAATGTGGGCGCACAGGGAACTCCTCCCAGTACCCTTCTACAAAATCTATTTTCCTCCAACTGGAGAGACGTGCTGTTACAATAACCCCACACTTCCGCTCCATATGTCCCAGTTGGTTGGCATTGGGTACGATAAATTTTGAGCAGGGGGGAAATGACATCAGCCAGTTTGGGTTGTCGGAGAGATAAAATTGAATTGATCGATTTACCAATTTTATTTCTCGCATAGGCAGCATGTGGCTGCCATGATCCTGTATTAGAGAATAGTAACCCTAGATAAGGGAAGGTGCTGGTGCATTTTAATATATTGTCCCCTGATTTAATCGAAGTAATGTTATACTTTTTGGGTCCACAGTTCATAATGAAAGATTTTTTAAAATTGGTACTTAAGCCCAAGTCGGACATAAAAGCAACAAACCCAGTGATTAAAGTGCGTAAAGCATTCGGGGTACGCCCCATTAGTACTGCGTCATCCGCATAAAGTAGGGTAGAAATGGGGGAACCATTTATAATTGGTACATTCTTAGTGTTCTTGCTCAAGGAGCAGCTCAACCCGTTAATATATAAAATAAAAAGCAGTGGGGCGAGTACGCAGCCCTGTCTAACTCCTCTGCTAATAAAAATATCATCAGATAATTCACCATCGTTATTAATACGTACTCTACCCTTTAGATCCCTATGTAAATAAGAAAGAAAATATACCAGTGAGTCATCCAAACCATAATCAAGCAAAAGTGACCACAACCTAGAACGATTAACAAAATCAAATGCGGAACTCAGATCCATAAAACCTAAATAAAGCGGGGACTTTTTAACAATAGTATATTTGGCCATAATCAAATTCAAATTAAGGCATTGTTCGACAGTACCCACATGGCTTCTGAATCCCAATTGACTACAGTGTAAAACATTATTATCCTCAGCCCAATTTCTTATCCTTTTAAAAATTACCCTTCCAAGTACTTTTAGAGTATTATCGATCAGTGAAATCGGGCGGTAGCAGGCAGGATCCGACCTGTCACCTTTTTTGAATATCGGTACGATGACACTGTTCGACCAGGAAGCGGGGATTGAGCTGTCAGCCAAATTATTAAATAAGTTACATAATAAGGGGGCCCAAAATTGATTTCAGATTTAATCTGGTCGATAGAGAGACCATCCGGGCCTGGTGCTTTATTACTAGTGCTCTCAAATATAGCATCCTCGACCTCGGATATTGAAAAGTTAAATCGGTCAACGGTGTTGGATAGGGGGACAATGTCTGGGGAAGTGGGTAATATAGCATAAATTTTAGAAAAGTGCTCTACCCACACCTCGCCAGTTATATTGCAATTGATTGGTTTGATGTTAGAACCAAAAGATCTGAGGGACTTGACTTCTCTCCAGAAACCTGTCGTGTCTTTTAATGAGGCGGAGCGCGTGAGAGATTCCCAGTGATTAATCACTAGTGCCTCAGATCTAATACGTAACACAGATTTGTATTTTGATCTTAATTCTCTCACAAGTTGAGCGTCCCTAGGGTTGGTTTTTAAGGCCGCCCTCAGGTCCCTATTGGCCTTAGAGCAGGAGGAGTCAAACCAGCGAGGGCCGTGATCTATATTAGGCCTAGCTGGTTTTGAAGATTCTCTTTTAATAGCCCCACAAAGATTACCAAAAGCAGTGACCACATCGTCGCCTGAGCTAATGTGCGACAGACAGGTCTCTACAACCGTGGGGTATTTTTTAATTACTCTTGCTAAAATGTCTTTATTGTCCACCCCTTTCCATATTAATCTTAATCTATCAGTAGATAAAACCAGATTTGGTGCCCCCAACTCTGCTCTCGGTGCAACCTTCGTGGTCTGTGGATTATCTAAGTGTATTCTAAGCGGGTAGTGATCACTATATGCGGAGCAGATGACTTCTGCTTTTAAAACTATGTCACACAATGTGGGACAGATAAATATATAATCTATCGTAGAAGCACAGCCCTGGCCTATATATGTAGGTGTTAATATGTTATTTGCACTAGAACCAGCAATTTCCATTGCGTTTACTAAATCACGGGAGGCTAGGTGGTTTTTCAACTCTTCACCGTTTCTACATAGAGGACTATTGCGGTACATATGAGCATTAAAATCCCCTCCGATGCAAATGCCATCAAAGAGCCCATACTTCTGCCCCTCCATAATTTCATCAATAAAATCAAACAATGACAGAAAATTGTCATTGGGATGAGTAACAAAATCATTATTATAAAAGTTAATTATGCATAATTTCATCCTGTTGATGTACTTCATAGCCATAAAACATTTACCCGGAGTAGGGATCAATTTGGTTTGTACCCCGGATCTTATTTTAGTCCAGATAGATAAACCCCCACTGGGGCGTCCCATAGGTGAAGTAGAAGCCTTTAAATTATAACAACAAAAACCCTCCATTGTAGGTGTAGTTGTACTCCAAGTCTCTTGTAGCATCAGTATGTCACAGTTATTTTTAACCCATTCTAACCATTCTTTGATTTTCATTTTAGTATTAAGTTCCGCTATGTTCCAACTTACAAAAGATAGTTCGGAATCCTGGGGCAGTAGTCTTTGGTTCGTGGGTTTTTCTCTCTCTACTGTCCAAGGCAAGGGTTGTAGGACTTCCAGAGTTTCAGTGATTGATGCCAATGATAATTCGACTGGATTAGTCGATAAGGGTCAGTCTAACATATCCAAATCTGACAAAGGTGCGAATCTGTTAAACATATTAAATGGGAACGAAGTTGACTGGAATTGCAAAGGGGGTGACTGGAAATGCATTGATGGTTGTTGAAATTGCATTAAGGGTGGCCGTGATTGCATTGTGGGTTGTCTGTAAAAGTAACTCAAAGGTAACATAGTTACAACCGTAGAAATGGCAGAGCAGTTACCATTCCTGTTGAGTAAAAGTCTTACAGTACCAGGGTTTTTGAAATTGAGGACGATACAGTCACCTTCCTTATCTTTAATTAAGGGGCCGACCCAAGACACCCTACGAGCCGATAAAATCTCTCTTGAGATATCGAATCTGACACCTTTGTGCTTAGTTAGCCAGTCTATACATTTGTTTAGCAGTTGCACCCATGATTCCCCCTGTTCCTCCCTCAACGGTGGTACTCCTGCGAGGACTATAACAAAGGGACAAGCATCCGGTGGCAAATGTAAGGCAGGCCCTTGATGTTTAAAAGGCTTGCTTGTTCCTGCTTGCCCAGTACCTTTATTATTAACAGCAGTTGGTCTTGTAGCTGTTATAGATTGGGTGGAACCGTTTTTGTGGTTACTGGCATTTTTGTTAATACTAACGGAAGGGGCAGTTTGTCTAGGTGCAGGCGTTGGGGTAGATTTGGGAGGTAAATTAGATTTTATCATGTTCTTCCCTCCATTAGCAGATCGGGGTTGAATTGTAGGTAGTACAGTAGAGTGGGCTGATATTCCAGGGTTACTCGTGCCACCGCCCGATAAAGTGGGGACTTCCTGTTTCTTTAGCGACAGAGAGTTGCTTACAGATTCAAGTTGTTTTACAAGACGGTCAGCTCTGATATGATCCAAGATGACAGACCCCTTTCTTTTTGCTTCTTCGTTTTTAACCAGGTTATCTAATCTATCAAGTCTTTTAAAAACATTATTAAACCGATTGATCATTTGCTTCTCTAGACGATTAAAAATAGTATCCACTATAGTTTCTATAAGGTTCCCGTTCTGTTTCGACAGATGATAATTATCTCCCATTAGTGTTGTTTGGGTCCATATAGTGTTAGAGGTACCACTTGAGTCAGTAGTGGTTGCGGTAGGAATATCATCATCCGCGACCACAGGGTCTTTATCCACAGCATGAGCAGTTTGTGCCCCAGTAAATTTTTGTTTGTTCCACAGGCTCTGAGGCGTAGGCTGATTCTTGCTAGATGGAAGTTGTTTCCTTTTATTGGCACTGGGTTTGGTAATGCCCCTTTTACGTTTTTCCCCTCCCTGTTTATTGCTGGTGTCCATAGATCCCAAGGTAATAATATCATCCTGGGAGGCAATTGTAATAGTGGGAGCAGTTTCAGACAACAGGGATACGGGTGATGTTAGTACCAATACCGGTTTTGTAATTACAACAGCTGGTGATAATGGAATCCCAGGGCTATTTGGCAATGATGTCGGCTGAATAATATTGTTAGAGCAGCTCATAGACATTCTTCTTTCAGTGTCAGCTATTTCACTTGATACCAAGTTCAGTGCATTTTCAAGAAGGGACTCAAATGTAGCAGGGGGGAACGGGAAATCCTCCTGTGTGATACCAGTATTAACAAACTCCATAATAGGAGACAATTTAAACTCACCCCGGACAAGATGAAAATGTTAGAGAGGTGGCCCGCCCGACCACTGCAGACCACTGACGGCCACAGACGGTCCCGCACTTGTCCCGGGCTTAGCCCGGCTTCGCCCGCGCGCGTCCCGCGTCGCGGGGGTAGTCCGAGAATATATGCGCCTCCAGGCGCTGGCGGTGATGGTGTTGGCGGGCTTCCGCCGTGGAGGAGCTTGGGGATTGTAGTTGCTTTCTCCCCTCTGCGCACTGCGGCCGCTCGAGGGAAAGACCGTTGCGGCGGCGGCAGGGAGGAGTCACGTTCCCTCGGTTCCCCCGGTTCTCTGGTGCTGGGCTAGTCAGGTAGGCACCCTGGATATACTGCTGGAGCTTACATGGACACCCGCTCTGCCGGGGTAGTCCGAGAATATATGCGCCTCCAGGCGCTGGCGGTGATGGTGTTGGCGGGCTTCCGCCGTGGAGGAGCTTGGGGATTGTAGTTGCTTTCTCCCCTCTGCACACTGCGGCCGCTCGAGGGAAAGACCGTTGCGGCGGCGGCAGGGAGGAGTCACGTTCCTTCGGTTCCCCCGGTTCTCTGGTGCTGGGCTAGTCAGGTAGGCACCCTGGATATACTGCTGGAGCTTACACGGACACCCGCTCTGCCGGGGTAGTCCGAGAATATATGCGCCTCCAGGCGCTGGCGGTGATGGTGTTGGCGGGCTTCCGCCGTGGAGGAGCTTGGGGATTGTAGTTGCTTTCTCCCCTCTGCGCACTGCGGCCGCTCGAGGGAAAGACCGTTGCGGCGGCGGCAGGGAGGAGTCACGTTCCCTCGGTTCCCCGGTTCTCTGGTGCTGGGCTAGTCAGGTAGGCACCCTGGATATACTGCTGGAGCTTACACGGACACCCGCTCTGCCGGGGTAGTCCGAGAATATATGCGCCTCCAGGCGCTGGCGGTGATGGTGTTGGCGGGCTTCCGCCGTGGGGGAGCTTGGGGATTGTAGTTGCTTTCTCCCCTCTGCGCACTGCGGCCGCTCGAGGGAAAGACCGTTGCGGCGGCGGCAGGGAGGAGTCACGTTCCCTCGGTTCCCCCGGTTCTCTGGTGCTGGGCTAGTCAGGTAGGCACCCTGGATATACTGCTGGAGCTTACACGGACACCCCAGCATATTTTCATGTGGAGATAAAATTCTTTTGTCCAATTGCTATTGGTTTCCAGATTAAGGTTTACACAAAATTCCTTACATTTATTTAATTTCCGTTGAAGGCCAATTACAGTTTTGTCTAAAATCACAATAATATTTGCATCTTGTATGAAACTGAGTGGCTGGCCAAGTAGTTTGGGAGGAAAGGGGGGTCCTGTCTTAAGGGATACCCCAAGATCGGCTATATATAAGTTCAAGATATAGGGGCTAAGACACAGCCTTGCATCGGACCTATGAATGTGTTAATTTTCTCCGTAGTTATCATATCTGGGGCACGTCTGAACTAAACCTAAATGTTCAAGTGTAAACAAATAATTGCATTCAGTAAACCTGTAAGAATGCCCCAGGCCAATAATTTGGCCCATATTTTTCCCTGATCTTACGGAGTAGGAAGGTGATTTAAAGCACATGTAAGATACTTTCCATATTGTTGGTAGTTTGATGGATGAGCATTCATAGTACCATTAGGTTGTCCACAATACTGCCAGATCTTTGGAAGCCTGTTTGATATCTGGGAACAAACTTATGTTCAGTCCAGGTCTCAAGGTGCCTTAGTTTGGCTTTAGCAAACATTTCATTTCTGCATCTAATAATGCTATTAAACAATATTTGGCTGGGGAAGACTACTGAGTATTCTTATGGATAGGCACCAAAAGTGATCCAGGCCAGATGTCAGGGACTGCATTTCTTTTCAGACACTGAGCAGGCTTCTGAACGTGCACAAATGTGTTAGGGGAGGAGTAGTTAGATTTTTAAAATTAAATTAAATTGATAAATTATGCAAATTATGTAATTGATTGCTTATTATGTGTTTTTTATTTCTTAATTGATCCGTTTAATTTTAAAATTGCATAAATTAATATTTTAATTGTTTTAAGTTTAAAGTGCTATTTAAATAATTGATTTAATATTAATAATGTTTAATTTCTATATTTATCCTATTCATTTCAATTGTTTGTTGGTGTTTGTCTTGGATACCAGGGAGAAAAGGATATATATTTTAAATATTTTACATTTTATACATATGGTAACTTTATTTGTAATGTAAAGTTTGTATTTTTAGAATTGAATTCTATTTATCTTTAATGAATAAGTATGTTTAAATATTATTTTGTTTTATATTTAACAGTTTTGTAAATATGACCCCTTCAAAATCCACCACTTTGCCTGCTTTTGTGAATGTTGCTATGGGAATAATATAGTTCACACCTCCAAAGTCCAAAACTTTCCCTACTATTGCTGTGATTGACGGATTTAGATACACTAGTCTCACTCTAAAGTCCAACATTGAAGTAAATTTGACCCATCCCAAGTTTAACACTTTCTATACTATTTCTTACGTTGGAGTGGGATTATTAAATCTCACCTTTCCCAAATCCAACATTTCCCTACAGTTGCTTATGCTGGAGTGGTAATAGTAAATCTGACTCCTTAATAGAATAACATTTTCCCAACTATTGTTATATTAGGACAATTAATATTTAATTTACTTTTCACAAATGTTTAAATTATTTATACAAAAATAATCTGTAATTTGTATTTATATTTAATTTTTTGTTGTGTATTCATTTTATTTTTAATATACTTTGATATTTACATGTGTGCCATAAATGTATGCTTTTATTAATACTTTCAATTTATTTGTTTTACATTTAAGTAGATCTATTTTATTTTCATTTTACATGATTTATTCTAATGTTTTTATTTCTTATTAATTATATTATTTTAAACTTTAATTAAATAGAATGATTATACATATATGCAGGGAACTCTGGGTAGCTCTAAAGTTTAGGTGGACCGCAGCTTGTT
Source organism: Triturus cristatus (assembly GCF_964204655.1). Lineage (NCBI taxonomy): Eukaryota > Metazoa > Chordata > Amphibia > Caudata > Salamandridae > Triturus > Triturus cristatus. The sequence goes on along the minus strand of NC_140595.1, from coordinate 519,613,398 downwards.
TATAAAGCACGCTATGACAGCAGCGACAATCTGAATCTGTTCACCTCAAATTGCTAATCCTATGCTTAAAGACTTCGCAGTAGGAAGGGCAAAAGACTTTATCCCTTTCTAGCTCGGCGTGGAAGGCACTGTGCTAATCCTAGGCTTAAAAACTGCTTTGCTCGAAAAACAGACATTTGAGGTCAGCAGACTCAGAGTGTCATTGGTGTTGCAGGGTGCTCTATAGAGAAGCTGCGCTCCACCTTAACTTGATAACTACCCAGAGTTCTCCGCTTCTTTTGTGCATAATTTATGCAGCACTTTAAGCATGAAAGGGTATTGTTTTGACTTATAATTGGGAGATCCCTTGTGTCTAGACAAAGCTAAACTTCTCTGAATAGCTACATTTATAGTGAAACTCATGTCAGGGGTTGTTTGTATTCATTCCAAGCTGGCTTGGGGGATATTTTATGAATCCAAAGCTGTAATACTGTGCCTGGAGTGGTAAAAGGCTTTTGTCACTTTAAAGCTCGGCGTAGATGGCACTTTTCTAATCCAATGCTTTAAGACTTTGTGTGGAAATGGCAAAATACTTGTCCCTTTCTAGCTCTGTGTGGATGGCAGTGTGCTAATCCTATGCATAAAAACATTGCTAGAAAAATAGACATTTTGAGGTGAGCAGATTCAGAGTGTCGCGGGTCTTGTTGGGTCCTTCCTATTTGCACTCTAAGCCTGAAAGGGTAATGTTTTAATATATACCCATGTGTGTCGTCGCTGTCCTTGGAGGCTTTCAAGGAGGAAGGGAAATACACACAAACTCATATATACATATATACACACACAAATTAGAGGTGGGCGAGCCAACTGATTTACATGGAGAGCCAAGCCAACAGTCTGGCTCATATATTAAAGCCTTAAAAAGGTTTGCTATACAGATCACATGACAAACATCACATCAAATATGATAAAGCCTCTTCACAATTCAAGAAAGTGTATTTCCTGAACATGTGAAGCTTTGACATTATTAAATCACTTTATAGCACTGCGCTGAGAAGTACACAATAGGTTTTTGTACAACTGGTATTCTGAACTCAAATACTTGAAAGTGCTTTTATATGCGATAATGAAGAAAAAATAGTTTTGGTGAAATAAAAGATTTGCATAAGGTCACGCAATTTAAGCAGTTAAGTCCCAATTTATCCAGGTCTTCTGGTTTCAATTTGTACAAATCAGTCACCAAGTGTGTATTATTTGTCTTTCCTTATGTTAAAGATTTGTTTTTACCTCTTAGTGCATTTTTCTGCAGTTTTTACATAGCCTTAACTTGACCCGAATGTATTGGAGCGCTTTAGGGAGCGTTAGTTACTCACATTCATGGTCTATAGGTAGGGGGAGAATATGCGGTTTCCCCAGAAATGCAGAATGTTGAGCTGACACCAAGACTCGAACCTGGTCAGCAGCCCTGGCTGTAATGCCACATCCTGGCTACAGGGAGGCAGGCTGACATAAGCCAAGCGAAAGTTCAGCTCGTTATCAACTCGGGGTTCCAACAAGACCTCAAGCTAAGCCAGAGCCACGCTTCAGGCTAGAACCTGGCCAGAGCTTAATGTTGCTCATCAACCTTTAATACACAAACATATACATATAATTTTGTATATATATTTATATCACACAGTGGCCATTGCCACTGTGTATTTATAGTTATGACCTAGTTACCAGAGGCAGAGCGTTTTTTGGCTCGATAAAAAACAAAAGTTAATCTACCTCAGCTCCTTCCTGGAAAGTTTTGGTGTGATTCATCAAGCAGAGGCCAAGAAAAAAGGGGGTACCAAAATGCAATTACCCCATGCAATTTCCATAGGGATCTTTGAACAGTGTTACAGTCCAAATAGCTGAATGGAATTACACGGAACTGAACAGAAAGCTAAAACCCGACTCAAAACGTGCTTTTTGAAATTTGGTGTGAATCCATCCAGAAGTTTTTGAGAAATAAAGGGTCAAAATATTCGTATATCTAGACGGTTGGGTTTGCAGGGCTCTTGTGAGAGTTCCATGAGCATGCAACATCAAATAATGGAGCGATCTGCTTGGCAGAGGGTTTTTTTTTTACCTCCACCGGCTGTCTCACTGCCACAGGATGAAGAGGGTCCTGTGAGTCCTGCAGGAGCTCACAGCCTGATTGGCTGGCCACAACATGAAGAGAAATTTTGTGGCTGCCATTTCAGGACACTTGGGCTCTCAGAAACAAATAGTCCTGTTCTGCAATCTAGCCGAAGTAAATGCCTTCTTGGATTGTACAGTAAAAGTTCAACAGCAGAGGAGCACCTTGCTGGAAGTCAAACAAAAACTGCGAGGGCTCAAAAACCAGTTCATGCTACTCTTCCCATCCCAACTACAAGTCATCTACCAAAGTAAAACCTTTTTCTTTGATACCCCGGAAACTTCCTGGGAGTGGTTGGAATCTTTGACTTTAGGTGCCATTCTCACCCACACAACAAGAACGCCCTGCAGAGAGCCAACTATCGCAATGATCTCGGCGCATGCAACAATGTTATTGCTCTACTGAGGGATATGCTACTAGCCCTAGAACTCAACGTTCAATGTCCTTGAATCCTGAACCTCCAGGCGGGCAACATTCTCTCCATAGTTGACGGAGGAAGCATGATCTCTTGATCTCTCCCAGATTTCCTTGGACATGGTGCAAGGGAACAGAGTGGGAATGTGACACTGACAGACTTGTTTGAAAGCGCCATTATGCTGGAGGAATTGGGAGAGGCCCTGAATCAAATTCTACCTGATAAGACCTCTGGCCTGAAAATGGCTTTTCAGGGGAGTTCTTTAAATCGTAAAGAACCCTACTTCTTGCCCCGTATAAAAGTTCTTTCAAAAAGCACAGAAGATGGGTGCACTCCCCCCAGACCTGCACTTACAGAAATTGTGGTTATACACAAACTTGGTCTCCCGCCTGACCGTTGCTCCTCTTACCACCCCATATTCCTCCTAAATATAGAGGTTACAATCTGGGAGAAGGCCTTAGTTAATAGACTAATGCCGATGCTAGGATCTCTGGTCCACCCAGACCAATCTGGCTTTATACCCCAACAGATCATTCAACGTGTCTACAATGCCTTGGCATTGGCAGATTGAATACTAGGAGCATGTGCGCTTCTCCTGGTGGACTTTCATAAGGCCTGTTGATTCAGTCTGATGTGACTTCCTGTTCCGCTTACTACATGAACTGAACTTCAGACCCAGATTTCTTTCCTGGATAGACTGTTACATACTGACCTAGAAGCTAGAGTGAGAGTGGGGGGCTCGATGTCATATCTGTTCCTAGTACAAAGGGGAATGAGACAGAGATGTACACTGTCCCCCTTATTATTCGAAATTGTGATTGAACCACTAACAGGGTGATTGACAGTGGATGCCTTGGTCAAGGGCCTAAAATGGACACCTGGTGTTTCAAACAGGATAGCCCTCTATGCCAATGATATCCTAATATTTGTGGATGAACGTCAAGAGTCCGGTCCCAGAGTCCTCCAAATTCTCAGCATCTTTGAAAACTTTTCAGGACTCACTATCAATTGGGCTAAATCTTCAGTATACCCCGGTACCCCCCCACCTTCCAACTTCTCTTCAATGGGCAGCTGATCTACAAGTCCTGCGAGATGGCTTCCAATATTTGGGGTGGTACATTACAATGCACTCCACTGAACCTGGGCATGTAATATCCCACATTAATTAGATTGCTTGCATCCAGATTTGATTAGAGGTGCGCATAAAACTGAGTTGGTCCTGATTGTTGAATCCAAAGAGCTAAGGTCCATACATGATGGAGATGGCAAGGCTGCTCTGATTTTATTGGACCTCTCATGGGCATTAGACACGGTGAATTATGACATCCTGATTGACTTGGTTTTTGAGCTCCGCATAAGAGGTCTCCTGAAATCCTTTCTTTTGGAGAGGGAACAACATGTGGCGATGGGGGGAAATTAATTCTGAACATTTCGCCTGCCATGTGGAGTACTGCAGGGCTCTTCATTGAGCCCACCCTTTTCAATCTCTATGTCACCCCACTGGCAGGACTCATTAAATGTTTTGGCTTCTCTGTCATCTCATACACAAACAACACTCAAATAGTGATCTCGATATCGAGCAACCCAGAGCACTAGATCTAACAACTCTATGTGACAGAGAGATAACTGGATGAAAATCAATTGTTTTAAATTTAGCTCAGGGAAAAATGTGGTTCTTCTTCTGGGCAATGACACCTGCTTTTGGTCTCCAAGATGGTGGCCTCAGCAACTGGGCTTATTTCCCACTCTGTGAGGAAAGTTAAAAATCTGTGAAATGCTTTTGATAACGAATTAAACTTCGAAGATCAAGTCAACGCCCACGTGTCATTTGTTTTCTTCATCTTGAGAATTGTCAGGAAGATAAGCCCTTTCATCCCATTGGATCATCGGAAAAATGTAGTAATGGCATCGGCCCTATCCAAATTGGACGATGGCAATGATCTATTTTGAACATCCCAAAAAGATTCCTTCACATACTGCAGATGCTACAAAATGTGTCAGCACGGTTTCTCTTTGAAATTCCCAAATATCACAGGCCGTGGTTAAATTGCACTGGTTACCCATAAAGAAAAGAGCTGAATTCAAGGCCTTGTGCATGGCCTTTAAGGCACTACACAATATTGGTCCAAACTACTTGCGGAACAGATTTATTTGGTATACCTTGGCATGAACACCGGACTCCGAACTCCACAGTACTCTGAGGGACTCCTACCTACGCTCTCAAGGCACCGGCTCATCCCCTGATCGGGCTGCTGTTGGCCCGGCCACCTAACTCCACGCTGCCTCTGGGAGGCATCTACGTACACCGCAGCTTCTCGGTATCCCCCTGATCGCTGGGACGTGGGCTGCACCCTGCTACCGTTCAACCTGCAACTCTTGCGGTACACCGGCTCTCGCACCTTGAGCTGGCCGGGTCTTGCCGGGCCACTGATCGGCCCATGACTCTGAAGGGTGGCCTAACCGGGCTTGGGGTGCATGAACTGCCAGTTAGCGGCATCGATCCTGGTGCCAACGCAGACGGCCGAGACTCTTGCCGTCCTGCTCTTCGCCTGTCTTCCTGGGGCTGAGGAGCGACATTTTCCTCGCAGCCCATATACTGCAAGTCCGGGTAAGTGCAACTGCCCAACCACCATTTTCTATCAAGGGGCAGCGCGTACCTGTGGCTAATACACTGTGAACGCCAGACAGCTTGGTGTTGGACCTGTTCACTAGAGAGCCTCTTCCTGATTCTTTTAAAACCTCACTGGGCCCGGTACTCACTATCGAGGTGGGAAATCAGGGTGGTGCGCATTGGTGTGTTTCAGCACCCTGCAGACTGGAATGCAGACTTAGCGTCCAGTATGCCAACCATTTGGTGACTTGACCCCTATCCAAAATGTCCGCCATGGGGAATACCCGATCCGTGAATCATGTGAATCATATACAAATTGGCCTCCACTCAAAATGGCCACCATGGTTGAATCCATGATCCTTTGACTTACAAACAAACAGGGAATAAGGTCCACGCTCCTCCTCTATTGGCATATCCTCTTGGTCCCTACCCAAAATAGCCACCATGGATGAATACCCGATCCGTGAATTATGTACAAATTGGCCCCTACTCAAAATGACCGCCATGGTTGAATCCACGATCCTTTGAACTACGTACAAACAGGGAAGAAGGTCCTCTCTCCTCCTCTATTGGCATATACCCTCTAATTAGTGAGTCATCCTTCTCAGCTCCTCCCTATGCTTGCACTGCATGGTTCAGAGACTTACCCCTCCACTATTGCAATGTCAGTGCGCCATTACCTACATATTTGGGTGGTTAAATATGCTCAGGCATTCATCGAATTTCTCCTAGGCCTTCTTTCAACTTAGCGCTCAGCTCTTCCTTTTACTATAGAGGTGGACAGCTTGGATTGTTAGGGACTACTGTTGACTCCTCTCTGAATCACTAGTTCCATACCTACTGCTCACGCTAAATGCTCACCTTTTGTTTGACTATTTTGCCTCCGCTATTTCCTAGAGCCCCCCTCTAAGGTGACTACCTTTCCTCCTCTATATCTAAGTTTTCTCCTCTAACCAGGACTACTTCACCTCCTCCCTCTGACCGCTACCCACATCAGGGCCCAACCCACCGTTCCCTCCCCTGACCTCCTTGCGCAAGCAGTTATGAATTCTGAATGCTTTTACTATGACAAATGCCTATACCTTCACGTTGTAAAAGGTTAAGGAAGTTCAGAAAGCCCCTGGATTCCTCTAGGGCCTTCAGCAAAAAAATTTCGGATGAGTTGGCGTTCTCAGACTGTTAGGGCCTTTGGCTGATGACTCACTGAATCTTTAGTTCCATCCCCACTGTTTCACTTTAGGTGCTCTCCTTTTATCGGACTTCTTTTCCCCTCTATTTCAAAGTGTCCCCCTTCTTCCGGGACTTCCTTTCCTCCCACTTTCTCTAAGTGCTCTTCTCTACACCGATCTTCTTCACCTTCCCCCTTGGATTGCTACATACATCATGGCCCAATACACCTATTCCTCCCCTGACCTCCTAGCCCAAGCAGGTCTGAACTCTTTTAAGATTATCTACCCCTCCAACCTGTCGAAGAATGCGAAAAAGAACTTCAAACACAATCTCCTCAAACATTGGCCTGAAACATTTATATCAGACACTTATATCGCTACCAAGGGCACTGTGGTGACAGACCTCATTTTCTACACTAACAGAAGAGCCTAGTGGAGAAGGTCTCTAACTTCCGAGCTTTACTCCAAACAGTTGACCAAAACACCACACGGTTTCCGTTTAACCACACTACCCTCCCCTGCCCTTAAGGCAGATCTGACGTCTCCTTATACAATAATGGGAACATACTTATTCAAGCCTCAGATATGAACCTCAAGCGCTTTGACTATCTTTTTGAGGAATAAGTACACACTTAATAACTCTAACCCGACCTCTCTCCATCAGAGTAGTCTCCCCACAATATCTGATCCCTCTGTGCCTTACGCCTCTTCTTCCTCCAATTCTGTGTCCCCATCTGTACCTATAAACTGCACTGTTCTCTCCAACAACACGGAGGATGTGTATATAACCCACACCCTTAACCAGAAAAACCCTATCATTCCTCACGTGGGCTATGGTAGGTCCAACTTGAGTGCCTTCCACCAAGCTGTTGTCCCCAGTTCTGCTCCTCCTTTCCCACTCCTTCAGTCAAATCTCACGTCACCTTCGTCACCCTCTGCTCGATCCAACATCAGGGGGGCTGGGCACTACACCAACACTAGCAACCATGATAGCATTACTATTCTACCCCTAAACTCAGGTTCTACCAACTCGAGCACTATTCTACCTCTAGACACAGGTTCTACCAACCACACACACCCTCTTCCTCCTATTGTGCTTCCCCTATGGCCTCTGTTAAATCCACCTTGCTTGCTTCTAATCCCACTCCAGGATCTGCTCAGCTCCCCTTTGCACCTAATCTTAAACTCCATCATGCTAACCCTCGTACCTTGGGGGACGGCGAGACCATTCTCAAGAGGACTCCATCTCCCCTTATAACTGTAGTAAGGGACTTAATCTACCCTCTAATACCCCTCTCACATTTGGGTTAGACCCATTGGCTCATCCTGGATCAGCAGAAGAGGGCAGTAACCGGTCCTGCCTTGAGGAGAAGATTGCTGACCTCAAGCAGGATCTCCTTGCTGTCAAAGAAATCCTGGAGACTCTACTACAGTTCTCCATGAAGATGGAGAAGCTCTGGAATACACACCCCTCTCAGAAGACTGATAAATACAATCCATGGAAAATGCTCTACGCTGTTAACAATCAATCCTCTTTCCACTCCCCTCTTAGCTCCAGCGGGAGTTCTAGGCCTCTACCTAATCATCAGTCTGGACACCGTAGACTCAAGCCTCAGCTATCGGATGAGGACATTCTCGCTCCGTTATTCTTGTACAGTGGCTCGAGGACTCTCTCCTCCTCTTACTCTACTCTCAACATCCCCACCATCCACTTAGACAAAGACAGGGAACAGAGTGTCAACCACAGATCGGTTAACAAGGAAAACCTACTTCAAATATCAAATACCTACCTCTCGTCCTGAAGTAATCACTACCAACCATCACATCAAATCGATGCTTCTCAACTGTAGATCGGCTGTGAAACATGCAGCTGATATTACAGAACTCATCATTTCGCAAGACTTGGACTTACTGAGTCTCAATGAAACCTGCCTCAATGATGCCTCCTTCCCAGTTCTCAACTTCTTAATCCCCCTGATCACGTCATTATCAGACGTGATTGACTTATTAAAACAGGGAGGGAGGGCATTGCATGCATTCGTCGTTCCAACCTCCCCATAAAGCAATCGCAATGTGCTGTGCTGTCCTCCTGTGAGCAACTGTTTACGGAAATTTGGAATAAGGGCAAGAAGACCTGTGTGCTTCACTTGATTTATCACCCACAGGGTGAAAATCTGATCTCCACAGAGCAAATCATGGAGGTCATTAGCTCAAGCAAGGACCAACTCTGCCATATCTTCCACGGAGACGTTAACCTACACTGAAATGACACAAATGACCCTTTAATCTGCTCCTTTAGGGCTTTCCTCTCAGACCCAGGGCCGGACTGGAAACTTAAAGCAGCCCTGGCAAATGTTGCCAGACCAGCCCCCGTCCAGCGCGTAGTGAGCGAGCGTAGCGAGCGAGCCCGACCGCTAATAGGAGGGCTTGGGGGGTTTCTTTTTTTTGGAAAACAACAGACCAAAATGGTGAATTTTACAGCACATTTTTCATTACATATTCAATTGTATCAACTTTCAAAGCACAGTAAATAGTAGATGATGACTTTAAAGAACAGGTTACCAAGTGGGGGAAAAAAAGTTGGGGAACTGTGGGCGGAGAATCAGAGGGTGGGAATAACCCAAGGATTGGATCAGTGGGCAGAGCCAGCGGTGTGGCAAGAATGCGCAAACATCCCAATTTTTAGTATTTGTTTGGCATTTCACTGCCCAGTTTAATCAACCAATGGATACACATGATTATTTAAGGTTATAATGAGTTATTGACATTAAAATACATTCACAAAGTGAATATGCTTCTAATCACAGAATGTCCCAAATATGATAAAAGGTGGAAGCCCAAACCATTTGTCGCTGAGCCATGGAGTTTCTGTCATCAGCACTTCTCCCTTTTTCCACAACAGCAGTTCAAACATGAATGGCAAAATATCCTAGTTTGCAAATGTTTTCTATATAATCATGGCTCTGCTATATAATACAAGATCTGCTGCATGATCTAACAATTTAACCCCTTCGATGCTGCGCAGATTCCGCCGCTGTGCTGGCGGAATCTTGCGCGGGCGTGGTCATGACGGAATGGTTCCGTCATGAGCACAGCTCAACCGTGGGTCATGACGGAACCATTCCGTCATGAGCACCGAAGGGGTTAAACTAATAAATTGTTTAAAGCTCAAACGTATCAAAAGTTAATAAAAAATGTGACTTGTGTTGCTGCAGAGGGGATGGCTTATTGCAAAGGTTGACTAGTCACCTTTCTCACTGGTGCATTTGTATGTTCCACTGGTACTAATGAGACAAAATCTTTCCAGAGACTTAGCATGTGTATAAATGTCAAAAATAATAAAATATCAGAAAACATACAGCATTACGCTGCAGCCTTTTTTAATGCATAATTTAGTCAACACTGAGGCATCATTTTGTCCTCCTTTGCTGCATAATTAATTCCAGTGGCCCCACAGCAGGCAGCACATGTTAAAAGTGCTTGTGCAACAAGATGCTGGGAACCAGAAAACCACGCAATCCTCCAAAAGTCCAACGAAGTCTGCAAGTGTACAAGAAGAAGAAACGTTTCCCTGCTCCGAGTGCAATAAGAGCTTTTTTTACAAGACCAGTCTTCAACGCCACATGAGAATTCACACAGGACCTGTCGAATTGAAATGCACTGAGTGCGGGGAAAGCTTTACTTTCAAGGCGCAACTTTTAAAGCACCAGAGGACCCACGTGCCAGAGCCATCATTTCCGTGCAACGAGTGTGACAAAGTCTTCAAACTTAAGGGTAACCTTCAAACCCACCAGAAAATTCACACTGGAGAGAAGCCTTTCACATGCCCAGAGTGTGGCAAGAGCTTTACTCAAAAGGGACATCTTGTGTATCACCAAAGACTTCACACTGGTGAAAAGCCGTTCGCCTCCATGGAGTGTGGGAAAAGGTTCAGTCAACGGTTGAGTCTTCGAAGCCACCAAAAGGTTCATACCGGGGAGCGGCCCTTTAAGTGTGCAGATTGTGGCAAGGGTTTTACTATGCAGTCAAGTCTTCTGTATCACCAGAAAATTCACACCGGGGAGGGACTTTTTGAATGTAATGAATGTGGGAAGCGCTTTGTTAAGCGGTACGCCCTCTTAATCCATCAGCGAAGCCATACAGGGCAGAGGCCCTTTCCCTGCACTGAGTGTGAAAAGAGCTTCACACTTAAAAGTAATCTTCTAAAGCATCAGAGAATCCACACCGGGGAGAGACCTTTTGCCTGCTTCGACTGTGGAAGGAGGTTCACTGAGAAGAAATCCCTTCTCAGTCACATGAAAACCCATACAGGAGAAAGACCCTTTGCATGCACTGAGTGTGGCAAGAGCTTTGCTGAAAAGAAAACACTTGTAGTACACCAGAGAATCCACACAGGGGAAAAGCGTTTTTCGTGCAGTGAATGTGGTAAGGGCTTTTCGGAAAAACAGCACCTTGTGCTTCATCAGAAAAACCACACCGGAGAAAGACCCTTTCTATGTGCCGAATGCGGCAAAACATTTGTGACTAACTCCCGACTTATGGTACACCAGACAATACACTCAAACCAGATTAAGTTTGCATGTACTAAATGTGATGAACGGTTTTCTGCCAAGAAACTACTTACGAAACATCTGAAAATCCACCAAGAGTATCATAAGGGTTTCAAGAGTGCTGACCCAAAGCAAAAAGATTTAAATGTGTTAATTGCTGACATGTCACCCATTCTAATTGATGCTCCGGAGGCCCAGCACGTGCCCTGAGATGTGCCCAGACAGTTTCCTGTGATGTTTGACTGTTATACCTAGAGATGCATACTGCCCCTCCCCCTGTACTTCATAACTTGACCTGAAGCCCCTTCACACAACCACTCTTGCTTAGCCTCTAGCTTCACCAGTCATGCCTGTTTGAATCCAGGCTCTCCCAACAAACTCTTCTTTACATGAAGATTCTTTGAGAAGTGTTTGCTTAATCACAAAATTGTATTTTACTTGGGCGCTACATAACTGTTAGGCTGGCAGAAGGAATGCTGAGGTGGCCATGTTGTCCACTGCGAGAATCCTACCCAAAACACTAATAAGGAAATACAACTTTGGCCTCTAAAACAAGCAGTCGTGCTGCAGCACGTTATAATAATTTGTATCTTTCAAAACTTTGAGTACCCTCGGTCCTTGAAGTGATCCTTGTACTCTTAATCCAGCCAGAAGTTACTTGGGTTATCTCCAGATCATCGCTCCTTACTCCAGGATCCGAGGCTCAAATGTGGTCCACTGGGAGAGAACCAATTGCTTGTCCTCACCAATGATTTGCCTCCTTCATGAATTATTAAGCATGTTTCTACTCCTTTCAGCCCAAGAACGACCATTACATTAGCCCTTAAGTGTTTGTTCCCTCATCTCTTCTGGGTGGGGCTGTTATTGTGCACTTTTGTTGATCCGGCTGCAATAATAGGGAGCAGAGCGCTGTGGTTACCATCCTTGATGTCTTTAAAGTCCATAAGATCGCGTGGGGAATCAGACGTTGACTATCGTGAAAACGATCTTGCCTTGGAGTGAGTACTCCAGCACAGCTTTTAACTAGTACCAGACCTTTCTATATGCAAACAACATTTATTGGTGGAAATAGAGCCTCCTTCAATCAGCCTTCACCCTTCTGCCCTTTTCCCCCCTCTGTAACTAACTGGTAGTTGCTGCCCACTGCGTTTTTTACCGTTCATGCAGGTAATGTGCATATGGATTTACATGGCTGTAGCTCTGTATCTGCTTTTGCTTGATCTAAAGAGAATGTGTTTTCTAGAAACAATCTATCCATTTGTCGTCTTATTAAGTGGAATGAATATTCTACTAGAGACTGGCAGAAGCAAGGTGTGGAACAGTTGACACAGTGGCCCTGATTGCGAACGAGTCATTGTTTACCAACCCTTGCATAAACCCCTCTTTGATCAGGGGTTGGAATTACAAGTAGGTGGCATTTCTCATCTCGGAAATACTGGGTGTGTTAAATATCTCGGGCTTCGTTAGCTTTTGGCAGGTGCTCACGTGGCAGAATTTAACAGGGAAAACATGTCTAGTATTTACTGTACAATGTGGATTATGATATGGTAACACCAAAACCTGCATGTTAGTCCCAAGAAAATTGCAGTAGGTGGTGTTGTATTACATCCAATAAATGATGTACCCTAGGTATAGTTATTTGTCTGATGCGATTAAAAAGCTCCTGGATTCCACAAACTCTGAGTCTGGACCACTGTGCCGGACTACTGTGCTTTCTACTTAAATCGTTGATCCTGTCTACTCTGAGAATGCAGGAGATTGTAGGGCAATGTATTCTGGCTTGATCTACCTCCAGTGGACTTTCTTATGGTACGAGTGGACACCTGGACTAAAGGATCTCCCAATTGGTGGAGTCTTGTCATCCGTGAGAGGCAAGGGTTCGACTTCTCTGCTCCCAGTTTCCAGTTCATCGTCCTAATCCGACTCCTCAACAAAGGTGGATTGTGCGTCTTGATATTTGCCCTTTGATGCAAGTCTGATGTTAGGAATGTCATTGAGGGGCTATTGAAAAAGCCATTCACATTGCTCTCTTTAGTTTTATGTTTGGGTGTTGGGCTGCAAAACCCTTGAAAGGGATGGCGCAAAAAAAGTCATTTAAATAATTGACGTCTCGGAATGTTCTGCGATTCTGGTTTAACCACCTAAACTTTTGAAATCACAACACTTTAACATGCAAAGCTGATGGCTTAAGGTAAAAAAAAAAAAAAAAAAAAAAAAAAAAGTGCTTGTGAATGAAGCAGAGAGAACGTGAAGTTTGTGAACTTAGTTTGGTGTGCGTGCAAATCCTGCATTGCCAATCCCTGGTGAGTTGCAGCTTCTACTGCTGAAACAAGGCCAATGGAGGTACCTATGGGTGAGGCAGACTGGCCTCAAGGGCAGGGCTGTCTGTAGCACTGGTGGTGCCCTGTGCATTAATGTTTGTTAGTGCCCCCAATGACCACCTCTGCCATGGATTCCCTCACAACCACCCTTTAACAGTACCCCTCAAGCCTCCATACCCACACTCTCTATCAGATGCATTTAATTTGATTTACAGCACCACTCATACCATTGTAGGTTGTCAGAGCACTTTACATCACATACATTACACAGAGACAATCAACATGTGTGTAAATCACTGTATAGAAAATGTTACATAAGACTAAGGACTACAAGGTGTAGGAGTCACATGACAACCATACTAGTGGGCCGCATAGTTTAATAGTGATTGGAGAATTTAAAACGAAATGCCATGGTTGGGGGTTCTCTTTAATAATCAGAATAGACTTCTGTCCAAAAGAACACTTTTTGCAACATTAGGATAATCAAAGACTGGGGAAAAAACATAACACTCTAATTTATACCTTGCAGTTTGTATGCAGCTCTTAGATGACAGTTATTAGCTTACTGTTCTATGTTAGGATTTTAACGTATAAACTGCAAGTAACAAAAGGATCTCTCTGACAAAAGCAGTAGCCCACTAACCTATTTACATTATGTGAACTTTCTGACCTGCATGGTACATGTTCTTTGCAGCAGGCACACTAACCCTCTGAGCTACCTTTCCATGAATCAAAACTTCCACTAGACAAAATTCCAATCTCTCTCTAGGAAGAACATTAATCACCAAAGTTATCATGACATTTTTATTGTTGCTGAAAATTGCTGGAGGCCAGGAAGGAGGCAGCAAGCGCTTTTAAAACCATAAAATACTTGCAAACATAATGCATCCACCCAAAGTCAGCACCCGGTGCAGTCACACTGGTTTCACCGCCTTAGAGCTGGCCCTTCTCAAGGGTCCTGTGACCTCAGTGACAGAGTCACTGTTGTTCTAGGGTGTGCTGCTTTATAGGCCTGCCCGCAAGACTGGAGGTGAACTTCAGTATGGATTGTGGTGGACATGCCTTCAAGGTTAACCCACACTTGCCACGCTAGGGTCCACCTGCTGGTGCTAAGACTCCAGGGCTTCTAAGGTCTTCCGAAGCCTTCTAAGGTCTAGCATGGGATTGTGTTCTCTCAGGAGAGTGGTCTGGTGGACTGGTCATGACGGCTGAACCTGGTTCCCCAGCCCCAATTCAGCAGCTCTGACCATAGTGCCACATCCTCTCCCCCACTGAACACTATACTGCCTCACTGAGAAAAACTCACACTGCCTTCAACTACAACCCAATTGTTCAGAAATCAGTGAGTGCTTTTGCCTGAAAAGTTAAGGACATGACTACAGGGCCCTAAATGGACCCATTTCAATGTCCATTGCTTATATCCTTACAAAACGTAAGCAGTATGGGAAAAAGACCACATCCCTGGACGCAGAGCTGCAGTACACATTTTGCTTTCCAATCCACACATTGCAGTACCTCCAGGATTGGTGCACTAGTTGCAAGCACAGGAAAAACAAAGACAAGAACACAAAAATAGCGCTTCGCTGGCAAACTCTGTAAAAGTGGCGCTAATGTGTTTGGGTGTGAATAAAGTCAATCTGGCCAGTTTGCTACCACTCTGTCTTACTTTATTTAGTTATTTTTCATATTTTTAACGTTTTATTCCCGATGCTGCACTTTGGAATTAAAATGTCAGAAAAATACGACATTTCCAGCAAAAGTGTCTTTCTTTTTTGGATCCATTTCACAGGGAAGCAAATCAAAGAAAGGAGCGGAAAGAGAGTGAGAAGCAGCCCTGCCCCTGCCCTGCCCGATCACGGCCCTAACCAGGCCTTTTGCTTTTAATTTCGAATTCGAATCCGGCCCACGTGCCCAAGCCCAGACAGTGCCCTGCCCCATGATGAATCCTGATTACAACACTCACAGCATGCATTGCAACTTAAACGACTGGACCGGACGGTCCTGACTAGACTCACCTGCAGACAGGGGCCCAGGGGGCTAGAAATAATTAAATGTCATGCCTCGCTCTTTTTCTCTGTCGACTTGTCTCTGAGATCACAAGATGGATTCCTGCCTCCTTGACCTCGCACACGCACTTTAGTCGAGCCCGGCCCCAATGCGCATGATCTCAAAATCCAGACCCCACCCTAAGGGGTGAACTACACCTCGGATTTCCGGCCGCGTGCAGACGCGGGGGCCGGACACAGGAGACATCTGCGCGCCATGGATCTGCCTGAGCAGCAGCAGGTGCATTTATTTAATAAATTATTCATGGAATACTGCCAGCATTAAGCACATAGCATTAATTATGCAGCAGATTTAGCTGCTACTAAACTCACTCGGGTCGGTCACGGACCGTCACCAGGGCCAGGGTCTAATTCCAAACCGGGCCCCTGGCACAAAACCGGCCCCCCGGCACAAAACCAGCCCCCACCCCATCCAGCCTACCGGGGGATAGCCCGGTGTCCGGACTTACCAGTCCGGCCCTGCTCAGACCTTAACTTCTCGCAGGTCTGTAAGGGTCCTACCCACAACAAAGGCATCACTCTTGACCTTATCTTTGTCAAAGACAATAACATACAACTGGGCGACATCCTACCCTGTGACTGGTCGGATCATCATCAAATTTCCTTCCACATCTGAGAAACGGTTGCGTGTAGACAAACTCTTAAAGCCAAACAACTGACACTCAATATGAGAGACCTCAACATCAATACTCTAACATCAATCACCAATAATAGACTTCAGCCCCCTCCCAACATGACCAACCTTGAAGATCCCTCTGATCACTACATTAACACTATGGGTAACATTCTGGATACTACTGCACCGAAGCAACGCAAAAGGATTCCAGTCAAACAATCCAAACCTTGGTTTAATGGTGCCCTCAATGATGAGGGACGCAATCTTAGACTCTCGGAGAGGCTTTGGAGAAACACGCCCTCCACCACAAGTCTCACTCAGCTAAGTAAGGTGAGATGTATCTATAACAAACACATCCGCATTGCTAAAACAGACCACTTCAGGGCTCAGCTGGATGGAGCTAAAAATAGACCCAAGAAGCTCTTTGAAATCATCAAGCAATAAGCTAACCACTCTCCCAATCTGATCTCGACTCACATCTCCTTGCTCCCTAATGGTGAGGATTTCACATTTCACTTCTCTGAAAAAACAAGGAAAATTGAGCTGGAGCTACTACCCGCCATCCCTATTTTGAGGCCTCTGAACCTCACCACATCATCAGCTGAGTTGGCGGAACCCTCGGCAATATCCTTGTCCATTGGTTGTTCTCTCAAAAATAACGCATTTTAGAATTCCTTTCTCCTTCCAGATGTCTTGGAGCTTCTACACAACTTGGTGTCCCTTAAACCCGCCAACCATTTCAGCGATCCTCTACCTGCTAAGTGTTTTAAAGATCTCAATTCAACCATTCTCCCTCTGGGGTCCAGGATCATTCATGAATCTCTCATACAGGGAAGTGAGGGAATCAAGTATATATCTATGGTTAGCACAGTGTATCTAATATCAGCCACTTCAGTTATACGCATAAGATGAGGCCTATTCCTTCTTATTTGCTCATTACGATAGAAAGGGCCAAAAGCAAGACTGTGGCCATCTTGGATCATGACTTGCCTTGTTAACTGATCACGTGGGTCCCTCTGCCCACCATCTGCTCAATTTAGCATGCACCAGTTGAGAAGACAGGCTGAATTGTATTTACTGAGACCCAAGGTCACATCTGCTAAAGGGAGTATCAAGCGAATTCCTCTAGGCCTGGGACAAAAAGGGAGTCACCCTGCCGACCTTCTCTGTAAAGATAGTAACCCTTTTTGTGTGCAGCCGAAACTAGATATGGTATGAGCTCATTAGGAGCGCCTGGGCTAACTGGTGTTTTTCCACTTGTAAGGCTTTGTATGCTGAACTGTTATGTATATAAGTGTGATTCTGTCAAGGAGTCTTCAGTCTTCTCCGCGCACCTCGAGGGGTGAGGATGTGAGAGGCTCCTCTGGCCAGAGTTCCTTTGTATAATAAATGATTGACCCTTCTTCACTGCCAACTGACTGATTATTGATAATTGGTAATTGGGAATGGACTATTGGTAAGTGTGGTCCTATGGTAGAATAATTAGATTACTACAGTTGGGGGCTCGTCCGGGATTCCGCGTTTAGGGTCACCCCCCTCCTGTAAACAGGAGAAGAGGGATAGGGGGGAGTTCTGGTCAAAGGGGTGGATATGAAAATAAGGATCCTAATTGTAGAGCCAGTTTTTGGTGAGATTCCACTCTTACGCCCAGAAGTCTCCCCAGCTGCAAGATGACCCATCGCCGGAATCCTATAAGGTGTAACCCAGGAGCTGACCGTGTTGGTCTTCAGAGCACTTTGTCAGGAGCTGGCAGTGGAGAATATGCAATCAGACCTGAGTGCACCCGGTGAGTAATTTGTTTGTTTGAAACATGCGCTGTTGAGCGGTGCATTTGTTTGAAGCACGCGCTGTTAAGCGGTGCATTTGGAACAGTTAACTGTATTTGATTTGAGGGGTCATGAGGACCCTAGGAGAATTACGGAGGTCTTGCAGGAGGGTCCATTAGGGACTGACTGAAGGGACTCCGCGGATCTTTGTGATTTGGAGACACTGATCAGATGCCTAGTTGTTACCTGTGTGTAACACATGGCCGGATTGCACTCGGAAAAGCCTGTGGCTGTAACTGGGTAGCCATGAGACATATCTGAGGTGCGGCTTGGACCACATCAGAACAGTCTCAGTGGTGAACCAGGGAGGCAATGGGATGGTCCGTAGTCCAGTTCGTGGTTACCCCTGTCTGACAGCCTCTTGCCAGTCTGTTGGAAGACTGCTTGTTGTGATTCTTTTGGTCCTTTTTGAATAATTCTCCACGAACGGGAGTCGACGGGCTCGGTTCGTTTGTTTGGATGCATCAAGTTTGGATAGGTTGAACTGCAGAAAACATTGTGTAGGAAAATGTACATGTCATTTTGGTATTTGAAATTGACACCTATTTTGCATTTTGTTTTGGTTAAAGCGCCGGCTATTTTCATGCTTTCAATCACGTGTTGAAAAATGTGTGCGAGTGGCGAATATATGCCTGCAGTATAAAATATGGGAGTGTGTGTAACATGGCCATGTAGATGTGAGATTGTATGTTGGTAAGATTGCTCAGTTGAATGTAAGTAAGCTATTAGTGAATAAGAATGTTGTGGTATGGTCAATTGTGTTTTGGATGTTGCTAGCGCTGCAAAAAGCGTGTGATTGAATGACTGTGAATATGTGAAAGAATTCTGAGAAGTGAGATTGTTGAGGAGTAAGTTTAATTTGGTCTCATCACCGTCAATTCGTCGCAAAAGGAAATTGAGAGGGGTGTAGCTCGAGAAAGAGCAACCCCTGTGATTTGAGGACACCCCTAATGTACGAAAGTATTCATGAAAAGTAATTAGGGATCGGTTAAAAGTTTAGCTTGAGAAAAATTGTGGGTATTTCGAATTTGCAAATGGTTCCTATACAGCTTTGTGTTCTTGGTGGCTCAGTGAGCCAATGTGCTGGGTCCAGACGGTTGTAGGTTCTGATTCAAGCTGAACCTGCAGAGACTCCCACCTATTAGAGGTTGATAAAATAAGTACCATTGTGTGAAGTAATAACCAATATCTGCTCTGTGCTAGTATGTTATGTGCTGTACATTATTCACAGTGAGCGTTTTACTAATCTGAGATTGGAAAAATAAGATTATGATCCCCTGAAAAGAAATTGTATATCAAAAACAATTTTTCAATAGGGCGAATTATTGCAGTTTATATGGAATTGGGAAGACTTTTTGTCTTTGACAGCTTCAGAGTGAGGAGAAGGTGGGGGCTAAAGAGCGCAGGATGGATGCAGAAATCGAAGGCAGATTCTGACCTTGAAGCCTGTAAGGTGGGGGCTAGAAACAGGAGCGAGTAAACCGGGAGGTGAAATCTGACATGAAACGAAACTCGAGAAGCCTTCCTTTGTTCTATTCTGTGCAAGACCAGTGCCTCGAGGAAATGTCTTGTGTGTGCGGTATTTTTCTTCTGCCCACAGATCATTCATGGATTATTCTGGGTGGTTTTAAGACTGACAAGACACGTGAGTTGGATTGGCAAAGTGATCAAAAGCTTATAACTATGAGAGGAAGCATGAGATATGCACCTTCAAATGGGAATCAGGGTACATTGTGTTGAAATAAATGTATTTTTGTCATAACACCTTTCCAAGAAGAAATGTTTGTGTGTTTTTCATTTTTTGGTTATTCTTGCTGGTCCTGTGTGTCAGAAACGACACAGTCAGTTCAGCTGACAGCTGGTCATCATTAAGATGACCTGCTGTCAGATGGGGGTGAGTAAGGCAGGAAAATCAGTTATTGATTTTAAACCTGACAAATTAAGCAGGCCAGAATGTTCGACTCTGAGCTGTAGGTACAGTAATTGCACATCACTGCTCATTTATATATGCTATTGTAATTTGTCTATGCTTTCTGTGCTTGGTATACTGATGGCTTGGCATATGTATTTTTTATATATGTTTTGTTTTTGTGTCGTATTGACAATTCTATTTTAATAAGTAATACAAGTTCTCCTGTGCGGTACAGAGATGGTCGTGACGACGTCAATCCCTGCACAGCATTTGGCTGGAACTTGTTCAAAATTACTAAATTCCACAGACATGATATTATCATTCTCATGCTGTCAAAATAGTAGACAACACGTTATCAGTGTATGTCTAATTGGTATTGGAGATGAATAAAACAAAAAAAGGTTATGCAAGACTAAAATATGTGTACTGCCCTTCTCTTATAGACAGGCAGCCGTCGGTCATATGTTTCCAGATTGGATATTATGGAACCATTATGATTTGTAGCCCCTGCAAAAAGGTGACCTGAATCCTGTTCTGTTTCCTTGGAAGTGTATAAGGATGCCTTTGATTCCTTAAAGGAACTCAGGTTTCTTTTTCATATTCTTTATATGGGGATAAAAGGCCTTATAAAACGACATTGCGTGTTCTATAATAAAACAGATAATTATAAATAATTTTCTTTAGATACATTGTATTCGATATTAATGGGTAAACACATCATCTGAATACATTGGATTTTGCTGTATTACACCCACATCTTAACACTTGAAATGTCTGTTTTAAATAAGACTGCCACCATTATCTTGTTGCAACCCTGAGAAGCGTTTTTACTGCTGATGAGCAAAACAGCTGTTGCTTTTTTTTAGGCCACAAATGGACCAGGAATGTTTACTTAGCTAAGACTCCCTCAGAGTATCACATAATAGGGACATTTGCATATGAGATGTCATTTGGCCAGCCTATAAGCTAAGGCAATGAGATTTGTACATTTTGCTAGAAGGATTTCTCGCCATTTCAAAAGTGCTATGTATCTCCTATAATTGTGCTTATGCCCAGTTGCTACACACAGGGATTGATAGTGTTGACAGCATTGAAATCTGTTTCAGATTTCCTCCTGTCAAACCGGGGGGAGGGAGGAGGAGGTTAGCTTCCTGATAGCCCCCTTAGAAATTAAGCCGAGGTAATATGTATGTTGCTCTTCCCTTTTCTCATGTTTTATTGTGATCTTTAAGGGGAATTAGTTGTGGGTAGTTTTTGTTCTACTAATTTTAGGCGACATGGCTAGTTCTTCATTAACTAGTCTGTGTGAATACACTCACAGTCTTTACTAGGAGCTGATGTTGAGTAATTTGGATTAGGGAAAAGCAGTTTTGTCTTCTTGCAGCCCTTGGTACGTTGTTCAGGTACGCATTCCCAGGCTATGTACCATGGACCCCCATATCATGTATGATTATTTTTGTATGACCAGATGGGTTTATGTCCACTTGGACTATAGTAGACAAGTTCTTCACCCCAATAGAGAATACCTTACGCTTATTTCTGGAATATGGCATAATTACAATGCCTATTTCAGTTGATTCTTACCTGTACGTTCCTGCTGTTTTGAATGTTGGTGGGATCAGAGGGGTTTCAATAGTGGAAATACCAGGACTCTCTAGTCCTTGTCTTTTGTTCCCACATTTCTGATCATCAGCCTGCATTACATCATGCACCTAATACACTATTATTATATGTTCCAGATAAGAACTATAGGAGCACACAGATGTAGTATTTCAGGAGATGTTTACCCCATTATACGATGCTATTATGTGTGAAGACATACATACAGATAGAATTCCCCCGTAGCTATCTATCCCTAGATGACAGAAGATAATAGAAAGTGCCCAATTGATAAACAGTAAATTTTAGAGTAGTCCCATGGCGTATGGGCACTCCCTCAAAGATTGCAGGCCGCCTGCTTTCAGTCACCTTGTTAAATACCAGGTATTGTTTTTCTGTACTTGGAAGAAAATTAACGACTATGTTACATTCCCTACATCACTAGGTTCTGCGGGATCTTCCAGAGTAAAAGGGAGAATGATACCCTGCAGAACGGTGATAAAGAGGAGTCCTAATTTCCCATCAGTGTCAGCTACAGATGAGGGCTACATGTCCTGGCCCTACAGTCTCAACACCCAGAAAGTAGTAAAATTGGACCGTGATTGCCAATGCTTCATCAACTGCAGCATCGTGCTTGCTTCATTGGATGGCGTCGGACATCAGAGAAGGAGGAGGCCAGTGAATTTCAGTGCAAAAGTACGAAGCAGAGGGATCCCTGTTGTCGATGGCAGGGCCGTCGTTCAGTTTCTTCAGTTTTCTACCTGTCATGTGCTAGTAACCTCTGACAGCACGCGGTCCCCTGATCCCCTTGGCCTGAGTTTTGGCCAACCCCCTTTTCCTTTGTATCAACGGAAAGGCAGTACACCGGAGAATCTACGATTGGCAAAAGGCACTATATTGTGGTACCCATGAAACAGCAGCCCGAATGTCCTCTGACACTGAATGACGAGTGTTGGAGCCTGAGGGTGTAGCTGAACTTGAAACTTTCTGCACGATATGATCTGTCAGGGTTTGCTCTCCGGAGTACTTATACTGGGGACAGGTAGACGGGTAGAAAACTCAGAGGCAGGTATGGATTGGAATAAAGCTGTATTTATTTCTATTCCCACGAATCTTAGGTTTGTGAGCAGTCCCTAAGGCACAGTCAGGTGTACACAAACGAAACACGAAGGTTCCCAACGAGTATTCTCTCTCGGTGTATCCTTGGGCTATTCGGAAAATGCTGTCTGTATACTCGGCGGCTCCTCTTGGCTCGTTACCAGGGTGTGGCCGTTGTCAAGATATGCAAGGCAAGTATTTGTAATGGCTTGTTGTGATAGGTGCTGTAGGGAAAGGGCGTGAGGGACACCGGTGCTCTATTGATGGAAGGTGCAGTGTGATCCCAGGCGTTAAAAGAGGAGGACAGGGGGGAAGAGACGTCTAAACCTTCTCCCGCCTCCCAAACCACCCTGCCATACGCCCGCGTACCTGGGTGAGCCACACGCCTCCAGGCATGTGGCTGGGCGAAGCGCCTTCCGGTTGGCCTCCTGGCTTTCGCTCTCCGCCTTCGTCCGCTCTGCCGTCCCGGGGTCTCCTCGAGTCCTTGTCTGGTGCGGCGTCCGGTAAGCTCTTTCTTCCACGTCTGCTTCTCGTCCTAGCGCGCTGTGTTTGATGCTGTCTTCCTGCTCTCTTTTCATTGGTAGAGGGAAGGTCACGAGGTAGTTGGGGGCGGGCCTCCCTGCACTCCCGGGAGTCTTAAAGGGGTCCGTCTCTGTCAGCGGTTCATCAGGTTCGATGGCATCATGATCCCACTCATGTGGCTGTGGGGAAAAGACAGGGGACCGGCAATGTGAATACTGTTCTGACGTCACAGGGGTCTCTGCGGTCCCGTGCCTCCTCGTTCCGTGTGAGTCCGGGGCTACCCTGTGACATTCCCTCCCCCTAGGATTCTCCCGTTCGGGGAGAGGCAAAATGCGGGACAGGAAATCCGCATTACCGTTCTCACTGCCTTTTTTGTGCCTGATGGTAAAGGAGAAGGGCTGTAGGGTCAGAAACCATCTTAAGACTCTAGGGTTGTGTCCTCGGTTCCTGCTTAGCCACTGTAAGGGGGCGTGGTCTGTATACAAAGTGAAATGGGTCCCTTCCAGATAGTATCTTAGTTTGTCTATAGCCCATTTCACCGCTAGACACTCCTTTTCAATTGTAGGATACTTCAGTTCTCTGGGGAACAGCTTTCGACTTATAAAGAGAACAGGATGTTCTATCCCATCCCGTGATATTTGTGACAGCACTGCTCCAATCCCACACCCTGATGCATCAGTTTGCAACAGGAAGGGGCGTGAAAAGTCGGGTGAAACCAGGACTGGGCTAGTAGTGATGGCGTGTTTTAGGTTTTCGAAGGCGTTTCTTAGGATCTCCGAAGGCTGCTGGAGGGCTTTGTTCTTTACGTCCTTCTTTAGAACATCAGTGAGGGGTCCGGCTATCTCTGAATATAAGGGTATAAACCGTCTATAATATCCAAGGAGGCCTAGGAAGGCTCGGACCTCCCTTTTGGTGCTAGGAAAGGGTGTCTCCCTGATGGCCCTAACCTTGTCTTCTTGCGGGGCTATCAACCCGTGTCCTAACACATACCCTAGATATTTGACTGATTGGTAGCCTACCCGTGATTTCTTTGAATTGATATGCAGACCCGCCTCCCGCAAAGCTCTTAATACCAGGTCGAGGTGCTGTATGTGTTCTACCCACGTTGAGCTGAACACGACTATGTCGTCTAAGTATGCCGAGGCACAGTGTTGTACGTCTTTCAGCACCTCATTCATGAGGCGTTGAAAGGTCGCAGGTGCTCCATGAAGCCCAAAGGGAAGCACTAGAAACTCATACAGCCCATCCGGTGTGGAGAAGGCGGTCTTTTCGCGGTCTGATGGATGCAAGGGGACCTGCCAATAGCCCTTGGTGCGGTCGAATGTTGTAATAAATTGGGCCTCCCCCAGCTTCTCAATTAAGTCATCCACCCGTGGTATGGGGTATGAGTCAAATTTTGAGATCTCGTTGAGGGCCCTAAAGTCCATGCAGAAGCGAATGGAACCATCGGGCTTTGGGACCATCACTATAGGCGAGTTCCATTTACTTCGGAAGGGTTGTATGACCCCCATCTGTAGCATGTCGTGTACCTCCTTTTGGACGGCTTCCCGTCTGGCCGCTGGTATCCTGTAAGGCTTTTTATTAACCACCTTTCCAGGACGAGTGTGTATCCTATGCTCTGCAAGGGTAGTTCTACCGGGTAGGTCGGAGAAAAGAGGGGCATATTTTTGTAGGAGGACGTGGAGCTCTTCCCGTTGGGCACCATCTAGCTCTTCATTGACTACCAGTTGCCCCATGGTAGAGTCGGGCGTCCTATGGGTGGGTAAGGTAAAGCCCACCGTATGGGGTAGAGGGCCCAACCACTTTCGAAGGAGGTTGATGTGGTAGGTTTGCACTCTATTGGGCTTTATTTGTAGTTTGTAGCTGCTTTTCCCCACTGTTCCCACGATCTTATAGGGCCCCAGTCTCTCTGCTTTGAACTTGCAGGTGGAAGAAGGCATCATGACTAGTAACCAGTCTCCCTCCTTCAGTACTCTCCATTTTTTTCCTTTGTTATAGTGGTATGCTTGTTCTTTCTGTTTTTTCTCTAAATGAGAGTATGCCAGATCTCACAACTTCCCTAATCAGGTCTTGAGATCTCGAGTATACTCAAGCATTTCTTTGGTGCCTATCTCCTCTTCCCGTTCCCATGCTTCCTTGGTCATGTCCAGAAGTGACCGGAGTTGACGTCCATAGAGTAGCTCGAAGGATGTACAACCGAGGCTACTCTGGTATTGGCTTCGGATGACATAGAGAGCGAGGGGTAGGAGGCGGTCCCAGTCCCTTCACTCTACCTGAAGCATTTTCTTGAGGATGAGCTTCAAGGTCCCATTGTACCTCTCCACCAAGCCATCGGTTTGTGGATGGTAAACCGAGGTACGTATATGGGACATATCCAGGAGGGTACAGACCTCATTCATAATCCGGGACATAAAAGGGGTTCCCTGATCCGTGAGAATCTCTTTGGGAAACCCCACTCTCGCAAACAAGTCCACCAGACAATTGGCTATGTTTTGGGTTGTCGTAGCCTTTAAGGGAAAGGCTTCGGGGTAACGTGTGGCATAATCAACCACAACGAGTACGTATTCATGTCCTTTCCGGGTCTTGGGAAGAGGACCTATTATATCCATCCCTACCCTGGCGAATGGCGTACCCACGATCGGGAGAGGTTGTAACGGTACGTGGGGTGGTTGATAGGGGTTGCGTTTTTGGCATGTGGCACACTCCTGGCAGTATTGTTTCAACTCTTGGTATATCCCTGGCCAGTAGAAATGTCTTAACACGTTTTTTACGGTTTTTTCCACACCGGTATGCCCAGCGGTTAGGTGTGAGTGGGAAAAAAACATTATCTGAGGTCGAAAGGCCCTAGGCACCAACAACTGAGCCTCGTCCTCTGGTGAAGGTTTTCTATACAACATGTCTTTTTCGATACAAAAATAGGGGTAGGCTGACGTATCGTTACTCGTTCGTCTACGGGCGCTTTTCCAGGCATTACGCAGGGTGTCACAATTGAGTTGGGCAAATTTAAAGCTGCGGTCCAGCAGCCAGGGTTCTGGGCTAAGTAAGGCGCGTGTGACTGTTGGCTCTACTCTGTCCCTGTCCAGGTTGGGGGCCTGTGCTTGGAGGAGGTGCTGAAATTGGTCTAGGAATTCTGGATTGTCTGTCCCTATGATCAAGGCTTCGGGGAGACCTGCCATTACACCCAGCCGGACTGTGAGTGGAGTCTTTCCTGGGTAAGTGATTTCCACAAGGGCTACAGGGTAGGGTTTAATGTCTCCGTGGACGCATATAATGTGTACCTGTTCTTCTGGCAATATCTGGTACTGCTCTACTAGTTCCCTTTGTATCACCGACTGCCTACACCCAGAATCTAGTAAGGCTCTCACTGACAGTCTGTTCACCAGGACACTCACGTAAAACGCGTTTCCCAGTTTGGCTGTATATAACACCGTCTTCGGTAAATACCCGATCTCCATGGGTTCCTCTTGGGGTCTTCTCTTGGGGCAAGCTCTGGCGATGTGACCCCAGTCCCCACATTCGTAGCACTGCGGCCCCTTTGGTGGCACTGCTTCCGTGCGGTGGGGGACTATACGCATAGTCTCAGGGGTAGGTCTGATCGCTCTTCTTTCAGGCCTTTGACTCTGGGGACATGTCCCTCGCTCCGTTTCAAGTTGTGGTATCCGTGGTTGGGCTCGGGCAAACGTGGAGGCCATCTCGATAGCATCCGTAGTGGTAAGACCTGAGTGTTGGCGGAGCCACCTTTGTGTATTGTAGGGGAGGGCCTTTAAAAACTGCTCCAGATACATTTTATCGAGTATTTCCTCTTTCGTGCTTTCTTGTGAGCGAAGCCATTTATCTGCTTCGTTCTTTAGGCGATAAAAGAGGGTCTTGGGGTTCTCTCCCGGGTGTCCCTTTTCCCTGCGAAAACGGACGCGGTATGCTTCACAGTCCATGCCAAGGTGGTCAAGGATGACAGTTTTAATGGTCTCATAGGGGGTGGTACCGTTTGGGTTTGCCACCTGGTATGCGGCCTGCGCGTTCCCCGTGAGTAGCGGAGCCAAGACAAAAGGCCATTGTTCAACTGGCCACTTACAGGCCCTCGCAGCTCTCTCAAAGTTCAATAGGTACGCGTCTGGGTCTTCGCCTGGTATATATTTTTGTAGGGCCATGCCCGTTGGTCCAGTGGGAAAGGAACGGGCTACCTCTGTCCCACCGCTCGCTTTTTCGCTAGAGAATTTCACTAGGTGGTCTAGTTGTGCAGCGAAGGAGTCTTTGAAGACGTCTCTATCGGCCTGGGCAGATGCCATCTGCCATTCAACCGCCCATTTAAGTTCATCCTGTCCCTTGATGAGGTGTTGGATGACGGCTTCCATTATTTCGATGCTAATGGCTACTGTGCCCGCATTCTCCACCAAATGTCAGGGTTTGTTCTTCGGAGTACTTATACTGGGGACAGGTAGACGGGTAGAAAACTCAGAGGCAGGTATGGATTGGAATAAAGCTGTATTTATTTCTATTCCCACGAATCTTAGGTTTGTGAGCAGTCCCGAAGGCACAGTCAGGTGTACACAAACGAAACACGAAGGTTCCCAACGAGTATTCTCTCTCTGTGTATCCTTGGGCTATTCGGAAAATGCTGTCTGTATACTCGGCGGCTCCTCTTGGCTCGTTACCAGGGTGTGGCCGTTGTCAAGATATGCAAGGCAAGGGAGACAAGAAAAGTATTTGTAATGGCTTGTTGTGATAGGTGCTGTAGGGAAAGGGCGTGAGGGACACCGGTGCTCTATTGATGGAAGGTGCAGTGTGATCCCAGGCGTTAAAAGAGGAGGACAGGGGGGAGAGACGTCTAAACCTTCTCCCGCCTCCCAAACCACCCTGCCATACGCCCGCGTACCTGGGTGAGCCACACGCCTCCAGGCATGTGGCTGGGCGAAGCGCCTTCTGGTTGGCCTCCTGGCTTTCGCTCTCCGCCTTCGTCCGCTCTGCCGTCCCGGGGTCTCCTCGAGTCCTCGTCTGGTGCGGCGTCCGGTAAGCTCTCCGACTCCTCGGTTCCCGGTGCGTTTTCTTCCACGTCTGCTTCTCGTCCTAGCGCGCTGTGTTTGATGCTGTCTTCCTGCTCTCTTTTCATTGGTAGAGGGAAGGTCACGAGGTAGTTGGGGGCGGGCCTCCCTGCACTCCCGGGAGTCTTAAAGGGGTCCGTCTCTGTCAGCGGTTCATCAGGTTCGACGGCATCATGATCCCACTCATGTGGCTGTGGGGAAAAGACAGGGGACCGGCAATGTGAATACTGTTCTGACGTCACAGGGGTCTCTGCACTCCCGTGCCTCCTCGTTCCGTGTAAGTCCGGGGCGACCCCGTGACATGATCTGTGTCCATGATAGTGCCTGCCACAGAGGAAAGATGTTGGTGCACTGCCTAGAGACATTGAGACTTTGAGTGAGCTGTGAGTGTTTGCCAGGAGGGCACTCCAACGGATACTACGAAGAACTATTTTCATGGAGGGCCTGATCAAGAGGCCCAATATGATGATGGAAGCAGACTTGATGAACAATAGAAGCCTGCCAGAGAGGCTTCGAACCGACTCTGGGCATAGTCGTATTTGCACAAGCAGTTGGGTGTTATGAGACTGATTTTTGCTGTTTTTGCTGGCACTGTTTTAGAATAGTGTTCTGATTAGTGGAAGTAGCGTTAAACTCATCCTAGGATGAAACGTACCCCCTTTTTCACCTGAAAGTAGTAATGAGGAATGTCACTGTCTCACTAGAGTATGTCTATGACTTGTTTGATCCCACACAAAGACTGCCACAATGATAGTATCTATTAGTTGTAGGGTCCACGGATTGCTTCCCACTCTGTCTAGAAAAGGATGATTTGGTTTTGTCCCTAATCTTATTATAGGTGTATAGGTAGATGGGCCTAATCATGGTAATACAAATATTTATCGCCCTCCAAAGTGAAGTAAATTGGGTTATGAAGAGGTCCTGAGGTACAATGTATTGCATCAGAGATAGATCTTGAGAGAACAGTAACAAGGTACTATGCATCTAAATGCCTGTCCAAATGTAATAAGGGAAGCATGAATTTTGCTTAACAGATAGGAAAATGAAGTGTAGGATTCCAATGGTTCAACCTCACTGAGTATGCTGGCTCTTTCCCTTGAGCAGAATGTTTCCTTTGAGCAAGGCAGTGATTTTGTGTAACAATGTGTGCATTCAGTTGAATCAGTTAGATGTATATAATGTGAGAATGTCTTTATTAGAAAATGTATCTGAGTACCTGTATATAAAAATGCAGAACATTTCATTCCATATATGTCATCCAAGAGTATAGGTTGGCCTAGGCTTTAAGCCTCAATTTGAATTTTCCTCATGCCATCTCGTTGGCTTTCAGAGACATGATTAATTAAATGAATGTTGGTTTAGTGCAAAGTAGTGGTGATCTCACCCTCTGCAGACAATGGAATGTCTGATTCTTAGTTTCAGTGGCACTTACGGATGAGGGAGTGTTCTCTGTTTAGTTTTTGTTTGAATATTGGCTAAATCACGCCAAAAAGGGCCGATCCCATCCAAAGGCTGCACTGCCTAGCATCTGAAATTCATGCAGATACAGGTACCTGGTCTATTTCTGGTTGGTTTTGGGGTCTCCTTACCACTTGGGGATGGAAAATATTCATGACTCTCTTAGGAAGAACAGGTGTCTTTTCCACCCGTTGTGTTTGCATTCAATGTGGACCTGCCTGTTGCGCTTACTGTGCGGCCCGGATTCGTCTTGCCGTACCCGAATCCAGACCCAACCAAAACAGGGTAGACACTCAGCTGACACAGAAGTAAATACATGATATGATGCAGATAGATGAGGGTATCTTCGAGGAGTAACCCCGTTATTAGCTACACTGTGCTAAAAGGGCCGTTCTGAGGGAATCAAGTATATATCTATGGTTAGCACAGTGTATCTAATATCAGCCACTTCAGTTATACGCATAAGATGAGGCCTATTCCTTCTTATTTGCTCATTACGATAGAAAGGGCCGAAAGCAAGACTGCGGCCATCTTGGATCATGACTTGCCTTGTTAACTGATCACGTGGGTCCCTCTGCCCACCATCTGCTCAATTTAGCATGCACCAGTTGAGAAGACAGGCTGAATTGTATTTACCGAGACCCAAGGTCACATCTGCTAAAGGGAGTATCAAGCGAATTACTCTAGGCCTGGGACGAAAAGGGAGTCACCCTGCTGACCTTCTCTGTAAAGATAGTAACCCTTTTTGTGTGCAGCCGAAACTAGATATGGTATGAGCTCATTAGGAGCGCCTGGGCTAACTGGTGTTTTTCCACTTGTAAGGCTTTGTATGCTGAACTGTTATGTATATAAGTGTGATTCTGTCAAGGAGTCTTCAGTCTTCTCCGCGCACCTCGAGGGGTGAGGATGTGAGAGGCTCCTCTGGCCAGAGTTCCTTTGTATAATAAATGATTGACCCTTCTTCACTGCCAACTGACTGATTATTGATAATTGGTAATTGGGAATGGACTATTGGTAAGTGTGGTCCTATGGTAGAAGAATTAGATTACTACAGAAGGATCCCTGATTGCCTCAAGGCGGGGCAAGTTACTCCCATTCTGTAACGCCCTGAACGTCTCAGGATCGTTTAACAGACACGATAATGAGAACGCAACCACTTGTGAAGGTTTAGTTATTTTAATGAAGGCAAAAATAATACAAGTAATAAACAAAGGTTATAGTCACTGGAATCCTCCAGGCTAAGTACGTTACCAGCCCACAGCACGGATGGTCCTAACCGTCCTCTGCATATACGCCGATCCCGGCGTATGCCAACAGAGGGCAGAAATGAAATGGCCGACAATGCCAATCGGTAGGCTGTGAGGGGCACGAAGAGTGTTGGGGAGAATCGAGGAGTCAGGGAAACACCCAGCCGGGGTCTCTACCTGAAGGGAGCAGCCGCTCAACCTCTTCCTCAGACTGCACCGGGACGCGGAGTCACCTCCTGGTGATGCGTCACCGATACCCCAATCACAAGCAAAGAAGACTGAACCGAGAGCAGCCGCTCGATCGATCCTGTGGACTTCCGAGTCTGTAACGCGGCAAACACCTCCTGGTGTGCGTTACAGCTGGCAGTCCCTGTATCTCTGGTCGGGCTGGGAGTTACGACTCCAACCAGCAAAAGCGCCACTGCGCTTTGACTCAGCCGAGTCAAAAAGCGAAGCTCAATGGTTATCCGGTAGAGCTTCCGGGTCCTTCACAGGTGACGATGGGGCAAGACACGGCCCAGGGAGTAACGACTCGACCTACCTCCGTTCTTGCCTTACTGGAGCACCACTCCGGAACACTGCTCTTCACTAAGCAGGTACGTCGGTGTAAACACAATATCCGACAGCGTTGTACCTCCCGGTTCCTCCCTTTATAGGGCGTGTTTTCCTTGAGTTATGTAACAGCTCTCCTGTTTACATAAGGGCGTGTTTTCCTTGAGTTATGTAACAGCTCTCCTGTTTACATAAGGGCGTGTTTTCCTTGAGTTATGTAACAGCTCTCCTGTTTACATAAGGGCGTGTTTTCCTTGAGTTATGTAACAGCTCTCCTGTTTACATAACCTCTCAACCGCTAAGCATCCTGGGAGATGTAGTCCGTTTTCGCTGGTTACCGTTTTCCTCCCCTCGCATGACAGGAATTCTTGACACATTCCTAAGAAGTCCAACTCGGATTTATCTGATCCTAACAACTTCCGAGCTATCACCAGCCTCATGATTCTAGCTAAATTGCTCGAAAAATGCGTCCACTTGCACCTATGCAACCACATAGAGAAATATCAACTCCTTGTCCCTTACCAGTCGGGTTTCAGAACAGGGCACAGTACTGAAACTGCACTAACGTACATTGTGGGTGACACTTTGAGATCCCTTGATCATAATGTCCCTTGCCTCCTGATCCTCCTTGACCTGTTCTCAGCATTTGATACCATCAAACATGAAAAACGGATTGCTCTTCTTCAACATAGGATGGGTCTCACTCGCACGGTCCTAAATTGGTTTGCCTCTTTCCTTCACAACCTCACACAAAGATTTAAAGTTAATCACTCCCTTGCAACCAGTACCCCGGTTACGATCGGAGTTCCGCAAGAATTTGCACTCTCGCCCACTCTTTTCAACCATGTTATGGAACCACTTACCGTCATTCTCAACCATGCTAACATTCAGTACCACATGTAGGTGGATGACACACAACTGTACTTGAAGATCTCCTCTCAAGAGGACATAAAAGCTCTAAATGCTGCACTTGCACAAACGCAAAAATAGTTAGGCCAGAACCATCTTCTGTTAAACACTCTCAAAACTGAATTCCTTCTGATTGCACTTCCCCCAACCACTCTGAACCTACCCTGGACTGGCTTAAACAACTCACTGCTCTTAACTGCACCCCTCATCTGGTAGACTCTGCTAAATCGTTAGGCATCACCTTGGACAAACACCTAAATATGCAAGCGCACATCAGTGCAACTATTAGTAAGTAATACAAGTAAGTAATATTTTATTATATGCTTAGTTAATAAAAACCATTGCATAAAAATTTCTCGTTAAGAAAAAATATATATTTATATAACTGGTTAAAACACACAATATTATCACGTTATTAACTCATTCACATAAGATGCTGAGGCCGTCTATAAATGATCGTCTCTCTAGTCCTATCAGGTAAAGTCACATTTAGCAATTCTGTATACCTATGAGCACAGTCTCAGTTAGCATTGTTCTTCCCTTGAGCATAATTCGTTTTAAATTAAGTTATTGTGGATAAAAAGATTAAGCACTTGTAGCCATTGGTTTAAAATTCTTAAAATCAGATAATACTTTTCCGGTTAAGACGCTCTTAAAATCTAAAAATCCTTGATCTAAGTTTTTTTTAAAAAGAGAAAACATGAGGGGAGGAGCCTAGCGCGTGACCAAGATGGCCGCGTGAGCTCAGAGCTCCTGAGACCCTCGCTCCCTCCGGCAAATATCCTGTGAAGAATCCTGTCTTTAACACCCGGAACATTGGAGGCGAGCCGTTGCTGAGGTGATTGTCGCTGTCCGGACTGAAATCGCCTGCCGGAGGCCGAAGTTGTGCCACATGGAAGTTTGCGGCCTACTCCCCGGAAGATGCCCGGGGCTTGCACTGGCACGGTGCCCGAGCACTAATTGAACAACAGCGGCCGTGTGAGGGGCGAGCCATCGGAAGGACGGTGTCATCACTTTCGCTTTCCTGATTTCATCGCGCCCTGGCCTGGGACTGAGCCGCGCCGGTCACTTGTTGCATTGTCTTCTCTGGATGGGCAAGGGGACTGTTTTCGGCAGCAGATCACGATGTCAACCAAATCGGAAGCCGAAAAACAGAAGCCCAAGAACACCAGGCGGGGAGGATACACCCAAACCAACAACATGGATCGTTATGCCCAGCAGAAGGAGTCACCGGGCGGATCGGGTCGGCCACTGGAAGCCTTGAAGGATGGTTTGCCCCCCACTACGGCACCAACCCTGCAGGATGTCATGGGGGCCATCGAGGGGATGCAGGCCTCTATCGGGCGGCAATTTGAGACCGTGGCACATAAAGTGGACACAATCTCGATCGACGTCAACTTGATTCGGGCAGATCTGGGGAAAACCAATGAACGGGTTCAATCCTTGGACCTTAAAACCTCTGGCCTCCTGGGTGATGTCTCTGACCTGCAGCTGGAAGTCCGAAATTTGAGGTCCGCAAACGACCTCTTTGCCCGACGGCTGGAGGACTTTGAAGGCCGGGCACGGCGCAATAACGTGCGCATTATTGGGGTCCCGGAAAACTCGGAGGAACAGTCGGTGGACCTGTTCGTGGAGGACTTGGTGGTAAACCATCTGGCGCCCAAAGGCCTCAGTAAGTTCTTTACTGTTGAACGGGCCCACAGAGTCCCTGGTGGGAGGCCCAAGGTGGGGGCCCCTCCGAGACCGATTGTCGCCAGGATCTTTAATTTCAGGGACCGCGACGCCATTCTACAAGCATCACGAGTGTCTGGCCCGATGACTTTCCAGAACACCACAGTGAGCTTTTATCCTGACTTTACCCAGGCGGTGCAGAAGCAAAGGCAGAGCTTCCTGGCAGTTAAGAGAAGGCTCAGAGGGATGGATCTGAAATATGCCATGCTCTTCCCGGCCAGATTGCGTGTGGTGTATGAAGAGCGGACTTTCTTTTTTGAATCACCGGACATGGTCGGAGACTGGCTGGATACATTGCCCCAACGACGGGCTGGCGGGGAGCATGCTGGTGGAGCAGAAGGTGGCGGTGATGAACACGAGTGAGGACTCTGGTGCTAGATCATTTTGACTTTGCCCAGGACAGTGAAGCACAGTTTTCGGTCTCTCCGGGAGGGTAGTAACCCGGGGGGCGGCGGGGGTATGAAGGGAGCTTTTTCCTCCTCTGGGGTTCTTTTTGTAGACTAGTTTTAGAATAGGGCGACAGGCACACTGCAAGTTGGGGGGGGCTTTTCAAGCTTACGCAGGGGTGCAGGGTGGGGGGTGGAATGGGGTTGTTGAGGTGGTTGTTGTTGGTTTTTGTTTTGCAAGGCGTAGTGATGCAAGCTTCTGTAGCTCGAGTGCAGTTCTTCGGGGGGGGGGTGGTGGTCTCCTTACATTTCGGGATGGGGGGTAGGGGCTTAAAGATACTCAGTTGGAATGTTAACGGCTTAGGGGATCGTATTAAGCGAGGGATCGTCCTGCAATTTCTGAAGCGATGCTCCCCTGATATAGTTTTATTGCAAGAGACGCATTTGATAGGTAACACGTGCTACGCACTTAACAGGAAGGGCTACAAATTTGTTGCGCACTCGGGGTTCTCCTCGGGCTCCAGAGGGGCTGGAATACTTGTTAGGGCCTCACTGCCGTTTGAGGTTGACTCCACAACTGTTGATGAAAGGGGGCGATTTGCGGCTGTGGCGGGGAGGTGGGAGGGCAGGACGCTGGTCCTGGTTTCTGTTTATGTCCCTCCTGCGCTGCAGCCCTCCACATTTGAGGACCTGGCGAGGGCTCTGCTGGATCTCCCAGAAGGGATGTTGGTGGTGGGTGGCGATTTTAATGCGGTTAGTTCCGGATTGCTTGATAGACACCCGCCAAGAAGCTCTGGGGGGGCGCAGAAATGGCTTACAGATTTCGTGGATACCCTTGGTCTGGTTGACTGTTGGAGACTGCTGCATCCCACTCAGCGGCAGTACACCTTCCACTCAGGGGCGCATGGCAGTCTCTCTCGATTTGATTATGTACTTACTTTGGCTGCACACGCCTCCTTTGTGTCTGAGGCTAGGCACATGGCTAGGGGTATCTCTGACCATTCGCCGGTGTGGATCTGTATGGATGCTGGTCGAGAGGTGGTTGGCAGGGTGGCTCCGATTAACCCCTGGTATCTCCGTGACCCTAGGACTCGTAGCGCTGTGCTGAAGGCGGTCGATCTCTACTTCCAGGAAAACCTAGGCTCGGTCACATCTGCGGTGTCTTTGTGGGAAGCGTTTAAAACTGTGCTGAGAGGAGAGGCCATTTCCTTGATAGCGGCAGCCAAACGTCGGAGGGATGCGGAGGTCGCACAGATTGAGGCGGAGATAGCGGCTCTAGAGTTGGTCTTGGAGGAGGAGGTTACGGCAGCAGCGCTGCATAAATTGAGCCTTAAGCAGTCGGAGTATAAGGCCCTGGTGACGAACGCGGCCAAAGCCCTGAGTAGGGAGCAGCAGGGGCAACTGTACGATGTTGGGGACAAGGCCGGGAAATTAATAGCGTGGCTGGATAAAAAAAAGAGCGGGTTAATCGTGTGGTGCCAGAACTTGTTACAGAGGGTGGTGTTAGTGTCATTGAGCCGGATGGCATAGTCCAGTGCTTTGCAGATTATTTCCGCGCGGTCTACACCTCGGTGTCGGACAGGCCGGTGGAGGACTCGTGTGAACTTCTGCGTGATCTGGCTCTGCCTTGTCTATCTGACGTAGACAGGGAAGATCTAGATGGTGACATCACAGCTGACGAAGTCGCGGGTGCTATCCGTTCACTGCGCCCGGGCAAGGCCTCGGGCCCGAATGGTCTGCCAATTGAGTTCTATAAGCTCCGGCCGGACAAGATTGCTCCACATCTGCGTGCCATGTTTGTAGAGGCGCGGGAGATGGGATGCCTTCCATTCGACCAACGCCTGGCGACAATTGTGGTCATACACAAAGATGGCAAGCCCAGGAATAAATGCAGCTCCTATAGGCCGATTTCGCTACTTAATGCCGAGCCGAAAATCCTCTCTAAAATACTGGCCAACCGCTTGATTAGGGTGATCGGGGATCTGATCCACCCGGACCAATCCGGTTTCATCCCGCACCGTAACACTGCGTTGAACCTTAGGCGCATCCACGGCGTGCTCGCAAGGACGGGGACGCTGCAGGAGTCGACCATCGTGGCTGCACTTGACGCCACGATGGCTTTTGACACGGTAGAGTGGGCATATCTGTAGGCTGCACTTGCAAAATTCGGCTTTGGGCCTGGCTTTGTTGGCTGGGTGAGACTACTATATGAAGGACCCTTGGCTAAAGTCGCGGTCAATGGTAGGGCGCCCTGCCCGTTCGAGCTGGGGAGGGGCACCAGGCAGGGATGTCCCCTGTCGCCGTTGTTGTTTGCTCTTGAGCCGCTGGCGGCATGGATACGATGGCACCCGGACATAAGGGGGATCCGATGGTCACCAGATCATGAGGACCGCATTTCTCTTTATGCCGACGACATTTTGCTATACCTCACTTCACCCAGGAAGTCTCTCATAGTAGTCTGTGACATTTTGACTTATTTTGGTAGGAACTCGGGTCTCACCATTAACTGGGGTAAGTCGTATCTGTATGCCCTGAGTGGAGACGTCCCTGTTCTCCCGCGGAATTGCTCGATCCAGATCGCCCGGGATGGCTTTTTGTATCTAGGGATCTATATCTCCACCGATCCAATTGTTCGGTATGAGAGAAACCTGCTCCCTCCATTGACGCGCTTGCGGCGGGATGTGGCGGGTTGGCGGCGGTTGCCGCTTTCCCTCCTAGGCCGGGCCGCGCTGTTCAAAATGATGTCTCTTCCCCGCTTCCTCTATGCCCTGCAGAATACCCTGGAGCTGGTCCCGGCCAGCTATTTTCGGGAGGTCGAGAGCCTCCAGCGCTCGCTGCTGTGGGATGGTCGACCGCGTATAGCTATTGCAAAGCTGACCCTTCCGTGGTACGATGGGGGTATCGCGCTTCCTGACATTAGAAGATACTATTGGGCCACCCAGTTGAGTGCGATCAACCACGGCGTCTACGGACCGGCGCTGAGCCCCGGCTTCGCTATGGATCGGTGGTTGCTGCGCGGGGGTAATTACTTTAGAGCACTCTACTCCAGGTCAATGGATGGGTCCCTCACGGGGTCGACCAAGACGGCGGTGCACGTGTGGAAGGCTGTTACGAACTCGTTGGGTTGGAAGGATAGGCTTACCCGCGCTACTCCGCTGTTTGACTCAGATGTGTTGGGGAAACTTTGGCACACGAAGGGGTTCGAGAAATGGGACCTGATTGGGATATCCAGAGTGGGGGACCTGCTGGTTAAGGGACGAGTGAAATCGTTTGATGAGCTACGGACGGAGTACGATCTGGAGGATACGGAATATTTCCGGTATGCACAGGTGCGTCACGCTCTGCGGTCCGTCCTCGTCGAGGGGGAGACTGTGCCTGAGTCCTCTCCCTTAGAGGATCGGATCCTAGATGGCCATATGCCGGAGTGTACAATCTCCTTAATCTACAAGAAGCTTGTTAATGTCCGGACGGACCTCCTCCTCGGGGTGCGTGATCAGTGGACTAGGGACGGCCTTGAACTGGATGATGAGGACTGGCAGTATGCCATCTCCTCTCCTAAGGAGGTCGCGATCCCAGCACGGCTAAGGCTGGTACAGCTTAAGATACTTCATAGAGTCTATGTCACGGGGCCCCAACTGATTCATATGGGTTTCTCCGAGGATGGCTTATGTAAGAGGGGCTGTGGGATGGTGGGCACTTTCCTACATATCATATGGGAATGTGGTGTGATTACGGAGTTCTGGAAGCGAATTCATGTTGTAATGCAGGAGGTCACAGGCATTGCACTGCTGCCAGAGGCACGGCGCTGTCTTCTGAATGTCTGGGGTCCTACTGACTATGATGCGGCGCAGACTCAATGGGTGACCCTAGGAAATATGGTGGCGAAGCGTGATATTGCGCGACTGTGGGGTTCTCAGAGACCTCCCGCCATGGAAGCATGGATGGAAAATATGGACTGGAGCATGTTTAGGGAGAAGACGGTGTATAGTGCCCGGGGGCGGCCTAAGAAATGGCATAAGATATGGGGGTGATGGAACCAGTATAGGGGTGATATATGTCTGCCCCCGGCCACTGAACCGTTAGAGGAGCAACTTTCCCCCTAGCTTCACTTCCAACTTGGGATTTTTATGAGGATAATATGCTAGATTGTTAGCGCCTCTGCTTCTCCCTCATCCACCCGACCGGTGGCTTTGTTCTGTCTTTGGGAATGGGGCCGCGCCCCCATCGTGAACTGGCACGAGTTTATTGTGTATAATGCCTTGCTTGTGTTATTTATTTTAGGTTGTTCTAAAAAAGGAACCTTTGTTTTTTCCTGTACCAGAGCTGTGGACACTTCCGTGTGTTGTACTTAATTGGCTGCCGAACCTCCGGGATGTCGGCTGAATAGCTGTGTTCCGGACTGACATAAATAAAGGTTTTTAATAAAAAAAAAAAAAAATAAAAAAAAAAAAAGAGAAAACATTATTAATGAGATGACTGTGGTCTTTAGGGATGCTCAAAAGGTTACATATTGCTGTCCTTTAAAGTGATATTATAAGCCAGAAAAGGGTGTTGCTTATCAGGGAAAAGAGCAGCTAGACGGAAGTCGTTAGCTGTTGATCCTTCTCCGCCGTCCTTAGTTTTATTCTGGCCATGTCCAAGAAACGAACCAGACAGCAGGCCAGCCGGATGTCCTCTCCCTCAAAACAGGCCTTCACTGCCTGGCTACATATTCTTATCCGTAATCTTTTCAGGGCAGGCTTTAGCATGTATCTTCCTTCCCTGTCTAAACCTTTGCATGTACACAGAATGTGTAGAATGTCTTCTTTTACCTCGGCGCACAGTCTGCACGATGTTATAGATTGTGGCTGTTTTCAAGGGGGTAAATGCGACCGTGTTGGTAGAATGCCCATCCTCAGGTGCATCATTTTTGCCTTTTTGGCCCTAGTAAACCCAGTGCCCAGATAGGCTTGTGGGGAGCCACTGTTATAGCTCTGGATGACCAACCATCCATCTGCCCTTTCTGAAAGGGAGGCTTTATCTTCAAGAGCGGACAATATTTTTACTGTTTTGTTAACAAGCGCCTTAAAGGTTTTATGGGCCCCAATTGTGCCCCAGTGGGCTTCTAAGGCCAAGCTGTCAATTGAATCTTTTAGGTAAGTCAAAGCTGCACTTTCTTCTTTCCGGTTAAGTTAATTCCTTAAAAACTTGTTTAATGACCCTGGCTCTGCTTCTTTTATGTTGTGCCAGCATTTCAAGTGTGCCCCCTTGCGTGCTATCTGTTGTTTCGGTAGGCCAAACTCTAGTCTGATTTGGGCTGGTGATTTATACCGTGGGAGGTTAAAAATGCTTCTCATTGCCTTTGTAACCGTCCTGTCCAGGGTGTCGGCATCTCTCCCTCTAAGGCACTCACTTCCATAAGTGACAGTTGTGTGAAGTTTTGCTCGGATTACCTGTAGTAAGGTGGTGAAACTCGGGCCGCTTATTTTTTTAATGCGACTGCTATCAGAGTTCCTTTGCCTTTTATAGATGCTTTTTGCGGAAGGAACATGCCTTTGTTGTCTAAAATTACACCCAAGTATTTAAATTCATCTACGATATCGAGTTTCATTCCTTCCAGCTCTCATTGGAAGTAGTGTGATTTGTGTTTTTTGGTTGATGACCATCACCTTAGTTTTGCCCAAGTTTATGCATAGTCCATTTATGCTGGAAAAATTACTCATGATGTTTAGCAGATGTTGTAAACCAATTGCGGTACGGCTAATCAGAACCAAATCCTCTGCATAGAGTAAGTTCGAGTGAGGGAAACCTCCGAAGTTCGGGGAGTGATGATTGCACTTGTCCAATTCTGGCGAGAGGTCTGCCATAAACAGGTTGAACAAGATCGGCACCAGCACGCACCCCTGCTTCAGCCCCTTGGTTGTTGGGATTCTCCGTGATATGCTTTCTCCAGCACCTGGCTTAATTTTTTATCCAAGTGTCACTGTGAAGTAAGATCAGCTGGTTCAAAAGTATGGTATTAATTTTCATTTTGGAGAGTTTTAACCAGAGTTTATTCCTATCGATGCTGTAGAATGCAGCCGAATAATCTATGAAAGCAGACATATAGCGGTTTTATGATATGTTTAGTAGCATCTATTAAAAGTGATAGCGCCAGTATGTTTGTCGATGTGCCCATGCTTTTCTGGAAGCCTGATTAATTGGAATTGGTGCCATTTCGGATGCTCATTCTGTGAGTTCTCCCAACAGCAATCCTGCATAATATTTGGCTTCATTATCTATTAATGCAACCAGTCTATAGTTTTCTGCACTGTTTTTGCTACCTTTCTTATATATCGGAGAGATAATGGACCCCTTCCAAGAGTCTGGTATTTTTTCTGTCTCCATAATGTGCGAGAAGACTGGCAGGAGTTCAGCTGCCCAATAGTCAGAGTCTCACTTGTATAGAATCGGTGGTATACCATTGGGACCTGGTGCGCCGTCAGCTCTGCCCTTGGAGATTCTACTCAATCTGTTTTGTCGTGATTCCATGGTTAGCCTCATCATCTTGCTTTGATTGGCCAGAGCCAGCTCTGCTGTACTCCAGAGCTTTCTGTGTATTGTTTGTTTGCCCACTATTAAAGTGATCCCATAGGTACTTAAACCATTCCTCTTCAGTGATGTGAGAGTTTATTCCAAGAGCCCTTGGATTCTGTAGTCTCTTCACTGTGTGCCAGAACTTGGTGCTGTTTTTGGCTTTCACATCGTGGAGAATTTGGTCCATGCTGTTTCTGTGGCTTTGCAGCGTGCTTCCCAGATAAGTTCATTCTTGCTAGTTTTTAGTAATCTTAGCTCGACTTGGAGGTTAATGTCTGGCACTACCAGGTGGAGTTTTGGTATTGCTCTGTTTATTCCTTGCTTTAGTTTTAATTTCGCTCCTCTTAGATGGTAGACTTGCTTGCACAGCGGTGTGGAATAAGACCTTTGTTGGGCCATAACTGCTCTGGTTACATCCCTCCCTTCTTCGTTTGTGTGGAGTGTGCCAAGATTTTTGGTGAATTTAGCCCAGCTTACAAGCACATCCTTGTTCTCCTCCTTCTACAGGTTTTTTGCCTCGAGCAGGAAGGTAACCAAGTTAGGAATTTTGCCTTTAATTCTTCTTAGGTTGGTCGTGAAAACCGAGCCTAAGCAGACTGGTTGTTCGGTAGATGCAGTGCCATATGTATCCAGAGTAACCTCTTGTGGTAGATGGTCACTATAGTCTGAGCTGCCTATCCTGAAGTTAACTATTTTATTAAACAGGGAGTATGACGTGAAAGTGTGGTCAATTGTTGTGTTTGCAAGTGCACTGTGAAACGTGGCTGCCGGTGGGCAATCTCCCAAGAAGCACCCGTTCAGCGCGATCAAACTCAAATTTTCCAGATCCCGGAGGAGCTCCTTTGCTGAGCTGGTTTGCTTGTCCCACTTACTTGCATCCTGATGTGGAATCCCCCGGAACTGTTCTTCCACTATTTCATCTCTTTTGTAAGACCATGTTAGAAGCATGTTAAAGTCTCCCGATACTATAAGATTCAAGGAGGCCTCTTCTTCAAGAAGTCCTGACAAATCAGAAACCAGTTATTTAGCACTGGCCTTTTTATCCCGTGGTTGGAGGTAAATGTTAACAAGTGTTAACTGCTGATTATCGGCAAGACCTGTTAACTCCAACTTAATTGCTTGTGTGCCGTTAGTTGTTGTTGCCGTGTTAAGTAGTTCCTTGGCTCTGGTTATTGTTTTGAAGGAGGTGATGATTGAGAGACCACCCTTTGGATGACCAAACTTAGCTTCCTTGCAGGCCGGAAGGTGATAGGACTTAGATCCTTGCATCCGCAGCAGCTCAACCAGTCAGGTCTCTTGCAATAGGATGAGATCAAAATCTTGGAAATAGAGCAAAAGTTTTTTATCCATGGCTTTGGACCCTAGTACGTTGATGTTCCATGAACAAAGCTTTAAATTGATGGGCTTTATTAACTGGCTTCCTGCCCTGTCAGGTATTCCTTGGTCGGGAATTGATAGTTCGGGATATCAGGATCAGTTGTTTGACATCTTATTCTCATCCGCTAGCCTGGGATTCCAGATGTTGGATTCTGCGCTGCGAGCTTCTTGGAGGACCGAATAAGTATGACTTGTATCACCCATATGCCCTGGCTTATGACCATCATATGACTGCAACTCGTATAACAAACGTTCTGGGTAACCGATCTCTTTCTGGCGTTTTAATCTGATCCCCAAGGCGTTCAGTTGTTCTTCCCTCATTATTTTCTCTGCTCTATCCTGTGTGGCCCAGGTTGTTTTTGATATTTCTTGGTATGCCAGATGTTTTTGACATACATATTCTACAGACTCCAGGTCGCTTGAGACAACTTTTACTGTTAGGTTACTGATGCTAGGTAGAAGTCGCAGAATATGGACTCTATTCAAGATGTCCCCTCTCCCTTTAGATTTGTATTCCGGGATAAACAGAATTATCTTTGATTCTTCTGGTCGAGAGCCGCTGTGGCAGACCCCAGGGGCTTGCAGCTCCTCATTAATCCCAGAGTTTGTCAGAGCCATTAATGTTGATTCATCGGCTCATGGCCTAACTGAAGCATTTGCTATATGGCTTAATGCAGAGATTCCTCTAGTAGCAGTAGGCGGATTGTTCGTCCTGATGTTTGAGTTGAAGCTCCTTGGGTTATCATTGCTCATATGGTTTGTCTGAGTAGCTAAGGTGGTCATTGACTGGGGTAATGGTGTTTCCTCCATACTTGGTTTCAATGTGAGCTCCTCGATGTGCCACTTCCTTGGGCAGAAGAAATCTTCAGGGAGGGGCTGTCTATTCGATTGGAAAGCATCTCTGAGCTTTGCAGGGGCTGTGGGGATGTCAATGCCCTGTTTGTGCTTGGTGCAGATTGATCTCCAGTTTGGGATGTGGCAAATGCCAGGAAATATGACTTAATGGGAGCATTCTTGTTGGTAATTAACTTATTTCTCCCCTTTCTCTTCTGTTTCCAGCAGTTTTTCTGCCCAGACCTTATTTTATCTATCACCTCAATACCCTGGACTTGTCCTGGTGTATCATGATCTGTGATCCCTTCTTGTACCAGCTTTTTTTCTTGTTGTTGAAAGTTAATGAGTTCCTTATGGGCAGGCTCCAGTCCTGGACCCACCTCTTGAGTGATTTGAGCCCCTTTTACGGGGAGCTATTCAGCCCCCTTTTCTCCTTGAATATCGGGCTTAACCTCCATCAAGTTGATTTGACTCTGGGGCCCTTGGGTTTTGTCAGGGGAACTGGAGGCTCCTCGCGCTGGGTGCTGCTGTGGTGTTGTTGCTAGATCATATTTCTCCATAGTTTCGACTTGAGTTATGGTATTTGTCGGACCTGCAGCTTTTTTTGTCTCTTTTTAGTCGATGAGGAGCTCCTCCATGAGTGTCGGTAAGGTTGAAAGTTTATCTACGATTGTGAAGCAAGAGCAACTCGGATGGACAATTTGGGTGTCGTCTTGTACTCTCTTGATGAGTTTGCTCATCTCTGTCAGTCTATTGTCGATATTTGAGACGTGGACCGCCAGAAAATTAAAGAGAGATAATTGAATATCCATTTTATGTAAGTGGTATTGTATTACCTTAAGCGAGAGCTGCAGTGTTAAGGAGTGTTCCCCATAAATCCTTTGAGCCCATTGGGGGTTCCTCAGTTGGCACGTCCAGCTGTGTTTTGATCCCTTCGGCCTGAGGTACATCAGGTAGATAAGAGGCTACCAACTTTGCCCAGTCCTCAGTTGTGAGGTAAGGAGCTTCATTTTCATCATCCTTAGTGCTTCCTCGTTGTGTATTGTTCTCCAGGTTGTTAACCATTTCCTCTTGCATATTTATTGACTGTGCGTCCATTTCAAATGGCCCAATGGATTTGAACATTTTTTCAGCCTCCTCTTCTACTGCGATCTCCA
This sequence comes from Triturus cristatus, assembly GCF_964204655.1. NCBI lineage: Eukaryota > Metazoa > Chordata > Amphibia > Caudata > Salamandridae > Triturus > Triturus cristatus. Next base: position 519,569,308 of record NC_140595.1, on the reverse strand, counting down.
GCTGATACTCTATGATTTGTTTGTATATTTGGGGAAACTTTTGCATAGATCGGGTGGGCGGATAGAGATCGCCCTTTTTGCTGTCCTGTTGATCCTGTAATTCCTCTGATCGGTATGGGTTCAAGTTCGAGTTGGGAGCACTCAAAATGTTTGGCTCCAATGGAATCTTCCACTTGCCCAAATCTTTAGAGTTCTTAAATTTTGGGTGGTCACCTTCCTGATCAGTAGTAAGCAATGGCATGCTTGCCCATGGGCTCCGTGCTTTCATGCCTCCAGCTCCTGCTCCTGCTCCTGTGCCTGTGACCGGCTCCTGCTTGTCCCTCTCCTTTCTTTCCTCCTTTTGCCATTCGGCTCCTTTATCATCTTCATGTTGTTCTTGATATTCAACAGCGTTAGAACTCTGTGTCTCGTGCTGTTCTCACCTCATCTTGCTTCGGTTTTTGAGCCTTATCTGGCAGTGTAGTTGGTAGTGTAGTTGGTAGTGCTGCTATGTCCGTCAGGAGTAAGACCTCCAGATGCAATGGGGAAAGAAGCCACCTTAATTCGGGGTGGTTGACATTCAATAAGCCCCTCGCATCTTTTAAAAAGGAGAATTTCATATATATTTTTAGGTTGAAAGCCAGTTTTAGATGTCTTTCCTGGTGATACACCTTCGATTCCACCAGAGTGTTGTTTGCCAAGGGGGTATAAAGTCATGCCGTGGCTAGTCCTTTGCCAGACTCACCCAATATTTTATTCTTTTTTTTCCTGTGCGTGAGGACGGTGGTGATTGACCGTCTTTCTCTCCCTGACCTCATTCTTCGTTCTTCGTGCTTCATGCTCCGTACTTTTGTCTTTTTGAGCAGTATTGTGCAGTATTGCCGAGATATTATCGATGAGAGACTAATTAAAACTATGTTTTCTCTCTGCGCACCCTACCCCACTGTTAAGCTCGGAGGCAACGAGTCTCATAAATGGGTTGATGGCCAGGTGGGCCGATTGAAGGCAAAGGTCTTTGTACCCTTTATCCCTTTAAGCCCTTTTGACTCCTATAGACCCCCTTTTTTTAATGTCCTGGTGCCTACACTTGATGCCTGATGCCACCTCCCGGGGAGAGCAGGGCAAGGGGGAGACAACAGGGAGCAGCCAAAGTCAGCATAAAGAGGGGACAATTTAACAAAAGGGACAGAGGCTAGGGCAAGGGGTAGCCGGAGAGCAGGGCACATTAGGAGCACCGCAAACCGCACCCAACCTAGTTGGGCCGCCTTAGCGGGCTCCCTGGGCTCTACACTATGCAACCGACTGCGCTCTCGCTCGCTCTTGCTTTCCCGCCCAGCTCTGTTCCTTACTGCTCTCTGTTCCTACCTCCAAGTGATGTGGTATCTTGGAGTGTCTTAAGGTGAGTAGGGTAGATTCCTCAAAGCGGACGCCTCTGCCTCAGCCTCTGAGTAGGGTGGATTCCTCAAAGCTCAGCCTCTGCCATTGCATGGTCGTGGGCTGCTACTGACGGAGCAACGCAGTCCCGCTCCGAACCGCGAATTAGGGGAGCCAACTTTCAACTCAGCACCCTTAAGAAAATCAAGCCTTTCCTACCCCCGAAGACATCAGGCCAGCTGTACAATCCCTGGAATATGGATTGGTGAGCCTTGCTGGACTTACCAAAGATAGCTTGGCCCCTTTCAGAGCTACTCTAAATGCATCAGCCAGGTTCATCACGGGCTCCAGAAAGCATGACCACATCTCTCCCGATCTTTTGCAACTAAATTGGCTATCTATCGAAGCTAGGATACGTTTCAAGGTAGCCTGCTTGACACATAAAGCAAAACACTACAACCCCCCGGTCTACTTGGCAAATAAGCTTGAACTTTCGGGCTCAGGCCGGAACCTAAGAAGTACGTGCACCCTACATTTGAAACCTCTCAAATTCGAAAAGAAAAGATCTTACAATCGTACTATCACCGGTCTTGCTCCAAGAATCTGGAACGCCCTGCCTACCGAGATCAGATCTAATCCTTCCACTGCATCCTTCAAGAAACTTGTCAAATGGCTATTCTTGAACGAACATTAACAGCATCAACCTGTTCTCATGCTTGGTCTAAACATTTGATCCTTATTGTTCTCTGTTGTTACGATTTATTGTCTGCTTCTCTGTTAAATTGTTAGCGCGCTCTAGGGCTCTTCTGATACAGTTCTGGTTGAGCCAACTCCCCAACCGCTGACCGGGTTTATTTCCCCCCTTTCCTTGACAATGTAGGACTTACTTAGCTAAACCCTCTGTAACATTGTGTTCTGGTTACTCTTGCTTTCACCACTTCTGTACAGCGCTCTGATACCCATAAGGGTCTTGTCCGCGCTCTATAAAAGTTTTCAAATAAAAAATAAATGAAAGCTTGGATCATCCACATCCAATGTTCAGGGAACTGCTAAGCTGTGGAACTATTTATCTTTGAATACGAAGGAGAGTCTCAATCTTTTGTCCTTCAGGAAATCTCTTAAAATCTGGCTTTTCAGCAACTAATCCAGCAATTCTTTCCTTATGACAGATGCAGCGCCAAGACGCCTCCCGGCATTTGAGCGCTCTACAAAACTAAAAATCAAATCAAAATACTGGTATTTTGGGCAACACTACCTCTATCCATTATGGGGCGCTGTGCCATATACAAAATGGTATTATTAGAGACAGTGGTCCCTGAAAACAAGGAATTGTAACAAGCAATAATCAATATAGCCACAATAGGTACTATATTATAGCCTATGTCCAGCCGGACAAGGCAGCTTTAATAAGCAAAAATGTTTTTACAGTGATGTAACAAGATGTAAGCAAAGCAATGGTGGGACACAAGCCTGTATCCTATGGCTTACATATCAAGAGGACATGAATTTGTGAAAAAACACACAGGCAATTGAAGCGATGTTTCTTATGAGAAGAATAGCAGATAGTGAAACATCCTAGTCACCTTCACGACATTTCATACACATAAGTAATCATAGTGTAAGGTGAACAACATAGTCGACGACGTTTCGATCCTTACTGGGGGGGTGTTAGGATCATCATCAGGACTGATTAATATGATTGCCTATAAAAATGCCTGAATATACAACAATTAACAAAAACCAACGTGGTACAATAAGGAGGGACAAAAAAGAGGAAGGGGAAAAAAATAATTAGGAAAAAACATAATAATAAGTTTGAAAAAAAGTTACAACATAACAAGACAGTTTTTGTCAGAACACGGGTTAATTATGAACAATTGGCTAAGTGAACTATCGGACACGGATCGATTTAGTGGAACATGCTGCGTGGCAGGCCGTGTGAATAATGGGAGGTCGTGGTTGCCGCGAGTGTTAAGGCATATCGACTATGGAGAAGTGCGTGGTTGGTATCATGCGAAAACTGTAGGCGTGTCTAGGACTTAGGAACTGTAGATGTCGCAGGTGAGAAGAGCGGGTAAACTACTACGTAAAACGTGTCGGAGAGCTAGGCGTGATAGGCGGTTGACCAATTACCTCGTGCTGTCTTTGATAACAGCAAGGAAGATGTATCCGCTTAGTTGGGAAAGCTAAGCAGTCATTAGGACTCGGAATCGTTCTGGAAAAAATAGGGAGGTCATACAAGCTCGAGGAGTGGATCGGAAGTGCAGTGTTTGAAGGGAAAGGGGAAAGCGGCTTACCTAGGTCCGCGATGGTAATAATAAATGCGGTAACCAAAATCTGTTGGAACAATAAGGTAAATTACTAAAAGTAATCACAGCGTGATTACGGGGGTGGGGAGCCATCGGTTTGGAAATAAAGGACATACCTCGATTTGATGATGTAGTCACGTTCCGGGGGAGTCGGCAAGGTAACGTCTCGGACAGTGCCGGAAGAGTTGTGGTGGAAGAGTGCTCGCGCCGGTGTGATATGAGCGTGGCTGGATCAGGTGATCAGTCACATGTTCTAATGGTTGCTAATAGTAACGCAGTGCTCGCTGGTGATGAGAAACATGGCGAATTTGGGGCGCCATATTGGGTGAGTGAAAGACGGCGCGTGGTGAGGATAAAAACAAGGGTTGTGGAGCAGAGAAAGACATTTGAAGATGTGGTACATGGATTTAAAAGGTCATTACATTTATAAAACATGAAGAGCAGAATTGCAATGAGGAAAAAATGTGCTAATGTTTCTCAAAGTCAGGTGGTAGATTTGCAGTAGTTGTTTTGCGGACAGTTCCAATTGTACTATCATAGTAAGGAGGTCCAATCCTCTAAGCGGTTCAATCCACTATGGATGCTTCCCGTTTTCAGAATCCATTTTAGTTCTTCTTTATTCAAAAGCTGTGAAATGTCTGCACCTCTTGGAGGGATTTTGACAACAGTGACGACTGTCCAATGAATGTCATCCTCAGTATGACCAGCTGATTCAAAGTGTTCCACCAGCGGTGCGTTTGGTGTTTTACACCTCAGTCTGCTTCTGTGTTGGCAGATTCTGATCCGGATTTTCTGTGTCGTTTGTCCTATATAAATCATGTCACAGGGGCACAGAATTGCGTAAATTACATTGCTGGTGTTACAATTACTGAAATGATTATGGGGTTTCCGTATGTTACCAAACACAAACTCTTTACAGTCAGTAGTGAATACACATACAGAACAATTGCCACACTTGTTGTGTCCAGTAACTGCGGGTAAAGACCAATGTTCGAGGAGCGTGCCAGTGTTTCTAGTCTCAGGGAGTGCCGCTCTTATCAGATGGTCTTTGATATTTTTGTTTCTTTTGAAGGCAAAAAGAGGTCTTTCAAGATTTAGTATTCCAGCATTTAACACATTCCAGTGCTTAAGAATACTTTTGCGGACTTTGTTAGAAGATGGGGAAAATGTGGTGACACACACTAGGCGGTTTTCACTTCTCTTGGTTTTGGGTTCCAAGAGAGCATCCCTGGGACAGTACCATGCTCTTTTCAGGGCACTGCGAATTAGTTCTTTGGGGTAACCTCTTGATGTTAATTTCTCGCTAAGTGTTTTGGCTTCCCTGAAATATTCCTCCTTTAGGGTGCAGTTGCGTCTGATGCGTAAGTATTGTGAGTAGGGAAGAGAGTCTCTAAGGGCCCTTGGATGGCTGCTACTGTATTTTAGGAGAGTGTTGCGTTCGGTAGCTTTCCTGAAGAGGCTGGTGATCAGGTGTCCCTCATCATGTATTATGTTTAGATCAAGGAATGGTATTGATGTTTTGTTGTATGTGAGTGTGAACTTGAGACCACCACAATTATTGTTAAGCCAGTGGAGGAAATTGACAAGCATGGTTTGGGTATCATGCCAAATGAAAAAAATGTCGTCAATATAACGTTTCCATAATGTTATTGCAGATTGGAAGGGGTTCTGTTGGGTCAATATGCAATTCACCTCAAGGGCATTCATATAAAGGATAGCCAGATTTGGTGCGAAAACTGCTCCCATGGAAGTTCCCTTGGTTTGTTGGTAATAATGACCATCAAATAGAAAAAAGTTTCTCGTCAGACAGATCTCGAGGAGTTGTAAGATGAAGATAGTGGGTACAGCATGTGGCCTGATACGGGTGTCTAAAGTAGTCTCAATGATGAGTAATGCGTGTCGTTGCGGAATGTTTGTGTAGAGAGACTCAACATCTAACATGCAGAGTGTATCAATGGAGGGGTTGAACCTGTGGTTTTCTACCAGGGTAATCATCTGCATACTGTCTCTAACGTAATACGGGGTCGATGGAACAAACTCCTTGATGAAGTAGTCAACATAGAGACCCAATGGCTCTAGAATAGACCCGCAGCCTGAAACGATGGGCCGTCCAGGGGGGTTGGAACTATCCTTATGGATCTTTGGTAAAGTGTAGATGACTGGTATGCGTGGGGCCTTGGTATTCAGAAAATCATATTCATGCTTAGATAAGAAGCCTTGTTCCAGACCTGATTGGGTTGTCTGTTGAATCATCTGTTTAAGCTCATTGGTCGGGTTTGTTGGAAGTTTGGAATAGTGATCAGTATTAGCTAGCTGTCTCAATATTTCGTTTTTATAGGTGGTAGTGTCTTGTAATACTATGCCTCCGCCTTTATCTGCGGGTTTGATAACCACTAAGGCGTTGGACTTGAGAGTTTGAAGTGCTGTTTTCTCTTCTAGTGCAATGTTGTACGGAACGAACTGGTGTTTTGTAGCTAGTTGGGAGAGGTCTTTAAGTACCAATTTTTCAAAGCAGGTAACCTCAGATGGAACCATGCTGGCTGACGGGGAGAAAGTGGATGGGGGTCTCAATGGGGTGTTGGATGTTTTAGGTGGAAGAGGGTTCAACAGAAAAAAACTCTGTAGTCTGATCTTACGAAAAAATCTAAGCATTTCGGTTTGAAGGTCCAAAAAGTTAGTCCTGGTCGTCGGTACAAAGGAAAGACCCTTGCTAAGGATGGATAATTCAGATTCATTCAGTTGGAAATTTGTGAGGTTGAATATTGGCAACGAGAGGTTTGTTTGTGCCAGGTTGGTGGAGTCGCTGTAGTGTACCTCTGGAGGACAGTCTACCAACGGTAATAGTTGCGTCGGGTTTGGCGTTCTCCTGGCGGGTTTTGCCAATGGGCACGTTTCAACCCTCCTCTTCTCGGGGGTTCGTTTGGGCCTCGACCTAAAAAAGAGGGTGTCGATGGATTTGGGTTGTTAGATGCTCTGTTTGTGCTGCTTGTACCTTCGCCGGGATCCGAATTGTCGGATGACTCAACGGAGGTATCGGAGAAACCGACTAGGGTGTTACCTCTGTTAAATCTGCCCCAAGGACGGTTGTAACGTTGGTTGTTGTAGGATCTATTAGTATAGAAGTCCTTGTTGAGGTAAGGACTCCTTTTGCAAAACGTTTTGTGGAGCCACCTTACTCAGAGGATAGCTCTTTTTAAATGCTATAAAATCTACGTACCCCAGGGACATTGTGACACCAGACATGATTTCGTATCACAGGGCATCACATCTCATTATTGTGGATGAGTGGACACTGAAGCAGTTCGGGCTTTGTGACTGAAAAATGGGCGATGTGAGGCACCTGCCTAATGTATTTGTTTTATGGAGGAGCGTTCCCCAAAGCCCTGCCACCAGCCACGGCTGTCACACTGCAAATCTGGAGAGACACTCAAAGCTCTCAAATGGAGGGGGACACTTAACGAAAGAAACTCTACTGAGGTGCGGGACCCTACAGCCACAGGTCTCAGATCATCAAGGATTTAAACCATGGGACACAATTGGCATTTCCAAGTTGAGTAATATGTCAGGCAATGCTATGAAACCCCTTTCAGATTAACAGTCAGATTAGGATTTAAAAAGCACACAATTGTTTTTGGCTACTTACAGCTCTACCACGCTCTGGCACCCTAGATAGCGGAGCTTATTGGCATACCCGAATAAAGACCCCTAAAAACCTAGATCCGAGTAGACAAACTGACCAAACCAAGTCTCCCAGGTGTATCAATCACTAGCGACAAATTTGCCAGACTCCTTCGAACGTTTGAGAGGCTTGGAAGGTATATTTCAGACAACTAGAGGCATGCGCTTCCCCGTAAATCAGTCATAGCCTCGCAGTTTACACTTACACAACAGAAATACCTTCATAGGGTGTATTATACAGAGGACAGTATCTGGAGAATGGGGACCATTGCCCCACCACACTGTCTGCAATGCAACATAGAGAGGGGAGGACATTCTCCACACAGTCTGGGCAGGAGTGAGGTTGAAACCATTCTAGGAAGGGGTGATGGCATACCTGGTGTGCGTGTTGGACTGGTTTCTCCCTCAAGACCCTAGACTTGATCTCCTCCATATCACCACCGACATGGACACTGACAAGATAGAGTGTTGAACTGCTGTGGCTAGGACTGGTGGTGGCAAAAAGAGACCTTGCTGGGGCTTGGAAGAACATGTCGCCTCCATCCTTGGGAAAATGGAAGACTGGCCTGGATGGGTGTATGACAATGGAAATCCCCCTCTTGCCCACAAAAACACTACAACATTTGAGCTGAGTAGTGTCAGTACCAGCACATTACCCTTCAAAGAAGCGCAGCGACGCATCGCACCTTGGACAAGAAAATGCAGACGTACGTCGCTGACCAATAAACTGGAGGGGGGGGGGAGGAACGTCATAACCGTAATAACAGTTATTTTGCCGCGTGTTTATCAGGGTCAGTTAGAGACTCAATTGATAATGGCAAATCTGTGTTTTATTTAATCAAGCCACGTCTGCTTGGCCTCCTTATTTTTCACTGTAATATCGGACAAAAATCAATAAATTGTTACATAAAACACAAATCTCAGTACATGTGCATCCCCTGTGACAGCAGTACTGGGGAACACAGCCTTCAGCCTTGTTTTAATATTAGTGGCTTAACATTTGGAGAGAGATGGGTGCAACTGGATAGGTGACGTGTTTCTATGCCCTAAAATTAGATTGGTCGTAGACATTCGCTCAGTGCATGGTTTAAATGTGAATGATAGGTTTAGGAACATGGAGTTAAGACAGTGTGTCTGTTACAACCTCTAGAGCTTTCTAGAGTAACAGGTTTGAATTTTTGACCCCCTGGCACCAAGAGCTCAGGCAATGTGCCAACACACCCAAGGATCACTAGAACAGGATAAACCAACATTGTGGATGTGGATGAGGTGGACATGTTGGACATGCTACATTTAAATTCCGGAGCCTTCTAAACCCATTCATCGGCTTTTTGATTTAATGAAATTCCTTTTTCATTTTTGTGTTCGTTTGCGTGGTTTTTCATTTAGCATCTTTTTATGGCTTTTACATAAACACAAAGCTTTTTACATACATAACGCATGGCTTTGTACATTTCTTCACGGTTTTTTTGATAATCAATGTTATTGTTTTGACAATAAACACCAGCAAATCAGTTTTGGACACTGAGGATAACAAATCACAGCCAAATGCATGATCAATCCGTAATGTCCAACCCCTTAAGGTACAAATTGATGTATATACGTTGCACACATAACATTGACTACTCCATGGTACCCAACCATTTGCCCCACACCCTGCGATGCTTCTTCGGACAATCTCACGCTTCGTACATGTTTTTTTCTTGTGTGGCACACTAGTCCACCCTCCTCCGCCACCTCCCAGAGCAAGGAGGATCTGGCCACTTCCAGTATGCAGCTATGTCTCGCTTGGCCACTACCATTGCCGTATTGAGAAATAATTTTTCGTTCCTAGACCCATCCAGCCCATCCGTGATCCCCAGAAGAGAATGTCGTGGGTCATGAGGGACATCCCACCCTAAGATTTCTGTAAGCTCTTTTTCATTGTCCCCCCAGAAACGTGCCAAATGTGGACATGCCCATACCATGTGGAAAAAAATCAGCTGGGTCATGGCCGCACCTCGTGCAGGAAGCGCTCAGGTAAAAGCCAACCCGGTGGAGGTGTACCGGTGTGAGGTAGGTGGCGTGTAAATAGTATAGTTGGATCAAGCGGAGTTTAACTGATGCAGTAACCGTCTTGGGTGCCATGAGAGCATCACACCAATCCTCCTCATCTAGAGCACCCACCCATTCTTCCCATTGGCTTCTAAGCCGATCCAGTGAGGTCGGGGTGTTGTTAACCAGCGTCCGGTAAATGCGGGAAATACCCCCCTTCCCCAGGTCACCCAACATAGTCTGCGCTTCGGGAGGGCTGTACTCAGGGATCCTTGTGTCGTCCAGTATGTGTACACGGAGGGCGTGTAGCAGTTGCAAATATTTGTAAAATTGTGTGGGGTGCAGGGAGTATCAGGTCCGGAGGTCTTGGAAGGAGCGCATATGACCACTCGCCCAAACATCCTCCAATTGCGAGATTCCTATAAGGTCCCATGATCTAAGTCCCTGTAGCCCACTGACCTCTCAGAGCCAAGAGCCATGCCAGAGAGGCGTGCACTGAGTCAGCTTGTGTGACCATTGAGTATGACGCAGAGCTGCCCGCCAGGCCAATAGCACGGAGCGCATTACATCTGGTAAGATGGACGGAATGGAGTCCCCGTACATCAGTGACTGGATTTTGGGCAAACCTAGCTCGCTCAATTCAAGCCTGTAGGCCGGGTCAGACCAGCCCCCATTAAACCAGTCATGTATACTCAGTAAGCGCGTAGCCAAATAGTACAGGTATAAGTGTGTCATCCCCATGCCCCCATCGAATGAGGGAATCCGGCATAGGGTCAGTGCCAGGCGCACTCTTCTCCCCCCCTGAAGATCTTGGTGGCCATACTGTTCAGTTCCCGAAACCAGGCCTTTGGAAAACAAAAGAGGGTGTTTTGGAGGACATAAAGGAACATGGGGAGAATCATTTTAAACAGGGCGACTCTCCCCAAGGGATTCAGAGGTAATGTCTGCCACTTTTGAAGGTCTGCCTTGGCTTTCTTCACCAGTGGGGTAACATTGAGGGAAAAGCTTAGATCAGGTAGAAGGGCAACCCAGATCCCCAAGTATTTGAAGGACTGACGCCGAATCGGTATTGTGGATTGCCAGTCATAGCAGTCTCTAGACAAGTGTAGAGGGACTAGGACCGGCTTATCGGGATTCTGCTGGAAGGATTGCAGGATCTGGAGGCACTGAGGGCCCGACTGAGCGGGATAAGCTAAGAAAATGAGGACATCGTCCGCATAGAGAGCGATCTTGTCCGCCTCCGATTTGGGCCACTCCCATCCTCGAACGCGGCCCTCGGACCGCACCAGGATTGCCAGGGGCTCCACCACCAGGGCGAAGAGAAGGGGCGAAAGGGGGCATTCCTATCTCGTTCCCCTTTAAATGGGGACGGCCTCCGACAAGACCCCATTGACTAAGACTCGCGCCTGGGGCTGGGCATACAGGACACGTACCAGACCTCGGAAGTGAGGGCCAAAACCGATCGTGGTCAGCACGTCGTCTAGATACCTCCAATCCACCGAATCTAAGGCCTTCTCGAAATCTACGAGGAGGATTGCCAAATAGGGGGTGAGCAAGTGACAGTGAGCCAAGGCCAAATGCAGCCTCTGGAGACAGTGCCGAGTTCCACGCGTGGGTATGAATCTGCACTGAAATTAACAAGGACCCCCTGATAGCTTCAGTTCCTAGGACAGGGTAAGATATATTGAAAAAATAACCTAAGCAATCATGGAAAATAGAAACAATGACTAAATATGTGTCTATAAGTCAAAAAATAACAGAGCTCAACAATGAATAAAATATATAAAAAATATGTATTTTGTGTTTATTAATTTGTTCGTTCATAACATAGAAAATGCATTAAAACACAATAATATTCTGCACATATCTGTAATAGATTCATTACAGTCATAAAAATTAATTTATATAAAAAAGTAGACAATGTAGTGGCACGACTGTTTACTTTTCGACGCGCGTTTCGGCGAAAATTACGCCTTCGTCAAGAAAAAAGCCACAATTCCTGTAATTAAAAAAGATTGTGAACACCATTTCAACAACATAATTTCATACAACAAATTTATCATTGCTGTAAATTACATTATATCTGTTTTACTGACATATTTTGAATAATTTATGGTATGTCTTCATTATGTGTTTACACACGTACCTATGATGTTCCTTATAAAAAAATAACAATTACTAAATAGAGTAAAGGAAGAAGTAACAAGGAAAACAAGGGCATACGAAGAATAACTAAACGATGTTTATTATTCCATCAGTAGAAGTGGGAATAGGCAGATAAAGGAGGAAGGAAAAGTGTAGAGGTGAGATAGCAAATACCAAAACGTCCCAAGTGGTTTTGTATTCTTTACTAGATCCTCAGTGATAGGTGGTAATCTCACATGTGTTTTGAATATATATATACCTGTACTCCAGCGTGGAGTTACTAGGGATAAGAAAGACTCAAAATATCTTCAGTGGATAAGTACCTAGTGGGGCAGAACAAATGATAATGAGATTGATGTTTATAATTCAATAGTTCGTAGAACAGTATCTTAAGTATTAAGATTTATACCTTAACGATTTTATACTGGCCCAACCAAGGGTTCAAGGTCAATCTGGGTAAGAGGTAACACTCCTTTAAGAGTTGTGTTCATGAATAGCTCAGAGAATTATCAAATCTAGAATAGAAAGCACTGTTATCTAATATTTTGTTATAGACTTAGGTATATGTATCCTAGTCAGTTTCACATAGATGATTACTATTATTACCTCAAAAGGATGTAGAGACCTATCCTAAAGTCAACTGTTTTCGCTCGCTTAGATGGCGAACTTAACTCACGTAGATAGTAAATATGTAGCAGGTTTGATGTAACCCATGAATGAAGTAAAAAAAGGGGGGGGGGGTTATTTTAAGTTATAATATGACATATCTGTATGTCACGGGGACCACCCGGACTCCGTACTTGAAGGAGGAGAATGGTGGTCCCTTCCAGAACGGACCAGTGACTTGTTTTGTGTCCCTCAGGACGACCCGTGGCCAACAGAGACTTCAGACGGCACTAGCACGGAACTCTGTACCTTTAATTGGGACGTCTTCCAGGATAGCCCCGCCCTCTACTCCACCACTGTAGACGGCCTGTCGCCAATAAGAACCCGGGAAAAGAAGACCGTGGTGTGTGACGACACCGGAGGACGGAAGGAGACAAAGCACGACGGTGAACCGGAGGAGGAAGGCGGGACAGAGCGAAGCGAAGGACCGAAGGGGAGCAGAGGACGCGAGGAGGAACGGAGGCCGGAGGCAGGAGACCGCGGCATTCACGCTCCGCCGAGCCACGCCCCAGGAGGAGGTGCGTGGCTATCCCAGGTACGGGATCGCTTCACGGGTTGGGTCGGGAGGCGGGAGAGGAGAGCGCGCCACTGAACGCCGCTGCTTGCCGCCGTACCTAGAGCTGCACGTCCTTCCTTTCACTCACCCCCTTCACGACCGTTCGTTGAAGAGCACCCTATCACCAGTGTGTTACCCTCACTCCCCTCCCTTACATATCGTGATAATCAGAACACTCGTTCCTAACAGCCACCTCTCCTTCTTTATTTACATTGGCACGGCGAGAGCCCTCCGTACCTGAATTCGGGAGCCAGGAAGAAGAGGGACGCTAGCCCACGAGGACCAAGAACACAGCCCCGACCCTGACGTCCTACCACCGAGGGAGAACAGATCGCGAACTTTGTTGTGAACCTTCAATAAAATACCCCACCCCATCCTCCCGTGTTCGTGTCCTCTGTGCGACCCGCTTACACTGTATAAATTATAATAGATATGTTTCAGACGTGACGCTAGTGTATATCTCTTAACTTGAGATCTTTAATGTTTAGTTAAGTTGTCTCTAACTACCTATTTTACATAATCTAGAGTTATGACTATACGAACTAAGTGGTCTAAGTTGATTGTCTACGAATTTGGACAGTGGTTCTGTCACTGTCCCAATAGTTGGAACTATTGGTCTATATGGAGGGTTGTCTACACTTTTGTGAATTTTTGGTACTCCATATATACATGCTGTTTTACCTTTCAAGAGATTTAAATAATCATATTCTTTAGTTGTGATGTATCCCTCATTCAGTGCAAAGTCAGTTAAAGTCTGTATTCTTTTTTCTAGTCTATCGATTGGATTAGTCTTAATGGTGGCCTTGCCCGCCTCCCACAGGGTACCTGGAGAGGACACCGACCCATCATTGGTCAGGAAGTATTGCTTAAGCTCCATTCCCACCACCTTTTTTAATTCTTTATCTTAAAGGAACCAAGCATTCATCCTCCATGTCGGACGTGCAAATGGGGGGGGGGGGGTCCCCCATGCTAAGAAGCACCGGAGAATGGTCAGAGATACCCCTGGGGAGGATACGGACATCTTGAATCGTGATGCAGTCAGTCAAAGGAACAAAAATTGCATCTATGCGTGCCTGTGTATGGTGTGCAGCAGGGGTGTGAGTGAATTGTTTGGTGTGAGCGTGCCAGGTACACCAAGCATCGCAGACTCCCAGAGACTCGGACCAATTTTTTAATTGTTTCGGTAGCGCAAGTCTAGTGGTAGACGGGGGGCCTGTCGTGTCAAGGTGTGGAGAGGAAACCGCGTTGAAATCACCCCCAATAATGGGGAACCCAGGAGCAAGGTGGTCAGCAGGGCGGTGTCGTGTTTCAGGGTCGCCACGAGCATTGAAAGGGGGCGAGTACATGGACACGAGATTGAGGGGATTGCCACACAGCGTGCCACAGAGGGTTACTGACATTCCCTGGGAGTCATGAATAACTTGGGTAAGCACAAAGGGAAGGGTGCGCTTCAACAGGATAGCCACCCCACGGGAGCCCTGGGCGAAGCCAGAGTGCCACACTCTGTTGTACCCATAGCGCGCTAGGAAAGGACAGTGGTTACCCAACAAGTGCGTCTCTTGAAGCAGGAGCACCTCTATACCAAGGCACTGTGCATAGCGTAGAACAGCCATTCGTTTAAGACGGTCTAGGAGGCCATTAACGTTCCACGACAGAACGTGAAGGGAGGCCCTCGGAACGTGTGTGTCAGTCATGGCGGTTGGTGTTCCGAGTAGCGGTGTGCGGCACCACAGAGAGTCGTGGGTATGCGCGGGGAGTCGTACCTGTGTGAATGGGTGCGTGTGAAGAGGCCATGTATACCACATGAGGGAAAATCGCAGAGTGTCTCATGATAGCTGGTACAACAACACAATAAGAAACAACAACCTTGGGAAAAACAAACCAAAACCCATCCCTGCCCCCTCCCCCCACCCTATACTTCGAAAACAGAAGCATCTGTTAATCCATCAGTGAAACAAGAACCAAACTAGAACGCTCGGTTTGGGTAGCGTGGAGGACCCCCTTCATTTAGGCAGATGTGTAATGTCTCCGCAGAAAGACAGTGAAATAGAGCAATGAGTCTGCCGTGTTTCTGAACCCCTACGGAGGCGGGAGCATGTCCCCATAGAAACCACGCATCAGGCAGTGCCCGCCAGGTCCTTAGAGAGTTGGGCTGCGGGAAAGATCTGAATCCACCGTCGGTGAGCCGGCGACGGAGGAGCCATAGATAGTCTGCCAGTGGAGTGGTGGCTGAGGCGGGGAGGAGAGTCCCGGATTCCGTGGGCAGCCAGGGTCGATGATCTAGGTGTTGCTGGCTGGGACTGGTGCCTCCTGCGAGAGAGTGTGCGCCTCCGGTGCTGGTGCCCAGGTGACAGAGGCCTTGCGGACGGAGAGCCCAATGGCATGGGGGACAGGTTTCACCGCTGTCAGAGGGGACATTCCTCCGTCAACCAAGTCCAGGCCGCCTGGGGCGAGTAAAAAAATTGCATTTTGCCCCGGAAAAATGACACGGAGGTGTGCAGGGAATTGGAGTTGGTATTGCAGGCCCAAGTTTCGCAATTTCTTTTTAACGTCGGTATAGGAGCAGCGCTGGTCTTGCACTTCCTTGCTATAAGCAGGGAATACCATGATGGTGTGGTTCTGGAACTTGAGGGGTCCCTGAGAACGTGCCTCGCGCAGGATGGCATCCCGGTCCTTTAAGTTAAGAATCTTTAGTATGATAGGGTGAGATGGGGCCCCGGGTGGCGGTTTTGGTGCGAGGGACCGATGCGCTCTCTCCACTAAGAACCACGCGGAGAGGACGCCCTTGGGCATCCATGACATGAACCAAGCCTCGATGAAGGTGGATACCTGGTTCGTCTCGACCCCTTCAGGGAACCCCACTAGGCGGAGGTTGTTGCGGCGTGCTCGGTTCTCCACATCCTCCGCGCGTTGATGCAGCTCCTTGGTGTGTGAGCGCAAATTGGCCACCTGTTCCATCAACTGAAGTATATTGTCCTCCGCTGTCGAGAGGCGAGACTCAGCCTCTGCTATTCGGGCCGTGGCATTGCGGAGGTCTTGCCGAAGAAGTGACACATCCACCTTGACCTCTCCGATCTTCCCTTCCACCGAAGCCTGCAAAGCGCTGATTGCCTGTAGGATGGTTGCTAAGTCTTTGCCCGGAAGGTGGGGGGCCCCATCAGTCTGTCCGGAGGATCATGCTCTGAAGTGGTGAACTGGTCCATCGTCGTTTGCGTAGGGGCGGTCGTGGATTTAGAGGCCATGTCTCTCCCCATGGTTGATGGCAGGTTGCTCCCCAGCAACAGCTCCAGGCACCGACGGATGGGCCCAAGGATAGTCAGAACGCCCCAAATGAGACCCCACCAGGATCGAGGGCCGCAAAGGAGGGTGGAAGGCCACTGTATGAGAGGCAGATGGGGATGGTTTCGGCCACTCCGGTTCCTGGTGAAGCCCCCCAGTGTGGAAAGCAAGGACTGGGGGGCGTTGGCAGGGGTGACAGGTGACCACCGCGATGATCCCCAGTGCTGGGCGGAGGCACTTGAAGGCGAAAGTCAGGAGGCCAGAATTGTGCGGGCGATGCCCCAGGAGGCCTTAGGGCGGAGGGGGGGCCGTTCCCAGGATCCCCCGCCGCCCAACCACTGCAGCCGGCACCACCCTCCGTTTGCGCGGCCAACACCTCAGTCCGGGGCCGCTGATGAAGATTTGCGGTGACCCACCACCTCAGCCTCACCGGCCAGGAGCGACGGGGTGCAGAGAGTCCCTCCGCAAAGATGGCACCCCCGGAAGGACGAGTCAGTGAATCCGAGGAGTGTGCCCAGGAGAAGCCGCTCCAGGAAATGGGGGGGGGGGGGGGGACACCGGGAGGGCACCAGCCGAACCCCAAGCCACCGCCCGAAATGACGGCCGAAGGAAGGAAAAAGGGCGCCCCGTCCCTACGAAGACTAGGCCCTTCCCCGGGATAGGTGATGCAGGCAGGACCAGGCTAGGCCCGTTGCTCACTACTCGTGGGTGACCAAAGGAGCAGGGGTGATGGGCAGACCAGACTGATTACCCCAGCGGGCGCCCGAGGAGCCGCACTTCACCCCCACAGCACAGCCTCCAAGGCATCAAGGCTGCCCGGCGCCAAGCACGCCCAGCACAGAGGTCGGGGGAGGCACAGGTCAGGGGCGGAAGGATGGCAGTGGGTTTATTCGGGGGGGAGGGGCGCTGCCCGGAGGGTGTAGCCAAATGGCACCCACCCTGCTCCACTAGGGAAGTTAACAGCTCCCGGACCAACTGGGCCCCCAGGTGCAGGGGGTGACACGTTGACAGCTGTCCAGATGGGCCTAGGCACACCACAGCACAGAATACAGGGGGGGAAGGGGGGGGGCGAGAAGCCTGGGCGATGACCTCCCTCACCGCTGCCCGACGTGACAGCCGATCCCTGGTCCCGTCCCCACTCCCCAGGCGGCACCACCTCCTGGGGCACCGGGGCCAGCCTCAACTGCTGGAGTCGGCACGATGATTTAACCTCTGGGAACGCCACTTGCTGTTCTGGAATGCAGTTCCTCTGCCTGCCGACGCCCCCACTCCAGCCGATCTTCCCTGGGCCAGGTCAGGATAAGTAGAGCCCCTGGGTGGATGTCAGGCTCATCAGGTTCACCGGCTGTGGGCGCTGGGAGCCGCCATTTTGTGTGCGCGGGGCACGGGAGAGGCAGAGCACCGGATAGGCCGGCGGACGTCCAGGGCAGCTCCCCAAGGCCGGGCACCGCGTCGTACAGACTCCCCGCTGAGCAGAAGTTAAAGCGCCACCCGGTGCCTCCCGGTGAAGGGTGCTGCGATCACCAGGGGGTCTCGGCGGAGGCCGCCATGCTGCGGCCGGAGGGCCTCACCAAATTCAAAGCCCAGTAGGGCGCCAGGAGCCTGAAATAAACAGTCTGAACGCGCCGGAGCAGCGCTCCTTCTCTGGGGATTCCCTGCATGCAGGAAAGGAGTTCGGATGGCAGCCGCAGACATCGGGATGGGAGGCGGATAATGGAGGGGTCCGGAGCACTCTTAGAGTGCGACCACCATCTTGACACCTCAGGCTACCAGCATACATTTATTCACATTTATTGCTTAATTTTATTTGTCGTCATCTCTTTCCAACCAAAGGGAGAGTGTTATGTAGCTTACATTTAGTCTTCATTTTAGCTTTTTATTTTAACTTCGCGTTGGTTTTTAATAGTGGTTTGCACGTTTTCCCTATTGAGACAATGTGGTATGCATACATTTATTCCTGACAAACATTGTCACCTTGTAGACTGCAGATTTAGTTCCAGGTTTGCACATCTCAGAACACAATACATTGTTTTATCTTCTGTGCTCATAAGAGACGACTCTTCTGCTTCTATCTAATTAAAATGTTGTAGTGCACCTCTGGCACAGTGTGATAAGCTTGCCATTTTATTATAAAAGCAGCGTCCATGCTGAAGTTGGGGAAAGGTTCACTTCCCGCCTGAGTCATCATAGAACGATGCAGTGACTGAGATGCAGTCCCGCGTGCATTTGTTAATGAATCAAGGCCGGCTTCCTGACATACAGTACAAAGGTATGGGGTTAGGTCATTCCATAGGGCTGGCAGATGGGTACTCCCAACATGTTCTCTTTAGCATAGAGATAGTAGTGATAGATAGGGGTATTCTTAGTAATATTATGAACAATTAACATGTTGTATTTTGCACCATTCTAATAATGATTATAACAGTGATGAGTCATCTTTTTGATAACTGAGGTTCATGTGCTTTTTTTAACAAAGATTAGAGCTTTTCAATTAGCATTTGAAAATGCATAATTGCATATTTTCTTTGTGACAATTTAGGCATGCAAAAGTAACAAGCGAAAGGGTACATTTGTTTCCACAAATTCCTTGGGAATTTCAGAATCATGTTCAAGGTTACGGACATCATCTATAACTCTGTAAGTTTAGGAGTTTAGATGAAGTACTGTGAATTGGCCAAACAGACCAACATTTACTGATTACATACGAAGACTCCGTTCCTGTTGTTCTAAATACACAGACCGACTAGATTGGTAGGAACCACATAAAGTGGTGTCACCAACATTTAAGGTTTGGTACCTATATTCATCGGTTTCATGAGTATTTTACTTGCAAGTGCCCAAAGCTCCTTTATTACCTCTATATGGAGATGCCCATGGTGATAAGGGTTTATCCTATTTCAGTTTAATAGGAAGCACCTATTTAGGTCTGTAGGTTAATCAAGCTTGATTGTTCAAAATAATGTTTCCCTATAGTGCTTTCTTTTCCTAGAATACCATTCATTAAATATGGCGCTACCAGTTATTATTCATCTTAATTGCAGACAAGCTGTAACTGCATATTTAGCTAGACATGGGCGCACCAATGGTGGTGGAGGAGTTACCTTTGTGGCTGAGGCACACGAAGTATAGAGATGTGAACTTTTTATCCCTGGGTTGATTTTCATGTAGTGGATGCCAATTTATGCACATTTCACACTTACACTGAGGTTGCAGTTCCAGCTGGATATAGAGCTTATGAATATTAGGAAATACCATTAAGGTACCTAGAACATCATAATTGGTTTCAAGGTGCCCTCCCACATACAGTTCAAAATGTTGGACTGGGTCCTTTCAGTAATGAAGGGGCAACTGAGCAGTCTTAGCAGGCTATACACCTTTTCCTAATGGACAGGCATTAGCCCCAGCATGACACATTTGCACTTTTAAACCATTTGGTTAGACTGTATCAGCATCTGATGCAGTATTGTCTGAATATAATAACAACTGCCCCAGCAAGGGCTCCGCAAGCTGGTCTGGCTCAGTTAGCTGTGCCTGCAATTAGTACTATTATGATTAATGCCATTATGGGTAAAGTCCCTACCAAACAGTTCAGTTTTGGATTGCACAAAAAACAAATCAGTTTGAGGCTGTGTTTTCCCATATGAGACACCATGCTAAATTTAGACTTCTCACTATGTCTCTTCCACTTGCTATGTTCCCCCTGTTGTGGAGTGAAATACGAGGGCACTGTGTTTGCAGCAATCTACACCATCACTTAAGGTACTCTACCCATTTCTGTTTTACTTGAAGTCCTTAAACAGATTCAGCTGAACACGGAGTGGCCCCTGCCCTGGATTTGGTAATGAAACTGATTGGCAACTTTGCCACCGTCTCATCAATTATTGTAAGTAATATTGAAGGGGTGGCAGCTTCATTGGTGATTCATCTACGGCTTGCTTCCGTTCCACCAGCAGATCAGGCATGCAAGCTCCCTAAAATTATTTCTGAAACCAATACATCTATAGGTTGTGGCAGTTTGGGAACGAGGCCTAATGAACAACTTCCATCAGAAATGATATATCTGTAAGAGACAGATTAGTTATGGATTCCTCACCTTAGAATTACCCCTAAGCGTCAGACTGGATCCGTAGAATTTTTTCTTCAGCAGTACCCCTGTGCGTCGGTAGGTGGCATCAGTTGGATCCGCGTTAGTCGTTGGCGTCGTGGTCACCGGAATGACGTTGCTGTATCTACTTAGGTGCCGCCCCTGTGCGCTGAAATCAGTTCTTTACATGACATTCCATGCAGAAGCGCAGAGCCATGCAAGACACTGACCACTGGTGCACAAAACTAGGGCCCTGCAGGAAGTCCTGTACCCTAGAAGTCAGTTCGCGGAATGGGGAGGATGGCTGGGGCATTGAGGTATCCATTACTAATCTAGGTCTCCTACAGATATATCATTACCGAAGGTAAGTTACTTGTTTATCTGAAAGAGACAATTAGTTATGGATTCCTCACCTTAGAATAGATACCCCAGCAATACTAACCCCAGAGGTTGGTCTGCGAACGAAGTTCACACCAGAAAGTCCTGAAGAACTGAACGGCCAAAGAAGCCGTCTCTCCGGACTTGGCTGTCGAGGCAGTAGTGTTTGGTAAAAGTGTGCAATGAAGCCCACGTAGCTGCCTGGCAGATGTCATGAAGGGGGACTCCACGTACCAAAGCAGTAGAGGCTACCATCGCCCAGATGGAATGGGCACGCAACCTCACTGGAGGTTCCTTTTTCGCTAAGGAGTAGCAGATTTTGATGCAAAGAATGACCCATCAAGAGATGGTTCGTTTCTGCACGGCCTGACCTTTTGTTGGTGCCCACATAGCCAACAAAGAGCTGGTCATCCACCCAGAATTGTTTTGTGCAATTCACATAGAAGAAAAGTGCACGTTTTGGATCCAGACGGTGGAGCCTCTCCTCTTTAGAAGAATGCAGGAGCAGGAAGAAGGTGGGCAAAGTGATGGCCTGTCCTATGTGGAAAGAGGTAACCACTGTGGGAAGGAAAGAGGCCTAGTACGAAGGACAACTTTGTCCGGATGAACAGCCAGCCAGGAAAGGAGGTTTTAAAGAAAGGGCCTGAAGCTCACTCACCCTGTGAGCAGAGGGGATGGCGACCAAAAAGGCAGTTTTCATTGTCAAAAGTCTGAGCGGACAGTTAAGTAGCTGCTCAAAAGGAGCGCACATAAGATTGGTCAGAACCAGGTTCAAGTCCCACTGAGGCATTACGAAGGGAGTTGGAGTATACAAGTGAGTAATGCCCTATAGGATGCAATTGACAATAGGGGACTTGTAAAGAGAAGGCAGGTCAGGAAGCAGACGAAAGGCCTATACCGTTGTGGTGGAGAGATGCCTGGTTGCCAAGATAACGTTACAGGTTTAGGGAGGAAGGTCGAAAGCTGTCAACTGTCGCCACTCAATCTCCACGTAAGGAGGTAGAGGCTGGACAGCTTCGGGTGGAGGACCATCCCCTGCTGCTGTGACAGAAGACCCTCCCGAAGAGGCAGTTTGATTGGAGGATCGATGGCTATGTGCAAGAGCTCGAGATACTAAACTCTTCGTGCGCAGCACTCTGGGTATTAGTGGTATAGGTGGAAAGGCGTATAGAAGACCGCAACTCCACTCCCGACGAAAAGCATCACGGAGCGAGTGCCGCCTTGGAAATTTCAACTGCTGACATTGCGCATTCTTTTCTGTTGCAAATAAATCTCCCCGCCACTGAAAGAGACCTTGCACCACCTCAGAGTGAAGACGCCATTTGTGATCCATCATGCACCGGCAGCTGAGTTCGTCCACCCTGGTGTTCCGAGAACCTGCCAGGTGTTGAACCACCAGGGACATGTCCTGATGTACCAGCCACTTCCAGAGACAAAGTGCCTCCTGACATAGTGTCCACGACCCCACCCAGCCCTGTTTGTTGCAGTACCACATTGCGATGGTGTTGTCTGTGAACACCTGCACTACTCTCCCTTTGACAGAAGGAAGGAAGGCCTTCAGTGCATGACAGATCGCCCGAAGCTCCAGAAGGTTGATGTGGAGTCCGGGCTCCGCCGGAGACCAGAGGCCTCTGATCTCAGCCTCTCCCACGTGGCCACCCCACCTCATAAGTGATGCAGCTGTCACCACTGTGAACTCTGGTTGGGGAACGGAGAGGTATCTGCTGTTGACCCAATCCTGGTTTGTTAGCCACCTCTGCAATTAGTGTCTGTGCCCTCTGAGATCTGGATGCAATCAGAAATATTCCCCTGATGCTGTGCCCACTGGAACTTCAGGTCCCACTGTAGAGCCTGCATATGCCACCGGGCATAGTCCTACAGCAGGATGCAAGAGGCCATTAGGCCCAGTAGCTTCAGGGTCATTCTGACGAAACCCGGGCTAGAGGCTAAAAGATTGGAATCATAGCCCGAATATCCCAGACTCGCTGCTCGGGAGGATAAGCCCACAACTGCGCTGTGTCCAGAACCGCTCCGATGAAATGAAGCTTCTGAGAGGGGAATCAGGTGTGATTTCGGCACGTTGATGGTGAAACCCAGTGAATGCAGGAGGTCGGCTGTAGTCTGGGGGTGGGAAGACGACAGCCTGGGGCGAGCCCGCCTTCAACAGCCAGTCGTCGAGATAGGGGAAGACTGGAACCCCTGATCTGCACAGATGAGCTGCGACCACCGCCATCACTTTCGTGAACACCCGTGGGGCGCTGCTAAGGCCAAATGGGAGCACGGTAAACTGAAAGTGCTCGTGGCCTACCGTGAACTGCAGGTAACGCTGATGGGCCGGCAGGACGGGGATGTGAAAATAAGTGTCCTGCAAGTCCAACGCTACCATCCAGTCTCCAGGGTCGAGGGCAGACAGGACTTGAGCCAGTGGCAACATTTTGAACATCTCCTTCAAGAGGAAGCGGTTGGTGTGCCTGAGATCCAAGACAGGAGGCAGGTCCTGGTCTCTCTTGGGCACCAGAAAGTAGTTGGAATAGCAACCATGCCCTACTTCTGGGACAGGACCTCACTCGATGGCTCCCTTGGCCAAGAGAGACGTAACTTCCTGTTGGAGAAGGGCCAAGTGATCCTCTGACATGTGATAAAAAAAAAGAGGTGGCATTGAGAGAGGGGTAGTATCGAAGGGGAGGGAGTAGCCCCTTCGGACTATCTGCAAAACCCACCTGTCCGACATGATGGTGAGCCAGTGGGGGAGGGGATGGCGAAACCTGCTGCCCACTGGCGAATGGTGGGCCTGAAATGTCGGACTAGGAGGGCTTGGAGGCTGCTGTAGAGGGGGCACTGGTGGACTGGCCCGCCCGCTGGTTCCCAGACCCATGACGGTGGGTCCCACATCCCCGGCTGCACAGAGGTTGGACAGCTTGCACAGGCCTGTGGCTCTGGACGGAACGTGGCAGGGCACCCCTTCCATAGACAAGAAAGGGGATTGCGTGGGGAGAGAGGTGGAAGTGAGGTCCAAGGACCTGGCCGTAGCCCTGGAGTCCTTAAAACACTTGAGTGCGTAGTCTGCTTTGTCGCCAAACAAGTGACGGCCATCAAAGGACAAGTCCCAAAAGTGTTGCTTGGACATCGCCCGGAAAAGCCAGTGGACCTCAGCCAGGCATAGCGTCGTAGGGATACTGATGTTGAGATCGCCCTGACTAGCGAGTCAGCAGTGTCCAGCCCACACTGTATGGCGAACTTCGCTGCGTCTCTCCCTTCAGCCACTGCACGGGAGAGCACGGCCAGGGCCTCCTCCAGGCACTGAGGCAGCACCAACCTCTCAGGGGTGGGGTGTTGGGAGAGGAAAATGAGGTTGCCTAGGCCCGGGTGGTGTCATCGGGCAATCATCCTATCCACAGGCGCCCCTATGTTGGGCTTGGACCAAGCGCCTAAAAGGATGTCCCTGAGGGCCTCATTGAACGGCAGCAGGGGCTGCGAAGTGGCAGCTGCCGGTTGAAGCACCTCTGTCAGGAGGTTAGTCCTGACCGCCACCGTAGGAAGCTCGAGGTTTAGGGCCTCAGCCACCCTACGCAAAACCACTGCGTATGAAGCACCCTCCTCCGTAGCCATGGTAGGGGGAGAAAGCATGCCAAGGTCTGGGGATGTGTCCAGACCACTGGCCTCACCAAACTCCTCTCCAGTCTGGTTTTTCCAACTGGTTTGCCGAAGGGTCCACAGACCCCTCTCCCAGTCCTCCTCACCCTCCTCTGGTAGCCACTCAGGGCAATAGGAAACACCAGGGGAGAAAAGAGGTACAAAAGTACCGGTCGGCGCCAGTCCCGATGCCGGGCGACATCGGTCCGGCTCCGTGTCCACATTGAGGGGAAGGCCGGGGTCGACGTCGGTTGGGGACACGACCGGTATCGGAGGGGGCAAGGGTGTCGCCAATGGAGGTGGTGTCACATGGTTGACTGGCGCTGATCCGGATCCAGGCCTGGATCCCTGGGGGCCCTGCGGCGCCGAAGCCACCAGCATCGCCCCCAGCCAAGTCCACGGGGTCCAAAGGCAAGCCGGCGGAGTCTGGCTGCCCAAAAAGAGAATGGAGGGCTTTGTAAAAGCTACAAAGTTGGGCTGGGGTCGCTCCGGCTCCCGGAAAGGGAGGGAGGCTCGGAGTCGACCCAACAGGCTCCGTGGGTGGAGCGGGGTAACTACCTTCCATAGCCCGCGTTGGCCGATGGATGGGGAGAACGGGAAGAGCGACAGTGCTTCTTCGTTTTCTTTTTGTGCTTCGACTTACCCGAAGACGAAGACTTCGACGAGGAATGGTGGTGATGGCTCTGCGACCGGTCCCGCGACCTCTCTCTCGACCAGTACCTCGAGCGGTGCGGAGCCGACTGCCGGGCCTCCAGAAGCTTTCGGGACCGCTCCCACAAAGACTTCGGGCTATGGCCCGGCAGTCTGAGCACAACGGGTGGTGGACGTGCTCTAGGCACCGGAGGCACACAAGATGGGGGTCCGTCACCGACATCAGCTTGTTGCAGAAGCCACACGGCTTGAAGCCGGTCCCCTGAGATGACATCCCTGTGCACCAGGAATCTTAACGACTCAAAAAGACGTCGACAAAATGGAGTCAAAAAGTGACTCGAGGTACCGCTCTCTCCGGATCTGCGCTGGCTGGTGCGGAAAAAGAAAGAACTGACATCAGATTGCAGGGGCGACGTCTAAGTAGATACCGCAATGTCATTCCGGCAACCACGACGCCAACGACGAACACAGAGTCGACCAACGCTACCTACCGAAGCGCAAGGGTACTGCAGAAGGAAAATTCTCCGGACACCTGGGGGTAATTCTAAGGTGAGGAATCCATAACTAATTGTCTCTTTCAGATATACCATTACTGAAAGGCAAATCTGACACTGAAACTACCAAGCAGACACCTGTCTTCTAAATAGCGCTGCAATACAAATAAAGCTGAAGTAGAGACTGGTTCTCCGCAACCGGAGTCTTCCGAAAAAATATTACAATCTACGTAACCATGATATCCTTAACCAGCCTGATCAGTATCATTATTTGGATACATGTCCTTCTCCTTCCTTCCAGGACTCTCTGGATAAATGGTCAGAGAGGTCACAGCGCTCTTCGGATTTGTTCATAAAAAAGGAAGATAAACTTCCTAATCAAATAGCCCAATTTGAAAAGACGAAAGTAGCCAGAGTTTCTGCTAAATATGCCACAAACACTCAGAACTCTTCTTTGGGACAAGACATGGGTGAGGACTCGACAGTGCAGCAGGTGTCATCATAGTTTACCAGACTCTTCAAGAGTTTCTGGTGGCGAGACCAACTAATGAATACATACAAGTAGAAACTACTTATCAGCTGCAAAGCCCTCCTGATAGACTATGAGTTAGAAATACAAATTGAGGGTTACAAACCGCGTACTATTAAAGTAATAGTCTGGAAGAATTAAACTAATGCATACAATATTCTCCTGGCTGAGGTAGATTGGCTACAAGAGTTTGTTTTAAAAAGTTCCACTGCGGGAACCTTTTCTGTTCATGTTCCAGAGCAAGTTAAAGCAGCATATGTTACAGAATGGGCTGTTACTCAAGTCCTAGCATTATGCCGCATTCAGGTGGGTTGGGATGAAGACTTGCCTTAACCTGTTATACCTATATGGTCCAGGCTACAGGTGCAAGCACAATACCTATTAAACATGAAGCTAAATGCCCTGTGAGGGAGTTTCTATCACAATTTGTATCATCTTATCAAAATATCACTTATCATTGATAACTACCTCAGCCTCTCTTCCACCATAAAAACCAACTACATCTTCTATTTCAAACGCCCCTCCAAATGGAAAAGCACTTTCCTACGTCAGCTCCCAGTCACTCACTCAATCAAAATTCCCTATGTATTTAAATTATCCACTACTCCCTCCCAAATTCTTCCTGGTGAAATCGACATCCTCATCATGCCACTGAATCACACCTCTCCATCTTCGAGCACCACTTTGAGCACCACTTCAGCACCTTGTCTCTCCACCTAGACAATATGATCCCTAATCCTCCGTATACCCAATGGATCAACACCCCCCGCTCTCTCCCCTACCCCCTACCCCGCTCTCCCCCTCCCCTCTCTTCCCTCCTACCAACACCATAGCCCAAACACCTACTTCCCTCTCCCCCTCCCGTCATCTCTATAACTAATACCTTCTCCCAATCACAGTCGCCCATATATTTTCCCCCTCCAACGATCCTCCCTCTTCCTGACATCCCCACTGCACACCCCCGCCTCCAACCACTCACGTCCTTCAATGACCTGTCCCCCTCAACCCCTTCTAAAATACCTAACCCTTATCCTCCCTCCTTGACCCCCCCAACCTGAATCCCTACCCCTCTACCCTGGCTCTCCCATCGTCCCACCTCTGGCCCTACCTGCAACCTCGCCTAATCCTCCATCTCTACCCCCGAATTTCTCACCACCGTTAATCCCCGATGCAGTCCTACTTCAAACTCTTTGTGCCCTCATATTATCACTATCCACATCCCCTGAGTTTTCTAATCTCTTGTCCTCCATCATGCCATCACCTACGCCTAATAGCCCTATCTCTACTCATTCCACCTCCATTGAACCCACATACAATTGCCCCC
Source organism: Triturus cristatus (assembly GCF_964204655.1). Classification (NCBI taxonomy): domain Eukaryota; kingdom Metazoa; phylum Chordata; class Amphibia; order Caudata; family Salamandridae; genus Triturus; species Triturus cristatus. Next base: position 519,542,195 of record NC_140595.1, on the reverse strand, counting down.
CATCTGCAACAATCACTACCCATTCCTTCTCACCCTCATCCTCCCCTTCTAAGATCCTCCTCTCCCCTATAACCCAGACCCTACACAACATTGAACGCAATCTCTCCTCACTGACGAATGAACTCTCTCGACTTAGAGAAGAGGTTAAATCCCTCAGCTCCGGAACCCAACTCACACGTGCAAACTCACCCCAACCCAACCGCAAAATCCCCGCCAACATCAATCGTCATCATTGGAATACTTCCCCCCCCCCCCTCTACAACCGGATGTCTAGACCTCACCGCACCTCGAACCACCTCTCCTCATCAGACCTCTCCGACCTATGCAATTCTTACCATCCTAATCCATTAGTCAGCAACCCACCTCCTCACCCACACCAACATCCCTGTCATTCTAGGTACTAACAGAATTCCCTACTCTCCCGCCTCCCCAAAACCCCCTCCACAACATCCACTCCTGCCCTCCCCCCAAAACTACCCCAAACCACTCACTTGCATGCTTGTTAACTGTTGATCTGCCGTTCGACACGCCACTGAAATCTCCGAATCTATCCTTAGCGAATCAATTGACATTGCGTTCCTCACGGAAACCTGGCTCAATGACCATTCAACGAGCATGCTTGCTCTACTTCCCCCCCCCCCCCCACCCTCCCCCCCGGATACTCTATTCTCAGAAAAGACAGACCCGATGGAATAGAGGAGGCCTGGCCATAATCTTCAAAAGCGAACTTCAGCTCTCCCTTGTTAACCACTCTGGCCACTCCACCTTTGAATACCTTGAAGCTGAACTTAAAGTTCAAGATACCCACCCTATTTGTTTACATATTATCTACCACCCTCCTGGTGATCCTCACCCTTTTATTGACAAACTTTCTGACTTGATGACACAATCCTCAATATCCAGCTCAAAAAATCTCTCCTTTGGAAACCTCAACCTCCACTTGAATGACACCAATGATCCCACTATCACCCTCTTCACCAACCTTCTTGAGATCAATGACCTCAAACAAATATGTCAGTCCCCCACCCACACCAAAGGAGCCATCCTAGATGCCATCATTACCAACAATAACTTGGCATTCCTGACCAACATCATCACCATTGACTGGTCTGACCACCACCTCATATTGTTCACCATTGCTATCACGCCCCCTCCCATCCCCATCAAACAAATTAAAACCATGAAATGGACCAGTAATCTAAAATGTATCCCTGCTGATGAGCTTGAGCCCAAACTCCAAGCTCAACTGCTCCTCACTCCCCCCTCACAAAATGAAGATTTTAAATTAGTAGTTCAATCCCTGTTCCTTTCGCGAATTGATTACGTAAATGCCATCCTCACCGGAATCCCCAAGGTCCACCTAGCTCCACTTAAATCTGTACTCTATCTTGCAGACTGTAAACGGTTCAACCACATTTCCCAAGCCCTCAAAACTCTCCAATGGCTCCCCATCGAAGGCAGATCCGCCTACAAAAACACATGCATCACACACAAAGTCCTCCACCAAAATGCTCCTTCATACCTTGCCAATAAACTCTGTAAAGCAGGCAGTACACGACCTCTGAGAGACACTAACGCTCTCCTCCTTGTCCCTGCAAAAAAGAAGTCTACACAAGCCCGCTCCGTCTCCAGAAATGCCCCCACATCTGGAACGCCCTTCCCAAAGACCTAAGATGTAACCCCTCCTACTCAAGCTTCAAAAAAGACCTCAAAATGCACCTCCTCAACAAAAATTGGGGGTCTTTACCTGCACCTTAACTCAATCTGCCATATCTTATAGGTATTTAACTCTTTACTCGGTCTATTTACACGATATGTATAATCTCAAGCCGCTCTTTCTTCTGTTTTTACCTGCTGTTATAATTTTGCGTTACTGTTACTAGCTCGGTCGTGTAAAGCGCTCTGATGTTTTGTTATTCCATGATGCTGTAATTTATTTCTGACAGTAACTAACTATCATGTAAAGCGCTCGGATACCTCCGGGTCCAGCCAGCGCTATATAAAACCTCTAAAATAAAATAAATAAATAAATTTGTCTCTCCCCTATGAATAATCCTTTGTTTCCTGTGCTTAAACCATATCATTCCTATCGCACACTAAACTATAGATAATTTAACAGTTACACACACACTTTTGTTGTACAAAATTCCCACAGCATAGGCTTGATAAACAACATTGTTCGTAGGAAAAACAATACTACATTAAACATTTCCAATAGTTTATTCTGTCCAAATATAGCACCTGAAAGCTGCGATTTAATCCCCTTCACAGCGCTAGGAGCCCAGAGAAGGTTCTGTAGGCTCCCACAGGGGTATAAGACCAGTCCAGGTCTATGTGCTGCCCAAGTAACTTCAATTTTACAAGAAATTGACACATAAGCATTGTCAAATGTTGATGACATTTACTTCACGGATGATGATTTAAACACACATTTGGCCAGAGTGATTGCATCATTCTGGGATTCGCTGACCATAGCTATAAATTCAGTTTTCCAAAATCTGAAATAGTATTTCTCAGTGTCCAGTCTTTTGGATAGGAGTTCACAAACTAAGGCAAAAGCCTAGTACTACATTTCTTAAAGGAATGTGCTCTTTTACTACCAGCAAATACATTGAAAAAGCTTTAATCTCTTATGGGCTTCATAAATTTTGGTAGAACATATATACAGACTATGCACAACGGGTTGAATTGATGTACAACTTAATTCGTCTTATTTTTTCTCATAAACATTGGACTGCTGAACACACGCTATTCTCAGAAACTTACAAACAGACATGCTTGAGTCTAAACACTCACACACTTGTGTCTACACTACCAACTTAGTGATTCGTATAACTGCTGGTTACAGTGGTTAAACAGGTTTTCTTCAATGAAGGATAAACAGTGCCAATAGCATATAAATCACATTTATATTCCAATGCTTGAAATGTATTTTGCACACACTGGAAAAATTGTGACCGCTGTTTAGACTGCTGTTTTGAAGGAACATCCATTGGCTCAGGGGAAACGCATATTTCTGGTACCTCCTTTTCCAGCCTTTCATCATACGCGAAAGCCTTACATCATAGATAGATTCAGGGGTTCACTTCCTTGACAGCTAATGATGTAGATTATGTTTTTGACCCTACTTTACAGATACAGGAATACCCTCTGTCTAGTGAAATTTTCCCTCAAGATCAGTATGCTTTCACAATATATACTGATGGTTCAGCTCAGCCCGTAGTTGGCACAAAGTACAAATACTCAGCTGAATGTGCTGCAGTGAAGAGTGTCATTAAAGATGGTGCATTTCAGATTTTGAAAAAATATATTAGAAGACTTAGGTGACTGTACCGCACAGCTGCCTGAATTGAAAACTTTGGTTCTGGCTTTGTAGAATATGGATTCAGAATTCTTCACGCATTTAGTGTATGATGCCTATTACTGCATCCAGGCTTTTAATGATAATTTCCTGATTGGTGCTTGAATGGAGTCACTGATTCTAAAGGAAAGTCCATCAAGCATGAATTGCTTTGGGAAAAAGTGGCAGCGCTAAAGGATGCTTTGCCTCAAGCTCATGTTATTTATACATTGAGTCATCAGTGTGTTGGTATAGATATTGCGGAGGATCATCGGCTGATGAAGCTGCCAAGGCGGCTGTTCAGACTGTTTTTGTGGCTGTGATTACTCATTCACATAAGAGAATAGATGAAGACATAATGGCTGTGGTCACCTCTTCGGTTAGTGGCGAGCCCTTGCCTGAAGGCTGTTCAGCAAAATACTTCAACCTATTGAATCCCCAAAGTATCCCCTTACCCCGCATTCCCGGGTTGTGTGATTGAGTGAAATCCAACCAGGACTTCAGGTTAGAGTTAATATTAGCTGGTCATGAAGGATCAGCATCTGCCCATGCTGCTATAGCGACTACAGTTTATTTACTACAGAACCGTTACTGGTGGCAGGGTCTTTATAAACAGACTAAAAACTTTGTCCTTAGCGGTGACATTTGTCACCAAATTAAAAGTTCCACTGTTGCACGCCCATCCCAGACACCTCTTACAGTTTCAAATAAGCCATTACAATTGGAATATTTAGATCACTTGAAACCACTCTATTCGGATGGTGCCTTAAAATGCATCTTAACACCTATTGATTCTTGTTCACGATTACTATAGATTGTACACGGACCAGGGACCAGCTTTTGCCTCTAAGGCTTACCAGGATACTATGGTCACCCTGGGTGTTGCTGTGCATTATTCTGCCCCCAGTAAGTTTCCTAGTGGAATGGTGACTTAAAGCAGTCCTTAACAGCTAGAGAATTAGATTCAGGTCGTAGTTTGATCTATCACCTATATGGAGTCCAGAGAGCATTAGTCTTCCTAGAAGGTCGTTGGGTGATCGAACTCCCTAAAAAGTACTCTTTGTGGTTTAAATGTATGTCCCAGAACTTGATAACTCGGGCACAGTGGCTGGGGATGCGCCCTTTGATATCAATGAAAGTTTTTCTGTCTTACAGGTAGTACAAGACTTACGAGATGGGCACTCCAATGTGAATTCTAAACGTTCAGCCACTGACAAAGTGAAGGAGAAACCAGCGGGTTCTGGCTTAATTCTTAAAGTTGGGCATCTAGTCTGAGAGAAGATTGCAGATGAGTTTGGCCCATCTTACCATGCACTGGTGCCTGTCCTTGCTGTGCAAGTTACTTGAACTGCGATTTTGCCACCGCTTGTTGGTTCTAAACAGAAATGACAAGTTTCCATTGATTTGATCAAATTGCACCATGTGGCCAGTTCTACATAGCAGGCCACAAGGGATTTTGGGTAGCTCCTTTACACCTCTCTGAAACCCTCTACATGCACTAAGCAGTCCCAATCGTTTTACGACCCGGCTAGGTCTTCAGATGCTGAACTTTCCAACATACCCCATAATGATGAGAACACAGGCTGTGTTTCTAACGTGAGAACATTCCACCTTGCCCACAGTTAAAGAACATCTTTCACTGCTTTCTGATATTATGGATTTACAAGATTCTTTATTAGATCCCAGAGCTCCTCATTCTAAGCGTTTTATTTTTGCCACATATTATGAAATTTGGAAAATTTCTCAGCATGAAGCTGCTGAACGGTTGAGATAAATTGATAAGAACAATTTGGAAAAAGCTTAGGCAATGGTCAATAATGGGATGACCATATTGTTAACACATATTTATTCCTTGAATAATATTATTTCATATGCATTTTATAACATTCAAAATTGCCTATGCTTCAACATGGCCAGAGTCAGTTGAGATCGCTTTTAGAATTATGTTGGACATTGGGAAGTTGATTTGAAATAAAACAAAGTGCTATGAAAATATTCAAATAGGACTGAATTGTTTTTGCTTTACAATTGACACACATGCAGACAGTTATGGCTAAAAAGACTACGTTCAGGAGTTTAGATGCAGTATTGTGAACTAGCCAAACAGACCAACATTTACTGGTTATACAAGAAGACTCAGTCTCTATATTATGAAGTTTTGTTGTTCTAAATACACAGTCCTACTAGATTTGTAGGAACCGTATAACATCATCACCCTCGTTCTAAGGGCTATATTAATTCTAGCATATTAGAACTAATGCATGTATTGAGTTTCAAAAATGGCTCACACATGCATACCTTATTCTAGAACAGTAAATTTCATTTTCAGCTCACCAGGGCAGCTACGTTTGCTTGTAGTAAAGGAAGTTCTGCAGTGCTATCAGCCAAGCAGCCTGTGAAGGGTGAATGCTTTGCAGCTTCCCTTAAGGCAGGTGCGCAATCGGGTCCCTGTGTCATCCGTTTCTTTTGCCTGACATAAAGCCAGCTTTCCGACTTCTAAACACCTGGTAACTATGGCACAAAGCAGACAGTTATAACTTAGGGCAATGTGTAAAGTATGTATGCATTACCAAAACAATAATTTAATTGAAATTAAAAACAATAAAAGTCCCAAAGTGAAATAGAAAAATAGAGTCAAAGTTAATGAACAAATTTACACCAAATGACAAAAATCCAGTAAGGGAAACTAGAGATAAGATGTTTTAAGCAGGAATTGTGCCAAGAAGCACAAAGTGCCAATATCAACCAATGGTCATGGTAAACTGGGATGAAGGCTCAATTGGAGACTGGCCACAATGGAGCACGGGTCGGATACACCAACCAGGTTCTTTGTTGTCAAAGACTTTACCTTTTGAGTTAGTGTTTTAAGTCCCAATCCACCACAGGAGTATAGCTCTAAAGCCCACCCCCCACCCCCAGACCTCAGGGAAGGCCCTTAAAGATTCACAGGGTGCCAAGTCGAGGTCAACTCAAATAACAAAAACACGCCAGTGCTGCACCTGCTTTCAAGTTAAAATGATAGCGCATTGAACCAAAATCAATGTCACGACAACCACTATTTCCATTGGATTTAATCAAAAATCATTTCACAATTTACATTAGAATTTTCACACAAAATATTACAATTTTTAAAAAAAAATTATCACCATCTCAATTAACTTGTGCACACTCAACTACACCTATTATTTTGTTGATGGCTTGTTCTTGGCTTTCTACCAAGTATAAGAAAACACTTGTTTGATAAAATAGGTCTTTTGGTATAGATGTATGATTGTGAATGAGGAGCAGTGTGAGTGGTATGTAATGATTGTTTGACAACGTTGAAATCTTTGAGTGAATGAATGGTGTAGTTGAGTGTGCACATGTTAATTGAGATGGTGAGTGAAGCACTTTCATTGGAGAGAGTGAGGTTTTCTTTTTAAAAAAATTGGTGATTAAAAAGGTTTGTAATATTTTGTGTGAAAATTCTAATGTAAATTGCGAAATTATTTTTGATTAAATCCAATGGAAATAGTAGTTGTCGTGACATTGATTTTGGTTCAATGCGCTATAATTTTAACTTGAAAGCAGGTGCAGGACTGGCGTGTTTTTGTTATTTGAGTATAGTAGGCTTGGCCTTGCTGTGTAGAATCAACAAAAAAGTACTGGCACACTGTAGCAAAAACTTCCTTGTTACTCTGGACTAGGTAGGAGGAAGTGTACGTTATCACAGACCTCCAATACTCATTTATAATGTCTGGAGACAGCCCATCCAGAATGCTACAAATTTAACAATTAAAATGGATAGAAAAGTGAGAAAAGGAGAATGTGCAGTCAGTCCACAAACGGATACACTCTACAAAGACCCTCAATAATAACGAGGTGAAAAAATATGTAGAGAGAGAGAGAGTACCTCACGTGCGCACCACCAGAGGAGCTACTGGTTGGTTCTCACCAGCTTGCCCACGTTTATTTCATCATCGGTCACTCTCTCTCAAGAAAAAAGTGTGCAGTGTCCAGTAGAAAACACAAAACACAAGACAGTGTAGTGTGAAGAACACAAAAACAGATAGATTGTGCAGACAACGACAAATAAAAATAATGGAGGTGTATAGACTCACAAATGATTGTTTTATTCTGGTTAGGAGTCTATCACCCTGTTAAAAACCACAGCATGTTGCATACCTTAATAATGACGGCCAACATGTTTCATTGCCAGTAAAATTTGTGGCAAATTCATCAGGGCAAGAAGGGGTCAAGAATCACCTTCTCTGGACACACACCTTTAAAAGGACTAGTTGGAGCTATGGGCCCACATACCAGCCACCAACCAGTCGCAGGGGCGTACTAAATTATTAACTATCGCCTTCCTGCTCAGCAAAGCACGACCGTCGTTGGTGCCTGCACCCTGTCCCTTGTACAACCAGGCGGTACCTACGCCTGGTTGTAGGTACCGCCTACTTTTTTGTTGAAACTATTGTTGATTGGAGGGCGTTCTGGCACGTTTTCCCTCTCTAGCTCCTTTTGTGATTGAAAAACTTGCTGTGTAGAAGCCAAACCCTGGATTGGTTTCAAGTAGAGGTCAACAGCAGTGTCCAGTCCAGGTCCAGTTGCACTGGCCAGCTGGGCAGTTGCAGGAACGGCCTTTTGTAGCTTGTAGTATCCATATAGCTTGAACAGGACGTCAGCATTATGACCCTTGGAGTCAATTTCTTTGTCCTGGGTAAAAGAGTGAACAGGACCAGTCTTTCAGTGCTCCTCTCAAGTCACAGACAGCAGGTCTCGGCCTCTTCTGCACTACTTCAGGTCCAGCAATGTTCTGAAAAGGGTACATGGATTTGCCACATTCATGCCTGGCACTAGCTAGTGTGTGGGATGACTGCTGGGCATGCCCTAGCCAATGGAGTAAAGGTTCCCGGGGCCAACCCTGCCAACTTTAGGCATTTTCAAGATGGTGAAAGATTTCAACCACACTGAGCTTCAGCACTGGGGGAGGAGCGTGCTATGGTAATCCTAGTGTCCGCAGATATCTAAGACCAAAATTCAGTTTGAAACAGCTACTGTAACCCCAATAAAATCGAGAGGAAGAGGTCTGGTAGTGTTATGAGCCCCAATGTACCCAGATATAGGCCTAGGTAGCTGCCCGACCTTTTACCTACATTTGCCCTACCTTGCTCTACATAATGGCTCTGGTGCCGACCTTTTACCTAGTTATGTACCGAATAAATGTTGTGTGGTTTTCTTTGAAAAATAGCCTAATTTATAATGTATGAGGATTATTGTATCACACAGCAGGATTATCAACTTCTGTATAATAACTCTGTACAAAGCCACCGCTGTCGTCATCCTTGAACGACAGGCCCACAGTCTCATCACACATCTAGGTGGACCCCCCTGAGGGTACCTTTTGGGGATATAAGCACCACATCTTCACTGGGCAAACCAGAGGAGAAGCTTCCATGCTGACAAGAGGCGCTGGAGTCTCTTCATGCAGAAACTCCAGCACACAGTGGTCTGACATCCCTTGCAGGGTGTCCAACCTGAGACCAAGACAGGGTCCTTTGTTCTTTCCCATCAGGTAATGGGGTTGGCTCTTTCCTAGGGGGATTCCTGGCTTCACACCAATATACATGCTAGGTACACTTAGCAAGGGTTTGCATCTTAGGAGTACACTGGACTATTACTATGTATCTACATGCCTGCATATACTTCTACCTTTTATTTACTCTGTTGGTGCTTGTAATTGTATTTATCTGTTTCTGTCCAATGATTGTCGCAGCACACGTATTTTATACTAGAATGTCTCTGGTTCAATAAATGCTTATTGAAAAAGTCCCCATTGTTTATTCTATAGATCTCTCTGAGAAGAAGTGAGCACTAGTGACTGAACGAAAAGTACTGTACTGTTTCCACAATCCCTGAAGGATCAAGGGTGGTCGTGTTCAATATTTACCATAAACTATTCGTTCCTCAGTAAGGCTAGGGGGCTTATAGTGGCACTGTGAGCTAGCTGGTCCAAAGGCTAACATATCCTTTGGGAGTATCTGGATTCAGTCTGGACACCAATCCCTTAGTTTATATTGTATAAACACGCATATTCTCTGTCTTATTAAGAACTACACAACATGGCGCCCCCACATTGGTTTGGTTCTTGTTAAATGGTCAAATCTGAGTAGTTCAGTCATGCTTTCTCAGCAGAGATCCCTACTCACATTTATCCAGAGACGTCTGGACTGGGGAGAGAAAACCCACCACAGCGGAGTAGGTATACCCTATGTATTGGCTGAAGGTTTATTCAAGCTTGAAGGATTATAGTTCTCACATTGTGCAAAACCTTATCTCTTTCTCTATAAACCTCCACCCATAATGTCTCAAAGTGCAGATACTGGTGCTAGTGGTACTAGTAGGGAGGAGACTAAGCAGGAAGGTGCTATACACATTTCGGAAGATTGCAGAAATGCACTTGCTATAAAATTGGAAAATGTTGGTCTCTCAACGTTAGGCGGGAGCGTTACCTTCGTGATTGAGGCACACGAGGCATTCAGAACAGAGGTGTTCTATTCGTGGGTTAAATTCCCACCTGCATATGCCCACAAAAATAAGTTTAATTCTTATACTCCAGATGAAATACCATGGACAAAGTCCATACGAGGACATAGAAGTCCTGTTAACTTACCAAGAACATATAAATTGGTTTAAAGGTGCCCTCCCCCAAACCATAGATAAAGTGAGACTTGGTCCGCTCAGCAGAGACTAAGCGACTTGGCTGGTCCTAGCTGCTTATACACCGCATCCAGAGATAGACACATTGCCAGCAGCAGACTTGCATCCACTCACAAAGAAATAATAAAACTTTATAGAAATATTACACAGTTCGTAATGCAAACACAATCCTACTTCAACCTACAAGGTTCACTCATGCTGGTCAACTACAAGGGAACGCAACAAAAATCACCCCATAAACGATGAACGCAATTATGGGAAGAATGGCCACTAAACGTGAGCCAATGCCATTCTGGATGGCACAGAAAACAGCACTGCTTGAGGCAGTTTTCCACCCACTGGCCAGCAAGAAAAACACAGAATACTAACAATTTGCTTGCCAATGGGGATAACTCCCCCGATAAAGGATTAAACCACTTGGGGTACAATTTTCGTTGACGTTTATACCAGAACGCATGGTACCCCCTTAACAGCAGTAATACCAGAAGTATTGAAACAAATACAGAATGAGTACGGGGCAGAACCTGACCTGGACTTAGGACTGGAATTTATAGGCAATTTTGCCCAGGTACCAACAATTATGTTGGCTAACATAAAAGGGGAAGCAGCAGCGGTTCCTATACGCCGACGTCTGAGGGAATGCACTCCTGCACAACAGGAGCGAGCTTTGGTGAAGATACCTATGCTTCCCTGGGTCTCAATAACTTGGGAAACCACAAATGATGGGTAATCCGGAAAAGGATAAATAAAAGCAGACCCCTGATTCTTCCAAAAAGAAATGGGACATTAAACGCTCAAAGAATCAAGCAATTAACATCACAATCACGGGGTGGGTCTTCTCGACAGGAGCCTTCTGACAGGAAATAGAACCTTCGAAACCGTGACCATATTAGACCTGACCGGTCAGAACACAGATCAGAAGAGCGAGCAAAGCCAAGAGACACACATCGCACTTCAGACTAAATTATCAAAAAAAGAAGATACACCAAAATCAAACCGCAATTCAAAAAGAAGAGGGTAACTGGCCTTACAATAGGAAATGCCCAGGCTGCTGAGGACTCAACTATTGAACAGAGAATAGGCTCGGACGATGCTAGACAGTGCAGCAGAAGTAACAATAGCTCGCCAGAACTTGATGGAATTCCTGGTGACAGAAGCATTGAATGAACATATCACAGTGGAAACACCTGATACAAGGGTAAGTGTTCATCACAAAAGAGCTGCTCCTAGTGTGATAACCCAAACGAGTTACAAGAACGTCGTGGGTGTGGGCATCTCACAAAAAGATACGGACTGGTCTCACACACCACCTGGTGTCATGCTTCATCATTGACCAGTCCTCGCCCTCCAAAACCTTCGTTTGATGGAGGACGGGCATACACTTGACGACAAGGATGCACTTCTAAGTGATGGAGTGGGGGCCCGTGACTATGTGAGTGAAGTTAAAAATCATTATAGTAGTCAGTAGCAATTCTTTAATGTGAGATGAAAACTATATGATATTAAAATATAAGTGCGACGGTGATTGGGATGTTTATTGTTCCCAACCGTCTAGTGAATGATCTCGTGGATGGTCGACATGTTTCTGCCTGGGTGGCCCCGAAGGGTCCGCGGCATTCATCAGGACCTAGATAGAAGAATAATGGGCTCCGTTCTTACCACAATTGGTAATGTGTCACCACTGCGGGAGTGTGGTATAGGTCACACTTCACCGTCTAAGGGCTGCTTCCAATAGTGAAGCCTGAAATAGAGTTTTATTAAGAAACAATGTAACTCGCTGGGTCATTTCTACCTGTAAAGAAAGAAGGAAGGAAAAAAGGACAAAACAATGCATGCATTGGGTGTCGTGCGTGACACAAGTGTGTGCATGACTTAGTGGCACTCTATTTGTGGACACTAGTGCGAAAAATGTGGTGGCAGACAATGCTGCCACCAGGCTTACCCTAATAGTTTGGACAAGTTGCCTCATGGGAGAAGAGGCGGAGAAGAAAACCACAGTTGTGTTTCCTCTGTAAGAGAAAACATGACAAAACAATTCTTCAGAAAAAGCGTTATGTTAAAAGGGGATATGTTGTCATGTTTAGCCAGACTCATGAGGTGAGTCAGTGTAGTTCCACCTTATCACATACCCATGCTGTCTTGCTCACTCTACCATCAATCACTTCAGACACACTCTTACTGTAACTCGTGATCAGCGCGTCCTGCAACCTATGCGTCCGCTCCCGGTCCTCCCGAATGTGAGAATGTCAGGGAGCGGGCGGGGTATATAACGGTGACACCCCGGTGCTTAATTGGGTAGGGCGGAACAATTAACGTGAATTGACTTCGCGTGGATGATTCCCGGTGTCCCCGGCTGCTGCTGCCTGGAGCAAGGATGTCGGACAGGGGCGTGTGAAAGCCTCAGGAGACGCACGTGATTCGAAGAGAGGAGGCTGGGTGTTAACGGCCAATAGTTGGCGTCGAGAGATCTGTGCAGGCGATAGTGCGCCGATGGAGAGGTGCTCTCATAGGATGCACTGTAGAGGAAATTCTAAGACCCGCTCTGATAGGAGGAACTGAGGCGGGGGGCGTGGCCGAATAACAAATGCGATGTAGCCATTGATATTTCGTTGGCATGGAAACGCACAAGTGGTGACTGCTCATGGAGTGGTGGCGCGATCCTCCCGAAGTTGGACTCAGAGTGGAGGTAGCTCTGTGCTGGGTTTGTGATATCGATGCAGACGATCATTGTGAGGGTCTCATGCTGGACACGTGCGAAGCAGATTCTATACCATGCAGTTGAGTGATGACTATGCTTCATGCAGGGTCATAGGTGGCGAGCGCAACTCTTGGGTCCATAGAAATTTATATGGTCATACACAGAAGCGACCTCACATACAGTGAACTCCTATGGTTTTTAAGGATCGCTCCCATACATACAGCAGTCAGGTGGCGCTGTGGTGAATAAAGTCTTAACAGTAGTATCTCAGTCATCATAGGTTAAGCCAGAGTGTGCACGTCCCATACACACTGATGCTCACACTGGGTGTTACGTATGGGAGGGGGTGCTAGAGTGTTGTGTAAGAGTCAAGACCATGGTGTGGCATGAGTTTATAGAAACACGTATGCATCATTGGAGAATGATAGTGTATACTAAGTACATTCATCCTTCTATCGTGTCATTTGTAGCCATGGAATATCGTCGTTAAGACCCCTCTCATGGGTACGGAGGCGGTAAACCCATCGTTGTTCTCTAAAAAGGAGGTTGGTTGTAAGGTCAGATTTCCCTTTTCTCATGACTTCAAGTACAGTCCAACTAAGGTCTGTTTCTTTATGGTTTGCTTCGGAGAAATGGCGAGTCAGCTTAGTATTGGTCTTTTTGCACCTGATAGTGCTTCGGTGTTCGTTGATACGGGTTCTTATCTTCCTAGTAGTCATACCTACATACTGGAGCATGCAGGGACAAGTTAGGAGATAGACAACATTCTCCGTATTACAATTGCTGAATGTATTGAGTTTCCAGGGTTTTCCCGTACCTATGTCAACCTCTTTGGTGTTTTTTGTGAGGTTACAAGAGTTGCACATGCCACAGGCAAAATGACCCACTACACGTGGTTGGTCCCAGAGTCTAGGTTGTTCAGTCTCCTCCAATGTAGTCATCTGGGCGTGTACCAGTTCATCCCTTAGATTTCTGTTGCGTTTGTATGCAAACAGAGGTGCTTCCCATTGTTTCCCAGCGCTGTTCAGTATATGCCATCTTTTTCTGATGATTTTCTGTATAGAGTTTGATGCTGGTGTAAATGTAGTGACACACACTTGTCTGTTCATTTTCACTTGCTCGGTGTCTTCCAGTAGGGCTTCTCTGGGGTTATTGCTTGCTCTTTTGTTGGCCTTCTTAACCATTTTTCTGGGGTAGTTCCGTGCGATGAGTTTGTTCTCAAGGTGTTTCGCTTGTTCTGTATAGGTTTCTTTTTCAGAACAGTTTCTTCTTATCCGTAGAAACTGGCCGACCGGAAGGTTCTGTCTGAGGGCTCTTGGGTGGTAACTTTCATATAAAAGTAAGCTGTTTTTGTCTGTGGGTTTATTATGGACTTTGGTTGAAAACCCTCTACCAGTGATTGTGATGTCTAGGTCCAGGAAGATAGCGTGGTCCTTGTGGATGGAATGAGTAAACTTTAGGTATCGGTCTTGGGAGTTTACCCAATGTACAAAAGCGGTTGCATTTTCTTCTGTTCCATTCCACACAATCAGTACGTCGTCTATATACCGTTTCCAAATCTTGAGATGACTTAGAAACGGGTTCACCGGATTGTTAACAAAGTCATCCTCAAATTGTTGGACGTACAGACAGGCCATACTAGGGCAAAGGTGCTCCCCATCGAAGTTCCTGTTATTTGATGGTAGATGGTTTGTTCATATTGGAAAAAGTTTTCTGTTAGGGCCAGTTCGGCACATTCCATGACAAAGTGTTGGGGGGTGATGAAATCCCATTGCCTGCGCAGAATGATGTTTTCTACGACTTCCAGTGTTCTTTGTTGAGGTATGCTCGTGTACAGGGCTTCTTTGTCCATAGTTATAAGCCAGTCACTGACGGGATCTATCTCCAGATCTCTTAGGAGGCAGAGGACATCTTTAGTATCCCTTAGATAGGACGCGGCCTCCTTCACAATTGGCCGCAGGAACCAATCACAAAATTGTGATGGGGTTCCAGCACGGATCCAATCCCTGATACGATGGGTCTCCCCGAGGGGGGCATCCGATTCTTGTGGATTTTTGGGAGGATGTAGAATCTTGGCATCCTAGGTTCCGTATTGGTCAAGAAATCAGCTTCTTGTCTCGTAACCCAATCGTTACTGAGTCCTTCTTCCACTATGTTCTTTATTCTGTTCATAATGTGTTTAGTGGGATCTGTTTGATGTATAGCATAGCTGTTGGTATCCGCTAGCAGTCGTAGGCACTCTTCATGGTACATTGAGCGATCCAGGATGACAGTGGCGCCCCCTTTGTCCGCCGGTTTTATAACGATGTTATGGTTATTTTTGAGTTTTTGTAGGGCCAAACGTTCTCTCCCCGTTAGATTGTCAAACCCTTTGGTGTTCTGGAAATCTATTTTCTCAATGTCTCTGAGCATAGCATGTTCAAATGCTAGTATTTCACACGAGATACTCTGCATAGGAGGTTGGAAAGTTGATTTCTTACGTAGCCCTGTTGATTTCCTGCCGTCTTCACTGGTTTCTGTTGTTTCGCCAAAGAAGTCGCGGAGTTTAAGTTTGCGAAAGAATTGGGCCAATTCCATATTAAGGCCAAAGGGGTCGTTTCTTGGTGTGGGAACAAAGCCCAGACCCTTCTCAAGAACTGACTTTTCTTCGGTTGTGAGGGTGTATGTACTAATGTTAACAATATTCGTTAATCCCTGCTGGTTGAGGGCATCTCCGTTCTCCCTCTGCTCCTGGTTGTCATCCCTTGTGGTTGTTGTTGTTGGTCTTCCCATTGGACCCTTGCGTTTCTTCTTTTTTGTCGGCCTCTCCCTCTGCCCTTGCCCTGGAATAAAAAAGAAGGGGGGCCGGGGGGATAGCCAAACCCTGGTGGGAAATACGGTTGTTGCCAGTAGCCGAAGGGCGGGTGTTGCGGTTGTTGGATTTGCATCAGAGGTTGATAGTGGGGTTGTCTTCCGAAAGGTGGTCCTGAACCTTCGTCACCGCTGGAATCGCTTCTTTCATCTCCTGAACTGAATGTCCAATTCTGTGGGGTAGGTCTGAAACGTTGTTTTCTCCCTGTTTGTTGGGGGGTTGGTTTATCGTAATGTTCATACATTATATATGGATAGACCGTTTCCTTACTGAATTTCAGTACATCTTTCTTCAGTTTCGTCAATTTGGATTGGGTCAGATATTCCTTGTATTCTGAGTGGTCTTTATTAATCTCATCCAACTTTTTCTTGAAGGTTGATAGTTGTACCGTAGTTTTTAGCCTACTTTCGCTCTGCTGGATTTCAACTAGGAGAGCATCGGCCAATTGTCTCGCGGTGTTAATAATCAGGATAAGCCAATCTTTCGTACATTTCCAAGCGATGCTGGAACAGTTAATTCTGAACTCTTTGTTGTTAAGGAAGAGTCTAGGCTCATTAGTGACAATCAATCCTCTCGGGGCGGTGTTTTTTCGGAGGTATTCTGTCATGAATGCCCCATGGAGAGCTGTTCGTATTTGCTCTTTTTTCTTAGTGGATAACGCTTCCCATTCGTCTGAGTTTTGTACTGTTTGTGTAACAATAGTTTCCGCTAGTAGAGATGGTGTGTTCAAAATCTCTGCTAGAACTTCATCCCCAAATGAGAGTTCGGTGTCCATCTTGAAATTAGGGTAGTTATAGATGCGACCTTTAGTCAGATCTTAGACTCGGACCTTGGTGCCCAAGCTCAGACACACGGTTTTTCTGGTGTGATAGTTCTATTTACAGAACGCTGTATAATAGAACAGATCCCTTATTATAGGGAAAGTACCCCTTGATTTGTTCCCACAGCCATCAGCTGTACATAATCCAATCACAAGAAAACTCCACTGGATGTGTGGAGGGGGGAACTAGAGGCATGGGGTTCTAGGAGCAGCAGCCTCCAATATTAAATGTTCATCACAAAAGAGCTGCTCCTAGTGTGATAACCCAAACGAGTTACAAGAACGTCGTGGGTGTGGGCATCTCACAAAAAGATACGGACTGGTCTCACACACCACCTAGTGTCATGCTTCATCATTGACCAGTCCTCGCCCTCCAAAACCTTCGTTTGATGGAGGACGGGCATACACATGACGACAAGGATGCACTTCTAAGTGATGGAGTGGGGGCCCGTGACTATGTGAGTGAAGTTAAAAATCATTATAGTAGTCAGTAGCAATTCTTTAATGTGAGATGAAAACTATATGATATTAAAATATAAGTGCGACGGTGATTGGGATGTTTATTGTTCCCAACCGTCTAGTGAATGATCTCGTGGATGGTCGACATGTTTCTGCCTGGGTGGCCCCGAAGGGTCCGCGGCATTCATCAGGACCTAGATAGAAGAATAATGGGCTCCGTTCTTACCACAATTGGTAATGTGTCACCACTGCGGGAGTGTGGTATAGGTCACACTTCACCGTCTAAGGGCTGCTTCCAATAGTGAAGCCTGAAATAGAGTTTTATTAAGAAACAATGTAACTCGCTGGGTCATTTGTACCTGTAAAGAAAGAAGGAAGGAAAAAAGGACAAAACAATGCATGCATTGGGTGTCGTGCGTGACACAAGTGTGTGCGTGACTTAGTGGCACTCTATTTGTGGACACTAGTGCGAAAAATGTGGTGGCAGACAATGCTGCCACCAGGCTTACCCTAATAGTTTGGACAAGTTGCCTCATGGGAGAAGAGGAGGAGAAGAAAACCACAGTTGTGTTTCCTCTGTAAGAGAAAACATGACAAAACAATTCTTCAGAAAAAGCGTTATGTTAAAAGGGGATATGTCGTCATGTTTAGCCAGACTCATGAGGTGAGTCAGTGTAGTTCCACCTTATCACATACCCATGCTGTCTTGCTCACTCTACCATCAATCACTTCAGACACACTCTTACTGTAACTCGTGATCAGCGCGTCCTGCAACCTATGCGTCCGCTCCCGGTCCTCCCGAATGTGAGAATGTCAGGGAGCGTGAAGCATAGTCATCACTCAACTGCATGGTATAGAATCTGCTTCGCACGTGTCCAGCATGAGACCCTCACAATGATCGTCTGCATCGATATCACAAACCCAGCACAGAGCTACCTCCACTCTGAGTCCAACTTCGGGAGGATCGCGCCACCACTCCATGAGCAGTCACCACTTGTGCGTTTCCATGCCAACGAAATATCAATGGCTACATCGCATTTGTTATTCGGCCACGCCCCCCGCCCCAGTTCCTCCTATCAGAGCGGGTCTTAGAATTTCCTCTACAGTGCATCCTATGAGAGCACCTCTCCATCGGCGCACTATCGCCTGCACAGATCTCTCGACGCCAACTATTGGCCGTTAACACCCAGCCTCCTCTCTTCGAATCACGTGCGTCTCCTGAGGCTTTCACACGCCCCTGTCCGACATCCTTGCTCCAGGCAGCAGCAGCCGGGGACACCGGGAATCATCCACGCGAAGTCAATTCACGTTAATTGTTCCGCCCTACCCAATTAAGCACCGGGGTGTCACCGTTTTATACCCCGCCCGCTCCCTGACATTCTCACATTCGGGAGGACCGGGAGCGGACGCATAGGTTGCAGGACGCGCTGATCACGAGTTACAGTAAGAGTGTGTCTGAAGTGATTGATGGTAGAGTGAGCAAGACAGCATGGGTATGTGATAAGGTGGAACTACACTGACTCACCTCATGAGTCTGGCTAAACATGACGACATATCCCCTTTTAACATAACGCTTTTTCTGAAGAATTGTTTTGTCATGTTTTCTCTTACAGAGGAAACACAACTGTGGTTTTCTTCTCCGCCTCTTCTCCCATGAGGCAACTTGTCCAAACTATTAGGGTAAGCCTGGTGGCAGCATTGTCTGCCACCACATTTTTCGCACTAGTGTCCACAAATAGAGTGCCACTAAGTCACGCACACACTTGTGTCACGCACGACACCCAATGCATGCATTGTTTTGTCCTTTTTTCCTTCCTTCTTTCTTTACAGGTACAAATGACCCAGCGAGTTACATTGTTTCTTAATAAAACTCTATTTCAGGCTTCACTATTGGAAGCAGCCCTTAGACGGTGAAGTGTGACCTATACCACACTCCCGCAGTGGTGACACATTACCAATTGTGGTAAGAACGGAGCCCATTATTCTTCTATCTAGGTCCTTTTTTTTTTTTTTTTTTTTTTTTTTATTGAGCAGAGCAAAAAGGTACATGCATATTTATCAAGAGCAACATTAGAAACACCACAATTAGACCAACCATTGATGTTGATTGGCTACTTACTAAACAAAGTGCAAAGTGCAATGCATTTTCATATTTTATAAACGGTCACATATAATTTCATTGTCTGTTGACAAAAAAAAAAAATAAAAAAAAAAATAAATAAAGTGCAAATGCAAAATGTAGCCACAGGTTAACTTATAGCTCAACTAAGACACAAGACAGACACAAAATTCACTCAAGACAAAAAATTAAAATCCCGATTAAAGTGCCCAGTGCGATAGCAGCCGAAGTTAACCTTGGCGAATACAGTACTCTTAGCATCACAGATAAAGTGCAAATGCAACATTTGAAACCAGAATTAGACCCACCATTGATGTTGGTTGTTAATAGGCTACTTACTAAGCAAAGTAAAAAGTGCAATGCATTTTCATATTTTGTAGGCAGCCACATATTCTTCCACTGTCTATTGACAAGTTGGCAGATAAAGTGCAAATGCAAGATATAACTACGAGTTAACTTATAACTCAGCTGAGACATAAGATTCATCTTAAATCGCTCAAGACTAATATTAAAATCCAGATTATAATGCCCAATGCCATAGCAGTCAGAGTTAACCTTGACAAATACAGTACTCTTAGCATCGAATAAAAGTATAAACGAATAAGGTGCAAATGCAAGATAAAACTACGGAGTCGCATAAAACACAACTCATCTTATAGCTCTAAAGACCTAATTAGGTTCTAAATTAAAGTATCAATATATATGCAACCAAAATCTACCTTGTTAGAATACAGTATTATTAACATTATTACTGTTTAAAGTGCAATTGTACTAGCAGCAAAGCTTAGTCGTAAAATACAACATATCAGGCAACTGGGTAAAATACAAAATACCAATGGCAACCATTTAAAAGCTGCTGAAATCACACAAAAGGAGAGCAACATTAACATCATTGACCCCAGTATAAAACTTGTACAAGTAGAAAATCGTTTCCCCAATCCATTTGGGGATCAATGATAATTTAATAATTAAAATTGCATTGTTCTTTAGCAATTAAAAAATCCCCGTGCCATCTCTAAGACCTATCCTTGAGTAGGAGTAATTCTTCAAACTTTTTCCAATTTTTCTTATATTTCCTTATACCCCCTACTCTTTTGGCATATGCCTCTTCAAATTTCCAAATCCTTTTCATTTTATTTAACCAATTTAGATGATTTGGAATCTCCTTAGATTTCCAATTTTGAAGTATCAAAGAACGCGCCACCATACAAGATATTGCTACAAGAACCCTATCGGAGCTAGATAAATTGGCCTCGTCCCTGGAATACCCGAATAATGCAGTTTCGGCCTGGGGAGAAACACTTATGCCTATAACTGCTCCCAAATCATTGAAAATCTCCCCCCAGAACTGTACCAGTTGAGGGCAAGAAAAAAAAATGTGTAGCCATCCTCCTTCCTCCTCCTGGTGACAGCGGAAACACCTATTGGGATGGTCTGGATATCGTTTCTGAATCATAGATGGGGTCCAATAAGCAAGCCATCTTGATAGAAAGGACATTCTTTTAAAATTAGCGGCACGTAGAGACCTATGCCCTAGAAGGCATATTTTTTCCCATTCCCTAGGGCTAAATCTGCAACCAGTATCCCTTGCTATTTTTTCGATATGGGAGACTGTCCCTTTTGCCTGTTCATCCTTCCGCAATACAGAATACCATTTCCCCAGTCCCAAAAGCTTGAAGTCATAGAGTTCTACCATGGTATAGTGTGGAGTATTCAAAATACCCTCCATATTGGAAATAAAATGAGCTATCCGCATATATTCAAGAAATGTGGGCTTTCTACAACCTTCTGTCCTATCCATTATCTCTTGCCAGGATATTATTTTGTTATGGGCGATAAAGTGTTTAAGTTGAGAAAACCCACAGTTCCTCCAAATCTCAATATGTCTTAGTTGCAATTGTAGGCCCAGACTGTTGCATTCTCCCAGACCCAAAAATTGAAAGCCAGAGGAGCTATTTTTTTTAAAAACTGCTTGAAGCCTAAACTGAACTTCTCGTAGAGACTTATAGCGGGTCCTCTTGGGTAATTTAGCAGTTTTTAAAAAAGCAGGCATTTGCGTTCCCCCTTCTATTATCATTTTATCAATAAAAAAGCTATCATAAATGCACTTATAAAAAGTTAGGTCAGCGACTAAATTCAATAGGGCAGCCTGATAATATGTTCGTATCTGCGGAAGTGCTAGACCTCCTTGATTTATGGGCAGCTGTACTGTACTTAATTTTATTCTGGGAACCTTTTTTGCCCAAATAAATTCCCTAAACAAAGTATCTAATTCATTAAAATAGGTTTGATTAAGGCGAATAGGGACATTTAAGAACAAAAAGATTAATAGAGGAAGAATGGACATTTTAATCAAGGAGACTCTCCCTATAATTGTAAGGGGGAGTATTGACCATTGTTCGAAAAGGCTCTTAATCTTCTGTTTAGTTCTAAGATAATTTAGTTCAAATAATTTATAATACTGATTAGTGACGTAAATACCCAAATATCTAATTGGGTCAGTTTTCATAGCTTGGATTCTCAAATTATCAGGTAGAACATTAAGATCAATATTAAGAGCCAATATCTCGGTCTTTTTTTCATTTATTTTATATCCACCAATTTGTTGAAACAAAGAAAATTCTTTAAGGGCAAGCTCTAGATTTTCTTTGGTGGGGGTTAAATACAAAATGATGTCGTCGGCGAACAACTTAACTTTTGACATCCCTGGTATAGGAGCAGAAATAGCAGCATTATTACGCATTTTTGACACCAAGGGTTCAATAAAAAAGGTAAAAAGTAACGGGGAGAGCGGGCAACCCTGCCTAGTTCCCCGTTTTATTATAATTTCCCCTAGTTGTTCCTGATTAATAACCACCTTAGCGCTTGCACCATAATAAATACTCTTTAACATACTAATAACCTGTTGTGAAAAGCCGATACTCCTTAACGTTAGGAACAATGTTTGCCAATTCACGAGATCGAAGGCTTTTTCAGCGTCAACCATGATTATTGCAGCAGGGATTTCGTTTATATTAAAAAAATCTAAGGCATGAATTAAAAATTGAGTATTAGTAGCCATAGATCGACCTGCTATAAAACCTGTCTGATCCTTATGTATTATTTCTTGAGCAGCAGGGAGGAAGCGCTGAGCCCATACTTTCATTAAAATCTTGTAATCAGAATTAAGCAAACTGATTGGCCTAAAGGAGTTCACATCTAAAGGGTTCTTATCTTTTTTCACAAAAGATATTATTATAGATTCCTTGAATTCAGTAGATATAGTTGCACCCTTTCTAATGTCATTAAAAAGTCTCTTTAAAGGAGATGCTAATTCTTTAATAAAGACCTTATAAAATTCGATCGGGAATCCATCCCGACCACATGCCTTTCCCCCTGCAATAGATTTGATAGCATTTATGATTTCTTCTTCCATTATTTCATTATCTAGTTTTTTAATTCTGTCCTCTGAGAGTCTAGGAAGATCAATGTCCATCAAATACTTTAAAATGTGTTCATTATTAACCGGGTATTCAGTTGAATAGAGCTGTCCATAATGATGGAGGAAGACCTGTGAAACACTCTCCCTATCTGATACCACTAATTCCGTGACAGGATCCCTGATGGAAGTGATTAAAGAGGATTCCATTTTTTTTCTGGTGGAATTAGCTAACAGCTTCCCCATTAACTGACTCTCTTCATATATTTTTTGCTGATATATTTTGGAGTTGCATATTTCCTCCAAGATAAAAAAATCTCTTAATTCCCTACTAGCTTCGTTGAAGGAATTGGGGGAATGATGTAACATTAAGGCATATTCTTGATCTGCTTTGTTTTGAAGGTTCTCAATTTGAGACTTCCGAGTTTTAGACTGACCGGCCATAACAGCTATTACTTGGGCCCGGGCCGCAGCCTTGAAACCTCCCCAGATAGCAAAAGGGGTGGCGGTGTTATCATTGATCTCAAAATAATGGACAATCCACTCCCTAAATCCCAAAATCCAATCTTCATTTTGCAAAAGGAGACGATCCATCTGCCACCTAGATCGTTCCTTGTCTCTCCCCCCCAAAAGCAAGGAGACCCCAACCAGTGCGTGGTCAGAAGAGGAATTACTACTGATCCACGCCTTTGTCACCTGTATGGATCTAGATGTTAATAGATAGTCTAGTCGGGAGGCCGAAGAGAAACGATTGGAGTAAAAGGTAAAGGATTCAGTTTCTTGATGGAGATCCCGCCAAGAATCCACTAGCCCAAACTGTTCCATAATTGTCACCATCATTTTTTTGGTATTGGGCTTCGACTGTCTTTTATTTTTATTAGTGGTGTCCTTCCTAATATCCATAATATAATTAAAATCCCCCCCTAAGACAATCTGTCCAGGAGAACTAATCAGCTTTTCGTGGATCTGTGTCAGGGGTAATACATTATCGGATAATGGGCCATAGTAGTTAATAAAGTTTATTATCCGACCCCCAATTTTGGTTGTTACCCAGATCCATCTCCCTAAAATATCTCGGTATACTTGAAGAAACTCCCAATTCATTTTGTTCGAGAAATAAATTGCTACCCCCCTCATTGCTGCCCCAGAGGAAGCAAAAAAGGCCTTGGAGAATTTTTTAGGGATAAACAAGTTGGGGGAGTTGGACTTAAGATGAGTTTCCTGAAGAAAGAGAACATGGGGGTCCAGAAAAGCGGCCCATCTTATAAGTGCACCATATTTCTTCTTATTTAATATCCCATTGGTATTCAATTATAAAATCTTACAGTTTCCAGTTGCCATGCTTCTTTACTCTATAAATTATTCCAAACCTTCTTGCTACTGCTCTTTTTCCTGCTAACACCCGACCCCCCGCCACCCTAGGAATAACCCCTCCCCTGAAGATGTGGAACTCACCCCCCCCTACACCACGCAGGCCACATCTCCCACCTCCCATACTTATACCTGGGTGTCATGCTGTTACACCCCATGGGGCGATCATGGTCGCACCCCTCCTCCCACACCAAATTAGAACAAACCAAGGAAAAACATTTTTTTTCTTTTTTTTTTGAACGTTTTTGTCACGGATATCCCACATCAGCTTGAATACAACCAAAAAATCACGCTTGACCTGAGGAACCTGATATCCCCTTCAAGCAAGTCTGGGCCTCCTCAATATCTGAAAACATTAAAATCCTCCCCTTCACCAATACTTTTAGTTTTGATTGCTGAACGATAGAGGCCTGAGCCCCATGTGCCTTGAAGAGATTTAGCATCTTAACGAACTCTTTTCTTCTTCGAGCAGCAACAGCTGTCATATCGGAGAAAATTCTACATTTCTGTGTCTCGTTGAGGGGGAATTGACGTTGTTGGATAGCCTTTGCCAATACTTTTTCTTTAACTCTGTAATCAGCAAAGTTTAGAAGAATTGTTCTTGGATAGGGAGAATTTGGAAAGGGTTGGGCTGGGATACGATGTGCCCTAGTAATTGACAGATCACCTTCATAGTCAGGTAGTACTTGCTGCTTTATGAACGTATTGACCCAAAGGAGAGTCTGAGCGCCTTCAATCCCTTCAGGCACCCCCACAAGGCGCAGATTAGACCTCCTGGAATGACTTTCCAGCTCCTCTACCTTGTTCTCAAGATATCTTTTCTTCTTGTCCGCTTCTTTTGTCTCGGTCATCACCGTCACCATTTGATCTTCAATGGTGGAAATTCTGGCCTCTACCTCAGAGAATCTAGTGGGGAGACCCATAATAGCCTCTTCGATTTTATCTAGACGCTGGTTGAGGGTATTGATCTCCATTTGCTGAAGCTTTTTCATTTCCCTTATCTCTCCTAAAATTAAATTCAGCATATCACGAATGTCAATTTGAAAACTTTCAGACTTCTCCGAGCCAAGTTTCGGTAAGATTCCTGCGTTGGATGATGGTAAAGTTGAAAGTAATTCTTGAGATTGCAAACAGAGATCCAATACTTGCGGCCGAGGAACTTGCGGACCTCCTGGAGTTTGACTTAACTCAAGTTGATCTAACGAAACTGGCAGATCCTGGATCAAAACAGGAGTATCTACCTGCACACCTGGAGTTGATGGCACCAAGTTAGGGTGGTCGGTGTCTCGTCCCCCGACTGTGGGCGCTGATCCAGTTGCTGGCGAAGACATGCCGAAATCAATAGACTGTGAAGATACAGGGGATACAGGGGAGTGAGGAGGTGGTAAACTTTGTTTTTTGGTGAATAACGGGAATTTTTTCACCTCTTTTTGCACCTCCTTTTGCACGTTACCACCGGTGCGAACATCTTGGTTACCCCCTTCCAGGCTAGCATTTGATTGAACCACCAACGTCTCCTGTTGCAAGGTCTGATTAACGGCCACCATGGTAAAGGACGTATCCTCATCTGAAGTAATAGGTGAGCTGCGACTATCTGGTGAGGAGGGGACAGCCCCTATGTCGCTTTTTTGACCTACTAGGCGTGCTGACTTGGCGAGAGCGCGACGATTTTTCTTCACTTTCTGCGCCTCAATTCTGGCCATTTTAAGGTTAGCGACACCCTCCCTCTGAGGTCTCACCATTTTCAGCAATTAGGGAGGTAGGGTTCCCCCACCCAATGAACTCATCAACTCAAGGAAACTGGAAGTAATACCCCAGTAAGATTGTTTATCTGTTTATCTGTTTAACGGTTTAAACAACCCAGTCCATGTCACTGACCAGCAACCCCCTTTTAATCCTCCTTACGTCTGGTGCAAAACTCGAGATGTACAGAGCTGCCTTCAACGTGGTCGAAGCAGGACCGAGGAGCTGCAGGTTATGTGTTCCTACCAGATGGCGTAATCAGGCAGTTCTCCTCCGTTTTACTTACTCCCCATTAAGCAGCACGGAAACTCCTGCTCCTGCTCGAGTCATCTTGAGCAAGTTCACATTATCACAGTGTTAACCTCCGTCCGTCCGTTCGTTTGTTTGTTCAGGCGGCTTCAATCTGCCATCAGCGCGGCATCCGCGCGCGGCGTTTCAGCGAGGCAAGGTGAAAGGAGGAGGAGGGGCCATGGACGCGCCTAGCAGCGTAGAGGCGTGGTTCCCCGCTGCATCTGAATGGTTGCATGCATTGTTTTGTCCTTTTTTCCTTCCTTCTTTCTTTACAGGTACAAATGACCCAGCGAGTTACATTGTTTCTTAATAAAACTCTATTTCAGGCTTCACTATTGGAAGCAGCCCTTAGACGGTGAAGTGTGACCTATACCACACTCCCGCAGTGGTGACACATTACCAATTGTGGTAAGAACGGAGCCCATTATTCTTCTATCTAGGTCCTGATGAATGCCGCGGACCCTTCGGGGCCACCCAGGCAGAAACATGTCGACCATCCACGAGATCATTCACTAGACGGTTGGGAACAATAAACATCCCAATCACCGTCGCACTTATATTTTAATATCATATAGTTTTCATCTCACATTAAAGAATTGCTACTGACTACTATAATGATTTTTAACTTCACTCACATAGTCACGGGCCCCCACTCCATCACTTAGAAGTGCATCCTTGTCGTCAAGTGTATGCCCGTCCTCCATCAAACGAAGGTTTTGGAGGGCGAGGACTGGTCAATGATGAAGCATGACACCAGGTGGTGTGTGAGACCAGTCCGTATCTTTTTGTGAGATGCCCACACCCACGACGTTCTTGTAACTCGTTTGGGTTATCACACTAGGAGCAGCTCTTTTGTGATGAACATTTAATATTGGAGGCTGCTGCTCCTAGAACCCCATGCCTCTAGTTCCCCCCTCCACACATCCAGTGGAGTTTTCTTGTGATTGGACAAGGGTAAGTGTCCCACATCAGTTATACGAAATAACGCTCCAAATGAACAGGGACATACACAGAAAAGTGAAAGGTTTCTTTCAGGAGAACCTGACTTTTGGATACAATATTCTTCTGGCTGAAAGAGACTGGCCGTCATGTATTGCCCAAAGGGGGACGAGATATATTTTCTGGCTTTCTTGGACCTCGTTTCAGAATCACTACAAAAAACATACGCGCATGAGTGGGCAGTAGCACTAGCTCCAGCATTATACCGCAATCATGTAGGGTGGGATGCTGGGTCACCTCACCATGAAATTCCAGTCAAAACCACTCCTTCACCACAAAAAGGCAGCACCCAATAAAACATGACACAAAGAAACAGGTCAGTGAGATCTTACACCAACTTGAGTACCAAGGTGTAATCGTGAATTGCGACCTCCTCCATGAATAATCCTTTGTTTCCCGTAATGAAACCCGACAATTTGTACCATCTAGTTTTAGACTAGAGGCATTTAAACACATGCACGAAAACATTTGCAGTACAAAATGCACACAGTGCCGCATTAATGAATTGTGCAGAACAAATACAAAACAACACTGGATATCTTAAATGGATTGTTTGCCAAAATATAGTGACTGAAAGCAGATATTTGACAGCATTTTCAGCACTCTGCTATCAGCGCCAATTCTGTAGACTGCCCCAAGGGTATAAGAATAGCCCTGGGTTGTTCTCAGCAAGAGTATCAGAGTTCCTTCAAAATTGTGATGAAGAGGCATTGTCCTATGTAGATTACATTTATCTGACGGACGATGAATTATTGGATCACTTGCACAGGGAGAACAACATAATTTTGTCTTTCTCCACTAAAGGCTACAATGTAACTTTAATAAATCAAAAATGGCCCACCTCAATGTCCTATTTTTAGGATATGAGCTGGCAAGTAAAGGCAAAAGCCTAGCACCTAATTGTTTAGAAAAATGTGCACTGCTCCAGCCTCCAAAGACTCAGAATAACTTGCAATCCATTTTAGGATTCCTGAATTTTGGCAGAACATACATTTTAGATTACGCAGACCTGAATTTCCAGTTCGACATTGGACACAGGAGTACACAGAAACTCTACGTTCCTTACAAGCAGACATGATCGCTTCCAAATACTTACATACATGTGTAAATACTACAAATTTGGTGATCCGTGTAGTCATGGGTAAATAAGGATACACTTACCACCCCTTCAATGAAGGCGAAATGATACCCATTGCATACAAATCTCATTTGTACACATATGCTGAAATGTGTTTTGCATCCACAGAGAAAATACTGACAGCAGTACAGACTGCTGAAGAGAGCGAAATAGCACTAGCTTAGGGGGAACAAATAATTGTCGTGACTCCAGTACCAACCTTAGAGGCCGTTACAAAAGCAAGAGTTCCAAACGCAAAAGCACCGCATCCACGATGGATACAATGGGCTAACTCTCTCACTGCAACATATTGTGGACTAAAAGTTTGACTCTACATTAAAAACACAAGCATTCCTGCAGTACGAAGAACAATATCCTCTCCAGAATGAAATAATGCTTCTAGATCAGTATGAATACATCATTTACACTGATGGATCTGCCCAGCCTGCCGTAGGAAGTAAACCGCAATAGAGCGCAGCATGTGCAATTTTAAAGAGACATATGCAGGACAGCAAGTTCCATTCTAGCAATACGTAGACGCAGTCTCTAGAAGATTGCACGGCACAGCTGGTAGAACTAAAAGCCCTGATACTGGCAATAAAAATACGGATCGGTAATTCCCCACACTTATTGTGTGTGATTTTACTGTGTCCAATCATACAATGAATATCTTCACTATTGGGGCCAGAATGGGTTTAGAGATTCCCAATGTTGCACAATAAAGCACAAGTTGCTTTGGGAACAAGTGGCAGAGCTGAAAAAAGGCTTACCACGGGCTCATGGGATTCATATGCTGAGTCATCAGCGTGTTAGCGTGCACATTGAAGGGAATTCATTGCCAGATGAAGCCGCCAAGGCGACAGTGAGAACTGCTGCCATCACTCGTTCTAGTACAAGGCTAGACGGACAGATGATAGATGTGAACGCTACGTATAACAGCTCAGCCTCGCCAACAGGTTTTCCACTCAAGTAGTTCTACAAATTAGATGCTCAAAATATTCGGTATGCTCAAATTCCAGAGTGGGGGAAAGAGCAATACCAAACATTGATCGCAGATTAGGTTTAATTCTAGTTGTACACGAGGGTCTGAGTTCAGCATACGCAGGTATATCTGCAACGGTTTCACTACTGAAACAACGCTATTGGTGGCCAGGTCTTACCAAACAGACCAAAGGTTTTGTCCTTTATTTATTTTATGATTTTATTTTTGGAGTTTTATATAGCGCTTACAAGACCCGAGGGGTATCAGAGCGCTTCACTACAGCAGAACATGAACAGAAACATAGGCATTAAAGCAGCAAAGCATGAATAGAGACATGGGCTTTAGAGCAGCATAATATGAATAGAAGCATAGACATAAGGGGACAATGATTGCAGTTGAATACTGGGGGTCGCAATAGATCGGGTTCATTGTCCAGAGGCAAAGCGGTGACAGTTGAGGAGAAATTCCTTTAGTTGTCTCTTGAAGATTGTGAAGGAGGGATTAGTCCTGATGTGGGTAGGGAGAGAGTTCCAGATTTTCGGGGAATTCCCAGAAAAAGAGCGGGAGAGGGCTTTTTGTTTATGTCTTTTGGGGGGGATTAAGAGGAGCGAGTTGGAGCTTCTTAGGTTTCTTGATTGACCTGCTTTAGTGAGTTTGGCTGCAAGGTAGTCCAGTTTGCCTGTGTGTAGTGCTTTATGGGTGAGGCAGACAGTTTTGAAAGCGCATCGGGCTTCAATGGGAAGCCATTTTAGGTCCTGTAATGCAGGGGTGATGTGGTTGAATTTCTTGGTTCCAGTAACCATTCTTGCAGCTGCGTTTATGGTGGACCTCATGGGGGCCATGAGTGTTTTAGCTGTCCCAGTTAGTGTAGCATTTCGGTAATCCAGTCTGGGGAGAACTAGAGATTGGGTTGTTATTTTTAGGTCATTGGGGGGAATGAAAGGTTTGATTTTGTTGATGAGTCTTAGGTTGTAGAGGGCGCCTTTTGCTGTGGAGTAAATGTGGGAGCTCATGCAGAGAGATTCCTAGGGATTTGGCTGGAGTAAGTTTACAGTTAAGGGAGTCGAGGTTGTTTATCCATTCTTGGATTTGAAGGGGTTGCTCGTGATTGGAGAAAACAAGGATTTCGTTTTTTTCTTGGTTGAGTTTGAGGTGGTTTAGTGTTAGCCACTTTTCTACTTTTGTCAGTGTGGAGTTGAGTTGGAGGATGTCATTGAGGGAGGAGATCGAGGTATAGTTGGGTGTCGCCAGCATAGAGGTGATAGTCGATGTTTGCTTGTTTTAGAATGGTAGTGAGCGGTTCCATGCAAATGTTGAAGTGTGTGTGGGAGTGGACTGAGCCTTGGGGGACACCTCGAGTTGAGGGGGAGGAGTCTGACATTGTGTTATTGATTTTGATGAATTGGGAGCGGTTATGTAGAAAAGAGGAAAACCATTTTAGGACATTACCATCTGCTCCGGTGCGTTTTTGTAGGGCGTTTAAGAGTAGTTTGTGGTCTACCATGTCCTTAAGTGCGACATCTGTCAGCAGATGAAGGGTTTTACCGTAGCACGTCCGCCGCAAACACCTATATTGTTATCAGGCAGGCCTTTCGTATGTGTCTACTTGGACCACTGCGGCCCCTTACAATCTGACGGGGCTTACAGGTACATCCTGGTAGCAGTTAACTCATTCTCTTGATTCCTGTGGGTTTGGCCACAGAGCTCGACTGACGCTTGAACTGGTATAAAGGATTTGAGAGTCTTTATAGGGACATACGCAATAGGCACATTACATTTTGACCATGGCCCTGCGTTTAACTCTCGGGCTTACAAAGAAGCTATGGGAAGTTTGGGTGTGGTTTCGCGGTATCTCTCTCCATATCATCCCGAAGGAAATTTGATTGGGGAGTGGAAAAACCAGGACTTAAAGCCATGATTAACAGAGAGGGTATTAGGCTCGGTTGGCAGTTGGTTCAATCACCTCTATGGGGTCCAGAGGGCACTTAATAACATGCCAAGAAGTTCCCTGGGGGCCCGTAATCCATATGAAGCACTGTTTGGGACTAGAATGTGGGTATCCCACCTAGATTGTGGCAGCGCAGCGCAGATGAAAAAACATCAATGATTATTTGGCTGTTTTACAGGAACGCAATCAATTCCGGGCATTACAAAGCAAGGTCCAAGTAAAATGCACCGCCACTGGGGAAGTGAAAGCTATTCCGGCAAGACCTGCCTGGGTCCCAAAGATTGGGGACCTACTAAGAGAAAACATTGTGGTCCAAAAAATATTTGGGCCATCTTACAGAGCACCATCTTACAGTGCACCTAGAGATTTGTCCCCATTGATCTGATCAAACCACGCTATGTGGACGATACGGATTAGTAGGCTGCGTGGGCTCCAGGGTAGCTACTGAACTCCACTTGCTATAATACTGGAAGTTCAGACTGAGAGAATAATAACCTTTGAAGATCCTAGTATACGAAGTGACGGAGATACCAGCAACAGAATGTAACCTGTGCCTGTTGAAATGGAACACCAACAAAAAATAAAAATGAAACACAGATCTCAATTTGGCCTAATACCGACATCTACATGAATGTGTCTCTAAACAATCATCGGCCAGTTCTACAGACCCTGCTGAGCTACCAAAGATATATCGAACTGCATCTGGCTACTTCATCGATTTAGATACTTTCTCAGTGGATCAAAGTTAACCAGAGTCACCGCCAGCCCCTGTTTCCCACAAACAAAAAAATATGTGGGGACCCTTGCCTTTATCAAGCTTGGGACTTGGAGGATTATGTGCGTGGCGAGGGAGGACCCACATCCCTTGGCCTGAATGATAAGGGATATTATTTTGCACATAGTATGTGTGTGTGAAATTGCATAGGATTGAGGTCTACATTGTTGGTAGTCTTTATCCTTTGCAGGGTATGACAAATGGCTTGTGCCCATTTTGACACATCCTCCCTCGGTGGCAGAGGCCTAACATTTGCTTAGGATAGGTTTCTCCTTTTCCCCACAGCCTAGTTGACTAGAATGGAAAACACCCAGAGACTAATATCATATAGGCTGATGAGCTGCTTATACTTCTACAGTAAGATGATTATCAGCCTGCACCACTCCAAGGTGGCCTTTACCTATTCTGTTGGTTCCAGAGGTACCATGACATCTTGCTCCATCACACTACAGGCATCAAGTTTGGTCCTGTAGTATGATGGCCGCAATCACTCCAGAAACATTGAAATGATCCCTCTAGTCTTTAAAATTCCAGAGATACAGAAATGCATTAACACAACTGGACCCTACCTCTAAAGCCCAGGTAACAGTTCAAAGTGGTGAAACATCAGGGTACAGTGAGTTCCTTAGGATCCATGGTGATCCCTTTCCACTATAAAATATTAACAGAGGAAATTGTTCACAAGATATTTCACAAGTATACATCTCTAAATGCTGGTCACCTCTGTGGATTGCGTAATATGTGGAGACCTACAACATTTCCCCCAGGAATCACATACCAAAGACTTTTGGGAGGACATTTATGATTTCTAACTTGACCATGAGATGTGAGAATGAACCCTGTCCAGAATTGGTTAACATATCTGGTGATCAGTTAACTGAACCAGAGACTTCGACCTTATTCAGAGGCAACCAGCACCCTCCACTAATAGAACCTTGGGTGAGACTATGTTCTTATTTTAGGTGGTGGGATCGGAAACTTGTTTTGGACTGTAAGCTTTTGCAAGGATTTGCTCCACCAGAGTTAAACCACTTCATCAATTTCATATGTATTTTATGTGTGACTATTCTTTTTACAGACAATTCCTGTTCCACGTAGAAGTTGTAGCACTGTCTCTATATTAATGTTACTGAGTGCTATATACTGTAATACTGTACTCTAGTTTCTAACCTCTATCAGCACCTAGAATAAGCCTTAACTGCTCGCAAGCTAGCTAAAGTCAAATGCCCAAATGGAGTAACTTAGCTATCCAACTGGAGAGCAGTGGTAATATTGTCCCTGGCACCCTTATAAATTACAGTACCCACATAGGAAGCTGCCATGAATTTTTGACTGCACCAGTACTTCAAGAAAAGGCCTCACATCAAGAAATTCCACAAAAAGAACAAATGCGTTCCTTACTCTTGGGCTCAAAAAGCAGATATGGAGCATGCCTGGCTGATGGGAAACAATAAGCCACTTGCACAGTTAGACTGAACCATCGTAGCTCTGCTTCCTCATCTCCTACCTTTGAAAATTGTCTTCTCTGAAGCTTGGCAGTGGCAGATACAACCTAATGAGATAATCCCCCAACTCATGATATGCAATTAGCTATTAGATTCAGCCTGGCTGAGAGAAGTATATATTTTTCTAATTCCCATATTTCAAAGACATACACGGATAATGAACAGGCTTCAGACTTGGGTGTTCGAGCAGAATTATACAAAAATATCAGAATTAGTTATTGAAACTTTCATTTATTGTACATATGCTACAGCAAAGCTAGTCATCCAAAATGGCAGTCTAGGTAAAACAAATACATTCTCTTACCTTTTGCAATAATTACCCTCACTTTACACACATATTTAACTGGACAGAGCAGTCTGTATTTGCATAGCTACATTAACCCCTTGTGTGCCCCGCCCTGTGCCGGGCGTTGAATTAGCGGGCGGGGTTCATGACGAGATAGTCTCGTCATGGGCACAGCGCAACCGCGCTCCATGACGAGACTATCTCGTCATGGGCACCGAAGGGGTTAAAGTGTCTCATTTATAAATACATTTCACCTCCCAGTTTCAATTTCGTATCCTAAATCCAAATCCTTCTGATTTCACAATGGCTCTGCCGCACTGAGAGGGAAATGCTATTGTGGAAGACCACAAAAGCAATAACCATCAGGAATTGATGTTTGTAGAGTTAGTACGAAGTAGTAATTGACGAGTGCTAGGATGGTTCTGGTTTCACATGCTGCATGTTTATTTTTTAGATTTGTGAAAAGGACATCTTTTGATACACAAGGAGGAAGTGCCTTCTGAAATCTCAATTTCTTCTCTGTGGAGGATGACAAATGGAGCCATTTTTCATTAGCTCTGGAGTGCGGGGACAAATAAACAGTATATCGTGTACGGCTTAGTGGACCAAGTTCTGTTTTCCCCCCCCCTTCTATTCTTGGTTTTAACAAGCCTTTGATCAATTTTAATTCCAATATAATTGAAACAGTAGGGTGTCTTTTCGGCTTGACCAGTTCAGCCTTTAGTTTGTTCCATAAACTACACTGAATATTGACTTATTAATCTGCCGGTCTTTCTTTTCAACTGTCAATGACAGTATCAAGGTTAATACTCAAACCACCTGTTACTACCCTTACAGTTTCATTCTCCACAATTAAAGATGTAGTTCCTCGTCCAAATGGCCTTGATGAGGCCATTCAGCAATCCATAATGATTCAAAGTTGATTAGCTTGTGGTAAGAGAAAGTTCAGTCAAGTTGTGACATTACCTGCAAAATGACTATGTTTAAGTGAATTTGGTGTGATTACTACTGAAGGCTGCACGTTGGTTTGAGACCTGAAACTTGAGCTGCAAAAAAGATTGGAAATCTTCAGACTTCCCCCCCCCCCATCTCCTTCTGGTGAGGAGTGTAACAACAGAAGAGGTGCTTCGTTTTTGAAGAGTATTTCTCATATTTCTAAGTAGTATCTCCATGAACATCTACCTCGAAGACTTAGTGTGAGAAATTCCCTCAGCTCGTGGTTGGCTCCCGGTGTTTTTTGTTGTACCTCTTGGTTTTGGTCCACTACTATGCCTTGAGGCCCCCTGAAAAGGTCTGTCACTTCTTGCTACATGCAAATGGAGCCATTCCTTCACAAACTGAACCAAAGACAGAAATATTGTATTCTATAACATACTAGTCCAGTTTTCAGTCTTCTGAAAAGGATTTATATATTGTTGAATAAAAAGAGCTTCTTGTTTGGAAAGAAGCTTTAAGAAAATGGAGACAACCATCTTGAAGGGGTCAAATACCTAACGGTCATTAAGGATCATAAACATCTTATCTATGAGCAGTCAAGTACATAAGGCAAGTACATATTTATTTATCCATCTATGCCAATCCCACGGCACCATTGGAACCCATAACTGAGCTCAAGCAGGGGTCCATCGCCCCGTGCAAACGATGTGTGGAGAAAGGGCCTCTCCCTGCATCTTATTCTGGGCGGTTACCTGACGGTGACAGCCTTCGACGGATTGAGGAACAAGTAGCTTAACAGAAGCTGAACCTCCTTACTGTAAAGGATAACCTCCAGACAATCCTACAATGCTCATTGATGAATGAGAAGTTGTGCAAACCCCATCCTCCCCCTGGGTCTGATCTTCCCACGCCCCCAGCAACTTCATTAAGTGGTGGAAAGAAAAGGTACTCTGATACTTGCCAGAGTAACCCACGCTGGCCCGCTTGTCCTCTTCCCAACCTCAATTCCAGACCCCTGAGATTCCAACCTCAGTTGTCGGAGGACACGCTCGCACTCTTACTATCATATGAGGACTATACGGTCTCTCCTAGCATCATTCCCACTATAACATCTGATCCGGATAGAGAACCTAGCATTAACTTTAGATCCTTGAATAATGATAACTTACTTCAGATCCCCACGTCGCACCTAGTGGAAGCAACTACAAACTCTCATATCAAATCGATGCTTCTCAACTGCAGATCATTAGTGAAGCATGCTGCAGATATCTCCGAACTCATCACATCACAAGGATTAGACATCCTGATTCTTATGGAAATGTGGCTAAAGGACTCCTACTCCCCAATACTTGACATTTTAATTCCACCTGGCTATGACATTATCAGATGTGATAGGCCTATTAAAACTGGGAGGGGCATTGCCTGCATCCATCGGTCCAGCCTCATTTTGAAGCAGACTCATAAGGACCGCATGTCCTCCTGTGAGCTACTAGTCACTGACATTTGGAACAAGGGCAAGATTATGTGTGTGCTTCACTCGATCCATCATCGACCTGGGGGCAACTTACTTTTCGTAGAACAATTGATAGAATCCATCTCTGCCAGCTCAGCCCTCCATCCTAACCATACCTTCCTCGGTGACTTCAACCTTCACTGCAATGACTAATGATCCATTAGTTTGCTTTTTTTAAGACTTCTCTCCGACCTCAACTATATACAGACCTGCAACGGACCCACCCACTGCAAGGGTGCCACCCTTAACCACATCATTGCTAGTGACTACATCATTCAACTGGATGACATAATACCATGTGATTGGTCGGATCATCACCAAATCTCCTTTCACATTCAGGAAAAGGTATTGCTAAGAAAAGTTCAACCGCTCAAAAACAAGCAACTGTCTCGTAATCTGAGAGACATCAACATATCGAACCTATCCAACTTTGATCAAAAATCTTCTGGAACCTCCCACTAACATGAATAATTTGGAAGAGTTGACATATCATTACCTCAATGCTATGTCAACTATTCTAGACTCTGCAGCTCTGAAGCAACTCAAAAGGATTCCTTGCAAACAATCCAAACCTTGGTTCAATGGTGCCCTTAATGATGAACGTCGCAAACTGAGGCTCTCTGACAGACGTTAGAGAAATGCCCCCTCCATCTCTAGTCTCAAACAGTTAAGGAAGATGAGAAGAGCTTATAATAAACTCATTCGCTTTGCTAAATCAGATAATTTCAGAGTTCAGCTTGACAGTGCTAAAAACCAGCCCAAGAAACTGTTGGAAATCATCAAACAGGCTAATCCAATTCATCCAATTCCTGCAATCAAATCCGTTTGACCCAGTGTGTGTGTGTGTGTGTGTGTGTGTGTGTGTGTGTGTGTGTGGGGGGGAAATGGGGGGGGGGGGGGACTTCTCAGCGCATTTTTCTGAAAAGTCTAAAAGTATTAAACGTGAGCTGCAACGTGCCGCTGCTAGCCTGTTGTCTATGAACTCTTTGGGTTTGACTGTACCCACGCTAGTGTGTGCTCCGCTTTACCCCCACAGACTTCACACCCAAAAACAATACCTGCTGGTACACCTTCCAGATTTGGAGGAGTGGTCACATTCCCTGGCCTCTCTTAAACCATCCAACCATTTCAAGGATCCACTCTCCGCCAAGTTGCTCAAAGACCTCAACGTGGCCATTCTGCCTCTCTGGTCCAGGATCATCCAACAATCTCTCTTTCAGGGGAGGATGCCCGACTGTCTTAAAATGGGACAAGTCACCCCCATCCCCAAGAAGACCAATGCAGACCGAACAGGTCCCAATAACTTCCGGCCAATCACCAACATCAGGTCTTTAGCGAAATTGCTCAAGAAATGCGTTCACACTCAGCTCTGCGACCACATCGATAAATTTCAGCTCCTAGATGAACACCAATCAGGCTTTAGAGCAGGTCATAGCACAGAAACCGCTCTAACTCACATTGTTGATGATGCCTTGAGAGCTCTTGACTAAGATACGCCCTGTCTTCTAATTCTTCTGGACCTGTCCTCTGCTTTCGACACTATCAAACATGATAACTTGATTAACCTTCTTCAATATAGGATTGGGTTATCTGGTCCTGCGCTACATTGGTTCTCCTCTTCCCTGCATAACCGAACACAAAGAATCAAAGTCAACCAATCTTTGGCTGCCAACACCTTGGTCTCTATTGGGGTGCCTCAAGGAACTGCACTCGCGCCCACGCTTATCAATCTAGGAGCCTCCAATTGCCATTCTGAACAATTCAAACATTCAGTACCACATGAACGCGGATGACACTCAACTGTATCTGAAGATCTCTTCTCCAGATGACATGAAAACTCCTAATGGAGCGCTTCAAAAAAACTCAACAATGGCTAACGCAACCATTTGTTACTTAATTCCCTCAAAACAGAATTCCTCCTGATTACCCCCCATAACCACAAGCCCCCCCCCCGCAAAACTGGATCAAACAAATCTCTGCACTTAACTGCACCCCGCGTATGGTGGTCTCCACTTGCTCTTTAGGTGTCACCCTAGACACATTTCTAAACATGCAAGGCCACATCAGTGCCACCATTAAGTGTGCCAATCATCAGCTCAACACTCTTAGGAAAATCAAACCCTGCCTACCTCCTGAGGACCTCCAGTCAGCAGTCCAGTCCTTAGTTATCTCACGAGTAGAATACAGATTGGTGACCTTAGCGGGGCTTCCTAAATCTAGGTTAGCACCGCTAAGAGCTACTCTGAACACCTCGACCAGACTCATCACAGGCGCCAGACAGCATGATCATATTACACCCGACTTAATCCAGCTTAATTGGCTTCCCATTGAAGCAAGAATCCGTTTCAAGATAGCCTGTCTGACAGATAAGGCTATACACTTTAATAGCCCCGTTTACCTGTCAAAAAAACTCGAAGCCCTCCAGATCCAGGCGAAACATAACCTCCAATACCCTACTACTGAAACCACCGAAATTCAACAAAAAAAGAACTTACAATCGCACCTTCTCAGGGCTGGCTCCAGGAATATGGAATATCCTTCAAACGGAGATCAAAGCCAACCCCTAGACTGCTTCATTAAAAAAACAGGTCAAGTGACTACTGTTGGAAGAACTTCATCAGCAAAAGCCTCTATGTCAGCTGCTAGACACTTCCCTTTGTGCTTGACAATCATTTTTACGTTATGGGTTGAAAAGTATACTTGACAAGTATTTTCACTTTGTGTTTGAAATATGTGCTGGACAATCACATTTACTTGGGGTTTAAATTGTATTTACGTAGCTCTTTAGAAGTAGTTGGATGCTGAAACTGCTCGGCCCATCTAGGCTTCTTCAGCAATAACCTCTATGAATCTTGCTAGACACTTCCCTTTCGTGCTTGACAATCATTTTTACGTTATGGCCAGCCTAGAGCTACAGTGCATGTGCGCGGGCACACGTGCTTTACCGTGATTACTTTCACTTTTGCGGCTGCTTTGATGTTTGATCGTGATCACTTTCACGCTATTGGGACCTTATAAGTATTTAGTTATGCAACTGTTGCATGGCTAAACACTTCTAAGGTCCCAAAGGTGAGACCCATTGGCTATGCCAATGCTTGTTTTTACTTGGGGTTTAAACTGTATTTCGTCGCTCTTTGGTAGTACTTAGATGCTGAAACTGCTCGGCCCAGTTAGTTGGGCTTTTACCTGTTCACTTGCTACCTCTTCTTCCCCTAGCACTCACAATTATTTTTATGCTTCAGGTTCCTCTCATGCTACTTTATTGTACTTGTACGGTTTCTTCACTTCAACGTCAGTTTTCTCTTTGTACAGCGCTCCGATACCCGTTTGGGTCTTGTTCGCACTCTATAAAACTTTTCAAATAAATAAATATTTAGGTCTAGCTGTCTGTTGTGAAAGCTCTTGTCAGCAATACATCAAAAGGAAGTAGGGTGATGAAAGAGAAAGCGGGATTGGGGTCAGCCCTCTTCAACCATTGGCTTCCATGTGATACCCAGGGGTCGCCATTGCATTGATGGACAGTCTGTCAAGGCAGTGGCAGTTTGAGAAGGATTACATTGTTCCATTTGTATTCAGACTGACGAGGAGATCAAGTAGTTATTTTGTTAGACTGCAGATGCAACACGACATGAAGCCTGCAATTGTGTGTTCTTTGATTTATTTACGGATGTCAAGAAAAGATTTATGGCTTTACTGCTTGAATGCCTAAGTTGGCCATAAAGTAAAGGCACAGTACTAGTCTTTAATTGCCATTGAGCGTTCATTTGTTTTAATTTGCTGTCTTGATAACAAATCGGACTTGGAGCTTTTTTTAGTTCTCAAAGTAAAGATGAGCTGGAAGGCTTTTATTAAAACGCAACACAATGCTGGTTCTTTGTCAAACCTGTCAACTATGCAATAGTGTGCCCTTGAAGTACATCAATTTCAATTCGAACTACATCTTCTGTCTCAATTTCATAACAATTTTCTTTTAAGGGTGAAACCTAACTATGATAATGTAGTCTGTTCAAGAATATGTCCCTTTTGAACAGACTATATTATCATAGTTAGGTTTCACCCTTAAAAGAAAATTGTTATGAAATTGAGACAGAAGATGTAGTTCGAATTGAAATTGATGTACTTCAAGGGCACACTATTGCATAGTCTGTTCAAGAATATGTCCCTTTTGGACTCTGATGCGCAGGTCATTATTCTCCAGGAGACTCACTTGGTTGAGAGCGAGATATCTGCATTGGTTATAAATAATAGGTGTATAGATATATCAGTTTCTACCTCTCAGTCGCTTAATGTTAGATGTGTATCTATTTTCTTTAAGAAAACTATTACCACTAGATTAGTTAGCCAGGTGGTAGACCCGGCTGGGAGATGGGCAATTGCTATGGTAGAGATAGGAGGTTTTCGAATAACATTGGTAGGGTATTATGGGCCTAATAGAGATGACCCCTCAGCATTAGAATCTCTATTTTCACAGCTTTTGCACTTCCCTGAACCCACTATTATTGCAGGGGATTTTAACATCGTGCTGGATTACGCTCTAGATAAAACGCCATTGAGTCTACAGCAAATTTTTTCTAAGTCTAGAACGCTTCTACTTAATTGTATGTAGCAATATGGGTATATTGATATCTGGCGGGTAAGGGTAGGCCAGCAATCTGGTTTTTCCTTTCGAAATTTTAAATAATCGCCACCAGTCTAGGATTGATTTCTTTTTGACTAGTCGCAATTTGCAAGGCTCCATAAAGAATGTCAGTTATTTGCCTTCTCATCTGTCGGATCATTCTGCAGTAAAGTTAGATCTTGTAGGCATCATGGAGCTCCCTAATAGATTATGGTCTTTTGATCGCATTTTTCTTTCATCATCGGATGATGTTGCCTACCTTAAATTGGAGGCACGTGAATTTTTGCAGCTAAATATTAATACAGCATGTACAAACACTGTATGGGATTCGTTTAAATACTTTCTGCGTGGAGCTATAAAAAACAAGGTCACATTTCGCAGAAGGCAACATACCCAGGAAGTAGCGTCTATTGAAGCCAATCTCCTATTAGCGCAGGCGGAATTGGATCTCTGTAGTAGTAGTAGTAATAATTCTAGTTTTATCTCAGCTAAAAAAGAAAAACTGCTTGAGCTGAAAACACAATTGGCTTCGGTTCTAAGGCAACGCCTGCTTTGTAGATGGGAAGTTAGCAAACTGGCCCAATTTGAATTTGGCGAAGGGGCTGGCAAATTGCTCGCCTGGAAATCCAGAACTGACCAGGTCCGTAATACTATTAATTCAATCACTTCCAGCTCGGGGTCCATAACGTCTGATGCAGAAATCAGAATGGCATTTAAAGATTTCTTTCAGGAGATTTATCAAGAGGATAAAGACATCTCCCCAGAATGTATTAGGGAGTGGTTAAACAACATATCCTTACCTTCGCTCTCGTCAGACCAAAGAGCCTTCTTAGATATGGCAGTTACCGAGGAAGAAGTGGTAGCCGCAATTTGCGGAAGTAAGTGTGGTAAGGCGGCAGGGCCTGACGGCCTACCGGCTGAAATATATAAGAAGCTGGTAGAAGAGATTTCTCCTCTTCTGGTGCTGCTTTTTAATCAAATATTGCAGGAAGGGGTACTTCCTCCTAGCTCCTGGAATAACGCCTCTATCACTTTGATACTCAAGCCCGGTAAGTCCCCCACAGAGTGTGGGTCATATCGTCCCATTTCCATTCTCAATGCCGACTATAAAATCTTCGCATCGCTTTTGGCTATGAGATTGGGTAAGGTAGCTTCGGACCTTTTACATCCTAACCAGAAGGGATTTGTAAGGGGTCGCCAGCTCTTTGAATTAACCTACGATTTAGTGGGTGCTATAGATATGGCTACTACTAACTCTTTGCCATTTGCTATCCTCACGTTGGATGCCACCAAGGCATTCGACAGAGTCAATTGGTTGTACCGGTCGGGTGCCTTGGCCAAGTTCAACGTGGGTGAGGGCTTTCGTAGAGCTGTACGACTTTTAGATCATAGTCCATCAGCATCCGTTCTGGTTAATGGGGGCCTATCCGAGTCCTTTAATATCACAAGAGGAACGCGGCAGGGCTGCCCTCTCTCTCCACTGCTTTTTGATCTCTATATTGAGCCTTTCGCCCAGATATTGCGGGATAATGATATCATCAAGCCGTTTAACGTTAAAGCATGGGAGAAGAAGGTGGCTCTGTATGCGGACGATGTTATGATCTTAACATCAGAGATTAGTACTGCCTTTCCTACTGCCATCAAGCTAGCCCTGGAATTTGGGAATGTTTCGGGGTATGAGGTGAATGCCTCAAAAACCGAAATGATGGCTTGGAATACGGATCTAACAGGATTTACTGTACCACTCAGCACAAGCCGGAGATATTTGGGGCTAAGAATTGTTAAGGATATTAATTGAATTGTGTCTACTAACCTATCTGCAGTAGCTAAAGAATGTCGGAAATTAATGGAAGCATGGGGACACCTCTCCTTGTCGGTTCTGGGACGTGCAAATCTGGTTAAAATGTCTATTTTGCCAAAATTCTCGTTCTTATTTAATACAATCCCACTTTATTTTGACAAATTTTCTTTGACTAAGTTACAAGCCAACATTAGTTCGTTTATTTGGAAAAAAAAGAATGTTAGGATTGCATGGAAAAAAATTAGGCGGCGTCGTGAGAAGGGAGGTTTGGCAGGGCCTGATCTACAGATTTATGCTTGGGAATTCCAGCTATCTCAAGCCCGCATGCTGCTAAAAATGCCACTTAATCAGGGGGTAGGGACAATGTTTTCGGCCTTGTTGGAAGGTGAAGGATTTGGACAGTCTGGTTTTTTACTTAAGTTTGGTGATCCCAAGTACTTTAAGAAGGTTAAACTTAAGATACTACAGAGTTTTGCTAAAACTTGGTTTAATATTAGATCATCTATCAAACTGGGATACCATTCGGACAGAGCACCTATTTGGGATCTACCGGAACCCCCGGCTTGGACAAGGGATGCACTATCAGCTCCAATGATAGAGGCGGGTATATCAACTTGGGGAGATCTATTTACTGAAGGGGTGATGCTTCCTTGGGAACTCTTAAGCAACAAAATAGGTCCCAATTTTTCTAGGTTTAAATTCCTCCAAATGTCAAGCTGGGCCCAGGCTCTTCATAGTCAAAATCCACATCGTAAGAACTTTTTAGTAGGGGGCAGCAGTCAGCTGTTATCTCTTCTATTGGACAAACCACCTATCTCAAATGAGATTTCCCTGTGGTATAATTTAATACTTGAAGAGATTGACGGGGAATTTAATCTACCTGAGCAACTTTGGGGCCCCGTGGTATCCAGCTGTAATGTGCATGATTTTTGGTTAAAATCCTGCACAGTTATGTGGGATATAGTTAAGCCAGCTTGGCTTCGAAGAAATCACCTATTTACTATACATAGGGCATACTATTCTCCACAGAGGCTGTCCAAGTTTTCTAGTGACAATCAGGTTGCTTGCCCTCGATGTGGCTTGATATCAGCTTCCGACATTCACATGTTTTTGGAATGCCCCAACCTGTCATTCTATTGGGACGCCATCGTCAAGAATCTTACTGCTTCCTTGGGTTTTCCTGTCGTTATTGATCTTAGACTAGTAGTCTTCGGAATTTTTGACTTGGTTCGGAGTCCAGTAAATAATCTTCTTTTCTATTGTATGCTGGTAGCACGCAGGGAAATCTGTAAACGTTGGAAAGAACCTGATCCCCAACTCTATTTGATTGGTGTTTATCCATCTCCCAAATTTCGAAGCTCGACCTGGCCAGGTCTGGAAATCCAAGGAAAAGAGCTTTTTGGTTGCTGCTAGATTGGATTGCTTAGCGGATGGGTTTTTTTCCCCCCCCAGTCCGATGATTATCTAGCCATGATACAATCTTTTTGCCAGTTCAAGTAGCTCTCATTTGCCTAAGTGGTCAGCATTGGCGTCATTGGCATATGGTCAGCAGTTGCCGACTTAACAACTGGGTCTCTGGGCTATGTATGATATTGGCTGTTGCTGTAGAGTTGGGTCCTCCTCGGTAAGCTGCCAACCTATACCAGTTGAATACTGAGTCAGCACGCCTTTTATCTAATAAGTCCTTGCTGCCCTTTTTGTACAGTCTGGCCTTGCAGTCATGATAGTGACGAGGACAAAAACAAAAAAAAAATAG
This sequence comes from Triturus cristatus, assembly GCF_964204655.1. Classification (NCBI taxonomy): domain Eukaryota; kingdom Metazoa; phylum Chordata; class Amphibia; order Caudata; family Salamandridae; genus Triturus; species Triturus cristatus. The sequence goes on along the minus strand of NC_140595.1, from coordinate 519,498,147 downwards.
AATATGTCCCTTTTAACCATAATTTGTAGCAGGGAAAAGCATCATGATGCAATTGCATTGCCAAGTCTTTTTCATCGCTTACGGGACTTGATTTTTTAAATATTTTATGCTCTGAATTGCAAGCAACAAACAGTTTACAGCATTGAAATAAAATAAACCATTAATCTATAAGCAAACATATATGTTTCATAACAGTGCAAGTTTGTACTCGTCATTAAGCCAGCCAGGATTTGAAGCAAGAAGTCCAGAAAGTGTTTTTACAGTGCACACCTTTAAATATCGGACACAAATGTTATAGTACAGATAATGTGCATAATCCACCATAACTGACCTGCCTCCGCATCTATACTGTGTATATCTTGCACCTGCCTAATGGGGCAGTTTTGTGAAAAATGGACCACTTCTAGTCATAGGACCTCTCCCTTAAACTATTGCAGCCTACAAGAGAAAGCACTTGTGTTCAACTTGGGGGGCCTCTAGTAACAGCCTAAGGTACTGTGAACCTGCATCTGGAAAGTGTTGATTGCACTTTTGAAGGGCATGAAAATTTGAATGCCATTAGTTCTTTAAATAGAAAATAAAGTAAAACCTATTGGCTGTGCCCAGGTTTGCCCCTTCATTTTCACCAACCATGCAGGTTACCAAAACATTAAGTGTGAATCCTTTTATGGTTGACCAATACCAAGGAAAAATGCCACTGTTCCTTCCCTCGTGTGAATGACATAAGAATTTTTAGACCTTGACACAACTCTGTAAATTTGAAGAACAATGGCATGAAGGACTCAAAGTTTTTTCAAATGTAAGCTCATATAAGCACTAATTTGTGAAGGAAAAAAAGATATTTGATGGGGTTAATGATGTCAATTTCTGGACAATATGGAGATGAAAACAATCTATACTTTCTGGAGAAAGCTTTAATCTTACAGCCACTATGTCCTGCAGTAGCAATGCACACATCACATTTTTAGCAATAGTTGATAGCAATGTCTAGCGATAAATATAATGTGCATTCTAGTCTTAGCAAGAGAAAAATCGATATATCTGTGCTTCTTTGGAGGCAGGTGCACAAAGGATTCAATTTAAAAAAGGATTTTCTTAATATCGGAGCTATGGTGGCCTCTAGACGGATTGAGAACACTGTGGGCATTCACTTGATTGGTTTAAGATGGGTGCTCTTCAGAGATGAATGTGCTACCAAAAAACTCTATTCTTGGCCTAACAGTAATTAATTGTGATTTAAACTACAAGAGGTTCCCAGCCTGGCAGTGACAAATAATTAAAGCCATTGAATCTATGAGAGAATCCATGCTGCTGGAGATGTATAGTATGTTCGAAGTGTTCTCTTTAGGTTGCTGGAGGGGCTTTTTTGTAGCTGGCTTGATGACAATGAGGGACATGTCTTATGTGCACTAGTATGGTGGTTCAAGAAGCACTAGCTGTTGCTATCTGGTGTGATTTTCCGTTACGAGTTCAAGTCCTATCAACCTTTCACTAAATGCCAAAAGCTGTAGTACTAATTGCGACAAAACAAGGGACTCTTATCCTTTCATCTAAAATACACTGTTTAGCAAAATAAAAGGGCTTAAAGATACACACATGGAAACGTGGACGATTTGCATCCTTTTGAATTGGCCACAAACGTACCATTTGATCAATAAACTTTAGGTGTCTCCCATCTTGTATCTGCGCAGTTTCCTCACTGCTTGCCAGCAGCCTACATTCTCCTATCTTGAAATTCTCTTCAAATATTTTCTCACATAACCTGTGCAGGAGTATTGCAGAGACAAGACGATGAACTGAAAATGCTTGTGGCCCACCATGAACCTTAGGTAACGCCTGTGGGCTGGCAGGATGAATATTTGAAAATAGGTGTCCTGCAAGTCCATCGCTACCATCCAGTCTCCGGGGTCGAGGGCAGACAGGACATGAGCCAACGTGAACACCTTGAACTTCTCCTCCTGGAGAAAGCAGTTGAGGGTCCTGAGGTCTAAGATAGGAAGCAGGCCTTTGTCTTTCTTGGGTACCAGAAAATAGTGGGAGTTGCCACAACAACCTACTTCTGGCACAGGGACCCTTTCTATAGCTCCCTTGGACAAGAGATGTGCAACAACTTCCTGGCAGGGAAGGGCCAAATGATTCTCCGATATGCGATGGAAGGACGGTGGCATGGAGGGAGGGGCACTCTCGAAGGGGAGGGCGTAGCACCTTTGGACTATCTGCAAAACCGCCTGTCCGACGTGATGGTATGCCAGTGGGGGAGGTGATGGCGAATCCTGCTGCTGGTGGTCCCTAAAGGTCGGACTAGGAGGGTTTGGAGTCAGCTGCAGGGGGGGGGGGGGGGGGGGGGGGGGTTATGGGTGGACTGGCCCGCCGGCCCCAGACCTGCGTCGCTGGGTCCCACGTCCGCGGCCATGCACGGGCTAGGCAGGTTGCATGAACTGATGGCTAGACTAGACCGAACGTGGTGGGGTACCCCTTAGCCACGAACGGGTTGAAAGCAGACTGCGTGGAGCGAGAGGTCTCCGCGAGGCCCAAGGATCTGGCCATAGCCCGAGTATCCTTCAAGTGCTCGAGCGCTAAGTCTGCCTTATCATCAAAAAGGCAATTGCCATCGAAGGACATGTACAGTAAGGTGGATTGAACATCGGCAGAAAAAATATGAGTTCTCAACCAGGCGTAGCGCCTCAGGGCTACTGACGTGGAAATGTTCTGCCCAGGCGGTGTCCAGCCCACATCTAATTGTGAATTTGGCTGCGTCTCTACCCTCTGCCACTGCGCGGGTGAGAATGGCCCAGGTTTCCTCCGGGCACTGTGGCAGCACTTGCTAAACCATACCCCACACTGTATGGGTATAACTGCCCAAGAGGCGTGCGGTATTCACAGACCGCAGCACTAAGGTGGTAGAAGAAAACATCTTCTCCCCAAGATGGTCCTCTGTCAGGAGGTTAGCCCTGATTGCCACTGTAGGAAGCTCCAGGCCCAAGTCCTCAGCCACCCTACGCAACAGCACTGCATATGACGCCCCCTGCTCCGTAGCCATGGTAGAGGGAGAAAGCATGCCAAGGTCTGAGGAGGTACCCAGACCACATGGCGTAACCCAGGTCCTCACCAGTCCGGCTGATCAGCTAAAGGGTCCACAGACCACCTCCCAGTCCTCCTCACCCTCCTCTGGTTGCCATTCAGGCCTAAAAGGAACACCAGGGATGAACAGCAGCACTCTGAGCCAACTTCGGTCCTGCGCTGTGTCCAAGACAGGGGTGAGGCTGGGGTCGGCACCAGTCGGAGGCACGACCTGCGCCAAGGGCATTGTTGCCAGGATCGGCACTTAGGAAGGTATCGTGAGGTTGACGGGTGTCGATTCAGATTCAGGCCTGTATCCTCGAGAGCCCTCCGGGGAAGGGGCTGGAGCCGCCGGCATCAAAACACCAGGGCCCTCAACCGCTGGCGGAGTCGGGTTGCCCAAAGATGCTGTGAAGTGCCTCGTAAAAAGCTTGAAGCTGGGCAGCGGACGCTCCGGCACCGGGAAAAGGAGGTAAGCGTAGAGCCGTCCCAGGAGCAGGCTCAGAAGACAGAGCTGGAGAGCAAAGACGCTCCGGGTTCCACGTCACATCGGTCGACGGACGGGGAGAAGGCAAAGAGCGACGCTGCTTCTTGGCCTTCTTTTTGTGCTTTGACTTACTTGAAGACCTCAAAAACGTGGAAGAGGAATGATGGTGGTGGCTCCGTGACTGATCAAGACCTTCCTCTTGACCGGGACTTCGAACGATGTGGTGCCGACTGCCAGGCCTCCAAGAGCTTTCGGGACCGCTCGTGGAAAAGACTTTGGATTCATGGCCTGGCAGTCAGAGCACGACTTCGGGTCGCGGTGCAGGCACCAGAGGCACACGAGGTGGGGGTCCGTAACCGACATCAGGCTGTTACTGGCTTCGCACAGCTTGCACCCGGTCTGTCGATGGGACATACCTCATACACCAGGAGTCGAAAGACAAAAAAGAATTCGGCATAAGTCAAAAAGAGATTAGTCAAAAAATGACTAAAGGGGTAGCTCTCTCCGGATCTGCGCAAGGCTGGCATGAAAAAAGAAAGAATGGACGTCAGCACGCAGGGGCGGCATACAAGTAGACACCGCAAGGGGAGAGGAATTGGCCTAACGGCTAGGGCGCTCGACTTCGGACCTGGGGAACTGGGTTTGAGTTCGGTAATGACGCTGAACATCCTGTGATTCTGGGCAAATCACTTAATCTCGCCGTGCCTAACAAAGAATTAATGTGTGTCCTAATGTAACGTAACTGGTGCTATGTAAAGCACTCTGATACCGGATTGGATTCAGGTAAAGTTCGCGCTATATAAAACTCTGCAAAAAAAAAAAAAAAAACATCATTCCGGCGACCTCGACGCAAACTAACGCGGAGAAGACCAACACCACCTACAGCTAAAGTAAAATCTCCGGATCCAGTCTGATGCCTGGGGGTAATTCTAAAGGTTGGGATTCAACAATTACAGTCTCTTTCAGATAACTGTCATAATGCACCGCAAATACAAAGTCTGAGCCCTAAACTGAATCTCCTAAGGTTTTTAGAAACCCATGCTCTGCTATCATAGCACAACATGATGGATTCTAGTCACGGCAAGAGAGCACAAACAGATGAAAGGGGATTATTCAAAGCCAGAAAACCAAGAATGACTCATACATATGAAAACATGTTATTTGCATTAGTACATATGTTTTGTCATAGCTGTGCAGAAATGCATAGCAAACTGCTTCTGAAGGGTGCATTTAAAGTCAAATGCATACTTCTAGCCACACTACATACGGAAAGCACAATTGTTTTTATGCCCCATGAAGAGAAACTGTTGTAAATGGAGATGTGGCATTTTCCACATGATGTTTTCAAAGTAAGGAAGTAGACGCAAGTCACACATTACGAAGAAATAATGTGCGAGCACATGCGTTCAACTAGAAAGGAGAACATTCCAGGGCCCGGCATGGAGAAAATAATGAACTTCAAAACTACCACCTGTTAAGTTAAAACCTGGAAAAATATTTATATTTCTACCTGCCGACATGAGTGTGAGGGAGGAGGAGCCTTGCTGAAAGGTGTTCCACTCAGTGCAGGAGGTGCAAATAATTTAAGCTAGTTCTGACCATTAAGAAATTAATCTGATTACGTAGAACCAATTATACGCTATGAATAGATAACAGATATATGGTTCTCAACATATAAGCAATTTTCTCCTACTGTACTCAAGCGTTTATTTTCTCATAAGTTCTAGGAAAAGGTGAAATTAACATGTGTCCAGGTTATAAAACCTCCTTATTGTTGTTGGTAAAACTTATTCCCAGGAGTCACAATCTCAAGGAGTTTTGGTATGCATATCGTCTTGGTAACTGAAAGTTAAACATATTCCTTCTTATTAATGCTAATAAAGGTTCTAGTTGGAGTGAACTCTGTTCCATTCGAGGCAGTTGCTGTTCAAATTGAAGCAAGGTGCTAAAAGGTTTAATTTGTAACAAAGGGCATTTGAAAATCAGACTTTTAAATAGAAGAAGCAAGAATATATAGCGTCGTTACATTGTGCTTTGATGCATGGCAAATACGTGTTTGGAAACATGTTGCTTTTTAACTGGGCCCAATTTGCCCAGAGACTAATTTTGTATATTGATATTCAGGGTCCAAATAGTTCTATTGATTCTATAGGTTAACCTCAAGAGAAAGTTGGCAATAAAAGGTTTTTGTTAATTGATCCAACGTGCTCCAAACCTATCTGGCTTCTTTAGAACTGACTGACATGAAAATTGATTGTGCTACTGATTGTATGGTCAGTAATTGAGACAACTTTATTGATTGATCCTGATAAAGCTGAATGATTATTGGAAATTTACATTTTCTTATATATGTGTGCCATTATTCTGATTTAGAATACAAGCTAATAAATATACCTTAATAGAAATGTATATATTTGTGCAATAGAACATTAAACTATTTCATACTGGGGGCATTTCTTCCAACTGTCATCACGTAATACTGCTTTGTGTACACAGAGCAGAGTAGGCGTGTCAAAAATCAGATTCCACCATTATGCTGTGTCTCATAACTACCTGCCATTTATAGCAAAATCTTACAGCGAATGCAGGGGAATAATGCGAACGGTCAGAAGACAAGCGGATGTTGCTTGCACCACTTCTGTTTTTTACTCTTTTTTTTTTTTTACTTCAAACTCCGTTTTTACCTCAAAAACTGATATGAGGGCGCATTATGCGCTAACATATAGAGGCAATTGACAATTTGCATTTCATGTAATTTTACCCAAATTTTGCATAATTACGCAAATGCATAGTACGAGAATTTAATTACCCCCCCCCCCTGCATTGCAGAGTCATGCTTCTGTAAGTAAACCCTAAATTTCTAAACCGAATTCTAGAAGCCCAGGTCAGCCCTTTTTTTCTACAAACATATTTCTTACATCTCACCCTGTGATTTTACTCTTCTCATGAATTTATCGGCGTCCTTTCCGGTCTTCTGACAGGTTTGTACTCCTACCTCATATAAATAAATTTGATCCATCTCTGATTACTCATGACAAACATTTTTCCAAAGAACATAAACCACCAAACACAAATTGTTGAATTCTGCTTCTAGCGCGGTGCTACAGCTTTTTCAAATGCCAAAAATTAACAGACAAGAACTCAGCAACTAAATAACCACAGGAATTTATTTAGAGCATACACGGGCCTTCAAAACGTGCAGGATTTAAAAATAATGGCTTGATGAGCAAGGAGTGCTCAGTCTTACAGGTTTTCCTTTACGAGCATTGAATGCAAAAGAAAAAAACAAAACTCCAGTGTTTACACTTTTGGAAGCCAAAGACTGCTTACAATAAAATCTCTGATGGTACACTACATAATAAACGGCATCAATGAAAGAAGCCAGCTTCTCTCTAAAAGCCTACTTTTTAATGAAATGAATGTGGAAAGAAACAATGAAATAAATAACCTCGCTCTCATTAAGCTGAACTACAACAGAAATATTTACAGAGCACTTTAATGACACAAGAATACGCTTTGCATGAAAACAAAGTCAAACGAGTCTCTTTGATTACAAACTCAGTTTTGTAATAAGTCCATCTTTGCATGACTATATACTTTGTCTATTTACAGAGCGCGAGCTCAATTTTAAGTAATGAAAACATGTTTGGATAAGAGATTAATTAGAAGTCTTATGTTCATACATTAACTATCAGTACCAAGGTGACAGCTTCCTGTTCTGAACAATTTGAGAGTAAACACAGCACACACATGCAATGCTGCAACTTAAATATAACAAGCACAACTTCCAATGCAATGCACACATAGATCGGCAGTTCATTGCCCAATGCTATATTTCATGCAATGAACTCAGTCTGTCTAAACATTTCCATAATTCTCTTTAAACACTGGAAAGTGACACTTCAAATGTTGATGAACCAGTTTCAGTGGAGTACATTTTAACCTGGAAGATACTTCGTCCCTGTAGGAAAGGGACTCTTTTTGACATGGTCACCCACACTTTTTGCCTGGTACATTGGGTTCCTGCTAACCAGATCCTCAATGCCAGAGATCTTTCCCCAAACTGTACAATTATTTCCCAAATTGGCAAAACCTTTAGCACCCCCCGCAAGTCCCTAGTAAATTGTACCTAGGGCTTGAGGTACTAAAGAGGACCCCAAGGGCTGCAGAACAAATTGTGCCACCCTAAGGAATCCCTCACCAAGCACATGCAAGACTGCCATTGCAGTCTGCATGTCTTGGTGCAGACAAAAGTGGAAACACGACATGTCGCACATCCCTGTGTGCCATGTCCCCTACCACTGCATGTAATATTTTTAGTCACCCTCACAGCAGGCCTAACAGCCCTAAGGCAGGGTGCTGAATATTACATGTGAGGGCATACCCGAATGAGCAGATATGCCCCTGTGCTGGTCAGTTCCACTGCTGCCAATACAAGTGACTAGGGAAGCCATTTTTTTAAAACATTTGCTGAACACTGGTGAAAAAGAGTTTCCCAGCTACATGATGACTTCACTGAAAATAGGGATGTTTGATATCACACACTGATGCCAGTTTCAGATTTACCAATACATGCACCAATATGGCACCTTAGAGATGTCACCTGAATACCTACCAGCCTCTGGTGTCCTTGCTGGCTGGTTTCAACAAGTCTGCCACCCAAGACACTTTTCTGACCACCTAGGGGGATAGAGTTTGCTCTCAGGAGACCCAGAACAAAAACCTGTCCGGGAAGAGGGCGTAACACCCCCTCAGACAGGATGATCTGCTGATTAGCCTCCTTGGGCTGGCAAACTTTAAAGAAGCTGCTGCCTTTGGAATGCGAATCTGGCTCACCAAACAGGAGAGGAAGCCACCCCCAGTACAGAGCTCCCTTGGCACCTGGGCAGGTGGGAAAATTAGCTAGACCGGTAGGTGTGCCACCTCCAGGCTAGTACCTGCCCCTAAGTTGGGCTACTGTGAGGTGGGCACAATTTTTCAGAAATAGTCATCTTTATGATGCCATGCTTAGGAATTCTGGGACAGAGTTATGGCCATCTCCAACACAAAGTGGTCATATAGGGGACGTAGTGACCCAAAGGGTCAGTAGCCAATTGGCTACTACCCTACACTCCCCCAACACCCCTAAATTCAGCATTTAGGGGAGCCCCTGGCACCAGAGAAGCAGATCCTGATGATCTAAGAAGAGTGAGAGGACACTGAAGAGCTGCGAAAGCAGAGAAGTGAGAAGTAGCAGCTGCACGCCAACCCCCTCAACTATTCAGGTAAGGAAATACCAGACACCTAGGGACACCTCTGCGCCTGTCGCACCTGGGCCTTGGAGAAGAGGAACAACAGTGTTACCCCTTCCCAGAGCATCACAAGGCTTGAGCCCTCTTGCTGGTTCAGCCCAGCTGGCTTCCTAGTGGGAACCTGCAGTCTCTTTTTACAGTGACCGATCCCTATTGAAACGCATTGGGCTCCTGATGCAGATTTGCACCCTGCACCCAGCCACTCATGCCGCTGGTGGTGTACTGCTGGTGCTGCCTTGGACCTTGCCCACCACTCACCTTAACTCCTGGAGATTGGTCCTGTAAGTCGATGTACTATACCTGTTTGCAGAACTTTTTCTTCCTTCCAGCAGTGTCCACTTTTTAAAGTGAAAATAATTTATATTTAAAAACTTACTTACCTGAACGATTTTTCTCTGATGCCTAAACATACATAAAGGTACTTGGTAGTTTTATAAATTGGTCTAGATTTCCCTATTGAGTTGTCTGTGTCATTTATTATTCATTGTGTGTATCTGCAAACGTCTTGCACTCCTCTGTGTTAAGCCTAAGGCTGCTTGACCACAATACCCCCTAACAGAGCACTTTGGGATTGCACAGCAAGCCCCTGTCCACTCATAAAGGAACCCCTGGACTATTTACATGGTACATCAGATTGTTGATATATCACATAAAGAGCCAGCTTCCTACAGTCTCAAATAATGACATACAAAGTGTAGTAAGGACTATTTTAGGGCAATGTGACAGAGCTGATTTAAAGCCAAAAAAACTCATCAGCAATGAAGAGAGGAAGACCGAGGAAAGACTAGTGGACCAAAGCAATGGCAGGTGACAGAGGTGACAAGCAGTTGTATGTCTAATATATTAGTATCATCTGTAAACCGGGTCGGACTGGGACCCAAAGCAACGCTGGCAATTTTCTCAGACCAGCCCCTGGGGAAGCACTGCTGGCCCCAGAAGATTGGAAACGCTTGCTTGCTGCTTTTGTTACTGAGAGACGATATTGTATGACCGCTGCAAAACTGGCACCCAGTAACAAAACCTTCACTGCAAACCAGCCCCCACCCTTCAGCCTCCCAGGGAAACACCCGATGCCTGGTATGCACAGTCCGGCCCCGTCTGCAAATAGGACTATATTACATGAGAGTATGGTTCATGACACCATAAATTCATTGCATCAATAAGCTTTTACAGTGGCCCTATGAAACATTTCTTCGAAAGTAATTCTTGTAATTTCACCATAGATGAAAGCCATGATTCCAGCTCTGGTTCAAAAGGTTGTCAACCACAGTTCTTGATTAAAATTAATTACTCTAGCATTCCATAAATGTTAGAAAATATACCATGATAAAAAGCTTTTTGAACCTGCATTGATGCCTACAGCATCAAATCAATAAGATACTTACTCTGTTCATTTTGTTGAGGAAAGGGAGATTTGATCTATAGATCTTTTTAGATATATTATGCCCAGTGTAAAATCAGAATTACAAAGTAGAACAGATCAAACACAACATATATTTATTCCAGGGTATAAAAACTGAAATGAAGTCAGGAAAAGACAGTATGGAGAACAATAGTGCATTATTGTATAAGAAGAAAGATGTGTGGTGTTACCATAAACCTGGATTAACCAGAAGGGTCATCTGCAGCCTGTAATTTTAACTTGGTATTTGGGAGGGTGAGTGATTTGGGTGACAATCATCCACAGACAGTAATGGTCAATGTACAGACTTGGACAGTATTTTCACAGGCTGTCCTACTTTTCTTAATTCACATATTTTGAGGACAAATAGAATAAGAACCACAATGGAGCATGATCAACTACACCCCACAAAAAGAAAAACAAAGTATTATCCTGAACGCAGGTACATTCAAACATACAGCTATATAAAAGATTATCAACAATTGGCATCGATTTTCTATTTACAGGAGTATGCAAAAATACATTATAAAAACAGAACACGCTCCCCTTTCCAGATTTATCTTTGTAACCAGACTACATATACTTCATTAGAGAAAACGGTTTGCTCTTAAGTATCAAAGTCACAGTAATACTGAAATGCAGAAAGAACAGGATGTACCAGATTTAAGGACCGGTGCAAGTAAACCAGCAAAACAACATCCTGCTTCAATGTGCCCCAAAACGGTGATGCAGCAGCTATTTGCTGAACTGCAATAAGACTTTTCACATGCAACTGAAAAACACATTCCAGTTCCGAGATGATGCTATATCGTAGGTTGCAGAAATACTATCCTGGTCCTCATGGTAGTGTAGGTGGATAGTCTTAAAACAAGGGTCACTGGACATGAGGCCTTGGTTTTAAAATAAGCTTCCCCGTCTGCAAAATACAAAAATCAAGAAAACAAATGGGATTATTACGTATTTCACAGAGAAGCATGCACACAGCATTAAAAGCATAGACTGATTCACCCTTAAAAAGTCGGATAATGTGTTAGATGTTGAGCTTTTCTGAATGAAAGTATGGGTTAGATTACAGAAAGGAACCATTCGAGGTCACAGTGTAAAGATCAACGTTAATCTTAAAACAGGTGTTTTCCACACTTTAGAAAGCTCAATACGGTTAAAGACTTTAAATGGCAGTCATGTGAAAGTTAGGCACATACTGAAACACAAGTTAGTTAAACAAAGCCCATAATGTCCAGTGTGTAGTCTTTATTGACTTGTAAATCTAGTTTGCCATCATGGAAAGTTTAAATGCAATAAACAGCAATTGTCTCTGCCAACGTGCAAGATCGCAAAGATATTTCCTGCAGCTAAAATGAAGGTTTGTATGTGATTTCATAGAAAAATGATGATTTCATGGAATGCCATTACTGAGAAACCATTTCATCTAAACTATTTATTGAAAATGTTCAGTATAAATTGCATTTACCTTTTAGTGGAAACAAATTCATAGAAAGTCTTTTTGGTCGAAATGGGCTTTTGAATGCTTAATTATTATGTGTAAACGCAAGGGTTGCAGGTCTGAATTTGACAGATTTTTGTCTGAGATATTTATTCCAGTGCTTTACTTCAGGGGACATTATTTCATATTTATATTGTCTACATTGTCAAACAATTACTTTGGATGCTTTTAATTCTCTGACCGATCACCAACCGTAAACATCCACTGCTGATTCCTCACAAGCCCTAAATACCATCAATCCCTGCCCCCTAAAACCCCTCACCACACCTAAACAACAATCATCCCTGAAGTCTAAAAGCCCTTTCCCCAAAAAAAATCCACCATCTCTGAAACCCAAAATGACTCCCTACCCTTAACCCCACTGATTCCTGAACCCTAAAACCCCTTTCTATGCCTAAACCCCACCAATCCCATACCCCTTAAAACACCTCCACACATCCAAACTCCACCCTTCCTTTAACTATAAAAACAAGCAATGGCATAGCCAATAGGTCTCGCTTTTGGGACCTTATAAGTATTTAGTTATGCAGCACAATCTCCTTGGTGCAACAACATAAAGTGTTGCATGGCTACACACTTATAAGGTCCCAAAGGCAAGACCTATTGGCTATGCCAATGCTTGTTGTGTCTAGCATTAGTTTTGCTCTTTGACAGGGAACTCACTCACTGGTCTATTCAGTTTATTTCAGCCAATGGCCATAAAAGTAGTAAAATTAAGAATATTTTACAAAGGAAACACAATACAATGTCAGCTAAAAAAAAAAATACAGATACCATGCATAAAATATTCTTAGAAATATCCACTCTTGGTCAAAGGACACAAAACAGATTTACAAACACTTGACCATAGACAAAAACCTAACGTGGTTTGTCATGCCTAAAAGAACAGTTTCTACACGTCATGCTGAAGTGAATGAATTTGTAGGAGGTTCAGACCAGAATAAACTTCAACAAGCAGATACTCTAATAAAGTGGATTACTGTATGCTAACATACTACATTTAACACCTAGAACATAAGAATTTATCAGTTATAAAAAACGGTGGTATAGATACAGGGATACAGCTGGGGTTACAGACCGTACCCTGTCTCGCAGGACGGTCTGGCTGAATAAAGTGCATGTGCTCCAGCTTACATAATAATTGAAAAGACAAAATCTAACGCGTTTGAGCTATTACCATTGTAAATGACATTGCCTTTTATTTAAGTGTTGATTTTAAAAACAAATAAAAGGCATTGTTATTTACAATGCCAATAGCTTAAACTCTTGCAAATGCGAGACCTATTGCATTGCAAATGCTGGTTTCCTGGGACATTGAATAAGAAGCTGCAGGGGAGAATGAGAAATTACCAGGGAATCAAACCCAAAAATACTAATTAAACCTGTTATTCTCAAGCTTCAACCCGAAGATCCTATTTTTCCTGCACCAACAGGTTTAACATGATCACCAGTCTTATTAATAACTCCAGAGATATGAAATGAACACTACTTTCGCCTAAGCACTCGAATGAGGCCCCAAGCACATGAAACGCCTTGATTGTCCTCACTTGAAATTTCACGATTAATAATATTTGTGTATCTTCACTTTTGCCCACTCCTTAATGATAGAACGTCATTCCTGTGACTGCCATTATTTTTAATATCTGTGACTGAAGATTAAGCAAATACCAATCAAAACAATGCTCAATGTAAGACATTCACCAAGATAATTTAAATAACGAAATATTACTTTTATGCAGACATCTTTACTTTATTTGGCCCACACTGTGCACAGTGAGGAGACATAAACAAATAAACAGAAGGAAGGAAGCTCACAATTACAGCTGCTGCCGCTTCCCTTCCAAGACGGTCCTGCAGCTGTGAGTAATACTACCCCACCGACAGGTACATCGTTCTTTGCAGCACTGTGTTTTCGTATGGCGGAGCAGTGGGATTTCTCTTCCACTCTCTCCTCGCCCATAACCCTGCTGACAGCTGTAAATTACATCGCTCATAAGTCACTGCCGGTTACTTACCAAGTTTCTGCATGCGGCGCGAAGGGGTACAAAAGCTAAGAGTTGCATAGTATTTATGCGCCAAGTTCAACACAGATCGAATATCACTGACGGTCGGGGACTCCTTACAGTCATTAATACACCAAGAATATATTTTTCTGGATAATACTTCTTATGTTTGACTTCTAGCCTTCTTCATGGGAAAATGAACCAGACGGCAACCAGTGGCGCACGCGCACCACAGAGGAGCCGGCACGGGAATCGAAACCAGTGGTGCGCGCGCACCACAGAGGAGCGTGGGGGAGGGAGCGCGGCAGCGAGGTGAACACGTGCTGCTGCGCGTGCTGGCCACCGGTGGGAATGGGCAGAGCAAAGGCGAGACATGCGCCCACCTTTGCCCAATTGCGTGCATTATTTTTATTAAAAAAAACACGCTAAACCCAATGGCAGCCGGCGAAAGCCTGATCACACGCACGAGCGTGTGAGCAGCTTTCAGAACCCCATACAAAAGGGGTCTCGCTGCGCGATCAGTGCTATGCACTGAAACACAGGCGCAAGCCCTAAAAACCTCCCAATCTTTAAACATCAGCCATCCATGACCCATAAGAACTCATCACCCTAGACTACTCTTCCCTGAACCCTAAAAACCACTTCCTACATCTAAACTCCACCCCATCCCTGAATCCTTAAAACCCCTTACCACCCTAAACTCCACCCCATCCTAAACCATAAAAACTCTTCACCAGCCCAGCAACTACCGATAATTGAACTTTAAAAACTTTCCAGCCCTAAAATCCGCCCAGCCATGAACCCTACAACCTCGACACCCATACACTCCACCCCTCCCTGAAACCTAAAAACCTCACACCGAGACCCCACTCATCTGTGAATGCTAAAAAGCCCTTCCCAGCACTGCATTCCACCCAGCTCTGACCCCTAAAAAATGCAATTCTATGCCCCAACACCAATTATTCCTGACCTCTAAGAACCCCCTAATTTCCCAAAAAATAATCTGTCACAGAGCCCAAAAACCACACAGTAGTCATAAACTCCACCTAAGTTTAATGTAATTTTGGATTTTCTTTAAAATTATCTTTCCTTTAAAAAGCAAAATGTTTCCTTTCATTTTCGATTTTTTTGCATTTCCCGAAAATTGTTTTTGTCCATGATTTCCATTTATTCCACATTCCAATGTGTTTTTTGTCTTTCTATGAAATTCACCTACTACGAAAATGAATAAAAAAAGCGATATAAAAAAAGAATTCTACGGAGTAATATAGATCAGCTTTTTTCAGAGAAACTGGTCTCTCCTCAGAATCTGCCCTGTTGTCAAAGCCCAAACAGTGATGTTTTACGGTATGGACTGCTTTCCGAATTGTTGCTCAGTAAATTTCATAGGGACAGTGAAGGTTTTCTGTGCAGGAGTCTGTTGGCACACTGGACAGAGGATGCAATACACTGCTCAGAGACGAAGGGGCTGCATAGTTGGAGCTGTATAAATATACTTTCCTAAAGTTTCTGATACCAGAGTGCCCTTGTCAAGGGTGTGGAGCAACTTATCCAATTGCGAAGAATAATAAGGAAAGGTATTGGAAGCAACATGCTCCTATTTATATGAACATCTGTTAACACATGGGGGGGGGGGGAGGGGAGATAGATATGTTCTTATAACTATTCAAATTAAATGCTATGTTAGGCTTATGAGAACATAAAGATTAAACATCAATAACACTAATCATAGGAGTGTAAGTAATATCAAGTATTGAAACTACTTGCAAAGAGAAGTGCTGAAATCGGTTTAGAGGATAGCCCTTAAAGATAGGCCTCTACAAGACACAGTTATGTCTTAATGCGGATAAGACTTTGAGTACGAGGCCTGCCCAAGGTCCTCTAAAAAACCTTTTAAACACTAGGACTGTGACAAAATAAATTTAAGAAGCACTCTTCTGTGCCCTCACTTGGTGTCCAGGAATAAGAAAAAAAAAAAAAAAAAGAGAGAGAGGAGAGAGAGAAAGAGATTCAATGATGGAGTAATAAAGTTACAACCATAAAGGATTCCATGACATTGAATCCCCCAGTCAATAAGCGACTAGCAATAGCACACACAAAACAAACATATGTACACCAAGTGTCACTGCTGAGAAGCTAACTTCTAGTAATGAGCCAGAGGATCTCCTATTCATTTAAATGCTATATGTTGTGAATTTATCAACATACTGAAATAAAAGAACAAATAATTAGTACAGGATTATTGAATATACAGATTAAAAGTCAAGCGGAACCTCTGTACTCCGCAAACAAGGTATACACTTGCCAATGGCTTGAGACACAAAATGTAATGAGTGAAAGAGAACTCACCCACCTTTGTTCTACTTATTTTGATTATACAGAAATCTCTATGGCAGTCAATTTTCTGTATGACTGACATGAAGAAACGCCAGTTTATTCAATCAGGGTCTAATCACTACTCAACTATACGATTTGTAAAGGTGCTGACGAAACAGCTTACAGGGAAAAACATTACATGCAAGCAGCTATTTGCAGGAATAAAAACTATTCAAAGATGGAGACCTTTTTTCTAATAGGTTTGAGGAAAATACATCCTACCAATTTGTCACAGAAACTCAGTTTCCATAACATTCCTAAAGAATGATTTGATGAACAAGATACAAATAACTGAATGAGTAACCAGCAAATATGAAAGGACTTCAATTACAATGATAAGAAAAGTAACTGTTCAAGTTATGACCACACTAAATAGCACCTAAAACGGATATGAATCACTTTCAGCTAAGGGAGCATTCTTCATGCATAGTTCAAAAATGCAAACCGCTCTTTATTTTAGAGATGTTCAAAACACAGTAATACAAATACTTCTCACCTACTTGGTTTTAAGTGACATGTCCCTGCCCTCTTCATGTTGCGCTCATCGTGGTGTACTTCCTTTCATTGGTTTTTCGCCTGTGAGCTTCTCTCCTGCCTGTTCCACACTGCTCTGTCCATTGCTTCTCCTCCCCAGCCTCCACATTGCTGCCCCTCACTCATACCCTCCTATTCCCTCCTTGCATTGCTTCCTTCACCATGGCTCTTCATGTTGCTTCACAACTTAGTACCAACATGTTTAAAAAAACAACAAAAAAAAACAGTCATTTTGTAGGTGCAAAATACCTACAAAACGATTTCACAGCCATGTCATAGCAACTTTTTTTTTTTTTTTTAACTTTGTTATTTTTAATATCCCGTTGAACATGCTGCAAATGGGATGTAATAAAGCAAGGCTAACAATCATTAGCACAGCCAGTATGCCCCAATAGAGAGACAAGCTGATTTTGCCAATGCTTATTTTTCCTATGCTACTCCTATTTAATGCAAAATGGTTTTCCTATGCCACTCCTATTTATGCAAAATCAGGTATTTCTTAACTCTTTATTTCAGCCTCTCTAGGACAGAGGTCCTATTTTCCATCCTTCACCCTCAACTCTCCATGCATTATCTCCTGTTGATCTTAAGCCCTTACATTACTGCCATGCACTTGGCCCCTTTTCTACACATATTCCCAACGCTACCACAAACAAATATTTCATTTATCCATGATCTAGTCTTTACTCACTTAGTCTTCATGTAGACATCTTGCATTTTTCTGTCTGCAAAGCATTCTAAACATTGCACTCCTCCTCCTAGACAAGTTTACATTCATATCATGTTTCACTTTACTAAGCTTCTCAGTCCAACCTTATTAGTGTATATCATAGTCTAGGTCTTTCATTAAAGTACAGTCATCCTTTATCTTGAGACTCTCTTGTGTCCAGCTTCGCAATTTTACTCATTGTTTCTCTTTCTTGTGAATTATCACATTTCCTCTCAGTGGTCTTAATTATTCCTTTCTTTTGGAACCCTCTTCCATAAAAAAAAAAACTTTGCTTTCTACTTACTCTGAACTAATTTCATAAACTCGAAAAACTAATTTTCTTGCCTTACCTTCAACGATTGTTAATCTTCATCCTCCTTAACATTCTACTTGTAAGAGTTTCTATTTATTCTTAATTTCTCTTATTGCGCATTTTTTTGGTCCAAGTTAAAGAGGTTTATTTTACTTGCTTGCCTTCATCAATATACTGCCAACCACACTATGTAATCAGTATAATGTGCGTTCCTATGAATACCCAGAATAACAGATTTAAAATGACACCTCCTAAATGTGTTGATAATACATCAAATGAGCAATTCAGAGCGACACAGAAATTCAAAGAAGGGAATGATATGGATTTTTCAATTTAAAAATCCACGCCTCCATTATCAAACGGGAATCCTTCATTTATTTTGATATACTACACTTACATCATCGCACGACATATTGTATTCCGCCAACACAGTTCGACATCGAGCTGCTATTCTGCATTGACTTAATCAAGGAAGATTTTCAAATTTATATATTTTTTTTAAAGTTATACATCCAAGCAAATGGAGATAAAGAAAATAAGAACCAGCTTTACATGGACAATGGCACAATAATCACAATGTAGATATGTCATTTAATGAAAACGTAAGCAGGAAGGGACACATTTGAGAGAAGTATTCCATGAACAATGATCAAAGTTACTCTTGATAGGATGGTTAGAAAAAAAAGAGTATCATAAAACAATTCATAACACAATCTGTACTAATAGGTATTGAAAAATATGTTTTACAAGCTGTGATAGGAAGTGAGAAAGCACAATCTCAAGAGTTTTGAAAATCAAAAGTGTATACAATTATGCTCTGATTTCATGTAGGCCCCAATTGATTTATTTAGCATCCGGGAAATACATATTTACCAAAGATTTAGCTAAAACACAGTGTCACATTAGGACACATCTATCTACTTCCCGAATTGGCAGACTAGGTTCTGTTCTACAGGCGATTTGCAATGATGCAAAATGAAAACAAATAAAGTAACTATATAACATATAGGTTTATATCAAAAGTAAAGAAAGCACATGGCATTGATAAAGGACTGATTCATACAGAAGGACTCATGGAAGAGATATGAACTGGGCCACCACCCCCTCTCCAGTTCCAGACAGTCCTTCTGTGCTCTTAACTCATGGAGGGAGGTCCATGCACGAGGGACTTTAGGTGGAAGGATTCTAACTTAAGCAAGATGCTTATTTACCCTTTTCAGTTTTTCCCGTGTTTGCCTTGGGTTACCTGTGAGTGCATGTTTGGGGCATAGGAAGTAAAATTAAACAGTAGGACATCTCAAGCTGAAAAATGGTTTCAATCAACAGTAGGACATCTTCAGCTGGAAAATGGCTTCAAACAACAGTAGGACATCATCAGCTGAAAAAGGGCTTCAATCAAAACTTAACACTTTAATCATGCTTAATACAACATAAAAAGGATACATTGATGGTGCTACAACTCGTTTGTGTATTCCAGCAAAGAACAAACCTATTAGCGTAATGCAGCTAATTGTGAAAAAGGGATGATTCCAGAGTGATGTGAAAAAAGACACCTGAAAAAGAAAAATCTCAGATTAAAATTTAAGAGAGGCCATGAACATTGCGGTTCCTTGATCAAAAAACTCTAAAGTATCCAGATGTAATCATACATTTGGAACATAATACATGATTTACACAGATTAATAAAAAATAATTAAAGGCTACAAATAATAATTTTGTTCATTACACTTTTTAATCAATTTCATTGATCAGAAAGAAAACATTTGAACAATTACACACTTGAGCAAAATACATTTACTGATGAATGACTTAGCGGATGCCAGCAGGCCCCCAAAAGGGGCCATATGTACAAAGACGGTCTTCATAATCTAAACTTGAGTCAACACATCTGAAATCACAAATTAAGAAACAAAAACAATGGAATGAAGAGTGATTGCACCAACCATCTCTAAAGGGAGGTGTAACTGCAGAGCATTAGGCTGAACTGGAGGTCCACCGAGCGAAAGCAAAACCAGGAAAGAACAGATCATACATCATTGCTCATCCAAAGGGGTACACAGACCAATTTGGCACTAAATTTCATACAATCAAGTCTACCAAATTCTCAACAAAACAAAGCAAGAGTAACATATTAAGCACCAATCATTTAAGCAGCAAGAGGAAATTCAGTTTGTGGTAGGCGTTCTAGGATTTGCTAATACGCACTGTACCAACTGACTTGTCTCTCGCTGCGTAAAAACTGTACTTTAACATCAGCATCTGATGATTTGATATTTCGGAAGAATGAAAAACGAGTCTGTCTTACTAAAATACAAATCACGGACCGGCAAAGTAAGACACCCACCTGAGCAGAAGAAGCTCAACCCACTAAAATGTGTTTCAAGCTATTCGTTTTTTCCACAGCATACCTACATTTCAGTCTGCATGAAACCTATTTGCATGTTAGTGCAAATTGTTTTATATGTACACCTAAGTTGAATTATGAAGTGGGCACAAGAAACTAAAAGCACCTGCCTGTTGGAAATCACCAAAAAAAAAATAAAAAAAAAAAAAAAAGACTCCTGCTTGCAAAACCCAACAGTATCATATATGAGCTATGTATAACCTCAAACGGGAACTCTGTAAATTCTGATGTGGTTTGCACACCATTTACACCCTCCAATTTCTTTAAAAGCAAGAACAGCATTTGCCAAAAAAGAACCAGTCGTCAACTAAAACCCAATAAGGATTATTGCCATATTGATAATACTCTATGTAGTGCAGCACAGTAATGTTCACATGACTTGAGAAAATTATGTGAATATATGCAAAAACGAACTAATCACCAGTGATCAATTATTTTTTTTTACTGTTTTAATTGTTTTTTTTCTGGTACAAAACAAGCAAATGAGGATACAAACAATACCAAAACGAGATTTCCCAACCACCATTCTCGTCTCCGCCTTGCCAAGGCATGCAAGTATGAATTTCAGAAATGTTCAGTCGTCGTTCTACCAAGAAGGGGGTGGGGGAGATGATGGGAATATCCAAGTAGGGGTAGCATTTGTAAAGTCACTTGTCCTTATCATGTAGTCCAAAATATTTTCTCAATTTTCCTCAGAGATTGTCAAATTTGTTGGGGCAATCTCTTCACCTTGCATACCATACTTTACACCTCCATACACCTGTTCATGCCCTCCTGCCACATGACTTTAATGGTGTTCTTGTCTGCCTCCATAATTTGCCCATATCCGTTTTGCAATAATAAAGGCCAGCATGCAAAACAATTGCGGCCTAGGGATGTCTACGTCATTTGGGATACCCAGTATGACCAGGTGAGGTATCCTAGGAATATCTATTTCCAATACGGCTTCCAAATGTGTATGACTCCTCCCAGCCCGCCACCCAGTACACACCCACCCTGGGCCAGCTCCATAGTGTATGTAGGAATGCACCATCTTCTGTGACACATCTTTGGCAATATGGATCTGAAGCCCTCCCCATTGTAAATAGTTTGGCCCTCCTGTGGTATATTTGGTGTAGACTATTGAACTGCATTCATCTCAAGTGAGCTTTCATTGCAACCGTCCTGGGTGCATCAGAGTTGATTCCCAGTCAATTTCTTCCAAAGTCTCCAGATCATTTTCCCATCTATCTTAGAGATTCTGGAGGTTATCCGGAGTGCTGTTGATTATCACTAATAATGTTATTGGCCACAGAATTTATTTTTAGGGTCAGCTCGACAGGCAGAGACTACTGGTCTCCAATTGGAGTCCTTTGCCTCTGAGGTCATGGGATCTGAACTACTATGGAACCAAACGCTTTATTCTTCTTCACACTTATCTGCAGTTCACTGGGCATTCAGAAGCGTAGAGCAAATGGTAGCGGAATAGTCAATTCTATGAGGGATCTCCTGCCTCTGTGTAAGTAAGCATCACTCCCACAGTCACTTCCTGCTTTATGTAAAGCAGCCACAGTGCACCCTGGGACTTGTAGTCTACTAATAGTAATGCCCTTGGGATATTGTCCCCACCCACAGTAGTGATCTACCCCATAGCGTACACTGCCCAACAGATTTACCATGTAGGATTTCTTAGTGCTTCTGCACAGCTGTTTTTAGACCTTAACATTCCTTGGCATGAGTAACACCCAACAGGTGTGGTTGTTCAGCTAGATCTCCTGCTCAGGCACTCTAGCCACTTGGCAAATTGTACAGAGACCTGTGGCAGAGTCGGTAGATGAGTAGTGACACAGGGTTACCGGCAGTATGCTAGTCATGGCTCTCTTGCTCCTCACAGCACTGGCTGGGGAAATCTTCTGTGCGAGTCCACTGAGAAGGTTGAGCATGCCCAACACAACCTACCATGTAAAGTGTACTGAGCAGCCCATTCCACAGTCAGGTTTCAAGTCCGGTGTGGAAGTTGATTTGGACCCTGGTGAATGTGCAACAAGATCCTTGGATAGTGGCAAGGCCCACGCTCAGTCATTTGGGAAGGAGGGCAGGGGTTTGATCAGACTGTGCCTACGGTCACTTCAGAGACTGTTGCAGTTGTTTGGAGAGTTCTTCCACATTACAAATGTTTGGGACAACACAGTCAGTGGGATCAAAGTTGGTTTTTGCTAGGCCTTTTACAGGGAGGCCTCTCCGGTTAGGGCAACATCCCTTCACAACCCTCATTAGGCCACAGGCTTACTGAAGGGTTCACTTAGCCGCAAACTAGCAGGGCAGGATAGCAGCCAGCTTAGGACAGCTATGGGCAGTCCACTGTCCCCATTGCAATTCATTCTTAGATTGCATCACGTGGTTCTTTCCTGCACAGCTCTTTATTTCTCGAGATAGCTGGTCTGCAAGTCACTCTTCTAGGCAGCTCCTGGGGATACCTCAGATGCACCCTCCTTGTTCATAGCACCCTCCTTGAAGACTCTTTCCAAGGCATACCTCTATCAGGAATAATGCAGAACTTCAAAAGTCTATTCCAATATATATATATATATACACATACACACACACACACACACATATATATATATATATATATTTACAACAATTACCCGAGAGCATTGAGAGGGCACTCGCCGGGTCACCACCAACTGGCTTCACTTCTCAAGCCGCCCCAGTGTTCCGTTGTGCACTTCTGTTGCCGACGCGTTTCGAGGTCGTTACACCTCTTCTTCCTGGGCTGCTCCTTGTAATGTGTGCGGTGAGAACTCACATCATTTTTACATTTCTTGCTTTTAATTGGCCCCTTGTGGGCTGTGTCTAGTACGTCACTGTCTTCAAGCATCCTGGGTCATGTAGTCCCCAATGTGAGTTTAATTTTACCTATAGTAGGTTCGGTGCACACATTATTTTTCAAGCTGTATTTCCTTAGTAGGATCACGGGCCCCCAGGGCGGATTTATTTTCTCTTGGTTCCCCGTGCTGTCATGATGTGGACACAGTTCCACTCCATCAGCCTCTTGATTACTTAAAAGATGGTGCTCCTCTCCTACGACGAGGGCCGCCGCAGAATTTATTTACAACAAATTACCCGAGAGCATTGAGAGGGCACTCGCCGGGTCACCACCAACTGGCTTCACTTCTCAAGCCGCCCCAGTGTTCCGTTGTGCACTTCTGTTGCCGACGCGTTTCGAGGTCGTTACACCTCTTCTTCCTGGGCTGCTCCTTGTAATGTGTGCGGTGAGAACTCACATCATTTTTACATTTCTTGCTTTTAATTGGACCCTTGTGGGCTGTGTCTAGTACGTCACTGTCTTCAAGCATCCTGGGTCATGTAGTCCCCAATGTGAGTTTAATTTTACCTGTAGTAGGTTCGGTGCACACATTATTTTTCAAGCTGTATTTCCTTAGTAGGATCACGGGCCTCCAACGGAACACTGGGGCGGCTTGAGAAGTGAAGCCAGTTGGTGGTGACCTGGCGAGTGCCCTCTCAATGCTCTCGGGTAATTGTTGTAAATAAATTCCGCGGCGGCCCTCGTCGTAGGAGAGGAGCACCATCTTTTAAGTAATCAAGAGGCTGATGGAGTGGAACTGTGTCCACATCATGACAGCACGGGGAACCAAGAGAAAATAAATCCGCCCTGGGGGCCCGTGATCCTACTAAGGAAATACAGCTTGAAAAATAATGTGTGCACCGAACCTACTACAGGTAAAATTAAACTCACATTGGGGACTACATGACCCAGGATGCTTGAAGACAGTGACGTACTAGACACAGCCCACAAGGGGCCAATTAAAAGCAAGAAATGTAAAAAATGATGTGAGTTCTCACCGCACACATTACAAGGAGCAGCCCAGGAAGAAGAGGTGTAACGACCTCGAAACGCGTCGGCAACAGAAGTGCACAACGGAACACTGGGGCGGCTTGAGAGTTGAAGCCAGTTGGTGGTGACCCGGCGAGTGCCCTCTCAATACTCTCGGGTAATTGTTATATATATATATATATATATATATATATATTACCTACTGGCGGTCGCCAGTAGGTAGTTATAGTTAGGACCCCTTTTCCATAGGAAATCCGCAACATTCTATTTTGAATAACTGGCGCCGGTCGATGAATCCTCGCGAATTTCTCAAAATAGGTGGGGCGCTACGCTCCGCTCCTACCCTGAAAGTCTCGGGGGGATTCGTCAAGCGGGGGCTGAGATAAAAGGGGGGTCCCAAAACGCGTTTTTCCCATGCATTTTTCCATAGGACCTTTAGAACGAGCTACAGCCCGAACGGCTGAACAGAATTACTAGAAATTTGGCAGAGAGGTAGTCCGTAGGTCAAGGAAGTGCCTTTTGTAGGTTTGGTGTAAATCTGTTTAGTAGATTCTGAGAAAATAGCCTTTAAATCAATATATATATCTGAGCCCGCTTACGGTACGCTTACCGTACGCTTACCGTACGCGTACGGTGGCGTGCGCGAGCGCGATTCTGATTGGCTCTTAGATCTTAGTAAACATTCGAATCGGCCGAAACCAGGAAGCGGCGTCCGCCATTTTGTCTCTCGCACTGAGTGTTATTTATCAAACATGATGCCCAAAAACATGTTACGGGGCTGTTTTGACAACTCCCTCCCACATAGTTATGTTGAGGGAGTCCCCAAACATCCCCCAAGAGCAAAACCGGTTTTATTTTTTTTTCGGCAATTTCGCCGAGTACGCTTGCCGTACGCTAACCGTAAGCGTACGGTAAAAAATAGAAATAAATAAAACACTATCCACACTTAACCCACCCCCTGTGCTTTTGGTGGCCGTTGACCACCAAATGTACAGGGCTTATTACATCAGTTAAAAAACTATATTTTGGCAACATGAAATTATAAAATCGAAATAAAAAAAACACTATCCACATTGACCCCACCCCCTGTGCTTTTGGTGGCCGAAGGCCACCAAATGTACAGGGCTTATTAAAGTTGATAAAAACCGTGCACGGAACGCACTGCGTTAAGTGGGCGCGCACGCCTCAAATGGCGTAAAGTAACTTAGCATTTAAAAAACCGTACAAATTCACTGAAAAAAACCATAGGTTTCACACATGTTATAGTTAGGAATTAGCATTTAAAAAACCTTGCAAATTCACTGAAAAAACCATAGGTTTCACACATGTTATAGTTAGCGGAAATTTTACTGATAAAAAACCAATGAAATTGCCCCGTTATAGTTAGTGCTGGCAACTATAACTCACGCGACCGCAATCCTCTGCTGATGCTAATACTGTATTTAGACACTTATTTGCCCATGTCTTCTTCCATACATTTTTAGCGATACATATATTACAAATATTTTTTTTTATAAAGACACATATGTCATCAGCAGAAGATTGCGGTCGCGTGAGTTATAGTTGCCAGCACTAACTATAACGGGGCAATTTCATTGGTTTTTTATCAGTAAAATTTCCGCTAACTATAACATGTGTGAAACCTATGGTTTTTTCAGTGAATATATATATATATATATATATATATATATATATATATATATATATATATATATATATATATATATATACACATATATACATATATACACACATACACACATATATATATATACACACACACAAACATATACATATATATATATATATATATTCACTGAAAAAACCATAGGTTTCAGGGGTGTTATAGTTGGCTGGACTTTTCACTTGTACAAAACCATTGAAATTCCCCCGTTATAGTTAGTTCAGCTAACTATAACTCGCGCGCCCGCAATGCACTGCTGATGACGTCACATATTACATCACTCATGACATGGTCAGTGACATCACTCATGACATCACTGATGACATCTCAAATGACATCACTGATGACATCACTGATGACATCATCCAGTGAATGTGTGTTTTTCTGAAAATTAAATATGTTTTATATATGTATATCTCAAGGTCGATGGAAGAATAAATGGGTATATAAGTGTCTAAATGGATGATTTGTTTTTGAAAAATTGATTGTGTAACTGACTGATTAAGTGTATCATAGTGAATACATGGCTTAGTGAGTAATGTTTAAATATGTAAATATCTGTATCAGCCTCTCACTTTGTGTATAAGTGGCTGCATGGGTTGGTGAGTAGCTACATGGGTGTCTATATAGGTTATTAGTTGGTTTTTTGAGTATCAGTCTGAGTGTCTGCATGGTTCGGTGGGGGGTATTACGTAGTGCATAGGTGCATGAATGAGTGACTCACTGTTTGTATGTGTTGAACACAGCATGTGTGCAGGACTGTATGGGTGGATGAGTGTGTGTATGGGTGTGTTAGTGAGTGAATGACTGTCTCAATAGTGTCTTTATGAGTAACTACATATGTTTTAAACTAGTATATGTGACTATTGGTGTATATATGTGAGTATATGTGAGAGTGAGAGATTGAAAGAGTTCCTGTATGAATAAGTATGTGTTTCTATTAGTGATTGTTTAAAAGACTAAGTATGTGTAAGTTTCCGTAGAAGTAAGTATGGTGGTGTGTGTATAACTGTATATGCAAGTAAATGTATGTTTGATTCTTTATTAGCATGAGTGACTATGTGTGTGAGTAACTCTATGGATGAGTGGCATTGTGTAACAGGATGTATAGGTGTATGAGTACATATGATGAGTGAGTACATGTATGAGTGACTGTATAGGACTGTTGGTGAATGAGTGGATGTGTATGTGGATCTTAGAATTACTGAAGAGGTTGTTGTAACTGGTATTGGTATGTCCATTGTTTTGAAAATTTTAGTCTCTATTTTTGAATGTGTGCATCAAAGGTTATATTAGGGTGAGAGGAGGTCTGCCACTCTATCACAAGGATGATGTCATCAGTGATGTCATCAGTGATGTCATTTGAGATGTCATCAGTGATGTCATGAGTGATGTCACTGACCATGTCATGAGTGATTTAATATGTGACATCAGCAGTGCATTGCGGGCGCGCGAGTTATAGTTAGCTGAACTAACTATAACGGGGGAATTTCAATGGTTTTGTACAAGTGAAAAGTCCAGCTAACTATAACACCCCTGAAACCTATGGTTTTTTCAGTGAATTTCTGAGGTTTTTTAAATGCTAATTCCTAACTATAACGTGCCTGAAACCTATGGTTTTTTCTGTGAATTTCAAAGGTTTTTTAAATGCTAATTTCTAACTATGCCTACAGAGATAGGACATGTGAAGAAAGAAGAAAAAATGCACAGAAAGAAACAAAAGAAGTGCAGAAAGAAGCAACAGAAGTCCTCAAATACGAAGATAAGTGCAGGAAGAAGGATAACGTGCAGAAAGAACAAAAAGAAGAGCAGAAAGAAGCCTTGTTGCAAAATCATCCTGTACCCTCAACTTTTTCAGACGGATACTGGTGGTAACTGAGTCTGACTAACCAGTCCTAGAGCCAGTGCTATGTTAAAAGACACTTAGAATACAGTGAAAACACCTACATACACTAGGGAACATTATGCGTTGGGGTCCCCCTGTGATTAGCATGACCTCCTCTGTAAGCCCCTAGTGTATAATAGGGCATGGGGATTAAAACTACCTCTTAAAACAGGCCACAGGGCGTTTTTGCACACGTTAACTCAGGCCCCGTCCCCTCCCTTCACCACTGTGTGAACACGCCCTGTGTCCATTTTTAGTTGGGAGATTAAGTTCATTTGAATCCTGAGGGTCCCTAGGGTCCAACTAGCCCACTAGGTACCTCCAGTAAGTGCCACAGAGCTGCGTTGCAGAGAGGTGTAAAAAGTGGCACGGCCTGGACCACCTCTCTGCAATGCAGCTCAGTGGCGCTTACTGGAAGCACTTGGTGGGCTAGTTAGCCCCCAGGGGCCCTCAGTATTGAAGGGAAATTATATCCCCAATTTAAAACGTGCCATAGTGCGTGTTTGCACACGTCACCTCAGGCCCCGTCCCCTCCCTTCACCACTGTGTAAACGCGCCCTGTGGCTGTTCTAAGTTGAGAGATTAAGTCCCCCTGAATCCTAAGGGTCCCTAGGGTCAAACTAGACCACTAGGTACCTCCAGTAAGCGCCACAGAGCTGCGTTGCAGAGAGGTGTAAAAAGGGGCTTGGCCTCAGAACACCTGGCTGCAGCGCAGCTCCCTGGCGCATACTGGAGATGCCTGTTGGGGGCGCGTTTGCAGAGTGCTGCACGGAGGGGGCATGGCCTCTGGCACGATGCCAGTCTTTTTATTTATTTTAGTTTTTTAAGAAGGGGGGCTGTTTGGTTCCCCTTCTTATTCTAATTTATTGGCCCTGATGACCCCATCCCCCAGGGCCAGTCTCCTAATTATATTTTTTTGACCCCAATCCCCAGGGCCGACCACTGTTTTTTATTATTTTAAAAAAATATATATTTATAGACACACCTAGGACATGCTGGACAAACCGTACGTACCTATCACCATGACGATTTGCGTGATATTCATTAAAAGGCGACTATGCATGCAATGAATCCACGTGGAATGTATTTACACCACTAGTGAAGCTCTGACATGTCTGATGCCCTACCGTGCCTAATCCTGGTAGACACCCTTGTCGTTTATTTATACAAACATGGGTAGCTATTGACGGGCACATTTAATACACATGCACACCAAGCCATTCAAAGGGGATCCGACAAAAATTCGACCAAAACTATGCAAGAAACCCCCCTCACGGTTAATAAAACACACATCCACTGCCGGATGTGTAATACTTTTTATTTTACTCTCTGGAAAGGGGACGAACATCACTTGAGAGTCACAGCGTGCTCCTGACAGAGCCCAATGCTGTGTTACACCCACCATTGCCTGCCGAGTGCCACACACCTCTGTGTTGTATTCCACTAGCTAGTGCATATGCTATGACACTCTCTAGCCCATGTGCACTGTAACACCACCCCGTGAATATGTCATGCCACACTTGTCTTCGCACGGGTTATATTGCCCCATCTAACGTGCCTTTCTCGATGCCTATGTTATAACGCACAGTGCTATTCCATACATATTACAATCTGGGATCCATATCTTTGTCACAGTGCATATGCAACGTTACACTCCCCAGCACATATTTTATATTACAACTTTAGAGACTAGTTAGGTTACACAACACTGCCCTGTGCATATTACACTCCAAGGCGCATATCGCATAGCACGCGCTAGTGCCTGTGCTATCTCGCGCTCTCCAATGAATCTGTCATTGCGCATAATGTATTGCATATTATATTTCACGCCCGGTTCATCTTATATCACACTTTTTGGTGCATAGTTTATACCATACACTATATCTAGTTTTCATTTTCAATCGTGCTCTCAGGACTATGTTCTATATAACACTGTGTTCACCTACCCTTTTCACGGGCATTACATTTTGCGATAGGGGGTGGAGGGTCAGGGGGTGTTTCTGCCAAGTGAGCCCGGAGTCACAGTCACAAACGTCCTCTTCTTCCTGAATAAAAGTGAGATTATGCTGCATACTTGTTCATATTTTAAGTAGTTCGCACAGACACAATGTTTTAAAAACAATAAAGTTCTTAATACCCGCCTTCTCTGAACAGTTAGCTTGCTGCCCCATCCCCTTCCTCCCTATCCTCTGTTGTGTGAATCCATGGACTAGCCTCCTCCCTCCTGCCATGCATGGTCTGATGTGCTGCCACTGCCCTCAATTTAGTATGATGTACCAGTCCACTCCTCCTGCCCTCCATTGCCCAATTCTATGCCCCATCATTGACCTCCTGCTTAAACTCTGTGCTTAGCTTGCTGCCCCTATTCTCCTTCCCCCTGCCCTCCGATGTCTTTGTGCATGCCCCTGCTCCATCCTTTTTGCCCACCATGTCCCATGGACCTGCCACTCCTATCTACTCTGAGTGTTCTGTTGAGCTGCCACTCCCCTCCCACCTGCCTAGCATTGCCAGATGACTGTAACCTGTCCCTGCCACCTCCACCCTGCCTGTCCACATGCCATGCCCCTATCCTCTTCCTCCTGTCCTACATGGTCCATTGTACTGCCACACCCTTCTGCCCTCCCTGGTCTGTTGTGCTGCAACTGCTCCTCCTGCCTGCCCTGTGTGGTCTGTTGTGAGGTCCCTTCCCCTGAACTTTGTCTGTGCACAGGTCCTGACCCTCCCTTCTATCCTCCATCGTCCTTTGTGCATGCCCCTCCACCCTCCTTCTTGCCCATCATAGCCATTGTGCTGCCACTAACCCTCCCACTTGCCATGCATGGTCTTCTGTGCTGCCATGGCCCCTCCCACCTTCCCTGTGTGGTCAGTTAGCTGCCCCTGACCCCCTCCCACCTTCCCTCCATGGTCTGTGTGTATGCCATCACAGTCTCACTGTTGCTCTTCATGGTGTGTCTTGCTTCTAGTGCCCATCCTGCCTGACCTCCATGGCTATCTTGCTGCTCCTGCCCTGCCCCCTTGCCCCCAGCCCTACTCCCTCCCTCCTGGCTTGTCTGTTCCATTGTAATGCCCCTGATCCGTCCCTCCTGCCCTTTATGGTCTGTTATGCTGCAGCTTTCTCTCCTGTCTGTCCATTATGGTCAGCTAGCTACCATTGCCTCTTGCCCCTCTGTTCTCTGTTGTCCATGTGCATGGTCCTGTCCCCTCCCTCTTGCTTTCTATGGATTGTTGTGCTGCACTCCCGTCCTGCATGCCCTGTGTGGTGTATTGTGCTGCTGCAAACCCTGATGCCTGCCCTGCAGGGTCAGTTTGGTGCACCTCTCCATGTCCCTCCTGTCCTCTGTTATCCAAGTCCATGTCCCTATCCCATTTCCTTCCATGATCCAATGTACCATACTTGCGAACATTTTGAACTTGGTAAGAGGGAGATTTTGAAAAAAAACTGGGGTATTGATTTTCCCCTTTGAGTTACATTGAAAAAGAGGATATTGTAGACAGGAGACAGATCAAATAAAGCCCATTTGAGCTTAAAAACATTGGACGTTTCCTGGCTGAATCGGGTCTGTTGGCATGTATGGTTGTACTACCATTGCCTCTTCCTTCTGCCCACAATGGTCTATTACATTGCCACAGCCTTGAAGGAGGGTAGATTTTGTATCACAGGGGGCCCCTGGCCCGTTCTGTCCACACCTGAAGTATGAGACCCTTGTCCTTGCCCTGCCAGCTGCATTTGTAGGCCGTATTAAATTGACCAGCGGGTCCTGTGTTGCTATATAATTATCCTGAGACATCCTTACCACTCAGCCAGCATAAAACCCCTGTGTAGGCCCTTCTGTTCAATATGTAGGCCTCTTTGTTAAATTGACCATAGCTCTGCAATTTTAGTGTATAGCAGTCTGAAGGCAGGTCTGCGAGGCCTTCTGATCCAAACTAGTAGCCCCCACCCTACCCGAGTGCTCCGTGCTCGGTATCAAAGTTCAACATCCCCCTGAAGCTGTCGACATACAGTAGGCTGCATCCTGGACTGGTACTTGCTTCCTGGGCAGGTTTCCCGTTTTTAAGGAAGTGGCAACCGCAGAGCGTCAAGTTAGGAGAACTGAGGAGATTTTATACATGAATATATTGAATTCCCGTACAATACCCATTATTTTCTGCTTGCTCTATGGAACTTACGATAAGCGTTTGGCCCGAGAGACTGACCTTTTCACCCAGTCCATTGTCAGCATTAAGTGGGTAAATGACGAAATGTCTGGTAAAATCTGCAGACAAAGCTTTTGGGTAGCATACGTAGGTAGATGTAGCGTGCAAAGGAGCCCACAAAATGATATAAAAAGGGAGCACCCACAGATATCGACGGACTACCTCGCCGTCTGTATGTAGGTTAACAGGCAGTGCAGGTTTTCCCCAAGAGCTGGGAGCTCTTGTCTTCCTTTGCTTAAAATGTCTTGCTCTGCTTGAAGTATCTTATTCTATTTTACCTATATGAAATGTCATGTTATGTTTAACCATTGTTCTCTTTACTTTTGCATTTAAAAGATTTTGTATTGTAATTGCAGGAATGCTTGATCTAAGAGTAAACGTGAGTGTTCCTAGGTAACATTTTCCTTGGTGTAACTTGTTTCTCATGATGCATTTATAGATGTGTTTTCTCTCTCTCTCTGTCAGTACATTAATTGAGATACAGAGAATATTATGACAGCTGTATGATTATCTGGATTCTGTATTTTGTACTTTATGTCTCTATTCTGCGGTTTCTTTGAAGTTGCATCTTCTCATTAAACTGCCATTGTATTCTGCCTCCAATTCCATGTCTCATATGTCTGTTTTCTTCATTTTTGGAGCAAGCGTTCCTAGGCACCCCGGCTCAAATTAAGGTGCCCCTTTTGTCCCTGACTTACTCTCCTGCTCAGTTCTGTGGTGGCTCCCGGGGATCTGGGGACCGCCCCTAGCTTCCTTGACCCGTAATAGATCTTCCCTCCAACAGCCTCTCTTGCAAGTCCTGTATTGTTGGTTTGTTGCCCCTGCCCCCCTTTCCACTGCCCTCCATAGTCTGTTGTGCTTCCACGGCCCTTCCTGCCTGCTCAGTGTGTTTAAATTGTTGCCTTTGCACCCTCCTACCTGCCTTCAATTTTCAGAGTCCGTGCCCCTGGCCTCTGCCTCTCAACAGTATCCTAATGAACAACTAGATTGCTAACATTCTATATTTATTACAAAAGTGTGGAACGCCTGACATCATCTTGATGTAATCAAAACTGTAATACCTAGAGCATTTCCTTTAGAAATTACATATATGAGAGGGTCTTATTGGCATCAAAATTATGGTTAGTGCTCTAAAAGACTAAAATAAGGACATATTTTCTGAGTTTTCAAATAGCGACAAAGCACTTTTAAATTGTTATCTTTATGTTTTTTTATCCAGTTGACCACTTGATTAAATGTTGCACTTAGGGGAGAGGATGTGGTGTTACTTCCAGAACTGCAGACTTTGCAACTGGGGAACCAGGTTTAAGTTTCTGCTTCAGCTCGACATTCTGTGATTCTGGTCAAATCACTTAGTCTCCCCATGTCTACAACCAAAATGAATTTGTTCTTGTGTGATGTAAGCAATGCTCATGTAAAGCACTCCAATACCTGACAAGTCTGCACTATATAACACTGCAAAAACACAAAATAATAAGTGTTTTGCACACTTCTGTCATTGGGCTATATTTGGGCTACATCTGGGTGATTTTGGGCTACATTTGGGCTATTTTGTCTCCGGTGGCCATCTTGGGAGATTTATTTGTTATGAAGTTTCCTAATTTTCTCATGTACTGCAGTCTCCTCAGTAGGAAATGCTTTCAGTTTTTTACTTTGATTCCATCATGAAGGTATTCAGATATGTCACACATTTGCCATAAATTCTGAATGTTAGCACTCTAGTTGCTCATTAGATCACTGTAGTAAAACTACTGCACCATGGAAGTCTGCTCCTGGTATTAAAAGTGCATGTTTCAGTCTGCATGTCAGAATTTTTTAATGAAATAGAAGAGGATTTGAGAAGTCACTCAAAATGT
Source organism: Triturus cristatus (assembly GCF_964204655.1). NCBI lineage: Eukaryota > Metazoa > Chordata > Amphibia > Caudata > Salamandridae > Triturus > Triturus cristatus. Next base: position 519,464,604 of record NC_140595.1, on the reverse strand, counting down.
GCCCTCATTTTCTTTCTTCAGCATTAATCATAATTTCTATGGCAAAATGAACCCCCTCATTGTGTTCCTTTTTAAATTAAATGTTTTAAGTTTTACCAGTTTATTCCAATCAAGATTGCTTCAGGTGTGCCATACTTCTGTCATAATGAAGACAGTAAGCGCTCTAGTTGTTTTTAAGAACATTCTGGGACATTCTGTCATTGGGCTATACTTGGGCTACATCTGGGTGATATTTGGGCTACATTTGGGCTCTTTTGTCTCTGGTGGCCATCTTGGGAGACTTATTTGTTATGAAGTTTCCTAATTTCCTCATTTACTGCAGTCTCCTCAGTAGGAAATACTTTCAGTTTTTTACTTTGATTCCATCAAGAAGGCATTCAGATGTGTCACACATTTGCCATAAATTCAGAATGTTAGCACTCTTTTTGCTCATTAGATCACTGTAGTAAAGCTACTGCTCACCAGGGAAAACTGCTGCTGGTATTGAAAGTGCATGTTTCAGTCTGCATGTCAGAATTTTTTAATGAAATAGAAGAGGACTTGAGAAGTCACTCAAAATGTGCCCTAATTTTTCTTTCTGCAGCACTAATCATACTTTTTATGGAAAAATGAACCCCCTCATTTTGTTCATTTTTAAATTAAATGTTTTAAGAGTTACCACTTTAATCCAAGCAAGATGGCTTCAGGTGTGCCATACGTTTATCATAAGTAGGACTGTTAGCGCTCCCAGAGTGTTCTTTGGAACACTCTGGGAAGCTGCAGTAGAACACAAAGGAATCAACTGACAGTCTCTGCCTTTGTTGGATGTACATGTTTTACTGAGAATGTCAGACTTCATTCTCACATGACTGAGAAAGATAATGTGAATTTACAGAAAATAAGCTCTCAGTTTAGCCTATAGATCACCTTCCAAACCTCTGTGGTAAAAGCATGAGAAAATATTTTTCTCTCAATCATGATATCCCAGCAGAAGGCTTTTTCACATGGTGAAATCACCTTAGAACATACCACAATTCCTAAAATGAGTATGGTACCATCAACAAATGATTTATAATGTAACTAAAGTCTTAAAACCTTCTATTAACTGCAATGCTTTTTAATGAGGTGCTATCATGTATATTGGTCCCAAGATGGCTGCCAACACTTCTTGGATGAAGTGCTGACAGCCAATCAGATCTCAGGATGAGATGTGTGGTTAGGCTCCGCCCACATATATATATGCTTTTAAATGCTATTTTCTCAGGAAATACAGAACAGATTTACACCAGACCTGCAAAAGGCACTTCCTTGACCTTATGGCTACCTCTCTGCCAAATTTCAAGTAATTCTGTTCAGCCGTTCGGGCTGTAGCTGTGTCTAAAGGTCCTATGGAAAAATGCATGGGGAAAACGCGTTTTGGGACCCCCCTTTTTTCTCGGCCCCTGCTTGACGAATCCCCCCGAGACTTTCAGGGTAGGAGCGGAGCGTAGCGCCCCACCTATTTTGACAATTTCGCGAGGATTCGTCGACCGGCGCCAAAGTTATTCCAAATAGAATGTTGCGGATTTCCTATGGAAACAGGGTCCTAACTATAACTACCTACTGGCGACCGCCAGTAGGTAATATATATATATATATATATATATATACACACACACACACACACATACACATACACAAGCATATACATATACTCATGTTCTGAGAAGAGTAAACATTGAGATGTAAAAAGCCATATAAAGTCTATTTTCCAAAACTTCTTCACTTTAGATATTATTCAAAGCTCTCCATCAAATGCATAAGTTTCACACTAGCCAACATGCATTTCGCAGGTTTCTCGCTTCTTCAGGGCTTCAAAAGATTGTGCATCAAGTAAATGCTTAATGTGTTCTCTCCTTTCAATATTCTCGACCAGATCAAGTGAAATGTAATTTATTGTCTTTTCTGGGCAGTTGCCATGGCCTATTTCATCTAGTGTCACGAAATAGTGTGAAGGCTGGAATGGAGCCAGACCGAGATAATCCCTGAGACTACATATGCACCTCTCCTCCTGCTGAGATGAGTATCTGCTATCTGTAATGTTGCTTTGCTTGAAATATACACTTTATGTATTTTCTCTCTTACTTTTTGCCAGTTGGCTAGCCCCAAGTTCAGCAATGTTAAGCTCATTCACAATTAATCTTAGCAGGATCTCTCCTATAGCCTATGGCTACACACTGTATTTCCATCTCTTTCAGGCACTGCCTTCTCCCGTCCTACAGGTGCAGGCTGCATTAGTCCATCCCTACAGCTGCCTCAATACTGCAAGCCCCCCACCAGGCGCCACAGCTACTGATGGCATCATGGTTGGCATCTCCATATCACACTAGGTTGTGTTCTCTAGGACATTGGCGCTGTGGCTGCCACATAAGCGCCAGACCTGGCAATCCTCCTGGGGCCTCACGGATGCCTGGGATCCTAGAGGTTTAGACCCGGTGACTAAAGTATTTTTCTCCACGCCTCTCACTGGGAACCCAAGTCTCCCTCCAAACCTCGTACCGCAAATCACCCCCCCTCTTCTTTCACCCCCTCCCCCAGCTTTCTCCAATCTCAATGCCTCAAAATTATCAATGCTTCTCATCAAGCGGCACTCATCCTCCTTATTGTAGATTTACACACTACAGGGCCCTATCCAGGGAGGTAATAGCCATGTGTTTGTCATCACCTGGGGCTCACATGATCCATCCCCCCCCCGCTCGCCTTGCTCCTACCATCTCTTTCCCGCCTCCCATGCTGCATAGAGCTTAGAACAGTACACAGAACACCCAGTAAATCTAAGCTTTCTCTATCGCACGCCACCCTTGAGATATGACGAGACCTCTGACTTATGTCCTGGAATGTTAACAGCCTTGCATATTATGTCAGACGCAAGAAAGCCCTCACCTACATAAGGACATCGCCCTAGCATAGGACACGGGTCACTCCATGCCCTGGAAATGTGGTGTGGCCATTCTCCTGCTCCCATGCACAGTGTTTAACACTTGGACGGACCCAGAGGTCAGGCATGTCTTTGCCAAACTCTGCATTGGCGGCAGGGTCGCGAGTGTATGTTCGGTCTTTGCACCAAGTGAGACTAAAAAGATATTCCTCCTCTGGCTTAACCTCATATTGACGCAACTGGGCACTACAATGGCATTTATAAAGGGAGGACTGGAATGTAACTGGTGAAGCAATACTGGACTACACGGGCCAGATTGATATGATCAACAACCCAGGTACGGCAAACAGTAGTGTTATCTTAGTTTACCATGGCTTTCTCGACATATGGCAGCTTTTACACCGGACTGAAAGGGAATACTCTTACTTCTTACACCCAGTCAAGAATAGACTACTTCCTCATCCCTCAATATATGACTGAGCTAATGGCCGATAATTTGGTCCTTGAGCAGACCGTTTCAAACCACTCGACAAAAGACACACAATTGATGGACGGAATGCATTACAAATCAAAACATTCTGGACTGGAAACAAGCATCCTAGGACCGGTTTCTGGGTTTCACCCCTCATCAGCCAGGATAGCTTGAATCCAGTGGCACAGTGAGCCCGGGACCCATGTCAGGGCATACCCGGCGCACTTGGGGCGAGAAAGCAAAAGACACACAATTGATGAATGGAATGCAGAACAAATCAAAACATTCACCCCCAGTCAAGAGAGCTGGGTTAAATCCATCATTCTTTTGCTCACCATGCCACCCCAGTTTAGACCTGGCCATATGAAAATCAGTCTTGACCCTGTGCCTAATGGAAACAGTCTAGCCCGAACTGCCAAGCCAGGTCCGCCCTGGACCAGAAACAAGCATCCTAGGATCGGTTTGGGGGTTTTACCCCTCATCAGCCTTGATAGCTTGAATCCGTGGCACAGTGAGCCCAGGACCCACGTCTGGGCATACCCGGCGCACTTGGGCGAGAAAGCAAAAGACACACCACTCCCCTGCTTATATTGCGGTCTCTAGGAGGCTGGTACAACCAACTCGCAAGCCCTGGCACCTTAGTATCTCGCGTTACAAGATACCCACATGAAAGAGCCTTCTTAAATCACACATCAAAACATACCTATATCAAAATGAGTGTTCAGCTACATCAGCACAAATGCTATGGACGGCGGCTAAAGCTACCACCCGGGTGCAACTCATGCAAGATGTCGCCATCAGTAACAGGCAGAAGGTGGTGCAACAAGTCTCCTTAGAAGCGGACATTAGGGAGAAGTCATGCCTTTACACTGCTGTCGGCGAGAAAGTAAAAGACACACAATTGATGGACGGAATGCATAACAAATCAAAATATTCTCTCCCAGTCAAGAGATCTGGGTTAAATCCATCATTCTTTTTCTCACCATGGATTTAGGCCCAGATCTCTGTACTGGGGTGAATGTATGGCATTGTTCTGCATTCTGTCCATCAACTGTTGTTTTTGTATTTGTCACCCCGAGTAGGACGGGTATGCCCAGACGTGGGTCCTGTGCTCTCCATGCCACTGGAATCAAGCTATCCTGGCTGAAGAGGGGCGAAACCTCGAAACCGGTCCGAGGATGCTGGTTTCCAGTCCAGGGAGGACCTGGCTTGGCAGTTCGGGCTGGAATGTTCCCATGAGGAACAGGGTCAAGACTGATTTGCATATGGCTGGGTTCAAATTGGAATGGCATGGTGAGGAAAAAAACGATGGATTTAGGCCCCGATCTCTGTATGGAGGTGAATGTATGACATTGTACTGCATTCTGTCCATCAACTGTTGTTTTTGCATTTACACTGCTGTCAACATGTGCCAACTAGAAGAAGCGAAAACAAATGTAACTTTTTTTTTACTCCTCCAAAGTGGAATATGTGCTCCACAGACTTAAGGTGTGTCACTATCAGCCGGATGAGAAAGCGAGCAGGTTACTTGCAGCCCTGCTCAAGCAAAGGGAGGCGATGCTGCCCATTGCAGCTATTAAGACATCAGGCTAGACACCCCAGGAGATTGAGGCTACACTTGCGGAATACTACAGGGATGTACATACACCAGAGTTAATTAAGGATGTAGAATAGATAAGCAGGTTTTTTTAAAGAACACCCACCTTGTCTTACGAGAAAGGCAGATCACTATTAACTGGCGAGATTACCAAGGAAGAGAGAGCGCAAGCCATCTCTAACTTGCCTTAAAACAATGTCCCCGGGAAAGCCAACCCAGCACAATTTGACAAATGGACCAAGATTGAAACGATAGATTCCTTGTTCAATGCTTCCAAGGAGGCAGAACAGACTGGCAGTTTATTGGCGCTCTCCGACAGGGCCACCTGCACACCCTGGCCCACTGTTTGTGGTTAGCTAAAGGCTTACTGGATGGCCCGTTAGCCTTATTGCTGTATGTCGAAAAGGACTTGACCACATTGAATGGGGATACCTTTTTGCGACACTTCACAAATTTGGCCTGGGTAATGATTTTATTGCCAAAGTTAAATGGCTGTATGAGTTTCACACAGCCCAGGTGAACTGCAGAGTTTTTTTTAATTTATTTAATCTGATCCCCCCCCCCCCGTGAACCAGGGAACGCGTAACGGGTGACCATTGCCCCCACTCGTTTGTCTATTGGCCCTCGAGCCCCTGGTGGCAACTTTTCGTTAGTCACCAGAGATTACGTGTATCCCCATCCCGGGAGGACCCCAATCTGTATTTTGATACACGGATGACATTTTACCAATGCACACTGCCCTCTATACCTCCCTTCCAGCCCTTATGGAGATAGTTACAGATGTTGCACAAATAGCCGTTTTATGATTAACTGAGGGGATGAGCGAAGTCCTGCCCAGGTCACGGCCACAACAAAGGCGGAATTCAGTGGCAATCAATTTCAATAGAAAGCATCCCGTCTCAAGTACCAAGAGGTATACATAAATAGGGGGCTGCAGCACATTGTCCTGAATAATTTTGAACCACTCATGGCAAGAGCTTAAGCGAACTACGTCAAGTGGTCGCACCTAAACCGGTCACTATAGAGCAAAGCAGTAAAAATGGAGCTACTCCCCAGATTCATGCACGTCTTTGGCATGCTGCTATGTTCACACCCTTGAGAAAAACAGATATTGACATTAAAGACTTTACCTGGGACACCGCAGGATTGAGTTTCGCAATGGCCATATTCTTTGCCCACAGGAAGCGCAAAGGTTTGGGTCTACCCTCAGTGCAACACTAACACAGCACTGCACCCAGCACAGTTAACCTATACGCAATGGTACACCCCAGACCCTCCAATGTGGGTTAGGATTGCGAGGAACATCACAGGCAGTCAGCCTGGACTGCAACTGCTATACAAACAAGGAGAGACCGCAACTGTCACAGACTCCGAATCCTATTGTCCAAACAATGGTTAAACATGGCCATGCGCCAACAGACTTATCAGTAGAAGCTAACATACAGGACAAGGCAGAATGCTAGCATCTGAACTGGAGAAGCCATGCTTCACTTGGAACAAAGGCATACGGTGGGTATCACAACATTGAATCTGGTTCGGTTGCAAGGCATTCCCTTTTGAGGAGCTTAGGGAAAAATTCTGACTTCTGATGAACAGAGGAAATGCCTGAAATTACGCCATTTGCCTTTTTCATAGGCTGGGGACACCACAGTAGGTTGTTCAGCCCTTCTCAGTGGTATCTTACCTCAACAGTTGGGGACCATTCAAAGGGGTTATGTCAGGTCTTCACAATAGGCCGATATAGCACCTGTACTGCCAACCCCAGATAACGAGTTTCTTGCCCGATGGCAAGTACGACTTCAAATGGACTATGCAGAGGAGGACTGTGCAGAGTTACTGGAGAACTCAGACCGGGGGGCAAGGGAGTTGAGAATGAAAACCTGTCTTTTCAAGACACGTCAAGATTGGTATGGGGCACCACTGAAACTTGAAAAATCTGGCTTACTGCATCACACCAAAAAGAGTTGGCATTGCGGTCGGCTGCAGTGCGATACTGTTCACTTGCTGCATAACTGCCCTGATATACGTAATCTGTGGGATGAACTGGGGTCTAACTTAAGTAGATCAATCACCATCATTACACCAACTCCGCACCACACAATTCTTCAGGACACTGCTGATGCGCCCACCCTGAATAACCACTGCTTTGTGCTTCTGCTGGGGTGAAATAACTGGATACCTTGTTCTACTGGGTTTTCTTCTGTGGCATAGGGGAGTCCGCTCTTAGGCTGTACTGCTGCTTGATTCTACGAGCCTGCAAAGGGATTTGTGTGCTGCGTTCTGTATTCGCATTCTCGTATAATAAGCTTGACTTTGTTTTTCTTGTTGGGGAGGCTTTACGATGCTCATTGAGCGGGTACGCTGTAGGTCTCTAGACTTTCTGTGAAGCACTGGGGTCACTGGTGCCGAATATCTTCCACCCTTCTCTAAATTCCAGGCTCCCAGCCAAATCGCCTCAGGTTGACTAGTCTCATTTGCGTATTGAGAGGAGAGGCCTAGTTTCTCATTCCCCTTAGGGCCTCGTCTCAGGAGCTGTGGCTGGCTGCAGACCGTGCCTGATGCTAGCTGCCTTCATAAAACAATAGTGCTGAGCCTGGCCTGGTTTGCCACCATCTTAGGGTCAGGCATTCGCTGTCGTACTTTGAAGTCTCTAACTGGCAGTTAGCGTGACTTGGCCCTACTCTGGCCTTTCTTTCTGGCAGTCTCACCTCATGCCCCCGTTCTCCGCAGCCACTTCACCCAATAGTGCCACAATCTCTATGGTCTTCAACATCGGCTTATGCTGGGTAAATAGGGAGCCGACCCACGTCTCCCCACGTTATGCTACAGGGTTACAGACCAGTCTGTGCCCAAACTCGGAGTTGCGTGTAGCCGGCAGCACTGATGGGACGAATTTGACTGCGTTCCCGTTGAATGAGAATTAAACTAACTGTGTACGGCCCGTTTCCCCACCATCTTATAGTCAGGCAGTTGTTCCAACTGACTCGGTCATCTGCCTGGATGTTCTGTAATTTGGCACTCTACCAGCCGCTCTCAATCAAATCTACACTTGGCGCTCTCCTCTTCCGCTTATGCTTTCGGGTAACCTCACTGGGATACTCAGTTATTCTGAAATCAGGCAACAAATCCAAAAACTGGGTACTGGTTATATGTGAATATTCACTAAGTATACAAATGTAGACAATACTCCTATTTGAGATTGGTAATTCTTTTATATTCATCTCACTTTTGTTTCTGTATAAACAATTTCTTAGATACAAGAACGCTACACCCCCACCCCATAAAATACATCTAGTTGTAAATTCTCATTTAACATGGCAATTATTTCGAAGTGTATCAGACTGAGGTCTTTTAAATTCAGCATGAACTTACTTAAGATGGGCAAAGTGGTCAAATAACAGGACAGCAGGATGAAATTACCAACCTTTTGTGTTTCAGGGTCTATTAACCAGTTCCACGCGCCAGTAGCAGTACAGACTGACACCACTATCAGAAGCACTGTTAAGAATAAAAGATCAAGATTATCATTTCACTCCATTACATTTCTTGTTGTTGCTCTTTACTGTGTGACAAAATAGTTTCCATATTCTTGGTAGCGAAAACCTGTATCTGTATTAAAACAGATGATAAACTGAATACATTAGAAATACAATAAACAAAAATCTGAACAGTCCAGCCAATGTTGCTATAAGCCAAAGGAAGCTGTAGATTAAAATAAAACTTAACTTGTTATGGGGGCAATCTTTGCGTATTGAAAATCATAACCGGAGAATGATATTCCAATTAAATATACAAAATTAAGTGTATTAAATACTCACTCCTCCAGCGTCCTGTAGCTGGCTGGAGACATGAAATGTATTCTGTAAGTCTCCGCTCAAAAGCTTTAAGGTCTGGGAAAACAAAGCAAGACAAAGCATGTTGGTCTTCAGGTTAGCAACTAAGCGGCACATCTGCGGTACACTGCAAGACTCCCGGACATAAATGGATTGAGATACCTTTTATACAACCAATTGTACAGCACAAAGTAAGCTGATTCCTAAACTGCGAGGGAGGGGGATAAAAATACATACAATCCCATCCCTGCAACCTAACACTGCACTTTTCCATGACATTGGTTTATAGCTTCATATCAAGCCACTCAACCACCCGCATTGGAGAGTATAGAAAGGGAACACTTAACTGCCTGCTTAAGTGGTTAGTGTAAAAAAGTAAAAATATCTTTAGGTCGACACTTGTATCATTTAAATTTAGTAATTTATTAGATAGATTTTTGATAGACAGTAATTCCTACAGTTGCATGCAAGTGTGGATTGCGTATGAATATCTTGATTTTCCTTACCATTTAGTGAGTATGAAGGGTTGAATGGGACCAGGTAAACCAGTTTTGCTTAAGTGTGATCAAAAAGGTCAAAGGACACAGACCGATGTAACGTGCTTTCTGCATAAAGCCCTTGTGCACTAGTTTGTGGCTGCGGCCTGCCACTCCTGGCAGAGAAATGTAATAATAATGGACAATGCAATGTCTTCTGTGGCATGCTAGAGAAAGCATGTGCATGGTTTATAGGAGTATTAGATTATTCCTCATCACAGAACGGCTGGTGATCTGTGCCAGCTTGAGGTTATTTTGCCAACCCCAGGTTGGTTGGTTTTGTGTATGAGAGGAAAATCTAGAAAGTTTCGCTTTTGACCAAATTGGAGTGGACCTGAGCGGATGAGATTCAACTGGAGGCTTGTACTAATTGAGAAGGTTCTTGAGTTATGCTTTTCATGTGAAAAAGAAAAGAAAAGAAGTGAATTTTTTGTTGGCTGAATAGATGTTTTTTTCCCCCTGAAGCAAAAGAGGAGGGGGGGGGGGTCGGGGGGGGGTTGGGACATTACGACCAATTCTCTGACTAATCAGGATGACCAGGATTGCAATTCTAAACTCTACTTGAGAGAGGTCGATAATTGTCTTTACTACTCACTAGTAAGACAAGGGTAGGGTTACTGAGTGCCTCTTTCCCGATAGGTTGAACTGTTAGTTCTAACCTAGGTTGCGTGCTATTAAAGGCTTTGGTTTCTTTAGAGGCAAAGAGTTAAGAGACACTAGGGAATTTATTTTCACCAAAAGGATGTGTTGTGTTGCCAAGTCTACATTGGTCACAACTTGTAGATTTCCCTTAGCCCTTCAGGCAGACCAATTTATCACAGGGAGCAGGAAAAAAAACAAGCAAGGCTCCTGTGAACCTCTGCCAACTTACCAGGAAAGGATCCACATTAAGAGGAGATTAACCTGCCAAAGACAACACGTATATTGTTCTGGGTGCTACCCAATCATCAGTAAAACCACACACAAGACATTTGGGCAAGTGTTATTAGAAGCTAAGCTAGTGCAGAACAGATGCAAAATAAGAGGAATGATACTAGTTCTAGTGGAAATAGATATTTTAACAAGCTATATTTCAGAGAAATTATGAGAGCGAGAGAGAGAGCGAGAGAGAGAGAGAGAGAGAGCGCGAGAGAGAGAGAGAGAGCGAGAGCGAGAGCGAGAGAGAGAGCGAGCGATATTTCACCTTTGAGTTTTGCAATTATTCACAGTACTGGATTAATTTGCAGGATATTTGATTCTCTAAACAAACAAAAATGGACACAAGATTTCGTCTTTCTTTTAGTACTGGGAAAAAAACTTTCACAATGATGGCTGTACTAAATTGCTGTTACTAAGGCAATGAATGACCTGTATTCCTACTTTTACGTTTTTTTTTGTTGTTTTTTTTAGAAACACATTTAATTGCGTCAAGCCTCAAATACAATGCAGAGGTCTGCAATCCAGAGGCCATCTGCTACAGTTTAAAGTACAAAAGTTTGGCATGGACATTGAGTATGTACTTTCCCCCTTTTTCCCCCCCAAAAATGAAAAGAAAAACAATTAACTGTACCCCATGTAACCCCGCCCCCCCCATTGCAATGTCTCAGTACTGCATTTCAGGCACCACCGCCACTCCATCTTATTGAGGAGTAATGTCTGTTTCATCACCTGGCTCATATGTACCAGACCTGCACCATCATCTGTAAATCCCATCATGTCTGGATGGAATGGGGTCCAGGTATAGGCCTCTATGATCTGCCCATCTTTTCCAAATCTTCGGATGCTTTTGCTGGCAACCCCGTGCTTTAAAAATAGGAATCGCCAACACCATGTTAAAATCAAGACCATTTTTCCATGCAGATAAGTAAGGCAGGTCCCCTGCCTTCCACTTTCGTGCAATATCTCGTTTCTACCTTTACGTTTCTTAAACGTTTACTTTTTCCCAACACACTTTTATTCCATTCATCCCTGTCCCAGAGTCCCTGTTCCCCCGTACCCATCCATGCAATGGCATGTTCCAAAGGATTGTTTAGAACTGAGATGACAGTTTAACTGAAGGAATGTGAGGTGGCTTTGGGGTGTCGTGGATTTACTAAGAGAATAAAGCTTTTATTGATATCATTTTTTACTCCTCTAAACGATTAAACGCAGCATTTCGTCTTTCTTTCATTTCAAGCTCGTATTTCCCGGAACAGAGGTTTAACTTAGTTATTTGCCATTATTCACATTACTGAATGAATGTGCAGGATATCTGCGTCTCTAAATAAAAACACAGCATTTCGTCTTTCAGTACTGGAAAAAAAGACTTTTATAATTACAGTGGTACTCTTAAACGATTAATCAGCACAGTCTTGCAGGCGCATCTTTGATGCCACCATCTGCCAATGAATCATCCCCAGTGTGTGAAAATAAACCCTGTACAAGCAAAACTCTGTTAGCAGATAGTTACTGTCCCACACTGCTCTTTATTTTCTTTCTTTACAGGTCTTGTTTAGGGAAGGTATTCATATAATTGAACAAGCATTTGCAATGCAATAGGTCTCGCATTTACGCAAGTTTAAGCTATTGGCATTGTAAATGACAATGAGTTTTAATTAGGTTTCAAAAATCAAAATATAAAAAAAATAGGAATCATCATTTACAATGCCAACAGCTCAAACTCTTGTAAATGTGAGACCTTTTGCATTGCAAATGCTTGTTGTTCATGCTGGTGCGGAGCTATCTGCAGTCTCACACCTAAATGCCAGTGTGATGGTGGGAAACAAAGGCACTCCGCTTGTTACGACTTCACAGGTGCTTAGAAGAAGAAACCATGGTTTGGAGGGAGGGGCTTTCCATTTCTACCTCCTTTCTGTTAGAGGTGCTCTTGCCCTGTAAGAATGTCATATGTATCTGTTGGCATGAGCAATTACAACAATAAACATTTACATGGCACTTACTCAGTTTTCTTCCATTTATTTTTAAATGCTACTCGGCCCAAGGCAGGGTGTCAGAGCGCTTTACTTGCACAGATATTGTACGGGTGCAATGACTCATACAAGTTGTAAGTCAATGTGCAGGGAATGCTAAATATGACTGTCCTAGGTGTAGCAGACCCATAGCATTAGGGCCATTGGATTTATAAGAGTTTGCAGCAGTGACGTTTCCCTTCATAATTAAGGGTATGCCACAGTGGCCTCATAAATACAGCATCTTGCTGCATATCCTGCAGGTTTTACACAAAAACAAAATTTGCTTCTAGCTCAAACAGTTCAAAAGTACTAAAAATGCATGCTGCTGGGCAGTGTAAAGACCTCTGCAAAGGTTAACTGGTCCCCTTTCTGTTGCTTATTACTGTATTTTGGTGTTAAACTGGTACTTCTGATGTGAAACCTTTATTCAGGCAGTGTTAACCTGTGTAAACATGGCAAAATAAGGAAGTAATGCACATTTTGGGCCACATAATTTGCCTTTTCCTTGCGCATATTTCGGTCTTTCACTGCCGCATAATTCTGGTGGCCCTGTAAATCATCTATACTGGTAGAAATTACATGGTAAAAGCACTTGTTCTGGAGAAACGCAAAGTCAGGATTTAAAACGTGTGTGGGGGTCCACAAAACACAGGGTTTGGGATTATCTTTACTAGTATGCATTTATCACTACCCTAAGAAGCCTTATAAAAAAGGTGAAGATTGAAGAAAACAGTGCGTTTCTTGCAGTTTGCGTGCAGCTGTAAGGGGCTGGTTTATAACTCACTGTGCCCCTGTACAAGGATTGTACATTAAGACCGCGTAACTCAAGGACCTCTGCGACAAAAGCCGCAACCCACTGAGCTACCTGAATAAAGCAGAAATCAGTGACGTGTGCTTTACATTGTGCTTTACAGCAGGGACATGAGCCCTCTCTGTTTTATGTCAACGCAGACCCGTGACTGGCCTGCACACAGATCTCTGCAGCAAGTGCACTAACCACCGGCAGTACTTAAAGTGGAATGAAAAAACTGGGTGGTCTCTCATGGGGGGTGGCCGCAATAATTAAGGGTGTGGCTTTAAAAACATACACTAAAAAACAGTGCTTAGCATAGTGTGCCACATAGTGTGCCACAGCCTGGTATTTTGCTGCTTGTGTCGTTACATCCGTCAATACAACAGAAAAAGAAGTGGAGTTCAGCGGATCAGAGTTTATTATTTCACTTCAGCTCTCATTTCTGGGAAGCCGGAAAGCTCCTTGGTTACACAGGCAGCACCCTGTGTCACGAGTGCAACGGGGGCATTGTATGAGCGCGCGAAAGTGAAAGCGCCAGAGATGAGACACCATGAGCTTGCACATCTGCTGTACGGGCGCAAGCTGAGATCGCCAGAGAAGAGAGACGCGTGAGCGTGCACATCTCCGGTCCCTCTTCGGAAGCAAAATCCACAACAATAGATCTCGCCAAAGGCGAGCAGCGCATGCGCTGCGTCGCTAGGCAAGACCTAAAAACTGTCATATCCTCTTGATGAACACTATTTCTAACAGGAATTCTTTTTTTTTTTACTGCCTTTTTTTGCTTTCTTCTTTGGGTCGGACTTTTGTTTTTTAACCGGATTACGCTCCCAACATTGATTTCAGTCAAGAGAAATGGATTTACCCACTGAGGCTTGACATCAAAGGACTTTAAAAATGTATACTATTGAACTGAATATTATGGTATCAGAAAGCAATAGGAGAGTGTTATACGAATATGGCTCAAAGTATTTATTATAAATAAATTACTCACCAACCATGACTCGCTTATATCCTCCTCACAGGCTCAGATACTCTTTGACCTCCCATCTGCTTTCCAAACCAGATTTTTCATTGTTATTGTTCAAGCATGCACTCATTTCAGATCTGCGCCTTCACCAAATCCACCACCCCTCACAAATCTCTCCCGTATTTTGCACACAAATCCAAAGGCCTCCGTTATCTATTCACCTCTAGAAGACTCTTGCGATAGACCAAAATCAAGCACCGAGTTAGCATGGGAATCACACTTATCCACTACTTTCCCTATATCAACTTGGAAGCAGATTTAGATAAAAAAAAAAAATAAATAAAAAAAAAAAAATCAGGAAATCTTCCCAGGGAGCGAACACGACGCAGACACTTTTTCATATTTAACAGATTGTTTTTGACAACCCCTTTCCTCCAGAAGATTAATCCTGACACTCTGGATATCTGTTGGGACAAGTTCTTATCAACATGCAACACTTGTTATGCATGTGCACTACAGTTTTACTTTTTGGACACAAGTTTGGGACCAAATAAACTAACATTTTCATTCTACCATGCCCTTTTCTATTACCAATGTGTTCTTAGGTAGTATTTCTCAAGTCTGGGCAAATGTCTCATTTGATATGAAAATACTAGACCTGTTATTAGCAATTTCATTTCGCAAATAACAACATTGGAAAGACATTATACAATTTTCGTTCAAGGTAATGGTGGTAGGCAGTCCGCTATAATCATCTGGACACTGCTTACATGCATCCTTTACCACTTGTTTCGAAGCGAAAGGCCCTCTGGACACCAATTCCACATTTTCTTGAGAGTACTATAAAGTTGTCGTTTGCACCTCCACCATGTTTCAGGAAATGTTTCAATCTCCCTGACTTACCAATCTGACCTGCATATTTATTACTATGTATGGTTTGTGTTATGTATTTGATTATTTATCCTCTGTTATGATCAGCCATTATGCATATGCTTCATGTACTTAATTATTTTTATACGCTTTAGTTTTTTTGCTAATACATTGCATTATCCTTTTTGCATCTTTTGTCTGCACCACAATATTTAACAATAAAATTCTTCTTTAAAGTTAAAAAATAATGAATTACTCACTGGGGCTTGCTATGTCTGAAGCGGAGACTGATGATTCCCTAGGTATATACTTTGTTTCAAAGTTATATGACCGATCGAAAACAGCGATTGTAAATTTACGAGGGCGCCCATGAATTTCATTGAGGAGGGTGTTGCAGAACTCACAAGATGTACATAAATAATTTCTGATTCAACTTTGACAAATTACGCTGATGGAAATATATATTTGATGTAAATAATCTGAAAAAATGTATACTTAGTTCTTGAACGATGTATTTGAATGAAGAAAATAATGGTGACCTGCTGTTACACAATAGGTTATATATTCCTATTTTAGTTCAAATATGTCAAATGAGCCCTTTCTTATGGTTTCGGAATTTAAGCATGTAATAGTGGGCCAGGGGTTAACTGTAACTCATTCTCTGTACCACAGTCACAAATAAAGGGGATTTGCTAGCAAAGAGTTTGAAAAGATAAATATATATTATATTTTTTTTTCCGCATGTGTTTTTTAGGGAAAGTAATGAAATGTGGCATTAGCATGTACTAAGTACAAACTTTACAAATTTTTTCATACATTTTCCCAGTATCTGAAATCATGTATTGTTTCCACACGAAGATCATTCAGTGTCTCTACTATGTTCATTGTTTACTGGTTGTTTTAAAGGCGATAGTGCACTGGGTATGTGATTCTGGCCATGACAAAGACCTTCTGGTAGAAAAGGGCTGCCAAATAAAATTTCTTCTTTAAGATAAATCCTGGAGTGCAAGCCTTTTTTGTGACATGGCTTGAGCAACCCAACTTCTCTAATTCATAAATGGTTCCCACAACCGTTAACTTGCACCAGCCCCGTCAGGTGAGAGACTGGAGTACTGCGGGACTTTGATAATGATATGTATCAATGTAATGACTCCAATGTACTGCGACATCCATACGCTCAAGAAGATATTCTCCAAGTTGGCAACACCAAAGTCTTTGAATAACAATAAGTGGGTGCCTACGGATGATCCAGTTTGTGCCCAGAAGCTCCCAGGCTCAGTCTAATGTTGAGAGGTGTGCTCCCTTAATGTTTAAGTTCGATCCACCCACTTGAAGGGTGCACCTCCTTGTTCCCAGACTTTGGCGAGGAGGAAGATATGTTCGTGCGTAACCTGGGCAAGAAAGTTGCAGAACAGAAACTTCCAATGTCTTGGAGCATATTCGATACAGATAAAAGGAACTCAAATTCTGGCCTTTGACAACTGAAACGATGTATGCCTTCCAAAAAGTACGACTAAGACCGCAAACCTTCTCGCTGCTGGCAAAAACTGGTGGGGTTGCTGGGTCCTTTTTCCATCCTAACCACAAGTAGGAGGTTGCTCAGTCTCAAGGAGCAACAAGCCGAGAGGAGATGCTTTGAGGAGACAACAACCCAGATTACCTTCAAACTCAATAGAAATCAAGCTGTACCAATGACGTCCCCAGTAAGCCATCTCACCTCACACGAACAGCACTCACCTTGAGCTAATGCGTCCTAATGAGCTAACTTAAGTATCACTGTAGGAGTCTCTGATAACCTGGATGCCTTGACAGCTACTAGAATACTGTCCACCAGAGATCAGTACAGGAGCCAAATGACCACAATTCTGCCACTCTGCACTGGTAAAGGCACACTCACCTGCGTGGTGGACAGCTCAGCTATTTTAGCACCACCTGGCATGCAGGTCTCTTTAGCACCACCTGGCAAGATCGGTATGCAGGTAAATTCCTGCAAGACTGAACTTGTAGTCGCTGGGACCACAAGGACAGGTATAAGGATGCCTTTGTCACAATCAACAAGGACTTCAAGAGATATTTGAGAGCATTGATTTAGCTGTGCCTTTTGGTCAGCTGCCTATGAGTCAATCTTCCAAAACAGGTTATGTGTCCAAAGTACTACAAGTCGTCTAAGCCATTGGACTCAGGTTACCAGAGGTTTTTTTCAAAGAGCCTTCTTTCTTGGTCTTCATAACTTTGGCCACGCCAGTAAGTGATGTGCAAGTTTTTTGTGGGTCAAAACTCTCCCAATTGAAGACTTTCATCTAAACTAGAGAAGGGGTAAGATCACGTCTGCAATCGTCTGCCTCTGGGATGATATGCTGTACTGGATTTCTTGCTCACGGCCAGACTGAACCTGTGGTTGTTCTGGTGCAGAGCGTCCAGTGGCTTGTTATGGATACATCTCATGCGAGTGGTGAGAGCAAGAAGGAGATGTGGGGTGATCAAGATAGGAAGGGCTTTATTCCAACAAGCTGTCAAGCGGCAAGGCAGGGCGTGGCCAAATACGTCAGGTGCCAAGAGCAGTGAGCATTGTGGGTGCATCCGGCTGCGGCAGAGATAGTTCTCCATGGGAGCAGATGAAAATATGCACGAGGGATTGTCTGGACAGTTTGCAAGGTGAAAATGCAGCCTGAGAAGGTGGTGGGGAAGTACTCTCAAGCAACAACACAGGATGCAGAAGACCCAGCTCCCCTGCAGATTATATCTAGTGAAGCGGACAGGTGCTGCAGTTCCTCTGGCCTGTGACGACTTTACATGCACCAACTCCTTACTGTACAAACCAGGTTTGCAGGTCCCATTTCACCACACGGTGTTCACTAAATGCATGACTTTGACCATGCTCTGGGCCCACAAAGCAGCTTGCACTGCCTTGAGGAGTTTGTGCCTGGTGCTGGGCAACTGAACAGTTTTTTACTGCAGCACTTTTTTGCCCACCAAATGTGAATATCTTGGTGCTCACATGCCATTTGATTGGCCACACGGAATCAAAGAATTCCCAAACATGTGATGTGACAAAAAAGGTATATTCCTACAAGGCTGGCATGAGCGAACTTACAGAAAAGCATCCAACCCATTAGTGAATGGATGAACAGGAAACTTCAAGGTGGGAAACAGACCCACAGTAAAGCTGGTTTTCTGTGGGGTCTCAGGAGCCCCCATGATAAAGACTATGGTGTTGAAGAAGAGCTTACACATCCTGCAGGACCTCTTGGACAATTTGAGCTCATGTCACAAACCCACAAGGGCAGACCAAACGGATTTTCATTTTTTTTTTTTAAAGTACATTCAGTGGGGAGAGTACACAACATCAAGCACAATGACTAAAAGCTGGTGACCATATCTTATAATAAAGAGGAAGCGATACATGCTCATACTCCTTAGAGGAGACTAGGAAGGCCTTAGTCTTGGGTGATTTACAGGATAAGTTGGCCTTAGTTTGGTTTGAGACGGGAATGGGGGGATATCCGAATACAAGGTTAAAGGAGGATCAGAGCACTTCTACATTTAAAAGGCCTGCACTGCACACAATTTCTTACTGCATTCAAACTACTTGCATTTAATATAAAATGCTTCAATTCCAAAGTTTATGCCTCTTACTTGGAGAGTTGTGTGGCTAGGCAAAACAGTGATGTTATGTTTCTACATAAAACCCATATGCTGCGACAGAATAGGTTCAGGGTGCCTCTTAAGACCGATCCAAACTAATTTTAAGCTTTACCCGACACAAAAACACTGGGGTGACAGCTCTGTGTAAGCACTTTATTAGAGGTGGAGGGAGCTCAGATGAAGGGGTCAAGGGAGGGAATATGCATTTGGATCCAGTTTACCCTTCGCCACAGGACCTACATATTTCTCAAGATATACTCTTCAAACGAGAGCCAGGAGAATTTTTTGAGGGATACTCTGCAAGCCCTGCTGAAGTAGTCAGGAGAAGAAAAAAAAATGAAGAAAAGGAAATCTGTTTTCAGGAGACAATTGCAAGATTTGGCTCTTCGCGCGGGATATCCTTCCATCACGGATAAGCAATGACCTTCGCTCCTATGGGTGACTGAGGGATTACACACATTTGAGAAAGTCTCACAGGGTAAAAAAACATAACATAACACAGCAGCTGAAATCAGAAAATTACAAGGAAAATTAATGAAATTGAGATCATGTGGTAGAAAGGCCTGAGAGTTTACAGCATTCTAATAGGTCCAAGGAGAAGGGGGGCCTTGAAAGTTCTGATCTTCTAAAGTACTACTAGGCTACTAACTTATGAATTGTGCTGATGCTCACTTATGAATCGTCTTTAAGTGTACAGTCAAGGAAAGTGAGAAAAGGTGTCTGTTCATGGACCATGGAGGGGTAGGTTAATATTTGAGAGCCTTGGCCTGGGTGAATTAAGAACATAATAATTAAACTTTTCCACACCTGTTAAAAATTCATTGCTGGGGAGTAACTGTGGATTCTGCGGCCTGGACATTGCCAAATCTTTTCAAAATTTGGCTTATACAGAAACAGCATACAAAACTATATTTCAATCATATTTCAATCATATGAGACCCGAGGTCTTGGATGGTGCTGAAGAGGGAACTGGGGAAAAAGCTTCTTTGGTTCATATTTCGGTGTCATCCTCGGTGATCGTGTTTTGGAAGGAGGTTCTGTGTCCTAGGTTTCCGGCAAACTCTTATTTGACATATATGTGAAAGCCAGCACAACTCGGGGCTGTAGCCACAGTGGCATTTGAGGGCTGGGCCAGCCCATATTAACCTCTGCCCACATCCACTCAGCCCCTCAAATGACCCAGGCAGCTAGCACATCATTTATTCTAAACAAACTGCATTCACATTTGATTGTATACAATCTAATCAAAATAACACTGAAAATAAAGGGGCTGGAGTTGGAGGTGCTGCATAGTTCAGAAGGTGAATGAGCAATTTCAATTTTCCTTTTACCATGTCAAATTTGATGCTGTGCGTTCAAAGACCGAGGTAAAACGTCATGATATATCTTCTGACAAACTGCTGCTTATTCTTTTAACATGGAAATGTGTTTTTCTTTCCATGCCTGCAAAGTGGGATAACTTTGTAAAATGAACTATGTGACAATCACGCTGAGGTCAGGGCATGCGAAAAAGAGACTGTATGATGTCGAGGTTTTTCTAATACACAGCAAAATTGCCGTAAAGGAACTGTACAATTATTTAATAAAAGTATCAGCAGTTTTGAAACGCAAAAGAAGCCCATTTTGTTTTGTAATTCTGAAGTGTCATGGAAACAATTTAAATGATCAAAACAAATCTTGGTGAAGCACACATGGTAAATATTGTATTGCAGGATTTGTACAGCGCTTACTTTACTACTCCAATGTGGGACACTGAAGAACTTTAACTACTTGGGCAGCAAGCTATGCCATATAGGGTGTACAATGCCATATAGGGTGTAGTTGGAAGGGTGTTTTTGTTTTCTTATCCTATGTGAGAAGTGTTTCCATGTCATGCATGATGACTAACAAGGTGCTGTTATCGTCTTATGAGACGCATCGTGTGGCAGATTGGTGGATGATGTGTGAGAGACTTGCGCATGCAGTATATAGTTTCAGTATGATAGCAGCTTGCATGTCCCTTTAAAATATTTCTCATGATTACAGTCTGCCCAGCTGATTACTGCATTGGGTTGTCCATTTACATGTTGTGTGTATAGTTTTGGGTCTGAAGTGACATGGTTGGAGAAACATCTGCTGGCATTGCGACTATCATCCCATATCTGCTGGCATTGCTACTATCATCCCATATCTGCGTGGCATTGTGAAATGTAAATAAGTACAGATAATGTATAGATATTTAGGACCTTTAGTGACTATATTACTAGAATATTAAATCCTCCGATTGACAAGCACTGTATTCCATACCTGTTCCCTCGATGATAGCTGGTTTACTGGCTGCACAAACTGGTGATGGACGAACCTTGTAGTGGATACGGCTTATGTAAATGTAAGAAGTGCACATTACAGTTGACTGCAGACGACTGAGTGTTATGGTATAAGTATGAGACAGAAATGTTATATGTAAAATTACAGAACTATATAATATCCTGGCGAACTATAGGTCAGTCCTCCTAAGTTACCTGCCTATCGAGAGTAGTTATTGGTTGGGTTGTTTCCAATCTGTATATTGTAAGCTGAAGATTGAATTTGAGGGTTAGACTGTCTTTCTGGGTTCCGTTGTTGGGATGTAGAGTGGTGTAGTTGTCTTGGAAATACTCATGTATTCAACTGTCTTCTGACTTGTATATGCTCCTGGATGACTCAAATGCTGGCTGGTATTACGTTTTAGAGCTTGGTGGCTTGCACTGAGAAAACCATGCCTCCTACGGGTTCCTTATAGTAAGATGGTAAGATAAGTGGTACAAGCCTTGAGCACAGTGTCCTGTTTTGTTTGTATTGCTTGAATTTAACTTGTAGGTATAGTAGTCCGTTTCCTTCGGAAGCCCTGTGGACAATGCTAAATTCCTTGAACATTGCTCTTCTATCTATAAGTAAGCCAGCAGATTGGTTGCAAGACTCTCTTGGGTGAAGGCAGAGAAAAAGTCTTGCGGTAACATTTCATATGAGTCGATTTCTGCATATGATGAATTTGGGTGCGCCAAGGTATAGGCTCTGCCACAGTCAAGCTTGGAGATTATAAGTGCAAGTATTGCTTACAGTTTCTGTTGGTATTCAAATTATAGGAAGATGCAATGTAGGGTTTTCATTTTGTAGAAGGCACTCTGACGTGGTTAGATGTGGTATTAAGTATAGGTCTGAATCCATGCTTAACCATAGGTTTCTGACTTTGAAAATGTTAGAGGAGCCTTGTGAGGGATTGCGGGACGATCTCACGAATCTGACGCCATGGAAGGGCTCTGGTCAACACTTACCACACAAAATCCCCCGTAAGAGAATGATGGACCACCCTGAACTACGATACCCATATTCCTCTCCTGTTTGTCCACAGACAGGAAGCGAGGACCCGGAAGAGGGCGGGGTTAACCCCGGAACTGCAAACCAACACCCAATGAAAGGCGAAGGAGAAGGGACATCGACGTCACAGACCAAAGGCGAGAGAGAGGAAGGGACGCGGAACGAACAGCACGAAGAAGACGAAGGCGGAGTAAGAACAGCGGGAAGAGCGGACTCGAACGAGGACAGTCGGGAGGAAGACCGAGAAGACGCGGAGCCGGAGGACCGGTGGTGCGAAGATTGGTGGTGCCCTCCGGAGGATGCTGGGGAGCGGCCACAACTCTGGAGAGTTGCGGCGGGGCCGGTGAGTGAAAGCGTCACAGGGGTTTAAGAACGGAGTGTTTTAACGGGCTCTCGTGAAACGGGAGGGAACGCATTAAGGGGGAGGCGGGAGAGACCGAGGAAGGTTGGGCTTGGTCTGCTATGTATTAATCGCCCTATGCCTGCCTCGTTAAAGTCGGACCTAGCTATACGTCTTTACACCCCGAACCTCGCTGACTCCTCATTCCGCGAACCTTGTTCTTGCCTAATGCACGATAAACACATGAACGAATAAATAGTTGACAGGAAGGTTTTCGACTCCTTTTTGTAATTACCCTACTCCCTTCACTACCCTATTCCTTCACGACCCTACAACTGATAGACCCCGAATAAACACTCCTGGTGTGGTGACGGTACTTCTTAAACGCTACAAACCAGTAAATACATAACTGATGGCTCCCTCTTTTCCCTCCTATGAGCCTCTGGGATGACGGACGCCGCACTGCCGAAGAAACACCTGGCACGTCAAGCTCAAGCTCTACAGACCCAATGAACTCGGCGGAAGTACTCGCAGGAGGGAAACCAGAAGACACAACAAGCTCCAGAACTCTCTTGTCTCAGAAACAAAATAAAACCCTTTCTTTCGGCAAATACATCCAGCCTCCTCGCCTGTTTATCAAGCCTGCCCTCCCACAAGCCTTATGTTCCTTAGGCCATATGGTGGTAGGCTGGTATTTTTGTCATTGCCTGCAGGTCATAATCTCTGTCCCGGTGGTGCTGAGCGTTAGATGGTTTTTCATTTTCCATGTGTTCATGGCCTGAAGACAGTCATCAAGTTTTAAATTGCAAAGGCCCTCCAGGCAATCCACCTCTTAAATGATTTGGGTGTCATCTGTACAGTGAGGTGAGGATGAATAGTTTAATCAGGTTTGGTAAAAGGGTTAGGTAGATGTTGAATAATAGAGAAGATATGATGGACCCATAAGGGGTGCCACATGGTTGTGTGAGGAGCAGATGTGGTACCTGGTACCAGAACTAGTTCGCAGTCACAGCTTAGAGGACAAGAATTCAAAGGCTTTAGCGGAACTCCCTTCTTATCTTTCACATATGATAGGTCAAACAAGAATGTGCTGTGTGAAAAGATTGTACAACTGTGCAGGACAGCGAATCATGTTGTTCTTAAGCCAGCAACATTATGACCTTTTCTATTAGAGATGAATAAGTGGTTGTCACTACCTAAACCTACCAGCCATTCTGAAGCAATGTCCAATCAGAAAATATCTGGATTCTAATATGGCATAGTGCTTTATTTGGCCTATTGGGCTGAGGCAGAGTCATCACAAGGCAGGTACAACTTACACTGGACTGACGTTGCTCAGCCTACAGCCTTTTTAAAAGCACTTTCTTGTTAAGAAATTTAGCATGGGGAGATGATGTAGCTTCTCTAGAGATCTTTATATTGTTTGCAGGAGCCAGGCAATTTGTTAGGTTAATGTGCCTGCTGCAGATACCCTAAATTGCAGTAGTGTGAATCTGAAATGGCCCAATATAGCCTGCTATGTCACAAAGGGCTGCTATAACAGGCAAGCTATATTTCTGATATCGATTAAAATATAAAATCGATATGGTTTGCATAGTCACCTCTTCTAAAAGTCAGTTTGGCACATTGATCTGATTGGGAGCGGACACTACAAGCACTTAAGCCGCATGTCTCAGCTCTACCATTTGTAAAGAGGCTGCATTCATAATCTTTCTCATGGGTTTAAGTACGGAGGGTATTCCCCAGATCTCATACTCTTCTTTTGTCAGTTCTGCAATGAGATCATAGGGCTCAAAGCAGGTGTATAAATCCCCCATCCGGATGATAAGATATCTTTCACAGTGAGCTTCGAGGATGATATACAAAACTTTTAGTGTAAGATTCTTTATTGCTTTGGGTTCTTCTATTATAAATGTTCACTAGGAGATAGGGATTCTCCTGTTTGGGTATCAAACTTAGGGCAAGCAATTTTGGGCAAGTTGTATCAACTATCTTGACAGAACACTCTAAAGATGTCTTTCACCAGATAATTAGCCCGCCATGGCCTACCCCGCCCCATATTTTTGGGCCTCAATGCTGTACGTGTTAAAACCAGGAAACGGCATTATCAATGCGACCGGAATTACGCATGCCGTTAATACGCTGGTCCTTTACCATACGTGCCTTTACAACGATTATCCCGTTGCAAAGGCAGTAAAGGCAAATGCATTGTACATGCAGTCAGCGCTCTAGATTTGGAGCAAATGGGCAGGGGTGTGGGAGGTGTTGGAGACTTGGAGGGACATCCTGCCCAGATGAGAATGAAAGGCACGGGAAGGATCGGGAGGTGGCTTGGTGAGTAGTTTTCTGTTTTTAGGGCTGGGGTTTGGGTACTTATCAGGGCACAGGCTGGGTTTTAGGGCTCAGGGTTGCTCTTCGGGTAGTTTTTAGGACTGGGGGCCAGATTCAGGGCTCAGGACGGGGGACTGGGGTGTTTTTAGGGCTGGGGTCGTTTTCAGGGCAGGGGGGCAGTTTCTAGGGCTCAGGGAGGGGGGGGGGGTGTAACCTTCACACCATATCTATTTACTAATCATGCCTTTACAAAGAAATTAGTTGTAAAGGCAAGCGTGGTAAAGACACGGTTGTAGTAAAGACTGTGTTGTTAAAGCATGCGATGTAATCGCATGCGTGTTTCCTTCATACAACCGTCAAAACCTAACCGATGTATCTGATTGGTCGCCCAACTCTCTTGAACAATACATTGATAAAAATCATCAATAACTTTCCCCCAGTCATTATCAACTAGCTTTGATTTAATACCTGCAATATTTCAATTCATGAATAGGATATACTCCCTGCCATCCGGTTTGCTGCCAATCTAATTTTCTTTGGTCGTTTTATTCTCAATGGTTATATTGGTCGGGGATATATTATCCCTTTGATCAAAGTGAGAAATGACTTGATCAGAGATAGAGGTCACCATCCTTCCTGTTCATACAGTGGACAGAAGGGAGTCAATCTACAGCAGAAATATCTGCTCCTACATGGGATTTTGGGCCCTTGGTTATACCTTGCCATCTTCATGGATAAGGCAAATTTCATGCCTGTAAATCTCTCGTTTAGCACTGGCTATGGCAAGCTTGAATTGGATCTCAGTCCCCTAGGGTAGTGGGGGGAGAAGTACGCTTCTCTAACAGAATTAGGCCTTCAACAAGATTATTGTTGGCTAATTTGATTTCTATACAAACCCACTGTTCCTCATCTGCTACATGAAGTTTTACAAAAACAATGTCGGGGATAACTATTGAAAAGCAATGTTGAACACTACGTATCCAATGGGCTACTTTATTTCTTTGTTAAATTCTACTTTCAATAGTACCCCGGGGTAACTTGGGGTAATATACACCGACTTCCCTTGTTGGACATAAGGGTCACAGGCATGATGTGTCTTGTGGCTAGTGCTACATTCAGGTGTAGGCTGATGGTTATAGGGGCTGGTTTTAGAACACATCCTGGAGCCCTCAGAGTTGCACGGTGCCCAAGGTAACTTTCTTACATGCAAGTTACAGTTTGTCCCTCCTATGTAACCGTAGTCAGGGTTTCAAAAGCCTTCAAGGGCTCTTTTTTCATGCTTGGGTGGAGCATTCCGATTTAGTGAACTGGACTTACTCAATGTACTACTTCTAGGATCACTGGCATCAATAAAATCATGGTTAGGAATAACCGATAAAATATAGTTGTGGCTAGGTTCCCTGTATATCATAGTAAGTAAAAATCGATATAAGTTTAACTGCCTCAGATGATGTTGTGGTCCCAGGATCAGTGATTGGAGCATCCACGCTAGGCTTTTTTTGTTTATTTTTTTTAAATAGTGGATGCCTGGTAGCTGGTTGGGAAGGCATGTTGCCACAGTGCACAACATCGTAACGATTTGAGCACACTACATTGGGTAATATTCCGACATTCTCACTAACACTGAGGGGATGAAAAATCTGCCATAGTAGGGGGAAGAATTTTATCCCTGGTATGGTAATTAGCAGCTTGGTCTATTTGGCTGGATGGCTCAGCTTTTTTTGTAAACATTTCAGCCATGTTTTTTTCTCCATTTGTAGCCTCTGTGTGGCACATTTGTTTTCAGTATACATTCCACTTCCTCTATTAAATGGTCTATTTCCTTGACCATACAGTTCTCTGCTGCAAGTTTATGTTTCTTCTGGAGAGTAGCACCCATAGGAATAGTTGTTGCTTTTCTTTTCCCCATTTTAAAATACAAGATTTTTATCGGAAACAGGTGAGCACAAAAATCACAGTTCCTTTGAAAACAAACTAGTACCTTTGGCCTGGAAAACCAGCACCAAGGGACGTGGCAATCTTTAACTTGAACAGGTGAGGACAGGCCCGCCCGGGCACGGCCTGCACAGCAGGTATGGTGTTGCTGCCTTGTAGTGCTGTGTGGTATGGACCCTTCTCCTTTACCCATCCTCTGTGTGGCAAAGTCTCATTGGATGCGGAGCTCCCAAATCATCCTTATTTGAAATATTGTTCAATATCTAGATAACCATGCCAGGGTCAACAAGCTCAGGATTTATCTCATTAAACTAAATATTGTGGAAATCATAATCCTGGCATCTGAAGCTGAAAGTATTTGTATTAAACTTGACCTCTAGACAGTTTCACACATCGACTTGCATTTTCTCATTTTAATATATTGTAACGTCAGATGTGTTGTATGAATCTGCTCATTTGAAAATATGCTTCATATTTATCTAATTTATGGTCATAGCAAATAAATTGTTGATGTGAGGTCGTTTGAAATTGATGTACTAAATACATAATACTTAGTGAACATTTAGGGTACTGTTTTTATTTGGAGAAGTCAGAGAACACTGGGTGGTAGGAATTTTATGCATCTTTACAGACTCCAGAATTTTCCTTCACAGAAATAGGAGGAACATCTGTGATTTAGCAACAGTGTGGTGTTTGCAGAGTATTCTGGGTAAGAAAAGGTATTGGGGTCCCCTCAAACCACACCACCGCGAACTACCCTAGGTGCCTTGTTTTTCAGAAGTGTCTGAGCCTAGCAGGTTTCCCTGAGTGCTGACTGAGTCCTGACCAAAATACCGCAGCTACCCACACGGCCATAATGGGTCAATTTGTAAAATCTCTATGTTTCCTTGTTGCATTTGGGGCCTAAGATTTCACAGGTGATAGCCTAGCCACACAAGTGGAGTATTATTGGGTGAAGTGTGCTATGCACCACAGCAAAACAAAAAAAAATACTCTAGGTAAGCATTTCCCTCGCATCCCAGAATTTTGGAAAATAAAGTTTTTGGGGTGTTTTTACCAGAAACATGTTCTTTTCTAGTACTGTGGATGACCCACTAAAGTCCATCATACTGTGAAGGTAGTGCAGTGAACGTCAACGGGTTTTCTTCTGCCCTAAAGCAGTTAAAGTCCACCAAATTCATGAAGCCTTATTTTCTGTCAAACACCAACAAAAACAGGCAACAAACTGCGGATGTCCACATTGCGCAAATTTCTTTGTTCCATGGTCGTAAGGGACTTCTTTTGTTCCCAAAGGCCACAGGGTGGCAGGCTTCTAGGACTGGAGAACAGTGAAAAGCACAGTGGCCAAAGAAAGGTGGAAGCTGCTGCTCATGGCCATGCCCAGCCTAGAGAAAGTTTCAGTTGCCATACATGGTCTATGGGGAAGAGGGCTAGAAAAAGAATAAAAAAAATATTGAGAAGTACAGAGAAGATAGAGAAAAGGAGGTGAGGAGGAGATAAAGAAAAGAGAGTAAATAGAAAAAGCAAGAGAAAGCAGGAGAGGCAGGAAGGGGAAGATAGATGCAGCAGCTAAACAGAAAGGGGTAGTAGGGAAAAAGGCCAAAGAGAGGCAGTGGGACAGAGAATAGGAGATGAGGAAAGAAGGGGGAAAATAAAGCACAGCCTAAAGGAGCAAAATGAGAGCTAGAAAAACATGTCGAAAAGGTGATTGGAGATTTTAAGAGGAACTTATAGCTCATCATGTTTTTGTCAATACAGGTGGCCGAATGAGATTTTAATGCACAACTGGGCACCTATTTTCTATGAAAGAATCTTAGTGTAAGATCAAAAAATCCCCTTGCATAATGGCATTTGAAGTTTTATGATGGTCTAGCTATTGCAACTTGATCCACTGATACAACTCTGAAGCATCCAAATGGGCAGTACCATGCAAGCAGCATCAAAGAGATGTTACCACAGATCATAATCCTTGATGCAAGCACCACTCCGAGCCTTAGAGGTAGAGCTACTGTCTGCTTATCTATGGCTCCTCTAACTGGAGATAGAACTAGTGTCCTCGGCCAGGCCACAGACATCAAATGAAACCACCCAAGGCTCACAAAATCACCTAGCCTTTATCATGCTTATGTGTCTTGTTGATCAATGTCAGCTGAAGGTCTCCTTCTGCACATCACGGTTTGCACAACCTGCTTGTATGAGGGGTATATGCCAGTGTTGAAGCTTTCTTTGTGTACATTTAGTTTTGACTAGTGCTTTTGATCAAAAGTAACTTAAGTATCGTCTTTTGTCACAGCATTACAATGATATTCATTGTGGAACCTTCACAAGTTGCCCTGTAAAATGACATTTAACAGGTTCCACCATTGTTGCAGCTCTAAAATGTTTAAACCACACTGTTTGCCACAACTTTCCCAAAACCTCCTTACTAGATATGCTCCAAGATCTCTAAAGTTATTTTAAATTACATGCAAATTAAATTAAACCTTCACTTATGAAATTGAGTAAAATTAGGAAACTCCATATTTTAAGAAGCAACTTAAGTTTTCTAACTTTACTTGAGGTGAGGTTTATCCCTTAGGACCTTCCTGGTGGGATGATTTCCTTCAGAATTTCCTAGGTAGGACATCTTCAGGCAACAAAATGTTGAGGGTAAAGGCTGGACATCCACCACCTCAGGTAAGAGGTGTGGGAGGTATGACCCCGAGCGGAGTACAGCTTATGTTTTTAATTTTTAAAGAACTTTATAAGCTTTGTATTTCACAAAGCTTGACCAGTTTAGAAAATACACAAAATTGCAAGCCAGCTGACTTTACAACTTAAACTTCCATCTAAATGATGGGATTTAAAGTTGCATTGTGGAAACTTGATTGATTGTGCTTTAATATGTACCTTTATAAATCATATCCCTTTACATGGAATAACATGGTGTGCACCATGAATATCAAATCCAGAACATCAATGGCACAGAATATGGAGGACAGAATATTGAATCCAAAATATCGATAGGTGCGTAGGTATAGATTTTCTTCACATATATTTACCTACAGAGATAGAGATATTATCTTCAAGGTACACAGGTGTGGATTTAGGAATAGTAAATCTATGCTTCCTGAAACGGGTTTATCTTTTGATATTCTGTCCTCAGTATTCTTATACCACGACATTCTGGAGGTTCATATTTAGTAATATAACCAATCAAATGTATTTATTTTTTAAAACACCAACCAGCATTGTGTACTTCAAAACATACATTGCTTACTGTACGTTTTTTCTCCCAAAGTTATTTAGAAAAGAATGCACATATAGTGCGCAGCTTTAATACTTGAGCATAGCGAAGGCCCAGGCACCCCCTAAAAATATACTTCTGGCTATGGGCTTGCAGCATCTATGGTCATAGGTCTGCATGGCTTTCAACTGGAGTGCTTCGATTGGACCCTATTCTTCTAGATGGTAGGCGTAGCCAAGATGCTTATCACTTTACACTTGAAGATTAAGGTAGGACCCTAGGTTTGTTCAGTGTTTTCAGAAACTGTGGCAACTCCTGGCTATGAAAAAACTGACCTGTGCCCTAAAGCTCAAGGACTGCAATTTTAAAGCTAATTAGGCTGCACTGCTGCATTCTATCATGAAATTGGAGAACCTGTCACTTTAACATTCATTACTATCAACTTTTCTGATTTTGCTTTGGACATTTAATTCTAAACGAGTACTTGACCTGCTTTCCTCAATATGTGGGGAGTCTTTACTGCCCATCGTTTAGCTGATATGCTTCTCCGAATGTCAATACGGTGTCAGGGTGTTTTCCTTCTGAGGAAGTTTCCTATGATCATTTATATTATGCAATTGGTAAATACGAAATGCCTTTAAACAGCGACAAAAAATGTCCATTTAGCATACACCAAGATAGTACAGACTACAGGCTACTTTTACAGTGATACAGACTAAAATACTACAAACTAAACCCACAGCCCTTCCATTAGACAGAAACACCCCTCAATACGGACTCCTTCTCTCATCCAAGCTCACGGTCCAGTCCAGCCACAATAAAATAACTGCAGCAAAAACAATGAAGTGTTGTTAGTAATACTTGAATTAATCGTAGTCACTGGTGTTGACTCGGGACAGATTCCAATCCATCATTTTATGCCCATTGTGCCAAAAGCAAATCAGTTTTGGTCCTGTCCCAATAGAACAGGTCACCACAAAATACCACGGTAGGACACAAACACAAGCCACGCCAGACTGTTTTTGGCCATTTTGGGCCTCATCAGAGAGATCCAGCAGGAGTTCTGCGGCATAGTTATCAAAGGGCTCGTGCCTGGGCATACCAGTATAACTGAGAACATCTACTGCAACAAATAAGGGAAGGAATACTTTAATCAATCGCGGCCACTGGCAATCGTTAGATATGCATTTCAGTCCGTTATTTTTCACACACAATGGTGAAGTTTAGAGACCTCAAAGATATTGGCAAAAAGCATTTGGAAAGCCATGTTTTCCTTTAATGTGCTATCACATGCATGCACAAATGTGCACAGAATCTTTGTGCAGGTTCTCAGTGCAACCTTTCCTCATGCCTGTACCGTTTATTTTATCCCACAACTTTTCAATACTGCAGTTTCTTTTTATTCCCTAATCTTGTATTGCTGGTGCCATGAAGTGTCGCTAACTTGGCAAATAAACAGGGCGCAGACATAAGAGACCCGTTAAGTGGCAGGTTGAACATAAACACTGCACAGGAGTCTGTACGCATTTCTGTATTCCAATGCTATACTTTAATCACAAGGGGGGTGTGAGAGGGTTTAAGGGGTACACCTGTCTTTACGGGACTATACTTGACTTTCTAGAAGTGACTTAGTCTGAAAATTAAACTAGAGTAATTCCTACATACAGAATTGGACCGTCAACTTGATTGGCCAAAGGCACACCTTTTCTGTAAAAGTGATCTCACTCACCAAACAGTTGTTTGGTGACATGCTTCATCATAGAACCCCCCTCACCCCTCCCAATACTTCGGTATCGGGGGATGTGCTGCAAAACTTAAATACAAGGGAGCACGATTACAGTAGTGAGGGACAGTGAGGGAGAGGGATCACCGAGGAAAGATTAGTGATTTTAAAATTGCCGTCACAGTACCCTGGAATTCCCTTTATTCTTGAGTTCTGTTTTGGCAAAGTTAACAAGCATTTGCAATGCAATAGGTCTTGCGTTACCAAAAGTTTGCGCCATTGGTGTTGGTAATAATAACGCAACGCCAATAGCTCAGAATTTCAGTAATGCGAGAGCCAATGCATTGCAAATCAATCCCGGCATTTGCGCTTTAGCGTTAAACATCTTAAGCTAAAGAGTGATTGCTTCAAAAGTTAACCACGGGACATTGAGAGGGAAATATTTATGATCTGCAGTCTCGGAGGCCATGTCTAAGCCCACTGCATGTTTTTGGCATGGTCCCCAAGAGGGCTTTCAATAGATAGCTATTAGTGAGTCCTAAAAAAAGTGCTAGGAATGCACAATACTATAAATACATAAAATAGTAAAGCCTTTGAAGTGTTGTAAATGAAGGTGATTTACACCTCCTGCAAGAGAAATATAATCAAACTGAATTTTCAGATTGCAATCTCACATGTTTAGACTCTTCTCTAACTAAATTTAAATGACAAAGGAACCAAGGACCCACTTTATTTACTTTGTATGAGGGAGTCTATGATTAATCTGATCACGATGGGTGAGTTGCTTCAAGCTCTGTAACCAGCAATGGTGTAATTACTAATATTTAGTAGCTAAACTAGCAAATTGTGGGCACACAGACTTGTGCCTCAGTTTCAGACAGTCTAGCGGGTAGCAACATGGTCACCAAGTACTAGGAAGGGGGCACATTTCAACAGATTTAGAAATGAGAATCACTGGTGAAGTCAAGTAATAATATATCGTTTATAAATGTTGTTTTTTGCAATGTTAAGTAGATTGTAATGAAGGGTACAGTTTAACAAACTGCGCTCTTATTAGTATACAGGCTTTGACCATTGAAGTCTGTCGACAACACAGTTGCAGACAGATATATTGTTAGCTTCATAAGTTGTTCCACCTGCTAAACGCAAATTTGCAGGCCAGCATTTGGCTGAATTGAGGTGGAATAGAAGATTAACATTAGCAGATCCTGCACCACTGTTTTTTGTTGGTGTAGCATGGCATCGTATTGGCTTTTTTTGCGAGCAAGATTAATTTGAAAGCAGGTATAAGCAAGCATTGGCAAAGCCAATTGGTCAGGCTTTTGGTTTCAATAGGTTTTGTCAATGCTGTACAACACCTACAAAAAGCATCTCTTGTCTATTTGCATGGCAAAAGGGAAAAAGTGCAAGGATGTTACTGTGTCATTTTGTATTCATGACTAGTGTTATCGCTCAAGCACATGCATACGTCACCATGTCAAAGGCAATAGTCAGCACTGCCATAAAGTAAGTTAAGGTCAGAAATCAGAATGACATGAAGCCATGTCAAAGGCAATAGTTTAACACATAATTCACATAACCCAAATAACACTATAGACTTTATCCCTCAGTATACAACATTAAACCACCACCCACAACACTGCACCTCGACATCCCATACCTTCTATTCTTAGCAAGACTATTCTACTGAAAGACACCAAGATTACAGGACAGAAGAGAAGCAGACATATGCAGTGGCATCCTACGTTAAGGCTAGGGTAATATAACACACTAAAATCAGGTAAAATGGTGGTGGTTGAGGGTCATCATAGGGTGTCAGACCACAAAAAGGGCTTGTTCACTACACCTGTTTTAGGAATAACTCAAGATTAGGACAGAACTAATAATGTTCATTAATGCATACAGTGCAGAGGGGCATGGAAAAACATATTGTGCAGTCTAACAATATCCAATTAAGGAAACTGATAAAACATTTTTTATTGCAAAGAATGCCAGACCTACCTCAGAGTTTAGTATATAGTTTTGAGGAGGTTACAAATATATGTTAGAAAACAGGCTGTGTTTTGATATGGGTCAAACACAAGTCACTGGCAGATACAGGAAACAAAAATAGCTCACTCAGCAAGAAACAGAAATTGCTCACAAGACTAAGTCACAGGGAGCAAGAACACCAAAGAAAGGAGGAGATCAGTAATATTATATCAAATAAATGTGCATCCCTCTGGAAAGCCTCAGTAAAAAGGTACAGAGTTCTAGATCTACTTCGATTTTTCAAAACAAAATTCTGAACATATTGGGCAAGGACAACTTCTATGCAAAATATTTGTATATCCTAAGGCAAATGGCAGAACTAAGAGTGCTCACTTGAGACATTTGGCATGAAAATTGCTAAAGACATTGAACTGAATTGCTGCATTACCTTATAACACTTTTTAGGCTATCAGTAGCCGATCCTCATCACTGCCCACAAAACAGAGGGGATGGTAAGAGTGCGACCCTAACTATAGCAGGAGAGGATTTGGTACCGGAAAGGAGTTTATTGCCTACCTGTTAATGCACAAAATATACCAACCCAGCGTGATGCGCTAATGAGGTGGTTAAGTATTCAGGTCTGTTAAGAGTTCAAAAATACTTTCATTTTCATAAAGATAAGCACTGTGCTGGACATCACGTTATTGTGACTGTTGAGTTTTGAACTCTTAGTCCCCCACACTAAACTCTGAGAAGACTGCGGCAGCTCATCTTCACTACGCTGCGAGTCAAGTGTGCAAAGGTTTTTACTTGACCCAGGTTGTAGAGTGATGAAACAACAGACCTCTGAACACCAGTTTCAAAATACCTTAACCACCACAGTAGGGGTCCAGAAGTCCCAGTAAACCTCCCTCACGTGGGACTGAGATCTGAATAATTCATAGAAAACTCCTCTGATATTCTAAATTACCTAAATAGCTTAAAATTCTGGCCCTCGTTCAGTAGCACGGTGGTCATGTATACCAAGAGAAACTAGAAGAGGAATGGATACTGAGAAAACAACGAGTTTACTCAAATGTTAAGTCTTCTATTAACATCTGGAAAGAGAATGACCACACCTCCTCAGGCTAAGTATAAAACACAACTGGTGCTATACCAACAGGAAATCTCTGGAGACTGCCTATAAAATGTTAGCTCCTTTGGAATAGAGAATCTATTAATTATATTATAGCTCTTACCACAAACAGCTGTTCTGTGATGTCAGATTATGTTATCAGTTATTTCAGTGAAATCAACTTTGATGTGAATCTATTTTGTTATAATTGGCGCCCTGGAATGACAGTTTTTATTCAGTAATTTAAAGGCTCTAGAATATGGGCATAATTTTTCAAATTGTAGAGTTAGTTGCCAACAGAAGACAGTTCTTAGCACTTTAGGTGGTTTCAATGCTTTCAATCAATCGGCAATTCAGGATAACAGTAGCACAAAGTGTAGTTTATCTGTATTTGCAAGTATACAGTTGTATTTACTCCCAATAAATTGATAGCCTTATGACAAATGTATAATAATTAGCCTCTTGGCTAAGAAATAGCTGGAAAATTCACTAATTGTAATCCATACATACTTGCTCCCTTATGAACTGGACTGCAAGGATGATCTGGAAGAACGGTGTGTTCTTGCTAGAAAGAAGTTTCAAAGAATCCTCAGTATTTTAACAGGTGAGTTGTAGCAAGATTTGAGACCACTGAAGTGTCTACAATGGACAACGGGTATTATTATTTTCTCTTTATTTCAGAAGAAAGTGTAATGCAGCAAGAATTTAAATATCTCCTACGGATGTTCGGCTTGACTACAGTAAACGGAAGGATCTTCTCTGCTACTACAGGAAAAAATACTCATTTTGCCTTTTCCTCTACAAAAGCTATTGAATATATCTTTGTGCGACAGACAGTGAGGGAATGTTTGGGACTTTTAGATTGTTTAGGTCTGAAAGGAATCACTTCACACGGAGGGTGAATTGAGTTTAGACTATCATCCACAAGTGATCAAGAAAAAAATACTAACTAAGGGGGATTTCAAGACTTCGCATTGAAACTTGAAACACCATTATTAGATCCAAAAAAGAATGATGCCTTACAATCCAAAATATAGTCTCCCTTAAGATTGCACTGACAATACATAACTTTGAGTCCTGGTGCAACGCACAGTTTTAGATTAACAAAATTAGCTATATGAACAAAATAACATTAATTCAATAGGTCGCCACAAAAAGGGGTCTATCATGAATGCCTCAGATTGAAGGTAAATATACAACAAGCATTGGCATAGCCAATAGGTCTTGCCTTTGGGACCTTATAAGTGTTTTGCCAGACCTATTGACTTTACCAATGTGTTTAGGCTATGTTGTAGAGGAGTGTACCTGCTGTGCAGCATGTTTAAAAAATGTATTAAAAAAAGTAATAAGTCAGTCTCATCTGCTGTCTCGTTGTGGGAAGCCTTCAAAACAGTGATCCGTGGGCAAGCCCTTTCTCTAATTTCCCACACCAGGAAAAGCAAGATTGAGGAGGTGGTGCGCCTTGAAAACGAAATAGCCGAGTTGGAGGGGGACCTGGAGCTGGGTGTTACGAATGATAAGGTGCAAGTTCTCAGTCTCAAGCAGCTTGACTATAAAGCGTTGGTCACCGATGCCGCCAAAGTGATGAGTAGAGAGCAACAAGGGCGCTTATACGATGTGGGGGATAAGGCAGGAAAATTGATTGCATGGTTGGACAAGAAAGAGAGAGCGAGTCGAGTGGTACCGGTTATTGAGAGAGCGGATGGCGTGCGTGTGACTGACCCTGTGGAAATTGTTGAATGTTTTGCGGCTTATTTCCGCGAAGTATATTCACCAGTCTCGGATTGCCCTGAGGAGGACTCTCATCTATTGCTGAGAGATATTGCGTTGCCGTCTTTGTCGGAGGAAGATAGGATACTAATGGATGCGACGTTGTCGCCTGATGAGATTGCTTTGGCCATTCGCTCGGTCGGTTCCGGCAAGGCCATGGGTCCTAATGGCCTTCCCATCGAACTGTATAAACTGCGCCCGGACAAGGTGGCGCCCCATTTATGCGAAATGTTTCTTGAAGCACGAGACGTGGGCTCCCTCCCCTATGATCAGCGTCTTGCTACAATAGTCGTGATTCATAAGGAGGGGAAGTCGCGGGATCGATGCATCTCTTATAGGCCCATCTCACTGTTAAACACTGAGCCCAAAATTCTGGCTAAGGTTTTAGCTAATCGTCTGGTTAGGGTCGTTGGCAACTTGATCCATCCGGACCAGTACGGTTTCATACCCCACCGCAACACGGCTCTGAACTTGAGGCGTCTTCATGGAGTGCTCGCCAGAGCGGCGTATATACGTGAGCCGGCCATTTTGGCGTCTTTGGATGCAACAATGGCGTTTGATACTCTAGACTGGCCGTATCTTTGGGCGGCGCTCGCGAAATTTGGTTTTGGCCCCGGGTTTATCGGTTGGGTAAAGTTGTTGTATGATGAACCGTTGGCCCAGGTGGTAGTGAATGGCAGAGTGTCGACACCCTTTGTGTTGGGAAGAGGCACGCGGCAGGGTTGTCCGTTGTCGCCCCTCCTCTTCGCACTTGCCTTGGAACCTCTGGCTGCCTGGCTACGATGGGGGCCCTCGTTGCGGGGCATCAGATGGACGCCTGAATTTGAGGACCGCATCTCTCTTTATGCGGATGACATTCTCCTGTACCTCACATCTCCCCGGCAGTCTTTAATTGTATTAGTTGATGTTCTAAACTCCTTTGGTCGTAACTCCGGCTTGGTCATTAACTGGACTAAGTCATGCGTCTACGTTCTCTCCGGTGATGCTCCTCTCCTTCCGCGTGGCTGCCCTATCCAGATTTCGCAGTCGGGGTTTAAATACTTGGGAGTCTTCATAACATTAGACCCTGTGGCCCGTTATGAGCGGAACTTACTCCCCCCACTTCAACGTCTAAAGGCCGACGTTTCGGGCTGGCGACGGCTTCCGCTTTCGCCGCTCGGCGTGGTTTAAAATGATGTCGCTACCACGATTCCTGTATGCACTACAAAACACACTCGACGTCATACCGGCCCACTATTTCCGTGAGGTGGAGAGTTTGCAGAGGCGATTGTTCTGGGACGGGCGATCGCGAATCGCTCTCACAAAAGTGACACTCCCTTGGTATGATGGGGCGTATTGCACTCCCCGATATCAAGCGATATTATTGGGCGTCCCAATTGGCGGCGGTGAACCACGGGATGTACGGACCTGCCCTGAACCCGGCGTTTGAGATGGATAAAATGTTATTGCCTGGTGGGGACTACAATAGGGCACTCTATTCGAAGTCTCCTGGTGTGCAGTTGACAGGCCCAACAAAGATAGCAGTACGTGTGTGGCATGCTGCGAATGCTGCGATGGGATGGAAGGACCGCCTGACTCGTGCGACTCCGCTGTATGCTTCAGAAAGGCTGGGATGTTTGTGGAAAACAAAAGGATTTGCAAAATGGGATATGATTGGCATATGTAAGGTGAGTGATTTTTGGGTGAAAGGGAAGTTTAAAACGTTTGAAATGCTGAAAGTGGAATATAAGTTGCATGATAGGGAGTACTTCCGGTATGCTCAGGTCCGCCATGTGTTGTGCTCGGCTTTCCCTGATGCTACTGCTATCCCGGAAAGTTCCCCCACTGGAGGGCAGGGTGCTCGATGGCTACGTGCCTGACAGCACAATCTCCTTGATTTATAAAAAGCTTATAAACGAACGGGCGGACCGGTTGACCCACCTGAGGGAGGTATGGGTAGCTGACGGTTTGGAATTAGATGATGAGGACTGGGTATCGGCAGTAGCCTCCCCGAGGGAGGTGGCAATTCCGGCCCGCCTTCGGTTCGTACAACTGAAGATACTCCATAGAGTGTATGTCACTGGACCCCGCCTGATGCGCATGGGTTTTTCCGTGGATGGATTGTGTAAGCGTGGCTGTGGTTTGCTGGGTACTTTCCTTCACGTCCTATGGGAATGTCCTGAGGTGGCTCGCTTTTGGAATCGGGTCCATGCGGTAATGGAAGAGGTCACACATGTTGCTCTGTTTCCAGAAGCTAGGAGGTGTCTGCTGAACGTGTGGGAGCCAAATGATTATAATGTGGCACAGACGCAGTGGGCGACTTTGGGGAATATGGTGGCTAAACGCAACATCGCACAGTTATGGGGTTCCCAGAGGTCGCCCACGGTCTCGGTGTGGAAGGAGAATATGGACTGGTGCATGTTTATGATTAAATCTTTTATTGGCATTTCAAGACATTCCATAACAAATACCACAGCTAGAAATATGAGTAGCAGTCCGTGCAAACTCCGGTGGGTGCTTAAGTCTCTCAGTTCTACAGTGCACACTGCGGCAAGTGCCCCACCACCACGGGAGTGCCATAGAGCTCTCCAGAAGGATGCTGTGGTATAAAAGGAAAACAGTAGGACCCCCCCCCCATTCCCCCATTCCCCCCCTCCCCTCCCTCCGTTCCGCGTCTGACAAACCAAGGTTCCTGTAATTACGGTAGCGCCCTGTCGTCAGTCTTCCTTCTGTGTCCCGGATAGCCTCAGTAATCGAAGGTAGCGGGGACAGGTCACTTCCCTAAACTCGGTGGCCAACAGGGAAAGGAATGGCCTCCACAATTCCTCATACTTGGATCCCTCCCCAGCAAGCGTCAATGTGAGTTTCTCCATGCCTAGGACGTGCCACAGGCGATGTAGCCAACCCGTGAAAGTCGGTGAGGTGTGAGCGCCAGTGAGTAAGTATGTTCTGTGTCGCTGAACCCAGCGCTATGGCCATTAGCCTACCTCTGCGTGACTTGAGT
The DNA here is from genome assembly GCF_964204655.1 of Triturus cristatus. NCBI lineage: Eukaryota > Metazoa > Chordata > Amphibia > Caudata > Salamandridae > Triturus > Triturus cristatus. The sequence continues at coordinate 519,425,336 of NC_140595.1, read as the reverse complement.
GGGTATGTTAAAGGGTTGGGGAGGCCCAGCAACACATATGTCGGAAAGCGCGGGATCGTAGTGTCGAGATGCTTATCGATTTCGTCAAGCACCTGGGTCCAGTACGCCCGGACTCCCACGCAATCCCAGAGTAAGTGAGTCAGGGTACCTATCTGCCCACACTCCCTCCAACAATACGCCTCCCTCTTCTTATCCATTGCGTGTAAACGTTCTGGGGTGTAGTACCAATAGGTCGCCACCTTTGTTAAGGTATCCGTGAGTCCCATATGTCATTTATGTTATGTTATGTTATTTATTCTTTTGTATAGCGCAACGGTTACTCAAAAAGAGTGTCCCGGCGCTTTTAGGTAAGGGAAACAGATTTCAGAATAACACAACACAACTAAAAACAGGTTAAAAGATAAACACGCCATATGACACCATATGGTACGCGGAATGCCGGGCCCTGTAAGATATGCCCTCCCACTCCTCGTGAGACAACGATCTACCCAATTCCCTCTCCCAGCGTAGCTGTCCTGCATTGTACGTGTGTGTGAAGCGGCGCTGCAGTGTTCTATAGAGGTCCGTAATCAATTGCTTGTCGGAGGTACGCGTTAGCAGCCACCGCTCATATGGAGAGAGTCGCCTGTCTGCCCCGGGGCGGACCCTCCCGTCCAGCGCCCAGTGTCGCACCTGGAGATAGCGAATGCGTTCCCCCTCCGGCAAGTCGTAGTCCTGACGGAATTGTTGGAACGGACGAACCCCCTCCGCGTCGTACATGTGATAGAGACAGCGACACCCAGCCGGCTTCCATCTATGAAAGTCTGCCGAGACCATACCGGGGGAAAAATCCAGATTGTCCAACAGAGGGGTGAGCGGGGAAGGGAACGTGGTGAGCTCGTGGGCCACACTAGTTCGATCCCAGATCTCCATCGGAACGCGCGTAATATGGGAGGCATAGAGATTGGGGGGCCTGTGTTGTCTCCGCAGGAATGGGATTTCCTGCAAAGGTCGAGCCGCTACTGCCTGGTCCTGAAACAACCAATGCTTTTCTGACTCCCAACGACTCCACTCTACCAGGTAGCGTAGCTGCGTCGCCCGAAAATACAGTTGGAGGTCCGGGATCCCAAGTCCCCCGTTCTCGGGGGCCAGAGTGGCCAACCTCCTCTTCATGCGGGGCTTCCGTCCGCCCCAGATAAATTGGGCCAATTCCGACTGCGTCTGTTGAATCCAGCCCGCCGGCGGGTACAGGGGTATGGTGCGGAAAAGGTACAGGATCTGCGGAAGGATGGTCATTTTGACCGCCGCAATCTTGCCTAGCCACGAGAGGGGATAGTGTTTCCACTGCCCAAGCTCTCTGCGGATCTTCTGACGCAGAGCAGCATAATTAATGGTCACCGTCCGAGGGAGCGTAGGGGCCAGCTGAATCCCCAGGTAAGGGATCGAGTCCGCAGCCCACTGAAAGGGGAGCGAAGCCTCCAAATACTGACGCGTGGTCTGGTTCAACGAGAGGTCCAGCGCCATCGATTTGTCCGCATTAACCCTGAACCCTGCCACCCGTGCAAAGGCGTCAAGATCCGCGAAGCACGCCGGTAACGCCTCCCTAGGGTTCGACAGTGAGAGCAACACATCGTCTGCGTATAGGCTGATGGTATGAGTGTATCCCCCGAACTTAATCCCGGAGATTCCCGGGTTTTGCCTGATCTTTTGGGCCAGAGGCTCCATGTAGGCCGCGAAGAGCAGCGGCGACAGCGGGCATCCCTGCCTCGTGCCCCGCGTGATGGGGAAACTGGCAGACGTGTGGCCGTTGACCCGGACCATGGCGGACGGAAACTTATAGCAATTGAAGATGCGAGTGCGGAACTTTTCCCCCAACCCCATCCGCAACAGGACCTGCTCCAGGTAGGGCCAGTGGACCCGGTCAAACGCTTTTTCGGCGTCAATCGCCAGGAACATATATTCACCCGACGTGCGGGAGGCCTTCTCGACCAGATGCATAACCCGTTTCGTGTTGTCGGGGGCTTGCCGTTCCGGTATGAACCCCGCCTGATCCGGATCAATAAGATTTGGCATGCAGGGTGCCAATCGACTAGCCAGGATCCCCGAGTAGAGTTTAAGATCCACATTCAACAGGGAGATGGGCCGGTACGCTCCACAGCGTGTCCGGTCCTTCCCTGGTTTGGGGATCACCGCTATGTGAGCCCTCAAGAGGACCGGGGGGGGGGGGGGGGGAAAAAAAAAAAAAAAAAAAAAAAAAAAAAAATCGCTCCCATAACTGAGAAGTAATTGAAAAGCCGGGTGAGCATGGGGACCAGGAGAGCGCAGAATTTTTTATAGAAAATGGCGGTGAAGCCATCGGGCCCTGGGGCCTTCGCCAGCTTTAACCGGGAGATTGCAGCAATCACCTCCTCCGGGCGTATATCCCCGTCTAGGCGGTCCGCCTGGGCCCCCGTCAAAGCGGGTAGCTCGACGGAGTCCAGAAAGGACGCCCCATCGTCTCCCACCGTCCCCGACCCATCGTATAGGGCTGCATAATAGGCCCGGAACGAGTCAGCTATATTCCTATCATCTGTTACTCTCGTGCCATCCTCCCTGCAAATCTCGCGCACCCCCTGCCTCCTCCGGGTCTCCCGGAGTTTGTGCGCAAGTAAGCGACCACATCGATCGCCCCCGGTATAGTAGGCATGTTTTAAACGGAGGGCAGCGTATTCCGCTCTATCCTGATCGAGAGCCGTCAACTGCTGCCGAATGGCCTGTAGCTGGCGCCACGTCCTGGGGGCGCCCGTCCTCTGGTGCATTTGTTCCAGCTCTTTGGTTTGCTTTGTGAGCTCCTCCCATTTTTCCCGCCGCTCAGCGTTATCGGCAGCCGCTATGGCAATAAACTCCCCCCTGAGAACCGCTTTCATCGCCGCCCACTGCGTCGCAAGGGTCGTGTCAGCGTTATCGTTATGCGTAAAAAAATCCTTGATCTTCCCGGTGATCTGCTGGATCACATCCTCCCGGTGCAGCAAAGAGTCCCGAAGACGCCACACCCTATCCGGCTGCACCAACGGCGGCAACGACAGTTCGACATGCACCGGGGCATGGTCTGAGAGGGAGATCGCTCCTATTTCGACTGCCACGGCAATCTCCCGAGCTGCGGCCGACGCCAGGAGGTAATCTAACCGTGCGTACGTCTTATGCGCGTGGGAGTAATATGAATACTCCCGATCTTGCGGGTGAAAGCTGCGCCAAATATCCTCGAGCCTCAGCTCCCGCACTCTAGCAAGCCCGGCCGCGGAAATCGCCCCCGTTTGGTGTGAACGCTGGCAAGACCTGTCGCGCAAGTTATCGAAAACAAGATTGAGATCGCCCCCTAGAAGAATAAGCCTATCGCTCGTCGCCGTTATTTCCGTGAGTGCGGATTGCAAAAATCGCTCTTGCCCCTCATTGGGAGCATAGATGGAGCCTATGGTGAAGGTCAGGGCCCCCAAAGCAAACCTGTATATCAAAAGCCGTCCTCTAACCTCGGCTTCCTTCTGCAGGACCTCCCCACGAAAGCGCTGGGCTACCAAGATCGCCACTCCCGCAGTTTTAGTGAGACTAGAGGAAAAGAGCTGGACCGGGAACGAAGCCGATGACAGTCCCGAGCGAGCAGGTGGGTCTCTTGGAGGAGGCAGATGTCGGCCCGCGAACTCTCAAGGCACGACAGTACCGCTTTACGCTTAACGGGGTTGTTGAGGCCCCGAACATTGAGTGTTAGTACCTTAAGTGTAGGGGGCGCCATGTGATCCCACCCTGATCAGTAAGCTGTGTCGTGCTGGGGATGCCGCTTGTGTCCGGAAGCTGCCCACCGATCGCCGCTCCCCCGGCCCCTCCCGCTGGCCGCCCGCTACGTTCTCCCTGACAGACACGGAACCCCCATCCCCTATGCGAACCCCCCCCAACCCCCCCTTCCCCCCAAACAGCCCAACATCATAACCACAAAAGTCCAGAACCAGTGTCCTCCACTTTCCAGTGGATGTTATCGGAAGGGCGTAAGGAACAGTAGCACCACCACCAAGAGGCCCCTCTCCCGCAAGCCACCCCTGCAAGAATCCAGCAGGGTTGTCCGCCCCAGACATTATCTTGCCCCCACAGGCTGTGAGCCGCCCACGCCGCCGGAGACAGTCTCCAATGCATCCTGCTGCCCTCTGAGGATCTCCGCCGCTGGGGGTTTCTTCGAACGCTTACGGCGGCCCTGTCGGCACCAGCCGGGTCCCGCCTTTGTGACCACCGGCAGTTCTCAGTCCTCCTCACTGTCCTCCTGTGGTAAGGTCACCCCCAACAGCCGTGCTGCTTCCGACAGGGACTTCAACTGATATAGAGTACTGTCAATGCGGAACACCAATCGAAACGGATGGCCCCAGCTGTATCGGATGTTGCGTTGTTGGAGGTGTGTTGTGATGGGCTTGAACAACCTGCGCTTATGGAGTGTAAGCGCCGATAAGTCTTGATATAGGACTGGTGCGTGGTCCCGAAACCTCACGGGATGCTGCCGGCGGGCATTACGCAAGATCTCTTCTTTGGTGCGGTAATCTTGAACGCACACCAGGATATCTGCCGGGCCGGCCGCCGCGGCCCGCGGGGGGCCCACTCTATGCGCTCGGTCAATGCGCAGCTCCGTCTCCAGTGGGCGCTCCAAAATGTGATTGAAGAGTTCCCTCGTGAAGGTAAAGAGATCCTTCGAGTCCTCCGAGGTATTCACCCCTCGGATCCGTATATTATGGCGCCGGGACCGGTTTTCGAGATCTTCCTCATGTGCCTGTAGGTCCACCTGCTGGTCATGTATCCGGAGGACTTCCTGTTGGAGTGCCGCCAATTCCGACTCGCGGCCGTCTCCATCTTCTAGCGCAGCTACCCGTTCCCCAATACTGTCCACATCTCTGCGCACCTCCCAAAGCTCCGCAGCGAATTCCTTTTGGAGGTTCTGGATGTCCGTCCGCAGACCGGTGAACATTGCTTCCAAAAACGACTTGGTGATGGGCTCCGACCCCTCCGGGTGTCCGGGCGGGCTGCTCGCCACACCCGACGCCATGGCGTTGGTCGTAGGCCCTGCCTGGGGCTTCGCGAATAACTCCTTTAGGGTCTTTTCACGGCGGCCCTTCGGGGGGACCATAACGGGCCTCGAATCCACCTTGCTCACATCTGAGGGCCTCCGTGCCTCCCGACCCCCAACCAGGCCTGCTCGTGTCCTCTCTCCCGGCGCCGCTGCCCCCAACGTCCGGACGAGGTCGGCGTGCCCCACCGGTCTGGGACACCCCGGGTCCACTGCTTCGTCAGTCCTCCTCTCGAGGGGCCACGCGGCTCCGTCCCTTCCCCAGCAGCTCCGAGGTGCTCTGCCGCTGGCGTCCGGAGGGGTTCAAGCGCCCAGAACAGCTCCCAGGCCCGCACTCGGACTCTCCTCCTGACGTCCGTCTCTGCCCGCGTCTCTTCCAGGGACTTCCCGAGGTGCCCCCAGCCTGAGGCCACGCACCAGCCACACACCGCTCCAGTCTCACCTCCAGCTCCGACCAGGCCGCACTTCACCCCAGCCGTGTCGCGCCCCAGTCCACCTCTCTGTCCCCGCACTGGGAGGCCGGCATGCACGTGAGTGTTCCCCTGAACGTGATCCTCGCCTCCGGGGCCGCTGCCGCTCCGCCGTGGGCCTCCCGCCCCCGCTGGCTCCGCCGTACTCCCTGGGCTCCCCGCTGGTAGCCTTTTGCCGTCCCCGGGGGGTGTCACACTGCTGTCCCGGGCCCCCACCGGCAGCGCGCCCACTTGCCTGCACAGCGTCCAACTCCCGGCAGGGGGTCTCGGGCTCCGCTTCGGTCTGGGGTCCGCCGCACCTCCGGGCCTCCGGCCTCCTCTCCTCCGCTGCCCGGGCTGTCGCGTTGGGTGAACCCGGGTGGGCCGCTCAGCACCGCCGGATCGTCTCGCTCCTCCGACTTCTCCGCCAGGGGTTAGGGGCTGGACCCACTCACTCCAGGGCCGCCGCAACTCTGCGATCGCGGGACTCCCCTCCGCTCTCCGTTTCTTCTATCCGGAGTTCCACAGGAGCCGCCCGACCCTCCGCTCGGCAGGCCCCGCGTGCGCCGGGCCCCCTCCGGATCCGCAGCGCGGGCTCAGCTGTATGCCGCCGAACAACACCGGCACCCCCTCTGTCGCTGTCCCGGCGGGCACTCCCTGGGCTATTTGCTAAGGTGCCGGCCAGCCGGAAACGGCCATACACCGTGCTTTTTGCGAGGTGCCCGCGGGAGAGGGAAAGCCACACGTCCACCTAGTCCGCCATCTTGGCCACGCCCCCCCTGGTGCATGTTTAGAGAAAAGACGGTGTATGTGGCGAGAGGCAAGCCTAGGAAATGGACAAGGGTGTGGGGTCCGTGGAATTCTTATCGCGGAGACATCTGCGGCCCTCCGCTGGCAATAGTATTGGATGTTCCTTTGTCCCCCTAGCTGAACATTCCTCATTTGCTATGTCATGAGTATGATACAGTTTAACTTTTCCTCTGCTCCCAGGCCCCCCTCCCTCCTCGGTCACAGACCATTCATGATTATTACATAAAGTGGAATTTCCTACCCTGGGGAACACGTACTGATACTTACAGTTCTTATTGCCTTGTTTGTGTGAAATGTTTATAAGTTTTAAATTGAAAGATGAAACCGTCTTTAATACTGTTATTCGACCACAACCGCTGCCTCCACTCGGAGTGCTGATGGACTGACGGGATTTTTTGATTGACATGTCTGTATAACGGTGAAATAACACATCTCGTACTAATTAGCGGCCGGCCCAACTGGGTGTAGGCCCATGTCTGTAACTCTTTGAAGTCAAATAAAGGGGTCTTTAAAAAAATAAAAAAAAATAAAAAATAATAAGTATTTCTGTTACCTTATATGGCCATCCTGTGAATGTTGTCACAATAGGTCTCAGACCCATGGCAGACATAATCAAACATTGTTGGCGATTGCTGGATAAGTAGTGCCAGTACTAGGTAAAGAGAACTGCGTTTCCCTTCCCTTGATGGCCCCTTTTAAGTGGTAATGAGGTTAATATTTTGCAGCCAGTAGTTATTGTCGCAGATATTGTTTTTGTAAAGCACTTTCACCCACCCCCAGGGTCTTTTATGTGCATTTAAAAAAAACTGAAATATAAACTTTGTTGCACAGATAGACCCACACAAACGTGCAAGCACAAAAACATAGAAACATGCATGCACAGACAGACATGCACACATTTGGAAACACGTCCACCTGCATACACTGATAGATGCAACCACACAATCACACATACACACTCATGCACACATATGTAAGCAAGTAGAAGCACATACACAAATGCACATAGAAATGCATATAGCAAGCATGCACATACATATACAGCACTTCTAAGAGCAGATACATTTACACACACCGATTTACAAGCACACACAAACACAGGCACTCCTACATACCTATGCAAATGTGCACACTCAGACACACATGCATGCAGGCATGCACAAGCATATATACACACACACACTCTTGGGTCTATTGTCTCACCCCTGTGAGGTGGCTACAATGAAATGCTCTGTTGGTTCTGAATTGCTGCTGGTGTGGGCCTGTGCAGGTGCTGAGCTGGGGCTGCACTGGTGGTGGTGGTGCAGTGATGTGGAGGTGGTACTGTGCTGATGGTAATATTGTTATGTGGTGATATGATGCTTAGGTGGTGCTGACTGATGCAGAGGTGCTGCTTAGTGATGCTGTGGTGGTCCTGAGTTATGCTGTGGTCGTAGTGAATGATACTTAGATGGTGCTGTGTTTGTGTTTAAGTGGTGCTTAGTATTGAAAGTTGGGTGCTGCGCTGGTGCTGAGGTGATGCTGCACTGGTGTCAATGTGGCGATGTATCAATGCTGAAAAGTACTGCATTGGGCATTATTTGCTGCTGAGGTGGTGCTGCGTTGGTTCCAAGTTGGTGCTATGCTATTTCCATGGTGGGCTGAGTTGGTGCTGCATTGTTCCTATGCTAATGCTGGAATGGTGCTGAAGTGGCACTGTTTGTTACTGAGGTGGTGGTGTGCTTGTGGAAGGTGGTGCTTGATGTTGCACAGTGATACGGATGTGGTGTCAATTACTATTGGGGTGGTGCCGAGTGATGCTGGGGCGGTGCGGAGTGATATTTTGGTGATATTTAGGTGATGACTTTGTGCTGAGGTGCTGTTGAGGTGGTGCTGCGTTGGTGCTGCACTGATGCGGTTGTAGTGCTGTGCTGAGGGGGTGGTGTTGAGTGATGCTTAGGTAATGCTGTGCTGGTGGTTAGTAACACAGTAATTATTTATGTACCTAGTAACAATAAAGAACAGCAAATATGGCTTGCTATCCCCAACCAATAACTTAGCAGCTTAGGAAGTAGATTTTAAATTAAGCCCACTGCAGGGGCCTACATTACGCCCCTGTGTTAAGCTGGTGAAAGTTAAGTGTACCCTGGCGCCACCATGGTGTAGAAAGGAGTAACACACTTGCAGAAATGTGTCCATTCTGAATGGTTTCTAAGTACGTACGTGTATAACATTCAGCTTTGGTGAGTTATTTGGTTTGGAGGAGCACACCCGTTTTGATGTATTGGGTAATTTACCAATAGTTTGTCTCCTAAATGCTTTTAGCTGAAGGTGCTACACTTGCTGTCAGTGTTGTGATAAGAAACCGCTATTACAAGTATGATAACCTGAGTGAACTGTGCACTGTTCACGGAGTCCAAATAGAACTCCTGAGTTTATACCACAATAAACTGGTTTAAACAAAAACGTAATTAAACTTGACTGTCATTTATCAAACAGTATTATTCATACAGTCATGACATTACAAATGTTGTTTCCATGAACGAATCATATATGAAATACAAAATATAATACATTATTTCATGTATTTTAACAATGCTACTGATGACATAGTAATTTATAAACAATGCTCCTGTAACATTCAAATGAATGCCCGATGCATTTAGTTTCAGTCCCTTCCTTAGGGGCCAATCTCCTTTTCCTTTGTAGATCACGATGTTTGTTAGAAAGGAGTAACACACTTGCAGAAATATGTCCATTCTGAATGGTTTCTAAGAACGTACGAGTAGAACATTCAGCTTTGCCACAGTGTTTTTTGCAATCACAAGCCTTTTGTTTGCTACATTTTTAGCAGACCTTTAAATGGTACCTGTTGTAATCTCACTGTTCCACCCACCAACCCCTTCCTTTCTCCTTACTTTGGAATGTTCCGCTGGAGCTTGGTTTAGAATGTTGACAATTGTCAGTTGTTGAGGTGAGTTGGATGGCCATTAAAGCATACCTGGAACCTTCTCCGTTTCCTGTGCTTTTACTTTTAACACTGGTGACGAGTTGCTGTGAAGGGGGCAGTTGTGGCCATCTCCCCTCTCTGTGCTCTCTCCATTCACGTTACGGAAGAAGGTAAAGCGAGGAAGAAGGTCAGAATTCCTTAAACTCAAATTACGAGCAGCAGCATCTAGGAACTGAATCCTATGTGGTAACGGATGCTGAGGTCAACCGGGCATTGCTGAGAACATTCCCACCAGGGGATAAGATCACTAGTTCATCAACATGTAGCATGCCAGAAGGGGTTGCGGAGTCAGCCTTACCACGACTTTGGCAGCGTAGCGGTGAGTCCCTCACTACGATCCTCCGTGGTTGTTTGTGGATCACGGGTGGTGGCATCGCGCATTCCTGAGAGAGGCGTCCTGTGGTATGCTGTAAGAGTCATGCAATCACTAAGGTGAACCTAGCGCATGATGAGTCTGTGGGAGCGGATTTTCCTGTCAGCAGCGAGTGAGGAGTGGGTCATGCAGCATTGTGAGGCGATTAGGAGCGCCAGGAACGACGCATGCAGGGAGTCCTGAAGAACGAGCGTTTGTCAGCCCGGCGTTGGAGACAGTATTGCAGGCATGTGTGGGCAGGCGTCGTCAGCAGACACTTCTCCCCTGTCTCTGCCACGGATTTCAGCGTTGTGCTCTGCTAAGCCTTCTAGAATCGTCACGCGGCTGTTGCCATGGAAATAGGAAATAAAGTTTTGAAATGGTCAGGAATAGAAGTTTCTGCTCTGTGAGGTGTGCGCACACTGCTGTGACAAATCGCAAGTGCCTTCTTCCCCATTCTAGTAACAAAAGTGAAGTAAAGTGGGGTCCTTTCCATCTACCTGAGGTTTAGAGCAATACAAATGCACATGGACTGAGAAACTGGTGAGAAAACTGCAATGTACTGTTCCACGTATTAAGTCTATTGACATTGTGCAAATTGGAGACTGTATGCACACTCTTTTTCACTGGCTCATGGGTATGCGTCTAGCTGTTTAAGACTAATGTGCATGTTACGCTGCCATCTTTACTGTTATACCACATCCTTGGGCAATTAAGAAGTACTTTTTCTTTATACTAGTTTCTCCTCTGCACCGCCCTCTCCAAGAATATTTTTCATCATTTCAGCTGTTGGGTTACCCTTATCGTACCATGATGGCTGCAGCAAGCATGAGCCAGCCACCCCCATTTCTAAACGAAATAGGAGAACCTGAAATATGCTGGAAGGAGTGGGTCAAACTTTGAGTCGTACCCAATTGCCATAGGCGGCGAACGGTTCACTGCCATGCGCAAACAGCATATCCTCCTTCACAATTTGGGTGTACAGGGGAGCAAAATCTATGAAACGTTGCCCGAACCACAAAACCCCAACGGCGAGGCAGTGGAAGGTATGGATGGTTTTGCTACAACCACGATAAAGTCGGAAACACACTTTGGGGACAAAATAAATGTAGTATTGGAGCGGCACAGATTTTTCAGCAGGTCCCAGGGTAAACAAGAGTCGGTTACCAACTATATTGCAGAATTGAGGGGTCTCACCCAACTGTGCGAATTTGGCAATCTGACAGACTCTCTGATCAGAGAACAATTAGTAAGGTGCACTAACAACTTACGCATCCAAGAGAAACTGTTAGCAAAGAATCCCAGCCTTCGTGAAGCTGCAAGTATTGCCAAATCAGTGGAACACACTGCAAAATGTATAAAAGAGATGAAGACCACAAGAGAAGTAGTAGCTAATATCCAAGAGGAGGTTGAGATATGAGAAGTAAATAAGGTGAAAAATAAGAATAATGTACACAAGCCTCCTGGGAATGAAAGGAATTACAGATGCTACAGGTGTGGTAGCAGCAACCATCTTGCTAACAACATCCATTGTCCAGCTTGAAGTGTTACTTGCAAAATGCCCCCTACTATTGCATTTCTTGCAAGGGTATGCAGAGAAGGTGACCCTCATCACGCAGAGGGTGCAAGTGTAGAGGACACCATGAGTAAATAAGTAAAATGTGTTATGTCCAGTGAGAAAAAGTAACATTTTCAACTTAAAGAAAGTACTGGTACTGTTAAATGTAATTTATCCCAAGTGTGATATTAAGTTGGACAACAAAATCATTAGCATGTTTGCTGATTCATGCTCTCCTTTTACGTTACTGAACTGTAGGGATTTGGAATGCATTGACAACCAGGGAAGCAAAGCCTTGCAGAAACCTGACGTTTTCCCCACAGGCTATAACAAATAACCTATACCCCTCTTGGGTATAAAAGAAATGCACATCGAATTCAAAAGGAGAAACACCGTAGGCAAAGTGTATATCGTAGAGAAAGGATATCATTTGTTAGGGGGGCAGCACCAAAAAGAGCTAAGCATCATCCTGAACCTAAACATGGAAGAACAGGTTCTGCTCACAGATCAGAGTGTGCTCAGTACCAACATCTGTGAAGAGTTCCCCAAACTGTTCGAGGACGGGTTAGGACTCCTTCGTGATTATCAACACAGAATTAAACTCAAAGTAAATACCAAACCAGCTGTACACAAGTTGCATCCAGTACCACACCAAATGAGAGAGCCTCTGGATAGAGTGTTGAAAAGATTGTGCACGATGGGGGGGTCATACAACCTGTAGACATGTCTGAATGGTTGGCGCCTGTTGTAATGGCAGCCAAGGCTAGTGGGGAGGGCATAAGTTTATGAGTGGACTTACGAAGCTTAAACGAGAACATCTGGGTCGAGAGGTACCCACTCCCCCAACATAAACAAAATGCTCAGTACCATGGGTCAGGCTAAGTTCTTTAGCGTCATTGATTTGTCTATGGCTTACCATCAGGTAGACCTGCACCCTGACTCAAGGCCCCTCACTGATTTCATTACCCCCCAAGGAGCCTTCATGTTCAAGAGGATGCCGTTTGGGCATTGCATCCGCTGCCGCGGTGTTCCAGAAGATCATGCATCAGATCCTAAAGGATGTAGACCATACTATGTGTTTCCAGGATGATATTCTGGTGGTATGGTCGCTCAGTGGAAGACCATGACCGCACCCTTAGACTTGTATTCAGGAAGTTGATGGATGCTGGGTTGACGGTGCAGTAGTCTAAGTGTCAAATTAGAGTGACTTCAGTCGACTACCTTGGGCATTTCATTTCCGAGGAAGGTTTTAGACCAAGGAACAACCTACTGAGAGCTGTCAAGGACGCTCCCTATCCACAGAATAAGGAGGAACTTAAGTCTTTCCTTGGTCTTATGGAATACATGGCCAAGTTCGTCAAGGATTTTGCGTCCAAGTGTGATCCATTACGTGAACTGCTTAAAAGAAACAAGGATATTGAATGGCATGACCAGCACAAGTGCACTGTAGATGCGTTGAAGGAAGAGACATTGAATTCCCCTGCATTAGGCACTTTCAACCCCACAAAAAAGACAATCCTTACCACCGATGCATCAAATAAGGGCCTAGGTGCCACCCTGTCACAAAGAGATGGGAAGGGAGAAAAACAAATTGCGTTTGCTTCCAGGTGCCTTTTTAAGGCAGAGAGTAATTACTCTGTAATTGAAAGGGAGGCACTGGCATGTTTCTAGGCAGTAAAACATTTCAAGTTTTTCCTGTGGGGGTTGAATTTTACTGTTCGTACTGATCATAAGCCACTTACTTTCATCTTTACGGTGAAAGGGACGGAAAACTGCACTCCCCAGATAGGAAAATGGATCTTAGGACTGGAGAATTTCAACTTTAGAATTGAATATGTCCCTGGTGAGGAAAACAAAATTGCTGACTACCTGTCGAGGGCTCCTTTGCAAAATGAACAACCCGAAGAAATGTTAGACAGCCCCATTATGGTGGTGGATGAGCCAGCACTGACGGAGGAGGAATGGGAAAAAGCAATGAAAGAAGATAAAGACTTGCACAAACTTAAAGTGGTAATGAAGGAAGGATGACCCAGCAAGTACAGCGAACTAGAGAATAACCTCAAGGACTTCTAGGAGGTCCGATATGAATTGAGCACTATAGGGAACAGAGAATTCAGTCAGAATAGGATTGTACCACCTGCGAACCTCAGGAATAGAATAGTGGAACTAGCTCATGAGGGGCATTTAGGGCGCAGTTTTACTAAACAAAGGGTGAGGGAGAAATGTTGGTTCCCTAGAATGGATGCTATTCGTGAAGGATTGTGTTAGCTGTGCCAGGAGCGACAAAACCAAAAAGGTAAGGAAGGCACCATTATCCCCAGTTGAAGTACCCCTTAAGCCATGGATCAAGCTGGCCTTGGACATCATCGGACCCTTGGACAATTTGGGTACCCAGAAAAAGGTCATGTTAGTCTTAGTTGACTACACTTCCCATTGGATCTCATATAAGTTTGTGCATCGAACCAACACTTGTGCTGTTCTTGACTTTCTCAAAGACGTTTTTGCGAAGGAGGGCATACCATCCTCCCTTGTCATAGACAATGGAGTACAGTTTACGTTGCAGCATATGATTGACTTTAGTCAAACTGAACATTAAACATGAGAAGACCTCCCTGTACTGCCCCAAGGCCAATAGTCTGGTAGAGAGGGCCAATAGGCTCATTAAAGAACACATTCAGCTAGCCTCTAACAATGGGTGGGAAATAGAATCATCCCTGCGTGATTGCTTATGGGCATATCACATCTCCCAGAATCTAGTAACAGGTATTTCTCCTTTTGTGCCCCACAGGAGATGAGAACCCTGTACTAAACTTAACCCCAGTTGGTTGGAGGGGGGCAGGGTGGCAAATCCCAATTCGGTGGAAGCTAGCGAAAAGGTCAAACTGCACCAGGCTAAATGCAAAGTTTGGTATGACAAAAAGAACGGAGTCAAAACACCAGGATGGAGGGTAGATGTGGTGCAGGTGAAGAAGAATGTAAAGGGGCCACACGGCCCAAGCAAGTTCTACCCTCCCTGTCGCATTGCTAAAACATTCAAAAATGTGGTTCTTCTTGAAAACGGACAATATTGGAGCTGTGACAAGATTGCAAAATGTAATGTGCTTTCTGTTGGTAAATAAGGGAGATGTGTTGTACTCTCACTGTTTACTTTTGGCACGCTCCACCCACCCCACCCTTTCTCCTTACCTTGGAATGTTCCGCTGGAGCTTGGTTTAGAATGATGAAAATTGACAGTTGTTGAGGAGACTTGGATGGCCATTAAAGCATACTTGGAACATTCTCCGTTTCCTGTGCTTTTACTTTTAACAGTACCGTTTTACATAATGTGTTTGTTTTTGGTGCGCAGCGTTCCTTCTTTCGACATCATCCACCCTGGGGGCGTTGGTTAAAATTAAGGAGAAAGCGGGTCGGAAAGGCAAGAACGGGGCAGTAAGAGGCAGCGTAGACTGAAAGAAAGGGAGAGATGGGAGGACAGAGTGTGAAGGGGCATGGGGCCGTAAGAAGGAGCGAGCTCCGAGAGGAGAAGGCGTTGAAAGGGAAGATGCAACAGGGAGAAGCAGTTTGCACAATATCACGATGTTTGTTAGAAAGGAGTAACACACTTGCAGAAATGTGTCCTTTCTGAACGGTTTCTAAGGTTTTAAACCTATACATCTCACAATAGCGGGAACCTGCATCAAACCCGTGCAGGGAGAGCGAGTGAAAGTGTGGAGAGCCTGTAACACGAAAACAAGCGTGTCTCCTCCAGTCTCAGGCGGCTCCTGGAAGACGCACAAAGGAGCCGTGGGAGGGAAGGAAGCGGTAGGGGAGGAGGCTTTCGCAAGCGCGGCCGTGCGAAGCAGACCAAAAACAACCTTTGAAATATAACACTCAACAGATGGCACACTGTGCGCCGCTGCTCGTAACCGCAAAGTGGATGCCGTAGGCGTTAACATTTTAAGAAAAGGTGGGACAAAAAGCCGCCTTTGGCCACTGCGTGCTTTCATTTTTGAAAGCCAAACGCAATAGCCAATGAAATGTCACTACAACACGCACAAGCTTGCTCGAAGTCCAGAGTGATTCCAAGAGGTCATCTCCTAGAGCAGCGCATGCGTGCTGCGCTAGGCTCGACCTAAAAACTCTGGAAAGTGAAAGGGATTAGCACTCATTTTAATAATAAGCTAGTTGCCAATTTGAGGCAAGGAAAACTGTGATAGAAACTGATACTTCAGGAGAAAATAAATGCCTATGAAAAACCTTTCAGGAAAGAGGCCCTGCATTGTATGCACAATTACACCCCAAGAAAATACTGGAACCTGATCTCAGAATGTCCAAACTTAGGTAACAGAAAAATGTGAAAGTTTGCCCCATTTAAAAACGTCCATCAAATTTTAGATTACATGCAAAAATATTAACTTTCGATCTGGTCTAATGCCACTAACTGGGAAGAAATGTTGGCTGGGAAACTAATTGCTTGCTGAGAAGAGAATTTACGATTTGAAAATTACAACTTCAGCTGAAAAGCAGTCGAATACAATCTAAAGGGTCATGATTAGCTAGTCCCAACAACATTTGTATACAAGTCTCCTTTTTAAAAAAAGCATTAACCATGCAATAGGTCTTGCATTGCTGAAAGTTTGAGCTATTGGCGTTGCTAATAATAATGCAACACCAATAACTCAAACTTTCAGGTATTCTTGAGCAATTGCAATGAAAATCTTTTATTCGATTATTTTATTCTAAATGCGCAAGCTATCGCCGAACCACGAGGCCAAACAAGTAAGAAAAATGCAAATGCACAAAGCAAGGAAAGGGTGCAGTAGCACAGGTTGTTACTAGGTGTTTCTGTGGATGCAGTGCCTTATGTTGCTAATAAAGGTCTGTTTATACCTCCACATGGACACTTATTAACAGCCTGTGGCACTACACCCTTTCCTTGCTTTGTGGATGGGGGAGATGCAAAGCCGAAGCTGCAAGCAAAAGAAAGTGCGGCGCTCGTTAAACTGGCGCCACGCTAAAAGTATGCATGACGATGCATGGGAAACAAAATGAGGAATGCTAATCAGGGAGGATGGGAAGTGGTGGTGTGGGGACGGCACTGGGGAGATTAAGTGTTGCAATAATGGGAGGGAGGGCGTGCAAGCAACAGGCAACAAATTGCCAGAGCTGACCAACCCAAAAAATAGAAATTTGTGCTCACCGACATAAAGCAGAGTGTGTAACAACACCTATAAAATGTCCAGTTGTTATGGGTGGTTAGAAATGCAGACAAGGCGGTACCAAGGAGGGACTAATAAAAGCAACGATTTTGCAAGGCCAGTAACTGGGTTCAATTGATAAGATGGGCGGAGCTTCTATGCCGTATCTCAATACAGCATGACTCGCAGAGCAGCGCATGCCCTGCCTCGACCTAAAAACCACACATACGTGTATATACATATGTATTTATTTAAACATAAATGCACAAATACATAGTTAGGTCTGCGTTTCCATAGGGATTGCCTTTTTGGGATTTCTTATCATTTTGGTGTAGTTTGATGAATCTTCATGAAACTTTCCAAGGCTCCTTCACGAAATGTTTTCAGGGTATTCTATCAAGCGTGAGCCAAGGAAAAAGGATGGAGGGCTAGATCTTGTTCCAAATGTGCGCTTTTTGTGATTTGCTGTAAATCCTTTTAATAGTTTTTGAAAATTTAAGGTACAAATATATTTGTATATCTGGGCAGTTGGGTTTGAGGGACTCTAGTGAGAGTCCAGGGAAAGCAACTTTAAAAAATAGAGCGTCTGATTCCCCGAGGAGGCTCCCCCGCTCCATCTCACACACACAAGAGTGAGGGTCCTGCAAGAGCGATCACTTTGATTGGCTGGCGACAAAGTGAACAAAAATGTTTCAGTGCCCATTACAGATTTCGGGGACAATATATATATATATATATATATATATATATATATATATATATATATATATATATATATATATAGTGCACCCCCAACCCTTGTCGGGAGGTCTTCTCAGGGACCAAAGTTGAAAACATTACTCTTTTTGCTGCGATCCTCCTGCGGGACTATAACACAAAATGCAAAAAGGGGGGCGCCATTACCTACTGGCGGTCGCCAGTAGGTAGTTATAGTTAGGACCCCTTTTCCATAGGAAATCCGCAACATTCTATTTTGAATAACTTTGGCGCCGGTCGATGAATCCTCGCGAATTTCTCAAAATAGGTGGGGCGCTACGCTCCGCTCCTACCCTGAAAGTCTCGGGGGGATACGTCAAGCGGGGGCTGAGATAAAAGGGGGGTCCCAAAACGCGTTTTTCCCATGCATTTTTCCATAGGACCTTTAGAACGAGCTACAGCCCGAATGGCTGAACAGAATTACTAGAAATTTGGCAGAGAGGTAGTCCCTATGTCAAGGAAGTGCCTTTTGTAGGTTTGGTGTAAATCTGTTCAGTAGATACTGAGAAAATAGCCTTTAAATCAATATATATATCTGAGCCCGCTTACGGTACGCTTACCGTACGCTTACGGTAAGCTTACGGTACGCGTACGGTGGCGTGCGCGAATGCGATTCTGATTGGCTGTTAGATCTTAGTAAACATTCGAATCGGCCGAAACCAGGAAGCGGCGGCCGCCATTTTGTGTGTTTCACTCAGAAAAAAAAGAGTGAAAACAAGAAAAGGGGGCAATGAGGAGAGTTACAGACCCCCTTACATTTGTGAGGGGGTCAAATAAGGACAGAAAAGTACAAAGAAAACATTTATGGATTTTTAAAAAAATCACGGGGTACGCGTACGGTAAGCTTACGGTAAGCGTACGGTAGAAAAAAAAAATAAAAAAATAAATGAAATTCAGATTTAAGTGTTTAGATATTAGGGGGCTCTAAAAAGAGCCGTTGTGTTTATGAAATGATTTTTATATACACACACACACAAATATATATATATATGTATATGTATATGTATATATGTATATATATATATATATATATATATATATATATATATATATATATATATATATATATATATATATATATATATTCACTGAAAAAACCATAGGTTTCACACACGTTATAGTTAGGAATTAGCATTTAAAAAACCTTGCAAATTCACTGAAAAAACCATAGGTTTCACACATGTTATAGTTAGCTGGACATTTTACTGATAAAAAACCTATGAAATTCCCCCATTATAGTTAGTGCAGGCAACTATAACTCACGCAACCGCAATCCTCTGCTGATGACATATGTGTCTTTATGAAAAAAAAATATTTGTAATATATGTATAGCTAAAATTTAATGGAAGAAGACATGGGCAAATAAGTGTCTAAATACAGTATTAGCATCAGCAGAGGATTGCGGTTGCGTGAGTTATAGTTGCCTGCACTAACTATAATGGGGGAATTTCATAGGTTTTTTATCAGTAAAATGTCCAGCTAACTATAACATGTGTGAAACCTATGGTTTTTTCAGTGAATTTATATATATATATATATATATATATATATATATATATATATATATATATATATATATATACACACACACACACACACACACACATATACTCCTTAGGACCCTCAGGGTGTGCCAGGGACCGGGGTTCAACATGTATTATTATTATTGGGGGGGCGGGGGGGGGGGGAAGAGGTGTGCTTGGCGCCCCTCCCTTTCCCCAGGGCTCGGGACAATATTGGGAGGGGGTGCTTGGTCTCTAAGCGGATTACGGACCCAGGTACCTGACCAATACTCCTAGAGCCTAAGCATAGGGGCAAGAGCTTGTCCTAATATGACAGAACTCACAAATTCCTTATCATAGCTAAATCTATATAGTACTAAACATTCCGAGCAATAACTATGATCTAGAGCATTTGAATCAACTGTTGTAACCAGCACAGAAAGTAGTCTGGTGGTTTTGACTATCACCGGAAAGAATCCTACAGAGAACTGTAGAATACTGTTTTAACAACCTATTTATATAAACCACACGCACTATCTATTGCTAATCTTCCCACTACTATATTATTAGGTGCTGAGACCCAAAACAGGTTAAGGGCGCCATTCTAGTCACGCCTGCACAACATCAAAAACGCTTACGACACAGACCACAGTAATTATCACTCTCGCACAGTTTAGACTGCTACCCATCAAATAAAGTACTTTGGCATCTCATCAGCGGCATGAAGCCCTATACAATTGCAATTCAGTAGAACGCCACACAATTATTCTACAGCAAAATTTAAACGCTGCCCTTTACCGTTTTCTTCTTCATGCAACAGACATTTACGCATTTAGCTGTTGTATAATAGATGTAAAGTAGCGGAAATTGTATTCAACATGCTTAGCTCTTTCGAGGTAATAAAGCGGTGCTTTTGTATCCTTGAGTTCTATGGATTCTACTACAAACGTTATCCTCCATGCAGTGTTGTGCTAATGCAAATCGATAATCGCTGTAGATTCAGCTACTTCTGACAGCCTATGTGGTAACACAAACAAACGCCCCTTCACCCTTCTCCCCCTGTACACTGCAGTGTGCGCTATTTCGATAAATGCATTACAGAGTGGATGAGTTTCACAACCATTCACCTGTATGGTTTTATGGATGTCGACTGCTCATAGACAACAAACGTACTTAACCTTGTTATATAATAAATGAGCTTTGCTCTACAAACCTTATTGGGCCTCATACTGCAGTATCACATTTCCTGTCAGATCGACTTTGAAAATATCTATCTCTTATAATGGCATGGGTCTGGTCTATATGTGTTCTTCCGCTTTGCTCTACGAACCTTAAAGGAAGTCGTACTGCAGTCACATTTCCTGTTAGGTCGACTTTGAAAATGGCGAGTGACATTTTTTTTGTGATAGTTAAATATATAACATGGCCAGGCAGTATAATATTCAGCAAAACCTCACTTAGCTACCAACTTTAAAGCTAAACAGTAATATCAAAAAGGCAATATAACCATATTAATGTGTATATTGGTGTACAATGAACAGGAAAACAGGTTACAAGATCAAGGGACAGGCTGTATGAATTAACAGGTCATGAGGACTGAAACATGAATTTCCGTGTCATGAGGACTGCAATCCAGGGGTCTCGGTAAGAAGAGTACCTGCTTCCTCGCTTGAAAGGTGTTGCTGGACTTGCCCGACACAAAAGCTATTCCTCTGGTGATGTCCCACGGAAATCCAGGGATAGTGTGTTATTCTTAATTTATTTAGGGCAACAAATGAAGACTAAAACATCTAGAATCCATTACGTTGTCAAATAAGAGTACAGGTTTGGAAACAAGGAGTCCATAATGACTTGAAGCAACATGGCCATCCAAATCTCTACTTTGAGCTATGGGTGCCAGGCTCACCTCTGTAACACGCCCTCGCTCTTAGTAAGCCCTACATTCTATTCACTTTTAATGAGTTTCATGCTAAAACCATAGTTACCCTGTTAAAATGAGAACCATCTGGTTCAATGTCCACGTGGGTGGGTCAGAGGTTGTAAAAGATGTCAAGGTGTATTTACACTGGAGGGATACTAACTAATTTGGTGTTAAGGGTCATCACGCGCAAGAAATTAAAATCTCATACATCGGTATGTTTGGGGCAGTCCATATGGACTTCTGCACGTTCCCCAACCGATGGCATTTCTATAAAGAACAGGATTCCAAAAGTCCAAGTTGTCATGCTGACTAATAACATATATTCATGGCTGATATATATATATTTTTGTTATAGAAGATGGAACACAGTAACTCCAAAGTAACGGGTACTCGTTTGAGACTTCACATAGACACACAGAGTGTGGACCTTTACTCCTTGCACATTCCTTAATGAAAGGAACAGTTCTTTACCTTCCGCCTGCTCCAGAGAGTTCATGTCGTCTCCCCCGAGCACACACTTCACAAGTCCCCACATTCGATCACCGGTAGACAGACAGCCAATGCCCGAGCTTGCAGCAGCTACTTCCTGTCTTAAACATCTACTTCCGTCTCACGTAAAATTCTTTATGACTTGGCCTTCCAGGAAAGACCATAAAAGCCTACTCAGCACATTTTGTTTAGGTGGACAGATAGATTCTGATTGGTTACTTCCGTTAAATATTAATTGAGGTGACTATGTTTTCTCCTCTCATTGGCCAGTTGCGAAGACAAAACAGAAAACGGACACCATACAAGAGATAGTGACTAATAGACCGGTAAGTCAAATGCGTCGGCCATCTTAAAATGGTGCCGTATTTTCTGCATTACGCGGAGCCCGCTGAATGATACTTGGTGCTCGCCTTATGTCTTTTGCCTACAGGCAAACACTTCTTCCAGGAACATCTTGGCAGAAAGTAACGGACGATCCCATGAAATGCAATAGTCCCGGATAGCACAAACTCAAAATACACCATTTTATCTTCGTGGAGGAATTGAGCCTGCAGAATAATTTATTTAGGCAAATCGCAGGCGATCCTTTCACCACCATTTCCTTCTTTACTCACTGAGCCTGTACCCACCTCAAACATACAGTCCGACTTTGGGATAGCAGAAAGATGGAGATTTAAGACAAGGATTGGTAAAGCCAGTAGGTCTTGCCAAAGCAAGAGATAATAGCATTGCCAATGTCTTTTAGGCATGTTGTACAACAGTGTGACTGATGTTCAGCATGGTTAAATGTTAGTGGTGTGGCATTGCATAAAAAAGAGTGGCATGGCGTAGAGTGGCATAGAGTGGAGCGGAGTAGAGCAGAGTGGCGTAAGGGTGAGTGGAGCAGCGTAGAGTGGTGTAGAGTTTAGTGGCATAGAGTACAGTGCAGTAAAGTGGCATACAGTATAGTGGCATATAGGATATGGGAGAGAATGTGTTCTGACTGCTAGAACTGCTGACTTTGGTGCTGGAAACCAAGGTTCGAGCCTCGGGGTAGCGCCACATCCTGTGATTCTGGGCAAATCACTTAATCTCCCTGTGCCTACCAAAAAAGGAAAAAAAAATGAATGTGTCCTTGTGTAACATACCCGGTGCTCATGTAAAGCGCTCCAATACCTTCGGGTCGACTTCGCGCTATATAAATCTGCAAAAATAAAATATATATATATATAGTAGAGTGGTGCTCCAGCGGAAAAGGGCAAATGTACATATCCTCCTTGCGTCACAGACCTGCCATCACACTTACTCATTTATACACGTATTCATTGGTGGGGCCCATAACACCAACACTCATATGTCTCACACAAATCTGCACACAGGAGGGAAGAAGCGCTGGACATGTGGGGGTACCTTGTTACTTATTGGGAGAAAATTCTTTACACTATATACATTATATACATTCGTACCTATAGAATCCTAACTTTAACATCAAGGCACTCCACCACTTGGTCGATGGACCAATTAGATGGACTGGTTGATGGGGATTTAGAACCAGCTAAAACTCATTTAAAGCTTCGGAACCTTTTGGTTAACTTTTAATACCTTATTAAAGAATCACAAACTCATTTCTTATGAATCAATGTTTAGTTTATCTAATTAATTCACTTTGTTAGCATAGTCATGATTACAGTCAAATCAGATTTCTATTAAATGATTTCCAACCTTCGATTTAAACATAGATTGACATAACAATTATATTTACCTAAATTTGAATATTGGCAACCACTTCCAGAAGAACCGGTCAACCCACAGCATAAATCAAAATCCCTTCAGATGGAATTGTCATTATATTCAAAGAGAAACTCAGGTAAGTCCAGGAAATCTCCCTCTGCACGACTCAGTCCCCACCATTTAGCCAAGGACCAGACGATCACACCAACAAACCAACAATCCAGCAAATCGACTCTTCACACCAACAGCCTAATAGCAATAAGGAAGGAAGATGGTATCCTCTTCTAAATCACCCCCTTTTTAGGTCTCGCTGAGTCAGCGCGCGTGCGCTGCTCGGAGAGACTTTAGTAGGTGAGTTTTCAAAGTGCTGCTGGCTGGCCACAAGCTTGCGTTCACGTGAGCGTACACGCGCGCAGTCGCCATGTGTCTTACTTCCGCCGTGCTTGATCGCGTCCGCAATCACTTTCACTTTTGCGGGCCGCGCGGCCGTGTCATTTTTACGGCCGCGCAGCCAATGCTTGTTAATTGTTTGTAATTGAGCTGTAACACTAGCAGGCAAACCAATTGCTTCATATTATGTGATTTTGCATTATGCTTTTGAAGTGTTTTCATGTTCGCTTTATAAAATTCCTTACAAAGACAACATACCCAGAAAGAAAATCAGGACTACACGTATTGAAACGTAAAGCAACTGGGGCCGGCAACGAGGCACAATTTAAGAGTTCTATTTCCACAGTACTGTTTTCATAAAGTGCATCAAAGTTTTCAACAAGACGACAAAGTTGTTTTAAAGTGGCTTCCAAGTTCAAGAGTTGAAATTCGGAATAAAAACATTCAGAATATCCTGTTTGACGAGTCCCTGGAGTGAGAGTTGAATTTTTTTCAACTGCAAGTTAATGCCACGACGCTAAATGATGCTTGTCAGATCGTCACCCTAGCGGTATTTCCTTCCATTTAACACTTACAAATGGTTTTTACTCGAACCAGCTAGTGACTGGCATAGGGCGATTTTGAAATTCCAGTTGCTCCATTTACATCCTGGAACAACGTATTCGTGGCTAATTGTGCTTATCGGTTCAGTTGCTCAATGTATTTAAGCAGTAAACGTTCCCTCCGTGCTCCACACGACAGCCAGCCAGGAGCCCGCCAGCCAGCCAATGTCAACACTTTCAGTTCATGTCACGTGTGACATTTTCAGCCAATCCTCGATTTCTTTGCCAACTGCTCTTACATTCTGGTACTTTATAGTTTTCATTTTTAGCATTATTATAGTTATGGGCTTGAAATCACAGCATGGGGGTTCATTACAAAAACACAAATACTCCAAAAGAAACTGTAGAAATAAGCTGTAACTGGTCAGTTTGATTTTCCACAAGGACTTCATGAAAGCCAATGATACCTTTGAGACCGTGCGTCGACCGAGGGGACTTGAGGTGGCTGATAAACATGAGTGTTACTGTGGGGGAGAGGGGTGTGGTGGATGTTTGCGTTCGGGAAATGGTTGTGGGAGCTGAAAGAGTCTTGGGGCAAAACTAAAGGTGAGGTTTGCATTAGTGACCCAGTAATTATGGCACATTCCTCTTCCAGTGCAAATAGAACCATTCATTAGGAAGTGAACAAAATTGCAGCATTACATTTATACTGAGGGTGTCCAAAATAGATAAAGGGTGGCAGAAGCCATCTCAGCCTTTCAGGATAACCATGGACTTTGTAAATGAGCTCCATGTATAATTATGGTATGCAAAATCATCTTCAGTGAATATCCTGACAATCTTACTTGATACAGCTCTCCTTGGCTTACATTGGAGACTATACTCTTTCAATTTTGCAATGACCATTTCTTTAGTGCTCAGCAGTTTCCCTGATGAGGAAGAAAGAACCATATACGAATCAATCTCACACCACTCCCATTAGGGATACCCAGTACTAAAATCCAGTTTTGGGTTTAGTGCAAAATTCCCATACATACCTACAGAGCGGCATTCATCCTCACTTCCCCTGAATGATTACAGTAGAAATGGAAAGCACATTAACACAGGCCTGCCAATTGGCTATCCCTTGTCGTTAGATTGAGGATACTAACAGACCTAGGATGGCACAGTAATTCCTTGTGCTGAAATACTATGGTTGAGAAGAACTTGACAGGTCCCACTGTCTTCAATGGCTTATTTTTCTCCGGGAGTGTGATCATATTTCTTGTTTTTTCTGCAGTCTTGTGCCTAATAGCCACACTAGGCAGCTGCCTAGAATTACCTTGACAATGTGGTACATTTGAGCAAGTGGTTGCCGGTGGGCAGCATAAGCTCTTTTTTAGGTCTCGCTTAGCGAAAGCAGCGAATGCGCTGCTTTCGCTATTGTGAGTACCTTTTGGAATCGATTCTGCCGAGGGCTTGCATGCACGCGTCTGCATGGATAAACATGGCTGCTCTTGCCATTTGTCCATAGCAAACAGCATGCGTGTCCATAGTCCATAGGGACTGTGGACAGCCCGACGCCATTTGGCATTTTGCATTTTGGTGTCCTAGCAACGAAAATGCTGTTTCCTGTACGGCGTTGAAGGTGTCCTAGCAACGAAAATGGTTGTTATTTATTTATTCTTAACCGGCACGTTTCTTAAAAATGTCGCTTACACTGAGTTTGTATTTATGTATTTATGTTGTAGAAACGCGCGCCGTGTAACTTGGTGCGCATTTTTGTGTGTTTTTGTTGTTAAAAAGGCTGCTTTCAGTACGCAGCTTGCCGGGGTTTGATGACTTTGAAATTACGCATCTTGCCGGGGTTTGATGACTTTGATAGTAGCAGCTTGCTGGGGTTTGAAGAGTTTGGAAGTGCGCAGCTACTAGCAACAAAAATGGTTGTTATTTATTTATTCTTAACCGGCACGATTCTTAAAAATGCCGCTTAAACTGAGTTTGCATTTATTTTGTTGAAACGCGGGCCGTGTAACTTGGCATTGGCATACTACTGACTCTCTACTACTCACTCTCTACCCCTCTACTACTCTACCCCTCTACCCCTCTACTACCCCTCTACCCCATCCCTCTACTACCCCTCTACCCCTCTACTACCCCTCTACCCCTCAATTACCCTACTACCTCTCTACTTCCCTACTACCCCACTATCCCCCTACCCCACTACGCCTCTACTACCCCACTACCCCACTGTCCTACTACCCCTCTACTACCCCACTACCCTACTATCCCACTACCCTACCCCTCTACTACCCCACTACCCTACTACCCTACTACCCCTCTACTACCCTTCTACCCCTCTAATACCCCTCTACTACCCCACTACCCCTCTACTACCCTACTTCCCCTCTACCCCTCTACTACCCTACTACCCCACTACCCCTCTACTACCCCACTACCCCACTGCCCTACTACCCTACGACCCTACTACCCCTCTACTACCCCACTACAACACTGCCCTACTACCCTACGACCCTACTACCCCTCTACTACCCCACTACCCTACTACCCCACTACCCCTACTACCCCACTACCCCCCTACTACCCCACTACCCTACTACCCCTCTACCCCTCTACTACTCCTCTACCCCACCCCTCTACTACCCCTCTACCCTACTACCCCTCCACTACCCTACTACCATACTACCCCTCTACTACCCTACTACCCCACGACCCTACTACTCCTCTACTACCCCACTACCCCTCTACTACCCTACTACCCACTGCCCCACTACCCCCCTACTACCCTACTACCCCTCTACCCCACCCCTCTACTACCCATCTACCCTACTACCCCTCTACTACCACACTACCCTGCTACCCCTCTACTACCCAACTACCCTACTACCCATCTACTACCCCACTACCCATCTACTACCCCTCTACTACCCCACTACCCCTCAACTACCCCACGACCCCTCTACTAACCCACTACCCCACTACCCCTCTACTACCCCACTACCCTCCTACCCTCCGACTACCCCACTACCCTACTACCTTACTACCCCTCTACCCCCCTACAACCACACTACCCCTCTACCCCAGCCCTCTACCCTACTACCCCTCTACTACCCCACTACCCTACTACCCCTCTACTACCCCAATACCCTACAACCCCTCTACTACCCCACTACCCTACTACCCCTCTACTACCCCTCTACTACCCCACTACCCCTCTACTACCCCACTTCCCCTCTACTACCCTACTACCCCACTACCCCTCTACTACCCCACTACCCCTCTACTACCCCACTACCCCTACTACCCCCTACTACCCTACTACCCTGCAACCCTACTACCCCACTACCCTACTACCCCTCTACCCTACTACCCCTCTACCCCACCCCTCTACTACCCCTGTACCCTACTACCCCTCTACTACCCCACTACCCTACTACCCCTCGACTACCCCACTACCCTACTACCCTACTACCCCTTTATTACCCCACTACCCCTCTACTACCCCACTACCCCACTACCCCTCTACTACCCCTCTACTACCCCACTACCCCTCTACTACCTCACTACCCCACTACCCTACTACCCTACTATCCCACTACCCCCCTACTACCCTACAACCCCATTACCCTACTACCCCACTACCCTACTACCCCTCTACTACCCTTCTACCCCTCTACTCCACCCCTCTACTACCCCACTACCCGACTACCCTACTACCCCACTACTACCCCACTACTACCCAGTACCCTACTTCCCTATGACCCTACTACCCCTCTACTACCCCCCACCCCTCTACTATCCTACTACCCCTCTACTACCCCACTACCCCGCTACTAATACACTACCCCACTACACCCCTACTATCCCACTACCCCCTACTACCCTACTACCATTCTACCCTACTACCCCACTACCCCTCTACCCTACTACCCCTCTACTACCCTAATACCCCTCTACTACCCCTCTACCCTCTACCCCACCCCTCTACTACCCCTCTATCCTACTATCCCTCTACTACCCCACTACCCTACTACCCTACTACCCCTCTACTACCCCACTACCCTACTACCCCACTCCCCCTCTACTACCCCAATACCCCACTACCCCTCTACTACCCCATTACTACCCCACTACCCACTACCCTACTTCCCCTCTACTACCCCACTACCCCACCACCCTACTACCCCCTACTACCCCACTATCCCCTACTAACCCATTCCCCCTACTACCCTACTACCCCACTACCCTACTACCCTACTACCCCACTACCCTACTACCCCTACCCCTCTACTACCCCTCTACCCCTCTACCCCACCCCTCTATTACCCTTCTACCCTACTATCTTACTACCCCTCTGCTACCCCACTACCCTACTACCCCTCTACAACCCCACTGCCCTACTACCCTACTACCCTACTACCCCTCTATTACCCCACTACCCTACTACCCTCTACTACCCAACTACCCTACTACCTCTCTACTACCCTACTACCCTACTTCCCCAATACCCCTCTACTACCCCACTACCCCTCTACTACCCCACTACCCCTCTATTACCCTGCTACTACCGCATTACCCCTTTACTACCCCACTACCCCTCTACTACCCCACTACCCCTCCACTACCCCACTACCCTACTACCCCCTACTACCCTACTACCCCACTAACCCCCTACTAGCCCTCTACTACCCCACTACCCTACTACCCCACTACCCCCCTACTACCCCACTACCCTACTCCCCTCACTACCCTACTACCCCACTACCCTACTACCTTACTACCCATCTACCCCTCTAGTACCCCTCTACCCCACCCCTTTACTACCCCTCTACCCTACTAACCCTCTACTACCCCACTACCCTACTACCCCACTACCCCTACTACCCCACTACCCCCCTACTACCCTACTACTCCACTACCCTACTACCCCTCTACCCCTCTACTACCCCTCTACCCCACCCCTCTACTACCCCTCTACCCTACTACCCCTCCACTACCATACTACCCTACTACCCCTCTACTACCCTACTACCCCACAACTCTACTACCCCACTACCCCTCTACTATCCACTGCCCCACTACCCCCTACTACCTCTCTACCCCACCCCTCTACTACCCATCTACCCTAATACCCCTCTACTACTACACTACCCTACTACCCCTCTACTACCCCACTACCCTACTACCCCACTACTACCCCACTACCCCTCTACTACCCCACTACCCATCTACTATCCCTTTACTACCCCACTACTCCTCTACTACCCCACTACTCCTCTACTAACCCACTAACCCACTACTCCTCTACTACCCCACTACCCCACTACCCTACTACCCCTCTACTACCCCACTACCCTACTACCCTACTACCCTTCTACCCCACTACCCCACTATCCCCCACAACCCTCCTACTACCCTACTACCCCACTACCCTACTACCTTACTACCCCTCTACTCCCCTACTACCCCACTACCCCTCTACCCCACCCATCTACCCTACTACCCTACTACCCCTCTACTACCCCACTACCCTACTACCCCTCTACTACCCCAATACCCTACAACCCCTCTACTACCCCACTACCCTACTACCCCTCTACTACCCCTCTACTACCCCACTACCCCTCTACTACCCTACTACCCCACTACCCCTCTACTACCCCACTACCCCACTACCCCTACTACCCCCTACTACCCTACTACCCTACTACCCTACTACCCCACTACCCTACTACCCTACTACCCCACTACCCCCCTACTAACCTACAACCCCATTACCCTACTACCCCACTACCCTACTACCCCTCTACTACCCTTCTACCCCTCTACCCCACCCCTCTACTAACCCACTACCTGACTACCCTACTACCCCACTACTACCCAGTACCCTACTACCCTATGACCCTTCTACCCCACTACCCCTCTACTACCCCTCTACTACCGCTCTACTATCCTACTACCTCTCTACCCCTCTACTACCCCACTACCCTACTACCCCTCTACTACTCCACTACCCCACTACCCCCCTACTATCCCACTACCCCCTACTACCCCTCTACCCCACTACCCCTCTACTACCCCACTACCCTACTACCCCTCTACTACCCTACTACCCCTCTACTACCCCTCTACCCTCTACCCCACCCCTCTACTACCCCGCTATCCTACTATCCCTCTACTACCCCACTACCCTACTAACCCTCTACTACCCCACTACCCTACTACCCCACTACCCATCTACTACTCCACTACCCCTCTACTACCCCATCACTACCCCACTACCCTACTTCCCCTCTACTACCCCACTACCCCACCACCCTACTACCCCACTACCCCTACTAACCCACTACCCCCTACTACCCTACTACCCCTCTACCCTACTACCCTACTACCCTACTACCCTACTACCCCCTACCCCTCTACTACCCCTCTACCCCTCTCCCCCACCCCTCTACTACACTTCTACCCTGCTATCCTACTACCCCTCTGCTACCCCACTACCCTACTACCCCTCTACAACCCCACTGCCCAACTACCCTACTACCCCGCTACTACCCCACTGCCCTACTACCCTACTACCCCTCTACTACCCCACTACCCCTCTATTACCCCTCTACTACCGCACTACCCCTCTACTACCCCACAACCCTACTACCCCTCCACTACCCCACTACCCTACTACCCCCTACTACCCTACTACCCCACTAACCCCCTACTAGCCCTCTACTACACCACTACCCTACTACCCCACTACCCCCCTACTACCCCACTCCCCTCACTACCCTACTACCCCACTACCCTACTACCTTACTACCCATCTACCCCTCTACTACCCCTCTACCCCACCCCTTTAGTACCCCTCTACCCTACTAACCCTCTACTACCCCACTACCCTACTACCCCTCTACTACCTCACTACCCCACTACCCCTCTACTACCCCACTACCCCACTACCCCTCTACTACCCCTCTACTACCCTACTACCCCACTACCCCTCTACTACCCTACTACCCCTACTACCCCACTACCCTCCTACCCCACTACCCTACTACCCCTCTACCCCTCGACCCTATTACACCTCTACCCCTCTACCCCACCCCTCTACTACCCCTCTATCCTACTACTCTACTACCTCTCTACTACCCCACTACCCCTCTACTACCCCACTACCCTACTACCCTACTACCCCTCTACTACCCTACTACCCCACTACCCCCTACTACCCTACTACCCCCTACGACCCTACTACCCCACTACCCTACTATACCTCTTCCCCTCTACCCCACCCCTCTACTACCCCTCTATCCTACTACTCTACTACCACTCTACTACCCCACTACCCCTCTACTACCCCACTACCCTACTACTACCCCTCTACTAACCCACTACCCTACTACCCCTCTACTAACCCACTACCCAACTACCCCTCTACTACCCCACTACCCCTCTACTACCCCACTACCCCACTACCCTACTACCCCTCTACTACCCCACTACCCTACTACCCCACTACCCCTCTACTACCCCACTACCCCTCTACTACCCTAGTACCCCACTACCCCACTACCCCTCTACTACCACACTGCCCTACTACCCTACTACCCCACTACCATTCTATCCCCTACAACCAGCTGAAAAAAAGACACCCTGATAGTGGTTAAACACAAAGAACAAAGTAGCGCCTAAAAAATGAGCAGTTGGAGAAAAAAAGTAAAGTGTTCATGCACCATTGAAGAGGCAAACACACAGAGGCAGGAAGCTTACAGCACCTGACCAATAAGAAACAAATGAGAGTGACAATATAAAGCCAACCAACTGTAAGCAATGGGCAGTCTCTAAACCCACTGTGAGTAAACTAAAGGTCTCAAAGAGACAGCATATGTGCTGTGAAGGCAAGACATAAAAAGGAAACAGACTGATTTATTTTGCAGTGTTCAGTTCATGACATCCCATACAAAGGAATATATTTGTGGAGCTTGGGAGACCAATCAAAACATTTGCATTCCATAATGCTTCAAACCTCACTGAACTACACAATTCCCCAACTCCATTGTACACTATGCACACTAAATCTTTTTCAGAAGAACATCAGGTTGCCATTACCCCACAGACAACTTCATTAAAAATACTTATCAATATAAATCCCCAAAACTCATATTTTGCACGATCATATATTTGGGGCAAGAATATGCCCATTTGGAGTGCCTTCCTGCTTCTAATCATAAACTTCATCCCAGGAGCAGATTATACAACAATAATTGCTTACTTGCTTGAATTAATAACAAAAGGAATAAATTAGCGGACTGTAAGGAGGAGGACGGCGCAGCCAGGCGGAAGGTGGGTGAAACGGACAACGACAGTGAAACAACGCCGGAAACAGCCTGCGGTCTAGTTGCGCTCGGAATGCGCATCGTCAGCACGCCTCAGCCAATGGAGAATAAGAGGGGCGGAACCGGGAAGGAGAGCGTCCAGGGCAGCTCGGAGGGAGAGCCGAGCCGAGGAGAGAGGACAACGGAGCAACGGACGACCGGAGGAGACGTGTTCAACGATCCACGGAGGAGAGCGGGACCTGAGACGGAGTAATCACGGAGGCCGCGACAACAGGACCGGAGGAGTACACCGCGTATAAGCCCGGCGGCCTGCGAGAGGGAGAGGACGCCCTGGGTCCAGCTGCCACGGCCCTGTTCCCGGGTCGTGGCCACAGGCAAGTGCCGCTCAGAGGGTCTTTTTGTTGGGGCAGCTGGGGTGTATGCAAAGAGTGAACACAGCCACACTCGACTGGAATGCGCAAACCCCCTCACACCCCTCTCACCCCTACAGTCCCTTCCTGACTCCTAGTTTACCCTTTCCCCCACGACGTTCTGGTGACGGTGGCACGATCACGTAGTAAAGGAAGAGAATAGAACCTAACCCGAGTGTTTCTTTCTTTCTTTTGGCTTCCCCGGTTTTGGAGTTCCCCAAGAAGAGAGTGGAACCAGAAAGAGGGACGAGAAGGCCAATACACCCCACAGAAAAGAAAAGGAGCGATAGCGGGACTAACCTGGCTCAAGCCTGATGCTGTGGTGTTAATGTGCAGAGGATGTTATTATTTGATCCTTCAGTTCTTTTCAGTAATACAGACGACATCCTTTATACTGTGGCTTATTGATATTAAACAGTTTCCCCAAGATAACTCTTATACTGCCTGGTTTCCGTCTATATCTCGAGTCTTGTCCTCGGCATCCTTACAAAGTGGTGTCAGAAGTGGGATTGTTGAGTCCCGGTGTGTCGAGCCATGACGCAGCCCATGCCTCTGGAGGACATGCTCACACAATTGGCCGAAGGACAAAGACATTTGCAGTTGGTGTTCGAGCAACAGTTATAGGCAGCCAGATTAGAGAGGGAAGCCTTACAGGGAGCCCTTAAGGACCAGGCAACGGTAGTCACCTCGAATCAACAAGTGCAGGATACAGCCATACTGCGACTTACGGACGCTATTGTACATACCCGAGTCCACCCCGCTGTCCCAGGAACGGTACTGCAAAAGTATAAGGAAGGGGAAGACCCTGATTATTTCTTTCTGAACTTTGAGCGTGTAGCGTCCACAGCGGCCTGGCCACAAGAGAGGTGGGGCCAATACATCGCCCCGCTCCTCTCGGGAGAGTTACAAGCGGCGTACCAAGCCGCCAACCCCGATGGGACAACTGCTTATGTGGATGTAAAGAAAGCGATCCTAGAGAGACTGGGGTTTGATCAAGAGCATTACCGCAATAAATTCAGAAAAGAAAAATGGACAACTGGAGATAACCCTAGGGCGTTGTATTATAGAATAAGGGATTTAGGTACCAGATGGCTGACACCCCACGTATCCACGATAGAAGATGTTGTCAAAAAGGTTTTCCTCGAACAATATCTGGACGCCCTACCGCCCACCACAAAGTCATGGGTGAAACAACACCCACACCTCACCACCTCTTCTGCGGTGGAAAAAGCATGTGCCTTTCATAGGGCCCCCGACTTTAGAGCAGGCAATATAAGACCCCAAACTCAGGTTTCACTTTCACGACCCCAGTTGCAGTCCTCCTTTAGACCTCCCCTAAAACCCGACCCAAGGCCCTTACCATCCCTCCGGTCTATTCCAAAACCAACCCCTGTTCCCGCAGGTGCTAGCGGGCAAGGTCCTCAATGTTTCAGCTGCGCTGAGTGGGGCCATATAGCCAGACAGTGCCCTCACCGAGTGCCTTCCGCTGAACCCATGGAGGTAGGGTATACTCGAGGCAGGATCATGTTAACAAGGGAGGGTTCCCAACGCTATAAAACGGAAGTGTATTTAAATGGAAAGAAGCGACAGGCGTTGTTAGACACCGGGTGTCATGTCATGGTGGTTGACGGATCCCTGGTGGGGGACCACCAGTTGCACACCTCAGAGCAAGTGAAGGTGACATGCGTCCATGGGGATACGAAATCGTATTCTACAGCGGAGGTCATATTAGATGTGGATAACGACCTTCACCTAAAGAGGGTGGGTGTGATTCCCTGTTTGCCCAAACCCGTTATCATAGGAACCGACCACCCCAAGTTCGAAGCCTATATAGAGGGAACAAAAAGAAATAACCCCACTTGGCTGGATGAAGCCCCGTTTCATACTGCTGAGATAGAAACACGAGAAGCTCGAGATAAAAAAAGTAGACGAGAAAGGAGAAGAGATACAAAAGAGTTTTGTTCACCACTATTACGGACTGCCTTTCCCCTTTCCCTTGCAGATACCGACGGAACAACTCCTTATAGTTTCCGGACAGCCCAACGGAATGACAAAACGCTCGTACATGCCTGGGAACAGGTCCAGAACGAGCCACCAGACCAGGTAGGACCTTACTTTGTAGTAAATAGGGGATTGTTGTATAGAGCCGAAAAGAAAGACTCCGTAGTAAAAACCCAACTGCTTGTTCCCCAATCCTTCCGAGGTCATGTACTCCAGTTGACCCATAATAAAATGGGGGGTGGCCACTATGGGAAGGAAAATACCCTGAAATACCTCTTGGAGAAATTCTATTGGCCGGGTGTCTATAGGGACGTTGCCAAACACTGCGCGGCATGCGCGCGCTGTCAATACACGAATCCAGGGTCCATCACCAAAGCTCCCCTACAGCCTCTGCCCATTATCGACATCCCTTTTAAGCAAGTCGGAATGGATTTAGTTGGGCCCCTGATCCCGTCATCCCGGGGACACCGTTACATACTAGTCATAGTCGACTATGCCAGTCGATACCCGGAGGCTTTCCCGTTATCACGCATGACCACCCCAGCCGTAGCACAAGCCATGATAACCCTGTTTTCACGAGTCGGTTTTCCCTCTGAGATCTTGACCGACCAGGGTACCCCATTCGTGTCACGAATGATGGGCCAGATATGTACCCTGCTCGGGATAAAAAGAATAAGGACATCAGTCTATCACCCACAAACAGACGACCTTGTGGAGCGGTACAACAAAACTATAAAAAACTTACTCCGCAAGGTCGTCTCGGACACAGGGAGGGACTGGGACCGGAAACTCCCCCTGGTTCTCTTCGCATTACGGACACATGAACAGCGATCCACTGGATATTCCCCATTTGAGTTGCTGTTTGGGAGAAAACCTCGGACTTTATTGGATATGGCTAGTGAACAGTGGGAAGGGGAAGAGGAGGAAGGGAAAACCCTGCTACAGTATGTTACCGATCTGAAATCCTCCTTAACACACCTATGGGGACTAGTGCAGGAAAACATGCAGGAAGCGCAGGAGACGCAGAAAAGGTATTATGACCGTAACAGTCGACTTAGGGTGTTTCAGCCTGGGGACAAGGTCCTTCTATTACTCCCTTCCACAGAACACAAATATTAATGAAGTGGCAAGGGCCGTATGTGGTAGAAAAAAGACTCACTCCTGTAACCTACAGCATCCTACTGCCCCACAGAGCCGGGGGTAAACAAATATACCACGTAAACCTCCTGAAAAGGTGGGAGGAGCCCCAGTCCGCTGTGGAACAAAGCCCTGCTTTGCTGGCCTGTAGCTCCCCACAGTTAGACATTCCGCTCCTGTCAGTCCACGACGTCATGGATCACCCTGTTCCCTTTGGAGAGGTGTTAACTACTGAACAAAAAACCCAGCTTGGTACTGTACTAACCACCTTTCCCGACCTTTTTTCCACAAGCCCAGGGTTAACATCTCTGGTCCAGCACGAAATAGTAACCCTACACCCGAAAATTATAAAACAAAAACCCTATCGCATTCCAGAAGCCCGTAGGGAGGCCGTAGAAAAGGAAGTGGTAGACATGCTCCAGGCAGGGATAATAGAACCATCCCAGAGCAACTGGTGCTCTCCAATTGTAATCGTGCCAAAGCCAGACGGCAGTCTGCGCTTTTGCATTGATTTTCGACAGGTGAACGCCATCACCAAGTTTGACACCTATCCCATGCCTCGGATAGATGAGATGGTGGAGCGTCTGGGACAAGCTAGCTATATATCAACCCTAGACCTAACGAAAGGGTATTGGCAAATCCCGTTAGAACCCACATCCAAAGAAAAAACAGCGTTTTCCACTCCTTCAGGCCTATATCACTTCAAGGTACTCCCGTTCGGGTTACATGGGGCCCCAGCCACATTTCAGAGGCTAATGGACCAGGTATTGAAGCCGCACCAGAAGTACGCAGCGGCTTATCTGGATGATATCGTGGTTTTTAGCCACACATGGGAAGACCACCTGTTACATCTCACATCTATATTTCTAGCATTGCAGGACGCGGGCCTAACCATCAACCCAAAGAAATCTCTCTTAGGGACCAATACAATACAATATTTGGGGTATACCATACAGGAAGGACACATCAGGCCCCAGGTGGATAAGATCGAGGCCATCCGCACTATTTCCAGGCCACAAACCAAGAAGGAAATCCGTTCCTTCTTAGGCTTTATAGGATATTACAGGCGGTTTATACCCCATTTTTCGTCCATAGCAAGTCCACTCACCGACCTCCTGTCCAAAGCACATCCCACACACATACAGTCATGGAACATAGCACAAGAAACCAGTTTTGAAGCCCTCAAACACGCTATTTGTACCGCCCCAGTGTTACGGTGCCCCGACTTCGACCGCACTTTTGTTCTTCAAACCGATGCCTCTGGTTACGGGTTGGGGGCTGTATTATACCAACCGGACTCCTGTGAAGAACTGCGACCCCTGTTGTACATCAGCAGAAAACTATTCCCCCGGGAAACAAACTATTCCACAATAGAGAAGGAGTGTTTAGCCATTAAGTGGGCTGTAGAATCGTTGCAATACTATCTCTTAGGCAGACAGTTCCTTGTCCTTACTGATCACGCTCCCCTGACATGGCTCGCGCAGAACAAAGACACCAATTCCCGCATACTCCGATGGTTTCTCGCCTTACAACCCTTTTCGTTTCAGACCCTCCACATGCCGGGGATGAAGCAACTGAGTGCGGATGATTTGTCCAGGCATCCTTGCTGTGAATGGCCCCACCGTCCATTCCTAAGGGGGGGGGGCGACTGTAAGGAGGAGGACGGCGCAGCCAGGCGGAAGGTGGGTGAAACGGACAACGACGGTGAAACAACGCCGGAAACAGCCTGCGGTCTAGTTGCGCTCGGAATGCGCATCGTCAGCACGCCTCAGCCAATGGAGAATAAGAGGGGCGGAACCGGGAAGGAGAGCGTCCAGAGCAGCGCAGAGGGAGAGCCGAGCCGAGGAGAGAGGACAACGGAGCAACGGACGACCGGAGGAAAGACGTGTTCAACGATCCACGGAGGAGAGCGGGACCTGAGACGGCCGGAGAACCAGACGAAGGAATCACGGAGGCCGCGACAACAGGACCGGAGGAGTACACCGCGTATAAGCCTGGCGGCCTGCGAGAGGTAGAGGACGCCCCGGGTCCAGCTGCCACGGCCCTGTTTCCGGGTCGTGGCCACAGGCAAGTGCCGCTCAGAGGGTCTTTTTGTTGGGGCAGCTGGGGTGTATGCAAAGAGTGAACACAGCCACACTTGACTGGAATGCGCAAACCCCCTCACACCCCTCTCACCCCTACAGTCCCTTCCTGACTCCTAGTTTACCCTTTCCCCCACGACGTTCTGGTGACGGTGGCACGATCACGTAGTAAAGGAAGAGAATAGAACCTAACCCGAGTGTTTCTTTCTTCCTTTTGGCTTCCCCGGTTTTGGAGTTCCCCGAGAAGAGAGTGGAACCAGAAAGAGGGACGAGAAGGCCAATACACCCCACAGAAAAGAAAAGGAGCGATAGCGGGACTAACCTGGCTCAAGCCTGATGCTGTGGTGTTAATGTGCAGAGGATGTTATTATTTGATCCTTCAGTTCTTTTCAGTAATACAGACGACATCCTTTATACTGTGGCTTATTGATATTAAACAGTTTCCCCAAGATAACTCTTATACTGCCTGGTTTCCGTCTATATCTCGAGTCTGGCCCTCGGCATCCTTACATGGACATTGTTGTATATATCACCGTAGGAACTAGTTTGGCAACTACCAGTAGTTCTAATAACTACTAGAAACAAGCATTGGCATAACCAATAGGTCTCGCCTTTGGGACCTTATAAGTGTTTAGCCATGCAACAGTTGATGTTGTTGCACCAAGGATATTGTGCTGGATAACTAAACACTTATAAGGTCCCAAAGACGAGACCTATTGGCTATGCCAATGCTTGTTATACTCTTTTCTCCTTAACCTTTAGGACAATGTGCAACAATTTAGGAGTAAAAGTGTTCTGATTGGCTAAATCCTCCGAATTTTGAAATACTTTTCAATATTCCCAGGTTTGCCTGTTTCCCATGTGACCGGGCATGGCATATCCCTAATTGTATTCTTTTCTGCAGTTTCACAGGCAAAAGTTCCGAAGTAACAACATGTAAACCTTCTTGTATAGGTCGCTATTGTCCTCTCAGTCATTCACACTAGTTTGGATTTTGGCAGTCCTCCACGTTCCTATCCTTGACAAGAAACATCTCGTCTTTCTTCGGAGGTCGCCTGGAGATCTTCAGAGCCATCCGAGTCTGCACAGTAGACATCGTGCTCACATGACGGTGGCCACAGCCAAACTCCATTTTACGTACTGCGGCCTAGTAGGCCCGAATGCCAACTTAAGCAAAAACAAACATAACAGTAATTATTAGCAATGCAATTAGCAGTTTAGTCCCACGTGTATCTTGTGTTTATTAAGGTGCAAGGATGGTTAATTATAACACTCCACACATTTAGTATGAATTAATATTTAGAATGATTACGTAATTAATATTTTCATGCAAAATAGAGAAGGTATACAAATGTTTGCTTTACCTGCTTCATCAATCCCCCCTTTGGTGATTTTTAACATCACCACAAATCCCACTAAATGTCATAAAATTATGTGGAAATTATTACTCAGTTCCCTTACACTTGATTAGATTACATCATAGTATCTCCCATCTCATCAGCTCTTGTTTTCTTGTACACCTTTTTCTTTCCATTCTTCTAGTTCTATATCTCCTACTTCTCTTTCCCTTATTTCCTTCTCCTTTCTTTTCACAACTTCTCTTTTTATTCTATTTTGTAATTTTCTTCTTTTTATACATACACATCCTAATCTCAAGATCAGTATTAGTATTACCACACAAGTCACTGGCATTAGTATTTTACCTACAAATGAACTACCTAATTTTGTTAATAAACCCTTTATAGTAGAAAAGCCTTTACCAAGGTTCTCCCAAACACTTTCAACCTCCAATGGAACAATTTCCTCATGCAATCAGTTATATTCTTAATATATTCCTTTACATTTTGGCTCTCATCAGGAATGTAAGTACAGCAATGTTGTACCTTCAGCATTCCACAGACTCCTCCCTCTTTTGCTAAAATAATATCAAGGGCAAGTCGATTTTGCATAATCATGGCTCTCATGACAACCATTTCGGTATTTACCATTAAGAACCCTCCAGCTGTGCTTGTTGATAAGCGATCCACAACTGTAGACAATTTTCTAATTTTATGTGCATTCAGAGATATTCCAACGGCTGGTATGAGTGCTCCAAAGATATCCCCTACAATTTCTGACCAACTTTCCCTCCTTCTACGTGTTAGTTGTCTACCTATCTTGTGCAAACCGTCCTCTCCCCTTCCCACATGGAATATTTTTGGGAAGACCAGGCCTAGGTAGCATGTACCATACCAATGGTCCGGTAACCTATAATAAGCTCTGTTCCCACAGATGTAATATATTCCAGGGAATACCGGATCATTTCCTCCTTTAAATCCCCATCCTCCCATGATCATATATACATCATGGCATTCGCTTGCACCTACAAAATAATGATCATAAACAGTGTTATCTCTACTGATGCACAATTTCTCTCTCTGGAGCCAATCCAAAGCCATTGCAGGATTTGTTTCTCCCTTTAAATGGTTTTCCTTCTCAGCATCCCAGAATGTTGTTTCCATCTTTTCCCCAGACACCTTTCTTTGCATCTTAATTCTCTCTTCTACCATGTCCAAGAAAGTCTTTTCTTTTTTTTCTCAGACTAAAAGTAAGATTATTTTTAAACACTTCTTCTGAAGTTAATTCTCTAGTTTCTAAGAAGAATTCACCTAAAGTTTTACCAGGAATCACCTTATATAGTTCATGAACTACAGGTACTTGCGAGAAAACATTATCTACATTAGTATAATAATATTCTAATTTCCCTGTTTTATAGCACAAGCTTGCTAATACACTACATGTTATTCCATATGTCAAAGGAAGGTGATGATAGGTGACACCCTCTTACACCGATGCAGGTAACTGCATACTAACATAGCAATACCTAACGTCCATAGTTTTCACATATTCATACAGTAACTTTGAAAAAACATTATTAGAAACGTCAGTTATAGATCTATCCTTATGAAAATCTGTTCTATCTACCTGTCTAGTTGCATGATTATTGTAAACCTCTTCTCTATTAGTTTTATTCTCAGTGTGGTTCTCTACCCTTTCGAATGTCACTTTAAACGAAATTGTTATTGCTAATATGATCCATAGAAGCATTAGTAATCCTGTACGACAACAACACACATTAAACCATCTTCGGAGAAACCCACATGTAGGTTTTCTACCTTCTGTGTTTGTGTCAGGAATCCCCTCCCGCACATGGATTCCCTCCCACGATGCCACTGCCGTGAACCTGGTGCGCTTGGAGGAGAGCGAACTACAACTCCCAGAATGCCCTCCGGCAACAGTGCCTTATGCAACTCAAGAGTTCTGGTTACATAACACCAAGGGTAACGCCTAGTTTTCGTGTTATGCAACTCAAGAGTCATGGTTATACAACGCCGAGAGTACTACTTAAGGAGAAGATCACTGGGACTCGGCGTCGGATATTCTGATCTTTACCGGAGTACCTGGTTGAGGTACACGGACCCATTGGAGAGTTGAGCGGCGGAAGGAACATTCTAAGGAGCGGAGGAGAGGTGCTGCGTGTGCTTCCTGCCCGTGTCCTGTCCCGTTCTGAGAGC
The DNA here is from genome assembly GCF_964204655.1 of Triturus cristatus. Classification (NCBI taxonomy): domain Eukaryota; kingdom Metazoa; phylum Chordata; class Amphibia; order Caudata; family Salamandridae; genus Triturus; species Triturus cristatus. The sequence continues at coordinate 519,384,122 of NC_140595.1, read as the reverse complement.
CGTATTCAACGTCATTGGGCACAGGTACCGTTGGTAGAGCCGAAGCTCCCAACGGCCTGACAATTGGAGAAAACGAGGTGGGTGCGAGCCGAAGCTCCCCACCCTCGTTACTTGGGTAAACACACGCCTAGAGCTAAGACGCTATCCAGGAGGTGTTTCCGCGTCTTAGCCATCGACACTCGTAGGAGAACTGGGATAGGTAGAGCGGCTGCTCCCATCCATTCTCTGCACCACCTTGGGTATCATCACTTAAACCCGGATACAAGAGACGCACACTAGGAAGTGTTCCCAGCGTCTTTGTGTTGTGGCAGTACTCTGGGGGATACTGGTAGAGCGGCTGTTCCCAGGTGGTAGAGAGCCCGGCCGGGTGACTCCCACGTGCCCCCCCGACCCCCGAAGATTCCACAACCTTGGAACTACCCTTCACAGCGGTCGAGTGGCATTGTCGGCCACTGCTTAGCACTGTGCCCTCTGTTGGAGCATACCGGGTCCGGTGTGCATGCGGAGGACGGTTAGAAGAGCTGTGAATGGGTATCGTACTTTAACTGGTGATTCTGGTGTTGTCTGTAGTTGTTTATCTGTTTATTAAATCATCCTTAACCTCCATTTCTCTGGTCCGTCGTCTGTTGGTCCCAACCCCGAGAAAGCCAGGACGTTACATAATATCCGACCTCTTCCATAACAATCTCCTGGTTGGGCGAACAACATGGCCACGATTGAGGATGTGTTGGCTGTCTTAGCCGCGATGCAAATTGAGCTCACCGCTTCCAGACAGGAAACAGCAGACGTTAAGGCTAGAATGGACGCTCTGCAGAACGATCCTCTTCAGGCGGGTGCCTCTCACACGGCCACGGCCCCTGCGGTTGTGGTAGAGATGCCCGTAGCCATTCCTTTGGCGACACCAGAAAGGTACAGCGGAGACCCCAACACAGTGCAGGTATTCCTCACTCAAGTAGCACTGCATCTGTCCTGCAAACCAAAGGCCTTTCCTACCAGCCAAGCCAGAGTGGCCTTTCTGATCTCGTATCTTGCTGGGAACGCGGCGCAATGGGCAGTCCCACTGGTGAGCAGGGACGACCCTATCCTATGTGATTGGGGAGCCTTCCGCGAGGAATTCTTGAAGGTGTTTGATCGAAGGGCGGACTCGTATACTGCCGATCGAGAGATGTTGGAGCTGAGGCAAGGCAACAATGATCTGCTGCAGTACCTTAATGCTTTTCGAAGGTTAGTGGCCGAAACCAAGTGGCCCATAGCCAAACAAACTGCGCTATTTCACCAGGGCTTGAGCGAAGAGCTCAAAGATGTGGTAGCACAAATCGACCCCCAACCCAAGACATGTGAGGGCTTGATCAACCTGATGCTACGGCTGGACCATAGATTGAACGAAAGAAAGGGCGATCACAAGAGGAAAGGGAAGGCGCTGCCATCGTATGTTTCGATGGGTGGCCCTGAGACCAACTCCTCCACCAGGACGGAACCCATGGACATAGGAGCTATAAGGGCGAGCCTTACAGCCACTGAAAAAGAATCACGCCGCAAGCAAGGCCTTTGCCTTTACTTACGGAAAAAGGGGGCACTATGTACGCGAGTGTCCAGCCAAGCCAAAAACCTCACGATACCGAGCGAACAAAACGGTGACAGCAGTGGTGGACGCACCGGCGGAAAACTGAGGGACTCCGGGTCTAGGGAAGGGGCATCTTGGAGTCACACCCACATCCCTTTCATGTTGAGCCAGAATCAAGGAGGGCGAAGACATTTGTTTATTACCTTACACGTAGGAGTGCAGGACCAGTGGATACCTGTGGTAGCCATGATTGATTCAGGAGCCATGGGCATGTTCATGGACTACAATGAAGCACGGAGACTGGGTCTCACTCTCCTTCCCAAACAGATACCAGAGGAGGTGTATGCCGTGGATGGGGGAAGTCTGGTGACCGGACCTATCGGACAGCACACAGGAGAAGTACCGGTAAGGTTCGGAAAACAGCATAACGAACGTATCGATTTTAGCATAATCAGAGCCCCGCAGTACGGGGTCATATTGGGCCTACCCTGGCTCCAAAAACATAACCCAACGGTGGATTGGCCTACGCATCACATTGAGATGACTTCCCCGTTTTGTGAACAATGGTGCGGCATGCGGCAGGACCCCCACGAAGGTTAGGTAGGCGAAGGTCACACGGTCGCCACGGCAGCAGAAAAGGCCGTAAAGCTGCCCAGAGTGTATCACGGTTTCGGGGACGTCTTCGATGAAATCCGAGCGGAGGTGCTCCCTCCACATAGACCGTTCGACTGCCAAATCGACCTGGTTCCGGGGGCTAGCGTTGCCAGCGGCAGACTGTATGCGCTCACAGAACCCGAAAACGTACATCTACGGGGATATTTGGATAAGTTACTAGGGCTGGGGTTCATCAGGCCGTCGAAATCCCCTGCCGCATCGCCTCTCTTTTTCATCCCGAAAGCGAATGGCGAATTGAGGGCCTGCGTGGACTTTAGGGCCTTGAACGCGATAACCATAAAAAACCGGTACCCCCTGCCTCTCATAAGCGTCCTCCTGGAACAGGTAAAAAAGGCCCAAATATACACAAAGCTTGATCTCAAGGGGGCATACCATCTTGTGCGCATGAGGGACGGCGATGAATGGAAAACCGCCTTTAAGACCAGGTTCGGGCTCTTTGAGTACCTCGTCATGCCGTTCGGACTATGCAATGCCCCTGCCGCCTTCCAATACTTCCTCAATGAGGTGTTCCGGGAGGTATTAGATATTTACGTGGTCGTTTACATAGACGACATACTCATCTACTCCAACTCAGAGGAAGAACACGTACAGCACGTATCCGCGGTTCTCAACAAACTGAGGGAAAACATGCTATACTGCAAACTCAGCAAATGTGACTTCCACGTCACATCAGTGGAATTCCTTGGGGTAATGCTGAGCCCCAACGGACAGGAGATGGCGGAACGCAAGATCAGAGCGGTGGAGGAATGGCCGGTGCCCCGAGGAGTAAAGGAAGTCCAGAGCTTCATAGGCTTCGCCAACTTTTATAGGCATTTTATTGAGGGGTTTTCTGGCTTGGTTGCCCCGATCACGCAACTACTAAGGAAGTCTCAGGAGTTCGTGTGGGGACCGGAAGCACAAAAAGCATTTGTGGCCCTCAAGAAGGCCTTCAGCACCGCCCCGGTGCTAGCTCACTCGAATCCGGAATTACCCTCTGTGGTAGAAGCGGACGCCTCTGATGTGGCGCTGGGTGCCATTCTATCTCAGAGGAATGAGGTGTCGGGGTTGCTCCATCCTGTGGCGTACATGTCTCGTAAATTGAACGACGCGGAACGCAATTACCATATTGCGGAGAAGGAACTACTCGCGATAAAGGGCGCATTTGCTGAGTGGAGGCATTTGTTAATGGGGGCCAGACACGTCGTTACAGTATACACGGACCACAGAAACCTCCAGTTTCTGACGGCGGCGCAGCACTTGTCTCCCCGTCAAATGAGGTGGATGCTCTTTTTCTCCGGTTTCAATTTCCACATCACATACCGACCCGGTACAGAGAACAGGAAAGCGGACGCGCTTTCGAGGCAATCGAATGCCAGGGATCCGCAGCCGGTTGCCGAACATTCCATCATCCCTCCAGGAGTTGTGATAGGGGCGATTCAACCACAGACGTTCCTCAGGGGGGTTCAGAAGGGGACCCATACCTTCATGTGGCGGAGGTGGCTTTACAGTCACAAGGAGTGGCAGATGAAGGACGGGATTCCGGTGAAAGGACGATGTATGTTGTTACCCACGCCTAGGCTTCGAAAACAGACCTTCCCCTGGTGCCACGTGTCTCCCTGTGCCGGCCATCTGGGTGTCGAAAAGACGGTAGCGAGCCTAGGACGGCAGTTCTGGTGGCCTGCCATGAGAACAGACGTCCGGAATTGGTGTTCATCATGTACCGTTTGCGCATCCATGAAATCGGACCACAGAAGATCGCAAGGACTCCTCAAACCCCTTCCTACACCGACCAAACCCTGGGAAAACATATCCTTAGACTTCATTGTCGGGCTACCAAAGGATCAAGGAAAGACGGCCATACTGGTGGTGGTGGACTATCTCACGAAGATGGGGCACTTCCTCGCTTGCAATCAGGTACCTTCGGCAGGAGAGCTGGCGTCGTTGTTATTGAGGAATGTAGTGACACTACATGGCCTACCCAACGTGATCGTGTCGGACAGGGGGTCTCAGTTCACGTCGCACTTCTGGAAAACTTGGTGTTCGGCGTTACACGTCAAATCTGCCATGTCCACGAGTTATCACCCGCAGACGGATGGCCAGACGGAGCGCCTGAACCAGTCGCTCAAACAATATCTACGTTGTTTTGTAGAGCAAGGGAAGGATGAGTGGGTGGACCTCCTTTGGATCGCGGAAATCGCGTACAACAACGCCATACATTGTTCCACCAAGGCCTCCCCTTTCTATTGTAACTACGGCCATCATCCCCGGTTCTTGCCGTTTCTGCACCCGGTCAGGGAAGACAGATTGCCGACAACAGCCAAGCGGGTGGCCCGCATCAAGGAGGCCTTGCTGAGTTCTCGAGTTGCCCTGGAGGGGGCTAAAGCCTCGTATAAAGCCTTTTCTGATAGGAAGAGAAGGCCAGGACTGGTCTACAAACATGGGGCTTACGTCTGGGTCTCTACACGGCACATGAGATTCAAGAAAAGTAGCGTGTTCCATCCCCGCTTCATGGGCCCATATAGGATCCTTCGATGCATCAGCCCGGTGAACGTGAAATTGTGCCTGCCCCAGTCCCTGCGGATCCATCCCGTGTTCCACGTTTCCCTCTTGAAACCCGCGAACGCGGTGAGGCCTCGTGCACCGGTGTCGGTGAATGTGGATTCGGAGGTGGAGTACGAGGTGGCTGGTATCTTGGATTTCACGTGGCGCAGGGGCAAACTATGGTATCTGGTGGCATGGAAGGGGTACGGACCCGAGGAGCAGTCATGGGAACCTGCGGTGGGGGTTCACGCTCCTCGTCTGGTGTCGTCGTTCCATCGTCGATTTCCTTCCTGTGCTGGTCCTGATGGGGGGCGCTGATGGGAAGGGGATGTACTGTCAGGAATCCCCTCCCGCACATGGATTCCCTCCCACAATGCCACTGCCGTGAACCTGGTGCGCTTGGAGGAGAGCGGACTACAACTCCCAGAATGCGCTCCGGCAACAGTGCCTTATGCAACTCAAGAGTTCTGGTTACATAACACCAAGGGTAACGCCTAGTTTTCGTGTTATGCAACTCAAGAGTCATGGTTATACAACGCCGAGAGTACTACTTAAGGAGAAGATCACTGGGACTCGGCGTCGGATAATCTGATCTTTACCGGAGTACCTGGTTGAGGTACATGGACCCGTTGGAGAGTTGACCGGCGGAAGGAACATTCTAAGGAGCAGAGGAGAGGTGCTGCGTGTGCTTCCTGCCCGTGTCCTGTCCCGTTCTGAAACCGTATTCAACGTCATTGGGCACAGGTACTGTTGGTAGAGCCGAAGCTCCCAACGGCCTGACAATTGGAGAAAACGAGGTGGGTGCGAGCCGAAGCTCCCCACCCTCGTTACTTGGGTAAACACACGCCTAGAGCTAAGACGCTATCCAGGAGGTGTTTCCGCGTCTTAGCCATCGACACTCGTAGGAGAACTGGGATAGGTAGAGCGGCTGCTCCCATCCATTCTCTGCACCACCTTGGGTATCATCACTTAAACCCGGATACAAGAGACGCACACTAGGAAGTGTTCCCAGCGTCTTTGTGTTGTGGCAGTACTCTGGGGGATACTGGTAGAGCGGCTGTTCCCAGGTGGTAGAGAGCCCGGCCGGGTGACTCCCACGTGCCCCCCCCCCTAAGATTCCACAACCTTGGAACTACCCTTCACAGCGGTCGAGTGGCATTGTCGGCCACTGCTTAGCACTGTGCCCTCCGTTGGAGCATACCGGGTCCGGTGTGCATGCGGAGGACGGTTAGAAGAGCTGTGAATGGGTATCGTACTTTAACTGGTGATTCCAGTACCGGTATTCTTTGTTGTCTGTAGTTGTTTATCTGTTTATTAAATCATCCTTAACCTCCATTTCTCTGGTCCGTCGTCTGTTGGTCCCAACCCCGAGAAAGCCAGGACGTTACAGTTTGCCATTTCGGAAATGATCAGTGTCTTTTGACTTGCCTCTTTTATTCACAACTTAAATTTGTCTAAACCCAAGGCTTCAAGTGTCCACTTGGGTCTTTTTAGTTATGAGTCTCGTCCAGTATTTTAAATTCTCTGCATCTTTCTTTGTCACTTCAATCCGGCATTTGATCGTCTTTGTCTTGGTTTTCACAATTTCGGTTCAGAACTTCCTGATCATCCGTCTCTTCTCTGATATCAGATAAGATAACTCTCAGGATTTCTGAATCGTCTTCTTCATCAACAACTTCCGGTACCATCACTCCTAGACTTCCTTGGCTGACTGCTTCCTCTTGTATATCAGGAAGTGCCACATACGTCCATTCCGGGGACTTGTACTTCTGGTTGGGTTTCTTGATTCTCTTTTCTTTCTTCAAGTGTGCCTGATCAGTGTCTTCTGATTTCTCTTGACTAGACACTTCATTCACTTGTTCAGCGTTAGAAGATCTTACTCTCGTCAGTCAGTATCTCAATCTCTTAATATTATTTGGCCAAATTTCCTCTTTCAACGGTCTTTTCAACCTGTTCCCCTTCTCATCTCGCTCAGTTTTCCAAGCTCTTTTCCTCAAGATTCGTCCTCCTTGGCCTTCTCCTTCACTTTCTTCAGAGTCTGTGTCGGTTTGACTCTAACCTTCTTTGGACTTTACTCTTGAGACCTCAGGTTCCCTATCTACTGTTTTCCCTCCTCGTGTTTCTTCCACACAATCTTCCTGCTGACTAACTATCCCTTCTTCTACCTGGATGTGTGTGGTCCCTATACCTCTTCGGGGGTCTTCCGTAACAATCTTACCCTCACTCTCTGTATCTAATTCTTCACCTTTCAATTCTATGATTTCAGGCGGAATTTCTCTTGTGCTTGCACTTGGTGCTTCTTTATCTAGAATTTCATGTTCAGTTTCTCCACTGTTTTCTTTTATCCTTTCTTGTATTCCCACCTGTTCAGTCTCTGATTCTGAGCTAGTTTTGGAGATTTAAAGTCGTCTACTCAATGGTATGTTATCTGGCTCCCCAACTTAGCTCAATTCCGATTCTCCTATTCTTGAGTTCTGTCTCGTTCTTGGTTCTTCTGATTCCGACTCAGAACTGGTATCGGATTCTTCCAAATACTCTTCCTCAGGTCTATTTATGGGACCAGGGATTCGAAGAGTATGAGTAGCATGAATCCAATTCTTTACCCTGGCACACTTCACAGCAGTTGTTGTGGTCAGAATCACTTGACGTGGTTTCCCCCAACGTGGGACCAGACAATTTCTCCTTCTATGCACATTGATCCGCACCCAGTCTCCAGGACTCAAATCATGAGCTGGCTTCTTTTCAAGGATGGTGGCATCCGGTCCAACCTGATGAAACACAGAATGAACGGAATCAGCCAACCCCTTGCAATAATCCAAAAGAAAAGTCATCAGATATAGGCAGTAGTATTTTGACAGGAATGAAAACATGTCTCATTGATCTACCCATAACAATTTCATGGGGGCTCAGGCCAGTGTTCCTATCAGGAATCAACATAATAGTCATGAGCACTAGAGGCAAGACATCTGGCCATTTTAAACCTGTGGCCAAACACATTTTTCCCAACCTGTTTTTAAAGGTGCCATTCATTTGTTCCACCACTCCAGAAGCCTCTGGACGATAGGCACAATGTAGTTTTTGCTGTACAATCAATGCTTCACAAATCAATTTTATAATTTCATTTTGAAAATGCTTTCCTCTATCTGATTCAATCGTTACTGGAAAACCAAATCTAGGAATGAATTCTCTCAATAGGAGTTTCGCTACAGTAACTCCATCACTCCTTCTAGTCGGTTATGCTTCCACCCAATGTGAAAACAGACAAACAACTACTAGAACATATTTGAGCCAATTACATGGGGGCATTTCAATGAAATCAATCTGCATTCTAGTGAAAGGACCTCCCTCCCGTCCTATTGTTCCCAAACTCACCACTGTTTTCCTTCCTGGATTGTATTGCTGACATATAAGGCATCTTTGACAAAGGCTCTCAGCTACAAGCCGGAACTTGGCATTATACCAGGTCTGTTTAAAAAGTCTAATCATGGCATCCCTGCCTACATGTGCCTGTCCATGGTACATCCGTGCCATGGTATAGATCATGCTATCAGGCATTACTGGTCTCCCATCACGATAAACCCAAACCTTGTCTACCTCGCGTGGTACACATCCTGATTTTATCCACTGTTTCTTTTCTTCTTCTCCTGCCTCTTCCTGTAACTGCCTCACCTCCTCCCAAGTACTCACAGTGTTAGTAAAAAGTAAGGGACATGAGTTTCCTTTTCCCGATTCCGATTCACGGAGTTTTGGTTTCGCGCACAATACTGCGCTATGTCATTCGCAAATTCGTTGCCCGCTGACACATAGTACCCTTGGAGTGGGCTGCGCATTTTACAACTGCAATTTGCTTAGGCAGCTGTATCGCCTCAAGCAATTTCCCAACCACTTCAGCATTTCTGATCGGAGTTCCACTTGACGTCCAGAACCCTCTTTGAGACCAAATCTGCCCAAAGTCATGCACCACTACAAATCCATACCGACTATCGGTAACCACAGTGACTCGCAGATTCTTTCCCAACTTACACGCTCTGGTCAATGCAAACAATTCAGCAACTTGAGCTGATCTTACTCCTTTCAAGCAAGACACTTCCAACACAGCCGCTACCGTACATACTGCATACGCAGCACTCAGAATTCCTTCTTCAGTTCTCAGACATGACCGATCCACAAACATCACATAGTCACTTTCTTTCAGAGGCACATCTTTTATGTCCGGACGTGGCTTAGTGCAAAAATCAAGCACTTCCAAACAATCATGATCCACGTCATCCTTCACTTCCACATTCACAGCATCAGGTAGCAATGTTGAGGGGTTTACATTAAGACACCTCACAAGGTTCACATTTATAGCACCCAGAATGACTTTTTCATATTTCGTCAGCCGACTATGCGTCATGAATTTTGTTCAGCTTCTTGTCAAAAGAATTGCAACATCATGGGGTACAAACACTCTCACAGGATATCCCATCACAATTCCTTCACTCTGCTCCAAACTCTTACAGGTAGCAGCTACTGCTTTCAAACAACCAGGCAAAGCTACAGCTACAGGATCTAGTACAGCTGAAAAGTATGCAACCGGTCGTCTTAGTTTTCCATGCCTTTGCACTAACACAGAGAGTGCACATCCATCTGTCTCACTGCAATAGAGCTCAAATTCCTTTTCATAATCAGGCATTCCAAGAGCTTGTGCTTCACACAAACTGTCTCTCAGTTGTGTAAAGGCCTTCATCTCCTCTTTATTCAGTTCAAGGGAGTCTTCCACATCACTTTTTGTCAAGCGTACCAAAGGTTTTGCAATCAGCAAAAAGTTGCTGATCCACTGGCGACAATATCCCACCATTCCATGAAACATTCTCACTTCTCTCTGAGTCTTTGGTGCTCTCATTACTTTTATTATTCTGATCCTGTCTGCAGTCACTTTTCTCAGGCCTTTCTCAATCTTATGACCTAAATATTGTACTTCATTCTTACAAAATTGTAATTTCGATGGGGATACCTTAAGTCCTCCATTCGCCAAATGATTCAACAACGCGACTGTGTCCACCACACATGCCTCTCGCGCCCTCGATGCCACCAATAGGTCATCGATGTATTGCACGAGTACTGAACTTTCGCGCATTTTCAGATCTTCTAAGGACTTCTTGAGAATTTGATTAAATATCGATGGACTTTCTGTATACCCCTGTGGTACACTGCACCATGCCAAAGTACGTTCGCCGAACCGGAACGCAAAAATTTGTTGGCTATCGGGGTGCAATGGAATAGAAAAGAAAGCATGACACAGGTCGATGACTGTGTACCATTCCGCATCATGGGGAATCTGATATAGGATTACCTAAGGGTTCGGTACTATGGGACAGCATGGTACAACAATTTTATTCACTTTTCTCAAATCTTGTACTATCCTAAAAGTTCCGTTGGGCTTCTTCAAACCCATGATCGGTGAATTACACGGACTACTCATTATTTCTCTCAAAATTCCCTGTTCAATCATCTTGTCTATTACAGGCGTCACTCCTGCAATTATTTCCGGTGTCAATTTGTACTGAGGAATGTTCAGGTAGCTTATTCCTTCTTTTACGGTTATTTTCACAGGGTCTACTTTGTTCATCAACCCCATATCTTCTCCTGTAAAATCCCATACCTCGGGTTTCACTGTTTTCTTCAATTCCCGAGGCAATCTCTCAGGATCAAATACAACAAATGCCTCGGTAATTTCAGGTTCCGAATTTGCCATTGTCATTCTATACAGTACATCCTCATCAGGAGTTTCAAAAGCTATGCCATCCGGGGTACGGAAGATCCTACAGTTCATTTTGCACAACAAATCTCTCCCTAACAAATTCACAGGGCTAGTATCACACACGACAAATCTATGCATGCCGGTGAATTTCCCTATTTTAACTTTAACAGGATCAGTAAGATACGTTTTTATCTGTCTATTTGAGACTCCGACTACTTGGATTGTGTCACCCGAGAGAGGAAGATTTTTAACATCAGCTGATGTGACAGTTGAACGAGTAGCACCAGTATCTACTAGGAAATTAATATTTTCATCATTTACCTTTCCACCCACAAAGGGTCTTGTCTGGTCTACCTCTAGAGTCATGCCAACTACGCACTCCTCTTCCTCTCCTAGGCACCGTCAATAACTCTCTTCTGACTCACTCTCATCGCGCTGCAGCCAATACTGTGAAACAGCACTAGCGCGCAGTAGCTTCGTTACCTGTTCCTCGGTGTAGATTCCTGTCTCATTACTGTATCTCTGAGGATTTACGCTCTGTGGAAAAGGTGGCTTTGGCACCTGACACTGTTGGGCAACAACCTGCTGCTGTCGCGGCGGTTGACGACTCACCTCATACTGCACCTGTGGATTCAATGATGCATTATCACCATTAGCACTCGGGGGCAACTTACACTCGGATTTCCACTGCCCTAAGTTTCTGCAATTATGACATGGCCATTTCTTTTTTGCTTTCTCTAAGCCACAGGTCTTCAAACTGTGGGCCACGCCCCCCTGGGGGGGCGTGGATGGGTTCCCAGGGGGGCGCAAAGGCCTCTGCAAGCACATGTAAATGAAGACGCCTGGAAGTGCAGCGATGTTTATTTGCTGCATTTCCAGGCTGTCTTCATTTACTCCGAAGCCCTCAGAGTGCCGTTGGGTCAGAGGTCAGTGTGTGTGCTGCTGGGGGCTCGGCTGGGTAGTGTCTGGAATCTTATTAAGACTCCAGCATGCCCCAGTTTTTCACTGGTCTTTAAAGACCATTTGCATACCTTTGGAAACGGATGTAGGACGTTACAACGCATACTGTAACGCCCTGAACGTCTCAGGATCGTTTAACAGACACGACAATGAGGACACAACCACTTGTGAAGGGTTAGTTCTTTTAATGAAGGCAAATAAAATACAAAGAACAAACAAAAGTTATAGTCACTGGAATCCTCCAGGCTAAGTACGTTACCAGCCCACAGCACGGATGGTCCTAACCGTCCTCTGCATATACGCCGATCCCGGCGTATGCCAACAGAGGGCAGAAATGAAATGGCCGACAATGCCAATCGGTAGGCTGTGAGGGGCACGAAGAGTGTTGGGGAGAATCGAGGAGTCAGGGAAACACCCAGCCGGGGTCTCTACCTGAAGGGAGCAGCCGCTCAACCTCTTCCTCAGACTGCACCGGGACGCGGAGTCACCTCCTGGTGATGCGTCACCGATACCCCAATCACAAGCAAGAAGACTGAACCGAGAGCAGCCGCTCGATCGATCCTGTGGACTTCCGAGTCTGTAACGCGGCAAACACCTCCTGGTGTGCGTTACAGCTGGCAGTCCCTGTGTCTCTGGTCGGGCTGGGAGTTACGACTCCAACCAGCAAAAGCGCCACTGCGCTTGGACTCAGCCGAGTCAAAAAGCGAAGCTCAATGGTTGACCGGTAGAGCTTCCGGGTCCTTCACAGGTGACGATGGGGCAAGACACGGCCCAGGGAGTAACAACTCGACCTACCTCCGTTCTTGCCTTACTGGAGCACCACTCCGGAACACTGCTCTTCACGAAGCAGGTACGTCGGTGTAAACACAATATCCGACAGCCTTGTACCTCCCGGTTCCTCCCTTTATAGGGCGTGTTTTCCTTGAGTTATGTAACAGCTCTCCTGTTTACATAAGGGCGTGTTTCCCTTGAGTTATGTAACAGCTCTCCTGTTTACATAAGGGCGTGTTTCCCTTGAGTTATGTAACAGCTCTCCTGTTTACATAAGGGCGTGTTTCCCTTGAGTTATGTAACAGCTCTCCTGTTTACATAAGGGCGTGTTTCCCTTGTATGACAGGAATTCTTGACAGTACATCCTCCCTCTCAGCGGCTCCCCACGGGTCCAGCGCTGGCAGGAAAACGCCGATGGAACAAGGAGACCAAGCGCGGAGCATGAACCCCTTCAGCCGGTTCCCATGAATGCTCCTCCGGGCCATAGCCTTTCCACGCAACCAGGTACCACAGCTTCCCCCTGCGCCATTTGGACGCCCGTATGCCCGACACTTCATACTCCACCTCCGACTCCACGCATACCGGCCTAGGTGTCCCAGACGGCTTGGAGGGTGCTGGTTTGAGCAATGATACATGAAAGACAGGGTGTATCCGCAATGACTGGGGCAAGCACACCTTCACGTTCACGGGACCCATACACTTGGTAATTCGATAGGGGCCCATGTACTTGGGATGGAACACACTGTTCTTTCGAAACCTCATGTTTCTTGTGGATATCCAGACGTAGTCTCCAGTGCGGTACAGTGGCCGGGCCTTCTCTTCCTATCTGCCGCAGCCTTGTATCTTCTCTTGGCCTCTATTAGGACAGCCCTTGAGCGCATCAACGTGTCTTTTATGTGTGCCACCCTGTCCGCTGTGGCGGGAATCCTGTCCTCTCTGAACGGATGTAGAAATGGCAAGAACCTGGGATGTTGGCCATAGTTGCTATAGAACGGAGATGACTGTGTGGAGCTGTGAGTGGCGTTGTTATAGGCTATCTCTGCAACCCATAGCAAGTCGACCCATTCTTCCCTGCCCTGGTCCACAAAATATCGCAGATACTGTTTGAGCGTTTGGTTCAGGCGCTCGGTTTGGCCGTCCGTTTGAGGGTGGTAGCTGGTGGACAGGGCGGTCTTACTATGCAGCGCAGTGCACCAAGTCTTCCAGAATTGCGCAGTAAACTGCGACCCCCGGTCCGACACGATCACCCCAGGTAATCCATGCAGTCGTACCACATTCTTTAGGAGTAGTGACGCCAATTCTCCGGCCGTAGGGACTCTCTTGCAGGGGATGAAGTGCCCCATTTTCGTCAAGTAATCCACCACCACCAGTATTGCCGTCATCCCCTGGTCTACCGGTAGGCCCACCACGAAGTCCAGTGATATGCTATCCCATGGTCTATCCGGGGTCGGAAGTGGATGTAAGAGCCCTTGGGTTCGGCCATGGTCGGCCTTCATGGTAGCACACGTAGGACACTCCTGTCCCCACCTCCTGACATCCACTCTCATGGTTGGCCACCAGAAATGCCGTCCCATGCTAGCCACCGTTTTTTCAAAGCCCAAATGACCTGCGCATGGAGAGTCATGGCACCAGATGAATGCTTGTTTCCTTAGCCTAGGCGTGGGTATCAATAGGCACCTGCCCTTCAGGGGTATCCCGTCCTTCAGCTGCCATTCTCTGTGACTGAGGAGCCACCTCCGCCATGCGAATGACCTGATCCCTCTCTTTATTCCCCTCAGGAGAGTATCCGGTTGGATAACCCCCAATACCATCCTCGGGGAAATGATGGAACGCTCGGTTGCAGGCAATGGTTCCTTAACTGCAGATTGACGGGACAGGGCGTCCGCCTTCCGGTTTTCCGTCCCCGGCCGATATGTGATGCGGAAGTTGAACCCCGCAAAGAAGATCATCCACCGCAGCTGCCTGGGAGAAAGGTGTCTAGTGGCCGTCATGAACTGTAGGTTCCGATGGTCCGTGTACACCGATACCACATGTCTTGCCCCCATCAACCAATGCCTCCATTCGGTGAAGGCGTCCTTGATTGCGAGAAGCTCCTTCTCCGCAATATGGTAGTTGCGATCGGCGTCGTTGAGTTTGCGGGACATGTACGCAACGGGATGAAGCACCCCTGTGTCGTGGTTGCGTTGGGACAAGATAGCCCCCAGCGCCACATCCGACGCGTCCGCTTCCACCACGTAGGGGAGATCCGGATCGGGGTGAGCCAACACCGGCGCCTTACCAAAGGCGCTTTTCAGGGCCTCAAAGGCTTTGTTCGCTTCAGGGGACCAGACAAACTCCTTGGACTTCCTCAGTAGCTGTGTGATTGGGGCCACCACTCCTGAAAATCCATCTATAAACCGCCTGTAAAAGTTGGCGAAGCCAATGAAACTTTGGACGTCCTTCACGCTTTGGGGCACCGGCCATTCTTTCACCGCCTTGATCTTTCGTTCTGCCATCTCCTGTCCCTCTGGACTCAGAATCACTCCGAGGAATTCCACGGATGTGACGTGGAAGTCACACTTGCTGAGTTTACAAAACAGCATGTTTTCCCTCAGCTTTTGGAGCACAGCTTTGACGTGGTGTACGTGCTCCTCCACACTGGACGAATAGATGAGGATGTCGTCGATATATACGACCACGTAGATATCCAACTCCTCTCTGAATACCTCATTCAAAAAGTACTGAAAGGCTGCCGGGGCGTTGCACAGACCGAACGGCATGACGAGGTACTCAAAAAGGCCGAACCTGGTCTTAAAGGCGGTCTTCCACTCGTCTCCGTCCCTCATGCGCACCAGATGGTATGCCCCTTTCAAATCCAACTTGGTGTAGATACGAGCTTTCTTGACCTGTTCCAGAAGTACACTGATGAGAGGCAAGGGGTACCGATTTTTTATGGTTATCGCATTCAATGCCCTAAAGTCCACACAGGCTCTCAGCTCCCCATTAGCCTTCGGGATGAAGAAGAGTGGCGAGGCGGCCGGAGACTTGGATGGGCGGATGAATCCTAGCTTGAGGAGTTTATCCAGGTACCCCCGGAGATGCACGTTTTCAGGCTCCGTCAGGGCATACAGCCTGCCGCTGGGAACGCTGGCCCCTGGCACCAGGTCGATCTGGCAGTCAAACTGTCTATGTGGTGGTAGCACTTCCGCCTTCACCTCATCAAATACATCCTCAAAACTGTGATAAGCCTGGGGGAGAGCCACATCTTTTTCTGCCGCTGTAGCCACCGTCTGACTCCCGCTCTCATCTGCGTCAAGGGATTCCGTTCTTATTCCACAATGCAGGATGCAATACGGTGACGTCATTTCGATGCGATGTGTTGGCCAATCCACAAAGGGGTTGTGTTTCTGTAGCCACGGCAATCCCAATATGACGCCATATTGGGGCGCTCGGATGATGTTAAAATCGATTTGTTCCAAATGGTAACTCCCATATCTCATCGGAAGGACCCCCGTGTGCTGTCCGATGGGCCCCGTCACCAATCGCCTTCCGTCTACCGCATAGACGTCTTCGGGTACTGCTTTGGGAAGAAGCACTAGCCCTAGCCTGCATGCCTCGTTGTGGTCCATAAACATGCCAGTGGCCCCTGAATCCACCATGGCCACAACGGGTATCCACTGGTCATGCACTCCCACGTGCACCGTGATAAACAGGTGTCGTTGTCCCTTAGTGACCGAGTTGGAAAGTGAAGGGATGGATGAGTGACTCCGAGATGCCCCTTCTCTGGTCTTGGAGTCCTCTAGTTTTCCGCCGGTATGTCCACCACGGCTGTTACCGACCGGTTGGCCCGATAACGTGACTTCTTCGGTTTGGCAGGGCATTCACGTACGTAGTGGCCTTTTTTGCCACAATATAGGCACAATCCTTGTTTACGGCGTGACTCTTTCTCCGTGGCTGTGAGGCTCGCTCGTATTGCGCTGATGTCCATGGGTTCTCCCTTGGATGCGGTGGAAGTTTCAGGACTTCCCACCGTCACATAGGATGGAAGGGATTTTCCTTTTCTCCCATGATCCCCCTTTCTTTCACTTAGCCTATGTTCCAGCCGTAATACCAGGTTGATAAGGCCCTCACATGTCTTGGGTTGAGGGTCAATATGAGCCACGGCGTCCTTGAGCTCATCGCACAGCCCTTGATGGAAGAGCGCCGTCTGTTTAGCAACAGGCCACTTGGTTTCCGCAACCAGCCTTCGGAACGCGTTGAGATACTGCACCAGGTCGTTGGATCCCTGTCTCAACTCAAGCATTTCACGGTCCGCCGTGTACGAGTCAGCCCTTCTGTCGAATACCTTCAGGAATTCCTCGCGAAAAGCACCCCAATCACATAAGAGGGGGTCGTCCCTGCTCACCAGAGGTACGGCCCATTGTGCCGCGTTTCCAGCCAAATAGGATATAAGGAAAGCCACACGAGCCTGACTCGTGGGGAACGCCTTTGGTTTGCACGATAAATGTAGCGCCACTTGTGTGAGGAATACCTGCACTGTGTTAGGATCCCCACTGTACCTCTCTGGTGTTGCCAAGGGGATGGCTACCGGCATTTCCACTACTACCGCAGGGGTCTGGTTCGTGAGGGAGGTGCTGGGCGTGAGCGGGTCCAATTGGATAGCATCCAGTCTGGCTTTTACATCGGCTGTTTCTTGCCTAGAGGCAGCCACTTCAACTTGCATGGCCGCTAAAGCAGCCAGCACATCATCAAGTGTTGCCATGTCTGTTATCGACCGGGAGACAGTTAGTGTTATTAAGGTCGGATATTTTGTAACGCCCTGAACGTCTCAGGATCGTTTAACAGACACGACAATGAGGACGCAACCACTTGTGAAGGGTTAGTTCTTTTAATGAAGGCAAATAAAATACAAAGAACAAACAAAAGTTATAGTCACTGGAATCCTCCAGGCTAAGTACGTTACCAGCCCACAGCACGGATGGTCCTAACCGTCCTCTGCATATACGCCGATCCCGGCGTATGCCAACAGAGGGCAGAAATGAAATGGCCGACAATGCCAATCGGTAGGCTGTGAGGGGCACGAAGAGTGTTGGGGAGAATCGAGGAGTCAGGGAAACACCCAGCCGGGGTCTCTACCTGAAGGGAGCAGCCGCTCAACCTCTTCCTCAGACTGCACCGGGACGCGGAGTCACCTCCTGGTGATGCGTCACCGATACCCCAATCACAAGCAAGAAGACTGAACCGGGAGCAGCCGCTCGATCGATCCTGTGGACTTCCGAGTCTGTAACGCGGCAAACACCTCCTGGTGTGCGTTACAGCTGGCAGTCCCTGTGTCTCTGGTCGGGCTGGGAGTTACGACTCCAACCAGCAAAAGCGCCACTGCGCTTGGACTCAGCCGAGTCAAAAAGCGAAGCTCAATGGTTGACCGGTAGAGCTTCCGGGTCCTTCACAGGTGACGATGGGGCAAGACACGGCCCAGGGAGTAACGACTCGACCTACCTCCGTTCTTGCCTTACTGGAGCACCACTCCGGAACACTGCTCTTCACGAAGCAGGTACGTCGGTGTAAACACAATATCCAACAGCCTTGTACCTCCCGGTTCCTCCCTTTATAGGGCGTGTTTTCCTTGAGTTATGTAACAGCTCTCCTGTTTACATAAGGGCGTGTTTCCCTTGAGTTATGTAACAGCTCTCCTGTTTACATAAGGGCGTGTTTCCCTTGAGTTATGTAACAGCTCTCCTGTTTACATAAGGGCGTGTTTCCCTTGAGTTATGTAACAGCTCTCCTGTTTACATAAGGGCGTGTTTCCCTTGTATGACAGGAATTCTTGACACATACATTTACATCGCGGTACATTACATCGCGGTTTTTACAACGCAAGTCGTTACAATGACTTGCGTTGGAGGGCGCTGGACTTAGGAGTAGTATAATTTACTATTCCAACTCCAGTCTACGTACAGTAGGGAAGGTGTTGGATAGTAAATTATACTATTCCTTGTCCTAGAGCGCCATCTAGCGCAAGTCGTTGTAACGACTTGCGTTGTAAAAACCGCGATGTAATGGCATCGCGATGTCATCCCCGCGTTGTAAACGATGTTTCCCTTTGGAAACTGGTTATGGAGGCTTAGTTTTTCTTCTTTTCCAGTACCCCCTGGGCCCTGACTCTGCCCATTCCTTACATTTGTATTGTAAATTTACTGCTGTAGTGTGAAAATGCATTTCATGAAAAGGAATATAAAAAAGTGTTGCCAATATAAAAAATGCCAGCCATGTATGTTTAAAGAGCCTACAAAGACCTTGCTTTGACACTAAATAGGGTCTTAAATAAAAAAAGTATGTATTCGTTTGTAATTTGAATTTCTGTCTGTTCCTAGGCAGCCCTAGAACACATTTAAAAGTGCTTTATATTACCTTTTCAAAGTAGGCACAGATAAGTGCTGAAAATAGGGCTTTAGGTGACTGTTTATTTTGTACCGTCTGCAACACTAAAATAATGAGCTGGCAACCGTAATCATAAGACTGGAAGTTTGTTGCAGGATCAGCACATTATTTAATTCCTTCACCCTCGATTCCCTGATTAATTCTATAATAGCAATAGTTTAACTTATATCTGAAAACCTACGCCCCGTCAATAACATGCTGATTAACTTCAAGTGTCTGGGAATTCACCCTGCATCCATACAACTCACTCCTCATTCTCACCTTTCACTTTCACGCTCACCCTGCACTCACAGCGCATAGTTATGGTTTTCCCGCATTTGCCACACAATCCATCGCCTGCTGCATAATTTGCAGATTAACAAATGCAGCCACACATGTTACCTCACAGTGGAAGGCCCTTTCTAAAGGTTGACTGGTCACCTTTCTGTTGCTTATTGCTATGTGTGGGTGTTAATGTGGTACTTATGAGGGGCAGTAAAGGCCAGGACAATGTTAACAAGTGTAAAAATAGCAAAATAGTGCAGTAATGCTATCACAAAATATGCAGCATAATTCGCCTTTGCTTGCTGCAGAATTTAGTCAACCATGCTGCATAATTTGGCCTTCTCCTGTCGCATAATTCCAATGGCCCTGTTTATAGTGCTATGAGGTCCCAGCCTGTGGCAGAAAGCACTGTGAATATGTAAGTCATTATTTTAAAACAGTATTTACATACTCTAAGCTAGGCTGCTGCAAAATGATGCAGCGATTGAGATAAAACAAGATCTTACAAAACATACTTTTTAGTAATAAGTAATCAAACTGTGTCTAATGCAGAAATTTTTGTAAGTGTCTCCACTATTCCAGATTCCAGCTGATAACTCCTTTACATTAAATCTTAAAAAGAATAGATCTTTGCCACTATAAAGCTTTAAGCAGATCCACTGGAATTACTCAGCAGAAGAGGACAACATTATGCGGCAGGTTTGACTAAATTATGCAGCAAGAAAAGGTAAATTATGCGGTACAATGCGCCACATATTGTGGTTAGCATTACTTCATTATTTTGTCATTTTAACTCACGGTAACGCTGTCAGGGGAAATATTTCACCTCATTAGTACCAGTGTAGCACCCAAATACAGCAGTAAGCAACTACAAGAGTAACTTTTGTTCCGTTTGAGCTAGAATCAAGATTTTTTTGTTGAAATCTGCAGATTATGTAGCAAATGCAGTACACTGATAATTATGTGGAAAACGCTGCTGCAGAAACTCATAATTCCATGGTTTCTTTTTTAATTTCTGCACTACCACTCACACTTCGATTTCAGGCAGAGGCATCTCAAAGTCAGTATTAACCACTCAGGGGCAGTTTTTGTGTGAAAGCTGAGTCCATAGGGTGGTAGGTAGAAGGCCAGCAGGGTTGCGTTCGTATGCAGAGCCCTAATCCTCTTGATCCCTGGGGCCTCACAGTAATGGTCTAGGAGACAGAGGAAAGATGCAAGATTCATAGATATTGTCAAAGAGAAGGCCCAGAATAGGGAGCACTGTATGCGGACTCATTTTTATGTTTACAAATGGCCAGAGACCGCTTCTTCAGAGAGATACCCCAAAGAAGGGGACAATATAAGTGTTTTTGTTTTTTTAAAAGGGACATTCATTAGTGAAGCTGGTACTGCTGCCAAGTGTGTAAGTGGCCACTCCTGGTTATCATAAAGGAGCAGATGCAGCAGGACTGAGGCCCAGGGATTTGGGGGGCCCACTGCATCACAAATATGACTGACTAACTTAACAAAAAGGGGCACCAGAGCTTATTGTCCTTTCAGGCATTATGACAGAGGTGATGATCCATCATGGAGGGGAAGAGGTAAAAAAGGCAAAGGAGATAGCCTGCTACCCAGGACTGCAGTTATCATTAGTGCAGCAGGTATAGTTGCATTGGGGTCAAAGAGTGTGAGGGGCTCACAACACCCCAAATTTGGGGAGCAGTTTGTTTGGGATATCTGTTTTTGTTTGATGCATTTGCTATTTTATAAGTCTCAAATTTGGTGCAATTCATAAGCTATAGAAAAAGTATTCCTGAAATCATCTCATACGCCCCGCTCCCTGCACGCAGCCATGTCCCTCCCGCTCCCCCAATCCTTGTCATAAAGTTTTGGAGGGGGGCCCGACCTCAAAATATTTTGCTTGGGGGGGCTCAGAGTAAAAGAGTTTGAAGACCTCTGCTCTCAGCTAATCTGTCCCTTTCCTTTTCCAATATTAGGCTTTTGTCTCACTTGGCCCATGCCATTAGCCTGCTCAATCAACTGGGCTTCTTGGCTTTCCGCTACCTTAACTTGTGCCCACATTGCCTTCTCTTTTAGTTTGCGTTGTTTTGCTTCGATTTCATCACTAAAATATTTTGCATGTCGTAACACTTCATCTATCTTTTTATTTTGCCAATCCACTGTATGCTGTTTGATCGTTTCGCTTACTTCAGGTCTTAACCCATAAACAAATCGATATACAAAATGACTTAAATCCTTCTCACTCAATTTCTCATCACCACTGTATTGCTTAAAAGCTAAAAGTAACCTTTCATAATAGGCGTGGACAGATTCCTTAACCTCTTGGTGAGTTCTATAAATTTTTACCCAATCGGGTTTCTTTTGGTGGCACTTTATTTTTCAAAAAAGTAATTACCTGTTCATATTTTCACATTACCTCCGCATCAGGGGCTCCCGTCTTAGGATCCCTAGGGTACTCTTGATTTGGCCAACCTACTGTAATTTTACATTCTGCCCATAAGTCTGCAGGTACAATTATATCGAAAAGACCATTCAAATCTATCCACAACACTTTTGATAATTTAACAAACCTTTCCACCTGTCGATACCACTCGACGGGTTTTTCTCTTAACCTTGGGAAATCATTGGTAAATGACAAAATGTCCTGTCTAGTCCAAGGAACATGTACATAACCCCCTCCTGGGATCTCCCTCATGGGACATTCAGTTACTACTGTCTCCTTTTCTCTTACCGGAAAAGCCGAACATGTTTTGTCTGTCACATCGTCTCTCTTTCGAAACCACCTACTTTTCCATCTGTCTACATCACCCCATTTCATTAACAAGGCAATCAATTCTTTAATTTGAGTCAATCTCCCTGCAGTATTCAGATTTTCAATATCTTTCTCAGAAACATCTACTCTATATGGTTTCTGTAATGATCTTATTTTCTCAAAGTCAATGCCCATTTCACTCGCTGTTTCTTCAAGTTTCTCATGCAAACTCCTCGCTCTCCAAGTTATACTTTTGCAGAGAAACATTAGCTCCTCGTCCTGATATGCTTTTAATTTTTAAGTTGGAATAGTCCCTACTGTTAATTCTTCCAATGTTATTTTTAATTTTGCCACATCTAAAGGTTGAGGTTCTGTATCCATTTGCTGTAAACTCCTTAACCAATCGCTTAATTCTTCAGAAGTGGGACCTACAGGGATTGTTTAACTTCTTATTCTCTCCGTATTTCTTTTGGGGGTTTCTGGTGCTGATTCTGTTGTCATCAGCGTCTTACTTGCTGGACTTTGATTTATAGTCAGATTTTCAGGAGTATTTAAACCCGATGTTCCTCCAAATCAACTTCTTTCCATCTCGATTTGTTTATTACTATTGTAGGGAATTGTTAAACCATGCTCACTATCTTTCTGTTTATCAAAGACAGGCATCACTGGCCCTATAGTGACAGGTACCGTTACTGCTTTCATATTTTTAGTTAATTCTCTAATTTTCTCAGTTAATTCCAGAGTAGTCCTAGCTAGTTCAGCCGAATTTTCATTTCCAGCCCTAACAGTCTCTAAATGGATTATTTTTCTCTAAACCAGGTACCGTTTGCTAAAAAATTTTATTTAGCACTCGGCTTAATTGTATTCATCTATGCAGGGGAAGACAGAAAATGCAGGCTGGGAAACCGCTTGATGCAATCCACGGCAATACTAGATGCAGCTGCCTGGGTGTAGAACCCGGAAAGGAAGGCACATATTTATACTCCCCCCCCCCCAAAAAAAAATTCTAAGTGGGGGTGCACAGAGGACAATATCCTCAAAAGATCGTCAAGTGGAAACATTAAAAGTTGAAAAAACAGACCACCTTTCTCTGAAGCCAGGCTGCACATTGACTGAGTCCCTTTGCAGTGCGATAACCACAGACACAAACTCTGGGGGTGGTCCTAGACCTCTTTGTGTTGCTATTTAATTGCGGGTTACTGAGGTGCTGGGCCTCTCCATACATTTATAAAGAGTCTTTAGCACAGTTGTTCATGACTTTTGTTTTCCTGAATTTCATATTTGCTTGTTTTTATGTCAAAGCCTACCAGACAGCACAGCTGTTTGCAAAGGCATATTGGGGACAAACTGAAAGCTGACCAAATAATGCATTCCGACCATTGTAGGAAGCTGAGTTTCTGTTGCAATAACATCCTCAATTTTTGCCAGATTTCTGATGCACTTTGACTTGATGTGCCCTGGGTCCCTGCCAATTGGGTTCCCAGGGCCTGTGTTCTTTCCCAAAACTGTACCTTTGTACTCTCAATTGGCTCTTCTCTGTCCACATGTAAGCCCCTTGTAAAAGGTACAATGGGTACCAAGGGCACTGTGATCAGGGAAGGCCTCTAAGGGCTGCAGCACATATCGTGACACCCTTAGAGGTCTTGTACCTTAACACACACACACACTGCCATTGCAGGCTCTGTGGTTTGGTACAGAGAAAAGTGAAGAGTAGACATGGCACACATCCCTGTGTGCCATGCCTACAACTCACTGCCTATGGCATAGGACAGCTGCCCCTCTAGCTGGGTACACCATGCCACTGGTGAGGGTACAGGTGCATGAGCCCTGTACCCCATTCAGTGTCTAAGTCCATTCTTAGCCATTGTAAGTGCAGTAAAGCCATAAAGACTATATGGTCTGGGAGTTTGTCATTACAAATGCAACAGCACCATAATGGCTTTACTGAATTCTGGGAAGTATGGTATCAAACTTTTCAGCATAATAAACCCACACTCATGCCAGTGTCGAATTTATTATACAATGCACTCAGAGGGCATCTGAGAGATGCCCCCTGAAAAAGGACCAGCCTCTGGTGGGTTCCCTGACTGGTAAACACCAGCCTACCACCAGGAGACATGTTTCTGAACCCCTTGGGCAGAAGTGTCCGCTCTCTGAGCCCAGAAAGAAAGCCTTTCCTGGGACAAAGGTGGTCACTCCTCCCCCAGGTCAGGAAAAGCCATCTTTGGAAGGGGAGCTTCAAATGCTTTGCCACCTTTGTAACGCGACCCCCAGCCTCTCCTGCTATCAGGAACAGGCCTCCTTCCTGTCTCCCCTCCTTTTCGGCGGGATGACTCGCAGGAAAAATTAGAACAGCTCAGAAGGTGTGCCCACATCCGCCGACCCCACCCCTCAAGTGGGGGAGGCGAGGTGAAGCCCACTCTTCAGTGCCTGCCATCTTGCAGATGGCAGGCACTCTCCAATCAGGATTAGGGATTGTGCCCACCACCTCATGTGGGGGTGAGCACACCAAGGGTGTAGTCACCCTAAGGTCAGTAGCCCATAGGCTACTGACCTAGAGACCATTAAAATGCACCCTAAATACAATATTTAGGGAGCAGTCCTGAACCAAGTCGGGAGATTCCCACAAACTGCGAAGAAAAAGGACGAAAGTAGACGCCTAGCAGAGGAGAGGGCAGAGAAGAACTGACTCGGCCCCAGCCCTACCGGCCCGTCTGCAGCTTCCAGAGATCCGGCAGCAAAAGCCACCTTGCTCTGCAGCCAGAGACCTCCAGAACCCCTGGAATGACTGACTGCTTTAAAAAAAAACGGATCACCTGTGAATAGCAGCTCTGTTCAAAAGAAACTCTCAAAACAGACTCTGAGCCTGCTGAAGACAAAGAAACCTGACGCCTGTAACCACCACTGCACCCGATGCCTATGGCCCTATCTCAGGGGCGTCACAAAGGCCCCGCAGCCCCCGCGGTGCGGGGGTGCCCCAAGCTCCAGGGGGCCCCCTCAGCACAGCGTTGATTTGTATG
This sequence comes from Triturus cristatus, assembly GCF_964204655.1. Taxonomy (NCBI): domain Eukaryota; kingdom Metazoa; phylum Chordata; class Amphibia; order Caudata; family Salamandridae; genus Triturus; species Triturus cristatus. Next base: position 519,359,433 of record NC_140595.1, on the reverse strand, counting down.
GAAAGGATGCAGACCCTGCTTACATTTGATTAGTTGCAAAAACATAAACAGCCCCTCTGTAAAACAGAGGCCATTTATGAGAGGTGTAGAGGCAAGTTAATTGAAAAACAGGTTATACGACTTCCTTACCCAATACATCAGATAGGGAGGAATAGAGAGAGACGAAGAGAGAGCTGGTGACTGTGGGGAGGGGGCGGGTGGAATCTGCGGGTGAGATAGGGAGCGAGAGTGATGAGGCGACTTAGCTTGGGAACCTTATAGGGAGAGATTAAGAGAAAGATACGGATGAAGAGAAAGAGACCAATGAAAACAGAGGTATGTGGATTTCTTTGAAAGATAAGTGAAAATAGATCATGTGTTGTGCTTTATTCAATTTAAAGGCAAGCAGATAGATTATCAAAAGCCTTAACGTTTTGAACAGCAGTGACATATTGGCACATCTCACCATCAGCTATCGAGATGATTCAGTAAATGAAATGCCTGCCTTTGGCATCTGCTGTGATCTGCAGATCACAAGTTTAAAGGCCGACTCAGCCTCCCATTCTACAACGTGATAACATTGAAATAATAACATTGAGTAGTTTAACCCAAGTAGAAATGGCAGAAAGGCAGTTTGTAGCGCCATCAGCAAGGCTTCGTTTTAAAAGCCCTGCATTAACAAGCACTGGTAAAGCCAATAAGTCTCGCCTTTAGGACCCATTGGTTTTCTCGACATTTCTTAGGTGTGCTGTACAGCATCCCCGATGCTGTGCAGCATGGCTAAATAAACAAATAGCCTATTGCATAATTTAGTAAGCGTACACAGCACTCATGCACAAGCATAAAAAACGGTGTAGCTGCTATTTTTTTCTTTTTAGTCGCCGATCCAACCTGTATCAGAAAATACAAAAAATGCCCATGAGGTGGGTGGACTGAAGCAACATGGGATTTCTGGAAGCAACATGGAGGTCACGGATAGGAGGAAGCAACTTGTAGGGTGTGGGGGAATTAATAAGCAAAATGGAAAGCAAAGTGATGGCGGGCATGGGTTTGGGCAGCGAATTTCGCCGTTGGGCCAAGTTGCTTTTTGCAAACCCAGTAGCTTGAATGTAAACAGGCCGCATTGTACCTGACACCTACGCAGTGGGACGAGGTACCAGGCAGGGTTGTCCACTGTAACCAATGCTGTTTGCGATGGCACTAGACATTTTTCCTAAATGCCGATGATATGTTACTGTATACAAGGGGGCAGCGTCCAATGTTCAGGGGGCGATTGGAGCACTGGAGCACTTTGTGAAACTTTCGGGACTGAGGGTCAACTGGGCATCCGAATCATTCACACACCGCAAGGCCTATATGTTGTAACAGCTGTGGCTTCACTACGATCTGTAGTTGAATATGCCAGTTTACTCTGCATGCTTTTTCCCCGCATGCAATTACAACGTGGTTGTTACAACGACCACGTTGTAACAACGCATACCATTACCCCACAAGTCGTAACAGCGACTTGCTCTGGGGGGGGCGCTGGATGTTGGGATAGTATCATTTACTATTCCAACTCCAGTATGTGCAACAGTAGGGAAGGTGTTGGATTTTAAATCCAACACCTTCTGCCCCCTCTGCAAGTCGTTGTTCCAACTTACGGAGTAATGGTATGCGTTGTTACAACACGGTCGTTGTAACGACCGCGTTGTAATTGCCTGCGTGGAAAAGGATTCGTGGTAAACGATGTTTACCCTGTAGTTAGATACTGCCACTATCAGTTATGGGCAGAATAGCCTTGATCAAGACGGCAATCCTCCCCAGATTACTCTACTACTTCACAGCACTCCCCATAGAAATCCCTAGGGCAGTGTTTCAGACAATTGGTGCGTTATTTCTCCAGCTTATATGGGGCAGTGGACAGAAATGGACACCTTTGGTGAAACTGAAACTACCCTTCTCGAGGGGGGTTTGGCAGTAATGTATTTCAAGCTGTAATATCTAACTGCACAGTTGCAATGGGGGAGAGGGGAGGTGCTGTACAGAGAACTATTGGGGGGTCTACAGGGATGACAGCCCAGAGGTCCCGCCGGAGAGAGAGGTGGCGTGACTGCTGCTAGCCCGGGAGGGCCTTCCACGCAAGCCCGGGAGGGAGGTTCTGATAAAAACATTGCTTTATGTTTGGAAGAGGGCTCTTCAGCTCACGCAGACCTGTGTGCCATATGCCAGGGAACTCCCGCTACAGGTTCTGATTGCCATACCACACAGCGGCAACTGGAGCAGAATCAGAAACTGTCTGGAGATGGGACTGATACAAGCGGGCGGCCTTTATATCAATGGTGCATTAGCAGATTGTGAGAGACTGGTAGGAGCAAACCTTGGGTGTAAAGATAAATGACACGGACTCAACAAAAATACTTCACACATCTCAACGGTATCAGGCAGTGAAGTCTCAAACTAATCCAATATTATGACCTCCACAGAGCATATATCACACTAAAACAAGCGAATCTCATGCACCTCAACACAAGCGAAAATTGCCCTAGCTGTGGCGAGAATGATGCTGCAGTTATGTTCAGCACAGTGCTCTGGCCAGAGAGCTCCTGATTGGGTCTGGAGGTGGCCTCTCCACATACCTTGCAGGGGGGCCCTCAAGTTTCGTTACGCCACTGCCCTATCTTTGGGGTTTCACTGGACTCTGTGCACTCTATACCTTACTTTGGTATAGTATATACAGAGCCAGCTACCTACACTCAGGCACTTTCCAACTCAGCTCATTCAGGATCTATGCATGTGTGCATCTCGCATAGGATACCACGGCCTTGATCTATGCACCCATATGCAGCTCATACTTGACCCCACAAGGTTCTCACTCTGAAAGTGTTTTGCACATTCAGGATCTATGCATGAGTGCAGCTCACATGGGGCACAGGCTCAATCTATGCACATGAGTGCAGCTCATACTTGACCCCACAGGGCTGTGACTCAAGCCCTGTCCAAGTCAGCTCATTCGGGATCTATGCATGTGTGCAGCTCACAATAGGACACTGCAGGCTTGATCTATGCAGCTCATACTTGACCCTACAGGGCTCTGACTTGGGCACTGTCCAGCTCATTCAGGATCTATACATGTGTGCAGCTAATAGGGGACACAGCTGGCTCAATCTATGCACCTGTGTGCAACTCATTCTCAACCCCACTGGGCTCTGACTTGGGTACTGTCAAGCTCATTCAGCATCTATGCATGTGGTCAGCTCACATAGGACACAGCGGGCTCGATCTATGCAGTTGTGAGCAGCTAATACTCAACCCCACAGGGCTCGGACTTGGGCACTGTCCAGCTAATTCAGGACCTATGCATGTGTGCTACTCATATGGGATAAGGGCTTGATCTATGCATGTGCGCAGCTTATAGGTGGCACCACAGGGCTCTGACTCATGCACTGTCCTGATCATTCAGGATCTATGCATGTGTGCAGCTCACATTGGACACAGGCTTGATTTATGCACCTGTGGGCAGCTCATTCTTGACCCCACATGACTCTTACTCTGGCACTGTCCAGCTCATTCAGGATCTATGCATGTGTGCAGCTCACATAGGACACAGACTCAATCCATGCACCTGTGTGCAGCTCATACTTGACACCACAGGGCTCTGGAACTGTCTAGCTCAGCTCATTCAGGATCTATGCATGTGTGCAGCTCACATAGGAAACCGAAGGCTCGATTCATGAACCTGTGTGCAGCTCATACTCAACCCCACAGGGCTCTGACTTGGGCACTGTCCAGCCCACACAGGACACCACAGGTTCGATCTATGCATGTGTGCATCTCGTGGACACTTTGGGTCACCCAGGCACAATCTGGTAGGCTCATGTGTTTAGATGAAACCCAGGTGCCTACTACTGATCCATGCAAGATCTCTGAGTAACTCCCACAAGCCACAGACCTGTTATGAATCTCTGCAACTGTGTCCAGCCCACATTGGACCCTCCAGAACTCTGACCCAGTCATGACCTGTGCACCCATGTGAATCTCATACAATATATTTATGTACACAGACACAGGATGAATCTATCCTTGTGTGTGCTGTTTATACACAGGTAGGGTCAACATCCCCATGTGCAGCTCGTGCAGGACATTGTAGGGCACAGGTGCAGACCACATTATAAATACTCTGCGTGCAGCTCCTGCAAGATGCTGCAGGACAGACCAAAAGCAGGATCAGTATTGCCCTGTGCAGCTCACTGTGTGTGGGGAATCATCACTGTCTCACATCACATCCACTTTCGTTAGGTCTTGCTGAGCCAAAGGCTCGAAGAGACATTTTGTATGTGGGATTTTCAAAGTGCTACCCACAGTCTTTTGGCTGGCCTAAACCTTGAGTGCACAATCACATGCACGTGCACAGCTGCTCCCACTCCCCCCTCCCTTCTCTATAGCTTTCTTTCACTTTAGCCGCTTTGACCCTTGCATTCCCCCCTCCCTTCTCACCCAGCCCTTTGATGCTCTGCTCGATTACTTTCATTTTCGCCGCTTTGATGTTTGATTTTTATTGCCTTTGTTTATGTGACGGAGATCCATTGCATTTGGCAGAACATTTCTGGGGCCGTATTGCATGAAATACACCAGGTGGCGCTAACGTGTTTTACAGAGCACCATACAGCATTTGGTTCTGCGTTAAAAAAAAGACGCTTTAGGAGCGGAAAGGAGCTATCCCTTTTACTTGTATTAAAATGTATTTTTAAAGGGGTCTCAAAGGATCCTGAACATAGTTTATACTAGCACGCTCCAATACTGTCCGTATTTCACTCCTGATTGCACTGGCTTTCCAGGTCCTAAGACTCAGACTCATGATTTTACTGTTATTTGAAAACCAATCTAACATTTGTTTTGTTTTAGGTATTACCTTAGTAAAGCATACCTATGTGATCTTACTCTCCTTGGTCAGTGTTTTATTATGGATGACAAGATGTTTTCTCATTAGGACTCGCACCATAAGCCTCTTTCATTCCAAACATCTGGAAACGCATTCGTCTCTGTAACTATATAGTAATGGCTTTCAGTTACAGCTGGCGGAAATTATGCTACACACCTATTTATTGCCTTCACCAAACGATTCTGCTTTCACTGGTGTGACCATAACTTGCCAAAATATTTTACTGATGCTTTCGGCAGTGTCTCCACTTCTGTCTGATCACTCCTCAAATGACACCTTCCTTAATCCCACCCACAAGCAAGGTAAGCCACTCAATTTTATGCTAATTTCAAACACTTTATCCAAATCTAAACCCATCATCGCTCCATCTGACATCACACATTTCACATGCAAATCAGTTCGCCTCCTTGTAGATCGCTCTCTCATGTACCCATCTGCTGTAGAAAACAGGACCCCACTGCTCTCACTGCTTTCCACGTGATCTTCATAAAGACCTCACTTCAGTCTTGCACTACAGCTCATACAACTGCTTCATTATCCACCTTGTACCAAAGATAGGCCTCAACCATGAATTACACTTGAAATAAGAGCGCATAACAGTAAATGAGGGCAGCAGTACATAAATGGCGAAAGCACATATTCACTGCTAACTTCTTGGTTAATAAGCAAGCCCTTCATACACTGCATAATGATCTAGGAGGTGTCAAATCTATCTATTTCCAGGACCTCATTACCTCACCATCCACAAGCGCTCTGTGCAAACCTTCAGCTCTTTACTCTCTCCATCATCTTCAATTATCAGTATTCTATTGTTCATCCTTACCTGCTCATGACTTCACCCTGCTACATCTGCTCCAAGATTAACACTATAATTAGTCCACAGTGCTCAAGTCCTCACTCGCCTCAACCCTGCGCAGTTACATTATTACGATTTAACACAACATCCTCCTAACAAACGTTTCCTCTTCTGAAAGTCGCTAATCCACCCTGTGCCCCCCCCTGTAACCATTTCGTCCTCCCTTCATCAAATCTTTGCCTCTTTCATCCAACAGTTTCCCCTGTGTTTCCCTTCGCACTGACTGCCTGTCCTGTAACCGACTACTCAACCCTCTCCTGTGTTCGGGACCCTTCATTCCACTATCCTATCCTCTCCTCTGTTCTTGTCTATGCTCATACTCTTAGATCGTTCTGCCTCTCCTTTGATATTGCTGGTCACCCCACACTTTTCTCAATGAGCGCACGGGGCATTAGCTGGGTACCAGCCCTTATGCTCCTCAATAAGCAGCAGCAATCGTTGCAGTTTCACCAAGGTGAGTTTAGTAAAAGTTTATTTTACTACTTTCGATAACTGGTGCCTTTCGCAAACAGAAAAGGTAATGACAATGTATGGCACATTACAAGATGGCATGTTTTAATACTAGGGCTTCTGATTATATGCATAACGTTTGATCTAGCAGACATGATTGAACATATGGTGAGACCCTTAAATGAAGGCTTAGGGCTCAAATCACAAAGGGACTAATATGCAATAAAGTTACGTGTCTCTTCACTCATGGCAGAATCTCCGCACTGCACTCACTGCAGTGCGCTGGACAGAGAGGCTGCCCAGAGTGCAGAGACTCCACACTTGTACCTTTACTACACGTAAGTCCCTTTGCAAATCAGACCCTTAACCTCTACTTCTTTGTGATTTTTAAAATAAAGAGTGGGAAGCATTTATAGTAAAAATGGAAAACTCGTGTCTCTATTTACAATGCAGTTATTGGTTGTTTTTAACTTTCAAGAAAATAACACATTTGTTCTTAAACGACATCCATATCTTAAATCACACATTTTATGATTTTGACATTTGGAATTTCATGTCATACCCTTCACTTGTGCCCATTCCCGACTTCTTATACCCTTGTTATCTAGCAGTGCTTTCAACACCACAGGACATCAAATTCTGGACGGAATGGCCCTAAACGGTTTCGCCCATACCTCTATAATCACACTCAAATGCTAACAAGCATTGGCATAGCCAATAGGTCTCGCCTTTGGGACCGTTTAAGTGTTTAGTTATCCAGCACAATATCCTTGGTGCAGTAACATTAACTGTTGCATGGCTAAACACTTATAAGGTCCCAAAGGCGAGACCTAGTGGCTATGCCAATGCTTGTTTTTAACCTTACCCAAGGTTCCTATCATTAAAATTGTCTTGAGTGGTGGGCAACCTTGACGCGATTTTATCAGACTGGTCCCTGCGGTTCCTAAGGAAAAACAATGCTAAGCTGTAATTCAGGAATTGCAGCACACCCAGATGCGCTAGGCATCTCGGTTGGAACCCTCTGATGAAGCATTACTCTAATTATTGTTAGTGGGTGAGGGTTTTTGTTGTGTTCACTGTTCAGATGCTTATTATAACTTTCATCTGCTGCTGTCTATTCATCATTGCAGCACATATATTCTATATAAGAATCACCCTGGTTCATTAATTAATGAAAAAAGTCCCTCTGTGTATTCTTTGTATTTGCCAAGGTACGGGCGAAAGTCCAGGGGTTCACGGGACACGGGAGGGGGAAGGGCGTTGTTTAGAGGGAGGTCACGTCGGGGTCCACTTGATGCTAGGTTAGAGGTGACCTATTCCCTCACTCCTCTTCCCTTGCTATAGGAAATACACACTACCCAAACACTGATTCCGGTATTGTTTTCCTTTCCTTTTCATACACCAGCAATACCAACTCCTGGGAAGGGGATAGATGCGGGACTAAACCCCAAGTCCAGGAAAAGCCCTGGTGAAGACGGGACCATCCAAACCAGCAAGCCTGTCCTGTGATCAAACAGACGTTTGCCTTTTCTTTTGTTTCTCACAAATAAATATCCAGAAACACAATCATCTCTCCTGTAATTCCTTTTTGGCTACCTTCGGTCTGGTACCGATCCCCAGTTGCGACACATGCTCAGTGGTTGCCAGAACTATGTTAAGGGGGGCCTATACTGGCATTGTGAGCCAACTGGTCTATGGAACTAAACATATCCTGCACGGGTTTACGGAATCCGTTTGGCACCATCCCAAAATGTACGTTTTCCACAAACGTGCTGTTCTTACTGATTAGTGGAAACTACATGATATGGCGCCGCAAACGTTGGTTGGGTTCTTATTTTGCATGGATCAACTTAGTTCAATCGTGTAAGAGGAAGCAGCCCAGACCAAACAGACACATATGTAAAAGAACCGACAAGACTATCAGAGGTAGTAGATCTGACCCCTAAGTCACTTTGGACCCACATTCATCCATAAATCACTGGAACCATTGCCCACTAACCAGAGGTTAGACAATTGCATTTTAGTGCTGTTGTCCAGACAACGGCAGCAAAATGCTTATGTCACACATGATTATCGCCCTACTATTGTCAGAACTAAAACAATTTAAATTCTATTTATTCAATTCAAAATTATTGTTTCTAATCATGGATCTGATACTACTTACAAGCATTGGTAATTCTAAAGGGTCTAGCTTGTGTTAGTCGTATGTTTATTGTGTGATCTTGCTGGACGCAGTAATGCATCATACACAGAGAGGTACTTAAATACTTATCACTGTTTTCCTTTATTCATGATAAAGTGTTATTCAAAGTGTCACACATTAGAGTGTCATACACCAGCTGAAACTATAGAACTGTCACACATAAGCAGTCTGAAAACATGGCAGCTAGGAGTTTTAAGATCTTCTTTGAGTTTCCCGTTGCTGAAATCGGTGTCATTTCTGATATTTATGTTTCCTTCGTCTTCATTGCTTGATTTTGCTTGCGTGGAAGTGTCACTCATATTCGTTGAAATGTCACTCATAATTACTCTGAAATGATGACAATCCCTCATAGTCGTTGAAATGTCACTCATAATTACTTTGAAATGATGACAATGTCACACATAAGCAATCTGAAACCTTGGCAGATATGTCTTCCCTTTGCTCCCTGTTGCTAGGACATCTCCAGGCTTAGCCTTCCTAATTAATCTTTACAGCCTCCACCCAGCTCCTCCCTTGGTCCCGACCTCCAAAGTTTGAAATGCTACCTGTATCACCCATGTAACAATGTCTAACCCAGGCAAACGTACTAAATGGATTAGAGATAGTGACCTACCAGAGACAGCATGTGCTTCAACTGACCCCTTTCTTCCCTGCAATTTCCAAAGCACCCCAGGTCCATTTAATGGTCCTGTGATTGATCACAAAAAAAACCATAACAAAAGAAACTTGACAAAGCAAAAGGCTTCGAATAGGCGAATTCGCCAATGCTTGTTTCCCTGCCATAGACAAGCGTACTCATGGCTCCGCTTTCCCAAAAACCTTTGCTTCCCCATTCCTGGAATTTACTCTCTCCACTGCTCCTGGGCGGACAGGACGCCACAAGGATAACCTGCTGGCAGACTGCCAGTAATTAATTGACATGTCCGATGGTATCTCTGTGACCAGAATCCATCACTTAGTCTCATCACCCTTTGTGTCATACTTGACAAAAGGCTCAATCTTCTCTCCCACATCAATTCCATTGCAAAGAATGCACAATACCAACTCCTCCTTCTTTGGGGGATTCGACGTTTCTTTCCGGAGCAAGACCTAAAAACCTTGGTCCAATCTCTGGTTCTCTCTAGATAGGATTATTGCAATTCTCTTCTTGCTGGCCTCCCCAAATCTCACCTTTCCCCTCTTAAATCCGTTTTCTATTCAGCGGCTCGTTTTGTCTTTGGGGCCAAAAGTAGTGACCATATCACACCCATTTTCTCTTCTCTTCGGTGGCTTCCCATCGAGGCAAAATCAATCTACAAGACTGCCTGTATCACCCACAAAGCCTTGCACACTTCCTCCCCTCGATACCTGCAATTAAACTTAAACTCTCTGGAGGCTCTAGACCTTCTTGTAATGTGGAAAATCTACTGCTTGAGCCCCCCACATTCAAAAGGTAGAGATCGATGGCTCAATCATTCTCAGGCAATGCGGTTAGAATCTGGAACTCACTTACTCCACTACTCCATACCACCACCTCTACCCGGACCTTCAAAACTGACCTCAAATCTCTTCTACTCCAAAGACACTTCCAGAACTAATACATTCCTTTTCATGTCCCTCAAGGAAGTTCTTTCAATAGTGTAAATTTGTAATCTATGCCTGTACAATCTTCATCCTAATGTGTTTTTTTTTTTGTGACTGCCATCTATTGTTTTATTCTACTTTTTCTTCTTTCTCGTTTGTTTCTGTAACATGTAAATATGTAAAATTCGCCTCATGTAACGTACTTGGGTCTGTTGTGAAGCGCGCTGACACCTTTGGGGAAAGTCCTCGCTATATAGAAATGCATTAAATAAATCGCCCGTAGTCAATCATACTTAGAAATGATGCACTGCTGTTACAGTCCGGCACCCTACCTCCCTCTCCTATGTCATCCAGACTCATGGGCAGCAAACAGGAGCTCTATTCAACCTGTCACTCTCCCAAAATTTTAGGTCAAGCCTAGCGCAGTGGGCATGTGCTGCTCTATGGGAGGCTTCTTGTGAGCACTCCAAACTTGTCCGTGTGGCTAGGACTTCCCCCCACGCATTCGGTTGGTTGTTGCCTGTGTCATTTATTTTTCGTAACCTGCAAATGGCTAAAGGTGGAGTGGCAGCTGCATTCCTTACATACCTTACAGTGTACGCGCACCACTCAAGGTCTTCTTGTCTTTCTCTTTTTGTTCCACCCGGGCCGCTCTGAGTATTTTAAGTGCCCCCGCCTTCATTGACGTACCCGTGTTTATTTCCACTTGTGAACCCTTTATATGGATTCAGAAGGCCAGTCCGGGTGAAGAGGTATTTTCGTGGCACAAATTCCCAGCTGTCGCCTACAGCTCCCACACCTGAAGAGCGCGCTTCGTGGCGCAGGCCTCGATATACGCATCTCGACTGCCGAACTCACCATAATCTCGATAGACAAAACTCGCTGATACTTTTCAACACAATGTAAGGAGGTAAAAACATGCAATAAGTGTGTGTACGTGCAATTCACGCACGTCCTGCCACCAAATGATTAATGCATGTGCACCGAGAGATTTGATTGTTAAAATTACCTAATGATTATACGAACCAGGCGAACAAAATCGAACTTTAAAGAACATGGGCGCGCTCAGTCAATGCACTACAAACACTCCCACCCTTGCCACTGTCTCGCAGCACGTTGTGCACTAATTAAAATATCAACACCTTCGATTTGCACCCCTGCCTCAGACAGGCTAGTGTATGATGCTGTATTCGGTTCGCGAATATCATATTTCACGCCAGTGTTCATCAGCAGTGCACGCCACCACTATACATCCTCTGCTGGAAGTGCCGAATGATCTAAAATGATGTAATATATACATTAAAAGGGTGTCTGGCTGATCAGAGTTTGGCTAAAAATGTAAAAGGGATTTTTGACTGATAACGCACTGCTCTTTTTGCCGCAGAGCCTGTCAAGGGCTGACACAATACTTGAGTTATTAGGGCAGAGAAGGGCAGCCATAAATTTCCAATGTAAGGCAAAAACCTGCCTTTATTGTCTGCATGATGGATGGGCTTCTGTACGAGATACCAAATACTTTGTATCACCCTTAAATGGGAACACATTTTTAGTGGCCATAATTCATGTTTTTTAAATAGAAAGTTTGAAATGCCTGCCTATATTTCACCCTGCTGACATATTTATGAAGCGCTCTCTGCATGCAAATATAATTATTGAAGGCTCGGGGTGACATATGGGTTCGAACTGCTCCGAACGCTGCTCCCGGAGTGATTTTTGAATTCCTTAATTTGAAGAGGGGGAAATCTCGAGGCTTGTCTGCTCTGATCAATAAAGTAGAAGGTGAAATTTGAGTGGTTCCTTCACCGTCATATCCGCGCTCCACGCGAACAAGTCACGAGGTGCATCCCGCAGCTTATGAGTCCACTACGAACAACGTGCGCCATATATATCTGCTTTCCTTAGACCCCGTGCATAATACCCATGTTCGATTAATCATTTTAAATAATAAATTTACCCCGTACGAAATTCCAGCCTGTTTACTAGAAAAATAGAATGAAAATGTAAAATATAACACCCTAGAGACATAGTGCCATTACCGGCAACTTCTCCCACCCCCAGTCTGAGTATGCAAGAATGAATAAATACACAAGACAACTTTGTTGTGGGAAAATATTGCTGCAGGTTTATTCCACCCAAGGGTATGCAATATGTAGGTTATCTTACCGGCGATCCAAGGGAGGGCAGCTGTGCCAACCTATGCTGCCCCGCCCGCCTGATGAGCCAGCACGCACTGTGGGACGACACCCAGACTGTGCTACACCTTTGGTGATCCTCTTCCGGATCACGTGACACATTGGTCTCTTCTACTAACGCCCTTTTCAGGGCGGAGCGTAGCATGGCAAACCCCCGGTTGGTCAGGCCCCCAACCGCCTGAAGGGCTAACGGGGTGCCATCGCGGTTTTCCAGGAACCTGCCCTGAGGCTCCTGGTCTTTGGCTCTGGCACCCCTACTGTGCCGCGCAGAGGTACTCTTACTGTACCGGTCTGCCGCAGAGGTACCCTTACTGTACCCGTCTGCTTCCAGATCACCCTGTAACTCCGCCACAGCTCGGGAGGAGGCTGCCGTCGATGACAGAGCACCTCCACATGCGAACTATACTGTCACCTACAACCTGCTATCTCCAGTGCCTCCTGCAAGTCAAGCAGGAACAGGTCCATCCCCACCGGAGATAAGTGGTCCCCATCCCTCTTAAAGTATCCCTAGCCTCTGGACTGGATCAGCTGGTGCCTGATGAAACCCAGACCCCTCTGGCCTGTGAACTTACGCATGGCATGCCAATCTCTGAGAGGGATGATTTCTGACCACCAGAGTTCGCATTGACCCATGCGTTTGCTGATTTCCCCCAGGTCAGACTTCAAGGCTTGTAAAAGTGCCCTCCTCCCCATGGGAACAAGGTCGTTGCCCCCCAAATGGATCACTAGGAAGCTGGGGAGGGCGCCCCCTAGCGCCAACCGTTGCTCCAGTCTGTTCCTGATGCTGCTCCATCTCATTCCCAGGAAGCCCATCCAGACAAACTGCGTTTGTGTGAACCCCTGCATCCAATTTCTGCATGCTACCCACTGAGCCATCCTGTGAACGTATGAATGGCCAATGACCCACACTCGGGAACCTGGTGAATAAATGGACACCATCTTTTACAAACTTGTTTAATATCTATTTAATCACACTTCAACAAGAACACTACAAACCACTGCACTCATATTATATTTACATGCTGAGCCTTCATGGGCGTATATAACGCTCAAAACATCGCGATTGCCACCGCCCAACCCTCTTTATGCCTTCCGGCCCCATGCCAACCTTGTATGCCGCTGTAGCCGCCCCAATTCTGAATGAGTGGCTGGAATACTTTTTGTCGGGGCAGGCAAGGCCTGTGCGACACAGGCAGGCGGCCATGATCCGGTCGATCTGGAATTTAGTCAGGGGACCCAAGTCTGCATGTATCAAGAAGTACCCATGTGCCGCAGGACGCATGGACATGTAATCCCTAACTATGGCCACTGGGCAATACCTAGCGGTTCCAGGACTACGTCCGCCCCACGCCCTGTTTGATCGGTCTTGGACCTCCTGATACGTATCACTAGCTTGTCCGTCAGTTTGACATCCTGGCCATTTCTTGGGACAGCAGCACACTATGCTGGCTGACAGCATCACCACCCAGCGAGGCTACCATTGCTAACCGGGCGGGCATTTGAGCTTAACTGCAGGAACATGTCACCTACCCTCGGTTCTGGGGTGCACTTACTTCCCCCGTTGACCAGAGGGTTGCACAAACCCCTTTGATTGCTAAACCCTGGTGAACCTCTTAATGGTATCAAAGCTGGTTTGAAACAATCTATGTCTTGTGCCCACAATTGGAGACACCTCACCCTTTTGTGCAATTACAACTTACGCAGCGCACCCCGCTTGCCTAACTGCCGTCGGATCACAGATGCACAGTACCTACTGTCCATCTCCGACCCTGGATGCTTTAAACCTGCCAGAGTGACGGAAATCAAGATTCCCAGTTTCCTGTTTAGCTGTAGTACACCTTCAGTGGATCCTCTAAGAGATACCACAGACCGCATTGGTCATGCGAACCTTAAGAAGTACATAATTTTCACCTGGGCGTACCTCTACATGAGACCGGCTCCCCACAGCTTGTAAAGCCAGAGACACGCATATTTTAAACCTATTTTCTGTTTTTTTGCCACTTGGCACCCTACTGGTTGGTGATGCAGAACATAAGCTGGCCGTCTGGCGTTGCCGCCACACCACCCATGTCCCTTGAACCACCCTCCATCCCACTGTGCAATAGTCATATTGGTAAGTGGGCAATCAATTCAACATCTCTATTCCTGCCGGACTGTTGCCTGTTCAGTTCGATCTATGGTGACTGCACCTAGGTGATGCATCCTGCATATACTAAGCTTAGAGCAGAATGCACCTGCCCTGTAACCCCCTGGCTGCTTGTCAGACCTTCCTATGCCCAGGGATACCTAAGGCAATGCCTCAATTCTGAACTGGTGTGACTGTGCAAGAAATCTTATGAGTCTTCGCCTGCACAAGTCGCCCAACTGACAAGTCGGCCCTGACTAACCTAGTGTTCTGGTGCCAGATTTGAGAAGGCATTTCCTGATCAACTATAATGAACAAATAATGTGTTGACCAGTCCCTGTGAATGTTTGTCTTAAGTGTATCTGCGAGTGCAATCGCTTGGGTGTGGATGGGTCATCAATGTTGCCAGGCAGTAGTGTAATACCTTACCCCAAGCAACTCTTGACACGATGTGGCCGCGCAGGTAGACGACTAGGGATGTCCGACTGACCTTACTTCCACTCTTACAGTTTTCTCTGTATATTGTTTGATGGACCCTAACCTAATTGTATACTCGCGAAGCGCGCGTGCCCCGGAGGTATGATGGCGCTGAATAACCGGTGTATGTTACCCCGCTCGCTGATAATTCTGTACAGATAACTGCCCTTACTTAGATTGAGGGAATGCTGAATGCTTCCTAAGGACTGTAGGCTTACTGCTCTAACCCAGGTTGACACCAAAACTTTGGGACGACTTAATAGTAGCAAGCCCTTAATGGTACGTGACATCCTACCAGCACTAGCCTGGGGCCATTCCGCTGAAAGCCCTGTTGGCCCGGGGGAGGGGAGTGCTACTAAACTTCAAGTCCTAGGCACTCATGTAGCATCCCTCACTGTTGCAGGTGCCCCAAAGCATTTATTATAAAACATTTAATGGGTAACAACCCGGTTTGCGGCCACCTTAATGTGCCATGCTGTGAGCAATTAGATACCTCACATATCTCTTCTCTATGAAAAGATGAAACAAACCGGCCAAGGCAAAATGCACAGGCAGTGAGTGTGCCCAATGAGACACCCCCAGTCCTGTGTGGTAAAATCTCTAATGCACCGTATGTCAGTTTGTGCATATCGTTCTGGGTGACTAAGCCCTAATTTGCCCCCTTTCCTGGATGATCCTCAGTACAAGGGTAACAACCGATGACCAAGTGCTGCGCCAGCCAAGAAACATGTAGATGTGTGTAAAACCCAGCCGTAGCCAAACGAAACCACTAGAAGCAGTTTATCAGGCAAATGTAGAGACCACCGGAGTCTCTCCGTTCTTCCTCAACAGCCAGACAGGTCACCTGCGTGACAGCCAGGTGCCGCAACCAGAAAACGGCAGCCCTTTTGAAAACGGAATGGCAGCGCACAATCCCCGCGTTGGAGACAAAATTGCCTTATCCATGGTTAATAGCTGCAGAATGTTGAAAATTCTTATGTTCTGTGAAGAAGGGACTGCAAGATCTATGATAATTTTCTCCTATGTTACAACCTAGTTCAACTCGCCACAGAATTACAACATTGTCGCAGCGTTGCATGAATATGGGCAACCTGACAAAGTACCCAAACGCAACTAAGAATTCGAACCTTAACCCCGAAAAGTAACAAACACTGGCCCTGGAATGAGGCAAACCATGCTAGAGCAACTCCGCAGCCTCACCTCAAAATTTCATGCCGGTTATTTGCTCACAAGACAGGGCCGCTAATAGCTAGATCCCCCGTGTAACCCCTGCTTGCCATCCTGGCAAGAGGTAGGCCTTAAGGACTAATTAGCATGCACCCTTTAAGAGACCCTTGTCGTGCTGCAGTCGCCTAATGATTCTGACCCTGCACTAGAAGCTCTCACTTCGGCGTTGGATAAAAACAATTCAGCAGGAACACTACACTTTACTTCCACCTCTGACCAAAAGAGCACTACACCTACAACAAGTTCCATCTGTTGGCTTTGTCAATGCTTATTAGTTGCATGAGCCACTATTATAACTTTGTTGCATCCATTGGGTCCATTGACTCTGGTCTCGGCCCCCAGGCCGAGCACCTATGCATGGTGTAGGGGAGGTACTCTAATGCTGTGGGAGGTTTAGACGTGGAATTCTCACTACCGGGACAAGCATGAGAATTGCGACTGATAACTTACAGAGGCAACACATTGAAAACAGTTGGTGCTGTTATGCTAGGGGAAACTGTCGCATTACCAAAGTGAACAACACTGCCACCAAGTGACCTTAACACCTTATGGCACCATGGCAGTACAATTTGGTTTCACATGCTAAATATTCATCCCCATACTGTTTTGCCCCACCTCAGGCTCCCCGTCCAGTACCACACAAACTGAAAGGCAACATGCGAGCAACCTTGACCACATATGAAATGGGGCGCCATTCTCTTTCCTGTACACACCTCCACATTTTTATGCTGCCTTACTTTCAAATTCAGAACTCCTGAATGAAGTCACTGCCGGCTTGAGACTGTACATGAGGGGCGATGTATGTCCTGCAGATTAGCTACGTGCCCATGCCTCCCCCAAGACCAAATGATACCTGTGTGTTACACAGTTGTTTATAGTTGTGCTGCGTCGTGAAAGACTCGCGTTTAGGCCAAGCACGTAGCACATCACAGACTGTCTGACGCGTAGTTCTAAATTATTGCCAGCAATCTAATTTTGAACCAATTTACAAGTGTAGCCTGTAATTATATATTGTTCAAACACAGCGGGGGCGCCCATGCCGCAGAATGCTTGCTCTTAGTCACCACCCCCCACAGCTGCCCAACTAGTCGGGACTCGGGACTCAAGGTCACTGCTCCCATAGTGCCCGGCAGCTCAAGCCTCTCCACCCATGCAACCGCTGGGGTTGGAGCCACGGGACGTATAGAAGGGTGGGGGGGGGGGTAAATGGCCCACATTTACACAATAAACCCAACGCCTGCAATAATGCACAGCCTTGCGACGCGACCCTCCCGCAGGGCATGAGACTGATACAAGGCTTGGTTACTAAAACCGTACATCCCCCCCCCCCCCAGGCGGGCAACTAGAGCCACATTTCGGGGGGGGGCTGAAAAAGATTTCGGGGGGGGCTGAAAAAGATTTCGGGGGTGCTAAGTCTTCCAGCCATAGGCAGAGTGGCTGTAAGAAGGGGTGACAACACAACAAAAGCCTCATTAACGAGTAAATGGTCTTTTAAAGACCCGTGAAGTACTCTGGTGCGGCTACAATTAGACGGACGCCAGCCCGCGAGGCTGTCTCAGCCGGGCTGACACACATGACGGGGGGGGCTGAAGCCCGGTGAGCCCAATGGGTATTGCGCGCCTGCCCCCCCCCCTCGGGGCACTTAACGTCGAGGGGTCTCTCTAGGGCCGTCTCCACCTACCCGTGAGCAACCCTGCCGCCTGTTCTTGTGTAAAATAGTTTGCATCTTCGTTTTGCGGAATCGGTTGAGTCAGGCCTCCAACATCTCTTTGGGCCTCCGCCTAGGTTTTCTTGGTGCTGCACCAAGAAACCGATACTATATTGCAGCACACACTGTCGGCTTGTGTAGTGCTTGGTACAGGGAGAGGAGGACTAAACCCAGCCCACCAGCACTAGTAAAGGGGGGGCATACTTCTAATAATCAAAACGACGGCTGTCCCTGCCCCCAGCACCGCGTAAACACACCGTTTCAGACTGGAGTACTTTGGTAAGCATGTGTCAGAACGGTGCCGTGGTTTGCAGCACCAAAAGGGGGAGCACAATAGGTCCGGGGGCAGCAGAAGCAGGAGCACAACAAACCCGACCCGGTTTAAATACAAGCTCGAACTGTAACTAACCGACACATGCATGTCGCTGCACTGCCATAAACATAATTCTCATTCAGAACAATGCAGCAAAGGACTCGATGTGCTTCATTTGAAATATGCGCATTTTCAATTTCCAAAGTACAGAGCTCTGTATTCACAGTTTTCATAACCCCTACAATAACACAGAAGCAGCGGACATAGAAGCCACCAGAGACCCGCTCCTGCTCAAACATCGTGTTATAACTCCCCTCCCTGAGCCGTCCTGCACGTGCTGCCTGCTGGGAGATATGTAACCCATAGACCGCGGCCCACCAAATCAGCATTTGAACCCACAGCCCTTAAGTGGATACAGCAATCCAGTGCCCCTTCAACGTCTAGCACCAACAAGGACAATCCATCTGTTAGTTGGTAGGATCGGGCGCTTAAGTGATTTGGCCAGAAATGCAGGATGTTGTGCCCACGCTGGGACAGAGGCCCGCGTACTCAGCACCCCAGTTGTCAGCACAGCCATTGCGCCACCGCATCGCTTGGCACCAAGGGGCCGATACATGAAGCAGAGGAGAACAACTGGCACGGTATATTGAAAATGCATCCACTGCGAGTTAAACACCACCTGTTTATGCACATTGAAATACACAGCTATCTGTTATTTATTCGGAATGGAGCACACCCGGAGAATCCGGGCATTGATCCCGCTACCTCTCGCATGCTAAGCTGACGCACTCTCAATTGGGCTAATTCCCCTGCCACAGAGCGTGCAAGTAACCGGATGCACCAAACTCCCCAGTAATTCTTTCCAATGCTCCCCACAATCTCGTCGGTGCCCCCGGGGTGAAGAAGGCAGAGGCGGGGGGACGTGCTGGTCCACCAGTAATGCATGTACTCAGGGACCACAACCTTTGCAACATCGGCATTTAGGCCCCGCAGTTGCAAACCCCATTCCCGCCACGCACAAAGGATGCCCTGGGGGTGGGGAAAGCCAAAAACCAGGGACTCCAGCCAACGAAGGCGAGGCTGGCGAACAGAGACCGCCAGGAGGGGCGGGGGAGGCTTATATGTCTTCCCCCCCACCTGGCACACCGGAAGGATGCCACAGTGGCGCCCTGGTTAGTGAGCTCCTGGAGGAGCCCCCAATGACTAGAACGGCTGTGGGCGGTGCCAAAATGGCACTAAAGGGCCGCCCTGCTGGATTGGCCCCCTGTGGGGGCCGCGGACAAACACATTCTTTATGTGCAGAAGTGGTAAGCGTGCCCAACTTTACAAAACAGACTCTGACACTTGACTTCTGTGTGTTTGAGACATGCCTCCTATCAGGGCTTTAAGTGGGATGGAAAAACTGGGAGGGGGTGGCTCTCTCAAAGGGTGTGACCGATGTAATTAAGTTCGTGGCTTAAAACACTTAAGCTGGAGGATCTCCGGGGCACAGTTTTGGGGCCTGCTACGCCTCATATTTTCGCACAGCTGTACACCTACTTTGGCATATATTACTAGTGGGGAAGCTTGCCCCGTCTATGTCCGGGTTTGGGTCGGGGTCTGGACCTTTCTTTTGCATATTCTTCGCTTGCCGGTCCATTTTGTGATATTATCAGTGTCATGATTTGTACTTTCTTACCTGTTGCTAATAAATACAACTTTGACAAAGAAAAAACACTTAAGCTAAAAATCTGTGCAGACGCATAGTGTTTAACCACAAAAGAGCTGCTCCTAAAGTGATAACCACTATAAGGTTTGAGTTATATTGTGAGTGGGGATATCTCACAAAAAGTAACTGACTGGTCTCACACACCACCTGGTGTCATGCTTCATCATTGACCAGTCCTCGCCCTCTAAAACCTTGGTTTGATAGAGGGCGGGCATCCACCTGACGACAGGGATGCACTTCTAAACTAAGTGGGGGCCGTGTATAAGTGAGTGAGATTAAAAATCATTATAGTTATCCTCATTCTGTTTTTTAATGTGAAAGGTAACTATATGATGTTTAAAAGCAGGTGACGGTATGTGGGGGAATTAGTGTCCCCTAACCGTTGTGTTTAGAGGTCGACATGTTTCTGCCGTCTTGGCCCAGGAGGGTCCAGGGCAATCATCAGGAACTAAATATGTAAATGGAGGCTCCGTTCTTACCAAAAGTGGCAAGAGTGTACCACTGTGTGGGCGTGATCAGTGTCACACTCCACAATTGGATGGCTCCTAGATTCAAGCCCTAAAAACCAAAGCTACTGGCCCCATGGGAGGAGGGGAGGGGAAACCCCTGTTTGTCAGAACTGCCTCAAGGAAAGTTTCCTGCGTGGATCCTAGGCGACTGCTCCCGTTCCTCCCCGGTGTAGCCCGGACGCATAGTGTGCCCTCCGACTGGAATTTGCTGTTTCTGCCATTGCATCCAGATATATAATACAAGTAACATTACACCTACAACAAGCCAGGTTTATTGGCCTTGTCAATTGTTGTTAGTTGCGTAAGATAAATAAGCAACAACCATGGCTAGGATGGGGTTGTTGGTGTTGCATGGGTACTCTCTGATCAAGTTGTTGGGCAACTGGGGGTATCTGTATTCTGTTGGTGAGCTTTAAGCTGGTTTGGCGCTTCTCAGGAGATGTTGACGGTACTACTGGATTTTCCTGCCAATTGCTACTCTTAGTGTTTCAGTGTGTTGTATATCTTGTGTTAACTGTTGGAGTGAGTTTTGTTTACACTGCATTTAATTGGTTAGCTATCTCCTACATCACTTAGAACTTTCACTCTCTATTTAACTCACGCCATTTTCATTCTCATCAGCTGTTGCTTCACAGCCACTCTGCTTCTCAGCTGACCGTGAGCCTTATTATCCTTAATAAAGACTTGGTTAAGTAAGCACCTGTTTCCTGGTGTATTGTTTCCTGCACCGTGACACTTCATATGGCGACGAGGATGGGATGACGATTTCTGAGGAAAGGCCCGCATCAGCTGACTTTGTTTGCGGATTGAATTCATAGAGGACTGCAGTATTTCATATTTCAGGCAAGTTACTAATTAATTTGCGCACTACGAGTTGATTGGTTACTAATTGCCGTTTATTCGTGTATATTTTTTCGAGGCGTCTAGATACTATCGGCGGTGATCGAAGATCTAGTCATCAGAATTGAAAATTGCAGAAGATTTCATTTTAAGTCAAGTTTCTACATTTGTTTTCTTCTGCCTTAGGAGCTACGTTTTTTTTAAATTCTGGGACGTTTTGTTGCTTGTATTTCATTCATCGTAGTTGAGGAGAAAAATCCGCCACAGTGAGAAGTCCGTTAACGGCAGTAAAACCGTCCGTTCAACTGTCATTTCCCAACGGATTCACCTGACAGTTTCGACGTCAGCTTCAGCTGTATATGCAAATACAGGTGACGTGATCAAAGCAACCTATGCCGGCAATAACATCACAACGTTACGGGACTCCATTTTGTTTCACCACTTCAAGTGAGTGCATTAGGAAATCAGTCACCGCAATTAAGGCTTCGGAACCATAAGAAATAAACTGAGGTAATTTGCATCATTTTATTTCTCGCTTGGTATACGCTGGGCACAATAGGGTGTAAACTTTATTATGTGATGTTATGTGATGTTACATTTTTCATTAAGAAATCATACGTTATTCATGCCATAAGTTATATTCAGAGTTCTTTCATTCAAGAAGACGAGTCAAGCAAATTCCGTTTTATGTTTTTTTTAAAGTCACTGAACTCTAGGTAAAAATAAACGGAGATAAATAATTGAGTACATTAAAGATTGTGGTTAGCTAAAGTGAAATTTTTGAAAATTGCTTTTAAAATCAAAAAAGAAGAGAACTCGGGGTTAAGCAATAACATGGCCAGTAATTCAAATATCAGTGCCCCTACAGCATTTCTAACTGATCCAGGCAAACCAGTTATGAAGTGGAAAAATTGGTTGTGCGCTATTGAGAATTATTTGGTTGCCATTGATGGTAAGAAATACGAGCCAGAGAGGAAAAAAGCTATTATGTTTGGATTATTAGGGGCTGCAGGTCAGGAAATCTTCGACAGTTTACCAGAGTATGAGGTGCCTCCAGGTCAATTCATACCCCTTGATGAATACCAGGAAGCCATAAAGAGATTAGAAAAACAATTTGAAGAGGAGCCAAACATAATGATTGGCAGACATCGTTTTGCCATGCGTAAACAATTAGAAAACGAGACAAGAGTACATTGTGTGTCTACGAGTGTTGGCAACCAAATGCGAGTTTAACGAAATGGTTGATGTGTATATTCGGGACCAATTTGTTTTTTATTGTTTTGAGAAAAGATTCAAGAGAGACTTTTGGCTTGCAGGAACCCTTCTCTTCAAGAAACTATAGACATTGCTAAGGGTATTGAACAATCTCTTGAAAGTTCAAAAGAGCTCTATTCTGAGAGTAATTCAAAGTCTAATGTTTATTTGGTTCATGAAAACAAGAAAGCGGTGAGTTTTAATGACAAAAGAAGTAAAGTAAGTAATTGTACAGATTCTAACATGATTATTTGTTTTAGGTGTGGTTCAAGGAATCATAAGGCGGATTTCACAGGATGTCCAGCTCAAGGGAAGAAATGCTCTAAATGCTTCAAGGTAGGGCATTTCGCAGGTGTTTTTAAAAATTTCAGGGCACAAAAATATCCAAAAGTTAAAATTAATACAGTAGATGACTTTGAGGAAGATATGTTATCCAATATTGTTCTAACTTTAGGTGATCAATGCGATTCTGTTAAAGTTCCGCTTGGTGTAGCACACATAGGTAAGGTGGAATTGAATATTATGGCAGATTCCGGCTCACCAATCACAATCGTTTCTGACAAGAAATACGAAGAATATTGGCCGCATGTAGTTTTACTTGCTTCTGATGTCAACCCCAGGGCTTTCGGGGATTTCGACATAAATATGTTAGGCTATTTCCAAGATAATTTAAATATAAAAGGTAGATCTATTGCTACAAAGGTTTATGTTAAAGAGAGTGGCAGAAATATTGTAGGGTGGAAGGATTTAGCACGCCTGGGAATAATTCTCAAGCCTGGTGCGGATGATCCGATTATATTGGATGATTCTGTTGTTTTCTCAGTATCTCCTTCTGATCCATTGTCTTCTATGAACAAAATTGAATCTGTTCTAAGTAAATATGAGTCTCTTTTCAAAGACAGGATCGGATGCGTCAAAGGTTTTGAGCACTCCATAAAGCTAAGAAAGGTGCATTTCCTATAAAACAAAAGGTAAGGTCTATTCCATTGTCATTTAAGTCCGATCTGCAAAATGTGCTTAACAAGTTGGTAGATGAAGAGGTAATTGAACAAACTGATTCAGCAGAATGGGTTTCCGCCATAGTTTTGATTTTTTTTTTAAATGGCGATGTGCGCCGATTTGAGATCTCTTAATAAAAATATTTTGGTTGATTGTTATCCCTTGCCGAAACCCCAAGAAATTTTGGCAGCAACCAATGGATCAAGGTATTTTTCCCTGATTGATCTCAAATAGGCTTATCATCAAGTCAAATTGTCCGAAGAATCCAAAGATTATACCACATTTATTACCCCATTGGGAGCTTACAGATTCAGGAGACTTCCATTTGGGCTTGCTTCCTCAGCCAGTGTTTTCCAGAAATTGATGGAATGTATTCTAAAAGATGTAATTGGCGTACAGAAATTCCAAGATGATATTCTCATTCATGCCAGTACCATTTCAGAGCATAACAAAATTTTAGACACAAACTCAATGAGAGAGGCATGACAGTTTCTAAAGACAAATGTAAGTTTCTTCAAACGTAAATAGAGTATTTAGGCCTCATTCTTAGTAGTGATGGTATTTAACCCAAACTCGACTTAGTGAAAGCCATTTCAGATGCCCCTGAACCTGGGGATAAAGATTCTCTGAGATCCTTTTTGGGTCTCAGCGAATACTATTCACGTTTTGTAGAAAATTACTCAGAGGTGGTTGAACCATAACGCATGTTACTGCGTGAAGGAGAAAAGTATATGTGGACTGAACTTCAAAAAGCCGCATTTACTAAGATAAAGAGTGCCATTGTCAGGGCCCCATCCTTGAAACCATATAACCCAGACGGTACCAACATCATTACAGTTGATGCCAGTTCAGTAGGCATTGGTGCGATGTTCACACAGAAAGTCAATGGTAATGTTCACACAATAGCTTTCATTTCAAGACGTCTACTGGATGCAAAAATACATTACAGCACAATTGAGAGGGAAGCCCTTGCTTGTGTATGGGCTGTAGAAAAGCTCAAAAATGTACTTATGGGGAAAACGGTTTGAACTAATCACCGATCATAAACCGTTAACTTTCTTAATGGATGGTTATGGCAGGGTAAATGGCAAATTATCTGCAAGGTTGGTAAGGCTTTTAGCAAAACTGCAAGAGTACAATTTTTCTATACAACATATAGCTGGCAAAAATAACGTAAGAGCAGACTTTTTGTCACGTTTACCCTTGAATGTTACTGAACCCAGGACTGAAGAAAACACTGAATGGGTAGTGTCTTATGTTAGTGAGTTCAGTAAATATTTACAGGTTTGCAATGAATCCGAATGGTTGAATCTGTTAGAAGCGGATCCTATTCTTATCAAAGTAAAAGAGTATATTTTGAGTAAATGGCCACCTATTAGGAATCTATCTGCTGATTTCAAAACGTATGTACAAGTCGCTGACGAGCTTTGTATTGAAAAAGGTTTCCTTTTGAGGATGACCGCTTGATTCCACCAACAAAAGTAAGAAGAAATGGAATTGCTCTTGCACACAAAAGCCATTTAGGTTCAACAATGACCAACAAAATTGCTAAAACAACATTATTGGTGGCCTGGTTTGGACTCGGATGTAAATTTATATGTTGATAGTTGTGTAATCTGTCTCAAGTCAGTTAGTTAGTTAGTTAAGTTTATTGTACAATTAATAAAAATTCACAATATAAAATACTTCAAGAGAATACGTAATAAGCCTTATTTACATTTGTAGTGTGATTTTAAAAGAAAAAAATGATTGTATTCAATAAAATCATAAAAGTCTCAGTTACTTTTTGGTATTGTCCATTTGTAGGTTTATAAAGTCAAGGTGATTTAATTTGCCAGGCAGAGCTGTAACTTGGCAAGTGAGTAAACCCGCTGTCCTTTATTGGATTGAAGTGCTGTTGGTTGCTGTTCGTTGAATGAGCCATGTGGCTAGTTCAGAAGCCTTCAAGCCACTATATCAAAGTACTTTGTCAGTCTGCAGTTTAGCTGAGTTTCAACTGGATTAAAGCACAGCATCACAGCCTGCCTGCAGCTTCTTATGCCCTTTTGATTCCATGGAGCTCGAAGTAAGGAGCGCCTTATGTCCTTCAAGATTGGGCAGATGCAGATTATGTGTATAAGGTCCTCTTTCCCTGCTCTACAAAGTCGGCAGAGATGGTCTTCTGTTCCCCTTTTCCAAGGTGGCAAGTGGGGTAGTATTGGTAGGATGCCTAGACGCAGGTTTAAAAATGTGTTTTTTGTCACCTGCGTAAGGCCCGTTTTCAGGTAATCCTGCGGTTTCAGAGCGTTGTAGTCTTTCAACACTGGCCATCCATGAGCCCTCTTGGCCAGAATTTCTTTGTCGTCTAAGGATGAAATCATTTTGGTTACTTTTGTAACCACGATTTTGAAACTTTTGATGTTTGTAGATGACTCCCAGAGATTTATCAATCCCAGGATCTCCAGGGATTCGTTTAGATACTTCCTGGCGGGGGAGTTCTCCCGGGTGGAGAGTTCGGTCCAAAGATGGGCGTTTAAGGATCCTTGCTCTGCGCCTCTGATTTTTCGCCAGCTTTTTATATAGGCGCCTCTTCTCTCCACCGTTTGTCTCTGGAGTCCGAATTCGAGTCGAATTTGGGCAGGGGAGACGTAGTTAGGCAGATGGAAAATTGCCCTGTATGCTTGACTGATAGTTTTGTCTAAAACCGTGGCGTCTTTCCCTTGCATTGATTCGCTGCCGTATGTGAGCATAGGCTGTAAACGTGCTCTAATCACCTGTAGAAGGGGATCCAATGACCGGTCAGGGAGGACTTTCTTCAAGGGCTTCATTGAGAGGTGGAATATTGTGCCCTTCCGTCGAATTCCATCTAGTTGGTTTTTAAATGAACCTCTGCTGTCTAGAAGTACGCCTAGGTATTTGTAAGTGGATACACGGTCTAGCCTCTGTCCGTCCAGAAACCATTCGTGTTTCTTTGATTTATTATAATTTACTGACATGACTTTAGTTTTTTTTAGGGAAATTTTTAATTCATTGTTTATTGAAAATGTGTTAGTGGTGTCCAGAAGATGCTGGAGTCCAATGGGGGACCGACTAATAAGGACCAGGTCATCTGCGTATAAGAGATTTGAAAGCGTGATGTCTCCCAGCCGCGGGGCATGCGATTTGGTTTTCTCCAATTCTCCTGGGAGGTCTGCAAGAAAAAGATTAAACAACATGGGGGCTAGGACGCATCCTTGTTTTAAGCCTTTGGTGGTATTGATTTGCCTTGAGAGGTGTGTACCAGAGCCCAGTTTGATCTTGACCCAAGTGTTGGTGTGTAGTGACATCAGCTGTTGTAGGAGTGGCCCGGGAATCCCCCATTTTTCCAGCTTCTGCCAGAGTTTGCTGCGGTCTACGTGGTCAAATGCAGCACTGTAGTCTATAAAACATAGGAATAGCGATCTCTTCGTTATTTTTACCGCGTCTGTCAGAAGGGTTAGCGCCATGATGTTGGTTATTGTGCCCTGGCTTCTGCAGAATCCGGTTTGATTAATTGGAATGATGTGCTTGAGGGTTGCCCAGGATGTTAATTCCTCCAAGATAAGTCCTGCGTAGTACTTTGCTTCAGTCTCGATTAGAGCAATGAGTCGGTAATTGCTTGGGTTGCTCCTGTCGCCCTGTTTGTAAATTGGACTTATTATTGATCCTCTCCAGGATGATGGACTTATTGCTGTTTCCCTGATTTCCTTGCTAACTGGCGCCAGGGTGTCACTCCAAAAATCGGCGTCTTGTTTGTAAATTATTGGAGGGATTCCGTTGGGGCCGGGAGCACCCTCTAATTTCCCTTTTGAAATTTGTAATTTGATCCTGGCCGCAGTTGCAGCGTGGGTTTTTTCCTTCCTGTTTAATGTTGATTTGAGGCTTGTTGTTGCTGCCTCATCCGGTTTAGCTATTGTACGTAGGGGCGCTGTTGTGGTAAGGTCTTCATATTCTTCGTCTTCAAGTCAGACAAACATTAGAAACCTCGTGTACAAGAAATGCAATTGGTTCAGATCCCTAAATCTTCTTGGAGCAAAATAGCTATTGACTTTGCCGGTCCATTCAATGTTTTAGATCATGATTCCAAATGTTTAATTGTAGTAAGCGACTATTATAGTAAATGGATTTATTTCAAATTTGTGTCAACCATAGATTTAGATTGCATTATAAAATTTCTGGAGACATGTTTTTCTTTAGAAGGATTACCTAAAATGTTAGTATCGGACAATGGCAAGCAACTGGTTTCAGAGAAGATGGTCACTTTTTAAAAAAAACATTTTTATTAAGGTTTACAGTGGTTCACAGTCAAATACAATTAAGTAGGTCATATTATAAGACAGTACAATTATTTTTCAGTTCCATTGCCACAAACAGCTCTCCACATATACAAATAATTTTGCCATTTGTCTCAGCCCCTTAAACAGTGAAGATGTGGTGTGTTGTCCCTCAATGCTCTTCCAACGCTTTTTAGTCGCTCAGGTCCGGATCTGAGTCCTCTGGTGGAGGAGCATATATATTCCCATGAAATTCGTTCCATCTGCCCCACACCCTCTTCCATTTTTGAGGACAGCCTCTATTAACAAAGACTGCTTTTTCTGCCACCATGGCGCCGTCTAGATCACAGCACCATTGTTTGTGAGAGGGGGCCGCCTGAGCCCCCCACTGTCGAGCAATGTTTCGTTTGGCAAACGCCATACCCATCGTCGCCCAGTTTTGCTCTGCGTGGTTCAAGTCAGTTGGTTCCCACACATTGAGTAGGCATTTCCTCGGTTCGAGGGAGATCTCATGTCCACCGACCCTGGTGAGTGTGTCGATTATCGCACTCCAATAGGTAGCAATGCGGGGACAGTCCCATAGTGTGTGGTAAAAGGTACCCTCAGCCCCACAGCCTCTAAGGCAAAGCGGAGACTCTGCCCTTCCTATCCTATAAAGTGTGGTCCTGGTGTAGTAAGTTCTGTGCAATATTTTAAGTTGCACTAATTTTAGCCTGGAAGGGATTGCTACCTCTCGCGGGGAAGCGAGAGCTTCCTGCCAGTCTTGTTCGTCCATTTCGCATATCTCAGCTTGCCATTTTTCCCTGAGAGTCTGGGTAGGATCTGTTTGGTTATTAATCAATTTACGATATGTTAGGGAGGTCGCTTTTTTGGTGAGGTGGTCTGTCAATAGTCGGTCCTCTAGCAGCGAGGCATCGGGGAGGTCAGTTCCCGGGGGTACAGCTTTTGTGAGTGCGTTCTTTATTTGTATATATCTGAAGTACTCAGTCCCGGCCATTTGATATGTTGCTTTAGCTGGGCAAAAGTCACCACTTCCCCTTTTTTCCACAGGTCCCCGACCATGGAGATGCCTATTTGGTCCCACCGGGAAAATCCTTTACTGGTGCGTAGTGTACCCAACCTGGGGGCGTCCCAGAGTGGTGTATGTTTTGTCATCACTCCCTCCCAACCTAGCACCCGCTGTGCCACTGACCAGACATGTACAGTGTGTGCTGTAGGACCCCTCAGTCCCTGCTTCTGTTTGTTGTCATATAGGGCTCCCATAATCCCGTCTGTACTGAGGGTGTGCCTGTCCATACGTAATGCAGGTTCGTC
Organism: Triturus cristatus; assembly: GCF_964204655.1. Lineage (NCBI taxonomy): Eukaryota > Metazoa > Chordata > Amphibia > Caudata > Salamandridae > Triturus > Triturus cristatus. The sequence continues at coordinate 519,330,524 of NC_140595.1, read as the reverse complement.
TTGTGGGGCGTGGAGCCATTGATTAATCACGATGAGTTGGGAGGCCCAGTAGTAGAACTTGATGTTGGGAAGGGCTGTGCCCCCGTCATATCAACTCCGATTTAGCTTACACTGCACTATCCGTGGGGGCCTTCCCTCCCATAGGAGGTATCCCACTTCCGCTTCGATTGATTTGAAGTAGGAGTCTGGAACAGGTGATGGGGTGTTCTGTAGCGCGTATAAGAATCTGGGCAGAGCCATCATTTTGAACAGGGCTGCTCTCCCAAGTAGTGTCAGTGGGAGGGAATGCCACCATCTCACATCACTGCGGAGTCTCTTCAATGGGGGCCAGAGATTATGGTCGTAGAACTGTGTGGGACATTTGTTTCTTTGTGGGTTCAAGCGGCCCCTTTCCAGTGGCAAAGTGTTTCGGCTGTGAATATTCTGTTGAAACTACCTTTGAAACAATAAACGACAACGTGAACAACACCCCTCCTTCCTCCCCCCTCCCTGCTCCCCTGCAAGACGGATTCCCAACTACCCGCCCCCCCAACATTGCAGAGTGCTTCAACTCCTTAAACAGTACTTGCGTGCGGGAGATGAAGTCTGAGATGTCCCTTGGGGCTCCGCATTGTCCCCAATTTAGCAGATTATGGTATTGTAAGTATCAGTGTCAGCGTCGACCCCTGCAGAGTCTCTAATTAGTCCAGTGCCAGCCGACCCCGTCCAGCCGTGCCGGTTCTTCTCTCAGTGCTGCAGTGGCCGCCGGTATCTACCAGCCTGTCCTGCGGTTGTTGAGTAGTCGTTTTGATCTGTGGGATCCATGACCTCACCTTCCAGCCTCCCCTTGTGTGTCGTTTAGGGTATCTCTGCCATTCTTTTTGCTTGAAGAGTGCTCCCGCGGTGAACGCCGTTGATGTTGACTCGCTGGTCTATCTGTACGTCCCACTTGTCTCCATCCCTCCAGTCAGTCATAGGCTTCCTCCGGAGCCTCAAAGAACCAGGTTTTGCCATCTGCCACAACCCTTTATCTTGCTGGAAACAACATAGAGTATGTGATTTCTCTGCGTTGTAGTTCCTTTTTCACCTCTAGGAAGTTCCGCCTTCTCTTGGTGACTGGAGCCGTAGAATCCGGGAAAAAGGAAACTACTGAGTTCATGATGCGCAATGGCGGGGCCACCCGTGCCGTCTGCAGAATGGCGTCGCGGTCACAGAAGTTGAAGATGCGGGCCAGCAAAGGTCTTGGGGGGCCCCCAGTTTAGGTTTACCTCCTGGTACTCTATGCGCCCTTTCGACAGAGAAGAAGCTAGATAGTCCCTTCAGCTGAAGTCTCGTCTTGCTTAGCTCTTCAACCGTACAGGTCCATTGCTGGTCCACCTTCACTCTCTGGAATACCCGTGATCCTGACGTTGTTGCGCCGGGTGCGCCTTTCCTGGGCATCCAGCTTCTCCGCCATGAACTTATTTTCGGCCTCTAGTTGTTTGACCTGCTGCTGCAAGCTGGTGGTGTCTTTGACCAGAGAAGACGTTACGTCCTCCACACCTTCACTCTCGCAGCCATTTTGTGGAAGTCCAGGCGTAAAAATGAGACATCCGCTGAAATTGACCCCACCGTTGTTTGTACATTAGTAAGTGCGGCCATAATGTCCTGCAGTGTTACTTCATGCTGGCCGTCCTGTGTGGGGGGTTGTTCCTTGGTGGCTGTTTTATCTGGCAGCGCAGGAACGTCCTTGGAGTAGGCAAATGTGTCTAATTTCAGCTGTTGCGGCGCCCGCTGGCCCTTACTCCCCATTATGATGCTGTGTGTGGCAAAAAGTGCCCACTCTAGAGATGGTGCAGTATTCGCCGCCGCCTGCCGCACGGGTGGACTCCGCGCTCGGCCTGTCGGTTTTCCTGCTTTGGCGGGGACACCGTCCCAGTAAATGGGGTGGGTATACTGTGTCGCTGTTACGTCTGGTGGGGTACTTAAGGGGTCGTGGCATCCAGCCTTAGATTTCCTCCCCGTAGTCCACTATTTTGCTGGGCCTGGTACTGACTCTGTCCAAACGTAGCCCGGCCGGGCGGAAATGCGGGATGACGCCCTACGCCTAGAACTGGCGATGCCCCGGGGCACTTACAGTACGTTTATGGGCCCAGCGCAGCGCCCAATTCAAGTCAGCCTTCGCCCCTGAGACCTGCTCCGTCAGTTAGGAGGGCCGCCCTGCACAAAGTCTATGCTAGATCCCCCTGGTACCTCCAAATGAGAGTCAGCGCTATGTGGCATGAGGTATGCGGCGCCGCCACTCCGTCCACAGTGCACTCCTTGGCAGAGGCCCCGGGGCTTCAGGGTCCTAGGAGGGCCTCAATATTGCTTGGTCCACACTGCCCCTACCCTCCGTGGTAGAGAGGAGGGGGGCCGTCACGGACCGGGCGTCACCCCCCCCGGGCCGTTGCCAAACTCTGGGCCGCCGCCGTAGATGTGTGTCCAGGTCTCGGGCAGTTCTGTTCTGCTGCTGCCGCACAGCGGTGCGATTTGGCCCCCGGACTATGCCTACCCGGAGCCGGACCTCCTCCGCTTTGATTGTGATGCGGGGGGGCTCGCCGCACAGGGCACCGCCGACGCAGGCTGAGCGTCACTTCGCTGGGCTTGTCCCTCACTCGAGGCCGCTGCTGTGGAGGCGCGCACAGGCCTCAGATGATTTTTGTTCGCCGGTGCCGCACCACAGCAAGGATGTCCCGGGAAATTCGCTCACCAGGGGCCGAACACCTTCCGATCACCGTGGAAGCGTGTTGGGGTATGTTCCATGCGGATTAATGAACGGATGGCTGGAGGAACCTCTTGGTGGTCCCGGAGCTCCTTTAGGCTGCGGCCATGTTGCACGGCAGCAAGCCACGCCCCCGATGGTCACATTTTTAAGTCAAAAAGGTATCCAGCAAGAGAAAACCCCCTTTTATTCTCCAAAATCCAACGGACAAGTCGAAAGGGTCAACCGTTTCCTAAAGGAGAGTATTCAACTTGCTCTGGCAGCAGGTTTTCCGGTACAAGAATTCACTCAGGAGAGAGTTGATATGTACAACAAAGAACAAACAATATAACTAGACATTCTCCGTTCTTTCTTATGAGAGGGAGACATGGTAACACAACTCTTTCCCCAAGCCTTTCCCCAACTCTTTCCCCAAGCCTGAAAGAAAAGAATTCTAAAGTGATTGAAATTCAGGATTCACAATTTAATGTTAAGGAAAGAATAATTGAGCACCAATTAAAGTCTAAAGAATACCATGATATTATTATCCTTAATAAATACTTGGTTAAGTAAACACCTGTTTTCTGGTGTATTGTTTCCTGCACCGTGACACTTCACAGTGCCTGATCCTTTGAGACCCAGGCTGGTTCTCACTTCTTTACTTGCCCCTAATTATCCGATTTACGGTTGTTCTAGGGTGCTGTGCTTATTGGTGTTGAAGCTTCTATGTTAAATAAATACACTTTTTTGAAATTTGCAAAGACTTTATCATCTCTTTAATTAGCACGGAAGGAAGCCCATCCATGGGTGTGTGTGACCGTTCACCAGTGGCACGTGAAGTAACAGTAGGTGTTGCAGCACCCAGGCTAATGTGCTGCAAGCATGGCTAAGTACTTAAAAGATTGCACAAAGGCGATACCTATTGGCTATGCCAATGCTTGTTATTAGAAGATGTCCAGTAGCAAATTATAAACGTCAGAACCTGTGCTTCTCTCACCAACCGACGTACGGCATCTGTAGTAGCGCCCACATAACTGTTGTATAGGCACTTGCGGACTCTCCAGCCAATGAACATTTCGGAATTCAGTATACTGCACTAGGATTGGCTGTCATGCCGACGATTCTCCAATCCTAAATCGCCTTACACATTAGGCGTCTCTCGCTCTCACAAACGACTTGGAATCTATTTAGCAACGGGATTGGCTGTTATGCGAACCGGAAGTATTTCGTTTATAAGCAATGGTGACTTGTGCGCGGAAAAATTGATAACGGAAAACCAACGAAGCGCTGGATTTATCATCAGCCTCTTCGAGTAGCGGTCAGTGATCATCAAAGACGGCCATTCTCTCGTAATTTTTGTGACACTGGATTTTTAGTTTAGTGTATTGTTTTGAGTTCCTCCGGCATCGGTATTTGGGCAGAAGGATGGTTGAACTCGGTAGTTGGAAATATTTTGTTCTGCATTTCGCCCACTACAAATGTCACGTTCTTTTCATGTTAATTTTTTGTATCAACAAATATTCTTCCGCTTACTACAGAGCGCTGGGTGAAAGGCAGAAAATGGCGAGTTAAAGCCCAATCGGCGAGAGATGATTCTGGTCCTATATTTGTCATGCACTGGTCATTCCTCGAGGCACGGGTTTCATTTAAAAGCACGTAGAACGTGTTCCTGAAAACATTTTAGTGTTGGTCTTTCCTGAGGCTTGACCACAAGCGAATTAGCCCACATATCGATCCTTAGTTGAGGTTATAATGCTTATGTTACAATTTTTTAGGTTAATCTTTTTCTCATGATTCCAAACCATGTAAGATTATCACAGGTCTATGGTTTTTGTGTAAAACAGGATTGCATGACATTGTCCTCTGGCTGACCTGTGTTCTGTTATCTGCCTGTTGACCCGCTTAGATCCTTGCATAGGGTATACTTCCAATTACCTTAAAACCAGGCGGCAGCAAAATTCACTGTAATGTTAAAACGGACAGCGCGCCATCTGGGATGTTTAATCCGATTTTAGTATTTCTTTGAGAAAACTACAGCAAGCGCAGATTAAGGCTGCCAAGTCACGAAGCGCCAATTACTCATTTTATTATCCCGCTGCTTCTAGCTAAGTGTCTAGCACCGACTGTGCTCGCAGACTGCCTAGCTATATAAAAGCCCCTCTCCCAAAATGTGAGAAAGTGCCATCTTTCTTGTATGGTATGCTCCCACTTTTTGCTGAATTGCTGATTTACTTTGACTGAGTGTGCCCTGGGCTCCTGCCAATCAGGTGCCCAGGGCCTATGTTCCTTCCCTAAAACTGTGCTGAAACCTTAACCCAATTGGCATCCCTGGCCACATGTCAGCCCCTGGTAAATGGTACACTAGGTACCCTGGGCCTTGTGACCAGGGAAGGCCCCTAAGGGCTGCAGCACTTAATGTGCCACCCTTAGAGGCCCTGTACCCTGATACACACACACACACTGCCCTTACTGGCTGAGTGTCTGTGTGCAGAACAAAACAAAGAGTCAACATGGTGCGCCATGCCCACAACACACACTGCCCTGGCATACATCAATCATCCCACTAGCTGGGTGCCCTATGCCAGTGGTGTGGGTACAGGTGCATGAGCCCTGTGCCCCTACAGTACCCAGGTCCGTTCCTGGGCACTGTAAGTGCAGTGCTGCCATCTAAGAGTATATGGTGCTGGGAGATCATCAACACGAACTCCACAGCACCATGATGGCAACACTGAAGACTGAAAAGTTTGGTATCAAACTTCTCAGCACATTAAACCCGCACTGATGCCAGTGTGGGATTTAATGTACAATGCACGACAGAGGGCATCTTAGAGATGACCCCTGAACCTAACATACAATCCACGTCTTGTCTGAGGGGCTGCCTAGGCTGCCACACAGCAGACATGTTGCTGGACCCCTGGGTAGAGAGCCATCCACTCTCCTGGGCCTGCAACAATGCACATCCTGGGTGAGGTGCTAGGTCTCCTCCCCCAGGATGGGCAGGGGAAGCTTCAAAGGCATGCCGCCTTTGTGAGCTTCTCCAGGCCACTTGCTGTACTCAGCAACTGGCCCCTAGCGGTTCTGACCCCCACTCTGGCGGGAAGACTGGCTGGAAACCCCAAGGAAGGAAAGCGGGTGTGCCAGCCTCTGCCAACACCACCCCTCAGGTAGGGGAGGCGAGGTAAAGCACATCTTCGGGCTCTCGCCATCTTGAAGATGGGAAGCCCTGCTCAATCAGGTCTAGGCTACTGCCCCCCTCCCACAGGAGAGTGGCAGGATAGGGGGTGTATCCACCCCAGGGCAGGGACCCAGTGGTCTCTGCCCTTTACCTACCTGTAACGCCCCTAAATTTAGTATTTCGGGGCACCCTGAGCCAACCTTCCTCAGATCCAGATTCCGAAACAGCAAAGAAGATCAAGAAACAAGAAGACCCGCCGTGCAGCTGCTAACAAGAGGAAGACACCAACTGCTTTGGCCCCAGCCCTACCGGCCTGTCGACCCTCGAACCTGCTCCTGCTAAACCCCGGCATCTCCAGTGGCCAGCAACCTCACAAACCCCTGAGGACATGCCTACTTTGTGACTCTAAGCAACTGGGACTCCCACGACCAGTGGTACTGCTCAAAGCAAGTAACTGACCCCTGGCATCAGCCAGGAACTGCAAACTCTGCACACTCTTCACCCGCCAAGCCTGGCCTGTGCTGGAGTGGACAATGACCCCTAGGATGTCCCCCCTGCGACTGTGACCCTGAATCCAGCACCCAAGGACCCACCTCGACTCTCCCGACTATGCCTGCAGCCTCAGAACCAGGGACCCCTCCAACTGCGACCAGCATAGGGTAAGATTTCCTGACACCAAAATGCACCCCGGTGCTCTGCGGCCCCCACTGTCCAACTCCTGGGTGCCTACCTAGCCTCCAACTACCCAACTTACCTCTCGAAGTGGTGGTCACACCTGAAGAATCTTAGTCCCCGAGCTTGCAGTCTTTGTTTGTTTTTGAGCCTCTCCATTCCAATCCATTGAACGCCCGATGGCTTAAAAGCACCCTGCACCCAGCCGCCCGAGTGCCCCTGGCAGTGCAATCTCTACTCTACTCTACTTCCCCATTTGCCCTGAGCAAGTGACCAGGAGCCCAGCTCCCACAGCCGCGTGGCCTGCTAGCCAATAGCCACCAACCAAGGGCCCCCTGCCTCCTATAGGATAACATTGGGCCTAACTCACTGCACCCGGCTGCCCCTGTGCCGCTGAGGGTGTAAGAACTGTACCTACCTGACCCTGGTAGTCTATGCCCAGAACCTTAACTCAGCCAGTCGAGTACTTACCCAAAAGCCGATAACTTTATTTTCTACCATAGGGTAACATTGACTGGTTTCACTTGGAAATTCTTCTAAGTGTGGAGTTTCTAAACTTTAAAATATTCACCTAAAATCAACCGAGTAACGAAAATACTCACCTGCTATCAGGAGAGATCCCAGTGCTGGATCTTGGTGCCCAGCACTGACCCTGAAAAGTAATTACAACCATACTTATCGCTAACTCAATTTTCTCTCATAGGAAACCATTGACTGTTTTTCTTCTGTCGATTTTTGCAAACTACAAATATTCTTTAAAAATCGCACCAACTGTGAAAACATAATTACTTACCTGTTTTAGATAATGTCCCAGTGCTGAACCTAGGAGCCCTGCACTGGGTTACAAAAGTAACGAGAACATACTTTACCTATAATTTGAATTTCCTTCCTTAGGATAACATTGCCTGGTTTTGGCTGAAAAAGTTTCTAAGTGTCGATTTTGCAAACTTGCAAATATTAGTTAAAAATCTCACGTATAACCAAAACACATTCTTTCAACTGTGTACAGGTGATGCACCAGTGCTGGATCCAGGATCCAACACTGAGTTAGAAAAAGTAACAATAACCCCACTTACCTGCTAAGTGAATTTCCTCCCTTAGGATAACATTGATGATTCTGTGAGTTTTTAAGTGTCAACTTTTAAAATACCAAAATATTGCTTAAAAAGCACTACTGTAACCAAAACGCTTTTACTCAATTGTTTACAGGAAATGTCCCAGGACTGAATCCAGGATCCAGTCCTGTGGTTAGAAAAGTAATCCTTAAAGTAACTAATGGCATTTAACTTGAAATTCCCATTGAGCTCAATGGATTATTGTGTTTGAATTGTGTTGCCTATTGCAACCACTGTAACTATTATATTCAAAAGTCTATTGCCTATTGAAAAGTATTTGTCTAAAGCATCTCAATCTGAGAAAGTATATTTTGATACCTACTGTTGGTTCTAAAATAAAACGACTACATATTTTTATACAAAAACCATTGACCTAGAGTTCAGTTCTTGAGTGTGTGAGACCATTTGCTGACTGAGTGTGTACAACAAATGCTTTACTCTGTCCTCTGATACTGCCTTACTGCTCGACCAAGCTACCACTTTAGAGAGTAAGGTTATATCTAACTTTAGCCTCTGCCAAACCTCTGGGGACTGTGGACTCAGTACACATTGTACCTATTTGGGAACTGTATATACAGAGCCACTTTCTTACAACGGTGCCCTACTGTAGTGCAATAAGGCTGCACCTTTCAAACCACTCTTTAAGCAAGCCCTGGTAAAAACCAATAGGTCTGGACTTTGGGGCGCCCTGTTGGTTTTGTCACTACCACTTAGCTATTTTCTTAATTAGCATAGCTAAATAAGAAAAAAGCCTATTGTCTTATTTTGTAGGCGAGTGCATCACTAAATGAAGCATCTTTTGCATTTCGAATCCGCAAGTAAAAAGAGCAAACGCATTTATTTTTTTGAAGGGGGTTGGGGAGCAGCATAAGGCAAAAGCGGGTTGAGGAAAGCCACATGTGGGCTGGTGGCAACTGAAGCAACATGGGGTTGAAAGCAAGAGAAAAGGTTTGGTGAGGGAGAGAACTGGTGAACAATGTAGAGGGCAGGGAAGAAAAGCAAATTGGCGAGAGGGCAGTAGGGAGCTGGACGTGGTAGAAGCACACGGGTCGAGGGTGCACATAAGAGTGAGCTAATTTTGGAGGTATGGTGGGGAGAAGTTCACAGGTGAGAGCAGCATGGGAAGGGGAAGAGACGCACATCAGGGAGGCAGATGGAAAACTTGAGTGCTTAAAAAAGTAGTACCTTGAAAAAGTGAGTTATGTAAGGACACAGTAATGCGTCCATGCTTCAGGGGAGAGACAAACGCAAGAAAACTAAGGAAATCCCACACACGCTAATAAATAAGCAAGTAAATGAGAGCTACAATGATGCCAACCAGTGTTAAATAATGGGTGGGCTTGAAGGCCCCTATAAGCTAACAATACGTCTCAGATCTTGCAACAGACAGCGAATGCAAGACCTAACGAGCATTAAAAATGCAATAGGTCTTGCCTTTCATTAAGTTAAAGCCATTTGCTTTGCTATACAATACCTTTAGCAAAGCAAATGACTTTAACTTAATCCGAGGTGAGACCTATTGCATTTTCAATGCTTGTTTAGGACTTGTGCCCTGCCTGCAACTCAGGGCGATGAATATGCAGGAGTCAGGCCATAGACTTGCACACAGCATGAACCAAGCAGACCCCCAGAGGACATATGCTAGTTCCAAAATTAAACTTAGAATATCCACATTTTTGATTCGGTTCGCAAGCGGCTAGATTTCCGCATAACTACCCATAAAGGGGTAATAAGGAATAGCGCAAACTCTGCGAACCGTTTTATTATGTATGTGACTGTGAGTATTTAATTAGTATTTGCACCTAATAATAATTCTGACAAGGCCTTTGAAGCAAATGTTGGAGATTTCTGAATAAACAGGGGTTGCCCTGGGCTTCAACTCTCTGACAACCAGACAACAGTGTCGGATACGCCACTTCTGACAGGTTGCTCTGAAACAAAATGTTGGCAGTCTCCCTTTTTGCAGCATAATTTAGACACGTCTCTTCTGAACCAAAAGGAGCAGTGGATGCTGGGGACACGCTGTGCTAGAAGAGACACCTTGCAAAGACGATGACAGGCCCCCGTAGTCCTGTATTGGGATTTTCTAACGTTAATTAATTTGCGGCTGCCAGTGAGCAAGCCACGTGACCATTCATTGCAGAATAGGTTTTTGAGTTCTTACTTGTGATGATGCGATCCCAGTTTAGCATCCGTGGTACGACTGCCTATAATACCCCCGGGTAGCTTTTTCTTTACCTATGGAGGCAAATGCACGGCCTGCCGCTGTAGTATCTAGAAATGCTGCATGCAAATAATGGCAGAATAAATTACAGCGTATTACAGTATAACTCCTGAGGTGCCCACGTAACTTTCTTCTGTCACTCCGCCTTCAAACACACACCTTAATACTGTTATTTATTCAGCGAGGAGTGTGCGAGCCACTCTGGGACACTTTCATCCCACAGCTGTGCCTACGGAATGCAGAGAGAGCGGAAACTCAGAACAAGCGTGCGTGTGAAATCTCATTAGAAAGTAAAACAAGCATTGGCATAGCCAATAGGTCTCGCTTTTGGGACCTTATAAGTATTTAGTTATGTAGCACAATATCCTTGGTGCAACAACATCAATTTTTGCATGTCTAAACACTTATAAGGTCCCAAAGGCGAGACCTACTGGCTATGCCAATGCTTGTTTACTTATGTTATTTTGTTTCCAGTGGAGTGATCATCTAGAAAATGAGAGTTAGAACTACTGGCATTGTAGATGTGAATATTTTTCTTAACACGTTTACAAAAAAAACTATTTCGGGTGGTGTTCTGACATGCTAGGCAGTTAACAAGCATCTTGTGAGGTGAAGACAAAATGCACTTGGATACATAAGAACATGCGGTGCCATGTGAAGCGTCAGCAGCAAAGATTATTTAAATAAACTCAGCAAGTATTTTACAGTAAATATAATTTGTGACCTTTATGAACATGCCTCAATTTTGACCAAAACACAAAAACAACCCCCTGGCTCACAAAAACGCTTCCCTGCATGTGTGAACGTCGGTACAGGCAAACAGAGGGAAGCAAGCAAAATAATAATTTTGGTAATTTTATACTTTTCAAATCCACTGTAAACGAAACCTCAAATGAGCGCTATTAGTTAATCACGACACCTGTGATTATTTACTTATGTTTTGCAGGTATTTCTAGGCATGCACTGTCAGTCGTACTACAAGGAGGAAAGAGCAACATTTCCCTACATTTCACTAATTGTGCATTTTGAAACAGAAGAGGGGACACACAGGAAATCCTTCAATATTGAGCATTGGATTCCAGCAATAACCTCTATATTACTGCGTGGGCTCAAGTTATGACGCAGTCACGCATGGTGACACAGACAAGAAGGGCAGGGGTGAAAAGAAAACGAAGACTTGTGCACAAGCAGCCTGTGCGGCCAGGCCCAGTGTTTGCTGCACTCAGAGAGTCTGAAGCCAAGCGTCGCTTCCCCTTGCAACTGAGGCGTGTTTTTAGCATGAGGTCAAAGGGCATCAACATAGCTGAAGCCGCGAGTGCAGCATTGGCTTACGGAGAACATCAAAGCGGCCGCGAAAGTGATCGCCATCAAACATCAAAGCGGCCGCGAAAGTAAAAGTAATCGCGATCAAGCGCGGGGCGCGCGCCCGCACACATGCACTGTAGCTCTAGGATGGCCATGGTAGCACTTTTTAGAGCCCTCACAAAATGTCTCGCCAGACCAGCGCATGCTGTTAGCTGTGGAGAGCCGAAGAAAAATTATAATTATGACCAGAACTGGCCTTTGCCCCTAGAGCCCTCTGGGTGAATCGGAATTTAGCACGCCACTCCCACTTACGCTCATTAGCTGTCTATGTATTGAAAGGTTTGGGAGGAGTAGGAGAATGTTGAGGGGGCAAGATTAAGGAGTGGCATGTAAACTAAGAAAAAGCAGACAAGGGTGCCAGATGCCTTTAGAAAAGTGTTTAAACACACTTCTCTTTGGACACAAGTCACAGGGAAACTCTAGCTCCCCTCTGGAGGTCAGCACTTTGGGCGTGTGCCTAGCTCGCACATGTTATGGGCCGACCCAGTCTATGACCGTTGAACAGACCAGTTGATAAAATGAGCTGGCACAAAGTTCCTCTACATATTAATATATTTGTATTCATTATTCTTTAATTATACGAAGCTGGCACAACAGCTAAATATGTCTCTTAGTCCAGACCTTAAAAGGTTCATAAAGCATAATTTAACCCAGTACCATAGAAAGATTGCAGACCTTTGATACTAGTGAATGCAGATTTATGTACAATGGTCTAAGAGGTAAACACTTTGAATAAAAGATCAGCTAATGCCTACAAAAGTCTGCGCAGATACAGCCAACAAGGAGGGTGCATAAGTACAGAGGTAAATGAAAGTGGGACTTTCTTGGAGCATGGGTCAGAAATGTCCAAGCAGGTGGATATAGCAAACGATCAATAGAATGGTAATCCAGATTTAGTTTGCCCTCAGGATATTCATAAAATGTGTTGCAGAGTTTGATCCTGACCGTTCCATAAAATCTCAAAGTAAGCACGTTCTAATCTATAGGCCTCTAAACACGCTCTTTGAGGTATAGTCTTTTTTCCCCCCCAAAAAGTTGGAGTAATTACTTTCCTCTAGGGTAGAGGTCTTCAAACTTTTGTAGGTTGAGCCCCCCCAACTGAATTTTTTGAAATGTCGTGCCCCCCCCACCACCTGACAGAAATTTCTGGAATCTTGTACACTACATAATTGACTGCCACCCGCATATCCCGGGCCATATCCGGCAAATAATGTTCAACACAATGGGAGTTTAGTGAACTGTAGATTTGTGAGTGGGTGTGGTTAATGACAGGCTTATTACACAGCTCAAAACAAACAAAATGTTCCAAGATAAAATGTGTGCAAATTGTTTTTACTAGGATGCTTTGTTTTACACATGACAGATTGATAACACCACCAACATTAATGTGACGGGTGTGCCTGTTTTTCACCACAGAGACGGTCAATCTGTGGATGGATTTTTGCTACTGCCAACGGTGAGTGTAAAAATTCAGGACAGAATGTCAAAATTCAGGACAAAACTTCAGGACAATAGGTACGTTTTACAAACACATCAGAGGAGGTCACGCCATAGTATATAAGTAAGCCCAGCCAAATCCAAACATATTCAACCATTTGCAAACCTATCCATCACGTATCCTTCCATCTATCATTTCACTCAACCATTCCTTCATCCATCCTTTCACTCATCCATCATCCATCCATCCACCCTTTCACCCTATCCATCTGTACACTCATCCATTCACTCTTCTACCCATCCATTCACTCATCCATCCAGCCATTAACCCTTTCACCCATCCAGCCATCCTTTCACTTACTCATCCATCCACCCAGTCACTCATCCTTCCACCCATCCACCCTTTGTCATCCATCCATCCTCCCTTTTCCTCGACCCTTTCACTTAGCCATCCTTCCATCCATCCATCCATCCATCCATCTACTCATCCACTCATTAATCCATCCATTGACTCTATCACTCATCCATCCTTTCTCTCATCCATCTATCCTTTCACTCCTTCACTCATCTATTCATCCTTTTGTCCATCTACCCTCCCTTTCACTTACTCATCCATCCTTACATACACCCTTTCACTCATCCTTACATCCATTCACCCTTGCACTTATCAATTCATCAATCCATCCACCTTTTCACTCATCCACCTTTTCACTCATCCACCTTTTCACTCATCCACCTTTTCACTCATCCACCTTTTCACTCATCCACCTTTTCACTCATCCACCTTTTCACTCCTCCACCTTTTCACTCCTCCACCTTTTCACTCCTCCACCTTTTCACTCCTCCACCTTTTCACTCATCCACCTTTTCACTCATCCACCTTTTCACTCATCCACCTTTTCACTCATCCACCTTTTCACTCATCCACCCGTTCACTCATCCACCCGTTCACTCATCCACCCGTTCACTCATCCACCCGTTCACTCATCCACCCGTTCACTCATCCACCCGTTCACTCATCCACCCGTTCACTCATCCACCCGTTCACTCATCCACCCGTTCACTCATCCACCCGTTCACTCATCCACCCGTTCACTCATCCACCCGTTCACTCATCCACCCGTTCACTCATCCACCCACCCTTTTACCCATACATTCAGCTATTTACCTTTTCTCTCATCCATCCTTCCACTCACTCATCAATCCATCCATCCTCTCTCATTCTCCATCTATTCAATCTTTCATTCATCCATTCACCCTTTCACTAATTCATCCAGCCATCCACCCATCCCTTCACTTACTCACTCGCCCACCTTTTCATATTAATTTTGAGCTGAGCCTTTTTGAGAAGAGGCCCATCAAGAACTTCACCCTCGCTACAGGAGCCACTCCAGGACTTGGACAGGATCCACCAGGGTGGGCACAGGGGTGGGCATGCAGTTTTCAAGTATTCCAGGGAGGGGTAGGGCTCCTCACCCCCTCCTGGACAAGACAACGAGAAGACAGTCTCTCTTTCCAAAATGTTAGTTTTGCCATCCCCCACTGTGATTTACAGTACTTAAAGGAGATACTCCAAGATAACTGATTTAACTGATTGTCCTCCATACTTTGTTTAATCAGTGTGGGTGCGATTGTGCCATTTGTTTATTTTATTCCAATTATAGACTGCATGTTTGCAGAACCGAGGTTTGCTTACAATTTAGTGACAGTAATTAAGCTCTGTAAAGAGAACCACGTGCTGCCTCGGGGTAATCAGGGCCGGTTCTAGGATCTTTGGGGCCCTGGGCAGAAAGGGAATGTGTGAGGCCCCTCTAAATTGCAGAGACGCATTCAGGGCTGTTTGCATCTGAATAGATGCCCCTGCGCCTGAAGCTGCAGCCCCCTCCCTCTCAGTCACCTTCAAGCACCTCTTAACAGCTCATCAAGGGCTGAAGGTGTGAGGGTTGCCATCCCGCTGTTTTCAAAACCTCCGTTACGGCCGAATATCAGCCATCAGATTTTCCTGTGGAGTGCGCGCCCCCCTGGAATGGTGGCGCGCACTCCCTGGGGGGCGTGCCCCACAGATTGAAGAACACTGCTCTAGGGGCAGTGACAGGAACTCTACTATTATTGGTTAGTTCCCTATACTTCATGCAGTGTATATCCCTCCTGATTTCTTACTCCACTCCTTTGCCACTCTCGGGATAAATAGTATGTTTGTTATTTGATATGTATAGAATGCTCGTTGACTTAAGTTTCTTGTTGCTATAGAGCACCATAACCAAAAACAAGACACTAAAGTTAAAAATATTTGAAGAAATTTGTTAATTAGAAAACTCTTTGGAGACTTGGGGGAACTGTGTAGTAAGGGGATAGAACAGTGATTGACTAGAAATTTGCACCATTCCATTGCAACTGCCACATCGAGCTGGTTGGATATGGCCTACTCTGCTTTGCCCGAAAGTCATTCAATGTAATTCTGCAACGCTGAGGAGAAAAACAACAATAGGAGGGAATAGTGAGCTGCTGCATGCATAGTGATATTTAGAACTGCAAGGCCACATGACCAGGCTAATTGATAGTGAAAGGACAGGAGGATGAACATTGAATCACGTTCCGAGACCTAAAAACCGGATCTTGGAGACCACTGTTTGAGGAGTACCTTTCCATCTCTGGCTCTCATTTCATGTAATCGATGACTCCAAAAATGAGTTGTATTCCTATTAAAATAAAAGTACAGGCTAATTAACTTATTAGAGTGTTCAAATGAAGCTAAAAAGTGATGGTTGGAATGCCCAAATGAGTCTGAGCTACTGGTAATTGCTTGGACCAGTATTCAAGTTTATCTGCTATTTGCCAACCATTTCTCCTCCTAAAGGAACAAGCCGTATTTAAATCACTGTTAGTCCTTATCCAGTAGAAACAGTCCATTCCGAATTGCCAGGTCACAAAGATAGACTGGAATATGGCCCTGATGGATATCCAGAAGCTGAGATTATTTCAAGCATTCCTTTTATTGCTTTGGTGTTTGGTCTTATTCGAGGGCTGGGTGCCTGTGAAATAGAATCAGCAACACTCATTGGTCTTATTTGAGGTCTGGGTGCCTGTGACATAGAATCGGCAACACATGTTATTCGATAACATACTCTGTATTTTAGTGAAGGCCACCATTGCCTTCTCATCCTAATGGACTATGAGAGTATTATCTGCTTCGTACTTGTGAAATAAAAATATTCTAGTCCATCTGTGATTCCAGTGCCATCTGGCTGGCCTTGGTTCTGTGTAATGACACCCATTCTGTTCAATATTTACGTTGATTCAGCTGAAGACCATAAAAATCTGGGCATATTGTGTGTACTAGAATACTGATGTCACCCAAATTTATCAGTTGAGCTCTGAATCAAATTCCATTATCAGACCTGCACTGTCTCCCTCAAATTTAGTTGAAACAGCAGACATATCTGGCTTGAAATCTTTTAGAATACTAGCATTCATTTGAAATCTGATGTCTGCAAAATGCCCCCGCCACAATGAGCATATCCAAGCCATAGATGAATCTACAATTCCTAAACACCAGAAGCTTAAACGCTTACAAGCTGTACTATTTGCACAAGACTTAACATTAGCCGTAGATGCTCTTGTAATTTTCTTTCTTGATTACTGGTTGGCCCTTTTCACCTGACTTCCCCAAAATATGCTGACCCTGCTTAGAGCAGTCCTAGATTCTGAACATATTACCCTAGCC
The DNA here is from genome assembly GCF_964204655.1 of Triturus cristatus. NCBI lineage: Eukaryota > Metazoa > Chordata > Amphibia > Caudata > Salamandridae > Triturus > Triturus cristatus. Next base: position 519,314,111 of record NC_140595.1, on the reverse strand, counting down.
CTTGCTAATCTGAAGTGTCTTCTCAATGACGTGCATGTATTATGAAAACTGCATGCCACTTCCACGAAGCCCTGTATTTAGTACTCCTAGAAACCGCAATTAAAACTCCATGTTTGGACTTTATTGTACCGCATGAAGAAGTGGCATAGAAGGGTCACCTCTTTGTCCTGCACACGGGCAACGATCCAATAGATTCAGCAGCTGGCTCCTCACGCCTCGTAAAGGGAGTCCACTCGACTGGGACCCCACTGGGCCTCGCTCCCTCCAACACTCCTCTTCCTCACAGGGCCCAGTGGTCATGGCAAGTAGGCAGGCAATAGTGCTCCAGGGCAGGTGGTCTTGGATTCTCTGAGTGATGTCTCCTCACCCAGCAGGGATCCTAGCAGGCCTTGCCCCCAACCCTTGTCACTGGCAGAAGTCTTGTAGAACTTCACCTCCTCACACAGGTAATCTGACTGCATGAGGTCTCAAGCTCCCCTTCTTATAGTCCATTTACAGACACCACCTGTGATTTACTCTTAAGTCTTTGAAGTTCTTGTTGGGTGTCTGTTCTTTTTGAAGTTCTCACTCCCTCTGTTGTCACAGCAGGAGCTACTCAAAAGCTGATACCCCCACAACACAGACCATGGGAGTGAATAGAGTTTACACCTCAACGTCAGCCAATGTTATATTTGTATCAAAAGATTAGCCTAGGGCCTCCGCCCTATGCTTTATCAGCCACATCTCCTTCCTAAAATGTGCCCAGGCCTCTTCTATGTGGCCTCTCTGAATGCAACCTTTGAAGAGTTGGTGAGAAGTCTGGCTCCCCCCCCCTCTCCAGTGTGTCCTACCCATCTTACAGGACTGCAGCCATACACAAATTAGTCTGGTGGGATTACTCTTCCTCCTCTCCATGTTTCACCATGAAGCTCTGGGTCTCCCAAAATGGAACCCGGCGCCCGCCACGTATTGTACGATTTACAGGCACGCATACACTCAGCACATGCGTTTAACATACATACACTGTATATTTCATGTTCTGTACAACTCACAGGCGCTCATACTCGTACTTCTTGTACATGCATTGCACAGCACCACACCCATCATGTATTGTACCACTCACAGGCACACATACGCCCAGCACATACATTTTAACATGCATATGCTGAATTTTCCCTATACTGCACCCTTCCCAGGCACACACACACCCAGCACAGATGCATCATTCATGCAGTGCACAGCAATCCATCCACATCAACCCGATGTAGGCCAAGGGGTGAGTTAAGGCCACAGCAGTAGAACTGTGAATGAGTGAATCTGTGGGCCTAACTCCAGTGACACAGTTTAAAGAGGACTTGCTCACTACTTCCGATAAAGCATTCCAGACTTTTGCTTAATCAGTGCAGAAGGCTCTATCTTCATATCCACAGTGCCAGATTTCTGTATAGAAAGAAGAAATCGGTTGCCCAAATTTAAGGCCTTTTTGTCTGTACCATTTGAAAGTTGAGGCCAAAAAATTGTAACACTAAAATGAATAGTTACATATAGAATGTCGTTGCACACAAAGCACAACCGAAGTAAGTTAAGTATCCCACTTCCAGGATACTCATTGAACGAAGATAATCATACAGGTGCACTATTGTCAGTGTGTGTGTGGGTTTGGCCGGCTGTCTCAGGAAGGCCAAACTGACATGCGCACCGAAGCGGTCCCCAAATCCAGCTGCGTTGCTGGGTTGGAGACTGCGGGCACAGGCTCTCGGTCACTCTGGGAGTGCAAATCCAGGCGGTTCAGGCCAATCCTGATGCTGCTCTCATGCATGAGAGCAGCGTTGGGATTGGCCGCAGGACAGTCTTAGAGCCTGTGCCTACAGTGGAGCCAGAAGAGCAGCAATGCAGCGGGCATTAAATCATTTGTTTAATGTTTTGTTCCTCACTCTCCCCTTTGACCTGGCACCAGCCGCAAATGGTGCAAGTTATAGTTAACCACAACTGGTAAATTTCAGTGTTTGTTGTGGTTTTTTTTTGTTGCAAACACTCTGTTCTTCTCTGATAAACAGCTCTTTAGATTGTTTTGCAGGAAGAAGCATGAATCTGTAACATTAGTGTGATACCCTTTTTTGTGTGTGTATGTGCTGCCTAGTAAAACTGTTCCTCTGAAGCCCAGATGTCATGACGTTCAGTGGTGTGTACTTCAAGTGTTGTTTGAGAAGCTCCCCCTCAACCCAATCTGTTAATTCTGTTTACAACTGTTTTTCACTTTTGCGAGTTGAATCCAAATAGAATGTTGGTATTGATGTCTAGAGTCAGTGTGTCAGTACTGCTTCACAAGCAGCCCCTTAACATGACTGGAAGGAGAGGAGTCTCTAACAGATTTCCAGAGCCTGGTGAGGGAATGCTGTTTTGTGTTCTGCATATGACTATGGCCAAGTTGTGGCAAGACTTGCTTTACAGAGGAGATAGTCTTCTTGTGTGTGATGTGCGAAGTGCCAGAGTGAAAAGGTTTCCAAGGAGAAGCCTCCAAAGAGGCAAGTCCTTTGGTTTTTAAGAGGTATGGATCTAAATGGTCACATGAGAGTTTCCTTATATGCTCACTATATTTTGTTGGCAAAAAACATGCAGTTGAGGTGCTGACAACTGGTGCCTATCCAGAGCAGAAAATTGAGTTTAACTGAGGTACTGAGCGGTATAGCATGCCCACAGGGGTACATATTGTGTACATTTTCAGTGTTGCTGAATGGTCTATCCTCTGAGTGAAACATAGTCTGGGTAAAATTGGCTTCAAAAGTGTGATAAAGGCAGCCGTCTGTCTCCCCCTCTTCCCCAGAGTTGGCCTAGGAACTACTGTGATGAGCAAATGACAATATTCTGTTCATTAAAGCATTGTCCACAGAATATGTTGCAAGAACTGATAAATAGTAGTCTGTCTTCAACAAATTGTAGTAGCGGTGTCTGCAGCTTCTCTAGTGCTGGTTGGGTAATCGTGTTGCTTTAGCGTGAAGTCCGGTGATGGGGCCAAATAGAGAAAGCTCTAAGCAGTAAAATAAAAAAAAAACTTTCAAAGTCTCCTGATCTGTAATATTTACAGCGAAAGTTTCACAGTGCCCATTATCTGCAGTGCTTTAGGAGAAGCAGCTATTTTTGTGTAGGCATACATTTAAGAGGTACCTGGAGCCAGGATAGGGGAAGAGATTGGAACAGTTTATGAATGATTTATGGGCATCAATTTTCACATGTTCTCATGTGAAGTCCATTTATTTTATTTGAATTTTTTTATATAGGGCTGGCTAGACCCGGAGGTATCAGAGCGCTTTACATGAGGTAGGACATTGTTTCAGAACATTGTTACATAGTTACCTCGGTTTCTGGAGCGTCGCATAACATAGAAAGGGAAACAGTATAACATAGTTACATGATTTTCTGAAGCATAGCATAACTTAGAAAAAACCGGCACGTGGGAAAGTACTTCAGGGGACACAGAAAGGTCAGGCTGGAAAAGGGAAGGCAGACAATGAATCATGGAGGGAGGAGGCGGGTGAGAGAAAAGAAGCACTACGGAGGTAGAAGAAAAAGTAAAGCCTTTTTGCAGGCCAGACCTAAAAATTGGGGGCAGATGCAAGCCAAAAATGTATCCCCACATCAAATATCCCTTAGTTTTCCTTCCTTGTGAATGGTGACCAACGTTGCCACTCTCTGGTCGCGAGGGAGTTGACCCCGTTTTCTACTTTCCTCGAACATGGCTTTGAGATGAGGGGCAAGTTTATCTGGGTTTAATTTATATAACTCAATGGGTTTCCCATTAGGGCCCAGGGCTTTGCCTGGTTGGAGGTTCCCTATCGCCTGTGCTATTTCGCCAACGTTGCCACTCTCTGGTCGCAAGGGAGTCGACCCCGAACGTTGTTGGAGAAACATTTCATAGTCTACCATGACAATCTCTGTGGCTTTTGTTGGGAGTCATTACATGTGTAATGCCGTTTTTGCTCTTTTAAATTATAAGCCTCTAAATGCAGTTTCCTTCCATTTCTTCCCGTTTTGTGTAAGGCATGTCGGGACTACTGCGCCCCGGCTGTGGAGGTGGAGCTAGTTAGTTTGCCAATAGTGACGTGGCGTAAGGCCTGTCCTGCTAGGCTCTGGAAACAGCACCAAGTGCAACCCATTTCGCATTTGACTCAAAATAGTGAGGGCAAGCAGTCACAGGCTTCTTGGGGAGGTGTGGCGCAGGAGCTCAGAACTCAACAGTCAAATATACAGAATAGCTATACAGCCCAGTGTTTGACTTTTTACAAAAGAAAGTTATTCTTCATCTCACAAAAGTAGTAAAAACAAAATAAAATGTAATACAGGGCAGTGATCCTGGTTTGAATTCTCCCTTGGAGTTCTTCACCCATTAATTGCCCTCATGCAATTGCCACCACTCCTCCCCGGGTGACCCTTAATAAGTTTACCCGCACAACCGCGAGCAATTACAGCAAAAGCATGAATCTACTTCTTGCTTTTTTTCAATGGCCAACTCCGTTCATGTGTTTCAACAGTTCTTAACTCTGATGTGAATTATCTCCAATGTGATGAGTAACAAGTTAGCCTTTCACGCTTATCCTTTGCAGTTCTAGTGGCCTTGCTGTCTTGCAGATAAAGAATTACAGTGATAGAGGGGCTACTGATGAGACCGGGCACAGCTGTACTTGGGTGCTCACAGCCCTTAGCTAAGGTCAGTGGTGAGTGGTGGCCCCGTTGCTTGTGTGCAGGTGCAGACCTAGCTGTTGCTGCCCATCTTGCCAAGGAAATGGACCTAAACCTGACTGGGCAACTTGTATGACGCCACACTAGGTACTAGCCCCAACTGTGCAGTTAGTCAATACAGGAGTTAAAGCCCCAGTTGGGCCATTGCAGTCAACACAGCTGTTGCATCCTTGATCGAGTTGATGTAGTCACCACAGCAGTTGCACCCTGGATTGGGTCAGCACACTCACCAAACCACTTGCAGCCCCAAATGTGCAGACCCAGTTACCACAGCAGTTGCAGCCATGATGAGGCCTTTACAGTCCCTGCTCCCACCAAGTCCTTTCTGAGAGTATAGATGGACACTTTGCAGCAGAGGTCACTCCTTGATTTGCTTTCCTGCAGTGTACGTTCTCTGCGTGAACCTCAGTACTGGGAACATACTGATCTGCTACTCCTGGACAGTGTTCCACCTGAAGGGAATGGCAGACTTCTTTCCTCATTCTGCAGGCAGGCTTCTAGGCACTAGGTAGACTCTCTGCTCTTCCAGCAGAAAGTGCAGACTTCAGGTGATGTCTTCTCACCTTTGGGAGACAGGCTGTCAGGCCGACACCAGTCTTGGTCACACACACAGTCCTTCAAGTACTCGGTGAAGCACTCCCTTCCTTAGTCGTGAAGGCCTTGATACTGGAACAAGGTGCAGTGGTTTAATTCCTACTTGTATGTACAACTTCTAGACAGGTGATGTGGGTCCACTGTTTCAAACATCTGACCTGTTTTGGGATGGTTCCCTTTTCCTGTATTTTTGCCAGGGTGCACGCCAGAAAGTATTTGTGTGGAGTGAGGCTTCTTACAGCAGGTAGCACCGGGATTGTCGGTAAACTGGGGCACCCTCAACACTGGTACAATGAAATATAAGGTTTCTGCACCTAGCTGTCATCAGCCTCTCTGAAGCATTAATTGGGGACGGACAAAGAGAGGCCTGACTTTGAAGTTTCCTCACCTAGCACCACAGAATCTAGAGTCCCAACCTTTACCCCTTCCATAAACCAAATGGCAGGATGAACTAATCGGCAGCCCCTTGCTAACAAAAGTTTTTGTGGAATTTCCAAAGGTAGCATTGACTTCTTCCTGCTCACTTCACTCTATGGACCTCTATTCTCCAGCCACAGAAGTGCTGGCAATAGACTTCCACTGTCTGGGGAAGTTGTCCTCGTCCTCCATGACATTCACAATGGACGGCACTGACTTCAGAGCTAAGATTTATGCTGAGTCCTACTTCTGCACATGTGCTACATGCACTCATTGACACAGGAGGCTGGTGTAAGGTTCTGGGTACTCACAGAACAGTGGAACTTTACACGAGAAGGGCCTGTACGCTGCACTCTGTGCCTAGGATAAAATGGTCTATTCACACTATTGTAAAGCCATGGTATACTGCCACCACTTGTTCATGGGCTTTACCAAGGACAGGGACAGTGGTCCTGGGTCCACTATAAGGGTAAACTTTGGTTATATGACTGGTCTTGGACTTTGCATAGCTGGCGATATGCCTAGACCTCTGCACACACAATTAGGTTAAGGTGACAGGGCTAAAATAAGCCAGATACACAGGCATTCAGACTCTCAGGACACCGTAATGTGCCATATAACATATAGGGGGTATTCTTGTCCCCAAAACTGAGAAAATAAAAAGGGATCTGCAGCAATGCTGTCCTATCAACTTTAATTCATTTTGATTTTCCTGTGTTTTTATTTTAAGAAGGTATTACGAGCAATTCAGTTGGCAAAATGCATGTTAGCAGAAAAGATGCTGGCCAAAGCGTCCCCTCTCTGACCATGTGCTTATCTGCCCCACCTAATCTCGTGTTCCTCTCTCACCCGTATTCTTCCGCCACTGCACTTAACGTTGCTCTTTCGTGTTTCTCTCCCTCTTGTTGCTTCTCTCCTACCCATACTCCATGTTGCTTCACCCTCTGCACCTTCCCAAATTGTTCGCATGGATGGTGGAGGTGTATGCAGGCCTACAAAAAGATGCGGCCTTTTTTGTTGTTTGTTTCTTTGCTTGTTTTTATTTTCTAATTTTTTTTGCAAAACGTGTTTGTCTTGAAAAGCACAAACTGCAATAGTGTTTCCTTGTACTGGTGGGAGGTATTTTTGGCATGCAGTTGTTCTCCATGTGAAAGAGCAGACTGAAGTGGGCGGAATTAAAATGTCAATGATGCCCTGTTTGGGTTCCCGAGTAGCTTACTACTCGCCGAAAAGCGCTTCCACACCTGATCAGGGATAACAAGCGTTGGGGAAATGATGTGGCCTAACGGCTAGGGCGGTTGATCTCAAATCTATGGAACCTGGTTCAAGTCTCTGCAATCTCAAAATATGAGAGTTACCCTGGTAGGACCAGAAGGGACCAGGTAGTATTGTACTGTACAAAAAAAAGTTTCCCCTATGTGTCAAGGTTCACTATTATTTAAAATATTAGTTTACACTGAACCAAAACAAGTTTTTCTCCTCAAACACGAATTGTCAATACACATAGTGATTTTAATCAAAAATTCTTTATTCCACTATTATTAGATCTAATGATAAGCTTTGAATGACAGTTAAAACAATATATTTTGTTTAAAAAACTATTTAGGTACAATGTATGCACGAAGTCTGTAGTCACAAATTTTCATAGAAGCTTAGCAATTTTGGAATAAGTACATATTCATTAAATACAGTGCAAAATGACATTCTTATTAGATATTTTACTTCTCCACATAGTATTGTAATCCAACTATCACTTTATTCTTCATGTACTTATTTCTTTGTATATAGTCTACCAATACATACAATACACAATTCATAAAAACAATATTATATTTAGTCCATGTGTCGACGCGTTTCGGTGTATCTTGAAATTCTTAACACCTTCCTCAGGATTAGGTTCAATCTTGTCTAGTGAATCTGAGGAGGGAAGCTGTGGTTCTTGGTGTAATTAAAGGTTTTTGCAGTGAAGTGGTGCTGACATATTAAGGAAGATAAAAAACAAGCATTGGCATAGCCAATAGGTCTCGCCTTTGGGAACTTATAAGTATTTAGTTATGCAGCATAATATCCTTGGTGCAACAACATCAACTGTTCCATGGCTAAACACATATACGGTCCCAAAGGCGAGACCTATTGGCTATGCCAATGCTTGTTTTTCAAGGGAAGCTAAACCCCCACTGTACACTCTTCACACATGGCTATTCACTGTATGCCCAAAGGGAACATAAACTTTTGTAACCCAAGGAGAGTCTGGATCATATGGGGGCAACCGGGACAATTCAAGTTACAGCATAGGGTCTGTGCACCAAATTCCAAGACCGATTCTGGTCCAAGAGAGTTTGTGTGGAAAGTATCCCAATAAATATTGAAATGAGAGAGACAGAAATTGGGAGTAAGAGAATTAGTGAGCGGGAGAGAAAGACAGAGGGAGAATGAATGACCAAGAAACAAAAATATAGAGATGGAATTTTGGAGTTAGGAGAGAATATGAGGGGAGGAGGGAGAGAAAGGAAAACGGCGGGGTAAAGAGAAAGATGGAGGGGAGGAACAGCGAGATGAAATAATGTAAGAGGCAGAGGTGGGTAAATATTTAAGAGATAATGCTGTGAGAGAGAAAGAGACCAAAAGAATGAAAGAAAGTGAACCAAACCGATAGTGGAGAAGACAGAGTAAAATGGGGAGTTGGATAGAGAGGAAGGGATGGTGAAGTGGGAGTTTAGTTACTTCAACACTCAGACTGAGGCCCTTTGTAAGCTGCAACACACTTCACGAACACACAGCATGCCTGTAACTTCCTTTAAATCCGCAAAGTACGAGTGTATGCTCTTCTATCGAAGAGCAGTGATGACCTTGATTGTTCACGAAATTCGAGTTAACTGTTTAAATAGTTTGCCTAGAGCTAGTGCAGATGGCGCTCAAGCAACCAGCTTCCTCACTGCCTCCGGTTCCTGTCCAAAAATGTGATCTTATCTCCTCCATCTGCAATTGTTCGCCTCGTTTGAAACTGCTCCTGACTTAGGTGCACCTCTTTCTGCTTCCCCCATACCTTTCTGCTTAACTCAGGCTACCTCAAATGCAGTCTGCTTGCCTCATACGTCTCTGCTTGTGCCAGCTGAAACTGCCTGCATCGGCCATGACAAACTGCCTAAACCTCAGTTCTGTCTGCTCTGGACTGTGCCATCCTCTCAGAGCCCACACCCAAAGGCTAAATCAAACTCCTTCCCCTATACGACCAGTTTCTTTAGTGTCCCTTCGCCTCTATCCAGATTGTGCTAGGGCCTATTTAACACCATTCAGATGCTGACATGCCCTCCCTCCCAGAACCTCCATTTCCCAATTCCAAAGCATGAACCCCAGAGCAGAGAACGAGGGACTTCCTAAAGACTCGTCTGTGAAGGCAGCCAACCAAGAGATTGCACCACCAACACAAAAGCCGAACCTGACCAGATTTGAATCATGGCGTCAGCTCAACATGTTGTCATTCAGAGCAAATCATTTAATATCTCCGTGCCTAGAGAAAAGATCTGATCTTGAGTAATTCATTCTGGTGCTCAAGTAAAGCACGTTTTCGCTACATACAACGTGCAGAAAACAAAACTTGCACATACTTTAAAAGCTATCAACATCATGTTTTGTCATAAGATTGACACATTTTTAGCAACTCGGCAATTGTTATTTCCATCGGAGTTTTTCGGGCGCCGTTTTTCATGGTTTTGTATTGGTTACGTCGTGCTACACTTGAAACTACATGTCCCATAATGCAATATGAAGAAGGGGACCTGTGAAACTTGTTTGGTGCCAGAAATGCAGCTCAAACAAGCACCTTTAAACAGCCAAATCCATATTTTGCACCGTTTCAGCTGCAGATTTACGCATCCTTTCACATGCACTCGTCCCAGGAGCAATTGAACTGGCAGATTTCCTACTCGCGCACTTCCAGTCACGTCGGAAGTTCTGCAGTAGGAAAGCCATGTCTGGCGAGCATTGTGATGGCGAGGGCAAGTGAGAGCCGTTGAGATCTTTGGGGGTGGAGAGATGGCGATTGCTTTGTGCTTTCGGCGACATCGAGGAGTCATTCCACACTCAGCAATGGCAATGAATGTCCTATTACACGCTGCACCCTGTCTGTCTATCCACCTATCCATCTATCTAGATAGATGGATACACACACCCACTCACAGAGTGCAATATACTATTCATTACATCAGCATTTAATGTAGAGTATCGATGTATCTTGTTTCCACTCACTGGAAAGTGTTTGATTTTGCTAATCTTAGTTACAGCAAGTGCGTCTCCAAGTAATTGAAAGATTTGGTATGTTGAAAAACATCTAGTGAATAGAACCGCTTATTACTTGGAGACCCTCAGATCCATACACTCTGGACGGATACCAAATGACACCGCTTCCCCGCCCCCATCTCTGAGCCACCACTGTGAGTGAGTGCACTGGTTCACTTGCACGCTGCTATCTCCGCTCCACCACTAAAAAGAAAAATTGCGAAGTCCGCATTAGTGGGCTTGACTTCTGCCTTCAAAAGCATAAATAAGTTTATGTTCAACAGTCACACTGCCAGAGGAAGAGAAAGTACCGGCAGCCTTGGAAAAAGAAGTCACTGCGACAAACCACTGCTGTCATCAGGTTAAAAAATTCAGAACGCAACACCAACCTCCAAAGTAACTGCAATAGCTCATTGAAATCACGGCCCGCGTTGAAAACAGAAAACAATACGACTGTAAACAAGAGTTTAAGAACAAGCAAGCACTGCTCTCAACATCAGTGCTGACACTCGAAAGGGGAAAAAAAAGGAACAGAAACCAAGCTGCCAGCAGCACAGACAGCGATGTGAACGCCTAGATGTGCGGGTTTAAAAAAAAAAAAATCACAGCAGAGCAAAGAGCCAGCAGTAGAGAACCGACCGCAGCCAGCACGGGGCATGTGAAGAGGCCCCGAACCATGCACTGTCTCAGGGGGACATGCCTTGGATTCCCGAAAATGCCTCCAAGTGACAATGAAAACTGAGCATACCTCCCCGCCGCAGCCCCTGACTGGCACGTGTGCCCCGACTATTGACAACGTCCCAGAGTTCAGACAAACAACAAACCCCTTCAAACACAGCCAGCGCAGTGTCCATCCTTTCTAGTGCTGCATGCGGTGCTTCTATTTACAAAACGACTCCTCTTCAACACATCTCTTTTGACAAGTGGGAGGGGTGGGGGGAGTGCACAGAATAGAAGAGACGCCCTGGGAATGCTTCCGAACACGCGCGCTAAGCAGCAGCTGTTTGCACTTTTTGGAAGCACATACTCATGCTTGTGGCGCGCTCCCGCAAGGTGAATGCCGCCACAAGCAGGAGTATGTGCTTCCAAAAAGAGCAGAACGACGGCTAAAGGTCCTCCTAAGTAGCGCATGCATGCTGTGTAGGCGAGACCTAACGTACCGGTGACCTGAAGTAAAGAGTTATGAGGCATTTATTTAACTGATGCGTGCAGTTATTACTATTAAAGTGCTTGAAAGGAGGTTTAGCACATCGGGTAAAGGGACCTTGTTATCTTCAAAGGCGATATATGTAGCGGTTTTAAGATACAAGTCCCGTGACCCTGTGCTGCAGGTGTCGTTCTTTATGTTCACTAAAAGGAAATGTGTAAACACTGGTAATTAACCTTTTCGCATAAAGCTCCCTGACAGATAACACTTTGGTGATGTTCTAAGCCACGGGTTACGACCAGGGGCGTTTTTCTGTGCGCCCACACCCCCCTTCCCCTGCACGTTATGGTTACAGTAGCAACAGGCCTCCCTCCGATGGTAGCAGGTGGCCAATGGTCGGGCTTATTTCCCAGTATGAATTTATACGGTCTTTACTGCACTAGGAGCAAAAAAAAGGTAATATGGGAAAGTGTTGTGGAAGTACAGATATAGAACCTTCACCTCCATTTCTTCTATGGCGCTTACTGTGTCAATTGAATTATAAAGCAAAAAAAAAAAAAGCATTGGCGAAGTCAGTATGTCCAACGTACTAAAGAAACAGGTATGCGCAAATGCAGTTTGCATGCATAAGCACATTAAAGCCAGGCCTATTGGTTTTGTCTGTCTTTCTGAGAAGCATCTCCAAATGTGTGTAGGTGGAAAACGTGCATATTTTAAGGAAAACATTTAAATTGATGTAAGAGTTAACATTTGTAAGAATGAGCAGAGAGTTTCATTTTAGTTTTTTGAATTGGGTAAAACCTTTATTTTCTCCAAATGGAGTATGGAAATCCATTTCTGCTTGTAACAAAATATTTTTGTGAGCCTTATTTACAATGCTGCATTAAAAAAAGTTGTATATGGAGCATTATACAGTGGCGGGTCTGCTCACTACTATTTTTTCATTTTTCAGTGCATTGATTTCAATTAGACATGATGATCCACGGTTTTAAAAGCAGCAAGCAGGATTTCACCTTTGGACCATGGAAAGTGACTGCAGAGAAGACACACATAATGAAATCAGCTGATGTTGAAAAGCTGGCTGAGGAAATGCACATGCCCTGCCTTCCTGAGATGATGTTTGGGGACAACGTCTTAAGACTTAAACACGAAAGCGGTTTTGGATTAGAGTTCAATGCCATTGATGCGCTTAAATGTGTCAACAAGAATCAAGGTATGTTGAAAGTGGCTTGTGCCGAAGAGTGGCAGGAAAGTAGGTCCGAATCGGAGCACTCCAAAGAAATTGTGAAACCTTACGACTGGACATACACCACAGACTACAAGGGAACGTTACTGGGGGATACAGTAACGTTAAGTGTTGTCCCTACAGCAGAGCGCATAGATACTGAAAAATTAAAAGCTAGAGAGCAGATAATATTTTTCGAAGAAGTTCTTCTGTTTGAAGATGAGCTCCACGACCATGGAGTTTCTAGCCTCAGTGTGAAGATTCGTGTAATGCCCTCCAGCCTTTTCTTGCTCCTGAGATTCTTTCTCCGTATCGACGGTGTTCTCATCCGGATGAACGACACACGTTTGTACTATGATACCTCGAAGAAGTTCATGCTAAGGGAATATACATCCAAAGAAAGCAAAATAAGCAGCTTGAGTAACGTGCCGCCTCCGTTGTTCACGGAGCCCAATGAGATCGCCCAGTTTTTACCCACAACAGAGACTATTTGTGAAAAACTAGAATTTCCTCCGCTTTTAGATTCCAAACCAGATGCTTTGCAGGAAAGCTCGGGCCCTTAACCACAGCAATGCTGACGTTTTGGTCTGTAGGGGTTTGAACACCATGACTCATTATCATGTAACCTGTGCCACAGACCTTTCATTGAGTTCACGGATGTCAATATTCGTCCAATGCAAAGTGATTTTTAAAGCTTCTAGTAGGAAGATTTCTTTAGTCTTTCTGCAGAAACTGTAAATATTTAGTGTGGGTATTAATGGTTCTTAAAGTGGAGCTCTACCTGGTAAGCAGTGTAAAGCATATGAAATACTATTTTTTTTTTTTTAGAAATCACATGCAGTAACTTTTCTCATACCAAAAATTGTAAACAATTTTCATTCAGTCTTGAGAATCTGTCTCCCTTTTACGTAATGTTTTGTAGAAACTGAGTCTAAGTTCTGCCTAAAAGCACTGAAAAGATATCTACTTTCCTACTCTGCTCGAAACTAAGATTGTTTTCTGTCATTCTGCTTTTTTGTGCCTTAACGTTGTGTTTTAACCAATGTTGTGCTTGAAAATAGATAAACAGACGAATGATGTCCAAGAGTTTTAAAGCAGTATAAGTTATTGTTTGAGATGGTAAGATGAAAGTTGAAGCATGCTACTAAGATGTCCCCTATTACTAATAGTCAAACGGTGACATGTCAATCATCCGCACCCCTGAAATGGTCGTTGACAAGAAGACTGTTTTCCAAAAGAAGAATAGAGCGGAGTTTCTGATGCATGATATTCTGTGTTGCACAATATTTGAACACTTTAGTATTAATTCCTTTATTGTAATACATGGATGTATTCATTGTGACACAGTGCCAATCTCGACAAAACCAATGGAATTAATACAAGACTCTTGTCTTCCCTGCTTTCTAACAATCCAACAGTAGCTTGTTGAAGCCAGTTATTTTCTTTCTAATGTGTTGTACTTAAGATTCTGAAAATTATGTAGTGTCCGTTTTGCAGCTCTGCTGCCACCAGTGCTTTCAGCAGAAGAAATAAAACCTAGTCCCATGATGACCTGCCTATACCTTACACTCATACAGAGGGGCATTTCCATAACATTTGGTGACAGGTTATCTGGCCAGAGAGTTACAGGATTGGTTTGCCAGCAATTATATTTACTCTTTAATTGCTCAAACTTAAATTTGGTAATACTTTGAATGAGGGCTTAAGCCTCCCTGCCCAGTCATCATTTAGTGCAGTAATTAACTGCTTATTTACAACTTAACAAAATGTTAATGGTTTCATGTGGTCCATGTCCTGGCTCCTTAACAAGTCTCAGTTTAAGCATGAAAAAAACTGTTATTTCATTTTCCTTTGTGTGCAAGCTTGTATCCTATAACGATTACTTGTTCGTAGATGACCACAAAATATTTTGCATTTACTGTAGCAATTTTGGTCAGTTACGCAGAAATAACATCCCAGTACATTAGAATCAACAAGTCATGCTGCTGAGGTAACCTTCAAAGTTGTTTTTAAGGATTATCATGGTTTGCGGAGAGGCCGATCAGTATATATAATTTACTGTAGGCCATGCACTTTGCAGAAGATTCTGTTGTGATCGGGAGATGCAAGAAAGTGAGGATATTCATGAAATAAAAAGTTAATGAAAGCTTATGTTTCCTGGCCTTCCTTTAATTGATAGTACGTTTTATTTTATAGGTGGCGTTGTGAAGCATGGATGGCCTCGGACAATCTGCCTTTTTTGTTTAATAATACTCGAGGATTGAGGCTGCAGAAGGCTTAAATGCGTTATTGAAGTGCATCTAATGATTTTTTTAAATAATCCATGTGATGTTAATTTGAATACAAGTGTCATACGGCTTACACTTTCTCAAGTAAAACTGTTTTTTTTTTTTTTTTTGGACAACATAAATGTTGGACTGGTGCAAGACTGATTTTTAGCACCCCTCAAGATATGTTGGCTTCTAGTCCTGCTAGCTCACAGTGCACCGTCTGTACTCCTATCCTTACAGGGTAGCAAATGGATGTGGTACCTCAGAACATGACAACCCTGACTCCCCAAGGAACTTGTGGTAACCGATCTAGGACCCTTTTCCTCATTTATTTATGCATACCCAAAGAGATACACAAGAAATGCACCGTATGCGGTTCAATATTCATTGAAGCATTGTGATTCTTGAGTAAAATACTTACGCTGCAATGATGAATAGAAGAAAACAGAATAATGTGATTAACATTATGAGAATGGTGAAGAAGATGAACAATGTAACCATTTTGTTGATTACAGAAAACGGTATTCTTGCATACAAGTACTGTAATACAGTGTACTCCTACCTAGCGTGTTCTACCCTATCATGTCTAAGGTGAGTGGGTCTGCCAAATCCCTGTCAGAGTCTCACTTACCAATACTATGGGTAAGTGTCAGCTCGCTGCCGGTCTTGGTGTAGAGTTGGACAGCATCCCTCACATGAGATCAGGAATCATTTGAGCTGGAATTCTGGCATGGACAGACCTCTCAGTGCCAGGGAAATGCTCCTCTAAATATACAAAGGCTTGATGTCTTGTATATAAAGCATCCTCTATGTTACCATGCCGAAGCCCTAGTCAGGCCACTATTGTTTATTCTGCTGTGATAGCTCTGTCGCTGAGCAGCCAAAAACAAATAACATCCTGCGTGCTGAACTTAGAGTGCCTATGAAGTGGTATTGTGAGCTAACTGAATTTGAGGAATGTTATCCTGTGTGTGCACACAAATGAACGTGTGCCAAGTGTCACTGTGGTTAGGGAGAGAAGCCAACTTAATAATGTGAGCATTTAATGATGGCGTTTCTCAACTGGGCCGAACACATCCATGTGACACAAGTCAAAGTATAATGTGATTTTTTTTTTTTTTTCTTTTCCTTATGAATAGTTATGATATATTTAGAGAGCTGTTTTTATTAATCAAAATATACAAAGTTGACGCACTCCTGCTTTCATGTCTCCTTTCTCCCCCTTCAGGCTCTGCATAAGTAACATAATTATTCAAATGTATTGTACACGGAGGGAGAAGACGTTCATTGGTATCAACCATTTTGAATAAGTAGAATTTAAGTATTTATGTATTTGCAATAATTCATTTTATAGAAATTAGTATTTTAAAATCACACATAGGCATGCAAAGCCTTCATACATTAAATTCAGCATCAAGTAGTTCATACAATGCTGTAATACAACATCGTAACATTAAACAATTATTCAGATTACTACCAAAACATCTTAATAGTCCAGTCATTGCAAAACAAAAGTGCAGTGCATCATGGGCTAAGGATCTATTTTTACATATATTAAGTAAAAAGCGCCTACAAGATCCACTCTACCTAACATCCTTAAAAAAAAAAGAAAGGTAATGCTAAAATTCCAATCAACTTGCGACTTGGCCTTAAGATATTAGACATGTCGCTACTTGGTAATGATCTTAGCAAGAGTTAATAATAAAACTTTGGACAGAGAGTTTTGCTATGGTTCTTTTTTTCTCTTATAGAGCTATGTTTTTCTGAATTGCATTAAGCCTTGCTAAAGCAATCCCAACATCAAAGATTTTCAAATAAAGTCTACGTTGAATAAGTAACAAACCTGTTTTTTGCAGTTCACAAAAGAAGATTCTTCTGCATTCTTTCCAAAACTGCTTTAATTATTTCTCGCATAAGACATTTTCTTTGAGCGTTATCTGCCATACACTAAACAAAAAGTGGTATCTGCTATTTCTCGTTCCCCCGCCCCCACCCAGTTCCCCCACTATATGGAGAAAATAACCAGTATAGTTGCTGAAGACATAAAGCTACTTAATATTCAGTGGCTATTTCTATGATCAGTTAGATATTATAAGCTCTCTATCTAGACATCTGATTTCTGCCATCCCATTTAGGCCTTTTCATGGCTTCTTTTTCTTAGTCTTACTCTCATTTACATGTGATCGTGCTTTTGCATTGTAGGTTTTTACATTTGCAGCCAAATATTACTTTGAACACATATTGCTGAAGATTATTTCTATTTTCCCTACTAACTCCCAAAGACAATCTGTGAATAAAGCCAAGATTCCTTCTCCTATCTAAGGGAAGGAAAAGTTCTCTAGCACTGTGTCTCTTGGAGACATAATTGATATTCGGATATTTCTCACATCATTCTAGCAGTCGTGTGGTTGAAAAACATGGAACATGTTATGTCTTTATGCAAAGCCCTTCAAAGGGGCTCTTTGTCTACAGTTACTTTACTTAACTTTAACCTTTACCTTCCTACCCGGCAGGAATCCCGTCCTTTACCAATTCCCTTGCCCAGATTCCCACTGATTGTGCTAGTGCATGGCAGTCTTAAAAAGGTTTTCTCTTTTCGTCAAGTAATAGGAAAGGACTAGTTTGAAGCATGTGCCCAGTGTAGCCAAAAGAATATATCTGATTTATAATTATTTCCTTGTTGCTTTCAGAATAAAGATGCCATCCCAGTAGAGGTGGCGCTTTGGAGCTCTGCCACCTTACACTCCACAAGAACACAAAGGCAGCATCTGCACTAGTCTTCCATGTCCCAGGGAGATTGCAAAACTCCTAATGTCTTTTATGGTGCAGAGCCTCCACATTTTACTGGAAGCCTGCTCCCATAAATAAATTGCCTGCTCACTTAAGGGTTAGTTGTGAGATAAAGTATATTATCTTCACTGGATTATGTGTTTTAGTATGCCAGTAGCCTGTGACACATATGAGTAAGTCTGTAACAGCCAACCAAACCAAGATGGGCGCCAGCCACATGATTGCGGACCAAACCAAGGTCGCTGCCCCAGATCGAGACTGTAGAAACTCTTTTTTTGTTTTTTGGGCTACGTTGTTTTTTTTCTTGTTTTTGTGAGCTACCCTTGCAGCAATCCTTTGGTATGATGATTTGAGGCTGTTTCTTAATGGACACTAATTTCTTTCATCTCAGTATTAACTAACTGGATTCCATGGGTGGCTTGACATTAAAGGTCCAAGCTGGATGTTTGCACTACTAGTTATTTGCAGTGCTTGGGAAAGTTTAGAAGGGGATGGGAAAATAGGGATCATTTCCTTGTACTACTGTTTGTAATACAACGTTTTCCCTGTTCTTTCCTACAGCTCCCAATATCCCGCCCCATCTGGTTGCTTATTTCCTCAATAATCCATACCTGCATGCATCAGTTGCCATTATTTGGCCTTCCCTCTATTTATACCTTTGATCATTGGGTTGTTTTGTGATTGCGACATGTCATTATATTTTAAATATGAACGGAAAGCCAGCCAGTATGCTAAGACTTCAGCAGACCCAAACTAATGGAGGCTGCTATGAAACAAGTGGGGTTTCCCTGGCTTAGGTGAATGTAGAACTTAAAGCCAGTATAAAAGAATAGTCTCCTCGTTAGGATAAATGCTGTCAAACCCTTACAATGTCAGATTCTGAATCCAGTGCTAGAACCAAACCCTGTTCTTGCTCTGCATTTAATGGCTGACCGAACTGAAGGAGTTTGGCAACCCCTTAAGGAACTGCCAAAAGAGGCTGTTAACACCCCACACTCGCCCTCCCCCAAGAGAATTTGAGGATGGCAACAAATGTGCTGCATACCAGACCCAATGTCTGTCACAAGAAAGCTACTCTATTCCTTAATGAACATGCTAAGCATTATATTGGCAAATTGGAATGAATGTGTGTCTGCACAGACAACACCCTTTTTACAAAACAACTATCTCATAAGACTATTACATTCTGATCCAAGAGCCATGACCATTTGTAGCACTGTAGGGTTTGCCAAGCCCAGGGTACAGAATTATTGACATTATTCAGTATATAGTACAATCTGCCTCCACAGAAACTGAAATCCAACCATTAAAAAAAAACACCACTACAAAGATAAAAATTATGAAAGACGTAAACTTATTGTGGAGCGCTTTTAGATTATAGATTCTGAAGCCACAGATCTACAATTCCTTGATTAAAAACAGGTGACCTAAAAATTGCCCTCTAGATTCCATCCGTGCAGGACATACAAATATTATATGTGTGAGATTTTGAATCGAACATAAACTACAAGGATCACATATTCTGTTATTTTTTATTTTCTGCCAGGCTGCTAGATTTTATTTTACATGTAGTCAAGACATTGTGCAAAAAATGAGCAAATGTTTGTCTGCATTAGGCAGCCATTTTACTTCTTTGAAGTAAAATGAGTGATTTAGTGGATGAATAAAACATAGGTGTGCACTTGAATGGCTTTGTACCAAATCAGATTAATACCCCTTATTGAACAAGGTTGGGCAAATTCATTTTTGCTTCTCTTCAGAACAATATGCTGTATAACACAGTAGACCAGTTCTGAACAAATTGTCTTATAAAACAAGACGGCTAAGTATTGATTTTCTTTTAGTAATTCACATTCAATCTTGTAGTTCCCTCTGCTGCAAATAATATAGCATTGTAACATTAAATAAATGGGGCTTACTCTTTATGAAGTACACTTGCCAGACTCAAGTCTTCTCGCTCGTAGTGCTGCAGTAGGTAGACTTGATTGACCCAACAGTAAATGTTTATAAATTCCCCCCTTGTTCACATTGCAAGAGGGAGTGCAGTTCAAACCATTTCCCTCCCAATAGGAGTAAAATAACCACAAGTGACTTTAAAACATTGGAGATTTGGCCTACCCATGATGCACAATTTCAACAGTTTACAACCAAGGTTAACTAGTTGGAGGAAAAACAAATCCTATTTCTCCTCAGGGACTCCAAAAGTAGTTATAAGATGTTTTAGCCCAACTGATACTAGCTCAAATTGCTCTGACTCATTGACAAATCTGTTTGATAATCTGCTTGAGGAAAGACAATGTAATTACAAGAATAGTTAACCATGTGCTGATGCTGTGTTTGATTTGGTGTTCCGCACTACATTCCATCTAACCTACAATGGAACCAATGCAGGTACGTGTATGTAGAAATGACACTGGAGATCGAGCAGTAAAGGTAAATTTCTTTATTTGCATGATGCTTGATCTCACTGCATCTGTTAACGCTTTAAATCTAGGGGCTGTGCAGAGCTCATGCTAATCTATCAACAACCAAATGCCTCACACCATCAATGTTGTGGCTCGTGCTTCAAGACACAGTGCGCGTCTCCACACGAAACAGTACACATGAAAGGAATATCATAAGACATTCAGATTTGTCATTTGGATGTTAATTTGCAATTATATACAGCACAACACAGAGGAATTGATTTTCCTTCTTTGAGTCTTTACTGTTTTAAACAAATTTAACAGTTTCCAACGTCGACGCGTTTCGGTGGATAAAATCAATCTGACCACCTTTATCAGGACAAACATGTAATTAACTTTTCTCCTTTCTGTTTTTACTAAAAAAACACAACTTGTTCTTTAAAACCTATCATATTAAAAAGAAATGAGAGCGTTTTTCACATATTGGGAAGCCTAATATCTTGAAAATACTACATTTATCCCCAACCACTTTGTGTCTACGAACAACTTTACATAGGTACTTGTGGTGAAAAACCAAAATATAATATTAAAATAACACAATTTTGTTAAACTAACTATAAGTGCTCTTACATCCCACAGTGCGTTTAACAACACTCATGCCTCCGTCATGCTTCCACCACCCGGTGCAGCCTCAAGTGTAGTCATACTAATTTCCATGCAGCTTACCGGTGCTAATGCATTCGGTACCAAGCTGTATTCTTTTGTTTAAATTGTTCATGGATAATTTTCCATATCTTTAAGAAAAAAGGTATACATATCCTTATTATGCATTCTTTATAGCAGGTACAGGCTTTTTATTTACCCCTGTACCAAACCACTAAATACCTATTTGACACCACTGTATATCTGGGGAGTTCAATTGAGATAAAAAGATGCTCCAGTCCAGGGTCGGCAATCCATCACTGGCTGGCCACTATGTTCTAAAAAATATATGTACATATAGAAAAGAGGTTCAGGCAATCCTGAAGAGCCCCCTGATGTTTGCAACAAACACGCCTCTTTATGGGACAACCTAAATGTAGGAACCCCCTGGTGGCTATGCTATACCTATTTGTTGTCTAAGAACAAAAAGTATATGTGCCTTATAAATCCTACCTATACAGGTAATCGTTTTTTTTTAATTAACCGTCGGTTGATCATAGCTTCAAACAGTCACTTAGATGAATATTACAGTTATGAGGATATGACAGAAACATTTTACAAAGCACCGTTACACTGAGACAAAATAAGTTATTCTATTTACAGTGATGTTGGCTCTTCTTGGGAAGGAAGGACAGGTGGCTCACAGATATACCCACGATAAGCATTCCATTTGACCCAGATAGCGGTCTATTTTTTAGGGCAGCCTCATGCTATGTAGACCGTTTTTCCCTGATCATGCACCAGTCCATATCTGCCTTCCAGGCTTTAATCTTCGGCGGTGCTGCTGCCCCCCATAGTTGTGCAATGTTCCTTTTTGCTACCATTTGGCCCGAGGTTGCCCATATCTTATCTTTACTGTTGAGGTCTGTGGGCTCCCACACGTTCAAAAGGCACCTCTTTGCTTCTGGCCTAATCACTATTTCCAGCACTTCGCTCATACAGTCATGTACCCCCTTCCAATATTTCTGGATGTACCCACACTCCCATATAATGTGCATAAAAGAGCCCTCTAGGCCACACAGTCTCTTGCATTGGTCGTCTGTCGCCCTGCCCTTATGTGCCAACCTGTCCAGTTGGACAAGCCGTAATCTGGATGAGGTCACCACTTCCCTGGGGGGGGGGGGCTACTGCCTCTTGCCGCTCCTCATCATCCAGTTCAAACCCGTCCCTCTCCCCTCTCTCCCGCAGTGCTACAAGGGGATCTGCAGTATTGTTGATAAGCTTTTTGTTGGTAAGGGAGATTACTTTATCTGGCAGGTAACCATCAAGCAATCTGTCCTCTGGGGGGAGGATGCTGGTGGGAGAGGTCCCCTCTGGCAGATTCGATTGGAGGGAGCGTCGGACTTGCAAGTATCTAAAATATTCAGTGTCTGCCAGTTGGTGTGTGTGCCGGAGTGAAGCAAACTCTACCACTGTGCCTGATTCCCATAAGTCGCCGATCTGTGAAATCCCTATAAGGTTCCATTTATCAAACCCCTTTGACCTCCCCAGGGTACCCAGTTGTTCCGAGTCCCATAATGGGGTGGCTAATGTGAGTTTTCGGTCCCACCCTAGGCTACGGTGCACGGTGTGCCAGACTTGGACTGAGTCTTGTGTTGCTCCCGTACGGAAGTATTTGCGAGGTTTGGAGTAGAGCGCTCTGTTAAAGTTCCCACTGGGGAGTATCCATCTAACCATTCTGTACCCGGGATCATTTCCAAGGCGGTAGGTAAAGTGGTTCACCGCTGCCAAGTGGGCTGCCCAATAGTACTTTCTAATATCTGGTAGCCCTATACCGCCGTCATACCACCCAAGTGTGAGTTTGTGTAAAGCAATGTGGGGTGTACCATCCCACTGCAGTTCTCTCTGAATGCTCTCTATTTCTTTAAAGTACTTAGCCGGGACCAGGTCTGGGGAATTCTGCAGGACATATAGGATGCGCGGCAGGGACAACATTTTAGAGAGCGCAGCTCTTCCCAGAAGTGATAACAGCAGTGCCTTCCAGCTTGTGGCATTGCGCTTCCATCTTTGCAGTGGGGGGAGGAGGTTGCGTTCGTAGCGACGTTTAGTGTCGAAGGTGATGAAAATTCCCAGATATTTAAAGCCCTCTTGTGCTGTCTGGATGGGCCAACCTTGAAGTGGGGTGGGAGGATCCCCATGCAAGACATACAGTAGAGACTTGCTCCATTTTAGTTACTTCCCAGAGTTTTTCCCAAAGTTAGTAAAACTGTCGAGAACCACATGCAGTGATGCGTTCGGGGAGGCGAGATAAAGGAGAATGTCATCAGCATGCAAAGATTTACGATCCTCCATCCACTTAAGCCCTCTAATCGATGAGTCTCTGTGTATCCATGCCGCTAGTGGTTCCAAGGATAGAGCAAAGATCAAGGGCGAGAGTGGGCAGCCCTGCCTAGTGCCATGACCCAGGGTGAACACATCCGACTTCTTGTTGTTAACTACTACCTGTGCTAGTGGGGCCGAGTAGAGGAGCTCCACCCATCCGACGAAGCCCAACTTTTTAAGTACTGCAAAAAGGTATGGTCATTCAATGGTATCAAACGCCATTGTGGCGTCCAGTGAGACCACAATCGCATCTTCCTGGATTGTGTCCAGTCTTCCCAGAACCGCATGTAGCCTACGTAAATTTAAAGCTGTGTTACGATGAGGCATGAAGCCGGATTGGTCAGGATGCACCAGTTTGCATATGACCTGAGCAAGCCGATTCGCCAGTAGTTTAGCTAGGATCTTGGGTTCTGCGTTTAAGAGGGAAATTGGTCCATAGAATGAGCATGTTTATTTATTTTGTTTGAAAAGTTTTATATAGCGCTGGCTAGACCCAGAGGTATCGGAGCGCTTTACATGAGGTAGGACATTGTTTCAGAACATAGTTACATCAGTTTCTGGAGTGTCGCATAACATAGAAAGGGAAACAGTATAACATAGTTACATCATTTTCTAAAGCATAGCATAACTTAGAAAAAACCAGCAAGTGGGAAAGTACTTCAGGGGACACAGAAAGGTCCGACTGGAAAAGGGGAGGCAGACAATGAATCACGGAGGGAGGAGGCGGGGGAGGGAAATGATGGACAACGGAGGTAGAAGAAAAAGTCAAGCCTTTTTCCAGGCCAGACCTAACAATTGGGGGCAGATGTAAGCCAAATGAGTATCCCCACATCAAATATCCCTTGGTTTTCCTTCCTTGTGAATGGTGACCAACGTTGCCACTCTCTGGTCGCGAGGGAGTTGACCCCGTTTTCTACTTTCCTCGAACATGGCTTTGAGATGAGGGGCAAGTTTATCTGGGTTTAATTTATATAACTCAATGGGTTTCCCATTAGGGCCCAGGGCTTTGCCTGGTTGGAGGTTCCCTATCGCCTGTGCTATTTTGCCATCTGCAAGGGGACTGTCTAAAGTCTGTCGTTCCTCATCTGACAGAATAGGTAAGGTGATATCAGCGAGGAGCGCTGTCGAGTCCTCCTCCAGTAATTCCGAGCCTTTTGTGTATACCACTTTGTAATCTGCAAATTCATTAACTGTGGCCTGGGGATCCGATAGCATATTGCCGGAGCGACTCTTTCGTTCTGGGACCAGCCTACTTGCTCTCTCATTCTGATCTAACCATGCAATCAGTTTCCCTGCTTTATCTTTCTGATCATATAGTCTGCCATCCCTGCACCTTGCCAAGGTCTTAGCCATATCTGTAGGGATTGCTTTGTACTCGTCCCTTTTAAGATGCAGGGTTTGGAGTTCCTCCTGCCGGTTCACTTCTTCCATTTCTTCCTCAAGGCGGAGATCTGCTTCGAGGCGGACCATGTCATTGAATTTCTCTTTATGCACTCCAGCTATAGCCTATAATGCCTGCCCCCTGATTACTGTTTCAAATGCTTCCCAAAGAGTCAGGGAAGACCAGATGGACCCTTCGTTGTCCTGGAAATAGTGGTCTAAAGCTTGTTAAAGTGCAGTTTTAACTGCAGGGTTACGGAGGTACCACGGGTTAATAGGTGCTACACTCCCCACTCTTGTGTTCACCCAGGGCAAGATGTATCCACACCGGAGAGTGGTTGGAGATCCCTCTCGCCATGTGTCGTATTTCTCGTACTGTCGTCGTTTTGGGAAGCAGGCATTAACAAGTAGTCTATTCTAGAGAAGGTGTGCGCCCCCAAATAGAACGTGTACTGGTTGCACTCAGGGTGGTATGCCCTCCTAAGATCCATGAGGCCTAGGGCCTCAAGGAAGTTTGTAGGCCAGCTGCTCGCAGTACCGATGTCACGGGGTGGATAGCGATCCAGGTGGCCAGAGACCACTGAGTTGAAGTCTCCTCCCACAATCAGTTGGCCCTCCGGGAGTGAGCGCATGAGAGTGCCTAGATCTTTGAATGTCTGGCCTTGTAGTCCCGGTGGCACATAAACCGCCACAACTGTCAGTGTACGACCCTCCCATTGTCCTGAGATGGCGGAGTAGCGACCCAATTCATCAGACCAAGTGTGTAGTACAGAGAATGGGAAGGAGTGTTTGAGAAGAATACCCACTCCCCTTGAGCCTGAGGTGAATCTGGAGTGGGCAACAAGTTTATACCCCCATCTGTTTATGGCCTTGCAAGTGTTTCCGACTAAGTTGGAGTAAGACTGTCTGGGGAGTGACGTTTGATGTATTGGAGCACTATACTCCATTTTATCTTGTCTCCAAGCCCATTGACGTTCCAACTCAGGAGCTTAAGGCTCTTGTCCCAGTGTGTACTCATTGTGGGTAAGGTGATATATGTCTGTCATTCGTCATCTGCAGCTGAGTTCTAATCCTAGTAGTCCTGTGAGGCGTGACCAACCAATGCCCCCCCCCAACAACACCCTCTCAAAACCCTTTGTGGCATCTTAAAAACCACCCCCCCCTCCTCCCAATACTAGACCACCCCCTCCCTCAATCTGTGTTGCAGTGCAGTGTTGGAGGCCCAGGATAGTGCCCGTGCATACAAGCAGCCAAAAAAATCGTGGAATACTGCGAATGGCAAGATTTTTCAGAAGCAAGTTCAACACCACTGTGCAAAGAAAAACCCCGTTACCAACAACCCCCCCCCCCTCCCTGCTACCCTACTTCGTAGATCTAAAACTACCCGCATCCCCTACTAGCAGAGCGCCCAGAAAACAATCCCAGAACACAAAAGGGGGCTGCCTAGGTCACCACCCAAAATCTCCCCAGGGCCGCTATGCAGCCAGAGTCCAATACAGTTCCTTTGCAAAATATTACCACAGTTCACGGAGCCACCCCACATGGCAAACACCAAGACCCATTACACAGGTACTTCTCTATACGTTACATGGTGCAGCCGGCAGCGCGTACACCCCCATGTTCATGCACCAAGTCTCCTTCTCCACCAGTCTCTGATGCCGCTGGGCTTAATGATCGTGACCGCCGCTGTCGTGTCTCGCCGCTCTAGTCCTTCGGCCCCACTGGAAGAACCAGACATATACGATCCCGAGTGTCTCTCCAGCCCTCTTCCCTGCGGTGACTGTCTCGCTGTGGCCGCCCCTCGTCCAACCACACCTGCACCCCCGAGGGGGTCGTGAAGAACCAGGATCTGCCTTTGTCAATGACTTTCAATTTCGCTGGAAAGCACATCATATAGTTGATGCCCCGCTCCCTCAGGGCACGCTTGATTCCATCCAAAGAGCGGCGCTCCAGTTGAACCTTGAAAGTGAAATCTGGGAAACATTTAACAGTTGAGTTTTTGTAGGCAAGATTCCCCTGGATGCAAGCAGCCTGCAGAATAGCACCCTGGTCCCTATAATTCAAGATCCGTGCGATAATTGACCTAGGGGGAACCCCAGGTTTCAGCGGAGGGACCGGAGCTCTGTGGGCCCGCTCGACTGTAAAAAGGGTGGTGAGCTGTTTGAGTTTAAGATGAGACAATATGAGGTCTTCCAAAAAAAGGTCCACACTAGGGCCCTCCGCCCCCTCTGGAACCCCCACCACTCGTATGTTGTTGTGTTGTGTCGGGCCCTACCTTCCTGGTCTTCCAGCTTCAGGGCCACCTGTTTGTGCTGGTGCACCAATTGCTGCACCGGCTCTTCCAACCTGCGCGTGGTGGATTGCAACTCCGCTATGTTCGTCTCCGCCGTCGTGACCCTCTCCGAGGTCTTGTTGATATCTGCACGGATCAAGTTCATTTCGATTGAAACTTTATCAGCATCGTTCCAAGAATGTGGATAGCCACCAATATAGAGCATAATGATGGTTCGGATGTCTCCTCCTGGCCCCCAACGGTCCCCTCCTCTGTGGGTGGGTGCTTCAGAACCGCATATTTGTCCAATTTGTTTGACTGCACCTGCGTGGCTCCCTTGGGCTTCATCGCGCACCGGATAGGACCTCAATATAAATGCGAAGTGGTGAATGCCCCTTTGGCTCCCCGGTGTCGTAATGGCGTATCGGGAATAGCGCAGGAGCACCCCTGTGAAATCCGTCCCTTCAAGTGTCCTTGTCAAAGGTGTCGTCCCGCTGGTCGCAATTCGCTGTGCCAGGGTTAAACTGCAGTACTGGCTAAATAGGAGGACCACGTATCCCCTCTAGGTTCAACCAGGCTCCACTTCTCGTATGTCTCTGCCCCACCGGCCTGTTCCATCCATTCAGGGAAGGGCCGACTCCGCTGCCCCACCTGTGCAGGCCTGTCTTGAAAGGATCGCCGGTGCAAATCCCTTTACCGGCCGTCCTTCATTCTGCTACCCCCAGCACCGTCCAGCATCATGAGGCACCCCAAGGTCAGGGGTGGCAGTCCCACGCAGGGATCCTCTTCTCAAAGCGGGCCCAGGCGTCTCAGCTCAACGACACGGTGGCGGCGCCCGATTCCGTCACGGGTATTGTGGGTTAAAGACTGCCTCCGCAATGGCCCTCGGTGGTGGGGGCTCCCCCTGTTTGTGTGGGCGGGATTAATTGCAGCCAACCCCCCTCCGCAGGATCAGGAACTGCAGGCCGCCGAGTGCACCCCCCTGCCGCGGACAAACGCCTGCCTCCCCCCGATGCCGCCCGGCTCCACAAGTCTTACCGGGGAGGCAGTGCAGCACAGGATCTCTGGGGTCCGTTTTGGGCACCCCTAGGCCTCTCACCGCTGCGTCACACACTCGTGGCCAGGGATATCGCGACCCCCGGACGCGGCCAACTCTGGCGCTGCCCACTCGTGCCGGAGGCCTTCCGCGTCGGAGGCCTTCCGAGTCAGCCGGTCCCGTCAGCTCTGCGCCGTCCGCTCGCTGTCATGGATGCCATTTTCGGACACCGGGCGAGAGCGCTCGGCGTCCCGCTTCTCTGCTGGCGATTTTTGCGTTGCAGGAACAGGATTTGGGATGGATATCGTGGGCCTTCAGCGCGTCCCGGGGGAGCTCCTGGTTCACACAGCCATCTTGGCTGATGCCAGGCCACGCCCCCTCATTTTGTTTTCTTGATCAGGATTAATCATCTAGTGGTTGGGAAAACTGCAACCAGTGGAGTTCTTGGAGAAGAAGCACTGTCTGAAACAAGCTGACCAGAAACAGATGTAGGAATAGTGGCTCTTATATTGTACACACACTAATTGTTCTTCCTTGCCTGAGGTACATTTGTTACAAAACCATAGTAACTTTTTCAGAAGTTGTCGTGCTCTGGACCCAGTTGTCCACACTACACAATTCTTTGCATATTCCACACACTCCCATCTTGTGTAACTACATTTTGCCTATTCACTTTCACCATGTTGATAGGCTTGCCAAATTTTGTACTACCTCTGCCAATCCGGCCTGGCTTATGAGTGTATATCCATTGCTCTTGAAAGAAAACAGGAAACTGAACCTTATTGTTCATATCATCTGGCTTTCTGACAAAATTGTTTCCCTTTAACTTATTTTGCAATCGTCATAATGTCTCTATCATCCTTGTCGTTCTTTTGAGCATCCACCAGGGGAGCAACCAAGAGGCAGGATCTCTATCTTTGAACAATCTGAATGGGCTCACCTCGGTGGTAGTGTGAAAAATTGCCCTGTACACCCATAGCTTAGTTCTCAAAAACTCCTTCCAATCCACTGCTTTGCCCAAAGAATGCTTTCTTTATTGAATTTAAGTGCTTTACCTTCCCATTACTCTGAGGATCAAAGAGGGGTGTTGTGATATGTTTAATACCACAGGAGTCCAAAATTCTCTTGTCTCACAAGAAACCAACTGGACACCATTGTCTGTGACTAAAACACCCTGAGAGATAGATGCATGTTTATTCTGTCAATTTTGCCCATAAAACATCACACAAACATCATACAAAATACATAATCCATTACATTGTTTTGATACTATGACATCATCTATAAATACAATCAATAAAAATCCATTAAAATCAATAAACTCTACTCCGCTGCAATAACTAACCTTCATAAAGGCATATACCTTACAAGAACACTCTATGTAAGCAAAAATGTCAATTGCTCAATGATTAATTCAGGTTAATGTGGCACCTAATTTTAAAGGATTAAGGACATTATAAAGTCTTGATTCAAGCAATGCAATCGCCATAAATAGAAAGAGTGCAACCCTAAACTTCACTATCAAAATTCAAAGACAATAAAAACACTAATAAAATTATATAATAAATAATGAGTAAAGGGGAAATAAATCCACTCTAAATTTTTCTAGACACCCAAACTGCCCGTAAAAAGGATAGGACTATGAAGATAAACATGGTATGTTGGAAGCGTCTGTAGATACAGCAAGGCTGGCGTAACTTGATTAAAATTCAGGGATTTCAGCTAAGGGATTAAAAATTACTTCCTCTGCCAGCTATAATAAGAACAAAACATGGTAAAATGCAGACAAATTGTCGCAGCCGCAGGGTACTCCTGCCGCAGGCCGTGCCCACCCTGGAGGGAAAGCCAAAAAATTGTGTAATTGGTTGAACCTGAATCTGGCCAGTAAAATCCTATTGTGCTGTGAGCGGACCTTAGCAAGATACGGCTCCAACCCCTGCACAGTTTTTAGCAGCGAGCTAAAGTTTTCTGTAGATATAGGTGCTCTATCTTTAGGTGTGAATGTTCCAAGAACAGCCTTTTGACACACCCTAGCTCCCGCTCCAATAGAGATAAGGGATCATCAAAAATATCTGACCTACCAATATGATAAAAAGCTGCTTTAACATGGGCTATCCAAGATATTGTGGGTCACCGATCGAGAGACAAATAGTCCGCTAAAATCATTCGATTTAAAGACCGTTCCGCTCTGCTCCAAATCTTAATCCAACACAGGACGGACTAAGGGTTATCAAATCTGATACATGGGCAAGCTCTGCCTGTACAGAGAAAGCTAGCGTAGAGTGTGGAACCTGTACCAATCTGCAAAGAAAATTATGTTCGAGGCATATGAGCTGCAGATCACACACTATGCATAGATCGCCATCTGGTGTTGGGTCCGGATGTTTGCACTTGTTTTTGTCCTGGAAAAGTCTTTGGAAGTCACGAGATAGGTGACTCCTCCTTTGGATGATAGTGCGCATGGGCATCGGCTCCATCTCCAGATTGTTTTTTTCCGCCATCGGGGATGTCTTTCTCGCGCTCCAGTTCGGAACCATCACCGTTTCCACTCTTGACGTGCAATCCTTCACCCTTCTCCGGTATTGTTTTCGATCACGATCCCTAGTCGTCGCGCAGCTCTTCAACATCAAAGTCTTCCGTTCCGGTCGTTGACTAAGGCCTTTGGGCCTACTTGGGCCTTGGTATCTGGCTCATGGAAAGGACGCCATTCAAGAAATGTCCACAATGTGGGTCGAAATTTCCCCACACCGATCTGCATGAGGTGTGTAACCTCTGCCTGTCACCGGAGCACGAGGCGAGAGACTGTGTGGCTTGTGCCTCTTTCCGCTCCAAGAAGACCATTGGAGATCGTCGAGCCAGGAGAACAATGGCTCGCTCATCGGCACCCATCCCCGATGACATCTTCCAGGAGGGCGTCGATGTACCAGAACAGGAACGGATCGAAGAAGGCCTGTCGGCGCTTCCGAAGCTGATGACTCCGACCTCAAGGACATCACTCCTGGGCAGCGGGTCGTAAGTAAAGACGTCGACTCCGACCCCCCTCCCTACACCATCGAAAAAGGCTTCGGTCACACCTTCACCTTCGGGCCCAGGTGCACACTGAGAGACTGCTTCCCATGCCCTCGGGCCCGGCAAAGAAGCCTACTAAGCCTTCAGGCGACTCTGGCTCGAGTCAGTCTGCCATCGGTACAGAGCGGTTACCGGCACTGAAAAAGAAACCGTCCTCCTCCTCCGTGCTGATCGCTGCCTCCACATCCAAGCCCTCTGTACCGAAATCTACAGGCACCGCACCATCGACTCCGAAAAAACTCTCGGATCCAAGCAAAAAGACGATTCCTAAAGCTTCGGATTCACACCCTTCAGAACCGGAAAAAGCTTCCGAACCGAAAAAATACCCGGTTCCACAAGCGGCCATAGAGACTAAACATCACAGTTCTGAGCCAAAGAAGCACAAAACCGTTCCAGAGTCGGTGCCTCGCAAGTCTGCTGATCCGAAACGGTTGACGCCGAAAGACCAGCCTCTATCAGAAGAGCTATTTAGACCAGACCCTAAACAGAAAACTCTTCTAAAAGACCCTAAAACTGGTCAGCTGACTTTGAGAGACCATTGCATACGCCTGTACCGGCTCCACCACCTAAAAAAAAGGGACATTGCCACATCTCCCCTCAGGGTGCCTTCTCCACCTCCACCTCTCCCCCCCCCCCCCCCCCCATTCTCCTACACCATCTCCTCCACAAATGGAAGATGATGACACCTCTGACACAGGAGGGGGTGCAAATGATGAGCCAGTAGGGGGTCCACTTTACTCCCCGGACCCCTGGGATGATTTCAGTATGCCAGATGTATGTAAGTGCCCAAGGGGGGCACTTACATACTGACCCTGTGGAAGACGATTTCCTTATGGACACATTTGATAACCCACAAAGGTCCACCACTATTCTGCCCATGCTAAAAGGAGTCACCAAGCATGCACCTGAGGTATTTAAAGATCCTGTTTGGGCTAGGGTTATTAACCCCAGGATCGCGCAAAAGTACATGGCTGCCCCAGCAGCCCCGCTTACATTAAGGGCCCGTACCACTAGACTCCCTTGTAGTCTCCAATGCTAGAAAGAGGGCCAACTCTCAGACATCAGGGGACGCTCCACCCCCTGATAAAGAGTCCACACTCTTGGACGACTCTGGCAAAGGAACCGCATCACAGGCAGCTAACATATGCCGTATCGCCAACACTCAAGCACTCTTAGCCAGGTACGATAGGGCACATTACGACCAGCTGGAAACCCTATTGCAACGCCTCCCAGACAAATTTAAGGACCATGCCAATCACCTTATACAGGAGGGGAAACATCACCAACACCGCCATTCGTTGCGCGCTGGACGTGGTCGATACCGCCTCCAGAGCTGTCAACACAAGTGTTCTCCTGCGTAGACATGCCTGGCTACGCATTTCAGGTTTTAAACCTGAAGTACAAAGTTCCATCTTTAACCAGCCATTCAATCAGGAACACCCATTTGTCCCTAAAGTACATTCATCCCTTGAAAAGATGAAGAAAGACATGGACACAGCTAAATCAATAGAAGCCTTGCAATAGCAAGCTCCCAGACGTTCCTTTCGTCTTTCCTCTTACAAGGGCACCTCCAGAGGCTACTCCTCTGACAAGCCCTCCACTTCTTATAAGACTCCCACCCAGTCTACATTCACCAGAGGTTACCAGAGAGGAGGCTACAGAGGTAACAATAACAAAGGTAGAGGCAAGACCAACAACACCTGCTCTGCCTCCACCCCTACCCAATGACTTCCCACTGTTCCCCCTGGCCCATTCCACTCCGGTCGGGGGAAGATTACAACAGTTCCTGCCTGTTTGGAGCAACATCACCACAGACAGGTGGGTGAGACAAATCGTTCAATCAGGTTACTGTCTAGAACTCCCCTCTATCCCCCCCCCAAACATACCACCCAAACAGCGCCCAATGTCGTTAGAACATTTATCCCTGCTCAAGCAGGAAGTCATCTCCCTCCTACAAAAGAGTGCAATAGAACCAGTTCCTCTGCACCAACAAAACACAGGAGTTTACTCTCTGTACTTTCTCATACCCAAAAAGGAAGGCTCTCTGAGACCTATTCTCGACCTCAGATCCCTAAACCTCTACATACTCAGACCATTTTCACATGGTCACACTTCAGCAGGTCCTTCCTCTTCTTTCACAAGGCGACTTCCTTGCCACTCTAGTTCTCAAGGACGCCTACTTCCATATTCCCATTCACACATCTCACAGGAAATATCTCAGGTTTGTAGTGGACGGTCAACACTACCAATTCAAAGTACTCCCTTTCGAAGTCACCACAGCACCCCGGGTATTCACCAAGTGCCTGGCGGTAGTGGCAGCTCATCTAAGACGACAACACATTCACGCCATAAAAGACAGCTCATACAATCAGAGTGTACATCACACTCACGCCACCATTCAACTGCTCCACGACTTGGGGTTTACAGTAAACCACGCAAAGTCTCATCTACAACCATCCCACATACAACAGTACTTAGGTGCCACAATAGACACCTCAAAAGAGCTCGCTTATCCCAGTCCAGCCAGGATAACAAGCATGCAATCCCTCATAACCAGATTTCAGCCTCAACACTCTTCCAGCTCGAGTGTTCATGCAACTCATAGGGATGATGGCCTCTTGCATATTCATAGTGCCTCACGCAAGATTCCAGATGCGTCCTCTCCAAGAGTGCCTAGCACTCTACTAATAGCAAAAATAATCTGGGGCAATGTATCACTTTTTAATACTCTTAGAGCTTCCTCGAATCTCCTGAAGCCCAAGATTCTACAGAGTGGGGAAATCCCTTTATTCCTAATCTTTTTCTAAGCAGTGCCAAAGAACAGAACGTGTGCAATATTTTCTGAATGACCTAAAGTACATAGGGTCCATAGTTTATTCTTAGGCATATCACCTGTCTCCCGT
This sequence comes from Triturus cristatus, assembly GCF_964204655.1. NCBI lineage: Eukaryota > Metazoa > Chordata > Amphibia > Caudata > Salamandridae > Triturus > Triturus cristatus. Next base: position 519,280,585 of record NC_140595.1, on the reverse strand, counting down.
TTGGAAGTAAAAGTTCTAATTTTGAGGATATCGTAATGGAATTTTATATGCACTATCTTCGCCAGATGGGGTTGAATAACATCAAGAAATTCCTAGATAGCAGGGTTTGGCCTGATGGTAAAAGATTGATGTGTCAAACGGCCTGAATATGGGTTGCGATAATAAGTGTTTGCAACGTGCTCCCAGTAAAATGACTTCAGATGACCCTTTGAGTTGCCTTTTAATGCTTGTGGCTCAGTCCAATATAGAGGTAGGCCAAGTCTAACAAGCCATGTTTTGACATGTAGCAGCCAGGGGAATGTTAGTTTTTTATTTATTTCCAATTTTGTATTGAGGCTTTCTCTATAGTGACCCAATTCCTCCATTTTCCATACTCTAATCTAATACAGGATAGATCTCACTGCTGCTACATGTTCTATCCATTTCCAGTTTAGATCAAAGTAAATTTGTGTCAATGGCACCCCTACTGGGAACCCTAGCAATCCCCGCATGAACTTATTTTCTACTGTGGCAAGAGTTAGTGTTTTGTCTGTGGCCCATAGTTCGGCCCCGTATAATGCAGCTGCCTGGGCCTTATGTCTACAAACGTCCAAGGCTGGTGTTATAGCCTTGGTGATAGTGTTATTATACTTGTTCAGTATTGGCCTTGTTCCTTGTATGAGGGACATTTTGCATGGGTTATTTGGCGTTTCTATGATAGTCTAGAATCTAATATTACACCCAAATATATATTTTTATTTTTATAAACCTTTATTTCGTCAAAAGTCTGGACACAGCTATTCAGCCGACAACCCGGAGGTTCGGCAGCTTCGGTAGAGAAGGACAGAGAAGCATTAAAGGAGCAGTGAAAAGATTCCATTTTTAAATAAACGCAAACACACAACAAACCCCAGCAAGGCAAGAACACTGAATGCCCATGGTGATAGCCCCCCAGGGGAGGCCGGACCCCAATCATCTAACAGTCACAGTACTGTGATAAGAGGAAGAAGGGGGACAGCAGAGGCCCAAGAAGTCAATTAACCATCACATCTTATATACTGAGCTGGAAAGAATGTCAAGACGAAAGCTGTTCCTCGGGGGGATCCAAATCAGGGGCAAGACATATTCCCCCCCTGTATTGATTCCACCGCCCCCAGATGGTGTGCCACTTCCGAGGGCGGCCTCTAGCGCAATATACTGTCTTTTCCCTGAGCATACTCCAGTCCATATTTTCTTTCAACGCGGTCAATGTGGGGGGCCCCACGGAGCCCCACAATCGCGCGATATCTCTCTTAGCGACCATGTTACCCAGAGTTACCCATTGGGTCTGTGCCTCATCGTGATCAGTGGGCCCCCAGACATTCAGGAGACAACACCGCGCTTCCGGCTGCATAGCAATGCCCGTCACCTCCCCCATCACTGCATGGACTCTCCTCCAGAATTCCGTGATGACACCACATTCCCAAATGATATGCAGGAAAGTACCCACCATACCACATCCCCTCCTACATAGGCCTTCCTCAGAGAATCCCATATGAACCAGCCTTGGCCCCGTCACATACACTCGATGCAGTATTTTGAGCTGCACCAGCCTCAGACGCAACGGGATCGCAACCTCCTTGGGAGAGGAAACAGCAGACTGCCAATCCTCGTCATCCAACTCGAGTCCATCCCTAGTCCACTGGTCACGCAGCCCCAGAAGCATATCCGCCCGGACATTTATCAATTTCTTGTAGATGAGCGAGATCGTGCTCTCAGGCATATGGCCATCAAGGATCCGGTCCTCGAAAGGAGAGGACTCAGGCACCTTCTCACCCTCCACGAGCACTGACCGGAGGGCATGACGCACCTGAACATAGCGGAAAAACTCGGATGTCCCCAGCTCATACTCCTTCTGCAACTCTTCAAAGGACTTCACCCTCCCCTTAATAAGCACATCTCCGACCCTGGAGATGCCGATCAAGTCCCATTTATCAAAACCTTTTGTATGCCAAAGCCTACCCAATCTTTCAGATTCAAACAGCGGGGTAGCAAGGGTGAGCCTATCCTTCCAGCCCAGCGAGTCAGTTGCCATCTTCCACACACGCACCGCCACCCCAGTGGGCCCCGTGAGGGACGAGTCCAGGGACCGCGAGTACAACGCCCTGTGATAGTTTCCACCACACAGCAACCACCTGTCCATGGCATAACCAGGGCTGAGGACAGGGCCATAGAGACCATGATTAATCGCGCTCGGCTGGGTGGCCCAATAGTAGCGTCGGATGTCTGGAAGCGCAATACCCCCATCATACCATGGAAGCGTCAACTTAGCAATTGCTATTCGCGGCCGCCCATCCCACAACAACGTTCGTTGGAGGCTTTCGACCTCCCGAAAGTAGTTGGCCGGTACCCAATCTAGAGTATTCTGCAATGCGTAGAGGAACCGGGGGAGAGACATCATTTAGAACAAGGCAGCGCGCCCAACGAGGGAGAGCGGCAGCCTCCGCCAGCCCTCTACATCCCGCCGCAGGCGCGCTAGGGGGGGGAGCAGGTTCCTCTCATACCGCAAAGCGGAGTCCGTGGAGATAAAGATCCCCAGATACACGAAGCCCTGCTGAGCGATCTGGATCGAACAAGTTCGCGGGATCGGTGGAGCCTCGCCACTCAGAACATATAAATACGATTTACTCCAGTTGATGACGAGACCCGAATTCCTACCGAAAGATGTAAGAACGTCACAGACCACTATAAGTGATTTCTTGGGCGAGGCAAGATACAGCAGGATGTCATCAGCATATAGCGAAATGCGGTCCTCGTGGTCGGGCGACCATCTAAGTCCCCGTATATCCGGGTGCCAGCGTATCCACGCTGCCAGCGGCTCAAGGACGAGGGCGAACAACAATGGCGACAGGGGGCAACCTTGCCGAGTACCCCTCCCAAGCTGAAACTGAGTCGATGCCCGGCCATTTACCACCACACTCGCAAGGGGCCCCTCATACAGCAACCTCACCCAGCTCACAAAACCATGGCCAAAGCCGAACTTGGCCAGCACAGCCCACAAATATGCCCATTCCACCGTATCAAAGGCCATCGTGGCATCGAGAGACGCCACAATAGCTGGTTCACGCAGCGTGCCCGCCCTGGCGATTACACCATGAAGGCGCCGAAGGTTTAACGTAGTGTTACGATGCGGAATAAAACCGGATTGATCTGGGTGGATCAAGTACCCTGATCAATCGGGCCGCCAGGATTTTAGCCAAAATCTTCGGCTCGGCGTTAAGGAGTGACATAGGCCTATATGAGGCACACTTATCTCGGGGTTTACCATCTTTGTGTATAACAACTATTGTCGCCAGTCGCTGATCCAACGGGAGGGCCCCACTCCCCCGCGCCTCCACGAACATGGCGCGCAGGTGAGGGGCGACCCTATCCGGAAACAGCTTATACAGGTCAACCGGCAAGCCATTCGGGCCCGAGGCCTTGCCCGAGTTCAGCGCGCGGATAGCTCCCGCCACCTCATCGACCGTTATGTCACCAAGATCATCCCTATCTACGTCAGAGAGACAGGGCAAAGCGATATCACGCAATAGGTCACGCGAGTCCTCGGGCGGCCTATCCGACACTGAGGCATAAACCATACGGAAATAGTCCGAGAAACACTGTACAATCCTCTCAGGTTCCACAATCACCTCTCCCCCCTCTCCCGTCAACTCCGGCACCACTCTATTAACCCGTTCTTTTTTGTCCAGCCAAGCTAGCAGTTTCCCGGCCTTGTCACCAACATCATACAGGCGGCCCTGCTGTTCCCTACTGAGGGTCTTAGCGGCATTAGTCACCAGGTCCTTATACTCGGCTTGCTTCAAGCTCAGCTCATGCAATGAGGCCTCTGTAACCTCCTCCTCTAGCGCTCCCTCCAAAGCCACGATCTCCTCCTCAACCTGCATACCCTCGCCATCTCTCCGCCGCTTGGCCGCAACTACAAGGGCCTCCCCTCGCAGCACGGTCTTAAATGCTTCCCACAGCGACACAGCCGAGTCCACGGATCCCTGATTGTCCTTGAAAAAATTATCAACTGTCTTCACCAGTGCGCTGCGCATCTTGGGGTCTCGAAAGTACCAAGGGTTAATAGGAGCCACCCTTCCCCCTCCCTCACGGCCGACATCCAGCCTGACCCACACTGGCGAATGGTCCGATATACCACGCGCCATGTGCCTGGCCTCGGACACCAATGAGGCGTGCGCAGCCAGAGTGAGCAGGTAATCAATCCTAGAGAGGCTACCATGCGCCCCAGAGTGGAAGGTGTACTGGCTCTGTGTGGGGTGCCGGAGCCTCCAGCAGTCTATCAGGCCGAGTGTGTCTAGAAAATCTGGAAGCCACTTCTGAGCTCCCCCTGTGTCTCTGGGCGGGTATCTATCCAGCAGCCCAGAGCCGACAGCATTGAAATCACCCCCCACCACAAGCATACCCCCCGGGAGATCCAGCAGGGCCCTACCCAGATCTGTGAACGTGGAGGCCTGCAGGGCCGGCGGGACATAAACCGAAACTAAAACCAAAGTTCTTCCCTCCCACCGCCCCGCCACCGCCACAAACCTCCCCCTATCGTCAACAATGGTGGAGTCCACCTCAAATGGTAACGAGGCTCTGACTAGGATGCCCACACCCCTGGACCCAGAGGAGAATCCCGAATGAGCTATGAATTTATAACACACCCAAATATTTAAAATTGGTTACATGCTCCAATTTGTGCCTCCCAATGATATATTTGTCCTAAAAGACCTATGTGGTTTCACTGCCATATACTTGGTCATACTTGTGTTTATTTCTAGTCCTTTTTTTAGGTCTCGGCCTGGCGTGAGCAGCGCATGCGCTGCTCTCGCCATGGCGAGGGCTTTTTGGAATCGCTACGGATTCGAGGCGTGCACGCGGTGGGACAGGAGATTTGCACGCAGGGACTGGATGCTTTACTGGCGGCGTGATACTCTGGGGACTTTTTTTTTTTCCGCCACCAGTAAAGCCAGTCCCCGCGTGCGCATCTTCTGTCTGCCCTGTAAAGAGCCGTTCACGTCCCATCTGATCTTATTTCTACATGACGTAATTGCTCTGTTTAGGTGAGGGTTACAGCTTGTAGCTATGGGTAGGTAGGAGGTCTCAGCCCACTGTGATCACACAGTTAAGGCTTCCTCCATTCGCCGCGCAGCTCTCTCTACGGACACCGGAGGTCAGGTATCAAGAATGTAGCTGTGTGTAGCTTTTGGTGCCCTCCTTCTTTAAAGGGCGGTTTCACACCACAAGAAGGCGCATCAAAGGGCATGCTCTGAAATCAGTTCGCTGTGAAGGGTGAAAAAATTGAAAGAATCTGATTCTTCACATACTTCAGAAGATATATCTTTCGTCGCTTGTCTCTGTCCATTGCGCTCTGTTAGTTCACTGCTCTCTGCCGCAAGTCGTCTTACACTTTACGCTCGTGTCTTTCTGCAGCACCTCAGTCACATTCTTTGTAATTACGTGCTGTCTCTGGTGTCTCTCTAATTTCCTCATCCTCTCCTGTGCTATTTCTCCCTCGGTTGTCTTTTCCGTCGCTTGCCTCTGCTGGGTTTCTCTCTTTTTCTCTCAATTTATGGTTTGCGGCACTGCAATACAACAGAGACCCTTTTCCTCGCACCTCTGTAGTTAAGCAACAGTATGTTAATAATATTGCCACGGTGCTGTTTTTTTGCTTCAGGTATCGCAAACAGCCTACTGAAGCCAGGCAGCTGCTCCAGTTCTTCTTCATAATCTAACTTTCAATGCGTTACTCTGTCATGGGGCACCCCGCCGTACTTCCCCCGTTCTACATCTGTGGCGCTGGCCTCTTTCTCTGATTCCAGGGTGTGTAAATAACCTGGAGCTTACGTGTTTTGTGAAACATTCCTAAAGGTCCTGCCTCACAACAATATTTTCTCTCCAATGGAAACTAAAACGATTCATTAGCTTTCCCCACACCGCAACACGCACTTTTAATAACCAGTGTTTTTGTTAGTCAAATCGGAAGGATGAAAGACAACTACGGCCCTATGGGCATCTAGTTATGAATATGCACCCTCTGATTTATTTCTTACATTACATATTCTAAAAAATATCCATTAGTATTTGGTTGAATTAGGGACCCTTGTTCCTCTCTTCAACTTTATATCCCTAGGTCCATGAATATTTCACTGTAAACCCTTATTAACTACTACTACACTCACACTTTTTATTTATTTTACTCAAACCCGTTGGATGGGGTGAAAGTTAAGGCTGCATTGACACCTGAACTGGATAACTTCCAATCTGTTTTTTGACGTTTTGGACATAGCCCGCACATTTTTGCAATACACACCCTTGTGCCTATTAAGATTCATAGCCAATGTCCCCAGGAGCCGGTAGACATTGCCATTCACAACGCCAATAACTCTAACTCAACAAGCATTGGAAATGCAATAGGTCGCGCCTTTGATTAAGTTAAAGCCATTTGCTTTGCTAATGGTATTGTATAGCAAAGCAAATAGCTTTATCTTAATGAAAGGTGAGACCTATTGCATTTTTAATGCTTGTTTAATACAGTAAGAGTGAAAACTGTGAGTACATTTTGGAATCCCCTTGGTGTCTGTGAAATCAAGATCGTGTCGTCCATGAAAAGGAGAGCAGGAACCCGCATGCAACGGAGGTTTGGAGCGTTGTGACTGCATTGCTTTAGATGATCGACAACATTGTTGATGTCGAGGGAAAATAGGGCTGATGCAAATATGCCTCAATCTCGATGGGATTGCCGCCTCTCTAGGGGTGGCAAGCGCCTCCCTCCAGTCCGCCTCATCAATTTCCCAAAATTCGCGCTCCCATTTCACTTTGAGCGCAACCATTGGGTCCTTTCGGTTATTCACTATTTTCTTATGTCAGTGAGATCGCTCTCCTATGAAGGTGGTCCGTCAAGAGTCTGTCCTCTAGTGGAGAGGCCTCTTCAGGCCTTGTGCCTCGCGGTATCAGGGACTGTAACGCATGCCGCACCTGCAGGTATCGGTAAAATTCCGTCTTGGCCATATCATACGTCTCCTGAAGATGAGCAAAGGAGACCACCTCACCCTTTCGCCACAGGTCCCCCACTCTGGATATGCCAATCAGATCCCAGCCACGGATTCCCTTCGTCCTTCCCAACCTCCCTAGTCGCTTGGTCTCCCATAATGGCATCGCCAGTGTGACCACCCCGTCCCAGCCTAGTGTGCGTTGCGCCTTGTACCATATTTGCAGTGTCTGCCGTGTGGGCCCTGTACTAGTCCTCTGTACTTGTTTATTGTATAGGGCACCCATTAATCCTGATGGTTCTAGCAGGTGCCTGTCTAGCCTAAATGCGGGATCATCCCGTGGGATATGCAGCTACTGATTGACTGCGACCAGCTGAGAGGCCCAATAATAGATCTTCAGGTCCGGGAGGGCTATTCCGCCATCGTACCAACAGCTGGTGAGTTTCTGTTGAGCTATTCGAGGCGTTTTCCCGTCCCATAACAGTAATGTGACCTCCGCCTTTACTGCAGTGAAGTATGCATCCGGAACCCGAAATGGCGTATTTTGCAAAGCATATAAGAACCGGGGGAGCGCCATCATTTTAAATGGGGCCGCTCGTCCCAGGAGCGTTAAGGGTAGGGTGCGCCAAAAGTTGACGTCTTTTTTTGAACCGCGCCAGGGGCTGGTTCAGATTCCTTTCCATGAAAAGCGCACGGTCATGTGTCACAAACACTCCTAAATACTTAAAGCCCTCCGTGACTATTTGTAGTGGGCAGCCTCTCGGGAGCCGCGGCGGCGGGCCGTGGAGTTTATATAGCAAAGACTTTCCCCAATTAATGGTGTATCCCGACATCCGGCCGTACGCGGCACAGATATCTAAGAGACAGTTAATGGACCATGCAGGGGACGTTAAGTATAGCAGTATATCATCCGCATATAGCGAAATGCGATCCTCCCAACCAGCGGCCCATCGCAACCCTTGTATTGAGAGGTCCTACCTAATCCAAGCCGCCAAAGGCTCCAGGACCATCGCGAACAGGAGCGGTGACAGTGGGCAGCCCTGCCTGGTACCTCTACCCAATGGGAATTCATCCGATAAGTGGCCGTTGACTACAACCTGTGCCACCGGTTGCGTGTATAGCAAGCGTATCCATGCACAGACTTTTGGCCCAAACCCCATATGTTTAAGGACTGCAAATAGGAAGGGCCATTCCACCAGGCCGAAGGCCATCTGCGCATCTAACGATAGTATGACAGCGTCTTCTTCTATCGTTGCTTTACGCTCTTTCACTCCGTGTACCCTTCTAAGATTCAGTGCTGTGTTGCGGTTGGGCATAAACCCAGATTGGTCTGGATGGATTATTGCCTCGAGGTAGGGCTGTATCCTTGACGCCAGTGTCTTGGCGAGTATCTTTGCCTCCGCGTTGAGGAGGGAGATTGGTCTGTATGATCCGCACTTGTGCGGCGGTTTCCCTGTCTTGTGTATCGCCACTATAGTGGCAAGTCGTTGCTCTTTGGGCAGTATTCCTCTATCCAAGCTTTCAGTGTACATGGCGAGGAGGTGGGATGTTATCTGTGTACTTGCTAGCTTATAAAATTCCACTGGTATTCCATTGGGCCCTAGCGCCTTTCCTGCATGAAGTGCTCTAATGGCTTGCGTCAGTTCCTCTGTCGTAATGTCTGCCTCGAGTGCAGCCATGGCAGCTCCATCCAGCGATGGCATGCGTATATCTCGTAGGAATGCTAAGTGTTCTGCCTCTATTTCTGTGGCCACCGGTGTATATATAGCCTCATAATGCTGCGCTAGTGCCTCTGCTATTAGGCGTGGTGCCGTCACCAAGGTCCCATCCCAAGCTTCAATCTGGGTTACCCAGTTGCTCGCCCTTTCCCGCTTCCCAAGCCAGGCCAGGAGTCGTCCCGCCTTATCCCCCTGCTCATAGATTGTGTGTTGTGTCCTCGTCAGTGTAGTTATAGCCTCTTCTTGTGTGTATGCCCTGTATTCCGTCTGCACCATATGGAAATCATGCAGCGTGTCGTCTGTAGTGTCCGTCGCCAGGGCCGTCTCCGCCCGTAGAAGTTCTTCCTCTAAGTCATCTATGTGCTTTCGGTGGTCCCTCTGCTGCCCTACTATCAGTGACATGGCCTGCCCGCGAACCACAGTCTTAAACGCCTCCCACAACGTTATTGGGGAGGTGACCGAACCTGAATTTTCCTCAAAGTAGCTTTTTGTCACCTTAAGGAGGCCCTTTCTTATCACACGATTCTGGAGGTGTCCTGGCCTGATAGGGAACAGTCTTCGGGTCCGCAGAGTGCATGCAGCATATGTTACTAGAATCGGTGAGTTGTCTGATATGCCTCTGGGTAAATGTCTAATGTCTGTCATGCTCATCATCCCTGTTGCCAATGTAAAAATATAGTCTATTCTAGAGAGACTGCGGTGAGCCCCCGAGTGAAAGGTGTATTGCCTCTCGGTCGGGTGCCGAACCCTCCAGGCATCCAGCAGCCCCAGCGCTTGAGCAAACTCCTGGTCTATAAGTCGGGCTGCACGGGTCCCGGGAGGGGTGCCGGTCCAGGGTTGTATCCATGGCGGCGTTATAATCCCCACCAATTATCAACTCCCCCTCCGGCAGTGCCAGTAGTAGGTTCCCCAGATCTGTGAGTGCAGGCTGGTGCAGCGCCGGGGGGATGTATACTGACACAATATTGTATGTTCTGCCCTCCCACTGGCCCGTGATGGCCGCAAACCTCCCCTGATCATCTTTGTGTGTCGTCGTGACCGTCAAAGGGAAGCCTTTATTCAGGAGGATCCCGACCCCACACGACCCTGAGGTGAATTCGGAGTGGACTACCATTTTATACCCCAGGCGGTCTAATGCCTTGACTGCCGTGCCCTGCAGGTGCGACTCCTGAAGGAGTGCCACCGCCGGTCTCCGTCGTCTGAGGAATTGCATCACCAGCCCCCTTTTAATTTTGTCTCCCAATCCGTTAACGTTCCAGGACATGACAGTCAATGGGGGCCCTCTTATTTGATCATCTTCTACCCCTGGGACGCTACTACCATCCTCTTGGTTTCTATCCGTTCTCTCGGTGGTGAACTAGGACTGTACCCTTTGCTATCCCTGTTGTGCCTACCACTATGCAGCTCGTAATTGCCTGTGTCACTACTGTGTCAAGAAGTGTCGCTCTCGTACAGAAAAAAAAACCCTCGAGCCCCCCCTTAAACTGACCCCGACCCCTGTCCCCCCTCCCTGCCTGGCGGATGTGAAACTACTCGCCTCCCCAACTTAGCAGAGTGCTTTAACTCCCTACCCATGAACCTACTTGCAGGGGAAAAAAGTCACCCTCGGCTCCCCGAGTCCCCTTTTCAAAAGAGTTTTATGTAGCTATGGCGTACACTTTGTGTCCAGTGGCATTCGCCTATCGGGTCTCTGACAGAATACCTCACCAGCAGAAGGGGTCCACGCCTCTCGCTTCTGTAGCTGCCTCTGCTGGCCCCGTCCATCGTTTGCTGCTTTACTTCAGCACTTGCAATCCTTCCCTGGACCTCTACGTAATATCGTATCTAGGCCCCATCAGTGTTCAAGACTGCAGTCCTGTCTCCATATTCAGGGGTTACCCTTTAAAGTCTCCCTCCGTGCCGTGTCCAGATCTCTCCGCGACCGCCGGGCCACCCCCTTCTTCTCCTTGCTCTTCCTGTCGGGCTGACTGTCCGGGTCGTCTGTGTCCTTTCTTCTCCCGCTCTCCCTTGTCTCTGGTCGGGTGCCAACCCTCCAGCCACTCCTGCACCTCCTTCGGGGTGGCAAAGAACCAGCTTTTGCCCTCCGCTTCCACCCGCAGCTTCGCCGGGTAAAGCATTGAGTATTTCAGTTCTCTACTTATCGTTCACGCTTGACCTCCGTGAAAGTGCGCCGCTTCTTCGCGACTGCGTCTGTATAGTCCGGATAGAGGGTTACCACGCTGTTGTCCACCCAAATCGGTGGCCCCACTCGAGCGGCTTGCAGGATTGCATCCCTGTCGCGAAAATTGAATATCCGCGCCAAGATCGGTCTCGGGGGAGCGCCCGGTCTTGGTCGACCCCCCCGGCACCCGGTGTGCTCTTTCTACCGAGAAGAATCTCGAGAGTCTGCGGGGCTTTAGCTGGTCCTGGATCAGTCCCTCCACAAACAACTCAAGTGCCGGGCCTGTAACACTCTCTGGCACCCCAACCAAGCGCACGTTATTGCGTCTTGCGCGCCCTTCTTGGTCATCGATCTTTTCCAGCATCTGCTTGTTAGCCGCCTCGAGCTGCTGTACCTGCCTCTGGAGAGTCTGCGTATCCACTGAAAGGACAGTCGTTGTGGCCTCAACTTCCGCCATTCTCGTTCCCAGTTTCGACATGTCAGCCCGAAGTAGCGTCACATCACAGGAAATAGTACCGATGGAGGCCTGCATCTGCTGCAAGGTGAGCATTGCATCACGGAGCGTTATTTCCTTTTGCCCCTCCACCTCCGGGTCCTGTAGGGTTCCAGGCGTCGCCTCCGACCCGCCACGCCGATCCTTGGCGGTGGCGTACTTGTCTATGCGGTTACTTTGCAACGTTTTGGGGCCCCTGCCACCCATGGCGCCGTTAAGAGCGCCGTGTGCGTGCTTCGCACCTCCGACCCACCTCTGGCGTCACACCTCGGCGTGCCCTGTGCCCTCAGCCGGAGCTCTCCTCACGTTGCAGGCCGCGGCCGCTACTGCAGCCCCCGGCTTCTCTCCCGAGGTTAGGCCGTGGCCGTGTGCTTCGGTTTTCGGCGGTTTCCGGGTGCGCTGCGTTTCGCCGGTCGCGTCCTCCGATGCCGCTGGCTGTGCTACTCCTCCGCCGCCGCTTTGCTGCCGCCCACTGCAGGATAAATGTCTGGATTTTCGGGGGTTATCTCGGCACCCTCGGGAGACTCCTTAGGCTGCGGCCATGTTCTTCGGTCGCCGACCACGCCCCCAGCTCTTTTTATTTTTGTATACTTCAACAACAAGATACACATTGGACACCTGATCAATAGTGCTGGTCCTAAACCCTGCTTGAAAAAGCGTAAATATGTCATCTGTAATCCAATTGTTTAATCTATTAAAGATTTGGTGAGCATACGTTTTTATAAACACATCTATTAGACTTATCGGTCTGTAATTCCCTGGTTCACACTTATTACCTTTTTGTGGATCGGTACTATTTCAGCTCCGTTCCATGTTGGGGGGGACCTGTGCCCCTAGTGCTACTGCATTGCTTATCAGATTTACATAGGGTACCCGCACATCTTTTTTATGTTTCAGGACGTCTCTTGTAATCCTGTCCAATCTGGGGGTTTTACCGGGTTTTATAGCGTCAATGGCCCGCACTGTTTCTGTGAATCTAAAATGCAGTACCTGTACATTGCTTCCATTTTTCAGAGTTCTCAAGAACATTTACTCGGCCTTCTCAAGGTACATGGGGGCGTGTGACGGGGACTATAGAAGAAAGGCCGATAACTTCCCGCATCTACTCCCCAGTATGTCACGCTCCGACATATGCGGCTGGGACTCAATGGAGAGGAAGGGGTTCACATTTTACAACATCTCCTCCACACAGGAGAAGGAGTGTTCCCAGCAGGAGGACAAATGGACGGCATCGCCGAAGGAGGAAGGGGAGGAGTCATCGGAACGTAAGAGGAGGGAATCCCAGCGAGCGAAGAGAGGAAACCCGGAAGACGCCGAAGTTTGGAATAACCCTGAGGAAAAGGAGAACAAGAACGCCAATCCGACGGACGTCGACAGACCTACTAATACGAGGAGAGAGGAGGAAGACCTGGGTGAAGACAGCCCAGCCGACTGGTGTGAGGATTGGTGGATGCCCCCGGGGATTGCCTTTAAGACGCCGCAACTCAGGAGAGTTGAGGCAGTTGCAGTAGGTGACTCTGGCAGGGGGGAGGAGATCCTAGGGCCCAACACTAGGGGTGGGGAGGAGGAGAGGGGTCACAATGGGACACTGCCCTAGAAGTATGCACAACTAAGATGCGGTTATTATGCACTGAAACTCGCATGCTGAGCTGAACTTTGTTGCCTTTCTTTTCGCCGGGTGCACATTTTTATTCCCTGAGAATAAGGGATAAACAGGAATAAAAGGGGTAGAAATAAACTAAATCAGGACCCTTGTCTTTTCCATTCATTGACCAGCACATTGCTAAAAACCTTTTTCCAAACTCCTGCACTTTGGTGTGGTGACGGTGTAGCTTTGGACACCCAAGCCCAGGGTCAATATATGTACCGCTACTATCTTCTCTTTTTGAGACTCCGGGGGACGTTGGACTGTCAGCCTGATGGAAGATACCTGTAGAAGAGAAAAAGCAAGGAGAAGAGTGACTGTTTGAAAAGTTTCAAGGAAAAATCCTACCTTTCCTGTTCGGAAATATTACTTTGTCATCAAAATAAAACTATGCCAAAATTGAGCCACACATTAAGCCTCCCAGATTTTGTTTCCAACCGTCCCTCCCACAGGGCGAAATAGAGGTTAGTGACGTGTCGGATCCAGGATCCACATTGTGTTCTATAGTAGGGACTTTATTCTTTGCTTCCATGTGCAAATATTTTCCAAAACAATGCAGAGTCTTTTGATTTGGCTGCTTGGAGTAAATCACACCAATATGTGTCTTTCCAGGTTTTTGTGCATTAACCGATACCATTTTATGATTTGCCCTAGTCTCCCTTATTATGATTGCGTTCCTGCTCTTGAGGCTGTGTAGTAGGGACTTTTTACCTTCTCTGCATTTGGCTGTATCCCATGAGTTGCATGTGTCCTCCCTTCTCCCCCCTTGATTAATTTGATTAACAGATGATTTTGTTAATAGTGGTGCTAATTCTGAGACAAGAGTTTGGTGAGTGGCAATGGCCAGGTCCCTTGAGCAATTGCTCTTTAGAAATTTCTTGAGAACCTCTGAAATGGTGGTATATATGTTAGTCATGGTCTCTAGATCATTCGTAATGGAGGGCCACTTGAGTGATCTACGGTTGTTTCTTATCATAGGTTCAACATTTAAAAGGTGAAATGTTTGTAGAACTACCACACCTGTAACACTCTACATGTCTTTCTCCTGTGTGGCTGCGACTGACATTGTCTGACTAATGGTCACCAGTGCTGCAAATCTCTGCAGTATTACTACTGTTCACGACCTTGAGGGCATCCACAACTTTTACCTGTTTCTCGGCTTTCTCTGTAGCAGTGGCAGTGGTGTCAGTTAATCCAGTTTCACCAAACGTTCTGAAAAGTTGTAGGTTTTTGTTTCTCAGATTCGCTCTTATATTATCACATATCATTTAATCACAAATAGCCCAAAAGTTATGCATAAATAGCGCTCTTAAGCTAGTCAAAAATGCATTCTAGATTTCACCTCCTTTTTGTGTCCCAGTATAGAATTGATATCTATCCAGTGCCATGGTGGAACAAGGCTTGAATCTGTCATCTAACCTTAATAGTGCCTCGTTAAATTAATTAATCATCCAGTTCTAGTCTAAAGACCTTGGTAATTCTTAAGTACTACTTAACTCTCAGATCGCAGGCGGTGCAGAGAAATACTACTGTGGCATTCTACAGGCATTTTATCCCCTACTCCTCTTTAGCTTGTATACGTGTCAAACATTGCTTTTTAGCCGCTCCATTGTATTGGTTCCCCTTAGTTTGGCGGAAGTGATGTGGAGGTTCAAGAAGTATATTTTAAGCAATAATATATCCTTTGCTTGACAAACCATGCTATAATTTTAAAAGCAATTAAATTAGTGGTATACTGTAATGTTGTCTACAGTTTAATGATTCAACTCGCTTGAATGCAATTAAATGATGTGTGCTGATCACAGGAGTCTAAAACTGACTTGGTCACACGCAAGTCACTGTAGGAGTAGTTCAATGTGTGCAAATCACAGAAGAAAATGTCTGGACATGCTTATTAATTTATATCTGCTGATCACAGTTCCCATCAAGCACTCTTGATGTGTAGACCTTTGTACCTCTGAAATGACTGTTACTTTCTCTCTGTATCAGACATCAATTTTGAACAATACAAGTGATAATTATATAAAGTCCTATGTCTACGCTGTACAATGATATTTATAATAAATGCTTAATCATTGCATTCTTTTGTTTATATTCCATATAGGTACCATAATATATCCCTTGGTAAACTTGTTACACTTCACCTATATTCTCTCCCTACATTACACTTGTCACAGCTTACAGGGACTGACCTTTTACCTAGATATTACACTGCATTCAGAACGCGGGTTTTCCCTTGTTCGAAATCTCATACATTATGCATGAGGATTCTTGGAAGCACAGCAGGACTGCCATCTCCTGTATAAAATCTATGTATAAAGTTCATGCCCAAAGTCATCCTTAGGCCGAACACAGTAATACAGCAAGGTAGGACCCCTGGGGAGACCTATTGTATATATACATCACATCTTGCTAAGATAGACGGAGAAGACCGAGACTTCCCGGCCAACACACTGACCAGAGACGCTGAGGTTCCTGCACGCAGATGCTTGCAGTGGTCTAAACATCCCTCGCGGGATGTCCAACTCGAAACCAGGTCGGGGTCCCATAGTCTTTCACTTCAGGTAATGGGGTTGACTAAATCCTAGAGGGATTCTTGGCTTAACACCTACACCCATGCTAGGTACACGTAGGTATATCTAGTTGGAGAAGGCAGCGTAGGAGTAT
Organism: Triturus cristatus; assembly: GCF_964204655.1. NCBI lineage: Eukaryota > Metazoa > Chordata > Amphibia > Caudata > Salamandridae > Triturus > Triturus cristatus. Next base: position 519,264,906 of record NC_140595.1, on the reverse strand, counting down.
GCATCTTTATCATGTGTTTTATATACTTGAGTGTATTTATGATTATAGTAAGATGGTAGAACTATACCATCCTTTTACCTTTATAGTACTGTTAATCATTTATATCTTATACTGTCTAAAGATTGTTGCAGCACATCTATATTACACCAGAACAACAACTGGTCAATAAATGCTTATTGAAAACGCCCAGCCTGTTATATTCGGTGTATCTCTCTGAGACAAAGTAAGTAAGCACGAGTGACTAGGCGAAAGGTAGTATATTGTTTTCACGGTCCTGAGGGATCAGGGTTGTCATGTTCAATGATTGCCAAAAACTATTCGCTCCTTGATAAGAGGAGATTCTAGTGGGACTGTGAGCGAGTTGGTACAAAAGGCCAACATACCCAGTGTGGGTGATCAGAGTTCGTCTGACATCTATCCTACAGTGTATGTTGTCTAAGCACGCAGATCCTGTATACTTTTTATAGGAACTGCACAACACTTTGGACTGTTATTTTGAATGAAATGTGTTACATTAACTGCATCAAATATTAATTTTGTGAATCTGTGGGACACTCTTTACATTGTTCTGGATCCTTCCAAAACACCAGTACACTAAATGGATTTGTCATTCTCTTGCATACATACCTTTTCTGTGATTCTGAAGAAACAAACCGAGTGGTACATTACATGGACTTCTGGACTCTTTCTACTATTGCTTTAGAGGTATAGTTTGAACCCTCTTAATATCTGAATTCTGGGTATGATCACTCTGAATATCAACTGATCCTATTGAAACTCTCCAGTTCTAGCTGATTTTGGCCATATGTTAGTTGACAAAAAATGTTCTGTGGTTAAAACCATACTCACAGACCCAAGTATGACCATTTGTAAGTGAGCTTGGAATGATTGTGTGCTTTATTTTCTATGGCACAGAAAACTGCCTGATGTCCGACGTCTGCCTAATTTGAGGATGTCGAAGGTGTGTTAGTAGCATGTGCTGAGGATCATCTATAATATACTGACAGAAAGGGTGCTTATTGATCTCTGGGAGTGCATGGTAAGTAAATGCAAAAAGAAATTGCTATTCTCAAAACAAAGCTGCTGCGTCTATATGCATGTGTGTAATGTTGAAAACTTCTATCTCCTCTGGCAAGGGTTCTAAAATGTCAATGTTGTCCACCTTGCCTGTGGTTTCTTTCTCCTCAAGAATCACTACTCACCCTTAAGGAGATTCTGCTCAAAATGAAAAACTGGAAAACAGTGATGGATTGATTGAACACAGATGACCAAAGACAGTCAAATATTTATAACAGTGCACCATCCAAACACAGTAAGTACAAACCTTTAAACCCTCTTGTCTTCCACTTACTGATGGATCCTGACATGCTAGCCTTTATCTGTCCTTGCAAAAAACGCCATATGTGTAACTGTGGACGCCTACAAAGAGATGATAGTTTGTGTAGTACTACCACAAGTGCTGTGTGTGACAAAGCAGACAGCCCACTAGCTTCAGCAGATCTATTGACTAGGACTTTCCCACTTGCCGTTTTTTTCTACATTATGCTATGCTTTAGAAACTCATGTAACTATGTTATACTGTTTCCTTTTCTATGTTATGCGACGCTCCAGAAACTGATGTTTATTTATTTATTTGAAAAGTTTTATATAGCGCTGGCTAGACCCGTAACTATGTAACGATGTTCTGAAACAATGCCCTACCTCATGTAAAGCGCTCTGATACCACCGGGTCTAGTCAGCGCTATATAAAACTTTTCACAAAAAAAAAAAAAAATATCCTGGATTTTAGCAATTCAGTAACTGAAGCATGAACTCAATTCACAGCACATTTTTGGGAGACCCCACGTCTGCGCAATTGCTCACAAACAGAACAGCTAAATCAAATCATCAAGCATTATTTGTGTTGTTTCACATGCATTACCCACCAGTATCGGTCATCTCTTCTTCTGTTATCTGAATTTACCTTCATCAGTGCCAGTCATTCATATAATTGTAAGTTCCCTTTTTTTGCACCATGCACATCGCCCAAAAATGCTTAAGTTGGAAAGGCATCATACACCCCTTCTTTTGCCAGCTGCTGACCTCATGGCTCGCCACTTACGACATTCAAGTATGAACAACAAAGTATCTACAAGAAGCAAACAATGCATGCAAGAGAAACAAAGGCAAGACATGTCATGTATAATAGATAAAATAGTGAATGAGTCATGACTAAACACATCCACAAACCAGGGTCCCCGACAATATGCACACCACTCGTTCAGTCCTTTTTTTTTATCAAACAAGTAATCAGTTCAAAAGCATTAAAACAGGCAGTGCTCACTCGTGTTAATACATTCTACTTTTCTTTCCCCCTTGTTAATCACCTGCTCATACTTCAGTTTTAGCCTCACATGTAGTAGTACAGGGGCCTCGTAATATGAGGTTCACAATGCTCTTCTGTTGTAGGTTCAAAAGACGATGCACACGCATAGGTTATGTGTAAATGCTGTATCTATTTATTGTAGCATGCAAACGACTCAACAGCAGGAATCAATTGCCCTGAAGCACAATTTGGAATATGGAACGTTATACAAACAGAAACATGCTTAATCACTGAAGACAAACAGTTAAGCATACTGGTGATTTCATGGATAAGAATGTAGCACAAATGCAGAACCTATATTCTACCACATTAACTTATCACATACCTCCCTTCCTTATAAAATAAAATAAAAAAACAAGAGCCAAAAATAAAAATGAATTCATGGCAAAATCTTAAAATTTATTTGACATCTTACTGTTCCTTTTCCTCTCAATCATTTCCAATTCAACATCATTTCCTGGTGAAATTCTTGCTTTTTCATGTTTGTTGTTACTCTCCATTTCAATAGATGCACTAGAAAAATCAGGTTGACTGGATAAATCTGGTTGATAATTTACATCAGTAACAATGTTATCGATGATCAACTTGGATAATCTCTTAATGCTCCACCATGTGTTGTTGCTTAGTAAAGCTGATGTTTTTACAAACGTCTCAATTTTTCCAAACTTTGTAAAACGTTGAACATCCTTGTGAGAAAGTGCCATCTTTCTTGCATGGTATGCCCCCACTTTTTGCTGAATTGCTGATGTACTTTGACTGAGTGTGCCCTGGGCTCCTGCCAATCAGGTACCCAGGGCCTATGTTCCTTCCCTAAAACTGTGTTGAAGCATAAACCCAATTGGCATCTCTGGCCACATGTCAGTCCCTAGTAAATGGTACAGTAGGTACCTAGGGTCTTGTGACCAGAGAAGGCCCCTAAGGGCTGCAGCACTTATTGCGCCACCCTTAGAGGCCCTGTACCCTGACACTTGCACACTGCCCTTGCAAGCTGAGTTTCTGGGTGCAGAACCGAACAGAGAGTCGACATGGCACATATCCCTGTGTGCCATGCCCACAACACACACTGCCCTTATATACATCAGCCACCCCTCTAGCTTGGTGCCCTATGCCAGTGGTGTGGGTACAGGTGCACGAGGCCTGTGCCCCTACAGTACCCGGGTCCATTCCTGGGCACTGTAAGTGCACTGCTGCCATTTAAGAGTATATGGTGCTGGGAGATCGTCAACAGGAACGCCACAGCACCATGATGGCTACACTGAAGACTGAGAAGTTTGGTATCAAACTTCCCAGCACATTAAACCCACACTGATGCCAGTGTGGGATTTAATGTACAATGCACGACAGAGGGCATCTAGAGATGCCCCCTGAACCTAACCTACAATCCATGTCTTGTCTGAGGGGCTGCCTAGGCTGCCACACAGCAGACATGTTGCTAGACCCCTGGGTAGAGAGCCATCCGCTCTCCTGGGCCTGCAAAAATGCACATCCTGGGCGAGGTGCTTGGTCTCCTCCCCCAGGATGGGCAGGGGAAGCTTCAAAGGCATGCCGCCTTTGTGAGCTTCTCCAGGCCACTTGCTGTACTCAGCAACTGGCCCCTACCGGTTCTGATCCCCACTCTGGCGGGAAGACTGGCTGGAAACACCAAAGAAGGAAAGGGGGTGTGCCAGCCTCTGCCAACCCCACCCCTCAGGTGGGAGAGGCGAGGTGAAGCACATCTCCGGGCTCTCGCCATCTTGAAGATGGGAAGCTCTGCCCAATCAGGACTAGGCTACTGCCCCCCTCCCACAGGAGAGTGGCAGGATAGGGGGTGTACCCACCCCAGGGCAGGGACCCAGGGACTCCCTGCCCTTTACTTACCTGTAACACCCCTAAATTTAGTATTTAGGGGCACCCTGAACCTTCCTTCCTCAGATCCAGATTCTGAAACAGCAAAGAAAATCAAGAAACAAGAAGACCTGCCATGAAGCTGCTAACAAGAGGAAGACACCAACTGCTTTGGCCCCAGCCCCACCGGCCTGTCGACCCTCGAACCTGCTCCTGTTAAACCCCGGCATCTCCAGTGGCCAGCAACCTCACAGACCCCGGAGGACCTGGCTACCTTGTGACTCTAAGCAGCTGGGACTCCCACGAGCAGTGGTACTGCTGAAAGCAAGTAACTGACCCCTGGCATCAGCCAGGAACCGCGAACCCTGCACACACTGCACCTGCCAAGCCTGGCCTGTGCTGGAGTGGACAAAGACCACGAGGATGTCCCCCCGGCGACTGTGACCCCGAATCCAGCACACACGGATCCACCTCGACGGTGCTGACGACGCCTGCAGCCTCAGAACCAGGGACGCCTCCAACCGCGACCAGCAGAGAGTAAGATTTCCCGACACGAAAAGGCACCCCTGCACCCGGCGCCCTGCGGCCCCCTGTGCCCAACTCCTGGGTACCTACCTATCTCCCAACTTACCTTGCGAAGTGGTGGTCGCACCTGAAGAACCTTCGTCCCCGAGCTTGCAGCCTTTGTTCGTTCTTGAGCTTCTCCATTGCAATCAGTTGAGCGCCCAACGGCTCAAGAGCACCCTGCACCCAGCCGCCTGAGTGCCCCTGGCAGTGCAACCTCTACTCTGATCTACTTCCCCATTTGCCCTGAGCAAGTGACCAGGAGCCCAGCTCCCACAGCCGCGTGGCCTGCTAGCCAGCAGCCACCAACCAAGGCACCCCTGCCTCCCATAGGATAACATTGGGCCTAACTCACTCTGCACCCGGCTGCCCCTGTGCCGCTAAGGGTGTAACAACTGTACGTACCAGACCCTGGGAGACCCCTGAGTCTATGCCCAGAACCTTAACTCTGCCAGTCGAGTACTTACCCAAAAGCCGAGAACTCTTTTCTTCCATAGGGTAACATTGACAGGTTTCACTTGGAAATTCTTCGAAGTGTGGAGTTTCTAAACTTTAAAATATTCACCTAAAATCAACCGAATGATGAAAATGCAAACACTCAACTGCTATCAGGGGAGATCCCAGTGCTGGATCTTGGTGCCCAGCACTGACCCTGAAAAGTAATTACAATCATACTTGCCGCTAACCCAATATTCTTCCATAGGAAACCATTGACTGTTTTTCTGTGAAATTTCTTCTGTCGATTTTTGCAAACTACAAATATTCTTAAAAAATCGCACCAACTATAAAACCGTAATTACCTAACTGTTTTACATAGATGTGCCAGTGCTGAACCTAGGAGTCCAGCACTGGATTACAAAAGTAACGAGAACATACTTTACCTGCAACTTGAATTTTCCTCCATAGGATAACATTGCCTAGTTTTTGCTGAAAAAGTTTTGAAGTGTCGTTTTTGCAAACTTACAAATATTCGTTAAAAATCACCTGTATAACCGAAACCAAAACACATTCTGAGTTAGAAAAAGTAACCATGATCCCACTTACCTGCTAAAGTGAATTTCCTCCAATAGGATAACATTGGTGATTCTATGTGAAAAAGTTTTAAAATACAAAAATATTGCTTAAAAATCACAACTGTAACCAAAACGCTTTTACTCAATTGTTTACAGGAACTGTCCCAGGACTGAATCCAGGATCCAGTCCTGTGGTTAGAAAAGTAATCCTTAAAGTAACTAATTGCATTTAACTAGAAATTCCCATTGAGCTCAATGTATAATTGTGTTTGAAATTGTGTTGCCTATTGCAACCACTGTAACTGTTATATTCAGAAGTATATCGCCTATTGAAAAGTATTTATCAAAAACATCTCATTCTGAGAAAGTATATTTTGATACGTATTGTTGGTTCTAAAAATAAAACTATATATTTTTATACCAGAACCATTGGCCTAGAGTTCAGTTCTTGAGTTTGTGAGACCATTTGCTGACTGAGTGTGTACAACAAATGCTTTACACTGTCCTCTGATACTGCCTTACTGCTCGACCAAGCTACCACTTTAGAGAGTTAGGTTCTATATAACTTTAACCTTTGTCAAACCTCTGGGTACTGTGGACTCTGTGCACACTGTACCTATTTGGGAACAGTATATACAGAGCCACTTTCTCACAATCCTTACTGTACATGTCCTCGTAATTTGATTTTTACTTTGTGTCAAATAGATAATTAGATCTGTTGTGGAACAACCAGTATTCTTCAATACAATATTGCTTTTGACAGTGTCATACATGTTTTAAGGCTTCCTGGTCTCTGTTGCCTAGGCCTTCTTCCTTCAAGTAACATAAAAGGAGAGAATTTGATTGTACAATGCGGTGTGCAATGATATGACCACACTAAATCTGACATGTGGCTAATGGCTATCTGAATGCCTTCCACCAACGTCATGTTAACTCTGTCCACCAAACCATTCTTTTTCGGTGAATAGGAAGCAGTTCTAATAGGTCTTAATTCCAACACTTTTGAAAAAAAACAGTTCTCTTACTGGATGTGAATTGTGTCTCATTATCAGAGACAATGGCATCCGGTAAACCCTCTCTTCTAAAAATATCATGAAGGAAACTAATAACTGTTTCAGGATCAGGTTGTGGAATCCACTCCAACTACACCCAGTTTGATAAATAGTTAATTAATACTAAGATATAAGTTTTTTCTGAGCCAATACCTTCATGTGGAGCCAACAGAACAATAGCCAATTTGGACCAAGGTATTTCTGGAAACGTCATTTGTACCCGAGTTGGTTGTGTTTTCAGCACCTTGTCATAATTCAAACATAAAGGACTCTCTTCTACAAATGTAATGATATTGCTGCCCATATAAGGCCACCAGTACAGTTCCTTAACTTTCTTAATGGTACTAGTTTGTCCCATGTAACCCAAATGAGCAATTGAAATTCGTTTTTTCTCCTCCCTGCAGGTGGAACAAAACATTCTCCTTTGACAATTACATCTTTTTCCAAAAACAGTTCATCTCTGACCCAAAATGCTTCAGATAAGTGTTTCTCTAAATGCCAGCCCTTCACAATGTATCCCTTAATCTCTTTCAACATATCATTAGCGGAACTAGCCATTAACCATTCTGATTTTGGACGTAACTTTCCTTAAAGGCAATATTATGTCTTCAACTGTGGTAACAACACATTGTTTCTGCGACTCTTCCTTATTAGCAATCCGAATTTCAAGGGTCAAACTAGATTAACAGTCAACTCTTTTGATGCCCTTTGGATGCCTAGCAAATACATAACCGAGTGGTTCCCAAATATTTTCGACTCACTGCCCCCTTGACCTATCGGCTGTAGCTTCCCATTATGTTTCTTTTCTTTGGTGGGTGGGGAGGAGGGAGGAGAAATGTAAGCCCGTACTCACGAGTACTTCAATTTTTTTCTCTGAAAATAATTGAAATGAAGCCATTGAACGGGTTAATCATAGCCGTAATTCTGTCATATCCACTAGGGAGCCCTGTGCAGTGTCAACGTCTCATTGGAAGGATACGGGTTCTAGGAGAAGTGAACTGTTAATGCAATAGGATGTAGTGCTCCTAGAGAGGTTTATCTTTAGCTAGTTTCTGAGGCACTGATTGCTACAGAAATGTTGTTCAGATCCTTGGTACATTGATAGAGAAAGTCTGCCGTCGCGTGTGGGTTTTTTTTTGCACATTATTGCCTCCAGTCTGATGGTCCCAGATTGAGCCTCAACACTAGGTAGCAGAGCACCGTACGGTCAATAGAAACATGTACAATAAAAGTACACAATTTCATGTTGCAAGCAAATTTCTTCCTCAGGCAGGCACATTCAAATACCTACCAGGGTTGATGAGTTAACTGGAGGACGTGTTGGGGGCTAGAGGTTGGCTCACTAATGGGTTCATCCTAACAGAGACAGTTAAACGACAAACTCCGAAGTTGCTCTACACCCTACCATTCATTATGCCCCCACCCCAAGTTACCAAATGATAAAAATGTTTATACTAGTATGTCAGGAGGCACCGTATATAGTCCAGCATTGTCCGTTTCTGGGCTGGCAAAGCTATGAGTGAAGTTGCTTGGTCTTTCATGGGGTGGGGGAGACTTGTAAAGCAAGGAAAGCGGATCCTAAAAAGACAATACGACAAAGACTATGCCTGCCTTGGTTTCTTATTCTCTTTATTCAAATAAAAATGAAAATGGCAAAGCTATGAGTGAAGTTGCTTGGTCTTTCATGGGGTGGGGGAGACTTATAAAGCAAGGAAAGCGGATCCTAAAAAGACAATACGACAGAGACTATGCCTGCCTTGGTTTCTTATTCTCTTTATTCAAATAAAAATGAAAATGTCAATTTGAGAGAATCACTTTAACAATCACTCGTATATGTGTTATACAAAAAGTTTTATGAGGTTACTAATAGGACAATAGAAATGTGTGCATTTAATATTCTTTGACAATACATTTCTTTGGTATTCATCTATTGCAGTTTGTCATGATCAAAATAAGCCGTTTATGCTAAATAAATACTTTATTAGTAATTATTGGTATAAAGACAGGAAATGAGAGACTGTCCTCAATGCGAGAGAACCAAAGCGAGAGGGGGGGTGAAAGGGAACATTTTATAAGAGGTACAGCTGTTTCTTGAAAGTATCCTGTAAAAGATCAGACTGTTGGGAACTGACAGGGTGGTGTTCTCTTACTTCCGCCTCTGTCTATCTGTTTGCCTGCTCTGTGTGCATGATTGGGCGCGCACTTGGAGGTGGGTGGGGTTTTCACAGAGTATATGAGCTCCTTACAGGCACTTGATTAGTGCTTGGTTTCTTACCCGGTCCTGTGACCCGGAAGGTTTCTGCCAATACCTTGGATTTCCCAGAACTTGAGGAATTTGAGGTACATGCCGTTTTGGATGCCAGGAGAAGGAGAGGAAGGCTTTATTATTTCATTGATTGGAAGGGCTATGCTCCTTAGGATCGTACCTGGGAGCTAGCGGGTGATGTACATGCCCCTATATTAGTTTGATTGTTCCATTTACGCCATCCTAGTAAACCTAGGCCTGTTGGTGGCCGTTTGGGGTGAGGTACTGTTGGGAACTGACAGCGTGGTGTTCTCTTACCTCCGCCTCAGTCTATCTGTTTGCCTGCTCTGTGTGCATGATTGGGCGCGCACTTGGCGGTGGGCGGGATCTTCACGAAGTATATGAGCTCCTTATAGGCACTTGATTATTTCTTGGTTTCTTACCCGGTCCTGTGACCCGGAAGGTTTCTGCCGATACCTTGGATTTCCCGGAACTTCCCGTCCTGATCTTTGCCTGGCTTCCGGTTATTTCCTGGACGCTAAACACTGGTATTCTGGAATTCTATGGCAGTCCACGGAGGCTCTGATTATGCTTCTCTTTGCTTTACTGCAAAACACAGCAGCCAATAAAAACAACTTTAAACTCCAGCATACCCCGGAAGTACAACCCCCTCCAGTAGTATGCCCCAATCACTGTCAACACTTTCGTATATAAAGTCCGAATCACGACATCACTTCCTCTTTCTTTGCTGCTGCAGCAGCAGATAAGTGCTTTTCCCTTACCTTTTATCAGTTTGGTAGAGTGTGGGGATATATTTGTTTGAACGATATTCGTCGCTAATATCTTCTATTTCAGGCTTGTGCTGGAGGCTTGTTATCTGGTTGCGTGATCGGCGAATCGGTCCCGAAGCGTGTGCTCTCGGCTCCGGTCTCGCTGAGGTAGTGGCGCCTCGCAGCGCGCGCGCGCACGTCGCTGGCCAGTTGCGGGCGTTAGGGGGCGGTGGAGAAGGAGGAGGCAGACGCGACACGCTCGTGCGCAGAGAGCGGTCGCGTCGTTACCAGGACGCTCTGTCTGTGCGCGCGAACTCGTTTTCAGCTGTTTTGAAGTAACTGCTCCTCGCGCACAGACCAGAAAGACTGCACACATCTCTGGCCTCAATAATTGAACGCTTACCGGAGCGTGTGACCGGAATAGAGCCTTGCTCTAGGGGAGTGTACTGGGATTTCTCCTTCCACCTTGATTTTATCACAGAACCTTTAGTTTAGGTTGTTCTCGTTGGTGCTCTTGTTAGGGACCAGGTTCTGTCAGACCCCTGGGCTGCTCCCCCCCGTGAATCTCCTCCAACCCTCTCTGCTTCAGGCAATGGCGTACTACGCCGAAGAGGAGGATCAGTGGGTAGAGTGTGATAATTATGAGGACTATGAGGAACCTGAAAACTTGGAGGAGAATTTGTATGGTGGAAGCCCTGGATACCCACGTCCAGGGTTCAGTTAACAAGGCCTTGATAAAAGCCCTCAAGCCTTTTACTAAACCCCTCCTTAAGTATGGCAAGAGGAAAATGAAGACCCAGCATAGTGACGCAGGCACTTCGCAGTCTTCGGCCAAAGTTTTGGCGCGTATGGCAAAAAATGTTATGAAAGACCATGGTTCCATGGCTGCTTATACCACGGATGAATCGTTACCATCTACTACTAACACTTCTGACTCGGAGGTGGAGTCGGTGAGGCCCAAAAAGAAAACAAAAAAGGTGAAGCATACAGCTTACAAAGCGGATGACAGCCAGGCCCCTAAAAATCTATTATTCGACCCTCAGAGTCTTATTCATCCGCGATCCTCGGAGTGGGTTCCCTGTCCTGAAGTGGCCCATTATGTGGGGGTAAACGTACGGCAGGGTTTCGAGAAGGAGGTGCGCGCCACATTGAGATCGGAATGTCCGAGACCATCCCTGACTGGCAAAGTGGCGGACACGCCAGAATTAGACCCTAATATGGCTACATTTATGCTAAAGTTCGCAAAAGACCCGAAAAAGGGTTTGGATAGAGCCTGGCAGGGGTGCCAGGATAAATTACTGGATGTTTCGGGGCCCCTCACAAAAATTTTAGACGCGGCGGTCAACGCAAACAACCAGAATGTTCCATTGGACACCTCTGATATTATGGAATGGGCTCAGCGGGCCCTGTGCTTTTTAGGAAATGCCAACGTGGCGCTGTCAACCGAAAGGAGGCGCTCCTTCTTAATGAGAATAGACTCTCAATTAGCGGAGATGGCCACGACCGAACCGGGTTCCTTGGCCAATGGCATGCTGTTTAGCGACAAATTCGTCAAAGAGATGGGCAAATACGTGGCCACTTTCTTAGCTCTAAACAAGGCGCAGGCTAACATCAAGAAGGTGTTCCACACTGGTGTTTTTGATAGGGCCGGACGCGCTAGAGGTCGAGGGTCCGGCCGAGGCTACAACCAGACCTCCCGAGGTGCGGAACAAAGAGGCAGAGGTGGTCAGAGGTCGCAGTTTTACCCCTCCCGCAATAGAGGTGGACGTGGTCGAGGCCACAGAGGAACCTATAGAGGACAGCAAAATTCCGGAGATAACTCCTATTCAGGTAATGATTTTGAATGCCACAGAATGCATGGTGGGAGGTCGTATTGCGTTGTTCCTTCACAGGTGGCAGGAGATTACGGTCGATCCCTGGGTGTTACAAACAGTGCAGGGCTTCCACATAGAGTTCTACACCACTCCGACTCAGAGTCAGGTGCCCGGCGCCCTACATTTTTCCCTACAAGAACAGAGTTTCATCGACAGGGAAGTGGAAGCACTACTCCAGAAGGGTGCAATAGTGAGGTCTATTCCCCATCCTCGGGGTTTTGTAAGCACGATTTTCTTGGTCCCGAAGAAGGACAAAGGGTTCCGTTTGGTGTTGAATCTCAGAGAGTTCAACGCTTGGGTGGTGTATCGCCATTTCAAGATGGAGGGCATCCATTTACTGAGGGACATCCTCCTAGAACAGGATTGGCTCGTTCGTTTAGATCTGAAGGACGCCTATTTGGCGGTTCCTATTTTCCCACCACACAGGAGGTTTCTCCAGTTTCTCTGGCGCGACCAGTGGTTCGAGTTTTCCGCGATGCCCTTTGGTCTGTCTTCCGCCTCTTGGTGTTTCACCAAACTCATGAGACCGGTGGTCCAATGGTTGAGAGAACGAGGGGTCCGCCTGATAATTTACCTCGACGACATTCTAATTATGGCACAGTCGAGGGAACTCTTGATGAGTCATCTGGCTTGGACTCTCCAACTGTTACAGGATCTGGGTTTCCTTTTGAATCTGGAGAAGTCGGTCCTGATTCCCTCGCAATCGATGGAATTTTTGGGCTTTCAGATCAACTCTCTCACGTGCCAATTACTTCTTTCCTTGCGGAAGAGAGTGGTTATCAGGAAGGAATTGAGGAGAGCGCTTGCCTCTCCGACAATATCATTACGGACATTAGCTCGCCTAGTAGGCTTGTTGGCGGCGTCCATTCAGGCGATATTCCCGGGTCCCTTGCATTACAGGGCCCTTCAGAGATTGAAAATTTTGCATTTACGCAAGGGTCTCTCGTATGCACAACAGATAGCCCTCTCAGCGGAGGCTCGTACGGAGATCAATTGGTGGTTAGACCATATGGAGGCCTGGAACGGCAGAGCCATTTTCTCCTCCAGCCCGGATGTCGTGATAGAGTCAGATGCGAGTCGCTGGGGCTGGGGAGCGCGGTGCGGGACCATGGAGACAGGGGGTCGTTGGTCTCAGGAGGAACTAAAATTGCATATCAACTGCTTGGAGCTTCTGGCGGGAGCGTTCGCGATTCAAACTCTGGCCCCGCAGAAGGTGTCTTGTTGCATTCTTCTACGCATGGACAATGTGTCCGCGGTGAGATACATCAGTCGACTCGGAGGGACCCGATCTCGCCTCTTGGCAGAGATAGCCAAGGACTTCTGGCATTATTGCCTGGACCATCGTCTGGTGGTGACGGCGGAGTATATTCCCGGGTCGTCCAACGTGATTGCCGATTGGAATTCACGGCATTTGCGGGACAGCAGCGACTGGAGACTGCATCCCAGCAGTTTCGAAGCGTTGAATCTCAAGTGGGGACCCTGTGTGTTGGACCTGTTTGCGTCCAGACTCAACAGTCAGCTTCCACGGTTCTACAGTTGGTGGCCGGATCCTCTAGCGGTCGGCTCGGACGCCTTTCTTCACTCGTGGACGACGGGCATTCTGTATGCCTTTCCACCATTTGCCATGATTCCGAGAGTGTTGGCTCACGTTCGCAGACAGAAAGCAGAACTAGTCCTGGTTACACCTTGTTGGAAAGCACAAGCATGGTTTCTAACCGCCTTGAGTTTGGCCTGTGCGCCTCCGGTGCGTCTTCGGTTGTTTCCGGACATTCTCACGGATCCTCAGGGGCTGCGCCACCCGCTAGTGTTGCAGAACCAACTGGGTCTCATGGCCTGGAGACTTTCAGGCGTCGCTGGCAGGTGCCGGGAGTTTCGCAAGACACTCTCTTCTTCTTATCCCAGGCTTGGGCACCATCCACACACAAGCGATATGAATCAGCTTGGAAGCGATGGGTTAGTTGGTGTGGTGAGCGACAGAGTGATCCCGTGGGATCCGATATTCATCTAATCGTGAATTTCTTGTCGGAATTAGCCAAGTCCGGTTTCGCGTACCGGACGGTGAATAACTTTAGATCGGCTATTTCAGCGGGCCATCCGCATGTGGAGGGCAGACCGGTGGGGGAACATCCCTTGGTTTGCAAGGTGGTGCGAGGGATTCGATTAGTGAACCCTCCTCAACCTAGGTACACCGCACTTTGGGATGTGTCGGTGGTTTTGCGTTTTTTGAGGAATTGGCCGAATAATGAAGCCCTGTCTAGGAAACAATTATCGGCAAAATTGACAGTCCTACTGTGCTTAATTTCATGTAGACGAGTGTCGGATGTGCGAGCATTGGATTTGGCAGGTAGAGTATTTACTCCTTCTGGAGTTTCCTTTACGATTTCCAGACGTACTAAGACGCATTCTCAGTGTATTACATACCCTGCATTTCCTCATCATAGCAAATTGTGTGTGGTCAAGTGTTTGAAGGTTTATGAAGATTGTACTAGGGAGTTTAGATCTGATGTTTCAGGACAATTGTTAATTGCTCTTCAGCGACCTTTTCGCCCGGTCACATCTGCAACTCTGGCCAGGTGGGTCACTTGGTTAATGGGTCTTGCGGGGGTGGATGTTTCCATATTTGGAGCTCATTCTGTTAGGGGAGCTATGGCCTCTAAGTCTTTGGGGGCGGGTTCCCGGTTGCAAGACATCATGACTGTGGCGGACTGGTCGGGTGATTCCACATTCAAAACGTTTTATCATAAACCTATTGTGGATGTAGCTTTGGTGGTGGTGAATCAACTTTAAACTAGCATAATCAGAGCCTCCGTGGACTGCCATAGAATGAAAAATTGTCTAGCAAGCGCGACAAAGAATTTTCAATTCTATTAAGGACACGGAGGCGAGGATTATCCCACCCAAGCAGTTGGAATGTTGGCATTCTTATGTAATTACTATGATGTTGTACCCACCGGATAATCCTATACATTGCCTTCAACGTTGTTTTGTATGGGTGTTACGATGTCAGTTTCCATTTCAGGAGAACAGACCAAGCAATCTTGAGGTTCTGGAGTTCTGGCATCGGCAAGGATGATACGGCTCATCAGGGAGACAATTCATCTGGGTAGAGGACAGATGGCGACGTTTCCGGAGAGGATATTCGAGGTTCAAGTTTGGACGCACGTCGATGGAGAAATCGGTGGTCCAGTGTTCAACGGTCAAGTTGGTGGACTGTGTTGAAAAGTTTTTTCATGCAAAGAAAGAGGAAGTGATGTCGTGATTCGGACTTTATATACGAAAGTGTTGACAGTGATTGGGGCATACTACTGGAGGGGGTTATACTTCCGGGGTATGCTGGAGTTTAAAGTTGTTTTTATTGGCTGCTGTGTTTTGCAGTAAAGCAAAGAGAAGCATAATACTCGCCTCCGTGTCCTTAATAGAATTGAAAATTCTTTGTCGCGCTTGCTAGACAATTTTTCATTCATACTGGATCCTTTTGCCTGCACGGACATTTCGTTGTGGATTCATCTGTGGAAAAGGTATTGGGTGTTTTTTTATGCCCAGGTTCCGCTGCAATCATGATGTAGTAAATGTAGGTTTAAAGAGGTGACCAAACGCGGTTGCGTTATGTTGTATAAATCCTCGTTTTTCCTATTGTTATTTTTCTCCTTTTTTCCTCCCGGCCCAGAGTTTTTGGAATATGTTGTGTCCGTAAGGGGTGCACCCCTTTAGGGAATATCACTTGTAGTATTTTTTTATCACCTTGGAAGTAGCAAGGTTTTTTTTTGCCGTGCTGTTGGCTTTTTCCCGAAAAGACTGTGCTAAGGACGTTTAATTGGAATAGTATCTACAGCTTGAAGAACAGATGTTGGACTTTATATAAGGGGGTAAGACTGTTCTTTGTGTCATTCAAGTGTAACGCCTAATCTTGTGCATATGAGTGTGGTTCTGTAGTGTTAATCTGTCTTCTGTTGTTCTTGTAAGTTGCCCTGGGGTCCCAGTCCATACAGAGGGAAGGTAGCACTATACCACGAGTGCGGGTCCAGGTTATCCTGCTTTTTTTCTTTTCTCCCCACTTTCTTCCGTGTTTCCTGTCTACCGCCACCGGTACTCATGATAGGTGGTGATGATAGGTGCTGAGGAGGAGGACTGGGATTTATCTTCGCTCCCACAGTATTGGGTGGTTTTTGGTAGCGGGTGCAGGACAGAAAACCAAGCCCACAAATTAAAATACTGCCTGAGCAAAGATGGACCAGGTAGAGGGGACACCTAGAGTAGGGGAAAAAGGGATTCCCTCTATGCAGGATTTGATGGCTTCGATCTCGTCCCTTCAGTCAGAAGTACAGAGCTTAAGGGAGGAAAATGTGGGATTACATCAGGAATTGAATGCCCTTGGAGTCAGGAAACGTACATGGGTACAGGAGCAGGCCCATCTTCTAAGGTTCAGGGGCCTGTGTTACAGCCAGTTATGTTTCATTTTGACCGTACAGCTAGTCAGGGTGCTGGTGTTGGTAATCCTCTTGCTATTACGGTTAATACTCCGGATCCTGTCCCCCTGGCAGTCCTTGAGAGATTCACTGGAGATTGTAATAAATATGCAGTATTCATGAATCAATGTCATGTACATTTCATGTGTCGTCCCACAGCTTTTCTGGATGATGCAGCGAGGGTGGCTTTTGTTATATCGTATTTGGCAGCGTCTGCAACTACGTGGGCTGTGCCATTGGTGGAGGGGGATGATCCTGTGTTATATAATTATCCTGCTTTCAGGCAACAGATGCGCTGTTTGTTTGCCAAACATGCTTTTATGCAAGCAAGCGACACGGAGTTACTGAAATTACGGCAGGGGAAGTAGGACTTATAGACATATATCACCTCCTTTAATCGTTGGGTGACTGAAACCCATTGGCCCCTGGCAAAGAGAACCTCCCTTTTTTAGCAGGGACTGTGTGAGGAACTTAAAGTTGTGGTGTCGCAGGTAGTGGATCCCCCTGAGGCATGTACCGAATTCATAGACCTAGTGGTTAAGTTGAATCATTGACTTCTAGAAAGGCGTGGGGAAAAGAATCGTTACATGGGAACTGGAGCAGTGGTGGTGAGGGGTGACACCAAGGACAATGTGGAGGCCAAACAAACATCAGAACCCATGCAGATAGGTGGAGTGAGGGGGCCATTGTCTAGTGAGGAGAAGAGCAGGAGATGTTTACACAATCTATGTCTCTATTGTGAGAAAGGTGGACATTTTGCCCGTGAATGTCCCATCAAACCATCTTTTTCCCCTTCCTCTAAGGCAGTGGCATGTGTAAGAAAGGATTATGGTGGGTTAGCCCATGAGGAAGTAAGAGGTAGTAGCTCTTATGATATTTCAGGAGCTGTACAGAGGATACCCCGGCATTTCACCGTGACTATGTGTATGGTATTGTCTAACAGTAGGAGAGTGTCTGTGACTGTATTACTTGACTCTGGGGCTACTGGCAATTTTATGGATAATGAGTTGGCTGAGGCATTGAGGGTTCCCTATGTGTTTAAAGAGCAACCGGAACCTGTTAGGGCCATAGATGGAACCGAATTGTCATCAGGGGCAATAACATGCCAGACAGAACCTTTGTTGTTGATTTGTGGCAATGGACACTCAGAGACCGTTAGCTTTGACATGATTGACGCTCCGTCCTTTGGTATGATATTGGGGGTGCCTTGGCTGCAGTTGCATAACCCGAAGATAGACTGGGTGCGAAGAACGGTGACATTGGATTCCTTACATTGTTTGCAGCATTGCTATCAGGAGGCAACAGATTGGGTTGTGCCTTTAACTTGCGCTGCCAGTGCAAAGGGTGAGCTTCCTGATGTTCCCACTCCCTATGTAGATTTTAGGGAGGTGTTTGATGAGGTGCAGGCAGCGGTGTTACCTCCTCATAGAGCATTTGATTGCTGTATTGATCTACAGCCGGGTGCCACCTTACCGTGCAGTCAGGTGTATGCGCTATATGAGCCGGAGGAGAGGCATTTGCGAATTTACTTAGATGATATGCTAAGTACAGGGTGTATAAGTCCATCTGTATCCCCTGTTTCTTCTTCTATCTTTCTCATTCCGAAAAAGGAGGGTGATCTCTGCGCATGTGTGGATTATAGGGCACTTAATAAAGTGATGATTAAGAACAAGTATCCCCTTCCTCTCATTCCCGTATTGTTGGACCAATTGCGGCATGCCACAGTATTCACCAAACTGGCCTTATGTGGTGCTCACTGTGAGAAGTTGGCCTGATGTATGATGTCACTAGTTATAGTGTACACCTTATATCAGTCCAAATACCCTTATGGTGATTGGTTGTAAAGTCAACCTTATAGACCAGCTATCCTAGTGGTAGCATGGACAAGAGCAGTCTTAGGCTAAACTCTGAATGGCATGTGAAGCCAGCTGTGATACCATATATAATCCCTTGAATACCAAATGAAAGGACACCACAACAGATATATATATAAAATAAAGTGTATTTATTCTAAGCAAACCCTCAGCACTCTTTATGAGTTTAGAGGTAAGTACAACACAGTCTTATTAATGCATACAGTAAGTCACACAGGTAAGTAATACAGTTAGGCCCTAGGGGCCACGCAAACCATATACTAAAGAAGTGGTATAAGAACCACTGTCACGGAAATAGAATAGGCCTAGGCCTAGGGAATCGCTGGGGCTACACTACACTAGCGTTAGTTAGGGAGTGGGAGGCCCACGGGATTCGTGTGCAGAGTGGAAACACTCACGCGTAATGCGTAAAAGTCAATAGCAATGTTACAGTTTAGAAATAGATAGATTTAGGACACTTCCGGAGTAGCTAGGAAGTTGAGACTTGAAAACTAGACACTAGGATAGTCACTATCCTGATGAGCACCGGAGTACCCAAGTTACCTAGCCCACAGGCTGCGGGTGCATAGGGGTGAAGATGCGTCGTTTTCGTCGTCGACTCCTATGGATGCCTGAAGAAAGATGCTGACAGGCAGTCAGGAGAGAGTGTCCGGTGGATCCCAAGCCTGGGATCAAGAAGAGAAGAAACCTGCAAGCAGAAGGGACAGAGTCAAGGTCACTAGCCAGTGACCACGTGGAACCAGGAAGGAACCAGGCGATGTCGTGAAGAGTTGCAGGTGAAGGTGAAGCTTGTCGCTGCAGCCAGGAGGACCAGGAAGCGTCGAGGACGACCAGGACCAGGAGGCGAGCTGTCCCACGAAGGCTCTTGCTGTCGGCGGCGTCGAAGTTGGACTAGGACTCACCAAGCCTTGGCAAGCGGAACCCACGAGGAACAAGGGACTTGCTTCTGGTGCAGACCAGGAAGGTCTGGGGTGCTTCTTCTTTGCAGCGAAGCGGGAGCCAGTCTGGAGGAGCCAAACCAGCGCAGAAGATTTCAGGGAGCGTCGTCACAAAGGCCACTAGCCAGCGGGCAAGCAACCGGACAGACGCGGCAAGCAGGAAAATGCTGAAGGGCCCCACGCAGGACTCGTGGAGTGTGGGGGGCTGGTCTTCGGTGCAGATGGTGCTTGGGGTTGGGGCTTCTCAATCCCCGGTGCACAACTTCGAGGGTACCTCAGAAGCTGCGCTGTAAGTTACTAGCCACTTTTCCCAGATAGCCGGTCCCACGTCGCTCGTCGCCTCCACGGATCTCAGCTCTGCTGCAGATGTGGATGAGGGTCGGAGAAGTCTGGAAATCAAGGCTCTGGTCGGGCTCTGCAGTCGGTTCCTCGTCGAACGTTTCACAAAGCAAAGGGTAGTCACTTGATGGTGCCTGTTTGCACAGGGTAGCCACTCCTTGGCTACAAGGGAGATTCTTCAGTCTTCTTCTTTCGTCGAATGTCGAAGGTCCAGAGTTTCTGTTCAGTTTTGCAGGTTCAGGATAATCTAAAGTCTTGAGGCCCAACTCCCACTCTTATACTAATCTGGGGGGCTGGGATACCTGCTAGGTCACGCCTTATGGGTGGGACCTGGGAGGGGGTGGTTACACCCACTTCCCTTTGTCCAGTTTCGCGCCAGAGCTGGGGCTGGAGTGCCCCAGAGCCGGTTTGAACTGGACTATGCAAGGAACACCTTGTGTGCCCCAGGCATGTCTCATTCCTTTCAGCCCACCCTGCCCCAATACACTAAAGGCTGTCTGGGGAGGTGCTAGCACCTCCCCAAGCAGGAAACCTATTGTCCAGGCCTCCCTGGCTGGGATCACTCCCAGCAGCAGGAGGTCAGGCTTGTGTCGTGGCAGCAGCATCCATTTTGTGATGCTGAGGCTTTGGTCAGAGGCTAACAGTTGAAGTATGATTTTAACATGTCTTTCCCTCTAGAAGGGGGGAATAATATTCTCATGTCCAGAAATGGCATGGGGGTATTATTCCCGAGTGTTAGACACCTTACACGACATGTTTTGATAAAGCCAAACCATAGTTACCATAACCGTCTAAGATTATAAGGTACTTTAAGAGTATATGGTAGGCTATATCATAGAACAGCTATAAGGACTTGGTTCCGAAAGCTGCAGACAGGCTCAGCTCATGCTAGAGCACCATCTCACATGTTACCAAGCACTCTGCCTCCAGGATTGTCAAGGCCTGCCATAGGAGTGACTGATAGGTACACATGTGTCTATATGTAAGTTAGGTATAGGAATACTACACCTAAGCAAGGGGTGATTACACGACCGTGCCCCAGCTGAGTGATCAGCCAGTTGTGTCAAAAATGGAAGGCCAGGCCAGGGGTGGCACAATACATGCTGCAGCCCCTGGTAGGCCTAGGGTACACCTATGCCCTGGGTACCTAGGGTACACTGTACAGGGCCCAATAAGGTGATCCTATCCAAATGGGTTATGCACCTAAAGTACATAGTAGTAATTTAGAGAGAGAACAGCAGGGCTGTGGGTCTGATTAGCAGGCCCACAGCCACATCTAAGTCGAAAACCAGTAAAGCAAAAGCAAAAAGTGGGGGTGAACATAGAAAGCAGACCCTACTCTCCTACACTCACCCTCTCATTTGTGTCCGTGAAGGGGACGAGTGGAAAACCGCGTTTCGTACGAAGTTCGGTTTGTTTGAGTACTGTGTCATGCCCTTTGGGCTATCTAATGCCCCGGCCGCGTTCCAGTTTTTCATTAACGAGGTCTTGCGGGAGTTTTTGCATATTAGTGTCATCGTATATCTGGGTGACATTTTGGTTTATTCTAAGACCATTGAGGAACATGTTGGTCATGTCACACAGGTATTAAAGAAGCTACGTGAGAATCGTTTATATGCCAAACTGGAGAAATGCAAGTTTCATGCTACTTGTGTTGAATTCCTGGGATTCCTTGGGTCTGCTAATGGGATCAGAATGGACCCCCGAAAGATAGAGGCAATAATTACATGGCCTCCACCTACGTGTGCGAAGGAGATACAGGTTTTGTTGGGGTTCACCAATTTTTATAGGCGCTTTATCTCCCATTTTTCGGATATTGTGTCTCCTCTTACAGCCTTACTGAGGAAAGGAGTTCCCTTTGTTTGGTCCCAGTCGGCACAGGCAGCTTTGACATCATTGGTAGAGAGTTTCCCTTCTTCTCCTGTGTTGGTACATCCGGATCCAGCATTACCTTCTTATGTGGAGGCAGATGCTTCTATGTATGCAGTAGGTGGCATGTTATCCCAAAGGGACGTGGAAACTGGTTTTATGCACCCCATCGCATTCTTCTCAAAGACATTGTTACCAGCAGAACATAATTATACGATTGCAGAAAGGGAGCTTTTGGCAATTAAATTGTCTTTTGAGGAATGGCGACATCATCTGTGGGGGGCTAGACACCTCGTGACGATCTATACGGATCATAAAAACCTGGAGTTCTTCCGGTCAGCACGGGCCTTAACCCCTAGGCAAATGCGATGGGTGTTGTTTTTCAGTGAGTATGACTTCATTATTACATATAGACCTGCAGCACGACAGGTGAAGTCTGATGCACGGTCTCGGATCCATGGTGGGTCCAGGGAGGATGAGGTGGGGTCGGAGGCGTGGCCAATAATTCCTGCGGAGAAAATTGTGGGTCGAACTTCTGAGGGGGAGTTCCTTGAGTCCATAAAGGCTTGAGTTGGGGAAGAGGGATTTGACCCCATGGCTGATAGATCCCATGTTTTAACTGCCGGAGGGGTTGTTATATCATGAGGACTGTTTGTTTGTACCGCCTGAAATGAGGCAACGAGTTCTCACATGGTGTCATTCATCCTCTTTAGTTGGCCATCCTGGAATGTGTAAGACCAAGAGAATATGTTTGCGCTGGTTTTGGTGGGAGACAGTTGGCCGTGATGTACAAGTGTTTGTGGGGTCTTGTCCGGTGTGTGCTGAGAGTAAAGCGACACCTGCTTGCCCTGCAGGTTTATTAAATCCACTACCAGTGCCCCCTTATCCCTGGCATACTGTTAGTATGGATTTTGTCACCGATCTACCTGAAGTAAAGGGCTATACTGCTGTCCTTGTGGTGGTAGATCTATTTACTAAAACAGCACATTTCATTTCTTTGTCTAAGATATCTAATGCCCAGGTGATGGCAGAAATATTCATCTCTCATATTGTGAGGTTACATGGCTTGCCATCGGATATTGTGGCAAGCCATGTAACCTCACAATATGGTCTGCAATTTGTCTCGCATTTTTGGACTGAGTCGTGTTCCTCCTTGAGGATGGAAGTACGTTTGTCCTCCGAGTATCATCCCCAATCGGATGGACAAACGGAGCGAACTAACCAAACCATGGAACAGTATATCCGTTGTCTGTCAACCACCTTATCCTGTGATTGGTTATCAGCACTCCCCCTAGCTGAGTCTGCGTATAATAACAGCTTGCATTCTGCTTTGCGTATGACCCCTTTCTTTTGTTCCTCAGGATTTCATCCAAGGGCTATACCTATTCAACCTACTGGGAGGGTCCCTGCATTGGATACCTTGAGTCGCTCTTTGGTGGCCATTTGGGAGAAAGCACAGGAACATTTGTTGGCCACCAAGGAGAGTATGAAGAAAAAGACTGATAAGCTTAGGAGTCCTGCCCCTTTGTATGCAGTTGGAGATATGGTGTGGTTGGCTACAAAGAATTTGAGGATAGATGGGCCAAGGAAATTGCAACCAAGATTTGTGGGACCTTTTCGTATAAGTAAAATCATCAGCCCTGTGGCCATGAGGCTGGATTTGCTTGATGAGTATCGCATACATCCAGTATTTCACACCTCTTTGTTGAAGTCTTATATTCCCACCAACCTGTCTTTGCCCCCTCCACCTCCTATGTTGGTAGATGGTCATGAGGAATTTGAGGTACATGCCGTTTTGGATGCCAGGAGAAGGAGAGGAAGGCTTTATTATTTCATTGATTGGAAGCGCTATGGTCCTGAGGATCGTACCTGTGAGCTAGCGGGTGATGTACATGCCCCTAGACTAGTTTGATTGTTCCATCTACGGCCATCCTAGTAAACCTAGGCCTGTGGGGGGGCGTTTGGGGGGAGGTACTGTTGGGAACTGACAGCGTGGTGTTCTCTTACCTCCGCCTCAGTCTATCTGTTTGCCTGCTCTGTGTGCATGATTGGGCGTGCACTTGGAGGTGGGCGGGGTCTTCACAGAGTATATGAGCTCCTTACAGGCACTTGATTAGTGCTTGGTTTCTTACCAGGTCCTGTGACCCGGAAGGTTTCTGCCGATACCTTGGATTTCCCGGAACTTCCTGTCCTGATCTTTGCCTGGCTTCCGGTTTTTTCCTAGACGCTAAACGCCGGTATTCTGGAATTCATACCGGATCCTTTTGCCTGCACGGACATTTTGTTGTGGATTCATTTATAGAAAAGGTATTGGGTGTTTTTTTAATGCCCAGGTTCCGCTGCAATGATGATGTAGTAAATGTAGCGGTTTAAAGAGGTGACGAAACGCGGCTGCGTTATGTCGTATAAAGCCTCGTTTTCCCTATTGTTATTTTTTTCCTATTTTCCTCCCGGCCCAGAGTTTTTGGAATATGTTGTGTCCGTAAGGGGTGCACCCCTTTAGGGAATATCACTTGTAGTATTTTTTATCGCCTTGGAAGTAGGAAGGTTTTTTTTTGCCGTGCTGTTGGCTTTTTCCCCTGTTCCTCTATCATCGTTTGGATTTTCAAAAAAGGTGCTCTTCGGTTTGGGAGATTTTGTCTTTTAAATCATCTGGACTATTAATGGTAGTACTCCTGAAGCCTGTTCAAACAGTTTGATTCGAAAAGACTGTGCTAAGGATGTTTCATTGGAATAGTATCTACAGCTTGAAGGACAGCAGTTGGACTCTATATAAGGGGGTAAGACTGTTCTTTCTGTCATTCAAGTGTAACGCCTAATCTTGTGCGTATGAGTGTGGTTCTGTAGCGTTAATCTGTCTTCTGTTGTTCTTATAGGTTGCCCTGGGGTCCCAGTCCATACAGAAGGAAGGTAGCACTATACCACGAGTGCGGGTCCAGATCATCCATTTTTTTTTCTTTTCTCCTCACTTTCTTCCCTGGTTCCTGTCTGCCGCCACCGGTACTCATGATAGGTGGTGACGATAGGTGCTGAGGAGGAGGACTGGGATTTATCTTCGCTCCCGCAGTATTGGGTGGTTTTTGGTAGCGGGTGCAGGACACAGACATGGCAATCACGCCCAGAAATTGATGACACAAGCTTTATACGGCCCCTCTTTTAGCAGTAGGCAGGTCAGTGTTTACCTTAAAGGAGGCAAAGGGCAGCGCGAGCCTCTGAACACCTTTCAAGATGGCTATCCACCGCCTGTGCCCGGCTCTCATCCATGCATTTTGTAACGTTGGCCCTTCCTTCCTGATGTGCCCCCCTTCACAGAAGACAACTCTCTGGGTGTGTTAGAAGGATTTATTCTAGGTCAACATATACACAGCAGGAGCGCCGATCTGGAGCTCCGATCGCTATTCAAATCAGCGCGCTAATGCCGATTCCAAGATGGCCGCCGCCGGAAGTCCGGTGACGTCACGCGCTGGGCGCGCTGCGGACTAGACCGCAACACCACATCTCCCTCCTTTGCAAACACAAAAGTCTCAGTCTCAGTTTCACACCAGAACAGTCTTACTTGTGGTCCAGGCTGAACTCCTCGAATCTTCGTGGTAGCATTATTCTCCTTCCGCAGCGTGTCCTCCTGCTTCCTGCGGTAGGGGTGCTGCTCCCCCCACTCGGGATCGCCTCCCCACTCGCTTCTCGTGGTTCAAGACCACCCAACTCTGTCCCTCGGTCACCTAGTCCTGGAGTCTCGGCACCTCCACTTCTTGGACTCCAGGCTCCTTTGGGAACGCTTCCTGCTTCTCCCTCCGGTCTCCTACACTCCCCCTTTCCCGCCGGTGTGGACTCAGCTCCAGCCCTGCTGTCCGGCTCCGTGTTCAGCTCGGCGTCATCGGCCCTGGTACATCTAGCCATCCGGTCTTGTGCCCATATCTTCCCGTCGCTCAGTAAGGCTGATGTGGAATAGGGTTCCACCACTTGGAATGGGGGTGTGAACTTGCTGTCCCCCTTCCTACCCGGTGCCGGCATTTTCACCCTTACCCACTCTCCTTTCTCCAGGGCGACTTCCTTGGTGTTATGCCTAGCGTCGTAGTAGTTAGTGTACACCGCTTGCGCCTTCTCCAAGTTCCTGCGCACCACCGCCGGTGACCAACGACTCTGCACAGTGAGCTTCTTCCAGGCCACATTGTCTCGGGTGAACGGTTCTCTTCCTCTCAGTATGCGGAATGGGCTGTAACCTGTGGACGAGGGAGTTATCCGGTAAGCCCATAGCAGGCGCTTGAGTTCTTTCTCCCAGCTTGCTCCCTGCCCGATGGCCGCTTGCACTGACCCCATTATCACCCTGTTGAATCTCTCTACGGCTCCGTTCCCCGCTGGATGGTACACAGGCGTGCGCCTGACTGTTATCCCGTTTCTGTCCATGAAGGCCTCCCATTTTGTCGACGTGAACTGTGGACCGTTGTCACTGAGGATACCTTTGGGGATTCCTTCTCTGATGAACACCTCCGTGAGGAATCCCAAGATAGTGTCAGTCTCTGCGTTTTCGTCCACATGGACTTCCGGCCACTTCGAGTACCTGTCCACGACCACGGTGAGGTACTTCTGGTTGCCACTGGCGTCCTGAATGGGGCCCAGAACATCTATAGAGATCTCTTCCCATGGGTTTTCCGGGCAGTTGAAGTGTCCCAGTGGTGGACGTAGCATTTTCTGCGTCTTGTCAGCGTTGCTGCATTGCTCACATGACCTGACGTGCCTTTCCACGGCAAGGTCCAACCCCGGCCACCAATAATCCTCCTTCACTCTTCCCTTCGTTTTCACGATACCCAAATGACCTTCGTGTGCCAAGGCCACCACTCTGGGTCGCAGCGCCAACGGGGGTACTACTTTGTTGCTCCGGAACAGGAAACACGGGTTGTCCCCCAGCGACAGTTCTTCTCTGACCTCCCAGTATTGTTTGAGTTCTTCTCCGAGCAACCTCTTCTCCGGCCACCCCTGCGTCACATATGTCTTGACGGCCTTCACTTTCTCGTCAGACTCGTACTCTTCTTCCCATTCCTGCTTGCTGATGGCCCTTTCGTGATCGCCCATGAACGCTACGGCGTACTCTGCCCAATTTTCTGCGTCTTGCGCTTCTGCTGATTCCTTCGCGGCCGCTCTGCTCAGGTAATCCGCCACTCGGTTCCTGGTGCCTGGGATGTACTCTACGTCGTACACGTAGTCTAGGAGCCGCAGTGTCATCTTTGCGATCCTTGGCGTAGCGTGCTCATGGCCGTTGGATGTGAGGACCTTTACTAGGGGTTTGTGGTCTGTTCGTAAGAGGAACCGTCCTCCCCACAAAAACTGTCGGAACCTTTCCACCGCCCACACGACGGCTAGCATTTCTTTTTCGATCACACTGAATTTGCATTCATTGTCGGCCAACGTGCGGGACGCGAAGCTGATCGTCGCTGTCACTCCTTGTGCAGACCTTTGCGTTAGCACGGCTCCTAAGCCTCGGTCGCTCGCGTCGGTGGTCAGAGTCGTGGGGGCTGCTGGGTCGAATCCTTGAATGGGTATGGCTTCGCATATTTCTCTTTTCATCCCCTCGAACTCCATCTGTTGTTCCTCCTTCCATGCGAACGCTGTTTTGTCCTTCAGGATCGATCTCAGGTGGTATGTCTTCGATGCAAAGTGGGATACGAACTTGCTATAGAACTCGGCCATCCCCAAGAATGTCCGTACTTCCTCCTTGCTTGCGGGTGTGGGTGCATCCCTGATGGCTGCCACGTTGGAGGCTTTGGGTTTTATGCCTTCCTGGCTGATTTCGTGCCCTAGGTACGTGACACTTTCCAGTCCAAACTTGCACTTGTCCCACTGGGCCGTGAGCCCGTTCTGCTCTAGTACTGTCAGGACGCCTGCTAGCCTCCGGTCATGTTCTTCCTTGGAGGCGCCCATCACCAAGATGTCGTCCTGGAAGAACTGGATTCCCTCCATCTTGTTGAACAGGCGGTACATCAATTTTTGGAAGACTGCCGCTGCCGAGGCAAGTCCGAACGGCATCCGTAGGAATTTGTAGCACCCGAACGGTGTTATGAACGATGTGAGGTGGCTGCTCGATTTGTGGAGTGCGATCTGGTGATACGCAGACGTCAAGTCTACTGTGGAGAACCACCTGGCGCCCTTGGTCTTGGCTAACATCTCGTTGATGCGGGGAAGCGGGAACTTATCCACCACGATGTTTTTGTTGAGTTCTCGGAGGTCTACACACAACCTCACCTTCCCGTTCGGCTTCTGCGCCACTACTAAGGGGGCCAACCATTCCGCGTTGTCTATGGCCTCGATGATCCCGTTGTCCTCTAATCTCTGCAGTTCCTCCTGTACTGCCTCCCTGGTACGGAACGGGATGTTTCGCACTTTGTGGGACACCGGTCTGGCTCCTTCCTTGAGGTTAATTTTGTGCGTGAACTTGGTGAGCTTCCCTATGTCGTCTCTGAAGACTTCTGGGAACTCCTCCTTCCACTGCCTTGCTCCCACTCCGGGGTCTTCTTCCATCATGAGTACCTGTATACGGCCTCCCGGGTTCAGTTTTATTCCCAGCTTCCCTTGATTTCTCCATCCCAACACCGAGGGTCCCTTTTCTGCCACGTACAGCTTCCCTTCGCACGTTCTGCCCTTGAACTCAAATGTTAGGGGGCAGTACCCTACCATGGGTATGGGTTCCCCTGTGAATGTCACCGGATGGATGTCCGTTGGGCGCAGTTGGTGGGTGTTAGCCGGTGCGAAATCCTCTTCCCATATCTTTCTCTTTATGATCGTGTAGGGGGAACCTGAGTCGGCGACCATGGTGACTCCCACTCCCCCGATGGTCATGTCACACTTCGGTTTCTTGTCGACCGCGCCGTCGATCCCCAGGATCTGGTCTTCAATCATCAAGATCTCATCGTCCTCTTCTTGACATTCCTGCTCTTCCTCCTTGCCCAACTCCTGTGCTACGTACTTCACTTGCTGCCTTGACGTTTTCCTTCGACACACTCTTTCATAATGACCCATCAGACCACAGTATGCACACTTTGCTCGGAACGCTGGGCACCCCTTGTCGTTGGCGGCGTGTCTTTCGCTGCCACATCTGTAGCACGTGTTGGTGCTCCCTTGTCCCTGTGTCTGCTGTTTCGTGCCCCGGGCCACGGGCTTCCTGTACTGTCGCGTGTTGTGCTGCTCTGCCGTCTGTCTCTCGCGGCTTTTCCTGTCTTCTATCCTGCACACCGCTTGTTCTGGGAGTCGGTCCTTCTTTGCTGTCTCCGCGCACCTCTTGGACATTTCTGCTTTCTTCACCATGGCTATCACGGTCTTAAGGGGTTCATCTCCATTAGCCCACAACTTATCCTGGATGGACGCGTTCGCTGCATGCATTACAATTTGGTCTCTGATCAACTCTTCCTGGAAGGTTCCAAATTTGCACGTTAAGGCAAGCTTCTGTAACGCCGCCACATACTGATCAATCGTTTCCCCTTTCTGTTGCGCTCTGTGGTAGAAGTTGTACCTGTCGACCGCTACGCATACGGTTGGCCGGTAATGGGCGTCCATGTCGTCGATCGCGTGCTGAAACACATTATCGTCTGCCGCGGGCCGCACTACCTTCACCAAATCGTCGTACACTCTCTGGCCTGCCGGGCCCAAATGGTGTAGCAGTATCCTCTTCCTGCGCGTGCTTGGAAACTCTGCTCCGCTCTCCTCCTCTAGCGCGAACAAGAAATTCAAGAAGTACGGCTTCCAATCCTCCCACGGCATATCCGGAACCCCTGCTTTCGTGAGGAAAGGTACCGGGTTTGGCAAACCTGTCGATGTGGCACTCATCGTGGTTCTTGCCTCCGTTCGCCGCGGTCTTGGGCTCGAGCTCCTCGACCCTCGGGTGCTGTCGGGGCTGCTTTCACCGGGGTTGTCTTCTCGGTCGGAGTTGCCGCTTCTCCCGTTGCGTCCTGTGACCCCCGCCACGGTGGGTGCGTGCGCTTCACCACGCGGACTCTCTCTGGCGCCGTTCCGCTCCGCTGGGCTGCTGCTGACCGGGGCCGGGCTCTTGAGTGACCCGTCGGACTAGATGCGTGCCCTCCTCTGCTCTCCGAGACACTGCCGCGCTCCTGCTAGTCGGGGGTGTGACCGTGGATGTAGATGGCGCGATAACCACGAGGCACACTCTGTGGAGGCAGCGCTGGGCCGTTTCACCTCCTCGTCGCCATTGTAACGTTGGCCCTTCCTTCCTGATGTGCCCCCCTTCACAGAAGACAACTCTCTGGGTGTGTTAGAAGGATTTATTCTAGGTCAACATATACACAGCAGGAGCGCCAATCTGGAGCTCCGATCGCTATTCAAATCGGCGCGCTAATGCCGATTCCAAGATGGCCGCCGCCGGAAGTCCGGTGACGTCACGCGCTGGGCGCGCTGCGGACTAGACCGCAACACCACATCTCCCTCCTTTGCAAACACAAAAGTCTCAGTCTCAGTTTCACACCAGAACAGTCTTACTTGTGGTCCAGGCTGAACTCCTCGAATCTTCGTGGTAGCATTATTCTCCTTCCGCAGCGTGTCCTCCTGCTTCCTGCGCCTGCGGTAGGGGTGCTGCTCCCCCCACTCGGGATCGCCTCCCATCTCTCTCTTTGCTGAAATGCTTGTCAGAGCCGGAACTGCTGCTGCAGGCGGAGGGAATAGTAACAGTCCCTTCTGCACTCTTTATAAAGGATGCTCTGCTGCCATCTAGTGGAAAACTTTAGAGATGTTATGCTTTTACTGAAAACTTCCCATTTTTCTCTGGTAATCAGTGATTATTTCTTGAAATAGAAAATTAGAAACCTTGTTGCACGGTGCCCCTGGCTAGTGTCTATGGCGCACCGGGGTGTTGTGGCGGTGCACAGATAACTGTAAACTTGTGCTCATGTAATTTGGATGAGAAGAAACAAGGAAAGCCTATGGGTCAGATGGGACCAAGGGTAGATATATCTTTCAAAAGAAACCAGGTCCCATTCAACTGGGATGGGTATGGTATCACAATTTTCCAGTCAAAAATTGGAATTTACACGTTCTTAAATAGAGAAATAAATGTGATTTAATAACAATACGGCGAAAAACAAGTAATACGTGGTGGGATAAGTGAGCAACCCGTGAGTAGGTTAAAAGGAAAATCAGCCGATTTCCTTACCGCAGGCAAGTGACTTAAAATGTGACTTTTTAGTGTTTGCAGAATAGAAAATAAAGAAAGTCATAATCAGTTAACATCCCATACTCTGTTATAAAATACAGCGTATAGTTAAGAGTTTAGAGACGTGAGTCGACGACGTTTCGATCCCCATAGAAGTGGTGGGATCTCTTCAGGACTGGGATGATACTGCCACATCCCTTGCAGGCTCCCTGCTGCCTGAGTACTGGCCTTCCACAAAAGTCCTGGGACAGGGTTTGAAGTCTAAGTAATGGTGCCACCAAAATCACTGCGCCGTTCCCCACTCCTGCGTCACTTTTAGTGGTTACTTGCTCTGTCCTCCTTCCAATAAATGAGACCCTGTCAGAAAGCACTAATCTTGTTGGCTGTATCTCAAAGGAGCACTATATATTTCTCCACATCACCCCATCCACAGTTGCAATATGCAGTTTAACTGTAAAATATGGGGAAAGAGGAACGAGCTAAGAGAAACAAGCATTGGCATAGCCAATAGGTCTCGCCTTTGGGACCTTATAAGTGTTTAACCATGCAACAGTTGCATAACTAAATACTTATAAGGTCCCAAAAGCTAGACCTATTGGCTATGCCAATGCTTGTTTCTGTTTATCACTGCTCTGTAGTAATTGCGGCACCCGTGCTTTAGCTTAAACATCTTAAGCTAAAGTCGGGTGCCCCCCCCCCTTGGAGGCATTGATGCGAAGCGACTGAGGGAGAAACGCCCGCGGCGCTGGATCCTGCGAGTCCCGCAAGGGGGTGGGCCCTGAGAGGCTCCGAATCCATGACAATCGTGTGGCCTGCTGCAACGGTGCCCCGCGGTGAGTGAGGGCATATCGGGGGTTGACTCGGACCCCGGCCCAGATCTGCGGCTGAGGGGGGCGAGGTGTGGAAAAAGAATGAGGACGTCCACCTACTGCAGAATAGGGTCTAGAGGGCATAGCAGAGACCCGACCTTTGCCTCCCCCGGGCCCCATCAATACGTGCTCTTCTCTAAGGGCCCCAGCCTGGGCATAATTGACAATTCTGTGAGAAACCAAGGACACTAAGGGCGACCCTGGGGGCCAAGTAGAGCCGTAATCACCAAGACTTGATAACCAAACATTGGCCTCGGGGCGAGCCGGCTGACTTGGTGCGCGGAGTATATCACAGTCCAGGCAGGATAACCCTGACTCCACCAAACATACTCCCTACGGACTGAGTCTTGGCTGTCGGCCACCCTGGGCGCCTGACGAGGGTCACCAGATCGGGTGGAGTGCCCCCCCCCCCCCCCGTGGACAGCATTTATTCGAGTGCAACAACCACTCTGGACACCGGACCCCATCCCCATATAGATACTTGCGCTGCGGTAAAACCGACAGGCCGCGCGTGGAGGGAACATCCAACGGCTGGCGGCGGCGATTACCGGCTGACGCAGAGTCATCCAGGCATAAATGGGGGGCAGGGGCCCGCGCACGGCCACCCAGGACAAGCTGGACAAGTATGCCTACGCGAAAGAATCAACGGACCGCAGAGAGGTGCCGGATAGAGCCCCGGAGGCAGAAAAGACGGCTAAAGTGACGCTGGAAGACATAATGGCCGCTCTGGCCGATGTACAGTCGACGGTGGGCACCATTTCAACAGATGTCTCATTCCTACGAGCCGACTTCCAGAAAATGTCTGCTAGGGTCACGGAGGTGGAACAGGTAACGAAAACCCTGGCAGAAGACACGGCCACATTGCTTAAAAAAGTTAGCCACCTTGAGACTGAAAACAAACTAATGGCGGTGAAGC
This sequence comes from Triturus cristatus, assembly GCF_964204655.1. Classification (NCBI taxonomy): domain Eukaryota; kingdom Metazoa; phylum Chordata; class Amphibia; order Caudata; family Salamandridae; genus Triturus; species Triturus cristatus. Next base: position 519,232,777 of record NC_140595.1, on the reverse strand, counting down.
TGGATGACCAGGAGGGGCGTTCCCGTCGCAATAATGTCTGCCTCACGGGTGTACCCGAAAGCGAAGGGGGCCCGGCCATGGACCTTTATGTCGAGGAACTGATAAAGACAAGACTTCTGCGTGGAAAGGGCACACAGGGTGCCGGGCGGTAGGCCTAAACCTGGAGCGCCTCCTAGACCAATCCTGGCCCAGATTTTTAATTTCTGCGACCGGGATGCAATACTACAAACAGCAAGAGTGGCCCCACCACTTCGCATCCAGAACTCAGTGGTTTCCTTCTTTCCGGACTATACAGCGGCGGTTGACAAACGCCGTAGGAGCTTCCTAGAGGTAAAAAAGGAGCTTCGGCGCAGAGAAGTTCCTTACTCCATGCTATATCCGGCAAAACTGCATGTGGTGGTGGAGGGAAAGACCTGTTTTTTTGATACTCCGGACGAGGCCCATGATTGGCTCGAGGGATGGCGACGGAGGGACAGATCCGGACGATCTGGGAGACGCCAGCAACAGCGGATGGCGGAGGGGCATCCCGAGGAACGCAGTCAAGAACAGGATGAAGACAGCGCACCAGGGCCGGCGGCTAAAGACTGACCACAAGGGACAGGGAACTGATGGATAACGCCGGCCTTCCGGGAGGTCCCCAAGGGCTAACACTAAGGAACAAAACAAAGCTCTGCCGGGCGGCCCCCGCTTGCCGGGACTGCCTTTGACAGAAAGGGGGTGGGCCGAGGCCAGCAGCCAGGGGCCTAGCTGAGAGGCAGCGGCAAAACTCAAGTGAACAGTGTACTTCAAGGAGGGGGGAGCCTGCGGTGTTCCCCGGATTTCTCACCCCCGAACTGCAAGTACTGTTCTAGGGATTGGGTACTAAGCGCTCTGCAATGTTGGGGTGGCGGGTAGTTTTAAATCTGTCAAGCAGGGAGGCAGGGAGGGGGCGGAGGGAAGGGACTTGTTGTTCTGGTTCCGAGTTTTTTTGTTAGTATGCACCACGTAGGCACAAGTATGCGACACTTTCCCAGACACGGGGTGGCAGCGGCACAGTTCAAGTGAGCCCGATACCCTCAATACACACGATATCAGCAGTGACAGCACCAAATTCACGGACCTCTGAGCGAGAGCAGGTCCCCAACACACAGATGGCCACCTTGTCGCTAGTGACGTGGAACGTGCATGGACTGGGGGACAAAATTAAGAGGTTTAGTCCTACAATATCTTAAGCGATGCTCCCCGGCGGTGGTCCTGCTGCAGGAGACGCACCTCACTGGTACCGCTTGTCGGGCATTGGACAGGTGGGGGTTCAGGATGGTAGCCCACTCAGAATATACAACAGGCTCCAGAGGAGTGGGTATTCTAGTGTGAAAACAGTCACCACTCATAATACATAGAACGGCAACGGACCGGGGTGGTCGCTTTGCGGCTATCGTCGGTCAGTGGGAAGGACACCCTATCAATATAGTGTCAGTTTACATTCCCCGGCATTACATGCAGTCACACTCCCAGCATTCAGCAAGTTCCTCCTCAACCTCCCGGCGGTAGAGCTATTAATAGAGGGAGACTTCAATGCCACGATAGATGGGACACTAGACAGACACCCTGCGAGGGAGCAAGCTAAGGGGGTATCACAACTGGGGAGCTTTCTGGATGCATTGGGGCTGGCGGACGTATGGCAGTACCGCCACCCCATGGCGCGACAATTCACTTTTCACTCTGGAGTGCATAACAGCTTATCCAGAATAGACTATTTTCTTGCATCCCCAGATAGTTTGAAGAATGTGGACAAGATTGAAATTCGACCTAGGGGCATATCTGACCACTCCCCAATTCTTTTAACTTATACATACTATCAAAAGGGATGGCAGCGAATTTTCCCCATACTCCCAGGATACCTGGAGGTCCCCAAGATCCTGAAAACTATGGTCACTGCAACACAACATTACTTCCAAGAAAATGTCACGTTGGTCCAATCCCCGACCCACCTGTGGGAGGCATCTAAGACCGTGCTGAGGGGGAAGGCCATCGCCGCTATCACGTTATATAGGCGTGAACGGGAGCGAGAGTTCACTACTATTGAACTAGAATTGCAGAAAGCTGACACCCAGCACTCGCACAACCCAACTTCGGCCGCAGCCCGGCACTTGCACCTACAACAAACACGACATAGGGAATATCTTACAGAGAGGACTCATCTCCGACTCACGGCCGCGAGACACCAGGTATATGAGGCCGGCGATAAAGCCGGAAAGCTCCTGGCATGGCTCGATAAAAGGGAGCGAGACCGAAAGTGGATAGCGCAGCCTAACAGTGACCGATCCGCGCGCTATAGTGCAAATGTTAGCGCAGCACTTTCAACAGGTTTACACATCGCTCTCCGAGATGTCCGTGGAAGAGGCGTTGACTTATATAAAAGATATAGCAATGCCCAAGCTAACACCGGAGGCGGCCCTTACACTGGAAGCGGACCTTACCACTGATGAGCTGCAGGTGGCAATTGGTGCCCTGCAATCTGGGAAAGCGTTGGGGCCAAATGGTATACCCGTAGAGCTTTATAAAAGGCTGGCGGGGAAGGTGGCCCCGCAACTGCTCAATATGTACTGCGATTGCTTACAAATAGGCGAACTCCCGCCGGATCAACGTTTGGCCACGGTGGTGGGGATCCCAAAGCCTGTACCTCCTACCGCCCCATTTCCTTAATCAATGCGGAGGCCAAAATTCTCGCAAAGCTTCTCGCGATCAGGCTGACCCCGCACCTCACAACCCTAATTCAACCGGACCAGTCCGGCTTTATGCCCAATAGAAATACGGCACTGAACCTGAGGCGCCTGCACGGAGTGATAGCCTGCATACCATATCTTCAAGAGCCAGCCATTCTTTTATCACTGGACACCCGTATGGCATTTGATATGGTGGAATGGCCTTTCTTGTTCGCTGTGCTGACACACTTGGGCTTTGGCCCAAAGTTCTGCTCATGGGTGCGTCTCATATACAAAACCACTGGCGCACGTGACGGCGAATGGTCACATATCCCATGACTTCCCGCTGTCCCGGGGCACGCGTCAGGGCTGCCCCTTGTCACCGTTGTTATTTGCCCTAGTCTTGGAGCCGTTAGCAGCGTGGGTCAGATGGGAGCCAATGATCCGGGGTCTTTGGTGAACGGACGGCTGGGAAGACCGAATCTCGTTGTATGCGGACGATGTCCTATTGTACCTGACCTCCCCCAGACGATCCATTCTAGTGCTCCTGAATATATGTGACCAGTGCGGTCGAGCATCTGGATATACAATAAACTGGTCCAAATCGATACTCTTTGTGCTTCGGGGCCCGCCACCGCAACTCCCAAGGGATTGTCCTCTACATATCTCTGGTGACGCCTTTAAGTATCTGGGTATTTATGTCACGGCTGATCCGGGTGACTTTCTAAAAAGAAATCTATTGCCTCCCCTGGAGCGCTTAAAGAGGGATGCAACTCATTGGGGGACATTGCCTTTGACGCTGCTAGGGAAGGCGGCGCTATTTAAAATGATGGCGCTGCCTCGGTTCCTGTACGCCTTGGAAAATACACCATACCCCGTGCCAGCTGATTTTTTCAAAAAGATAGCGACCCAGGCCTCCGGACTGTTTTGGGGGAACAAACCGGCACGCATAGCGCAGCGCAAATTGACTAAAGGGTGGTATGACGGCGGCATTGCACTCCCCGACATAAAACTATATTATTGGGCGGCCCAACTAAAAGTACTCAATCAATGGATCCATGCCCCACAGACAGATCCCGCTTTCAAGGCAGATAGGCATGGGCTGGGGAATCAGGGCATGATGTCTGCACTATATAACAGAAGGCGTACACCGGCGGTGATCGGACCCACCAAACATTTGGTCGACCTATGGTATGAAGCTCACGCTAAACTGGGCTGGAAAGGAGCGATAACCCAACTTACCCCTTTGTGGGATAACCAACGTTTGGGCGGCCTAAGACAGTACAAAGGCTTTGACAAATGGGACGCAATTGGTATATCCACGGTGGGGGACTTGTGGCACAAGGGGGAGGTGATATCCTTTGAGCGCCTTCGAACGCAGTATGACTTAGCACCCTCGGAACTCTTTCGATACCTGCAAATAAAACATGCATTGCAGGCGGTCTTGCCGTCCGGCACTGAGGTTCATGCCGAAGCGGGCGACTTCCTTTACCTACCGAAAATTAGTAAACAATTTACCCGACCCACAAGTGGCGCTCAGGGAGAGGTGGTCCCGGGATTTGGGCGACTTCGATGATTCTGAATGGCGGGAGGCGCTGGCCTCACCGCGGGAGGTGGGAATACCCTCTAAACTTAAATTAGTACAGCTTAAAATCTTACACAGAACTTACTACACGAGACACACTCTTCACAAAATAAGGTCGGCGCCGCACCCATACTGCTTGAGACGTTGTGGGGAGGAAGGAACATTCTTCCATACGGTGTGGGATTGTGCTAAGATCAGGGAATACTGGGTAAAAGTAATGAGGACCATATCACAGGCGGTAGGGGTGTCATTAACGCCGGAACCCAGGAGATGCTTGCTAAACATGTGGGAGCTAAACGATCTCACGCGCCCAACGCAGAAATGGGCCACACTGGGGATAATGATAGCGAAGCGCAACATCGCACAGAAGTGGGGTGCGGTAGAATCACCAACGCTCACTGCATGGTGTGGCGATCTAGATACTGCTATGATGGCCGAAGGGGCAGTTTTCATCCATCGAGGATGTCCTAAAAAGTGGAGCAGAGTATGGGGGGCGTGGAATAAATTCAGGGGATATATCTGCGAGCCTCCTGAGATGCCGGCGGAGGGGGAATCTGAAGATGGAAATGATGGGGAAGCGGGAACTTAATGGATGAGAAGTTGTCCACAGCAACGATACATGTAATGTCACTGTGCCGTTTACTGAAAAACCACATATGTCTGGATATAATGTCTCTGTGTACTGTATGCTAAACTTGTGCCAAATTATATAAACAATAAAAAGTTTATTAAAAAAAATATATATATACTTTCTCAGAATGAGATGCTTTAGGTAAATACTTTTACAATATGCAATTGACTTTTTGTAAATACTGGTTACAGGTTGTTGCAATAGGCAACACAATTTCAAAAAATAATAATGCATTGAGCTCAATGGAAATTTTAAGTTATTTGCAATAGATTACATTCAGGATTACTTTTGTAACTCCAGGACTGAATCCTAGATTCAGTCCTGGGACAGTTCTTAGAAACAAGTGATATAAGTCGACTTAGTTACTGTTGTGATTTTTAGGAAATATTTAGCTATTTTAAAAGTTGACACTTATAAGAAATTTCATAGAAAAACATTCATTGATTCACTATGGAAGAAAATTCAAGTTGCAGGTAAAGTAGGTTCTTGTTACTTTTGTAATCCAGTACTGGGCTCCTAGACTCAGTACTGGGATCTCTTATCTAAAACAGGTAAGTAATTGCGTTTTCACAGTTAGCACGATTTTTAAAGAATATTTAAAATTGCAAACATCAACAGAAGAAATTTCACAGAAAAACAGTCAATGGTTTCCTATGGAAGAAAATTGGGTTACTGGTAAGTACGGTTGTGAATATTTTTCAGGGTCAGTGCTGGGCACCAAGATCCAGCACTGGGATCTCTCCTAAAAGCAGGTGAGTATTTTCGTTTTCGTTACTCGGCTGATTTTTGGTGAATATTTTAAGTTTTAGAAACTTCACACTTAGAAGAAATTTCAGAAGAAACCAGTCAATGTTACCCTATGGAGAAAATTGAGTTATCGGCCGTTGGGTAAGTACTCGACTGGCAAAGTTAAGGTTCTGGGCACAGACTCGGGGTCTCCCAGGGTCAGGTAGGTACAATTGTTACACACTCAGCGGCGCAGGGGCAGCCGGGTGCAGAGTGAGTTAGGCCCAATGTTATCCTATGGGAGGCAGGGGGGCCTTGGTTGGTGGCTGCTGACTAGCAGGCCACGCGGCTGTGGGAGCTGGGCTCCTTGTCACTTGCTCAAGGCAAATGGGGAAGTAGATGGGTGTAGAGGATACACTGCCAGGGTCACTCGGGCGGCTGGGTGCAGGGTGCTTTTGAGCCTTCGGGCGCTCAATTGATTTCAGTGGGAAAGCTCCTGGTTGGAAAAAGGCTGCAAGCTCGGGGACGAAGATTCTTCAGGTGCCACCACCACTTCGAGAGGTAAGTTGGGTAGTTGGAGGATAGGTAGGCATGCAGGAGTTGGGCACAGGGGGCCGCAGGGCGCTGGGTGCAGGGGTGCCTTTTGGTGTCGGGAAATCTTACCCTCTGTTGATCGCGGTTGGGGGGGTACCTGGTTCTGAGGCTGCAGGCGTCGTCAGGAGCATCGAGGGAAGTCCTTGGGTGCCGGACTCTGGGTCACAGTCGCCGGGGGGTCGTCCTCTTTGTTCACTCCTGCACAGGCCAGGTTTGGCGCGTGCAGAGTGTGCAGGGTTCGCAGTTCCGGGCTCATGCCAGGGATTAGAAGCAGATTTTGAGCAGAGCCTCTGTTCATGGGAGACCCAGGTGCTTAGAGCCAAAAGGTAGCCAGGTCCTCCGGGGTTTGTAAGGTTGCTGGCCACGAGAGGTGCCGGGATGTAGCAGGAGCAGGTTCGAGGGTCGACAGGCCGGTAGGGCTGGGGCCAAAGCAGTTGGTGCCTTCCTCTTCTTAGCAGCTGCACGGCAGGTCTTCTTTCTTCTTGCTCTTCTTTGTATTTTGGAATCTGGAATCTGAGGAAGGATGGTTCAGGGTGCCCCTAAATACTTGATTTAGGGGCGTTACAGGTAGGTAAAGGGCAGGGGCCAATGGGCCCCTGCCCTGGGGTGGGTACACCCCCTATCCTGCCACTCTCCTGTGGGAGGGGGGCAGTAGCCTAGTCCTGATTGGGCAGGGCCTCCCATTTTCAAAATGGCGAGCGCCCAGAGATGTGCTTCACCTCGCCTCCCCCACCTGAGGGGTGGGCTTAGCAGGCTGGCACATCCCCTGTCCTTATTTGGGGTTTCCGGCCAGGCTTCCCACCAGAGTGGGGGCAGCAAGTGGCCTGGGGAAGCTCACAGAGGCGGCAGGCCTTTGAAGCTTCCCCCTGTCCATCCTGGGGGAGAAGACCTTGCACCTCGCCCAGGATGTGCATTGTTGCAGGCCCAGGAGAGCAGGGGCTCTCCTACCCAGGGGTCCACCAACATGTCTGCTGTGTGGCAGCCTAGGCAGCCTCCCAGACCAGACGTGGATGTAGGTGAGGTTTCAGGGGTCATCTCTAAGATGCCCTCTGGGTTGCTTGGTGCATTAAATCCCACACTGGCATCAGTGCGGGTTTAATGTGCTGAGAAGTTTGATACCAAACTTCTCAGTCTTCAGTGTTGCCCTTATGGTGCTGTGGGGTTTGTGTTTGACGAGCTCTCAGCACCATGTACTCTTAAATGGCAGCACTGCACTTACAGTGCCCAGGAATGGACCTGGGTACTGTAGGGGCACAAGGCTCATGCTCCTGTGCCCACTACACTGGCATAGGGCACCCAGCTAGAGGGGTGGCTGATGTATGCCAGGGCAGTGTAGGTGGTGGGCATGGCACACAGGGATGTGTGCCATGTCGACTCTTTGTCTTGTACCCAGACACTCAGCCTGCAAGGGCAGTGTGTGTGTGTGTTAGGGTACAGGGCCTCTAAGGGTGGCACAATGAGTGCTGCACCCCTTAGAGGCATTCCCTGGTCACAAGGCCCTGGGTACCTAGGGTACCATTTACTAGGGGCTGACATGTGGCCAGGGTTTGCCAATTTGGGTTTGGCTGTTCGGCAGTTTTTAGGGAAGGAACACAGGCCCTGGGCACCTGATTGGCAGGAGCCCAGGGCACAACAAGGAAAAGTGCATCAGTTATCAGGCAAAAAAAAAGGGGGGTTACTGCAACAGAAACCCACTTTCTTACACCGACTTTAGCTAAGATGTTTAAGCTAAAGCACGGGTGCCACCATTACAACATAGAAGTAATAAACAGAAGAAAAAAAAGCAAGCGCCCGCTTCGAGAAATGACTGCTGTGGCGGGGGAAAAATGCTACCGCCGGCCACAGCTTGCAGTGCATGTGCGCGAGTGGTGCGCGCGCAGCAGTAATCACGCCATATGGTGCCTCTGCTCAAGCACACGCGCCCGCTCACATGCACTGGAAGCTGTGGCCGGCGGTAGCATTTTTTGAAGCCCTTACTTTAAGTCTCGCCAGACCAGCGCAAGCGCTGGGTCAGGCGAGACCTAAAAATGGGATAATTGCTAGGGTTACTTTGAATAACCATTTTGCTGGGCAATAGACTTCGCAATGGATATCTAAAACCAAGAAGAACATTTAGTACCCGGCCATTACAGTGCATCACCTATCCTTTCCTTTAGAACAGATATGTAGTTGGAATATTTCTAGTATATCTCTCTGCTGAAGTGGGTAGCCCTAAAAAATTGGAACATTAATAACATTTTGTAATCCACTTTATACAAACTCAAGAATAAGGGAACAATATGGGTTGAGCGATAAGGCAACTACCATCTATTTGTGTGTACTGGCTCTATTGTTGTGATATATATTTGAAACATCCTTTAGCAATCTGTAACACAATGAACTATTTTTCAGTATTATGTAATTCACAGTGAGTAACAATTCATTACCTAAACATCCCTATTTCCTTACTTTACATGTATCATGAATATTTTGAATGTCAGAAAAATCTCTTCTGTTGCTTCGTGTAATCGGATCAAATATTGCCGAACAATAGCACACAGTTCTATTCTTCAAGAGAGTTCATATTCAGAACTTTAATTTATCAAGTCAGTTTTTCCCAAAAATTACATAGTATCCTTGATTAATTCTGTGTTTGCTCCAAAGAAAATCAATAGTCTCTAAAAATCGACAAGAATTGGCATCAAGGTTCCAGCTACAGCAACTGAGTAGCTCGATAATGTAGCACAGATGCCAGTGACCATGAGGAAACTTGAACTTAAATGCGTTCAAAATGGTTTCTGCTGTTTCCAAACAACGTGAGACTTGAATGGACTCATGAGATATAGTTTGTGCTCAGAGCCTGACGTGTAGCGCCTCCACTAAGTATGAAATCCCTTTCACCAAGGATCCTGACATTTTGTGATTACCTCCTGCCTTTCCTCCCTTTTAATGCACTTGTTGTAAGTCAGTTTGGTAGTTATGCAGGTAATAGTTGATGTTGATATGATCTTGAATTTGCAAGTAGACTATTGTATCCTGTAATCTTGCAGATGAAGGGTAAGTGAGAGAGTGCTATTTGATAAGGTAGTTGTGGTCTAATGTAGGAGTCTTTAAAAGTGAGAGGTTCTGACCTATCTTAAGATCTTCTGAGAAGATGCCCTGAAGAAGCGAGGCATTGACAATTGTGAGTAAGGGTGAGACAATCTCTCTGGAGAGAGCTTTGATGAAGGATAAGTGTGAGACTGAGGAAGTCTGAAGAAACTTCATATCAATATACCTCCACAGATTTTATATGAAAGTGGGAGATCTCTCAGAGATGCAATAGTTCACAGGCACTTCACTTATCAGAAACAGTGTGTTGTCTGGCTGAACACCAAAGAACCGGATTTGTGCAGTTAAATAATCGGCATATAAGAAATGCTAAAATATGAGGACTGGATTGGTTGTATAACTTTAAATTGGCTCAATATTCATGTTAGAAAATGAATTTGGCATTTATGTTCTAGGTACATCGGAAGCATACCGTGGAACAAAAAAAGGACTCGAGCACCTGCAACCTATAAGGAGAACTGTTCAAAGATACCAACTAAAGACATCACAGACTTTTGGCCGTAATTTGAGTACTATTCAGCCCATTGTCATGTGTTCAGGGGAAATTTGGAGATGTTTAGTGTTCTGATAAGTTATTGATATTGGCAGTACATATCCGGGGGGACGCAAGTTGGATGAGGAGTTTTTTTTAACATCTCTAACATTTTCCCAATTAGTGTTCCTTTCTTTCCCTGGTGTGTTTGTTCCTTGATGTTATAACCCACAGACAAGTCTTCTCTGTTTGCTTTCGTATTTGATTTGGGTATGATGGCGTCCTAAGCCACAGCTATAGCCAGGGCCACTGGAATTATGTGGCGGGCGAGGGCCAAATTATGCGCAGGGTTGAGTAAATTATCTGCCAAGAAAAGGCAATCAAAGCGGCACATTTTGTAATAGTATTTCTTCATTATTTCGTCATTTTCAAACTTTACAACACTGTCTGGGTATTGGTTGCACCTCATTAGTACCCATTTTACACCCAAATATAGCAATATAGGGCCTGTCAAGGCAAACTCCTTGATGTGGTAGGCCCTCTCACCAAGATTATTGACCAGGCAGAACAATCAAATACATCGGGTACCCATATGTCTACGGACATTGGGCCAGATGTGCGACCATTTGCTTTTGCGCATCGCAAATTGCGAAAACTTGCGAGTCGCAATTTGCGAATCGCAAAAGCAAATGTACAACATTAGCGATTCCCAATGGGGTCACAAAATGCGAGGCTCATGAATATTAATGATACAACAAACAAATGATGGACGGAATGCTGACAATGCATACATTCTCCCCCAGTCAAGAGATCTGGGTTAAATCCATCGTTCTTTTGCCCACTACACCACCCCAGTTTAGACATGGCCATATGCAAATCAGTCTTGACCCTGTGCCTCATGGGAACAGTCCAGCCCGAACTGCCAAGCCATGTCTTCCCTGGACCGGAATCCAGCATCCTAGGACCGGTTTCTGGCATCAGCCGTCATCAGCCAGGATAGCTTGACTCCAGTGGCGTAGTGAGCACGGGTCCCACGTCTGGGAATACCCAGAAACCGGTCCTAGGATGCTTGATTCCGGTCCAGGGAAGACATGGCTTGGCAGTTCGGGCTGGACTGTTCCCATGAGGCACAGGGTCAAGACTGATTTGCATATGGCCATGTCTAAACTGGGGTGGCGTAGTGGGCAAAAAAACGATGGAATTAACCCAGATCTCTTGACTGGGGGAGAATGTCTGCATTGTCAGCATTCCGTCCATCATTTGTTTGTTGTAACGCTTTTCGCCCTAAGTGGGATGGGTATTCCCAGACGTGGGACCCGTGCTCACTACGCCACTGGAGTCAAGCTATCCTGGCTGATGACGGCTGATAGCCAGAAACCGGTCCTAGGATGCTTGATTCCGGTCTAGGGAAGACATGGCTTGGCAGTTCGGGCTGGACTGTTCCCATGAGGCACAGGGTCAAGACTGATTTGCATATGGCCATGTCTAAACTGGGGTGGCGTAGTGGGCAAAAAAACGATGGAATTAACCCAGATCTCTTGACTGGGGGAGAATGTCTGCATTGTCAGCATTCCGTCCATCATTTGTTTGTTGTAACGCTTTTCGCCCTAAGTGGGATGGGTATTCCCAGACGTGGGACCCGTGCTCACTACGCCACTGGAGTCAAGCTATCCTGGCTGATGACGGCTGATAGCCAGAAACCGGTCCTAGGATGCTTGATTCCGGTCTAGGGAAGACATGGCTTGGCAGTTCGGGCTGGACTGTTCCCATGAGGCACAGGGTCAAGACTGATTTGCATATGGCCATGTCTAAACTGGGGTGGCGTAGTGGGCAAAAAAACGATGGAATTAACCCAGATCTCTTGACTGGGGGAGAATGTCTGCATTGTCAGCATTCCGTCCATCATTTGTTTGTTGTAACGCTTTTCGCCCTAAGTGGGATGGGTATTCCCAGACGTGGGACCCGTGCTCACTACGCCACTGGAGTCAAGCTATCCTGGCTGATGACGGCGGATAGCCAGAAACCGGTCCTAGGATGCTTGATTCCGGTCCAGGGAAGACATGGCTTGGCAGTTCGGGCTGGACTGTTCCCATGAGGCACAGGGTCAAGACTGATTTGCATATGGCCATGTCTAAACTGGGGTGGCGTAGTGGGCAAAAAAACGATGGAATTAACCCAGATCTCTTGACTGGGGGAGAATGTCTGCATTGTCAGCATTCCGTCCATCATTTGTTTGTTGTAACGCTTTTCGCCCTAAGTGGGATGGGTAGTCCCAGACGTGGGACCCGTGCTCACTACGCCACTGGAGTCAAGCTATCCTGGCTGATGACGGCTGATAGCCAGAAACCGGTCCTAGGATGCTTGATTCCGGTCCAGGGAAGACATGGCTTGGCAGTTCGGGCTGGACTGTTCCCATGAGGCACAGGGTCAAGACTGATTTGCATATGGCCATGTCTAAACTGGGGTGGCGTAGTGGGCAAAAAAACGATGGAATTAACCCAGATCTCTTGACTGGGGGAGAATGTCTGCATTGTCAGCATTCCGTCCATCATTTGTTTGTTGTAACGCATGAATATTAATGAGCCACTCGCAATTTGCGGCCCCATTGGGAATGGCTGACCCTCCCAGGGATGGTGGCCTGCTGGGCTCAGCAGATCTCCATGTCTGGGACTGTTTTTAAATAAATCTTTTTTTTTTTTTTAATGCAGCACATTTCCTTAAAGAAAAACGGGCTGCATTTAAAAAAATAAAAAGGAAAGGTTTTCATTTCATTTTTTAAAGGGCAGGCCCTGGGACCACAGCCTGCCCTTAAAAAATATTTTCCCATTCATTTCCAAAGGGGAAGGGGTTTCCACTGTTGCTAGAAGCCAAGACAGCGATCCAGTGGTGGCTGGACCACATGGATGCTTTGAGTGGCCGGGTAATCTCGGAGTCTCTCTCGACCTGATTATAGAATCGGATGCCAGTTGCTGAGGCTGGGGAGCCAGATGTAGCAACATATCTATGGGAGGCAGATGGTCTGAAGAAGAACTGGTGCTACATATAAACTGCCTAGAACTTCTAGCAGTCTGTTTTGCCATCACATCAAGTCTCTAACAAATGACAAGATCTCCTGCTGCACTCTTCTGAGGATGGACAATGTGTCAGTAGTGAGATATATCAACCACTTAGGGGGCACAAGGTAAAAGAACCTAGCAGGATCTGGTGAAAGACCTTTGGCATTAATGCCTAGAGAAACAGATCTCAGTAACAGCTGAATGTCTTCTGGGAGTCAAGAACAAGATCGCAGACTGGAATGCCAGATACAAGCGCCTGGATACCCTATTGGGTGATTAGCCGCACATTATAAATTCTGATTGATTGATCATGGACATCAGCGAATGGCAATTGGATAACAGGATATTTGAAGCCTTGATGATCATATGGGGGCCTTTCAACATAGATCTTTTTGCCTCCAGACTGAACAATCAGCTTCCAGACTATGTCAGCTGGAGGCTGGACCTCGAGGCAAAAGCAGTGGATGCATTCCTTCAGGACTGATCGAGCAGTCACTTGTATGCTTTTTCCCCTTTCATAATAATACCCTGAGTAGCATCTCAAGTCAGACATCAGAAGGCACTCCTTATTCTGGTGACATTTGTGAGAAGTTGGCCTGGTATATGCTGTCCACTAGTTAAAGTGGGCACCTTGCACCAGTCCAAACGACCCTTATTGATGATTAGGTTAAAGACAACCTTTATTGAAAGCTATCCTAGTGGTAGCTATGGAGAGCAGCTTTCAGGCTAAGTCTCGAAGGAATGTAAAGCAGTTTGGTTTACCAGATTATGAATGAATGAATGAATAAGACACTTATAAAGCGCATGGCTACCAAAGGCCTCCCAGCGCTAAAAGACACACCTAAAACTGCAAGTATAAAAAAGATCAAGAAAACTAGAAGGTTTTAAGATGCTTCCGGAAAAGAAGATGATTGACCTCAAGACAAATAACATCAGGCAGCTGATTCCAGCTTTTAGCAGCAATGACAGAAAAGAGACGGCCCCCGCTCCGGACTCGCTTGAATCTAGGAACAATAGCAAGATGTTTCGACTCAGAACGTAGTGGTCTTCTAGGGACATACAGAGAAATAATAGATTGAAGAATCAGAGGAGAACTAGCCACTAGTGATTTATGGGCAATACACAAGGCCTCCTGAATGGCCAAATGAAAGGAGAACCACACAAGCAATATATCAAATATATGTATTTATTACTAAACACTCTCTACTAACCTCTTTATGAGATTAGAGAACAAAGCACACAAAATTAAAGCACTAGAACGACAGTAAATAGCACAATATACAGGGGGAGACCGAACCATATACTAAGAAAGTGGTATAACAGCCCGACTTGACTAGACACAGTGCCTAGAGCACGTAGAATCGCTGGGACCCCAAGGAACCACCCAAGGTAGTGACACAGGGGACCCACAGAGGACGGGTGCAGTGTGAGAACACACCCGCGAGCTCCGTACAACTCTATGGGAACGTCGCGGTTGGAATTTTAAAGATTAAGGACACTTAGGAGAGGACTTCAAGCAAACCCTTTGGAACTCAGAAGGTTCTAAGGCCAGCACCCTTATGAGTACCGAGGTACCCGTGTTACCTATCCCAGAGGAGCCGGGAGCATAGGGGTCAAATGGTGTCGGAAACGCTCGTTGATTTCAATGGCGTGATGAGCAGAAGTGCTGCTGCCGGGAAGATGAAAAGTGTCTGATGTGATCCAAGCCTGGATCGGAGCTGAGAAGAACCTGAAAGCAGAGGGGGCAGAGTTTGGGTCACTTCACAGTGACCAGGGGCACAATAAACGAATGTCCACCGATGTCGGGTGTTTCAGGTGAGACGAGGTGAGGCTTGACTCTGCAGCCACGGGGACCAGGAGACGTCGACGACAACCAAAGTCTGGAGGTGAGCTGTCCCACGAAGGTTGTCGAGTGCTGGGGGGTCAGTGTCCGGATTGAAAACCAACAAGCCTTGGCAACTGCAACCCACACGGTCAGAGAAAAGATGCTTCGATGAGGACCAGCAAGGTCCTGGCGACTCTCCAAGCTATGGCGAGTCAGGGCACATCTGGAGCAACCCAGGAAGGCCACAGAAAGCCAAAGTTACCTTCACAGGGAACCACAGGTCAACGGACCAGGGATCGCAAAGGGACCTCGAGCTGAATCACAAAATACCAGCCCACAGAACACTCGTGGAGTGTAGGCCGGAAATCTTCAGTGGAAATACTGCTCGGGGTCAGGACTACAAGTAGCCCAAAGCACCGCCTCAGGGGTCACCAAAAAGCATATGCTGCTGCAAATGTACACGGTGCACAGGGGTTCGGGTTGCACGGTTCCCACGAGGGATAAGGGCCTCAGACTTGCTGAGAGCACAGATCATCCTCAGAGACCTCGGGAACCCACCTCCTGTGTTACAGATATCTTCGGAGTCCTCAGGAGCTTCGGAGATGCAAACTGGTCAGATGCGTTTCAGGTGCTTGCCTTGCAGGGGAGTAACTCCTTTACTCCAAGGGAGATTCTTCAGTCATCCAGCGTCGTGCAGATCGGCGAAGTACTTGGTTTCTGTAGCAGAGTTTAGTCCAGGTAAAATCTAAAGTCCTGTCATCAGGGGTTCCTACTTTATACCCAAGGAAGGGGTGGGACAAACTCTGGGGACCCACCTATGGGAGGGTCAGGACAGAGGGCTGGCTACACCCATGTCCTTTGTCCAGTTTCACGCCAGAGCAGGAGCAAATGGCTCCTGCAACCGGTTTGAGCTGGACTATGCACAGGGACACCAAATGTGCCCCCAGTGCAGATATCAAAGCACTCTCGGAGTGCACCCACCCAGCTCCAGTACACTAAAGCCTGTCTGGGAGGTGGTGACACCTCCCTGTGACAGGAAACCTATTGTCAGGCCGTCCTCTGCTCGAGTTTTCGTCCAGCAGCAGGAGGGCAGACTTGTGTCTGTGGCTGGCAGCATCCATTTTGTGATGCCAGGTTCTGTAAAGCTGGTACCGGGTGATCGGTGTTGTCATATGTTTCCCTCTAGGAGGGTGGAATCGTACCTCCCCCGCCAGTTACTGGCGGGGAGGTAAGATTCCAAGGTGTTTGACACCAAACACTACATGTTTCCACGCGAGGTTATAATGCACTTAAATATATATGGTTGGCTGCATCACAAACAACCCTGTAATATAGGTTACGAAGGCTGCAGAGGGGCTCTGCTCATGCAGGAGCACCCTCTCACATAAAACCCAGCACCCTGCCTTCAGGATTGACAAGGCCTGCTATACGGGTGACTGATAGGTTTATATGTGCAGTGATATAGGATAGATATAGTGTGAGAAAGTGGCTCTGTATATACTGTTCCCTAATAGGTACAGGGTGTACAGAGTCCACAGTCCCCCAGAGGCTGATAGAGGTCAAAGTTAGGTATGACCTTACCCTCAAAAGTGGTAGCTTGGTCGAGCAGTAAGGCAGTACCAGAGGACAGTGTAAAGCATTTATTGTACACACTCAGTCAGCAAATGGTTTCACACACTCAATAACT
Source organism: Triturus cristatus (assembly GCF_964204655.1). Taxonomy (NCBI): domain Eukaryota; kingdom Metazoa; phylum Chordata; class Amphibia; order Caudata; family Salamandridae; genus Triturus; species Triturus cristatus. The sequence continues at coordinate 519,216,427 of NC_140595.1, read as the reverse complement.
GAACTCTAGGCCAATGGTTTATATATATAAAATATATGCTTGTTTTATTTTTAGAACCACAAAGGGGGTAAAAATATACTTTCTCAGAATGAGAGGTTGAATATAAATACTTTTGTCTTAAGCAATAAATTTGTGTAAACAGTCACAGTTGGTTGCAATAAACAATCCTATTTCCTAAACATAACAATGCATTGAGCTCAATGGTAAATTCAGGTTATTTGTAATAAATTACTTTTCAGATTACTTTTGGAATTCCAGGTCTGGCTCCTAGATGCAGCCTTGGGTCAGTATTCAGAATCAAGTGATGAAAGTCGACTTAATAACTGTAATGATTTTTAAATAATATTTAGCTATTTCAAAAGTTAGCACTTAGAAAATATTTCAAAGAAAACATTCAATGGATCTCTATGGCAAGAAATTCAAATTGCAGGTAGAGTACTTTATCGTTACTTTAGTAATCCAGGACTGGGTACCTAGACCCAGGACTGGGGTCCTTATCAAAAACAGGTAAGTAATTTCGTTTGCAGAAATGGTACGATTTTAAAAGAATATTTCAAATTTGCAGAAATAGGCACTTAGAAGAAATTTCACAGAAAAGCAGACAATGGTTTCCTATGGGAGAAAAATGAGTTAGAGGTAAGTATAGTTGTGAACACTTTTCAGGGTCAGGGCTGGGCACCAAGATCCAGCACTGGGAGTTCACCTAGGAGCAGGTGATGAAATTCGTTTTTGTCACTTGGCTGATTTTTGGTGAATATTTGCAGTTTTGAAAAGTTCACACTTAGAAGATTTTTGAAGAAAAAGCCAGTCAATGTTACCCTATGAGGAAAATGAAGTTAGCGGTTTAAGGGTAAGTACTCGACTGGCAGAGTTGAAATTCCGGGCATGGACTCAGGGGTCCCCCAGTGTGAGGTAGGTACAGTTGGTTCACCCTCAGCGGTTTCAGGACGGCCGGGTGCAGAGAGAGTTAGGCCCAATGTTATCCTATGAGGGATAGGGGGGCCTTGGTTGGTGGCTGCTGTCTGGCAAGCCACGCGGCATTGGGAGCTGGGCTCCTGGTCACTTACTCAGGGCAAGTGGGGAAGTAGGTTAGTGTAGAGAGTGCACTGCCAGGGCCACTCGGGCGGCTGGGTGCAGGGTGCTTTTGAGCCTTCGGGCGCTCAATGGAAATCAATGGGAATGTTCCGGTTTGGAAAAAGGCTGCAGGCTCGGGGACGAGGAGGTTTCAGGTGCCACCACCACTTCGAGAGGTAAGTTGGGTAGTTGTAGGTTAGGTGGGTACCCCGGGATTGGGCACAGGGGGCCGCAGGGCGCCGGGTGCAGGGGTGCCTTTTGACGTCGGGAATCTTACCCTCTGGTTGATCGCGGTTGGGGTGGCACTCGGTTCTGAGGCTGCAGGCTTCCTCCGGGATGTCGAGGGGGGTCCTTGGGTGCCGGACTCGGGGTCACAGTCGCCGTGGGGTCGTCCTCAGGGTCTTGGTCCACTCCGGCACTGGCCAGGCTTGGCTGGTGCAGAGTGTGTTGGGTCCGCGGTCCCGGGCTGCTGCCAGGGGTTAAAAATAGGTTTCTAGAGTAGAGCCTCTACTCATGGGAGTCCCAGGGGCTTAGAGCCAAAAGGTAGCCAGGTCCTCCGGGGTTGGTGAGGTTGCTGGCCACGAGAGATGCCGCGCTGGTGCAGGTTCGAGAGTCGACAGGCCGGTAGGGCTGGGACCAAGGCAGTTGGTGTCTTCTTCTCTTTTTAGCAGTTGCAGGGCAGGTCCTTGTTCTTCTTGCTCTTCTTGTAGTTTTCTATCTGGACTCTGAGGAAGGAAGGTTCAGGGTGCCCCTAAATACTAGATTTAGGGGCGTTACAGGTAGGTGAAGGCCAGGGACCAATGGGTCCTTGTCCTGGGGTGGGTACACCCCCTATCCTGCCTCTCTCCTGTGGGAGGGGGGCAGTAGCCTAATCCTGATAGGGTAGGGCCTCCCATCTTCAAGATGGCGAGAGCCCGGAGATGTGCTTCACCTCGCCTCCCCCACCTGAGGGGTGGGGTGGGCAGGCTGGCACATCCCCTGTCCTTGTATGGGGTTTCCGGCCAAGCTTCCCGCCAGAGTGGGGGGTTGCAGTGGCCTGGGAAAACTCCAAATGGCGGCCTGCCTTTGAAGCTTCCCTTTGCTCATCCTGGGGGAGGAGATTTCTCACCTCACCCAGGATGTGCATTGTTGCAGGCCCGGGAGAGCAGGGGCTCTCCCACCCAGGGGTCCAGCAACGTGTCTGCTGTGTGGCAGCATGGGCAGCCTCAGAGCAGACGTGGATTGTAAGTTAGCTGTAAGGGGGCATCTCTAAGAGGCCCTCTGGGGTGCTTAGTACATTAAATCCTACACTGGCATCAGTGTGGGTTCAATGTGCTGAGAAGTTTGATACCAAACTTCCCAGGCTTCAGTGTTGCCAATATGGTGCTGTGGAGCTCGTGTTTGACAAGCTCTCAGCACCATGTACTCTTAAATGACAGCACTGCACTTACAGTGCCCAGGAATGGACCCGGGTACTGTAGGGGCACAGGGCTCCTGCTCCGTAATGCACCCAGCCAGAGGGGTGGCTGACATATGCTTTGGCAGTGTAGGTGATGGGCATGGTACACAGAGATGTGTGCCATGTCGACTCTTTGTTTTGTCCTGCACCCAGACACTCAGCCTGCAAGGGCAGTGTGTGTGTAAGGGTACAGGGCCTCTGAGGGTGGCACAATGAGTGCTGCAGCCCTTAGAGGCCTTCCCTGGCCACAAGGCCCTGGGTACCTAGGGTACCATTTACTAGGGGCTGACATGTGGCTAGGGTTTGCCAATTTGGAGTTTGTGTGGTTTAAGGAGAACATAGGCCCTGGGCACCTGATTGGCAGGAACCCAGGGTACACTCAATCAAAGTACATTCAGCAATTTAGCAAAAAGTGGGGGCATACCATGCAAGAAAGATGGCACTTTCTCACATATAGTGAACTTATATCTAAGTAAGGGGTGCATGCACCACCTCACACAGGCTGCTGTAGTAGACCTGTGGTGTCATTTTGAATGGTCTCCCAGGGGTGGCATAATACATGCTGCAGCCCCTGAGAGGCCTCTGGGGTTTATTCCCTGGGTACTGATAAGGGTACCCCAGAATCCAATCTGGAGTGTACCTAAAGAACATGCAATCAATTTCGAGGAGAAAGAAGCTAGACTGGGGTCCTGGATAGCAGGATCCCAGTCAATCTAAGTCGAAAACAGTGAAACATCAGCAAAAAGTGGGGGTAACTATAAGAAGCAGATCCTACTCTCCTACAACATTGATATGGAGATCTCAGACATGGTTCCCGACTCTGATGGAACTATCATAGGACCTGCCAATAGAACTACCTTCATCCCTCAACATGCTTCAGGATTTTCAAGGCCGCCCGCATCCTCTGGTTCTGCAGGGTCATCTCAAGCTCATGGCCTGGAGAATTTCAGGGGATGATTGGAAGATAACCAACTTTCAGAGGTCTCTGCAGACTTCATTCAACACGCCTGGGCTTCCGGCACCATCAAGAGATATTGCTCAGCTTTGAGACAGTGGGCTCGTTGCTATATGGAGAGGCATCTGTATCCCTTGGGGGATGAAGTTACTTATATCCCGAGTTGCCTGGGGGACTTAGCCCACTCGGGTCTGACCTATCAGAAAGTGAACTCCTTTAGATCAGCAATATCTGTACGCCACATCCTCATTAATGATGTACCAGTGGGAGAACATCCATGGATTTGTAAGCTAATGAAAGGAATATGCCTGTCAAAGCCTCTAGAACCCGTATACTTTGGACTGTGGGGTGTTAATATGGTCCTACGACTCCTTTTGAGGTGGCAGGACAATCAGTATCTCAATCGAAGAAAACTACCAGCAAAATTGGCGATGATTCTGTGTTTGATATCATGTATCCGAGTGTCCGATGTGCGATCATCGGATGTCTCAGGGGGTGTATTCACACAGGAGAATGTCACATTTACAGTGTCACAGAAGTCTAAAACAATTACCAGTTGGTGTCATATCCAGTTCTCAATGATACTCCTAAATGGTGTGTAGTTAGATGTATCAAGGCTTACGAGGGCATGACAGCAGAGGCAACTCCTCATTTTGTTAAAGAAGAGTGTCAAGCCTGTTTTGCCCCCTCACCCTCTACAGCCAGGTAGGTGAAATGGATCATGGTAGAAAAAGGTATAGACATCAAGTAATTTGAGGCCCACTGCACTAGAGGATCTATGGCTTATAAGGTAATCAAGGTAGGTGGTAAATTGGAGGATGTAATGAATGCTGCAGACTGGTCATCAGAATCCACTTTTAGGAAATTCTATTTTAAGCCCATCTCCGAGGCAGCTGTTTTGGTGGTACGCAAGCTTTAAACATGCATAATACTCACCGCTGGTATTGACATAGAATGTAACATTTCTTAGTTATTAAAAAGGAAAGTTTCAGTTCTATTAAGGAATCGGAGGCAAGGATTATCCCAACCGGGGATCTCACAAGATGATCCTCCTCCCGACCCAGAACCAATTTGACTGACAGTAAGTACAAAGTCTATTACATTTATATATGTGGGAGTGTGGGTTAGAAATAGAAGCTAGGAGGCCTGGTGTGTTTCTCAATTTTTATGATTTATTAAAGAAAAACTTGAGACGTAATAAGGTGCTCTTCTGGAGTTGTAGTTCTGGTGTTGGTTCCACTGTTCCTTCTCTCCTGGATTCCCGCTATCTCTCTTCTGGTGTCCGTCCACAGGTGGCTCAGAGGAAAAAGAAAGGACGGTGAGACTCTTGGATTTGACAGTTTAAGTGTCAGGAGGTTGGATAGTATCTGTCACCACACCAAACGGGGGGGGGGGAGAGGTTTGGTTCCTAATGGTCACTATGGCCAAGTGCTCAAAAGAGGAATAATGGAAAATAAAAATAATAATAATAATCAGGATCACCAAATGTCTCAGGGTCCCCTGGTCTATTCCTTGACCTCTGTTCAGGTCCCTAATTAGCCAAGAACACCTTTTTCGGCACATGTCTGGGTATATTGTATTAACTGCCCAGAAGAGATCTCTGTACACTTACGTCAGTGCGGATATATTTTTAAGAAATAATGTAAGTAATGTGACCAACAAAACATTAAGACTGCTTAAATTAATCTCACGCACGTATGGATTAGTCAATACTATCCTGGCGCAATACGGAGTGGACACCGTAATCAAAATGGCAGGTACACTTGTGCAGTTATTAGCATGCAAAGTGCAAGATGCGGCTCATATAAAAATTTGGGGATTAGACCCATTACCCCTCATGTCTCTCACCCACCCTCTCTGTAGTTGTTTCACCCTCCCCACACCCAAGAGGCACCCTCCCTTTTGATGCGGAATCCACCCTCTCGGCCCGGTTCACTCACCGTCCTAACCGCAACTCTCCTGAGTTGCAACTGCCTTCTCGCACCTCCTTGGGAAGGGGGGAATCCACCACTTTTCGCACCACTCTTCTTCTTCATCTTGGACGTCTCCTGTGTCGCCAAACTGTCTTCCCAAGGTTTCCTCCGCTTTTCCGTCTTCAGCATGTTCTTCTCCTTCCCCCTCCCTCTCCGCATCTTCCGGGTCTGCCTTTTCTCCTCCTCCCAGTTTCCTGATTGGTGCTGCTCCCGATAGCCACCTCCTTCTTCCTGCAGGGGAGAGGTCGGGAGAAACGTATTAACCCTTGCTTTCCCCTGATGTTCCCCGTATTGTGGTGCTTCTACCTCCATCCCCTGTAGGCAATGGGGGTTCAGGGCATCGTCCCATGGCCTTCCTCACATCCCCCTTCCCTAACTTTCTGGTTTACAAGAAAAGGGTCCAGGGGATATCTGGAGAGGTAATCAGCATTCGTTTGTTCTTTCCCTTTCCTGTGGTCAGTAGTGAATCTTTAGGGTTGTAAAGCCAAAAACCATCTTAGGATTCGGTCGTTATGTCCTTTATTTCGTGAGAGCCATTCCAATGGGGCATGATCTGTATACAGAGTGAATTCCCGTCTGTCAAGGTAGTCTCTCAGAGAGTCTATGGCCCATTTGATGGCCAGAGCCCCCTTTTCGATTACAGCATAGTTTTTTTCTCTAGGGAATAGTTTCCTACTGATGTAGATGATCGGTCTTTCATCCCCCTGGGAATCCTGTTGGGACAGGACTGCTCCTTTGCCAAACTCTGAGGCATCTGTTTGGAATATAAAGGGTTTGATGAAATCCAGACTTAGGAGTACGGGCTTGGTTGTCAGGGCCTGTTTTAACTCAAGAAAAGACTGTATGGCCTTGGTAGATGGGTGTTTGAGTTCTTTCTCAGTTCTAACTTCTTTCTTAAGGAGATCTGTTAAAGGGGTAGATATCTGAGAAAAAGAGGGTATAAATCTCCTATAAAACCCCAGGATGCCCAAGAAGGTCCATAGGTCTTTTTTCGTGACAGGGAAGGGCAGGTTAGTGATAGCCGCTACATTTTCTTCTTGTGGCTTAATGTAACCCTCGCCCAAGAGATATCCAAGATATTTCATTGATCGTCCAGCTAGATGACTTTTAGCTGGATTTATTGCCATTCCTCCTTCCTTAAGAGCCTGTATCACTCTGCAGAGATGACTCAGATTTTCCTCCCACAAATCACTATAGATGATCATATCATCAATGTAGGCAGCAGAAACATGGCACATGGCTTGAGTAGCTGGAGCACCATGTAACCCGAGAGGCAGCATGGTAAAATGGTATAATCACCCTGGTGTAGAAAAGGCCGTTTTTTCCTTGTCCTGCTCTCGCAACAGTACCTGCCAGTATCCTTTGCATAGGTCAAGGGTACTTTTATACGGCGTTTCCTAATCTTTCAATCATTTCATCTACTCGTGGCTAAGGATAGGCATCGAATTTGGAGATTTCATTCACTTTTCTGAAGTCTATACAAAACCTGATAGAACCATCAGGTTTGGGTACTATCACAATTGGGGAGCACCATTCGCTGTTAGAGGGTTCAATTATTCCCATTTTTAATATCTGCTGTACTTTATTTTCAATGGCTTCTCGTCGGGACTCAGGTCGTAGCCATACCCTTTTTCCTGGGGAGGTGTGTATGGCATGTTGAATAAGGGAGGTTTTCCCTGGTGTCAACGAAAATACATCATGCAGAGGGGACAATCTTTTGCACAATTCCTGCTGGAGGGGTACAGGTATGTCAGGATCAATACTTTTTTGGAATAAAAGTATGTGGTTCTCTATCTTCCCTATCAGGGCAGGTCTGGCACCTTCCTATTTCTTTAATAGATGAATGTGATAGATCTGGGTTTTCATTCTGTTCTGTGGGTCTAATTCTAGGCGGTATGTGACCCGAGTGATTTTCTCAAGGACTTTAAGGGGACCCTACTAGTTTACTATTATTTTATGGTCTGAAGTTGGCATCAATAAGAGAGCCAGGTCCCCTACATTCAGGGTACGTTCTGTGGTTTTCTTATCGTACTGTCTCTTTTGTGCCTCCTGTGCCTGCTCCAGGTGAGCCTTGACTATACTCCTAATCTGATGTAAATGAGTTTTTAGGTTCCATAAATACTCAGGGAGTGGTTTAGCTCCCTTCACTTCTTCCTCCCATTCCTCTTTTACCATGTCCAGTTGTGTACGGGGTTTTCGCCCATATAAAAGCTCAAAAGGGGAGAACCCCATGCTCTTTGGTTGCTTACAGCTGATGGCAAAGAGGGCTAAGGGCAATATGTCCTCCCACTTACGGGTCTCTAATTCTAATAACTTCTTTAGGGTTGTCTTAATGATGGCATTGTACCTCTTTACTAGTCCATCTGTTTGAGGATGGTAAGCGGTGGTGCATATATTTTTTTTATATTGAATTGCTGGCACACTTGTTTCCTTAGATGGGAGACAAAAGGGGTTCCTTGAACAGTTATGATTTCCTTTGGGAATCCCACCCTAGAGAATACATTAATCATGGCCTTCGCTATCTGGGTTGTGTTAGGTTGTTGTAAAGGGATTGCCTCTGGAAACTGGGTGGCATAATCAACCATAACCAAAACATACCGATACCCACTACGTGAGGGAAGTGGGGGCCCGATCAGGTCCATTCCTACCCTTGAAAAAGGTTCTTCTATGATTGGAAGAGGGTGTAAAGAAACTTTTGGGGGAATGTATCAGATATTCTTTTGGCAGGTCGCACATTCCCGGCAATACCTGCGGACTTGGTAATAGATGCCAGGCCAGTAGACCTGCTCTAGGATGGATTTTTCGGTCTTTTCTCTTCCAAAGTGTCCCCCTAGAAGATGACTGTGTCAAGAATAGTACTTTTTGCCTGAACGCCTGGGGTACTAAGAGTTGTGGCTTATGGACCCTTCCGTCTTTTCGGTATAAAAACCCCTTTTTCTTACAAAAATTGGGGTCCTACTTGCTGGGGATCTTCTTCTTCTCCCGCTCTTTTCCAGGCTCCCTGGAGTGACAATGACAATGACACTTTATTTGCGTGATTAGTAAAATCCAATACAAAAGCAGCGATCAATATAAAAGAGATAGTTAAAATAGAATAATATGTATACAATTCTTTTAAAAAACCACCATTTAGTGTTTTTGTTTTATAAAATGCAATTAGTATTAGTCCTTTAGTTGCGCCAAGGCAAACTTTCAGTGGGGGCCAGACTGTGTGGGTCCCTCATTGAGGTAGTTCCCACGTGGTGCCAAGGTTGATCTGTCCATAAGAGCTTGGCGGGCGTGATAAATGAACTTAGCAAAATTGGCCATATGCTTCACTGTGTCCAGCTGTTGAACAGCCTTGGTTGCCGTCCGCGTGCAGGTTAGGCACGCTGGCAACAGTGCAGGACAGCATAGCAGGATGTGAGCCAGCGATTCACGCTTGTAGTAGCAGAGGCGACACTCCGTGATCGCTGGTTTTACTTTCACAGAGGGATACAGATATTTTAGGGGGAGCGAGTGTAGTCTGGCTGCTAGTATCCTATATAGGGCTTGCCTCCCCACCGGCTGTGTGAGATGTGGTTTAAGGCAATATGATATATGAGGAGAGCTTTGGGTCTCATGAAAGCCTCATGCTATCAAAGCTTCGATGTCCAGTGTACGAGAGCATGATCTTACTTGCTTTTTTATTGATGATTTAATTGTGGTATACTTAATTATATTGGGGTCCCAATTCTCTATGGCTAATTTCAACAGTTCTTTGGCTGAGGCAAAGCCAGTTGACCACGGGTTACCAGGTGGTTGGAAAATGTTGTTTATAACAATCTTCATTGAATTCTCTGGGGCCATGGTTGTTTGATAAAAATATTTTGCCAAGCTCGCCAGTTCTTCCAGGGATTGTCGATTGTGGTTGAATTCCAGGCGAATTAAAGTATTCCTAGTGGATGCTGGAAGACTAAATAACTTTTTATAAGCTGCACAGTGGATCTTTTCAAGGTCCTGCGCAAAGTTGCCTGGAAACGCCTGTATCGCATAGTTAAGGGAAGGTAATAATTTTGCCCTCAAGACTCGTTGAATGGCCGTAGTTGTTGGGCTTTCTAAGACGGCATGAAGTTTACAGATGGCATAGGTAACCATTTTTTTTTTCTGCTGGAGATTGTGGCGGTGGACCTGTGAGCGGCCAGTTTCACGAAACAAATTCCTAGATAGTTGTATGTTTGTGTACTGTGTAATGTTAATGGACCCAAACTCCATTTCGTCAATTTCTTTTTCGGATGGCGTCCAAAGATTACAATCTTGGATTTCGTTGGATTTGCAACCAGCTTATTTTTAGCGTTATATTGTGAGAGTGCTGTTAAAGCTTTTTGGAGGCCGACTTTGGTGTGGTCCAAAAGGGCCAAGTCGTCAGCATATTGCATCAACTGGATCTTGATTCTCGCAATCCTTGGAGTCACTAAAGTGGCTCCGTGCAGAGCGCTACCCAAGTCTGCTGTATATAAATTAAAAAGCAGCGGGGCACGGACACAGCCCTGCTTTAACCCATGGTCTGTGATGATTTTTGCAGTAGCAGATTCACACGAGAGCTTAACTCTTGCCCAAGTTTGCGAGTACAGTGATCTGATGGCCTGTAGCAGTTTTGGGCAGATGTTCCAGCTGGCCAGTTTCTTCCATAAGATGTTACGATCTACCCCATCGAATGTTGCTGTGTAGTCAATGAAGCAAGCAAAAAGCGGCTGATTGCCGTGAGCCATCGTTTGGTGTGCTAAGTATGATAGGGCAATGATGTTATCTAAGGTGGAAGCTCCTGCTCGGAACCCGGTCTGGTAGAAAGGGAGCAGATCTTCCTTGCTGACCCAGTCTGTTAGTTCGTTCAGGAGAGTACTTGCATAAGCCTTGCCCTCAATGTCCAATAAGGCAATCATACAATAGTTCTTAGGGTCAGTGCTTGGCCCTTTTTTGTAAATTGGATGTAGTAGTGATCCTCTCCAGGAATCTGGGACATCCTCCAAGAGCCTACACTCTGCATACAACTGTGCCAAATTTTCAGCCCAGAAGTTGATGTCCTCCCTGAAGAGGGAACCGGGCAAACCATTAGGGCCAGGGGCTCCATTATGGCGTACTTTTAAAAAAATAATAATTTGTATTGCCTGTTTTCCTGAAGGGGTCTTGGTAATAGATGCCAGGCCAGTAGACCTGCTCTAGGATGGATTTTTCGGTCCTTTCCCTTCCAAAGTGTCCCCCTAGAAGATGACTATGTGTCAAGAATAGTACTTTTTCCCTGAACGCCTGGGGTACTAATAGTTGTGGCTTACGGTCCCTTCCTCCTTTTCAGTATAACAACCCCTTTTTCTTAAAAAATTGGGGTCCTATTTGCTGGGGATCTTCTTCTTCTCCCGCTCTTTTTCCAGGCTTCCTGGAGTGCCGGGTCCTCCCTCTGTGCTGCGTGGAACCTTCGGTCGCTTTCCCACATAGAGGTCTCATTAGTATGAGTTACTGCAATACAGGTCCATTCCTTTTTTTCTTTCTTCTTCTGTCCATTACTTTTCTTGGGTTTGGCAGGTTGCCATTCTTGGTCTGCTACCTGGGAAAAGGGGGCTGTCTTTTTCCAGTAATCCTCTTCAGTCGCACTGGTTTTTGTCAAATCTTCCATATAGGAATAATCATTGCATAACACTAGGGCTTTGGGTAATTTAGGAATAAGCCCTATATTAAGGGTCACTGGTTCGGTGGTTGGTTCGTGTTGAACGCTTACTTTCGTAGTGGTATAGGTTTTATTGTCTCCGTGTACGCCCTGAATGTTCACATATCCAGTGGTATATTGTACTCCCCTGGTATGGCCTAGGGGTCGCATTACGCTTTGAAGGCATCCCGTATCTATTAGGGCCTCTCTAGGTTCTCCATTGATTGATATTTAGCGATGATATGGTGGAGCCCTATGCCCTTCTGGGGTACAGAGAAGGGTCTAGTTACCCTCACTTCCATGGGTTCTTCTTTCTGAGGGCATATCCGGGAGATATGGCCAAACATTCCACAGTGAAAGCACTGTGGTCCCGGGTTAGGTGGGGGTTGTGGGATTTGGGATACTGTTCCTGGCAAGATGGTCCCAGTTTCTGCTTTCTTTGGGGCGGGATGTCTAAGGTTCCTGGGAGCAATCCCCTTTTCTTGTTGTCTCCATGGGGTTTCTTCTCGTTCTTTCTGTATCTCTTGTGCTCTGCTAAATGCGCTGGCAATCTCCACTGCCCTTTCTAGTTGAGTGTGTTGTCGTACCTATTTCTGGATGGGAGGGTGTAAAGAGGATAAATATTGTTCTAGGTACACCTTCTCCATTATCTCTTTCTTGGTAGACGTAATGGGCTTCAACCACCTATCCGTCATATCTCTTACTCTGTAATAACAGTGCTCTAGGTGTTTCATGGGGACCCTCTCGTATTTGTCTCAGGCGGATCCTGCAGGTCTTTTCGTCTACACCCGAACACTCTAGGATGCTTCTTTTTACTTCATCATATGGGGTTATCCGAAGGGGATTGGCTGTTTGATACACTGCTTGTAAATCCCCTTATAGGAGGGGACCCAAATATTGCCCCCATTTATCTAGAGGCCAGGTGGCAGCCCTCACCATTCTTTCAAGATTCGAGAAAAAAAATCTGTGTCTTCCCCACTGACATTTTTGCATAACTACTGAGGGAAGGGTGGTATGAGTCTGCTGTTGTCCGAGGGTATCCGCTAGTTTACCAATTACTGTCTCTTGGGTATGACTTTGCACAGTAAGAGTCTTATGCAGTTTCTCTCTGTCTTCTGCTACGGACAGGAATTTTTCCATTATTTTTCCTAGTTTCTCCTTGTTTTCGGCCATCTTATGCATGACTGCCTCCATTTCCATCCCACTTCTGACACCACCTATGGTGGTGTGGGTCAGAAATAGGAACTAGGAAGCCTGATGTGTTTCTCAATTTTAATGATGTATTTAAAAAAAAAAAACATGAGATGTAATAAGGTTCTCTTCTGGAGTTGTAGTTCTGGTGTTGGTATCACTGTTCCTTCTCTCCTGGATTTCCGTTATCTCTCTTCTGGTGTCCATCACCAGGTGGCTCAAAGGAAAAAGAAAGGACGGTGAGACTCTCGGATCTTACAGTTTAAGTGTCAGGAGGTTGCATAGTATCCGCCACCACATCAAAAGTGGTGGTGGGGGTGGTTTGGTTCCTAACGGTCACTATGGCTAAATGCTCAAAAGAGGAATAATGGAAAAAAACAAAATGTCTCGGGTACCCTGGTCTATTCCTTGACCTCTGTTCAGGTCACTAATTAGCTGTAGACAGTAACATTATCAGTACACCCAGGCGGAAATGGCAGTCTTTAGTCTCACCCTTTTTTATTAGTAACAGCTCAAGATACGGTTCCAACACTCATAGGGGAACCGGGAGAGGACTCGGTCAGATTGCATAACTGGTTAACATCCATAGGGAACAAACTAGATCCTCCCAAGTGCGGTATTTGTGCGTCCAAAAGGAAAAACCACAATGATCCCTGGTTCTCAAAAGACCTGGCGGATCTCCATCCGCATTGTAAACAGCTTGAACGCAAGTGGCGAAGGGGATATGAAGTAACTAACCTGCAAATTTTTAAATCATTTAGGAAACAATATCATTTGGCTATCAAAGTTGCTAAAAAAGAATATTTTCACAATCGAATCACCATGGCAAAGCATAATCAAAAAGAAATATTTAAAATTGTAAAATCTTTCACAGATCCTAAAGCTTTACACTCCGTGATCCCTCCGTCATCTACACTTTGTAATGAAATTGCACTTTACTTCGAAAACAAGGTTAAGAGCATTCAAAGGAATTTTGTGACTTATAGACCTCAGGACCTCTCCAATGGAAAGGTATTAGATCATAGAATGGACAGTCCCGCCCTTCAAGCATTTCAAACTGCCTCATTAGCTCAAACGAAAGAGGCTATATTAGCCTGTAAATCAGGTTCGCCTGGACGCATGTCCTCCAACTTTTTTACATTATATCATTGATGTTGTGAATCCCCTAATCAATAGAATAGTGAATTTCTCCCTTGCCCTGGGCATAGTACCCGATGAATGGAAATTTGCTATCGTGAAGCCCCTCAAGAAAAAACAGAACGTTGAACCATCTAATCTGTCTAACTATAGGTCTATATCCCTTTTACCAATTTTGGGTAAGATCACAGAGAGAATAGTCTACAAACAACTCTCCAGCTTTTCTGAGTCTACATCTATTTTTCATCCCCGCCAGTCTGGTTTTCGTCCAAAACACTCGACAGAATCAGCATTACTCGAGATATCAGACACCCTAAAATTCATAACGGATAGTGGCAGGAAGGCAGTCCTGATCCTTTTGGATCTGTCTGCCGCTTTTGATACCATCTCCCATGACATCCTGCTAGCCAGATTAAGATCATGTGACATTTCTAACCTCGCAATGGCATGGATTATATCCTTCCTGTCAAACAGAAAGCAGGTTGTCTCTATGGGCTCCTGTCTATCATCTGAACGTAACGTATCTACGGGTGTCCCACAGGGGGCTTCTCTTATTCCTCTCCTGATTAATATATATATGGCTCCACTCATCTTATTGATCTCGTCCTTTGGGATCGAAATCACATCTTATGCTGACGATACCCAACTAATTCTGTCATTGGAAGAGAAATCGGCGAAAGCCGAAGAAAATGTTAAGGCTTGTTTTACGGCAGTCATCAAATGGATGAATAACAACCATCTCTGCTGTAACACTGATAAAACAGAAATCCTTCCTATTGGAAAAATAATCTCTTCCAACCTAAGGCCTGGTGGCCAGACGATACTGCAGCCCCCCCTTCAACGTTAGAGGTCGCAAAAAATCTGGGAGTACTGCTTGACTCTTCCCTTTCATTCAAACCCATGTCTTAAAACTAACAGGGACTTGTTTTGGCCTCATTAAAACATTGAAAAAAAAATTCAATCTAATCCCGCTAGCAGCAAGGAAAACGGTAACAGTAGCTCTTATATTATCACGCCTAGACTACTGTAATAGCCTCTTGCAGGGATGAATAAAGCCTCCCTGAGGAAACTTCAAGTAGTTCAGCATGCAGCGGCCAGATTGGTCCTAGGGCTTCCACGTAGAGCGTCTGCCTCTGCTGCATTGAAGACTCTGCATTGGCTTCCGATCCATAAAATAATCTTGTTCAAATTATTGTTGACAACCTTTAGAGCATCTCGCTGTTTGGGCCCTGCTTATCTTTCCACTAGATTTAAATCATATACCACAACAAGGACACTCAGCTCTAGCTCTGCAAATCTACTTACCATAACTAGGTTCAAATTGTCAACTAAAGGAGGGAAATCAGCAACGGTCTTGGGTGCAAAGGCGTGGAATAGCCTGCCAAAGGAACTGAGAGCGATTCAACAGGAAGAGCTGTTTAGAAGAGCCCTAAAGACTTGGATGTTCGGATTAACAGATGTTTGCTCCTTGGCCCTGATTTAGCCTATATTGTTACAGCTGTTCTTAGTTATCTGCAGTGCCAGGAGACTCCGTTAGGAGTGACAGTTGCGCTATACAAGCCGCACTTTTCATTTCATTAGCTATAGACAAGAACACCTTGCTCACTCCATATCTGGGTATATTGTCTTAACTGCCCAGAAGAGATCTCTGTACACTTACGTCAGTGCCGATATATCTTTAATCAATATTGTGAATAATGTGACCAACAGAACATTAAGCTTGTACTTCTTCAATTAATCTCACGCACCTATGGATTAGTTGATACTGTCCTGGCACAATACGGAGTGGACACGCTAATCAAAATGGCAGGTACTCTTGCTCGGTTATTGGCACGCAAAGTGCAAGTTGCGGCTTATATGAAAATGTGGGGATTAGATCCGTTAGCCCTTATGTCCCTCCTGCACCCTCTGTTTAGTTGTTTAACCCTCCCCACACCCAAGAGGCACCCTTCCTGTTGATGCTGAATCCGCCCTCCCGCCCATGTTCACTCACCACCCTGGCCGCAACTCTCCTGAGTTGCGGCGTCCTTCTCGCACCTCCTGGGGAAGGGGGGAATCCACAACTCTTCACACCACTCTTCTTCATCTTGGACGTTTCCTGTGTCGCTGAACCGTCTTCTCGAGGTTTCCTCTGCTTTTCCGTCTTCAGCACATTCTTCTCCTTTCTCCTCCCTCTCCGTGTCCTCCGGGTCTGCCTTTTCTCCTCCTCCCAGCATTCCTGATTGGTCCTCCTTCTGATAGCCACCTCCTTCTTCCTGCAGTGGAGAGGTCAGGAGCAACGGATTAACCCTTGCTTTACCCTGATGTTCTCCATATTGTGGCGCTTCTACCTCCATCCCCGGTAGGCAACAGGGGTTCGGGGCAGCAGTCCCAAGGCCTTTCTCACAATATATTAATGCTACAATGAAAATTAATGTTTTATTGTTTCATTATTAGAGTTAAGATGTATGTTTCTATTATGATGGACTTGGAATTACGTATCATGCAGTCTTCTAGTTGGCATTGAAGTTAAACCAGAATTTGCATGAAAGATTCGGATAATGTTTTCGATTGAATGCTTCTAGGTCAGGAACAGAAGAACGAGCTATGAAAGGCATAATGGATAACGTCCTTGCATGAAGAAGAGGAACAGAAAGGGAGGTCACACAGTTATATACTAGGACTCATGTTAGGATTGGAGAACTGTTGCTATGGTTACTCATTGCCAGAGGTTGCTGGGATGTGTAGTTTATTGACTTTTTCTGCTTATAAGAAATGTGGTCTTTTAAAACGACTGCTATAGTTAATAAAGTGAAGAAAGTTATGCATAATCCTCGCCTCCTTAATAAAACTGAAACTTTCCTTCTCAATAGGTAGGAAATTGTAAATGTTCCCAAGTCCATGCTTACTGTGCCGACCCAGTGACTTTTTTGTTACTAATTCTGGGACTTGTAGCTGTTGCATGCAACAAAACAGGATGATTCGTTATCAGTAAGTACTATTCTTCCATGCTAATGTCTTTGCTGAAAAGATAATGTCATTGAAATGTTATACAGTTGAAATGTTGCACTCTGAATGGATTTTTATGATTAGTGTTGACATTCCAGTATACTGAAGAATTTGATAACGGGTCTCTCTCTGTATTGTAGGGAATTACCAAAAGTTCAAATAAGTCGGCAATTCCAGCTTAACATCCTGCAGTGAAGAAGAAGAAGAAGCTGAAGGGACGTCACATGATTATATGCTATGGACTGTTATATGATTGGACTATGGTTACCATGGAGACTGCTCCCCTATGGTTCATGGGATGTGTAGTTTGAAATGTTTTATTGGTTTTTATTTGATGTTCTTTAAATTCTGCTATGCAAATAAAGTGAAGAAAAATATGCATGAACCTCACCTCCTAGTCCTTAATAGAATTGAAACTTTCCTTCTTGTTAGCTAGGAAATGTTTCATTCTCTCTTTATTGAGTAGACCCTATAATCTGCACTATGATAAGTAGGCGGGGTTAAAAGATGCTATTTAGGTGGGTTGGGCAGAGGAGTAGGCGGAGCTTAGGGCAATGGGTGTGGCTAATTTTCATATAATTCATAGCTGTGCTGTAAAGTGTACTTGGAAATTGTTTTCAAATGTTGGCAACTA
Organism: Triturus cristatus; assembly: GCF_964204655.1. Classification (NCBI taxonomy): domain Eukaryota; kingdom Metazoa; phylum Chordata; class Amphibia; order Caudata; family Salamandridae; genus Triturus; species Triturus cristatus. Next base: position 519,199,378 of record NC_140595.1, on the reverse strand, counting down.
TGTGATACTTAAATAGTGGCAATTGGCGCTGGACTGACCACAAACGTGTTTCTTTATTTATTTGTTGAGTACGACTTCACACCTCCTGCTTCTGTTGCTCGTGGAGCAAACTTTGCTTATGTTAGGAAAATACTCCACCACCGCTATAGTGCGCAGTACGGTCTAGAAATAGACGTTCTCTGCAAAATTAACTATGTCCAACATGCTCACCGAGCCCGGGCGACGAAATTATCACTTGATTTGTTAAAACTAGAATGAAAATTGCCGCCGTTTCCAGATGGCTGCTACCTACGTTCAAAGGGAGAGGATGTGATCCGTCGGCTGTGCTGCCGCCTCTGGTGCAGGAAACCAGGGGTTCGAGCCTCGAGGTCGCGTCCACATCCTGTGATTCTGGGCAAATCACTTAATCTCCCCGTGCCTGAATGTGTAATGTAAATACGGTGCTATGTAAAGTGCTCCAATACCTTCGGGTCGAGTTTGCACTATATAAATATGCAACAACAACAAAAAACAAGCATTTACAATGCAATCGTCTCGGCATTGTTAAAGTTAGAGCTATTGGCATTGCTCATGACATTATTTTTGTTTATGTTTTTGTTTTTAAAACATTTAAAGAAACGGCATTGTTATTTACAATGTCAATAGCTTAATCACTCTCAAATGCGAGACCTATTGCATTTGCACCCACACAGAGCCACACACAAAGCCACCCACACACACAGAGCCACCCACAGAGCCAATCACAGAGCAACCCACACACAAATAGAGCCACCCACAGAGCCACCTACACACACACACACACGCAGTAGCGCACTGACCTATTTACATTATGTGGTTTTCCGCGACTGTATAACATCGGCACAGCAGGCTTTGTAATCTGAATATTTCTTGATTAAAGAATACTAAAAACAAATTAACCTCAATATAGATCTCACTATAAAGTGCAAGTGACTATTTACAGAAACATAATTGTCATAAAACAATGGCCAGCAAAAGATTTTTAACCAATCCCACAGTTCTGGCCTGAGGTTTCTAAGGCTAAAAAGAAACATTTAATTACATTTAGCAGCATCTACAGGATAACAAAGACCCATGCAAGTGAGCCCTAGATATTGAAACTGCTTCAATAGTATATAAAGTTCTGTGATCTAAGAGGATAAAGTGCTAGGTATGGTACAGGACTGATGCTAAAAATAAGCAGTTCGTCGTTGGAATGGTTGGTCTGTCTAACTATAGGCAGGAGAATTTGGAAGATTACATAAAAATATCTCCCTGGCGAAAAGTACATCTGTGTCTTGTCTACCACTAATACTATTGGGTAAATAAGGTTGCTAAATGATTTGCACTTACAACGTTCTTTGAAGACTGCAGTGCTAGGGGTGTTATTAATGCCAAACACGCACAGGGACAATAGAAATGTACCACTCTAAAACAAGCATACTCGAGGGACAGAGGTTAAAGTACTATAGTAAACAGCTTAATTTGAGCCGGTGCTTTCGGGTGCTTAGCACCTGCACTTTTTTTTACAGGGCCGGGACTACTGCTTTTTCTCCAGTTGGTGGTGGTCCCGAACTGAAAATGTGTCAGGAATCCCCTCCCGCACATGGATTCCCTCCCACGATGCCACTGCCGTGAACCTGGTGCGCTTGGAGGAGAGCGGACTACAACTCCCAGAATGCCCTCCGGCAACAGTGCCTTATGCAACTCAAGAGTTCTGGTTACATAACACCAAGGGTAACGCCTAGTTTTCGTGTTATGCAACTCAAGAGTCATGGTTATACAACGCCAAGAGTACTACTTAAGGAGAAGATCACTGGGACTCGGCGTCGGATATTCTGATCTTTACCGGAGTACCTGGTTGAGGTACACGGACCCGTTGGAGAGTTGAGCGGCGGAAGGAACATTCTAAGGAGCGGAGGAGAGGTGCTGCGTGTGCTTCCTGCCCGTGTCCTGTCCCGTTCTGAGAGCCGTATTCAACGTCATTGGGCACAGGTACCGTTGGTCGAGCCGAAGCTCCCAACGGCCTGACAATTGGAGAAAACGAGGTGGGTGCGAGCCGAAGCTCCCCACCCTCGTTACTTGGGTAAACACACGCCTAGAGCTAAGACGCTATCCAGGAGGTGTTTCCGCGTCTTAGCCATCGACACTCGTAGGAGAACTGGGATAGGTAGAGCGGCTGCTCCCATCCATTCTCTGCATCACCTTGGGTATCATAACTTAAACCCGGATACAAGAGACGCACACTAGGAAGTGTTCCCAGCGTTTTTGTGTTGTGGCAGTACTCTGGGGGATACTGGTAGAGCGGCTGTTCCCAGGTGGTAGAGAGCCCGGCCGGGTGACTCCCACGTGCCCCCCCCCCCTCCCTCCCCGAAGATTCCACAACCTTGGAACTACCCTTCACAGCGGTCGAGTGGCATTGTCGGCCACTGCTTAGCACTGTGCCCTCCGTTGGAGCATACCGGGTCCGGTGTGCATGCGGAGGACGGTTAGACGAGCTGTGAATGGGTATCGTACTTTAACTGGTGATTCCAGTACCGGTATTCTTTGTTGTCTGTAGTTGTTTATCTGTTTATTAAATCATCCTTAAACCTCCATTTCTCTGGTCCGTCGTCTGTTGGTCCCAACCCCGAGAAAGCCAGGACGTTACAAAATGAAATTAAAAGATTTAACTCGTTGGTATATTATGTCAGCACTTTACTTTCTAAAAGGGACGTGGAGGACTACTTTCCATGATTGGCTTCGGCTCATGTCACCCTTACTACACTACTGGAATGACTAATATAGAGGGTTCAATCGAAAGTGCGGCATAGCTCAGAGAGTTAAGGCTTTACTGCTTTAATTTGTATGCAGTCTGTATGTCAAAGGCTCGACTTCTAGCAAGTCTGAGTCGCGTTTCATTTTTCCAAACACATAAACATTAAAAGTGTTGTTCCTGGTTATATTATCATCTGAGGCCGCATACATAATGCATAAATAACTGGTGCACGGCAAGTATACATGGACCAGCACAGAGAAACAACCCAGGCATTCAGAAGCGGCAGGCTTCTGAAGAAAATGTGAGCCCCGGCACCTATTCTTTTACAAATTAAGCACTGCTATATTCCTGGTGGGGGCAGGATAGTTAAGACTGCCTCATTAAAACGAACATCCAAGACAAATAAAACCAGAATAAAAACGATAACATTCCTCTAGCCGCCTAACCGCTGTTTTCACGGGTAGTCCTTTGTTCTTTGACCTTTAACCTCTTCGATTACAACAGAAGTAGAAGAGCTGGTTATGTAAAACAAACACAGGGACCTTGGAACTCTGTTGCTCTAAACCAGGGATACTCGGGGACGGAAGTTACGCATATTACAGTAAACAGTGACTTATTCTTTTCGGTGCCTTTGCTTTAAAGCAGTTTTGTCGCTTCTCCTGCTTCCAAACCCATATGCAGCCCCTCCAAGTCTCTTGCTGGTGTCCTCACAGAGACGTCTCCTCTCCCTATTCCCGCTGGGGGTCGCACTGCAAAGCACTCTCTAACTTCCGTGACGTCTTTGTTGCCACAGTTAGCGGCTGTCCCTGGGGAGGCTCGCGCGGGCGGCTGGTGCTCACGCGTCATCTTAGTTCAAGCGTCATCACGTGGACGCAGGAAGCCAAATCGCGGTTGCTGCGGCGACGAAGGTTCGTGTAGTTGATACAGGACACAGCGTGCGCTTAAGACACGGAAAGAGGGTTGAATATGTGCGCTCTGGATGTCGCCATCTTAAAATATATCGACGGACTTTTCATGAAAGCAATTCTCAGATATGAAAATAGAGTGACAACGGAGGACCCCTGCCTAAGATTGGTATAACAACACGGGGGAGAAGACCAGAGCAGCAGCCGAACACGGGAGCCAAGAGCAGGGGGAGAGGACGCCATTAACACCACCGCCTTTCTCCGAGGTCAAGCAAAAATGCCTCGGAGAAACGCAGCGGTGTTTTCGGATTCAGGGCGTGTTTTTTTTTCTCTCCTCTTGCCATTGGCTGGAATGTTTACATTCCATGGGAGACAAAGAAAGAAAAAGCACGCCCCGAATCCGAAAAAGACGGGGCTTCTTTGGAGAGACAAAGCTCTTCTCCAATGGCTGACCAGCATTTAAGAGGCCAGCCAATGGAGAAGAGGGAAGAAGAGGGGCGGGTTAAAGCCCCACTTCTAAAACGTTAAATCTCGCGACCGAGACTGCGCAAGCGCAGCCTTCGCTAGCCGAGACCTAAAAAGTCCTGATCTACGAAAGCCCCGTCGTCTCTTTAGTCCGTCTTTAATTACTATCCCCACCACCATCTTACTTCTAACAAGTTCCCATTTTAAGACATAGAAAAAGGACATCAGTGTTAAAGGCCTTCGGAGCCCTTAATTTACTGGCATAGTAAAATGTCTGTTACCTATTGTTTTTCAAAACCCTCCTCGTTCAGTTGAAGACGCCGAAGCAGTTTTTTGGAATAACAAGTATATAAAGTTCAGGATAAAGTAACACCGTTGTCTAGGCGCAAATTAGATCTGCGATATTTCTCTAGTCTGAACTACTGTAATTGAGCAGTCGGCTGTGCATTTGGTTGGTGCTCCATAGGTGGCGCTCTCACGCTCGCTTTGACTTGACGGCGCTCTTGCCACCTTCAGCTCTATCGCCTTTCCCCCTTCTATCGCTTTCTGTGACCGCCTCTCATTCCATTAGCCGTGCGGGAGGGCGAGTTACGAACAACCGCCGAGCCTCAATCCCTGAGCAGGAGACAACACACTCCCACCTTTCAGGCGGAGCCACAGCGGTACGGACCGCATCAATAAGCAGGTAAGAGATCCTTGCTGACCATCTTGGGCGCATAGGTCAAGTCAGCTCAAGGCCCACGGAGCGTGCAGCCACCAACGGACAAAGGAGGCTGCAGCTCTTGAGCCGCGGAGAAACCCCAGCCTGTACCTGTTTACATTGTTGTTCTGCCGTTGCTTCTTTCAGGCTCCGTACACGGCCATTGGGTGATGATACGGATGGCGCCCATGGTGTGGTAGGGCCTTCATCCAGGCTGTTGTTCTTCCAGTCCGAGGGCCCCTTTACCCAGTCTGCAATAGCAGACCTCCCGCCATTCCCACCGATTCATGAGACGGCTAACCAGTATTCCACGAATCTTTACAGTCTGTCTGCCATCACATCCACGCATTTCGAAACACTGCCCATTGGGTCGTTATCCCCGAGCTTTCCAGTACTAGAAATTTAATTCCAAGAGGAGCCACTGCAGGATTTGAATTTGTAGTGCTTTCCGAAAGATTACGTTTATGGTCATCCTTGTATCCATGGAGCGCCTGTTATGAAGAATTCCACCACTCGGTCTGGTTTAAGCCATCGTTATTCATATAAGGAGTAGACCTGTGCAAACAGGTACAGCCTTCACAAAGTACCATCGGAGTCTGCCTAACCGTTCCCCTAGAGCTGTGGTCTTCAAGCTTTTTAATGCCGCGCCTCAGAATTATTTTATTAAATTGGCAATGTTTATATATGTCTATACATATTTAAACACTACAGCTACGGTCTGTTCCTGTTTTTAAAATGCAATCAAATACATTGACAACATGCTATTCTGGTTAGGCAGGCCTTACTTACACATGCAATTATCCACAGTCTGACTAATAGAAGTGGGGTTTTTTAAGAATATTTGGAGCCTTTTGACACCTTCTCCATGCTAGGATGTAAATAGCAAAATATGTTAGAATTGCACATATATGCATTTGTGTCATTTTACCAGCTATACAATAAAATACACAATTTATTATCGAGGCAAATTACCAGATATATAATCCTTCAACCACACGTACTTGGGTTTCTGCCTCTCATTAAAACAAAAGAATACCCTGTGACTTCCCACTCTGATACTCTGAACAACCAAACCACCTTCTCCAGCTGAGTCTCCCATACACTTAGTTTTTTTTACAGCACACTGAATGGCGTTCTTTATTACTCTGAAGCGCTCAACCATATCATTGCTGCTTGTGTTGTACAATGCAGTTGTACTCAGCTTAATACCTATTCTCTCAAAGTATTCTTTGGGTTTAATGGATGTAAATTGCACCCCCTTATCACTAAGTACATTTGCTGGAATACCTTCCAACAAAAATAACTGATCTAGAAATGCAAAAACTCATTAGTCAACTTTCTCCACAGTTTTAAGAATAGGCTGTAAGAAAGTGCCCTCCTTTTGCATGCTTGCCCCCACTTTTTGCTGAATTGCTGATGTACTTTGACTGAGTGTGCCCTGGGCTCCTGCCAAACGGGTACCCAGGGCCTATGTTCTTTCCCTAAAACTGCATCGAAAACAAAACCCAATTGCCACTCTCTGGCCACAGGTCATCCCCTGGTAAATGGTACCACAGGTACTCGGAGCACTGTGACCAGAGAAGGACTGTAAGGGCTGCAGCACTTATTGTGCCACCCTTGCAGGCCCTGTACCTTTACACACACTGCCTTTGCATGCTGCGTGTTTCGATGCAGAACAAAGTGAAGAGTGGACATGGCACACATCCCTTTGTGCCATGCCTCCAACCCACTGCCCTGGCACAGTTCAGCCACCCCTCTAGCTGGGTGCACTATACCAGTGGTGAGTGTACAGGTGCATGAGCCCTGTACCCCTACAGTGTCTAAGCCAATTCTTAGACATTGTAAGTGCAGTAATGCCATTAAGAGTATATGGTGCTGGAAGTTTACCATAATGGCTTTACTGAAAACTGAGTAGTTTATCAAACTCCTCAGCACATTAAACCCTCACTGATGCCAGTGTGGGATTTAATGAAAAATGCACACATAGGGCATCTTAGAGATGCCCCCTGAATAATGTCCTAACACTAGTGTCCAGGCTGAGTGGCTGCTCCCCAGTTGTCACCACCAGACATGTCGTTGGACCCCTGGGTAGAGAGCCAGCTACACTCTGGGGTTTGAAACAATGCACATCCATGGAAGAGGTGCCAAGCCTCCTCCGACAGGATCCACGAAGGCGAAGCGTCAAAGGCTTCCCGCCTTTGTGAGCTTCCCCAGGCCATTTGCTGCTTCCAGCTACTGGTCCCCACAGGTTCTGACCCCCCACTTTGGGCGGGAGAACCGACGGGAAAACCAAGTGAGGAAGGGAGATGTGCCCACCTTTGCCAACTCCACCCCTCAGGTGGGGGAGGCGAGGTGAAGCACAACTCAGTCCCCGCCATCTTGTAGGACCCATTGGTCCCAACCATGACTTATCCGTAAAGTCCTTAAATCTAGTATTTAGGGGCACCCCCGAACCTTGCCTCCTCAGACAAGAAACAACCAATTGGGCCCCCCCCAACCTGCAGAATCGAAATTCCTGTGTCCTGCAGCCAGCAACCTCAAGAACCAAGAGGACCTGCCCTGCCCTGCCTTCCAAAGAAAAGACTTTGTCCCCTGTGAACACCGACTTGTTCACCCACAGACTGTCATTATTTACTGATTGAGTGTGTACAACAAATGCTTAACACTACCCTCTGATACAGCCTTAACGCTCGCCCACACTACCACAAATGGAGAGTAAGGTACTATTTACTTTTACCTCTGCCTACGTTTGGGGTTCCACTTGACTGTGTACACTATACCTCGTTTTTGTATAGTATATACAGAGTCAGCTTCCTACATAGGCCATCTGTACAACATATCTAAACTTGTGTTCCGTTCCTATTGATCCCATAATGTTAATAGCTACACACTCGCATGGGGAATTAAGTACATGACTTGCGCAAATTGGAGGTCTCAACGTGACTAAGGATTTGTCAGCTGTTTTATAGACCTCACAGTCACAAACGTAGATCTCTTATTTCTGTGTCCATCTCAGGCCACCAGAATGATGCTTGAACGGCCTGTTTAGTGTTGACAATGCCAAAATGTGCACAATGACGTAAATTCACCACTTATTTCCTCAAACCTTTTGGTGGAATTACTCACCCCTCTCCATATGTACTCTTCCCCCCCCCCCCCCCACCCACCCACACACTCAAGTTCCTAGCTCATGAAAGGTTTTTATCAAGTTTCCCATTTCTACCTTGCTTGGCCACACCTTGTCAAGATGTTCACTAACCTTGGTCAACACCTCTTCTGTGTACTCTGCCTTCCATATGTCTCTTTTGATACAAGTGTCTCCTTGGTTATTTACATATGCAATTTGGTCGGATTTCCCAAATTCATCTTCACACATTTCCGTTTAGGCATTATCTATAAGGAGCCAGCAATCACATTTTCTTTGCCAGGAACAAATGATACTTTCTAATTGTATTGTAGTCCTTCAGTCAGACAATTTCGCCACCCTGGCTGATGTATTGATGGTGTCTTCAGGTGTAAGCACTTTAACTAATGGTTTCTGATCACACCTTAATGTGAAACATTTTTCCCACACAAGCACTGTAAAATGATCTGTTGCCCAAACACAAGTCAGTGTTTCTTTTTCAATGTTTTTCTTCTGTAGGTGATCTGGAGCCATAGGCAACCACATTTTGCTTCCCATCCCTCTCCACCTGGGTTGGACAGTATCCAACCTCTTGCTGCTTGCTTCTGTGGCAATTACACTGTGTGCATCTGGGTCAAATCTTTTTAATGAAGCCACATATGTTATGCACTCTTTCACACTACAAATATCCGACTCGCAATCAGGTGACCAATCAAACTTACTCTTATTTTTTTTTTAATATTTGGCGTATGCTGTAAGTTTTGCCATGAAGTTTAAAATCTACTTTGAGCAGACTTCTGCAAACCTATAAATGGCCTGAACGCATTCTTCCAGGTAGAGCTGGTGCTCTGGAAATGGAATCAATCAGAGTAGACTTAATGCCATCACCATTAATTACTTGCCCTAAATGGGTAGCGCTGCTCTCCACAAATGTACACATTGAATATTCAATGATGAACCCAAAATTCTCAACTCTTAATCCAAAATGTTGTCATGCTCGAACCTGTTTTTCCCGTACACAAGTATGTCATCTTGAAAAAAGTTTGCACCGAGATGTTACCAAATAATTGGTGCATTAGCAGTTGAAAAATGCCAGCCACTGATGCCATTCTGAATGGCATCCTCCTAAATTGATAATACCATCTTTGTGACATAAATGCAGTATACCCTTTACTGTTACTAGACCATGGTATGTGGTGATACGCAGCAGATAAATCAGTCGATAACCACGTGCCCCCTTTTAGCAACAGCATTTCGTTTATCTTAGGCAGGGAAAATTGGTCACCTTTAATGTTGTTGCCATGGCATAAATCAACGCACAACCTCAGTTTACCGTTACTCTTACGTGCCACCACCAGAGGTGAAACCCATGAATGCCTCTATTGGTTCTATTCTTCCTGCAACCTCCAGTTTGTTGGCTACATCTTCTCTTAATGGTAAGAAGATGTTTCTAACTTTATGCATTTTCAGTAGAACCCCTTCCTTGAGTCTGATTTTATGTTTGAATCCACACAGGATGCCAATATTTTCTCAAATACAGAGTGATTTTAAAAAACAACTATTGTATCCCCTACTTTCACACCATCATCCATAACTAATACCTAATACCTGTATCTACCATTTGAATCAAGGATAATGTGTTAATAATTCTTATCCAACCAAGCACAGATGGACCCTTCTCAGAAACAGTTTCCCATATGTACTACGATTTTTAAGTTCAAATTTGAACCAACAGCACCATGTCATTTTGAGGAAATAAATTTATCCTTCGTAACAATCTGATTGATAGGAGGAAATAGTTTCAAACCCACTTTATCCACAAAGTACTCCCCCCCCCCCCCCCCCCCCCATACAGCTTAATTTATAATAGTATGAGGTGAGCTGGAATCCGCATAGATTTTGATACCAACTCCCCCAATCTTTATACAACACTCAGGCTTGTTTTGCTCAATGAAGCGTTCATCTATAACACTCAAAACCAGTTTTGTCTTGAACTCTGAACAACATTCTCATCTGCCTCCATCAGTACTATTAGTGTCACCATCGGATTCTTCATTCTCTCTTACACATTTAGCTGATTTTGTTCTCCTCCTGCATACCTTTTGCTTAATGAATGCCACATGTGCTATACTTCACTCTTTAGAAGGACATGATTTCCCAAATGCTCAGCACTTCCACGCCTATAGCACTTGGGTGGTTCTTTGTATACTCTCATACTTCTAGGTGTATTCCCTGCATATTTCTGTTTTTGTTCTTTCTTCTTTTTAGCAACCATCTCGGACTGTTCATATACCTCTTTCCTCAATGCACTCGCACATCTACTAGATGTCTGCTTTGCGCAAAATTGCAAGCACGGCATGCATCCCCATTCATACATAGCCTTAAATTGCAGGATTTGAGGCATGCATAACCACCTGATCAGATTTTCTACCAATAGCACAATCTGTTGCCATGTTTCGTAATTTTCTAACCTAGTTGTTGATTTACTCTGACTTCAGTTGTGTTTTTTTTTTTTTTTTTTTTTTTTATATAAACTTGCACCTTGTTATACGAATCCAAACCTTTGGGGGCAAATTGAGTATCAAAATTATCCAACACAATACTGAAAACATTACTATCACCACTTCCTGTAACAGTTTTGTAAATTTGGTTGTAAGTTTTCAGTACTTGTGGGCCCAACGAACGCAAAAGAATGTGTTTCTTGTGTTCGAGTACATTTTACCATAAAAATCAGTTTTTTCCGTATAATTAAGGAAGTACTGTTTCCTTTCAATCATCTCAAAACCGGGTCCGATCCTATAAGATCAAAATGCCTGCAGAGAGCATTATGCAAATGTTTGCTGGCTCATTATAAAAAACAATACAGGACACAAATGAAGATACATGTATATTATGTGGGATTGTTCAGTGTATGTCAAAATGTAATAAACCACTGTCCATTCTTCACCACATAATAAATATTTACTCCTTTATCAAAATTATTTGTACAATTTCTTGTTCTCACCGTAGAGTTAGTATTTCAGATAAAAACTCCTCTGGGCACTCGTGAAACAAGCTGGCTTAATATCCACATCCATGGTGAAATGTGTTGTAAAGTAAAGCGAATACGAAGATTTTGCACATTTAAAGCAAAACGCTGTACTGATGACTCCTTAATTTGTGCACAAACTTTTGCGAGCGTTCACACTTCACCAAAGGTGGCTGTCTGCTTACACCATCGCGTTGTGTTGCTGTCGTCTTTTGCTGTCCAATTTGATATGGCCGCTATATGCCGTGCGTAATCATGTCTTCTGCTCTTATTATGCCTCGCGCAGCGCCTTGCTACTTCTGTTAAGCCTCGCACAATCACGTCACATGCGTGTAAAGCAGTAGCGGCTTACAGATTCAGTTGCGCGGCCAGGATAGCTGTATTAGGTGCGTGAGTCGAGATCTCCCAAGACAGTGGAAACCGATTCAGCACCAAATAGAATACATTCAGTAGTAAGTTACTCGCAGTTTTTCTTGCCAGCGTATGCGCCGATGATTAATACACCTGCTTTCTCTGTGGTTCATGTTCGCCCATGAATTTTGGCACTGTGAACCATTCTGTGCGTGCTCATTTCTTCCGTGATGTCCTCCAGCTTGTTGCCAATTTTGTTATGAAGAATTCCACCATTTTTTTGTAAAACCGTTTTTATTGCAGAACAATAATATCAGCAGCATACATTCTTACTTTGCCTGCATCGCTTTTATTAATGCCATATGTCCCGTGGCCATTTAGACAGCCGTACACAGCTCAAGAGCCCAGATCCCGGAGGCCGAGCAGCGATGTTCAGGGTATCATTATGCTGAAATATATTTTGAACTTTAATTTTGCCGCTAACACGGTAGGGTGGCTACGTTCCGCTTTAGAGTTTTCTTCCCCCCCCCCGTCCCCCTCCCTCCCCGCCGCCCGCGACTGCGACTGTTCCCGGTCCTCGCATTTAGTCTGGGGTACAATTCAGAAGTACATAACTATTCACTGTGTTTGTGTGGGTGGAATGCTCCGGGGGACCCCCTCGGACTCGGATGGCGTCCCGTCCTCCTCGATCACACTATTGCGCAGGGCCTGCACCAATCCCTCCCATGCCGTGGCAGCCGCCAGCGCCCTGTCATCAGCCTTGCGAGTCGCTAGTTGGTATCGAAGCGTGCTTTCACTCGCCGCCCATTTCTGTAGCTCCTTGGCCCACCTCCCGTGTGTGGGGCCCGCTTTTGACTTCCAGAGTCTCGTCACCTCCCTTTTAGCTAATAAGAGGCCCATGTCGATAAATCTACTTGTATTCTTGTTTTTGGGTGTGTGAGGAAACCAGTGTAGGACACAAACCGCCTTGGTGTATTGTAAGTCCCTGTCCGTCACCTCGGTCAGCATTTCGCCTATCGCCCTCCAGTAGTCTTGCAGGTGAGGGCAGTCCCACAGCATATGCCCCAGCTCCGCTCCCACCGTTCCACACCTAGGGCACGCCGCATCTGCCACCCCGAAATACTTCCCAAGGTTACTCGGTGTAAGGTAGGCCCTGTGGAGGATATAAAAATGTATCAGCTGAAAGCGTGCGTTTCTGGTACTTTTCCGAGCTCGCCGCACTATCCCCGCCCACGTAGCGTCAGGGACCTGTCTGCACTTCCAGCTCCCATTTCGCCTTTAGTGCCGCCAGCGGCCGCAGAGTCTCACGCAACATTCTGTAGTACAGACAAGTCACCGCCTTATAAGTGCCAGCAGACATCATGGTGTACTGGCAGGCTGCGGATGTAGTGGGTTCCAAGAGCCCCGCTCCCCAATGCGCCTGCATCGCACTTGTCACCGCCGCATGCATCAGGTAGTCTCCCCTCGGAAGGTCGAAGCACTCTTGCAGCGTTTGGTAAGGGACCAGCGCTCCCTCTTCGTATAAGTCACCCAACATTTGGAGGCCCGCCTCCTCCCACACCTGCAATCCCGACCAGTCTCCGCCATGCGGGAGCGCCGTTACCATTCCCAGTGGGATCTCCGGCGCATACGGTCGCCGCACCCCGGCCCGACGTTGCGATCGATTCCAGCATTGCCGGAACGTCTGCTCCTCCAGAGATAAGTCTCTGATAACCAGCCTCTGCTGCAGCGTAATATACGCCAGTACATGTCGGGGGGTACCCTCCTCCCTGTCCTGCTCCGGCAAGGACAGGGAGGATCGCGCAAGGATTCGCTCCGCTCCGTCCAGTGCCTCCGCCGCATTCTCCAGGAACAGGAGCAGATCATCTGCATATAAGGAGATGAGTTGCGGGGCCCCTCTATAATCCAACCCCCTGTAGTAGCAGCCTGTTCTGGCCTCATGAAGAATTCCACCATGTATGTTCAGCATTCAAGACGGTTCATTTATATAAGGATCGGACGGGTACAAACAAGTACAGCCTCCACAAACTACCATCTGAGTCTGCCTAACCGTTCCCTTCGAGATTCCACACACCCATCATACAATTCTCTCATCCATCATCACCCCTCCCCACCTCAATATTCCAGTATCCTATAAGGAAGTATTCTTGACATAACAGCGACTTATGTTGAGGTTGTAATCTGGAGACTAAGTTGCTTGGCATATATTTACATTTAGAAGATGATGGGTACAGTTAAAGGTGATGTATGTTAAAAAAAAAAAATGCACCGTGAGAAAGAAGCCAGAGAACGAGGACACATTAGCAGAATTTGACAACATGTGAATAAAGTCCAAAAGAAAAGTTTAAGATACAGCAATAAAGATGTTAAAGTAGAGGACGACATTTATTAAACAAGCATTGGCATAGCCAATAGGTTTCGCCTTTCGGGACCTTATAAGTTTTAGCTATGCAGGATATTATCCTGGGTGCATATTTTGCCAGGGATTGAAGAGCCATACAACAAATAAACACACCGATAAACACATGCGTGCACTATTCAGAGCAAACAGATGGCCATTAGCACGCGTAGGTAGACCGCCATGCTTGCAAAGTTTTACACCCACAGGCAGAAAGAATACACAGATACACACAAACATACCCCATACAGCTCCTCCCATGTACACACTCGCACACACCTTTGGGACCTTCTAAGACATTAAAATTGGAGATATAAGAGGTTTACATTTACCACTAGTGTCGTGGTGTTTGGATGTAATTGGTAGAAAAAGGGAGGCAAACTGGTCAGTGTGGAAAGGAACCTCTAAAGAGGTTAAAAAAAGACTGCAGTGTAATTGAAAAGATTTCTAACAGATTTGATTTAAGCTTGCATGTGAGATGGTATATTGTTACTTTTATTCCCCAATGTTTCTTTTTGTTAACGGAGTGCTCTGTGCTTCCTGCACTCAGCAGATAATTAGTTTTCAAGTTCTGGGCTCTGCCGGAGGCGCTGTGATCAGAGCTGCCTTAAAAGCTTTCCAGAGGCAGACCGTCTGGCTGAGACACATTTGGTTACAAAGCGAATCTGTTGAACAAGTTACTTACCTTCCGTAACGCTTTTTCTGGTGGATACAGTATCTGCCTGTGGATTCCTCACCTTGTGAATATCCCCTGCGCCAGCAACATTCGGAAACTTTTGTAGCAGTCCACGCCGATGAGGTCGAAGACGACGTCGCAGAGACGCAACTCCGCTGACGTCACCGGCTCCATAGGAAGACCTCGTCGGCGTGATGACGTCAGTTCCGCCCTTTTTTCCGTGCCTTTGAGGCACACGGACGGACTGACAGCAATATATACACAGTATACACAGTACATGATATGCAAAGTAACACACACAGTGTGGAGAATAAATAGCAAGGCACAAGAAAAAACATAATGCCTTTGACAGTAACAAAACACATTTGAAATACCATCAATAGAATTACAGGTATAGAAGGATGGACAACGGGGAGTCGGGTGGGTCAGTGAGGAATCCACAGGCAGATACTGTATCCACCAGAAAAAGCGTTACCGAAGGTAAGTAACTTGTTCTTCTGATGGATACATCTGCCAGTGGATTCCTCACCTTGTGAATAGATTCCACAGCAGTTCCCACTCCCGGAGGAGGGTGTCCACCCTTCTATACCAGAAAGTCCTGAAGGACGGATCGCGCAAAGTGTCCGTCCCTCCTCACCTCGGTGTCTAAGCAATAATGTTTTGCGAAGGTGTGGAGGGAGGCCCAAGTTGCCGCCCTACAAATGTCCTCCACAGGAACACCCCTAGACCAAGCAGACGTGGAAGACTTTGCTCTAGTGGAATGAGCTCTCAAACCCTCCGGAGGTTCCTTACCAGCCAGGGAGTAGCAAATCTTGATGCACAAGACAATCCACCTGGAAAGGATGCGCTTGTGCACCGCTCGACCTTTCCTGCAGCCAGCAAAGCCCACGAAGAGCTGGTCATCAACCCTGAAGTCCTTTGTCCTGTCCAGGTAGAAGCTCACTGCCCTCTTGGGTCCAAGCGGTGAAGCCGCTCCTCCTTGGAAGGGGGAGGATAGAAGGAAGGACGGGTAATGGACTGCCCCAGATGGAAGGGAGTTACCACCTTAGGCAAAAAGGCAGCCCTGGTCCTGAGTACCATTCGTTCAGCATGAACAGTCAAGAATGGGGGTTTTGAACTCAGAGCTTGAAGCTCACTTACCCTCCTTGCCGAGGTGATTGCAATGAGGAATAACGTCTTAAAGGACAACAGCCTCAAGGGACATTTGTGTAAGGGCTCGAAGGGAGAACCCATAAGATAAGTTAATACAAGGTTTAAGTCCCATTGAGGCATAATAAAAGGAGTTGGAGGAAACTTGTTTGTAAGGCCCTTTATAAAACGAAGAACAATAGGTGATTTGAATAATGACGGCTGATCTGGCAAATAAAGGAAATCCGACAAATATCCTTTCACAGTAGCCACAGCAAAGCCTTGCTGAGCAAGAGAAAGGGCAAATTGTAGAATGTTAGACAAACGAGCCTTCAAGGGATCAATGGACCTCTCTCCGCACCAAAGCACACATTTAGACCACCTATATGAGTATATAGATTTGGTGGAGTGTCGCCTGGCCGATAAAATAACATCCACCACATCCGGCGGGAGAGAGAAAGAATTCAGGTTGCCCCGTTCAATCTCCAGGCATGAAGGTGTAAGCTCTGGAGGTGGGGGTGTAGAACCTGCCCCTCCGACTGCGAGAGGAGGTCTGCCCTCAGAGGGAGACGGAGCGGAGGGCACGAGGAGAGGTGGAGAAGATCTGTGTACCACACCCTTCTTGGCCAACCCGGGGCCATCAATATAACTTGGGCCCGGTCTTGGCGAATCTTCCTCAGAACCCGAGGAATCAAGGGTATGGGAGGAAACGCGTAAAGGAGTCGTGAGCCCCAACTCATCTGAAACGCATCCCCCCAACTCTCCCTGCATCGGATACTGGAGACTGCAGAATGACGGGCAGGGAGCATTCTCGTGAGTGGCAAACAGGTCCACCCGAGGAGTCCCCCCCCCCCCCCCCCCCCCCCCCCCCACACATCCGACGAACTACCTCCGGGTGAAGCCTCCACTCGTGATCGGCGGAGAACTGCCGACTGAGACTGTCCGCACGTACGTTCAGCACCCCGGCCAGATGATTTGCCATTAGACAAATCTGATGGTCCTGAGCCCAGGACCATAGACGCAGGGCCTCTCTGCAGAGACAAAGAGACCCCACTCCTCCCTGTTTGTTTATATACCACATCGCGGTAGTGTTGTCCGTCAGGACTTGAACAGACTGACCGCGAAGGGAAGGGAGGAAGGCCTTGAGCGCCAAACGAATCGCCCGCAATTCCGGAAGGTTGATGTGAAGCAACCTTTCCTCTGGAGACCAAAGACCCTTGATCTCCAGATCCCCCAGATGAGCACCCCACCCTAAGGTGGATGCATCCGTTATCACTGTTGTCACCGATGGAGGTAGATGGAAGGGCTTTCCTTGGGACAGATTGCCCTCCACACTCCACCAAGATAGATCCGCTGCAGCTTCTCTGGAGATCCTCACAGACTCCCTGAGATCTCCCTTGTGCTGATACCACTGCTTGCGGAGACACCACTGGAGCGCCCTCATGTGCCAGCGTGCATGGTTGACCAACAGGATGCAGGAGGCAAACAGACCGAGCAGGCGAAGGACCTTCAGAACTGGAACGACCGCTCCGTTGCAAAATAAAGGAATCCTTTCCTGTATGTCGAGAATCCTTTGAGGAGGAGGGAATGCTAGACAAACAGTAGTGTCCAGTACCGCACCTATGAACAGGTTGCGCTGAGAGGGCACCAGGTGAGACTTGGGCACGTTTATCGAAAAACCCAATTTGTACAACAGCTGAGTTGTATCCTGCAGATGACGCAGCCCCTTCTCCGGCGACTCCGCCTTGATCAGCCAGTCGTCCAAATAATGGAAAACCGAGGCCCCCGACCTTCTGAGATGGGCTGCCACCACTGCCATCACCTTCGTGAAGACTTGAGGTGCCGAAGTAAGACCAAACGGAAGGACAGCAAACTGATGTTACGACCCTACCGTAAACCGGAGATACTTCCTGTGCGACTTCAGGATGGGGATGTGAAAATACGCATCCTGCAAGTCGAGCGACACCATCCAGTCCTCCTGATTCAGCGCTTGAAGAACCTGCGCAAGGGTGAGCATCTTGAACTTCTCCTGTTTCAGGTAAAAGTTCAAGATTCTGAGGTCCAGTATCGGACGCAATTTGCCATCCTTTTTGGGGATCAGGAAATACCAGGAGTAGCATCCCCGACCCCTCTCCTGCTCTGGAACCACCTCTATCGCACCTTTTTGAACCAGCTTCAGGACTTCCTGTAGGAGAAGACGGTGGTCCTCCGAGCAAGCACCTTGACAAGGAGGGTAATTCGTAGGGAACTCGCAAAAGGGAAGGGGGTACCCATTTTCTACAAGATCCAGAACCCAGAGATCTGTAGTTACAGACTCCCAATCTTGCAGAAAATGGGTAAGCCGGCCCCCCACAGGACCAGCACGATCCGGAATGGCGGATCTAGGGCTGCTTTGCGGTGGTGGGAGGGGCTGAGGAGGAAGAGGAGGAGGAGAGCTGACTGCCACGTGAGCGACCCCTGATTCTTCCTCTGTAACCTCTAGACGAGGAACCTTGCTGCTGCTGGGTCTGCCTATAGGTTCGAAAAGATATCCTTCTGAACCCTCTATCTTTTAAAAGACCCCCTCGACTGAGACTGCAGGCCCAGAGATTTAGCTGTTGCCTTGCAGCATCTGCCTTTTTGCCAAACAGGCCAGATCCATCAAATGGCAGGTCCAAAAGAGTCGATTGCACATCCTGTGAAAACTCCGAAGATCTTAACCATGCACTCCTTCTTGTGGCGACAGAAGATCCCATGACTCTCTCCACCTAATCCGCTGTGTCCAATCGACTCTGGATCACCTGGCGTGCAGCTGCCTGGGCATCCGACAAGATCTCATTGAATCCAGCCCTATCCTCCTCAGACAGTTTCGGCGCCAGTTTCTTAGCCGAATCCATAAGCGCATGCACATATCGTCCCAAGAGGCAAGTTGCATTTGTCGATTTTAAGTGCCATGCTGGCCGATGAAAAGACCTTCTTGGCCGACTGATCTAGTTTCTTAGCCTCTCTGTCACCGGGCATCTGAGGAAAAGCACCCCTGGACTTCCCCGAACAAGCTGCCTGAATCACCAGACTCTCAGGTGAAGGGTGTGATGTTAAAAACTCAGGGTCCCCTGGGGCTGCTCTGTATCTCCTAGCAACAGTCTTGGAAACCGCAGGAGCAGAAAAAGGCTTACGCCAGACCTCTAACACAGGGTCAACAATAGCCTCCATGAAGGGCAGCAATGGCTCTGACACCGCCGTAGGAGAATGCAAAACCTCAGTTAATATATTTGACTTAAACTCCGTAGCTGGCAACTGGAGATCAAGCAGCTCTGCAGCCTTCCTGATAACCGCATGATACGGCGCTGCATCCTTTGAGGGCTCATCTGATGGAGGAGTGATCTCCCACTCCAGAGACAAATCCAAACCACTTGCGTCTTTTAGCTCCTCATACACCTCATCTGACTCAACCAACTCTCCCTCTTCAGGTTCAGCTTCCTCCAAAAGATACCTCCTTTCATCCACCACTCTCTGTGCTTTCCTTCTGGATCGAATCCGACGGCGCCGGCAGCGGCGTCGAACGTGGATCCACAGGAGCAGCCGGTGTCGAACGAGGTCGAGCCGGTGCCGGTGAAGAGGGAAGCGGAGTCGATGTCCTCGGCGCCGGCAGATGCCAAGACTGCGTCGCTTGAAAGAACGGCATGAATGGAGCTTGAGGATAGGCCTGCGGCACTCCCAAGTTAAAAGCCATTGGACCAATCGGACCCGCAGGTGCACCAGTGGTATACATGGCCCTCAAACACCCCATACATCGCATTCAGATAGTGCGAGGGGTACTGACCTGGTCCAGGGAAAGCAGGGTACTGGTCAGGCATCACCGGACTCGGGCCTGCCGACGGTGGAATAAGCGGCGTCGCAGGCTCACCCGGGACTGGAAGATCCTCAACCGGGGCCGGAGATGAATCCGCAGCCGGAGATGAAGCCGGTGTCGGGGATATCACCGGAACCGGAGATGAAGCCGGAGCCAGCGAAGCCACCGGAGAAGAAGGAACTAGAGGTGAGGCCGGGACTGGAGAAGGAGACACGGATTCCCTCCGACGCCGAGCTGGCGACTTCGACTTCGGAGCCGAACTCTTATCGGAGTGATGCCGTGAAGAATGCCTCCTCTTCTTCTTATGCTTCTTGCCTCTCGAAGCATGTCCCGAAGTCGATTTGGACGCCGACCTCGACTTTCTCCTTCCTCTCTTTTTTTTCTTTCTTTATCCTGGCGATGAAAAGCTTCACCTCCCTTTCTTTAAGAGCCTTAGAACTCCTCTTCCGGCAACAAGAACAACCATCCACATCATGGTCGGACGAGAGACACCAAACAGTCTTCATGTGGGTCTGTAATTGACATGTGCTTGCCACATTCCTGACAGGGCTTGAAGCCCGACTTCCTTGTCGACATATTTCTCGAAAGAGAAACCCAGAAAAACACAAAGCAACAGTGAAGCTACCAACAGCAATTCCCGAAATCCGTTGGCGTTGACGGCGCGGAAAAAAGGGAACTGAAGTCATCACGCCGACGAGGTCTTCTTATGGAGCCGGTGACGTCAGCGGAGTCACGAGCGGAGCCGTGTCTCTGTGACGTCGTCTTCGACCTCATCGGCGTGGACTGCTACAAAAGTTTCCGAATGTTGCTGGCGCAGGGGATATTCACAAGGTGAGGAATCCACTGGCAGATGTATCCATCCGAATCATTTTGCAGCATTTATTTTGTCATCCTGATAATTCTTAAATGCATTTATGAATTAACAGGCTGACCGAAGAAGTGTTGCAAAATGGAACGGACACCCTGTGTAACCAAGAGTGTCTCAGCCAGCCCGACTACCTCATAAGTCTCTGGAAAGTTAAGAAGGATTTAGCAGAAGGGAGCTGCAAAGGAGATACAGCGACCCCTGCCCCCTCCTCCAATGGCCACGCCACAGAGCCCGAGAGGCAGCAACAGAGGAGCAGGACATGTCTGCAGGATAACATGGAGATGTTATGCAATGTCTGGTAAAAACAAAAAACGCAGCACACAATTATATCATCCCTGATACAAAAAAACATGGCTAGCCTGATCTATTCGTAACAACGAGCACTGCTAAATACAATTCTGCTATTCCAACACCTGCAGAAGAAACCTTTGGGTCTAATGAAAAAAATTAGCCAGTTTAGCCATAACATAATGGTTTTCTACCATTCTCAATGGCATGAATGCAGGAGATCACACCAGTGGGCAGAAAGTGGGCTGGACATTTCCAGATGTTCGTCCCGTCACCCCGTGGGTGCAGAGAGCTCGGCGGGACACTAAATCACGGGTGGCATATGGCAATGTTTTCTCTGCCTCGCCATCAATCATTGGTGGTAATTTATACCCACAGTGCATTTGTAGATTTAACAGCCCATGAAAGCGTGAGCGAACACACCGCCCAACAATGCATCAAGTAATTTAAACTTAACTTGCAGCAAAGTAGAGAATGAATTTGGGCAGGCTGCCGACTAACTACACGGTGGTAATTTACAGCCTGTAATTCTGCCAGATTACCACCAAAAACATAAAAAGGCTGCGAGACCGTAACAATAAAAAATACTTTGCAGGCACTCTAATTCATGATAAATGCTTCACACGAGTGTCGTTTTATTTTGGTATCCTTTTCCCCATGCGATACTTGCCAAAGTGGTATAAAGTCCGCGCTGTCCGTCTCTGACTGAGTTCAATGGTCGCACTGTCAGTCCAGGGTTTAATGACAGCGCTGTCCATTTTCAAGCGGGGTTTAATGGCCGCGATGTCCACAAAGCGCCCAGAGAGAAGAGAATGTGTTACGAAGACATAACAATGGTGCTTGCTGCTTTACAAACTGCGAATAGCATAACACGTCAGCTGATGGCGATGTGGGTCCTAAAGTAGAGCCAGCAGTGGCCCTGTTCACAGCTCTTCCCAATGCTGAATGAGACTGGGCACCATGGGTTGGAAGGACGGAACACCCTTCAATTTTTGACCGATATCCCTAAGCCAGCTTAATTGAGCCAGTTTCCTGATGGTGCGTCTACCTTTAGCAGAAATATGTTCTTGCCGTTAATAGTTGCATAATACAGACACTGTCACCAAAGCGAATGACACAAAGTTATGTAACCATCGCAAGGCGCAGCTTTTTCCAAAGACTTTTGCGAAGGAGTGTAAAATAAAACTTTGCGTGCGTTTCAAACCCATGACCATTTGGCCTGAACTCTGTTTGTCCTAGCGCTTTAATGAACCGCGTGAAAAAAAATGAGTAATCAGGTTACACAATTGGAATGTAGTGCTGCTGTGGCCCGTGGGACAGCAGTGGTAAACAAGGCGCCCACCTGGATAGTGTTGTGTATCACACATGGCGGTACATTGCAGTGTACTTGGTAGCGAGGCTCGGGCACGTGCTTCCCAGAGCTCTCCTGGTCACTGCGACGAGCAAACAGACTTCGGGACGGAGGAACAGCACACTGTGTTCTCAGCTGTTTTTTTTAGTTTCCTGTGGCTGCAAGCTCTGCGCCGTGCCCTTCACACGTCTTGTGCAGGAGGGCGCGTTCCTGCCTCACCTGTCAATGGAGGGCAGAGAGGGGGGTTGGAACACAAGTCTGTACACTGCATAACACTTCCCCTGAAGTGTGCTGTTACACTGCACAATTCCCTAGAATCTCGGTGGAGAAATAAATACAGTTGGGTAGCTCAAGGCCAGCCCCTCCCGCTTGTGTAACTGAGGCAGAGGTAGGCCCTAGAGCCCTCAGGGGATCAGAGGCGGAGAGCCGACTCAGACTGAAAAGCCTCGCTCACTGTGTGTGTTTGCGCAGAAAACAAGCATTTCAAAGAAAATCAGGGCGACGCGATTTAGAAGCGTTTCCCCCATTCCTTTAGTCTGCTTAATATGCTTGATTATTGGAACAATTTCATTCAATTAAATTTCATTCATGCATTCAAGTTTAAACCTAATTCCAACACTTTTGTGTAGTGATCTCTGATTGCGCTAAAATAAATGCGTACATTCAGAGGAGAAGAGGATGCAGCAGCACTATGTAAACATCAAACTTCAGGACCCTGACTCTACATTTAATTACAACCATGTCCTGCAAACGGGGGGAGAAAGACTGCATTTACACCAAGCGCGCACATGCTGATTAAAACCAGATGGCCCCTGCACCAATTGCGTGCTAAAGCCAGACGCAAAGACCAACGGTGTGTGAGCACCACATTCCCGAGCTTCTCCTGAAGCTGAAGTGATTCCAAGAGGTCAATTTCCTATGCAGCGCATGCGCACTGCCATAGGCTCGACCTACATTTTTTTTTTGTCATTTCAAAAGGATCAGGGCTTGAAAAATCCACCCGATATGGCGAGCCGGATTTAATCAGGAAGAGTTATTTTTAGGGCCTACTCGCCCGTTCTGTTTGCTAATAAAGTGAACGAGCAATAAATGTGCTTTTATATCTAATCTTGTCACATTTGTTTGGGTTTTTGAGACCGAGGTAAAAAGTCAGTTTGTCTTTCTACTTTACTATTCTTTCTGTGACAGAATTTAGTGCTTTGTAAAGGGACCTGTGTGACAATGGCACTGTACACAGCATGTGAAATGAGAGGCTTTAAGAGTTCAGTCGTTTGTTCTAACACAACACTAATAAGTGAACTGGTGAACTGTTGAAATATTTCAAATATATTCCACTAGTTATGAAGACACCTGTTTGTAATTCTGTGGTGAAAAAAAGAATTTTATAGGATCAAAACAAATCAGAACACTTTACTCGGTGATGTTCAAATGTTAAATATTTTTCCTGGAACTTAATTTCCAAACATTGTTTATGCTCCATATAGTTTTATCAATAAAACTCCATGTTGGTGGGAACTTTTTGTGCCCATTTCAATGGAAAATGTGCTATCTGTAAATGACAGTGCATTACCACATCATGCTTTAGTTATGTTTATAGAAAGTGAGTTTTTAAACATGAACTAGGAAATATTTGTGCTCTTGCCCAGATGACAATGCTATTAATGAACCAAGAGGCAAGCAAGCCAGGTATCGCGCGTCCCCTATGTGGGCTCAATTCTTATACACTGAGCAAACATTTAGTAAATGGTGGGTTTTTTTGTACAGCAGAAATGGTGAACTTGCGTATCTGAAGGTGCACTCTTAGTGATAATGAAGGAAAAGGGTGCTCCATAAGACAATATTTGCCTAGGATCACACACTTTGAGGCCAGTTAATGGGTTAGGTCGAGTAGATTATTCAAGTTACTAGACTTGCAAGTCTAAATAACATTTTTATGAGAGTTCGAGCACTGAGGATGAATAGCAAAAAAAAGCTTTGTGCAGATTTCTTTTGGGGGGGGGGGGAGAAAACATTTAACAAATGGTGCTTAGGAAAACCATTGTAGCTCATGGAAATCAAGTGGAGGAGATGTTAACTTTTGGAAATAGTAGACTGAAAAAAAATTATCCATTGGAGCCTTGGTCTAAGCTAGTTGGATTGCTACTTTCTGAGGGTCAGACTTACAGATTGGTTTATTGATGGTTAGTGGTTGTATAATTGTCCTGTATAGTACAGCTGTAGCCCACTGTGGGGGAATACATGCCATGTCATCTCTAGTCTTTGTGCTTGCGGGTCATTCAATCTTTTCAGTCATTTGTGTCAGGTCATTTTTAAAGTGCCTATGATCTGCCTATACAGCTTTGTCGTGTTCCACATATGGGAGAAATTGAACAAGCATGTGCAATGCAATAGGTCTCGCATTGCTGAAAGCTTGAGCTGTTGGTGTTGCATTATTATTTGCAATGCCAATAGCTCGAACGTTAAGTAATGCGAGACTTATTGGATTGCAAATGTGCATGGGGTGAGAAAGGGAGAGAACGAAGTTGGGCGGCCGCGCTGAAGGAAAAACTTTTGTCAGTATTGTAAGTTATATCGCAAGCGGCACAGCAGGCCACCTGTGCTGCTTTTTAAAAGCATATAATATTGAACCGAGCATTTGCAATGCAATAGGTCTCACATTACTGATAGTTTGAGGTATTGGCGTTCCAAATACAACGCCAATAGCTCATATTTTCAGTAATGCGAGACCTAGTGCATTGCAAATGCATGAGTAGTGAGCCAGGAACCAGAATGGTTTCTCATTGTAGTACCTCAAGCTGCTCCTAGAGCTCCCTAGTGAGCAAGGCACCAGCACTGCATGGCTAGGTGCAGTACAGCAAGCTGCTCCTAGAGGTCCCTAGTGAGCATCATAAACTACCTAAGCGAAACAGTACACAGCTGCTTGAAATATGAGCAATTATATGTTTAAAGGCGCAGGGCCGTGGTCACCAATATAACAAAACAAGCGCGCCCATGTTCAGGTAAAAGAAAAGCATGTCAGCCATTATCGAATCTGAGGCTGCTGTGCTGCTTAAAGTAAAAAATAAAAACAAATGTTGTGAGAGACCCCGAGCGTGTCCCGCAGACAGAAGAAACCCAATTGAGAAAATAGCTCTCCCAGGCTCTAATTAAAGCATACATGTAACCACCAAAGTAAAAGGGCCAGTCCTCATGGGAGGATACAAATGAAAACAAGACGGCACTGAAAAGCCTATTAACCAATCAGAAGCTAGCATTTACAAAGGACAATGACATGTGGGCGGGGCTACAAGTACATACTGCTATACAGCATGCTCGCTGCCTCTAGGCTCGATCTAAAAATAGTTTGGCGAGCCTCGCTGAAGAAAACAAAGGTGTGGTCGCCATTGTTAAAAAGACAAAGGAGTGCCACACTGCTTATAACGCGGAAGAGATTATCGTGTCTGCAACAGCAGCTAGGAGAAAGGCATGAATAAAATAGTGCTCATTGGAGGTTCTAAAGGAGAAAAGGCTGTACTAAGGAGGTACTACTAAGCCTATTCGCAAATCAAGCTATCATTTACAAAGGACAGTAAGAGGAGCCAATTGAAAAGAGAGGCAGAAAATTGGCAGAGCTTCAACTCCCATACTTTTATACAGGATGTCTCAAGGACAGCGCAAATGCTGCCTAGGTGAGACCTAAAAATGAATGGTAAATCATTGTGAAGAAAACTATACTTGATGATTGGAGAAACGTTTTTAACTTGCCATACTATACAAAGTGAAATTGATTTACATCCTATGTTTTTTCTAAATTTTCATGTATAGCGTGAAAAACATAAAGATGCAGATTTTCGAAAGTATTAAAAACAAATCAACTGTGAGACTTTTCTGGTGTTGGTCTAATGGGAGTTATGTAGTACAGTTGTTGCCGAAATTATGCCGAGCATTATCAAACGTGAGTAGGTGGAATCGCAGATCTGTCCAGTATAACAGAGGTGCATTGTAGGTCATTGCTTATAATGGGGGTTGCCAATGAGGCTACTTTTGATTAGGACGTGTTGTGCAAGGTCCCAACTCTTGCAGATGGGACAGAAGCCTCTTTTATAACTGGCACCACAACTCAATGATTGCAATCTGGGGGCAAAACAAACATTTTCATTTATTAAGTTTATTTTAGGGTGACATTCCTGAGAATGTTGCATCTTGCGCCAAGGATTATTTGTGAGGTACCTCTGTTCGTGCAACAAGGCGTCTTAGAACATTTTACAAATTTTGCATGCAAACTTAATATATAATACCTTTTCATTGAAGATTCTATTTGCCTTCAAACCTTATTGTACTTCTTGATGCCAGTCTTCCAGTTTATGTGGAATCTGTCAGCATACATCCCAAGATAGTGATTATCTCCAAGTCCCCTGCCTCTTGGGACAAAGTGGCTATGTCAGCAACCATGAACCAGTGTCCATTGCTATCCAAGTCAGTACGCACTGTAAGAATGTTTACATGGGCCAACACCTCTCCTTTGCTTCTTCTACTTAAAATTTTAAAGAGGAGTTTGCTTCACATTAAGTTGCATCGCAGCTGTTTTAATGGAGGGTAACTTGAAGCCTCTGGAAGCATCAGTTTTTATATGATGCAAAACGGAGCAGCTCTCCGATTTAGTCTTTTCTAAACTACTCTTCAAGTACTCCACTGGCTTGCTTTCTGCAAACATAAATTATTTAAAGCAATGTCCATGATTTATAGTGATATATCGAGACCATCAATTCATGCATACTAAATTTCACCGGCTCTCTCCTCACTGAAAGGTATGGTTTGCCAGTCTTGGTTTACCTAAAACCTAACGTATACTATTCAGTGGCAAGATTTGTTTAGGTCGAACCTGGGCAGCGCATACGCTGCTCTGCGAGGCATGCTGTAGTCGGGTAGGGACTTGAAGCTCCACTTTTTTTTTTTCCACCCATCTTTGCAGTTGGCTTCTGCTACTGTCCTTACTAAATCGTTGCATCTAATTCAGGAATAGGCTTAATAGTCCCTCCTTGAAACTCCCTTGGCTGCATTTCTAACGTGCCATAATGACTGGATTTTTAGGTCGAGCCTAGCGCAGCGCGCATGCGCTGCTCTATGGGAGGCTTCTTGTGAGGACTTTAAACTTCGTGTGGGTCTGACTCCTCCCACATATCGGATTGGCCTTTGCGTGTGTCTTTCAATAATGAAAGCATGCAAATGGCCAAAGGAGGGGGCATGTCCCACCTCCTTTTGAATGTTCACTCCCACTGCGTTCTGCTGTCGGAAGTGAGCAGCGGCGCGCAGGGTGGCAGCGGCATTCCTGGTGGGTCAGGTTACATGCAACGCGCCGTGCTTTCGTACAGGCCTCTGCAATTAGATCCGATACTTTAAACTTTATATTTCCTTTGTAGAGTTTTCAATTGATTTTTTAGTGGAGAACATTTCCAGCACCCCTTCCTTCCCCGGGGAAGACCTTTACAGCCCGATTCCTAAATGATGGCTGTTTGCCTCCCATTCCGGTATAGTAACTAAAAACATTTCATCTATTTTTAGTCAAGACTTGTTTTCTTTTCAGTCACCTTCCCCCCTGCCCCCTAATCCGGCCCTCAGTGCATCGAATTATGTGTAAATTTATGATTAGGAAGTCTTCACTTTCTTTTAATTCACCCAAACTGTGCAATCTTGTGAAAAGGAATGACATGGTTGTAGCCTTGTCTCAGAAACCTGCATGACGGGCTGGTTGTGAAACGCCAGTGCACACCCTTATGTTGGAATTTAAAGGAAATAGCTATGTGGCATTTCTACAGTAGCGAGTGACACTATCCGCTTAAAATGGAGAGACCCACGTATATCTCTTTCGTCTTCAAACTGCAGATCGATGTTATTTAGATCTTTTTCCCTGTATTTGGCGCACTTGTCATACATGTTTGCACAGATCGATCTGCTCAAACACCTTTAGTGCCTGTCATAAATGTGTTCTTTACGGCATGAAAGCTGGTGCAGGTTGTTCATTCTAAATTATTTAGGCATTTGTTGTACCAAGATGCATTTACTGCTTGCACGTTAATCCGCATATTTAACCTTTCCACGCCTGTGGTTTCTTGTGATGGTGCACCGTGTGAGCTGTGCCCCTCCATCTTCTCGGTGAGGCTGCTTTACAGGATCGAACACAAACCCTGGCCACTGTTTGATCTGCTCTGAAGCCTATTCTGACTGGAGTTCCACATGGGTCGGTTTTGAGTGGTGTTCAGTGGATGTATTCATAAAGATTAAGGAAGGTGTTCCAACAATAACATTACAAATATCATACAATAAATCACAGGTTCAGACTACCAGTTGTACAAAAATAACACTTTAACTAAGTATTTCTCGATGCAGTGCTATAAAGTGCTTATTAGTGTCAAAGCTTGTGTTAAAGAACAGTAGATGTTGTAGCACCCAGGATTATGTGCTGCATGGCTAAAACGTACAGGGTCCCAAAGACGAGACCTATTGGCTCTGCCAATGCTTGTCTACTTGTGGTGTTACATGGTCTGCTTTATCTAGTCTGTGAGCACTATTTTCTTTAATGATTTTCCCCTATTCCACCCACAACGCAGCACCCTTTTAGCTTTTAATTAAGGCTTGGAGTTATCCGTTTTTACTGATTTTTATAAAGGCAGATAGAAAAAATGTTTCTTGTCTGTACTTGTTTTCAAGAGCAGACAAAACAGAAAAGTGTGCTTTTTGTGAATTATTTTCGAGACTCTGAACGGATGGGATTTCCTTAAATGTGGGCGCATGTTAACATATATTTGTATGTATTGCTAATATTTACACGTGGGTGTAGTGTTCTGCTATATTGGCTGTTTAATTTGCTCAAACGCAACAGGGAATAAAGTATGAGTGCATATTTATCAGTTAAATGTGCAAATATACCAGGTTATGACTCCGTTTATTACAACGCGCAATAAATATGGATAAATACCACCAAGATGGCTGAAAGATCAAAATGGATAAATACATTGTTGAAAAAATAAATATGAGAAAACAGTGAGCCCTCATTTTAATTAATAATGCCGGTCCGTTTTAACTATAGCGGCTGCAGTCCTTTATTTACTTGGGCAGCATGGTCCGCTTTAAGGATAGTGGCAGCACTATGAACCTCTTTAGGTCGAGCCTAGTGCAGAGTGCATGCGCTGCTCTAGGTAAACTGACCTCTTTGAATCGCTCTGGACTTCCGGTCTAAGGCTTGCGGTTACGAGCGCACTCGCGGGACGCTGCAGCTGCATTCCTTGCTCGTAACCGCAAGGCGTATGCCGGAAGTCCAGAGGACGCTGCAGCGCTTTCACTCCATCACGTCACTGGTATTCCAGAGCCACCACCGCACACACTGCCTTCTGTGAACACCTCTTGGCCACTAGATAGAAATCCTGTGTCCCATTGTACATCCCAACAGAGTGCTTTTTGTATAATTATTTGAGGAGTGGCATCACGCTGGTAAATAAATACATCTATTACATGTTAACTATAGGTCAACTAAGAAATCTATATAGAAATAATAACAATGTATAGTGTTTACTGTTTTAATGTTGATATCACATGCTTCCCCTGACTTAATCTAACTCGCATTACGAAGACTTACAGCCGCGAATGCCCCAGGACACTCACTGTCTGTGACTCCGTACTGCTGTGCCGGCGTGAGGCCTCTCCCAGCAGGCAGTCTAATGGTACTGACGGCTAGCACGTTGTATATCGTGCACAGGCTGTGCTGTCAGGCCGCCTCTTAGCCCGAATGTGTTATGTCAACTGTGTTCAGACATGTTTCCTTAAACCCTGCCTATTGCAGGAGTCTGGTAAAAGGCCAGCCCTTTATTTCAAACTCACTCCAGCCTCTCTGCTTCTTTTTTTTCTCACTTTGGCTGCCTTTTAACATGCTCGTCCACCCATCTCACATAGGACCAGTTTGCTTAGACGGGCCAAGCAGATTATTTTGGTTCGGTAAATCTGGCTAATCGCCAAGCAGAACGGCTGAGGTCCTGATGTTGCCTATTCAAGAAAAAGGAAAGGCTGTGTGCCTAAAACGTGTTGGCACAAAGGCGCCCTATGGGAACCGGGCTCCAATGCTGCGTGCCGCTGCGGTAATTGCATACCACTAAATTAACTTACTAAGTCTCCGGAAGTGTGATGCTGGAAGTCTTTCCTTGGATACCCAACTCCGCTGCTCTCACACCGGTAAAAAGTTAGTCGTTGTCAACAGGTTGCCTAGCAACCCCTTGAAGCACAGATTGCAGTGCCCTATAGCTGGTCCCGGAAGTGGAAATAGAGTATCCACCAGTCCGGAACGGTCAACAAGAATTCCTGGACACTATTTATTTATCTCCTCGTGCGCTAACAAATATTTTTGAAGATGGAAGTTCGGAGTGTTAGCCTTGTTATGTTTATCAATGTCGGGAGGCTGATGGGGAAAGATTTTCATGAAGTTTAACACCAAAATGTTCCCGAGATATACAAGCTGGGTAACTAATGCTGTTACATTAAACACCCTCTCCCTTGCTTAAGCGTCACAAGCTATCCTGTGCCACTGCTACGACTGGGCAGGTGGTCTGTTTCCAGGCAATTTCTAACACCCGGGTGGCTTCCAGTTCCGCTGTTACACTGGTAAAAAGTTAGAGCTGTTGATACCCCCAGTGCTAAGGAACCACCCTGATTCACAGATTCCAGTTTCCCGATGCTGGTACAGTGTGCGGTAAACACCAGAGTGTGGGCAGGTGAACACCCTTTTTAGAATTTTCCTGGATAGTGCGTTATTTACTGCACCTGTAACGAACGGTAATTATGGCGCGCACATCTGGTGTTCTGACATCCATTTTTCCAAGATAGTAATTCGGGTAATTAATTTTGTCTTGTGTAGTGTAAGTTTTATTTATTTTTACCAATCTACCAAACACATTGCTTCCTCCTACCAGCCATTACTTTATGAGAATGATTTTCTCTGGAGACTGGCCACTTATTTGCAGTCTCGCAATTTCTCTAATATTGGCCGCAGCCCCATTGGTTATAAAAGTGACCTCTGACACCTCCTTTGTGTTTTTGTCTGTCGGTATCTGGAGACAGGTCGCTTCTTAATGCAGCCACCTGTTGACAACTAAATGGTTATGCGATTCCTGTCCCACCTTTCCTGTAGCAAGAGGTTGGAGACACCTCACGGCCTCCCAGCAGGCCCGTGGCTTGGCTTAGCTGGTGCAGGCAGTTCTTTTGTGCTGTGGTTATTCTGGCCTGAAAGAGGCCCTGTTTTACCGGGATGTGCTCCATCCTTTTCTGTCTTCTGCACGAACTCTGGATTAATCTTGCGTGCAACTGAGGTAATTGTACACCACTAAATTAACTTACTAAGTCTCTCGATAGCGAAGACAAACAGCAAATAAGCGGTATGTGCAAAAGAAAATGAGGGTAGAGACAAATATAACAAAAAAACAAGAATTGGCATAGCCAATAGGTCTCGCCTTTTGGACCTTGTAAGTGGGGAAAAAAAACTGAAGTATAAGACTTCACGTTTACATTTACTTTGTATTTAGAATGCAGTAAATGTAAACGTGAAGTCTTACACTTCAGGTTTTAGGTGTCGCCTGGTGAAAGCAGCGCATGCATTGCTATCGCTATTACCTTTTGGAATCAATTCTGCCGAGGGCTTTCATGCACGCGTCTGCATGGACAAACATAGCTGCTCTTGCCATTTGTCCAGAGCAAACAGCATGTGCGTGTCCGTAAGGACTGTGGACAGTCCGACGCCATCTTGTTATAAATAGCGCTTTCACCATGCTCACCACCCACGCCCCCCTCTACTGCAGCAGGACTCCTCGTCATAGGATCGAGAGCGGCGCACAGAGTCCCGGCAGCCGTTCACCAGCCCCGCCCCTATCGCCAACCGCAGCCTGGGGAGCACAGCGCCCGACACACCGCAGAAACATGGTAAACAATCCAGTGTGCCTCAGGGTTCTTTCTGGCTGGGAGGATGTGGGGAGCTCTGGCGACTGCACTCACCGGCAGCAGGAAGCAGAGCGTCATCCACAGGACGAGGTACCAGGGGGGGTCGCTTTGAAGAGGCGAGCCATGCTGGGCACGCACGCGAGGATGAGGGTGACACCCAAGATGGATAAGCAGCTGCGCGTGCCACGGACACCCTGCGCGGCTGCCTCCTGGAACATGACTGGCAGCGCCTCGAGGTGTGAGACACGCAGATAAGTGTCATTGTTGCCTGCATACGAAGAGTCGCAGCCCTGGCTGCAGGGAACTAACTCCCAACACCGCACCCATTTAAGAAGAGAACTCACGGCACCGCCCCCATTAAAGGTGCAGCAGCCCTGCAGACAAGTGCAACCCCGGCCACCATTAAAAGTGGAGTAGCACGGAACTCCCAGTCCTGCCCCGTTAATAGTATGGCAGTCCCGTTGAGAAGAGTCACTTTTGCCCCCGTTTAAAAATGTAGCAGCTCTTCAGAGTATTCCAAGTACAACCCCATTAAAGGTGCAGCAGTCCTATGGTTAACTCCCAGTACAGCCCCAATCAAACTGTATCAATACTTCTACCCTTGAGTGGAAAACAAGCCCCCCCCCCCCCCCCCGCACCACAGGAGCTGCGGGGGTGTCCATTATCCCAATGCCCTGAGGTGCAGCTACAGTGCAGTAGCCATGCGGAGAAGGGAGAGCACCGCAGCTCTGCATGCAGAGTCCAGTTTCCCCAGTTCCACGTAACTCTTCAAGTGCAGTTTTTTCTTTTCATTCTAGAATTTGTTGTTCTGCTTATCCTATTACAAAATAAGGATTATAAAGTGTCAAATATGAAGAAACTATTTGTACTAACCTGGGAAACCAGCATTGACATAGCCAACAGGTCACGCCTTTGGGACCTTATAAGTATTTAGTTATGCAGCACAATTTCCTTGGTGCAACATCAACTGTTGCATGGCTAAACACTTATAAGGTCCCAAAGGCTGCTAGACCTATTGGCTATGCCAATGCTGTGTTTTTTTTCTTTGTTCCAGTGAAAGCGCTCCATACCAGGCTTTCACTTTAACAGCGGCCGCGTCCCTTTCTTTAGACGTTGCTCGCCGTATTCGGGTTACAGCTAGCCATGTCTAAACAAAAGGGCACTGCCGCCATTAAACTGAAAGCTCAATATTGGGTGCTTTTAAACAAATGGTTTGTTTTGTGTTAAAGCACACCATGCTTTGCTTTCACTTTAATGGTGGACACGCTCATTTCTTTAGACCAGGCTTGATGTAACCTGAATACAGCAAGCAGCGTCTAAAGAAGGGGGCGCGGCCACCATTAAAGTGGTCTTGCATTTGAGAACGTTTGAGGTATTGGCATTAGAAATGACAATACCTTTTATGTGTTGGTTTGGAAAAACACATACATAAAAGACATTGTCGTTTACAATGCCAATAGCTTAAACTCTCTTAAATGCAACACCTATTGCATTGCAAATGCTTGTGCTGTAGCTGCCTCCAGAGTATGCTCTATCCACTCCATTTAGAAAATGAGAGCTCTCTCACTCAGTGGGTATGTTTTAAATCAAATTATGCAGCAGAAGATTTAATGATGTGATAAGCGTGGTAAAGCCATCATTACAAGGAAAAACAAGTGGCGTTGCCTTATCTTTCTGTTGGTGAAAAGATACGTTGATTATAATAGCAAAACTGTGCTCTACCATTGCTCATCCTTTGTTGAATTTCTTGTCAATCTTATTTGCTTGCTTCTAATTTTATGGCTTTCCTTCCACTTCTTGTTTGTCCCACCCCATGAGCATATCCTCTTTACCATCCTTTTGATTACAACTAAAATATTCCTTTGCTTTCAGCACTCATTTTTACTCATTCTGAGAAAGTATATTTTGATACCTATTGTTGGTTCTAAAATAAAACAAGCATCTATTTTTATACAAAACAATTGGCCTAGAGTTCAGTTCTTGTGTGTGAGACCATTTGCTGGCTGAGTGTGTACAACAAATGCTTTACACTGTCCTCTGATACTGCCTTACTGCTCGACCAAGCTACCATTTTCGAGAGTACGGTTATATCTAACTTTGACCTCTGCCAAACCTCTGTGGACTCTGTGCACACTGTACCTATTTGGGAACAGTATATACAGAGCCACTTTCTTACAACATGTACATGGATCATAGCTGTTTTTGCTTAGCAGTGGCAAAAAGCATTTGCAGAGTCATAATGCTTTGGCTTTGCCAGTGCTTTTTTTTAGGAAGCACATCCTGTTTATCTTGACGGTAGGCTAAGACTAGTGTCTAATCACCCATACAAGTTCATTTTACAGTCTTGCTAACATGTTGGTATTCTAGCTTTTCTGTTCACAAAGTAAAGATGTAAGAATTTTTCAAAACCAGTATGCCTTACCTTTGGGACCTATTGGATTTGTCAGTGGTTTATAACCTTTCTGTATTGTGCAGCATGGCAAAAGAAAGTGATGCAGTGGTATTGTAATTTTAAAGTGTGTGCATCGCACATGCCTACAAAATGAGGGGGTAAAAGAACAATTTTTTCTAATGAAGTGGTTGCACAACCGGCAAATGATTACACGGTGCTTGGAGAATTAAAATAAACAGTGTGTAGCATAAAAGATCAATGGACTAACAGAACATTTGTTGTTGGATCAGTAAATATAAAAATGTAAGGGCCAAGCAAGCTTTATTTAGCGTGGATATGATGAGCAACACATGGCTGGGGTGGAATAAGCAAGCGGTAGGGTGGTGGAGGGTAGCAGTGTGTGGGATAGAAGAAACTAGGGGAGGCGATTGGGATGAGAAGCAACAGGTGAGAGGAGTGTCCGGGTGGAGAGCAGCTAGAAGGCGGGTGAGAGAGCAACATTAATTGTGGAGAGAAGTACATAGGTGAGAGCAACTGGGAAGTAGAATAGGGCGAGCGCAACATTGAGGGGAGAAAGAAGCATAGAGCAACACAGAGTGCAAGGGAGACGTACTTGAGAGAGACAGCTGGAGTACTCATACAGTCTAATGAAGTGCTTAACCCAAAGAGAAAAGTGATAGAAAAGCAAGCAGTGAAAGCATTCTAACCAGCCAATCAAAAGACTGAAAAGCAGGTATGCTCCATGGGAGGGACACACACAAGATTGGCATGCTGGGACAGGAATATAAGCGGGCAAATGACAGTGACATAAACGGCAACCAATGGTATGCAATTGGCAGTCGCAAAGTCCCTTGTAAGCTCCTGGTACGGCCAGTGTTTATTTTGCAGCCAG
This sequence comes from Triturus cristatus, assembly GCF_964204655.1. Taxonomy (NCBI): domain Eukaryota; kingdom Metazoa; phylum Chordata; class Amphibia; order Caudata; family Salamandridae; genus Triturus; species Triturus cristatus. The sequence goes on along the minus strand of NC_140595.1, from coordinate 519,164,268 downwards.
ACAGCTGTGCTTCTTGGTGGACTCCATCTAAACAGTAGTTCCCTCAATTATGCGTGGAAGGATACAACTCCTACAGTTGGAACTCTAAAGGCCGAAATGCTTCTTGTTGCCTCTCAACTGAGATTGATGAAATAAAAAAAGCCATTCAGTCATGAGCACGGGCTGGTCCAAAGCCTGCAGTAGGTACAAGGTGTTTTGGAAGCAATAGGTTTCCCAAGCTGTCTGTAGGCGAGACTTAAAAAAAGCTCTATATATCACCATGACGTGTTGTGATTACTTGTAATTAAATGGATCCGATCAGACTCCTGGAAACTACACAAATGAATTGCAAAGTAATAAAAGCACCTTGAGCAATTGCATTCAGTGTGCTAAACAGTATCCCAGCTGTGCCAGACAGGGTTTAAACAGCGACCGGTTAACATTGAATATGATTGTGATGCTTCACTAGAACAGTTTTTCACAGATTAATGGTTGACCTATACAAATGAATATTTGTTACTGTATATGAAATTATAGAAAAGAGACCCACTGTAGAATGCAAATTGTTCAATATGCAAGCCTTTTGGTGTCTCCAGCAAAGGTTGTCTGCTAGTAGTGCGTATAGCTAACCAAAAGTGCATGTGTGCTTGATCACAGAAGTGTGGTCACGTATAAGTTTCTTTAAATCAAGAGAAAATATGGCAAAGTTGCCAAAAAAGCCTGTTTCTTTCGTAACGATTGCTAAGATTGAAATCTAAGTTTTATCTTTTCATTGAATGGCATTAGTAATTAAGTTGCCTGGTGAAATCCCAATTGCCCCCGCGCCCCCCCTTCACCCTCCACCATACTGGCCGATACTAATATTGGACGAGTATGTAGTCTGCTTCACAACAGGAATTCTTTGGTAACGGCTCATCATGGGAAGTGTTTTTATATCGTACATGACCAAGCAGGCTGCCTCTTTTTTTTTTTTTTTGTTTTTTTTTTTTTCTTTTCCCCCCCCCCCCCTCATAAATGTTGATACTCCAAGTTTAATTTCGACCTCGTCCCTTCGTAAGACTCAAGTGCGAGTCAAGGTGCAATTAAGTCTTTCTGCTGTTAAAGCTCCCTCTTGGCATCCACATTAGCAGGCAGGTGAGTTTGCTTCAATAGTGCAAACACAGGACAGTTGCTAACCGTTTCACTGCCAGTGTGAAGAGTTTCAGTGTGGGGAAAACGTCCTTCGTGCAACAACTGTGTACTTAACATTAATGTAGAAGGCATATAACCTAAAGTGTGGCCCAAACAAAGTGCCCTTGGTAAGCTGAGGGACTGTAAAATGCTGATTTCTTTCAACAGAAGTCGCTTCCTCCCACAACATTCCAGTTGTGTGAGTGGAGGGGACTCTGTGCCACTAAACAGTGTTGGGCACCAGACCCTGCTGATAGAGTATCAAGCAAAGGGTGCTACCAGAATAATCTGACCCATGCTCCTCACCGATGGCTTATGGGGGTAGTGCACGTGGAAAACAGGAAGGGATGTACATAGCGCGGTGGGAGCACATAGAAATCTATGAAGAGGGGGATTGACTATGGATATTACTCATCCAGTGAGAACAATGTGAGTCCTTAATGCCACTTGGCAGAACAAACATTGAGAAAAGCCATCCAATCAAGTATGGACAACTGAGATGGACAACAAAGCCACCATGAGCTTGGGACTAGTTTATTGGCATTACATGTTTCTTCAACCATACCATGACAAATTGAGACCCAACCTGCAAGGATCCAGTGCAATTTACAATGTAATATTCTCGTGTTTTAAGTAATGGCAGCCCATAGTATTTTAGAATACAACTTCGGAATCCTTAAAGCCTGTACTGCACCAGTCTCCTTGATTAAACTTTTTTTGTAACCCCATGTCAATCTAGCTTTGAGTGTTTTGTTAAACTGCATTGTGAGTACCAAAGCATCTTTAAATGTACGGATTACTAATTTAACTTGCTTGAATAATTTGTTCATTTAAGATTGCGAATGTTGTGTTGCTGTGGGATAGTGGGCAGGTTGTGGTACATCAATTTGTTCTCATGTCATGGTAAAATTGCAGTGAGTGAAGTATTTGCCAATATACAAGCACTCTTAAGCACCCTCAATAAGTCTGCCCCACCTCTGACCTTTCTACTAGTAAATATCCTGCACAATGACCCCAGATAACTTGAAGTCAAACTGTCAGTACCGTAGGTACCAGCCACACTTAATTGTTATGGTCTACTGTATATTAATCCACGCTTTTATCTGGCATAAAAAGCACGCCTCTGGTAAATTATGTACGTTGCAGATTGGGTGGTATGTACATTTTGTACAATGCTATGTCTTGAGTACTTCTATACGCAGTCCATAACTTGATCTTTAACTAAATAAAATTAATTTTTTTAATGTGTGAAAATCATTGTAAGTGAGCTGAATTTTATAAAGAAGCTTTGGTAGCCAACATTTTAGTCCTTTGCATACCAGTCGAGAGAGATGTCTTTTGCCACTCACTATATTAATGAAAATATAATTTGTTATGTTCCTTCTCTTTAGGGTTTTAAAATGTCTTCCTGGGTAAAGGTCACTCGGGGACTGACTCAAAAGCCACCTGCTGTGGAGAAAAGGTGAGTAATCCATGTTTGATTTTAATGTGTTATATCAGTTTGTATCCATCATAACTATTTTGGCCTTATCACTATAAAATAAATATTACACTTCCTATTGCTATACACTGATATAGCACTATGCATGAATCAATGCCACAGTCCCATGGCGTGCAGTTTCGTTATGTGCTTACTTTGTGAAGCAAAATTTTGAAAAAGCTGCAAAATTGAGGGTGTGAACGTCTAGTTCTTGCTCCATCCCATTTTTGTTATCTCAAAATAGAAATTTGATGCTTGAAAAGATTGTCATATACATGTAATAGCCTAATCTCCACAGTAGTTGTGTTCCTGAACTGAAGCTTGAAGCAGTGCTTGACATACGCCATATTTGTTTCTTTCATTTCAGGCCTAGACCTGGATGGATTCCACGGCTTCTTGAGTAAGTGTCTGAGATCCAGCAGCGATTTGAAAATAATACTTAGTACAGCCTTACCCAAGCGTCTAGATACCCTACTTGACAACAGGAATTCTTTTTTTGCCCCCCCCCCCCCCCGCCACGTTGTCCTTAACCTCACCCCTCAAATGACCCCCAACTGTCTTTCTATCGTCCCTTCCCCACATGGTAGATTATAAGTCTATAACTCAAATCTCTCCTGGTGGGAGGGGCAAAAAGCCCACTAGACATATGCACGTTTTTTTTTTTTAATTGCTACAAGCTGTGGGGGTGGCCTGTCTGCACCTAGCCTCTACCTCCAATATGACCCCAACAGTCTTTCTGCCCCAGGGGACTAAAGGAACCCCGTCTTTTTGACAAGATGGGCAATTCAGTTTTAGCTTTTTTTTTTTTTTTTTTTTTTTTTTTTTTTTTTTGGGTGTTCATATGGGTAGCTGAGTTGAACTAAGTTCCAAAATCATGAATGGCAGCACATTTTGGGCACAGGACAGCTGCCACCTGGGGAAACCTACCAAACCCAGACATTTCTGAAAACTAGACATCTAGGGTGACACGCTTCCCATGGATCCCACAAGGTTTTCTTATGCAAAATGCCCTGCAAACCACAAACTTTGCCTAAAAATGCACATTTTCCACAACCTATCTACCGCCCAGCGTTCCCCACTTGTCTTGAAAAAATTCTACCCCATTTCTGTGACTTGGCCTAATGCCCTCGACAGGCACAAATTAAACCAGGGTAAATGAGAGCCGGTTCATGAGACTCCAATTGACTTTGGTTTGCTGCTTGTCTGTCGCGTGGCATACCACCCTTAACTCACCTGGCAGGCTAGTTTACAAAAATGTACAGGGTTGCTAGGCTTCCATAGATCCTGGCTGAGCTAGGGTCCAAAATCCACAGCTACCCACTTTGCAAAATCAGTTTTGTTTTGAGTGGAAATATGTGATGTATCCATGTTGCATTTTGGGCTGTTTACTGTTGCGGGCAGGAGGCCTATCCTCACAGGTTGGGTACCATTTTCATCAGAATACTTGGGGGACTGCCGGGTAGAAGGACGTTTTTGGCTCTCCACATATTCCAGAACTTTCCGCCACAGAAATGTGAGGAAAATGTGGTTTTTTTTTTGTTGTCAAATTTTGATGCTTGCAAGGGATTTTGGATAAACCAATCTGGTGAGAGCCACGCAAGTCACATGGATTCCCAATGGTGTCTAGTTTTAAAAAGAAAAATGTGTTTACTAGGTTGAGCTCTGGACCAAAATCCATAGCTACCCACTTTGGAAATAGCAGGTTAGTTTTGAGTGTGCAAAACACGATACATCCATAATGAGTGTAGGGCCACTACCTGTTGCGGGCACTAGGCCTAAATGTAAGCCAGTATGTGAATTGGCCCATACTCTATACACAATCAATGTATGTATGTGGGTTCTTGGAGAAGCTACAAATTCTGTATATCCCCACGGCCAAAAGGGGCTGAAGAGTGTTATGTGACATTGCTTTTGTAAAATTGTCCATCGTGACAAAGTTACAGATGAAAACATTGTCCCAAATGGCTGTTTTTTCCTGCTCATTTTCAATATTTATTTTAACAGTTGGTTCCTTACCGAATTCGGAATTTTGTCTACTTTTCAGAAATCTGTAGCTTTTTTGGATCACCCATGGGTTTCACACTGGTTTCCACCATAAATTGGAAGTATGTCGAAAGCACCAAAAAATAGAAAATATGGGCTACTGCTTTGAAAAATGTGGTAAAAGAATCCGTTTTTTTGATTCAGCTCTGAATGTTCCTGAAAGCTGGGAAGATGGGGACTTTAACACATCAAACTGTTTGTTGATGCCATTTTATGAAGAAGTAAAAAACTGCCACTTCTATCCAGAGTGTGAAGTACCCCAAATGGCAATTAAAAAAGCCTATCACTGGAGTTAAGGGTGTGCATTCTTGTACGCCAGCATTTTCCCCCTTTTTTTAAATTTTCTTGCTTTTTATTTTTTACAGTTGAAGTTGGATAATTGTAGGGTTTTCATTTGCTTTAAGTTTATATTGTACTGTTATTTTCAGAATCCTTTCTAGGATCATGGGGCTTCCCCAGCTGTAGGTGACGTGCCTGAGCTACTTTTCAGCAGTAAAAGTTTAAATTTTTGAAGTTGTCGCAAAATGTACATGCATGTCCTTTCTCACATGCACCTGCAAGTTTAACCAATCAAGGGTGGCTATTACTTTGATTACACACCCTTTAGGCTTTTAGCTATCATTCATTAGAAAGATTGGAACAATACGAACAAAACTACTGTTATTGTGCTGAGGTTCAAGGGAACATAGTACTGTTTTACACAAAAGGCAGAAGCCAGTATTTTTCTTTCTAAGGTGAACTGTGTATGACATGGGTTCATGTGGTGCTTGCTTTTGACTATGGTGTTGAACCTATATAAGGTTGACTTACTTGCTTTTTAGGTCTTGCCTAGCGAAAGCAGCGCATGCGCTGCTCCTCGCTATTGCGAGTACCTTTTTGAATCGAGTCTCCGAAAGCCTTGCATGCACGCGCAGGGATGGACAAAGATGGCTGCTCTTGTAATTTGTCCAAACCGAACAGCATGTGCGTGCATGTAAGGGCAGTGGACATCCTGCCGCCTTCTTGTTGAACACGCGTGCTTTCACTTTAAACACGGCATGGTTAAAGTGAAAGCACGCCGCCATGTGCGCGCACTGCGCGCCAGCCCAGCCAACCTCTTGTTTAGACTGGTTGTCATAGTTTAGGGGTTCGGCTTGTTTTCGGTTTGTTTTTAGGGTTCTCAAACACTGCTCTGTCAATTCACGATAATCCAGACTCAATGTGCCTGCCATTTCAATGCAGAGAAACCCAGAGCTCCACTCCACCTATGCACCTCTATCCTCAACCATACACCCAGGTGTCTTTTACCTTTCTGGGCTCCAACAATGCACTGGCAGGAACCAGTCAGCCTTTCTTATGGTGGGAGGGACTGCAGCTCCCACAAAGTGCTTCTATCCAAACCGTAACACTGCCTGTTTCTCAACACCGTCTTACAGCTGCCAATAAGCAATGAGGGGCCGAGAAGAAACTGAAATGCATTGTGCTCATAGAAGGACAGAGCAGGTCCGGGCGCCCAGGCGCGTTGCCACAGGAAATGCTTGGGGGGGGGGGGGGGGATGGGGGTGGAGATTGGGAAATGCTTACCCAGACGCAGAGCAGTTTGATGAAACCACGAGTTCAGTAGCGAGAGTGTGCCGCTTTAAATGGCTGTTTTACTTTGCCTTCTAATCAGTCCAACATTCATCACTACCTCGCCCGGTCAGGAAAGCAATCTTAGTTCCCAACTGCACAGGGAATTATTCCGAGCACAGGCCTGGGCACGAACAAAGACGCGTCTTATTCTGTTCCTTTGTAGGGAATTACACCCACCTGGCAGTAAGAGGGAGGGGGAGAGCCCTGCACGCTTTCGCACGCCCCCGTGAATGGGAGAGGGCCTTCCGTGATTAGGGGACAGGAACTCCAGCTACCGTGCACTGGGCGGGTGGGGTACTAGGCACGCCACGGCCCAAGCCCTACTGTCACCCTCCACAGGACTTGAAGTAGGCCGGGTCTCACCGGTGCTGAGCACCCGCAGTTTTTAAAAGGGGGCCTCGAAACTGGTCCCTTTTGGGCTCTGTTTTGTGCCCTGGCACAGGCAGTCCGTTTTTTCACGGACTGCAGTGACAGCAGGCGCATCTGTGCGCCAGCTCACAATTTTCACTTGTGGAGAATTTACGACATGACGTCATGCCAGGTGAGCCTTGTAGGGGAAGGGAAATCCTTTAAAGAGTCATTTTCTCTCTGGATTTCCCTTCTCTTTTTGAAACTCAGGAGCAGCAACATTGTCGTGGTGTCACCAGGGCTTTAAGTGGAAGTTTATTCAATATTCTATAGAAGCCATAGTTTCTGCTTATTTATCTTGTGCAACTAACTAGCATTGACAACGCCAACAGTCCCGACTTGTTGTAGGTATGATGATACTTGTTGTATCATATATCTGGATGCAATGACAAACAGCAAAATACAAGTCAGGTGGCACACTATGCTGAGCACAGATTTTTAGAGTACCAGTTTTAAACCACGCACTTATTTACATTGCTCACGCCTGTGCAAAATAGGTACAACGTCTGAGATGAACAGAGCAACTGCATAGGCCGGGTCTTCAGGGATCTCTGAAGCGATGTGGCCAGAGATCAAGCGGCACACAAACGCGGCAGAAAAGTTATGTTCTATTAAAATTGGCGGGACACAACGCTACCGTTGGAGACCAAGAAGAAGAGGACAGCGTGGAAGGGGAGGCAAGCGGGGAAAGAGACATTCAAGAGGACAGCACACTTGCAGAGAACAACCCAGACGGGCATTTGGAACAAGATGGACTTTCTACGCAGGGCGAGAGCACAGGGACCATTCAGGGTGGTTTTGCTCCTCCTTTGAGCAGTACAAAGGTTTCATCTACTGAGGGTGCCCTAGTTCTTGATGCAAGTAACCAACCTGCCGGATTGAAGATTACCGAAGTTGCAGAAAGCACCGACCAAGATCCTGCCCCAGCTTCCATAAGCAACCATAATGATAAATGTATTGTTGACTGGGGGGGACATTAGCCGAAGCCCTATCACTCACCACTCACCTGATTTCCAGGGTCCAGCAAGCCACAGCCAACGGGGTGCAAACGCTGCATGTTTCTTCCGCCAGGCCCACGACCACGGCCGTAGCAGGGGGAACTACAGCTCCCGTGAGCCCCTGCGTTGCTGCACACTTCCGGACAACAGCGCGCCCGGAGGCGCTATAAAAGCATTGGCTCCCTCGGTGGAGCGGGGGACATTAGCCGAAGCCCTATCACTCACCACTCACCTGATTTCCAGGGTCCAGCAAGCCACAGCCAACGGGGTGCAAACGCTGCATGTTTCTTCCGCCAGGCCCACGACCACGGCCGTAGCAGGGGGAACTACAGCTCCCGTGAGCCCCTGCGTTGCTGCACACTTCCGGACAACAGCGCGCCCGGAGGCGCTATAAAAGCATTGGCTCCCTCGGTGGAGCGGGGGACATTAGCCGAAGCCCTATCACTCACCACTCACCTGATTTCCAGGGTCCAGCAAGCCACAGCCAACGGGGTGCAAACGCTGCATGTTTCTTCCGCCAGGCCCACGACCACGGCCGTAGCAGGGGGAACTACAGCTCCCGTGAGCCCCTGCGTTGCTGCACACTTCCGGACAACAGCGCGCCCGGAGGCGCTATAAAAGCATTGGCTCCCACCGCGTCGCGGGACGCGCGCGGGCGGCGCCGGGCTGAGCCCGGGCAGAGGGCGGGCCGTCTGTGGCCGTCTGTGGCCGTCCGGGGCCAGAGGAGGCCGGGACGGGCCATATCCTTAACATCCGGCATTACCCTTTCCACACGAGGGTTACAAGGTACTGTGGGGAACTATTATTGCGTTCTTTTATTGATTTGGGGGTCTGGGTGCGAAACGATACACCATGCCATCCAAACTTGTACTTAAAAAGCGTGTCCAAGGGGCACGTGCATGTGCCCCAAAACAACAAGCCATTTCAGGAGTCTCTGGGGTTAAACTCCCAACTGCAATTGACTTAATGCTCCAGAAAGCAATTGGTGTGGTCACCTCGGAAATCGAATCAACTGAGCGTCGCCTTTCCCTAACGCCTGACCTCTCAGTTTTGGGGTCGCCTGTCCACCAAACTGCCCAAGATCTGAACGAAACATTCACTAGCCAGGCTTGCTTTCCATCGATTGTAACCACGCAAGACCAAATAAATTCACCGATGGCTAGTGAAGATTCTATACCTAGACCACCGAAAACTAAAGGGAAAAGGAAAGCTACTAATGTTGGTAAAAAGCTTAGGAAGACCAAGGGGAGTCCCTGCAGGGAAACTACATATCCTACCAACCATATTCCTGACACTACCATCCCACCACCACCCTCTCAGGATATACCATACCCCGCCTGGGTGCATTTAGTGGTGACTAATATTATTGACCAATGCAGGACTATTATAAAGGAAGAAATGACCCCTATTCTAAAACTAGTTCAAAGTCTTTCGAAAGCACATACCGACCCTCCCTGTAATTCAAAGCCAAGTACATCCACTACGCAAAATACCGTTCCACCAACACCCCAGCTACTACCACTAGACCCAGTGGTTGTTCAACGTAAGACTGGGCAATTAAAGGCAACCCAACCCTCCCCACTACCAGAGGGACCCCCTTCAACTACTGGTACTAGAAAAACCCCTTTCCATGCTTGTCACGTACAAGACTTGTGCCCCAATAACCAAAACCCTGCATTACAGACTACTAATACGAATGAGCCCCTAGTCACTCCCACCACAACCCGAAGAAAATCTATGGAAAACTAGCCTGCAATTACTGCTACTAATCCTCCTACGATTAATCTTCCTCCAGCTGCATCTCCGTATGTCACCATACTGACCGGGGTCCCCGAACTTGGAGTAGGTACTAGAGAATTGTTGACTGTGACCTAGGGAGACCGGTTGCCACTGAAGGTACTCTGGAGGATCGCAAAAAGGAACATCGGGTGAATCCATCTAGTGATTATGCTAGAAACTCGCCAGAGCCTGACGTGGCTAAAGGCATTGATTCGACATCTGACTTCCCTGAACCCAACCCTCCAAGTGTCAAAGCTCGATAACTTGGGACATTTAAAAGCTGCTCAGTGCAACCTTAAATCTCACAGTCTAATAACCTAGTCAGCAGGTTATGGGATTGACTTGTCCGCAGAAGCCGAAGATGGCCTCATAAGTATTGACCTACGTTGAGAAATGTAACTAGGTATCTGCTGCAGTAGCCACTAGTAGTTCTCACAAGTATGATGTGGTGATGTGTATCAAAGGTCATCTGGAGAGAAGCCTCGGAAAGAGCAGGGTTCAGTGGGAAAAGAACAGTGTTCAACGTCTCAATACTCCTTGCAAAGAGCAGAGTGGGGCGATTAGGGCCTAGTTCCCCCCCCCCCCCCCCCCCCCCTAAAAGGACGTCTGCTAGAAGAGCACCATGCACGGATTACCAAGCCTCCACTCGATGAGACCCCATATGAAGAGCGAGAAGCGGAGAGTAGTGACAAGCCGCCACAGCACAAGATGGATCACAGAGACCAAAATCCAGGGAATGGTATCAAGAGATCTTGAAGAGGCTACGCATAAAGATCAGGATGCAGGTAAGATTCTCATTGGGAGAGAAACCCATTTAAGGTACAGGATTCGGGAAACTGTACCAATCGCCCCTGGATTGAGACTGTACAAACAGGAGCATAATTCAGGGGGCATTTGTAAGTTTTCCTAAATTGAGTATCCACCGACAAACGGATGGAGAGAACCATGCCCGGGTTTCTGAATGTGAAAATTCGCAAAGTAATGAAGAGAGCCATCACAAGCTGCATGGGGGTGAGCTCTTGGCTTCTAGATTGGGATGCAAATAGTTCCACAATGCATCTGTATGAAACTCAGTATACAATGTAGATGGGGTGTTAGGCTGCCTTTGGATGAGACGTCGTGTATAGACCCAAACAACTTCAAAGCATGTCACGGCTTGCCCCTGTAAGGAAAATGCAAGACTTAAATGGAGGTAACAGTAATAGGAACTTTCAGGCTGAGAGCCATGATATAGGCAGTTATTCAAGCAAGAGGTACTCGCCATCTCAGAATGAGCTCTGTAGGGAACAGAATATTTGGAACCATCCAAGCCACCAGATGTAGAGACCCCACATAAAGAGCGGCCTGTAGGGAATGTCGCCAAGCTTTCTTTTGCTGATAACCCATGTGAAAGAAGAGAATGCAGGAGATGGTAACTCAGGATCCTGGACTTGAGATCCCATGTGAAGAGTAGAGTCTAGAAAGTGATACCTACACTGTGACACTACGTAAAAACTCATTGATTTAAACCTACATAAAAATGCAGGGAAAAACTACACAATGTATCTTTATGAAATCCTACACAAAGAAAATATAGTGAACAGTACTAAAAGTTCCCACATTAAAGCTTCTCATAAGTTACAGAATTTGGGTTTTGCCATGAAGTGCTGTTAAGATGGGACATGTTCAGTCAATCAGGGAATTTTTAAAGCGCGTTGTCTGTTTCTTTTATCTCTCCATCCCCCAATTGTCAGTGTTGCTTTTTCCCCCTCCAATCTTCTGTTGTCTATGATGCTTTTACCCGCTCCCAGCCTCCATTGTGCGTGTAGCATTTACCCCCTCCCACACCTCATTGTCCTAGTTGTTTTTAGGCCCTCCTACCGCTGTTGCCTGTGTTGCTTTTACCCCTTCCTTTACCCCTTCCCACCCATTTTTGTCTGTGTTGCTTTTACATCCTCCCCCCGCCCCCCTTTGTCCATTCTACTTTTTTTTCCTTCCTTCTTCCCCGTTGTCCGTGTCGCATTTTCCCCTCTTCCGCTCTCCCCTTGGTTTGCCCTGTCCTCACCTGCCGTAAGAAAAACAAGCATTGAAAATGCAATAGGTCTCACCGTTTATTAAGTTGCTTTGCTAATGGTATTGTATAGCAAAGGAAACGACTTTAACTTAATAAAAGGCGAGGCCTATTGAATTTTCAATGCTTGTTGTTTTCTGCAGCTCAGCTTACTAGAACTTAAATCAAACACTGAAATTCAATAGACCTTGCTCAAATGTACTTATGCATGCACATTGCGTTTATACATACTTGTGTGTTTCTCTGTATTACAACATTAAGGCCAGGCCTGCTGTCATCACCATGGCTTGTTTAAAAAATGTTAGTTTGGTGAAACCCTTTGGCCCATCCAGTGCTTGCCTAAACCACTGGAGACTGACTCGTCCCCCCCCCCCCCCCCCCCCCACACACACTGCTTTTACCTACCTGTAAACAGTGCATCTTAAATCACCCCCAGTCTTTATTGGTTAACATTGGGCACCTGACTCCCAATTTGACCTCGGCTCCCAGCCACCCATTTGCTGCTGGTGCTGCAGTCTTCGTGCTAACTTGAACCTTGCCTTCTGTTGCCCTGAAACCCCGAAGACTGGATTTGTAAGTTGTGTACTTGCCTACAAAACTGCTTTCTTGTTTTCCTCCCATAGTGCAATTTTTCAGTTCAACAATGTTAGCCTATCTGTCCACTTTTTAAAGTGAAAAGTATTTCTTATAAAAAAAAGTACTCATTTTTTTAATGCAGATCTTGATCTTAAACCTAGATAGAAGCGTATTTTTCCAAAATTGGTGTGGCTCCTTTTTTTTGTCTCATTTGTTAATCACTTATTCAGTATGGCCTAATTCAAGCGATTGGTTATCATATGCAATATGATTCTTTTTAAAATGTTTGCTTTCTCAATCCTTTGAGGAGAAGTTCCTGACTTTTGGGATTTTCATGTATTTCAAATTGTTTCTCAACCCTTGCATCGTCACTTTGAGTAGGTGATTCGGTATATTTCAAAGTAGTGATTACAGAAGCAGGTGGATGAGTGCCAGATGTTAACACAGGAAATAATCACAACAGGAAATAAACTCAAAGTCGTAAGTCCCATGCTTTTACCTTATTTGATGGCTTGGATCCCTGAATATAGGACAGCAGGTTTGATAGACTCTTTTCTCAATCGTGGGATCTCTAGTGGCAGCCCTAAATATTTGAATAGTCACCTTCACGTGTAGGGATCCTATGGCATTAACCACATATAGTCTTCACGTTTAGCTACATTTTCTTCTTTTCACACTTTTTAGGTCTCGCCTAGCGTTGCAGCGCATGCGCTGCTCGCTCGGCGAGATTGATTTTGAAGGAGGACTCTGAGAAGTGGGCATGAAACCCTGCCCCTCATTTCCATTGGCTGGCGTCACCGTTTATGCTGAACGGTGGCCTGCCATTGGAAATTAGGGTTTTTGGTTGACGTCCTTTTTTTCCGATCCGGACTGGGTCGCCTGCTTTGCTGCTGTCGCCAAGCACTTATCTTTATGGGGTCATGTGTTTCTAATTAGAAACACATGGCCCCATGAAGACAAGATCGATGCTTGCATTTTGTCAGATTGAGCCCTCAGGTCTGTTTAGTCGTTCACTTATGCACGCTCTATCATTGTTTTAATATATGTATTACTGAAGGTGTAAAACTTCTATGTAAATCGCTTTGGCACCGCGATGGCGCTATATAAAACCGCTAGTAGATCACAGGGTTGCAAGATTGGCTTCACTTTGAGGCAAATCGCCCAGGAACGGCTCCTATTTCACCATGGCATTGGTGGCTCTCACTCGCGCTGACTGAAAGCCCGGGGCGGCTGTGCCATCAAACTCCTGATGTCTAAGTCGCTAATGCCAAATCCTGTGTGGAAAATTCCTCGAAAGCTGACCAATGTGGGTCATTTTTCACGCGGACGCACGTGGACCGCCACCTGCAATGTCACGAAGAACGAGCCATACTCGGCTGGCTTTAATAGGCCTGATGTAGGAAAACTCATTTCATTGACCGAGGCAATCTTTGTGCAGTGTATAAGAATGAGTTTAAATTACTTATGAGTGATTGTGCTGAATTCTATTATTTGTGTTTATTTGGTATTGGGCAAGAGGCGGGGGATTGGGGCAGGGGCTAGCTTAGCCGGCAGCGAGGCGCTTTGGCAGCGCCATAAATCACATCCGGACACGTACTTGCGATACAACGTGAATGGTGCAGTTGGAGCCTCGACGCCTAGCCGTGTGCTTCCCTCCGCCCACGGATACTCTTCAAGTAGCTAATAAACTACTGGACGTGCCCTTGAGATGGCATTCAGCGACCCGTGCCTATACCAGAGTTTCATTCACTAGGCGCATGGTTCTATCCCCTGCCTCAGGGCAGGCAGTGCTTAATTTGTGAAACAATAAGTGCCGGTACGCACAGGCAGCACCCCCGAAGATAGTGATTCCACCTAGTTTGGTAAGTGATTAGGCAAGGTATATTCGTTCCGGTAACTGATGACCGATTGGCTATTGGGGTTGGGGTGTGGAGGGACGTCATTATGTGCCCTTCTGAGGGATGCCTCTAGGTTCAGGCCTGCACAACCCCTGAGAGCACTGTAGTTGCGACTGCGGTCAGTCCCTTTCCTACCAGTGGTTGTGTGTTTCTCCGTGTGATATGAAGCTCGCAGTGCATGTTGCTCCTACAGTCTGGCTATTTGCACTGGTTTAACAAAGGCCCTAATGCAGCGAGAGGACACAGCAGTCGCACTCAGTAGGGGAGGCCTTTCTGAACACAAGCCTCGCATGGACCGTCTGTCAGCATGTCATGCTTCAGCAGGGGCCTAGAGCAGGCCAGGCTTTAACGGAAACCCCTTGGTGCTTTAACAGCATATTGTTGTGAGGCTGAGGTGGCGGTAACATCCACCCCTCTGCATGTGAGGCACTAACAGCAATGCCCTCGTCATGTGAGGCACTAACACCCACCCTCTCTGCATGTGAGGCAGTAAAATCCACCTCTGCATGTAAGGCCCCTAACAGCTACGCCCTCGTCATGTGAGGCAGTAATAACCGCCCTCTCCATGTGAGGTATTAATAACCGCCCTCTCCATGTGAGGTATTAACAGCAACGCTCCTCATGTGAGGCACTAACTGTATGTGAAGCAGTAATGGCTCCATCTACATGTGAGGCACTAACCGCAATGCTCTCGTAAGGAAGGCAGCGACCACCACCCTCTGCATGTGAGGCATTAACAGCAACGCTGTCATGTAAGGCAGTAGCATCCACCCTCTGCTTGTGATGCCCCAACAGTCTCAACATGTGAGGCGGTAGCAACTACATTCTCTGCATTTGAGGCAGCAATAACCACCCTCTCTGAGTGAGGCATTAACAGCCACCCTCTCTGAATGTGGAGAATAGCCAACACACTCGTGCATGAGGCAGTAAGAGCGGCACAGTGAACGCGAAGCAGTTACAGAAACGTTTGTTCATGTGAAGCAGTAGCAATCACCTGTTTAGCTCTTCAATCTTTGAGAGCTATTCTTCCAGCAAATAACATACCAGTGACTCTCCAAGCAGGCGTGATGGCTATCAATTTATAATGCATGAGAGCTTGTTTTCCGAGTATAAAAACTCCGCTCTAGTTTCTTTATTACAGTCAAGCTTTGACCTCTCTAGTCACTTGTAATAAGAAAATGATGTACCTGCTCAACTGTAATAGCTTATTACAGTTGAGTTGTGATGTCATATTGTCTAATGCTAGAGCCAGCAGCCAAGGTAAAAGGCAGGCCAGGGGGCATCTTCACAGTTTAAACAATAACAAGCATTTGCAATGCAATAGGTCTTGCTTTTACATGAGTTTTAGCTATTGGCATTGTAAATCACAAACGTTTATTTTTTTGGTTTATAAAATGTAAATAAAAGGCATTGTCATTTACAATGCCAATAGCTTATACTCTAGTAAATGCGAGACCTATTGCATTGCAAATGCTTGTTAAAATTGATTCAATGGAGGTAATCTCAGGGTTGCACCAATGCCCATTTAATTTCGATTTTTTATTTTTAATTGAAAAACAAATTCTGCAGTTTGCATTCCGATAAGCTGCATATTTGCACTGCCTTTTTACACACCGATATGTTGTAAGGTACTCTAAGATCATGCATGTAGGCAGTGCAGGAGATTGAGCAGAGCTGCTCAGTCAGTACTGGATATTAGTGATTTTGACAATTGTCATTGATATAGGAGTAATCTGTGAATTTAAATGAGTGGGCTATGGAAGAAAATGTGGAGAATTTCTGTTTTGAGTGGGGGAGGGCAATGCGCTAAGCTTAAGCCCTGTTGGATACTCCTAGTTAGTGTGCATGTTATGTGAATTGTTATGCTGCTGAAGCAAAGTAAATCTAGTCTGGAGTATTGTCTTTGTCCACAGAGATTCAACTCCTTAAGGAGAAAAATAAAATATGTACTTGTGATTTCCACTGGAGTGCTCCACAAAAGAAAGTTGCTTTCTTTAGCATAATGTTTTTGTATAGCTGAAGAGATTCATTTGATTTCTGTTTTTTATTTTTACAGCATAAATCCATACAAACCTTATCAAAAGAGTGATTACTCTGTGCCAGATGGATATGCAAAGGAGTTTGAAGAAGTTAACAGGTAAAATGGAATAAATATGTATTACAACTCTCTCATGGCATACCTTAGTGAGCCTCTGCTTTCTGGAACTTAATAACTTGATATGTGAGGTACATTCATTTACACTCTTAGTACCTCCGTTAGACCCCCAGTGCCTCAGTAACCACAAAGTTGAAAGGCCTATTATGAGGATGTAAGTTTAGAGTGAAAATAAAGACCCCTACCTTCTGCTAACTGGTTTTCTGGTGAAAATCAAAAATGCCATACTTTTGTTCACTAAAGAAAATTTTAATTGGACAACTTACGGGAAGGACTTGTATCAGCGGTTTAGGCTTGCTTTCTTGGTGATGTATTTGCTAGCCAACCTTCTAGTTGGAGAGTGGATACATGTAGGTAAGAAAATAACGTAGACCAGTGTTGTTGTTGGTATTTATCCGCATTTCTTTTGAGTATTTCAGCCATGTTGATTTCACCCTTCTCATGCAGACTCTCAACTTACACTAATTGCCTTCTTTCTCAAAATGCATCCTAAACTCTCATTAAGAACCACAAATACAATATATCTTTATTTAAAAGACCTTGCATACATTTTCTGTCTTTAGCTTGATGGATTTTTAAATAAGCAATTTACATGGGCAGTTTGTCCACAAGAGCTGCCATCTTACCCAGTCTTCATCACACATCTCTTCATTGAGGACCTTTCACAATTGGTTCCATCTTGCTTTTATTTTTTTAATAGCATTGTTTTTATTGAAGCGTGGGTGTATATATGTTATACATTGGCGGTTGCCACTATGTAGTTCTAGTTAGGTCACTTTCTATAAGAAGTACTTTTTAGGTCTCGGCTAGGCAGCGCATGCGCTGCCTTGTCGAGAGATGCTGTATACAGTATAGCGGGGGAAGCTCCGCCCACTTTCCGCTTATCTTTTTCATTGGCCGAAATTCTAAATGCTGCAATCTGATTGGTTTTGGACAACTTAATCCCGCCTGCTGACGCCCATGTTGTCATTGTTGTCCTTCCACAGTTATCGGCCCCTTTACTTTTAAAACCGTTTTCTTCCCCTGCCTCCCCCCCCATTCCTTCCCGCAGTCCGTGATTTCTCAGAGCACCTCCACCCCCTTCTGTTCGCACCTTTTTTTTAACGCATGTACCTCCGTTTAGAATGCAATAGGTCTCGCATAAATGCGAGTCCTATTGCATTTTAAATGATTGTATGTCCTCTGATTGGTGGGTAAACTCGCACTTGTATTTTGTTTCGCATGCCGAACACACCGTATGCCATTATTTGTAAGGAGACCCGGCGCATTAGCGCAACTTAGTGTAACAAGAGGAGGTGGCGAAAAACTGAGCGGCCAACTTGTTTAGTTTGTGTTCCCCCGTTCATGCCTCGTCGCCGCACGCAGTGTGGTAACCTCTTGCTGACCCCACCCTAAACCTTAGCCACGGGAGCTGCTCATGAGCCAGCCTCTACCACCCGGGAGAGACTGGAGTGGCGAGGGCAAGACAACAGAATACAAACCAGTCTGCCAGCAGGACCCAAACCAAAATGGACCGGGCGAGATAGCCCATCGCTTCCTTCGTAGCTCTGAAGATCAGCATCCGCACTGGAGCCGCCGGCCCGCGGACCGAGGATGATGCCGGTAAGTGCTGCCCTATTGTTAAAGCTTGCTAACTCTTAGCAGCACGGCCAAGTCAAACATGATATGTGCGGGTGTCCAAACCGGTAACAAAACTGATTCCAGCAGGGCCTCCCAATATGTATTGGTAAATATTCACTTGCAATAGGGCTTTAAGTAGGATGAAAAAAATAGGGGGGGTGTCTCCCTTAGGGGCGTGGCCAATGTGATTGAGGGCATGGCTTAAAACACTTATGCTAAAAATCCATAGTGTGCGCCCAACTGGTATTTTACTGTTTTTGTCCATTTATCCGGGTATAGAACAGAACAAGTAACATTACATGTACAAATGAGCACCACCTGTGATTTCGTTCCTCAAAATCTTCAGCAAAGTTCTGGAAATAATCAGCCATACCTTATATTAAACCTGCTTCAGTTCCTGTAGACAAGAATGTGGTGTAGGTCTAGAGCTACCGACCTTCGAGCTGAGCGCGCAGGTTTGATCCTCACACCCGCTCAACATACTGGGATTCAACACATGACCATGTTCCCATGTGATGTTACGGGTGCTCATGTCTGCCATATAGAAAACTGACAACTAGTCACTGTAAAGTTTCATCAAAAGCAGTGCCAGGTGCTATATTGACGAGTTAAGTTTTGCCCCCCCCTTCCCGGGTAGGGTAAAAATGAAGAGACCAATTGGGACCAGTTTCAGCAGCCCGTCGCCAGTAGTTGCGGAGGTGGCTGCCATTTATGCTGGTGCGGCTTTTGCCCATCTGACACGGCACCCCCTCCATTAATTCTGCTTCAACCCCTATTAACTGCCAATCCTCCAACCCATTTCAGCGGGCCCTCCTCCCTCAGAAGTATGAGGTCTGGCAAGATACAGGGCAGCCTAAAATTCACCCAAAAATGTGGGAGAAAGGCGAATGCAAACCGGACAGAGAGCCATTGACAACCCTCAGTAGCACAGGAGTTAAATCAGTTACAGCAATAGCTCAACAGCCCCCCATTACAAGGGGCACAAGCATAACAAAGATTATAGACTTCGTAAAATCACCCATAGAATTGGACCCCCACATAAGGGCCAAAAATACATTCGACCTCCCTCACCGCTGGTATCTCCGAGCAAGATCTTGCCTGAGTGCAGCTAGGACCTGGTCGAAGATAGTGAGAAGCAGGCTCACAGCCTCACCTACCCTCAGGCGCCTCAGATATGTCCTTTAAGAATCTTCTACTCGTCAAAGCACAGGTGCATACAACTTATCAAGATCAAACACAGGGCGAATGCATCAACACTTCCACAGCCATGATGTCGCCAACCTCAGGACAAAAAGGCCTCAAACAGCCGTCAGACGCAAGCCATAAAGACTCCCTCATGGCCCTCCATTCACAGTTTAGATAATGCACAATTACGTGAGGCACCCAACAACTCTGTTGTGTGAGAAGAGCTTCTGCTTAGTCCCTTCGAACAGTCCTTGCAGTTACTTCCACCCGATAGTAGATTCATGCTGCTTACTTTATACATTTAAGCATAAACAGGCTCTGTTTGCTCTCTCCTCAGTCCCGTCACCAATCGGTTTCTTCTGCTGTTCGCGAATTGCTGCATAATCGTGCCTCATGCTTTGGTTGAAATCTGGAGTCTAAAAGATATTTTGACAATATATATGCGCAAAATGCCCTCACCCCCAAGTGTTTCGAGCTACACCTGGTATTTCTCAGTGTATGTTTATTTTCCTACATATTGACTGATTGAAGGGTCTTTGGAAGGCGGCAACCTTTGTGGTAGGCCCTTAATCAAAACATTGGCATTAGTAGCAAAAAAATTCGGATCCGTTACAGATGCTCAGCCTCCGTCATGATGCACTTTGACCTGGCCATGCCTTCCCAGACTCTAGTTGGATCTCAGCCCATAGGGGGCTGCAAATGAAGCCTTGGAATCACTGTAACTGCTGCCATTGCTGACAATCGTCACAAATTCCCAACAATAACTCTTTTCCATTTTAGAAGGATGAGTCACTCAAGTTTTTCTTGTCGCCCACCAACAGCAGGAGATCAGGGCTCTGATAAAAATGCTTTGATAGCTGAACTTTTGTCCCATTGTCAATTTGTATTTTTAATTGATGTCCTCATCCTGAAGCCGTTTAAAGTTGTTCTATTTGGGTGCCTCTGTGCACAAATAGCATTCTGCTGCATGATTATCAACTTTTCATGGATAGATTATACTGCTCGGAGGGTGTCTTGCTGAACTCTGCTTTTAGAACTACCTGATTTCTGATACTCCTTTATCGCACATTACTGCATCGGAGTATGGTTGCCTCTCTGCTGTGCAGCCACAGTTTTTAACCAGGAGGCACGGTTTCTTTTTCAGCTGTCTGTTCTTCCTCTTACTTCATAGTACAGGAGACAACAGTCTTCCATTTCAGCCTAAGGCAACTCAAGGTCACACAAACTGGTAAAGAATGGCTGTTACTTGACAAAACTCATAGGAACTGCTTTGGGGAAATTTGAAGACACCATTTCAGTAAGATTGGGTCTCGTGTATAAATCTGTTTTGCAAGTGCATTGCTATCTGCTAAATTAATTTTACTAGTCAGGAAAGCTTTTCCGATTTGTCAAAGGGGTAATGCTTCTAATTTCGAATTTGTGCACTCCTTCCCTCTCAGCATGCAAGTTAGCTTCTAAGTTAAAGAACAGTAGGGGCCATATTATCAAGAACGGCGATATCGCCGTTTTAGCTGCAGAAAACTACCGCTAAAGCCGGCGATAAGGGGCTTGATAATGTGCCCTTGTGAATTCAATAGAAGCCCAGGTTTGATGTTCTTCACACGAGAACCTGGGCTTCTATTGGACTTCACAAGCGCATATTATCAAGCCCCTTATCGCCGTTTAAGCTGCAGTTTCCTGCCGCTAAACCGGCGATAATGTTCTTGCCGTTCTTGATAATATGGCCCCAGATGTTTCAGCACCCAGGCTAATGTGTTGCATTGCTAAATACATATAAGGTCCCAAAGGCGAGACCGATTGCATTGCAAATGCTTGTTTTCATTTCACTGATAACTTTGGTGCCATTTGACGAATCTGCTTGAAACTTGGAAAAAAAAAGCTAATACAGCTTCCCTCTTCCATGGAAAGTTTTGTATTTTGATAATCGACATAACCTTTGATCACATGCTGGATACATAGCATGTATCTGCTCAGTCACCTACTGTTTGGTGGAGGTTTCTCTCTGTGAACTAGTATTCCCCTTCCTAACAAAACAAGCATTGGCATAGCCAATAAGTCTCGCCTTTGGGACCTTATAAGTGTTTAGCCATGCAACAGTTGCATAACTAAATACTTATAAAGTCCCAAAAGCGAGACCTATTGGCTATGCAAAGCGAAAGTGATCACGATCACGAAAGTAAGCGCGGTAAAGCGCGGCGCCCCCGCACTGTAGCTCTAGGCTGGCCTGGTAGCACTTTTTGGAGCCCTCTCAATAAGTCTCGCCAGACCAGCGCATGCGCTGGGTCAGGCGAGACCTAAAAATGCCTCTATATACTTCAGTGGGATTACCCTCTATGAAAACTTTGAATACCCTCCAAAAAGAGATTGTACTCTATTTACCATAACAGGATTACCCCCTCAAGCCTTCACATGATCCACAGATTTAAGTGAAGAGGTTGCCATGTATGCGTTTGCCACTGAAAAGACACCTTCTGCTAGGCGCCGTTGAGAACCCTCCGTAGTTTGGTAAAATCCACTACACTTATTTCTGAAATGGGTACAATGGCATGCACCTTAGAGCTATGCTTACAACGCCAGTGTGAGATAAACCATCTGAGTAAGACACACCTACATTCTCCATTATTCAGAATTCTTCAGTGCCTCAAAGTCTTCAGCAAAGTTCTGGAAATAATCAGCCATACCTTATTAACGTCCTTGTTATTTAGAATTTGTTTATATCATGGTATTAAAACTATTTAACATGGGCTCTTGCCGAGGTAGCCACTGGTGTTTAATCTATTGCAAATAGGGTTTGAAACATACCTCTGCAATCCACATCATGTGCATTCAGCCTTTACCATGTTAAACATGGAGTATTATGTGCACCTCAAACTTCAGCGATTTGTAAATGTTGTGACATACATGCTTTAAACACGTACAATCACACATGCTGTGCTGTTTCTATGCTATATACCCACACATACACACAGAGTAACTCTATGTTGTATAGGACTAGGGTGTCAATTAACGTGATGAGTGATGTAAGGTCATAAGCAGAACATGGCGAGGGCTTTTGCTTTTAAACATTCGTATTTATCTTGTACCAACAACTAACTGCAGTGTTACTTTAACCATGCTCCTCCCACCCCCCCCCCCCCTCCCCCCCAATAAGCAGTTTATTACATTGTTGAGTGTTGGGGATCATGACTCCCAAGAGGCGAAGCCTTAAGTGGATCATGATGCCTCATCCTCCACTATGGCAATAGCATATTATCTTTTCTTTGTCTGCATATATGGTTTATCATGGGTTGTTTATGTGCATTTGTTAAAAATATATTTTAACCAAAACTTAACTGCAAAGTGTTAAATTGAGCTGAAAATGCCCATGACCATTGGGAGAATTCCATGCCTTAAGTCATTGTATCATACAAATTTGAGCCATAAAACCTTTTTTTCTCATGTGAATTTCATTCTACTTTGGTAATAAACTTGACGGTGGCCTTTGCACTGCACTAATAAATGTGAATATGCATTGATTACTACAGTTACCACTGTGTAGTTCTAGTTCATTTGCATTTTCTGTTGAAAAGTCTTTTCTTTCATTTGCCTAGAACTTTTGACACTATGCATGGATCTGCACCAATATTCATACGGTTGGCTTGGTCAGTTAATGAGTTAAGAAAATTGTGCTTCCTAATTTTATGGCTTATTGGAAATTTTACTCGCACGTACAGAAACGCTTAGCAGATTTTTTTAAAGTAGCAGTTTCCTCAGAAAATGTGCGTTCATTGGTTTGGTGGAAACCTGGTTAATTGCTTTAGAGAGGACCTTTAAAACGAGCATTGGCATAGCCAATAGGTCTCGCCTTTGGGACCTTATACGTGTTTGGCCATGCAACACTAAAGATATTGTGCTGGATGACTAAACATTTATAAGGACCCAAAGGCGAGACCTATTGGCTATGCCAATGCTTGTTTAGATCACGTCCCCCACAAGCACCTTGAACCCCTCAGTCAAGTGATAGAACAGGAGCACAGATCTAGTATTTCACCATTTTACTGATTTCCCTGAGTGATCTAGCATTTAGTTCTGCACTGTCATTCTTCTGCCCACGCCCCCCCCCCCCACCCCCAGTTCCCTTCCGAGCGTCCCCTTTGAGGCATTTCTTATTCCACTCACCATCTAAATGGGTGGAAATGTGTCGGTTTACTGCTTTATATGGAGGACATTTCAATTATGGTACATATAGACCTGTTTATGGGCTTTCGATTCTTTCCAAAACCTCATTACTTGGCCATTTAGTGCACTTTATGTTTTTTACTGAGACAGGTCTCACTCAGATATATCTCTTGTTACACTCCTCAGTGTGAATCAGTTTCGAGGCTCGTGGGGGCTTGTGTCACGAGCGCGTGAAGGGCAAAGAGCATCACTTCCGCACTCCCAAGTAATCTGGGGATTGAAGTGGCATACGTGTTCTGTGGACCCTTTCATTGGCGCCCCCCCACCCCCCCCCCCCCCCCGTGTGCCTCGAGAAGCCCCGCACCAGAGAGAAGCGAAGAGACAAAGTCCAAAAAAGAGGCACGGAGGAGGGAAAGGAAAAAAACAAAAACATTAGTGATAGATGGCAGGGGACAGGACAGGAAGGAGGGGTGGTAGGAAGATAGCTAGAGGGAAGGGATGAAAGAAAGGCGGGGAGGAAGCCAGTATGGGCGGAAGAAAGACTAAGCAAAAAATAATGGAACGGATGAAGGAAGAAAGGGAAGACGTACATATGGGACCGAAGGAGCAAGTGGAACAGAATCAAAAACAAAGCGGAAGGAAGCGAAGAAGGAAGCTCGTATGGGAGGAAGGTAGAGGCAAATGAAACAAGTGGGAGGGGTGGGGGAGTGCAGCCGAGAGCACACACAGTATTTCCCTTGCGGGAGCGAGCAGGGGCACCATCTGTTTGAAATGTAATTACAAACAGATGGTTTCAAAGCTCGCTCCCGCAAGGTAATCGCCAAACGTTCACGCGTTGCCATTGAAAGCAATGCAATGGGTGCACGTTTTTGGCAGAAAAAGCTAATCGATTTCAAGAGGTCTCCTATGCCTCGCATGCGCGCTGCGTAGGCAAGACCTAAAAATGTGTGGACTTGGTTTAAAATGGCAAGTCTACAAATCGCAACTGCTTTTAATTAGGTTTGAATTTTTTAACACATCTAACCGGTTGAGAAGAGTTGAATTTTTTTTCCCAACGTTTTTTAAACTTGGAATATAAAAAAAAGTGTTTTGTTCCGTGGACAATGAATCCACATCTATGCGTGGTGGTACCATCAAATGTACCCTACAGTAGGGTAGTGCTCTGGCACACTCTGGTGCATAGACAAATTTGCAAACCTAGTTTTTGAGAGAAAACAAACAGGTAAGAGTGCTGCCATTCTGTGAAGAGCAAAAAACACTGGTTTGTGCTGAATGTTTTTGTCTTTATTAAAATCCTGAGTTTTGAAAAAAGTCCCATTTTAAAAAAAAAAGAAAAAAAAAAAAAAACACGCGACTAACCAAGTGTGCGCGCAGTGAGAATAATTTGATAAATCTGTAGCGAAAAAGTGAAGTAACATAATGGGGGTTTTCATTTGCTGTAACTTTATATCATAGTGGTATTTTCAGAATCGTCCACCTCGGATGAAAGAGTTGCTCCGACCGTCGAGCAGTGGGCAAGAAAAAACAAGGTTGACCTAAAACGTTGATTTTCCCATGTTCGTTCCCAATGAAAAGTTTCTTCTTAGATACTGAAATAACGCATGAACAGAATTACACCAAATTTGACAGTACTTTACTTGGAAAGCATGCTTATTAGGTCTGATCCTACTAGACAGAACAGCTGTCTGGTTAGCTAACAACAAATTGGACATTTGGAAAGCTTCCTGGGAAATGCATTCCACCCATTACTTACCCATGGCTTTGTGATTTGCTTGCTTTCTATTTGCTGGCTTTATTTGTTTTAGCTGTCCAGCTTCAATTAGTACCTTCTGTGGCTCATGCCCTATTTACTGGTTTTTTTCTGCTAGTACTCCATTTCTGTAAACTTGCCTTCAAATCTGGCTCTCATCCCATTTGCTGTGCATTCACAGACGGAGGTCAAATGTCAGGCTCGGTCTTCCAAGAGAACTCGAGGTTTACTTTTCTTTCTCGGATTTCAAAGTGAGAGAATTTGTGACAGTCATGCTGGCTACTGGGGGGTGTGCTGGTGGCAGGATGTATGATGTATTTTTTTTCTAGCGCAAAACAAAATGTAAATGTTTTAATGAACTATGCAGATATTTTAGAATTGGCAAAGCACAAATATAATTTTTTTTTGAAATTCTGTAGTGTGGTGGAAACAATTATTTTATTACAATCTTAACAAATCAATACATTAGGTGTTAACATTTCCACACATTGTTTGTGCGCTGTATACTTTTATGAGTAAAACTGTACTTTGTGCAAATGTAATGGTCATTTCAAATGAAGATGTGTTGTCTGTAATGGCAGTGCGCTAACACACAAGCATACTCCCCTTTACCCTACTGTGCCGCAAACCTTTCGCCACACTGAACAGTTACCATGCCCATGTACGACATGATTAAAATGTTGGCAAAGCCAATGGTTCTTGCACAGGTGAGACCTATTGGATTTGCTAATATATATTGGAACCAAATAATTTTTCCCTTTCTGTCCTTCACCAAATTACAGTTCACCTTCTCTCTTGGTTGTTCATCAACATTTTCACTTGGAAAATCATTGAAAAGGACCCTTTGAGTACCCTGATATGGGGGAGGTTGACACACTGATATATTTTACATGCCTCTTATAAGAGCTTGTTAGGGGTGCTATCTGTGAAGTGCGATCAATCAAGCAGGCATTCGCACCTTGAAGCTGTTTGCTTACTGCCTGTGCATTTTAAGGGTGGAAATATACTCGTATGCCCAGAACCATAGACTCCAATCACCAGGACAATCTTGGAAGAAAGAATAATAATGTCCCCATGTCTGCATCAAAAGTCTGAACGCGGTCAGTAATGCCTTAGTTTTTGTGCTGATAATAACCTGGTAATCAGTTGATTGCAGAATTCATACACTTCTTTGTCTCCGCAGTACACACGTTAATGTGTTCCTGCTCAGAAACGCAAAATATGAATACCTATGGCATGCCGATTACGGACCCGGGGGCCAGAGACCACACATCTCAGCTTCGTTTGCATCAACATGGCTGCCCACGGTTCTTGCGGACCAGGAAGCGCTCAAAGGTGGCTGTGCATTCCGCAGCGCAAGATGCCGGGTCTGGACCCAGGGGCCAGAGAACACACCTCCCGGCTTCCCTAGCAGAAGCAAGGGTGCCCACGGTTCTATGGGCCAGATTGCTCTGAAAGGTGGCTGCTTCCTCCCGCAGTGCGTGATGTACCCAGGCGTGTGACCGGGCTCATAATTTCATGTAAGAGGCTGGGCTGGGCTGACTCTCTTCCATTTTGCTCCCAGGAACCTGTATGTCATACTTGGTGAGAGTATTAATATCAATTGCCATTTATTTTTGGAATGAGCATGGGCACGAAGAAAGGTGGGGGTCTCCTGCTCTCCCTTCAACAAAATCTACACCCTTTGATCAGATGCTTCAAATGGCAATAGGGGTAATTGCCACTGAAATGGAACTTACTGAGAGGGGTCTCTTCCTGGGTGGCGGTGACCCCATAGTGGACCCTGGCTCTTCATTTCCACTTCCCCTCCCTAACTACTATTGAGGCCCCCGACCAACCAACTAAACCAAATGCCGTCTGTAGCAGGATGGGTAATCGATCTGTCCTCCAACATAATAAAGGCTCAAGTTAGGAAAGTTCAGTGGGGGAGTTAAACCATGCTCCCAAAAAAGGCCAAATGGACTGTTAAGAGGAAGGCAAATAATGACGGAACTTTTGCTGATCATGTACGTACTCTGTCTGGAAGCTAACTCAGAACCGCATTGGTTGGACAACTTCAAGGCAGCTCTGATAGACCAGGTCATGGGAATAATACTGAAACAGTTGTCCCCTGTTTTGGTCAAGCTGGCAAATATTGACACATTTATTTAAACAGCTTCTTAATTGTGCCTAAATAAGGACCTTTTGCCCCTTGGGAACAAATGACCAACATGTCCACTCCCAGGAGAATCAAGATATCCTTACCCCAATAACATTGTTGGTTCTAGCAAAAAATTGCCAATTTAAACTAAAGGTTGGGTCAAAGAAGTTCGGCCTATTGTGTTGCGAAACCTGAGCCAGGGGGATTGCAAGAGAATGGAGGAGGCAGGGCCCCCATTAACAGAAATTGGGAATCTCTCTTTATTCAGCTTACCCCCAGCAGCCTTTCTGTATGTGGTGGCGATGGCTTGTGTTCCAGTGCTAAGGGACGGTAAAGTTGAATCCCATATGCAACTTAAGACTCGGTGTCTTAACCGGTTGAGAAAGTATAAGGATTATCCGCCTTCATTGGGTAATGACCTTATTCTCACTCACCGAGTAAGGTGGATTTGAAAGGGACAAAAAGACCGTCCAGATGATTGTGTGGTCATCAATTTCAGGAATCCTGCAGTGGTTTACAAATTGCTATTCAGCGCCAACTCTTTTCGGGTGAGGGGTTCTGAAATAACCCCCCTTCTGTTGTGTACTTTTATAAACACCCCCCCACCCCCCCACTAGTCATGGCGGCGGTCAAAATCAACTCATCTCATAGTAACTGCATGCCCTTTGCAGCATCCACCCTCAAGCAGTTCCCAATGGATGGCTCCTTCTTCCTACGTATCTGTGCACAACAGGTGTG
This sequence comes from Triturus cristatus, assembly GCF_964204655.1. Lineage (NCBI taxonomy): Eukaryota > Metazoa > Chordata > Amphibia > Caudata > Salamandridae > Triturus > Triturus cristatus. The sequence goes on along the minus strand of NC_140595.1, from coordinate 519,136,530 downwards.
TTCCATTGGACCATGTTGATTGAGTTAAAGATGCAGAGAAGTCCTTGTCTATGAATAGTTCTCCGATAGGAGATCGAAGGGAATGCACTTAAAATAAGAGTTAAAGAAGTACAAGGGCCCGATCTCGAACGACTGAGCTCAAACGATGCTGCTAGAGTAGGCATTGTAAGTGATGGTCATCTGGAGCTGCTGTATTCCGTTTTACAATTTGAAACTCCGGTTATTTCCCTCTGTAATGATGGGGAGGGTGAGGCTGGCAATAGCGAGCTGCCTGATAGTGGTATTCTACCATTATGTATTGAGCTTGCGAAACAGAGCCCGGTCATTCTAACCTCTGCTGTCCCAGAGCAGGTCCCAGACAGTGACTCTAATGATGAGGTAATAGATAACCAGGAATCCACCAGGATTAATTGAACAGAATGGGCCAATCCTCCTCTTACGGTTGTCTTCTGGAATGTTGCTGGGTCAAAAACTCAAGAACCAAGACTGGGCCTCATTCACAAATCAATTTGATATCTGCCTCTTTCAGGAAACATGGCTCATGTCAAAAGTAAATAGATTTGGGTAGGTTCTCACATTAACTGCACAGTGGAGGGGGTTGACATTTTATCGAAAGGTCCTGTGTACCACAATAACCATACCAAATGAAAGCACCTTTTGTATTTATTACATCTACTTGAGACCAACAGGTAAAAAAAACAGAATCCCCAGCAGTTGGTGAACTTGCAACTCATATGAGTGGTGTTAAGCCGGGGGTTTTCACAATAGTGGGGGGTGACCTCATTTGCCAGTTTGAACCTCTAGAAGACACAAACTTGATCCAGTCTTTGGAAGAGGATAGAATCTGGTCCATCCCTGATCTTATCAACTTGATCGATAAATGGTCCACCCCTGCTATTCAAATCAGTGTCCTGGTGTTAAATAAGAACGCATATGCCTCTAATGGTAGGACAAGGTCTGATAGAGCAGGGATGCATATTTTTAAGAGTTCCAACGGCTCAGGCCTAATTGACTATTTAGGTTGAGCCTAGCGCAGTGCGCATGCGCTGCTCCAGGAGATGACCTTTTGGAATTGATCTGCACTTTTCTAACACTCGTGCGTGTGGCGGCATCCACCTTGCGGGAGCAAGCAGCGGCACACAGGGGCCATCTGTTTCTAATTAGTGTGGCCTCGCTTGTTGACGTTTGCCCGTCTCGTGGTTGCTTTCACTTTCGTGCCGTGCTTGTTCCTGTGTTTGCATTCTACCAATGCCACACACCCATCTAATTACAGGAAGAACGCGGTAAAGTTGATCCTTTGCACTAACCTATTGTGACGAATATTTTTTATTTTTGTCTTTACTTTGCTTTAATGCTGTCTATGGTTTTTGATCGAATTGCTCAGATAGCACATGTGGTGCCTGTGAGTGCCATCTTTCTTGCATGGTATGCCCCCACTTTTTGCTGAATTGCTAAATGTACTTTGACTGAGTGTGCCTTGGGCTTCTGCCAATCAGGTGCCCAGGGCCTATGTTCCTTCCCTAAAAACTATGCTGAATCCTAAAACCCAGTTGGCATCTCTGGTCACATGTCAGCCCCTGGGAAATGGTACACTAGGTACCCAGGGCCTTGTGACAAGGGAAGACCCCTAAGGGCTGCAGCACTTATTGTGCCTCCCTGTACCCTGCCACAAACACACTGCCCTTGCAGGCTGAGTGTCTGGATATAGAACAAAACCGAGTCGACATCTCACACATCCCTGTGTGCCATGCCCACAACATACACTGCCCTGCCATACATCAGCCACCACTCTAGCTGGGTGCCCTATGCCAGTGGTTTGGGTACAGAAGCATGAGCCCTGTGCCCCTACAGTACCCAGGTCCATTCCTGAGCACTAAGTGCTGTGCTGCCATTTAAGAGTATATGGTGCTGGGAGATCGTCAACACGAACTACACGAAATCCACAGCACCATGATGGCTTCACTGAAGACTGAAGTTTGGTATCCAACTTCTCAGCACATTAAACCCGCACTGATGCCAGTGCAGGATTTAATGTACAATGCACGACAGAGGGCATCCTAGAGATGCCCCCTGAACCTAACCTACAACCCATGTCTGGTCTGAGGGGCTGCTTAGGCTGCCACACAGCAGACATGTTGCTGGACCCCTGGGTAGAGAGCCATCCGCTCTCCTCGGCCTGCGACAATGCACATCCTGGGTGAGGTGCTAGGTCTCCTCCCCCAGGATGGGCAAGGGGAAGCTTCAAAGGCATGCCACCTTTGTGAGGTTCTCCAGGCCACTTGCTGTACCCAGCAACTGGCCCCTACCGGTTCTAAACCCCCACTCTGGTGGGATACTGGCCGGAAATCCCAAAGAAGGACAGGGGGTGTGCCAGCCTCTGCCAACCCCACCCCTCAGGTGGCGGAGGCGAGGTGAAGCACGTCCTCTGGCTCTCGCCAACTTAAAGATGGGGAGCCCTGCCCAATCAGGACTAGGCCACAGCCCCCCTCCCACAGGAGAGTGTCAGGATAGGGGGTGTACCCACCCCAGGGCAGGGACCCAGTGGTCCCTGCCCTTTACCTACCTGTAATGCCCCTAAATTTAGTATTTAGGGGCACCCTGATCCTTCCTTCCTTGGATCCAGATTCCGAAACAGCAAAGAAGAGCAAGAAGAAAGAAGACCTGCTGTGCAGCTGCTAAAAAGAGGAAGACACAAACTGCTTTGGCCCCAGCCCTACCGGCCTGTCGACCCTCTAACCTGCCCCTGCTAAATCCCGGCACCTCCTGTGGCCAGCAACCTCAGAAACCCCGGAGAACCTGGCTACCTTGTGACTGAGCAACTGGGACTCCCATGAGCAGTGGCTCTGCTCAAAGCAAGTTTCTAAACCCTGGCATCAGCCCGGAACCGCAAACCCTGCACACTCTGCACCCGCCAAGCCTGGCCTGTGCCGGAGTGGACAAAGACCCCGAAGTCGTCCCCCGGCGACTGTGCCCCGAATCCGGCACCCAAGGACCCACCTCGACGCTCCTGACGACGCCTGCAGCCTCAGAACCAGGGCCCCCCCCAACCGCGATCAACAGAGGGTAAGATTTCCCGACCTCAAAAGGCACCCCTGCACCTGGCGCCCTGCAGCCCCCTGTGCCAGACTCCTGGGTACCTACCTATCCTCCAACTACCCACTCGAAATGGTGGTGGCACCTGAAGAATCTTCGTCCCCAAGCTTGCAGCCTTTGTTCGTCCTTGAGCTTTCCCATTGAAATCCATTGAGCGCCCGAAGGCTCAAAAGCACTCTGCCACCCGAGTGGCCCTGGCAGGACACCTTCTACTCCTACCTACTTCCCCATTTGCCGTGAGCAAGTGACCAGGAGCCCAGCTCCCAAAGCCGCGTGGCCTGCTAGTCAGCAGCCACCAATCCAGACCCCCCTGCCTCCCATGAGATAACATTGGGCCTAACTCACTCTGCACCTGGCTGCCCCAGTGCCGCTGAGGGTGTAACAACTGTACTTACCTGACCCTGGGAGACCCCCGAGTCTATGCCCAGAACCTTAACTCTGCCAGTCGAGTAATTACCCAAAAGCCGATGACTCTTTTCTTCCATAGGGTAACATTGACTGGTGTTTCCTGAAATTTCTTCCAAGTGTGGAGTTTCTAAACTTTAAAATATTCACCTAAAATCAACCGAGTAACAAAACTGAAATATTCACCTGCTATTAGGAGAGATTCCAGTGCTGGATCTTGGTGCCCAGCACTGACCCTGAAAAGTTCTTACAACCATACTTACCACTAACTCAATTTTCGCCCATAGGAAACGATTGACTGTTTTTCTGGGAAATGTCTTCTAAGTGTCGATTTTTGCAAACTACAAATTCTTTAAAAATCGTACCAACTGTGAAAACGTAATTACTTACCTGTTTTAGATAGATGCCCCAGTGCTGAGCCTAGGAGCCCAGCACTGGATTACATAAGTAACAAGAAAATACTTTACCCGTAACTTGAATTTTCTCCCATAGGAAACCATTGACTGTTTTTCTATGAAATTTCTTGTGTCGATTTTGCAAACTTGTAAATATTCTTTAAAAATCGCCTGTACAACTTAAATGCAGTTTCTCAACTGCTTACAGGTGGTACACTAGTGCTGGATCCAGGATCCAACACTGACCTAGAAAAGTACTCCTTACCTCACTTACCTGCTAATTGAATTTCCATTATCTAACAGTTAATTTGATCAGAAAAAGTTTCCAAGTGTCAACTTTTTAAAATAGCAAAATATTGTTTAAAAATCACAACAGTAACTTAACTGAATTTACTCACTTGTTTCCAAGAACTGTCCCAGGACTGAATCTAGGATCCAGTCCTGGAGTTAGAAAAGTAATCAAGTGCACATAACTTAAAATTCCCATTGAGCTCAATGTATTATTGTGTTTGAAATTGTGTTGCCTATTGCAACAACCTGTAACTATTACCTACAAAAGTCAATTCCATATTGCAAAAGTTTTTAACTAAAACATCTCATTCTGAGTAAGTATTTTTTGATACCTATTGTTGGTTCTAAAATAAAACAACCATATATTTGTTATCTAAACCATTGGCCTAGAGTTCAGTTGAGTGTGTGAGACCATTTGCTGACTGAGTGTGTACAACAAATGCTTTACACTGTCCTCTGATACTGCCTTACTGCTCGACCAAGCTACCACTTTAGAGAGTAAGGTTATATCTAATTTTAACCTCTGGGGACTGTGGACTCTGTACACACTGTACCTAATTGGGAACAGTATATACAGAGCCACTTTCTCACATAAAGTAATTAAAACCTTACTCTTTTAGCTGTAAAGAGTTTCAACCAGTTCGAATGCATTGGATTAAAACCTTACTCTTTTAGCTGTAAAGAGTTTCAACCAGTTCGAATGCATTGGAATTTATATAATTAGAATGAATCTGAATGATTTGTAAATATATTCTCTCTAAATAAAGCAGATCTAGGAACCTGTACATTGAGGAACAAACTATTTGTATTTGATTTGAAAATGCTTCTAGCAAGTAAACATCTTTGTTTCACCATTTATCATTCTAAATTAAAAACCGTTTTGGAGTCTTAACCTGGCTTCAGTACCTCTAGCAAGTGATTTTGCCAGTCTGAAATCTGCAAATTATTTTTGCCCTCATATTGTCTTCTAGTTTCTGAAATTCGGGAAGACTGTGGGTGTATTTGGCTCTCACTGCCCTGTTGTAAACAAAACTGTAGTGAGTTCCGTCCTACCAGACCTTCAGTTGTCTTTACAGTAGTCTTTTCAGTTAACTACATTTCCCTTTTTAGGTTGAAATTTTTTATATTGCAACATTTTGTTGACTACCTTTTGACTTCTTCTGAAGTGCAATAATTTGTCTGAAAAGCCTTTGTTTGGACTCTTCTAATTCCCCTCTAGTAGTGCAACGTTTAAGCATTTAACTTGTGGGTCATGGGTTTTTGTTTTCTAACTGTAAATCTTTTTCTTTTTTCTTTCTCAGTTTCAAAGAATTATTTGGACAACAGTATAATTATTCCTCTGGAAACGATGAATATTATGAAAGATATCAGTATTCCCAGAAGGGTAAGGAACTGTTACATTATTTCATAACATACACATTTAGCCATTACTTGAACTGTTAATAATAAGCGTGTTTTTCTTAGGTGCGGAGGACCAATACGCCAAGGATAATCGCAGGGAGAAGTTGTATGTGCAGTTTTATGAGCAAATACACAAAGAATATGCCAAGGGAAGGCCTTCTGACTGTGTAGTCGTGGCTATAAGCAAGCAACAAACGTATGTTTTTCTTCTGTTCTACCCAGTCTGTCAACATATTACTTAATCGGTGTCAACTTATGACCTATCCTTGTGTAATGAAAAACCTTTAATATTTGTCTTTAAGCACTAAGATGCTTGCATTGCCAAAACATTGAGTTCTTTACATTCTTACAATTAGTATGTTCTTCTGATTTCTATTTCAAAGATTTGCTTGGATTGTTTTTCTTTGAACTTGTCCACTTTTTCCAGTGCCTAATGAACACACAACCGAACAGAAACTCAGTTCTTTGATTAAGCAGGCAGGAAAGTGTGAAGCATTATTTACTGTGCTAAAGATAATAAAAGGAGGCCTAGCAGAATGACAACTCAGAATGATATTTCTTCTACCCCTTGTCCTAAAAAAAATTCATGCACTTCCACATAGTCTAACTTACTTTCAAAATAGTCTTTCTGTTTTACTCACTTGAGACTGCCCTCAAAACACATTGCCAGTTAGGTCAGGCACATTTTAATTCTATTTTTTGTGATGTTACTTGTTTGAAGCCCTCTATAGCTTTTGCTGCGAAGAGAAAACCTACATTTGGAGTTTTGTGAAGAGGTTCCAATCAGATTACTATTTAGCCACTAGTTTTTCAGTAGAAAGCCATTCATGGTATACGGTTCGCGTGGCGCTATTGTGTGGTGGTTAAGTTGTTGGATGAAAGAACAGAGTTCAAATCTCTGCCTTTTATGATACTCGACAAGTCACTTTATTGATCTCTGTGTAAGTGATTGACTTGTGTATAATAATTTCAGGCTGCTGAAGCTGAATTTTGCAATTTTCAGTAGATGCAGTTCAGTTTTGGCCGTTCAACTGTTGTTGGCATACATATGTATCACAAATGTGTTCTGTGTGCCCTGTTTATTTTTAAAGCATGGTTCATGGGCCCACGGTACCAAATGCCAATGAAAGTACAGCTACATTGCTTCTCATTAGACATTGGTGAAAGTGTGATGTTGGAGTGCACAGACCCCTTAGTAGATGGTTGTACCTTGCAAATAGGATTTTATAGCATCAGTTCGTATTTAACACTTCTAATTGTATACTTCAAAATTGAAGTGTAGTCCTTTGAAATGAAGTGTGCTTTTATTTTGAAAAGTAACTCATCAACTCAAACAGTTTCAAATTTCACACTAAATAAATGTAATCGTAGTGATTTAACCCTTAACTGTCTACCCCCAAACATTAATCCCCTTCCTCAAGCCCATAATTCTGTACCCATCACAACATACCTTTTGTCTCTTTGATACCCTTAACCGACCCTAATGCCTAACCCTTAAACTCTTAAACTTAATCCTATATGTGCAAGTAATCCTTTACTCTGAACCTATGGCCCCTTCTCATGCTACCCTTTACCGCAACACCCTTTACCACTATACCCTAACCATCTTCCCTTATAAACCAAACCTATCCATAATGCATTACTCTCAATTCAACTCCTAATCCTTATTGACAAAACCTTCCCCTCTACCCCATACTGCTTCGCTCCTGTCTCGAACTTTACACTTAAGAACAAACCGTTAACCAGATACCCATAAGCTTTAATTCCTACCCAACCTCTTACTCTAGCCTAACCTCTTTCACACTGTTCTCACTTCAACATATTTTGGGAACAAACTCTTTAAGAAGTGTTACTTTGTTTTTTTAGAACTAATCATTGAGAAGTGTTATTGGTGCTGCTCTAGAAGTTTTGGGGCAATACTTGACAGTCAAGTGGTTGACAGACTCTAGTAATAGTCTTATTAATCTAGAACACTGGTACTGCTCAACATATTGTTAGTTGTCCACGCTATGAGCCTGATAAATGAGTCATTTATTGTGAAGTTATGACTAGGTTTTGTCTAGCTCATAATTACATTATTATTGTGCTTTTACATTTTCCCGTTCTGTGTGCAAAGAATAACTGCTTCATCACTTGCTGCAAAAAAATTGTATGGATATCATCCATTGCCAAAACTATAGGTACGTGGAAGTAGGAGCCAACTTTATTTTTGACACATTTTCCTCCTGTAGTACAAACTTTGCCTGCATAAACAATTCTACACTATGCTTTCTTTTCACATAAGTATGCATGTTGGATGTGGTTAACTGAAGTAAAGTTACAATTTTTGTGCATCTTGGAGCCTTGTTAGTACAGGTTGCTTATACAAATATTCAATACAGGTGTTCTTTGAAAGAAAGTTCCTTAAGCTTTCTTTTTAGGGTGAAATTTGGAACCTGTGATTGAAGTCTCTGGAGTGAGTGAGAAATCTATCCTGGAGAACACACCAATGCTTTGTTAATTTCCACTGTTAAAAGAAATATAGTGGAAAATGATCTTGCATTTTCTGTAGATCTGAGTGGCCCATAAAAAATATATATATTTTTTAATTAATTTTCTGTTAGCATGGTTCTGAACATTTCAGCAACAGGGCCAGAAACATGACACCATCATACAGTATGTGGCCCATTGATGTTTGACATCCACTTAGAACAAGTGATCTCATACCAGGATAAAATCCTGCTCTCCATAAACTTGAGTTATCTAGCTCAAGCAAAAAGTTTAACTATAGATAACACTATATAGGAATTATAACCTCTGGTCCCAACCAGCCCGAAACTTCATGGACCAACTGATGCATTAAAATAAAACGTGGCATGCTTCACAAAGTGTCCTCCTTCAAATGAAGATTGCAGATTTAAAACCTTTTGGAGAACCCCCCAGTAATATAGTTAATTACTAACCCAAACTGTGGTACTCCAGTAACACAAATACATTTTCTTACACAGGTAAAATAATTACCCATTTGATTTCCTCAGTGCGTAACTAATCCCGAAGATGTTTATCAAATCACTTGAAACTTGCATTTGCAAACAATTGTGAATACATTTTACCCTTCTACTACATTTTGAAGGTTATATTGACATTTTAAAACTGAGCCAGCAGCCACCATCTACCATGCTCACAGATTTCCAGCCATTTCAGTTTCACACCTACATTATAGATAGACTCATCTCATCTTGTGCTCTCCATGAGACCAGTCTTCATTTTCCACATTTCCCATGTGCACCTGCCATGATCTGTTTGTGCCTCATTAACTATTGGTGTCCATTGATAATTTATAGACTTCTAAAATATTCACGTATAGTTTAACTGAAGACTTCAAACTATCACTAACTTTCTTAAACGTTGTAGTGCGACAGTTCAAAATCACATTTCCTGCTTACTCTGATCAGGAATTTTAAACTAGAGAAGTTATGGGGCACCCAGTAGAAAACCTTGGACGACTACTTATTTGAGTGACTGTTGCTTCACAGTCCTGTGCCTAGATTTCTGGTGGACATTTGGCATTCGATCATTTACTTTTACTTGGCTGCTTAACATCACTCATAGGAGTGCCTGAGTATGCTATAAAACATTTTAAGTACCTCGCTGCCTGCCCCAAAGTTAAATTTAGTGCCTCATCTCCTAGGCGCACACTGCCTTTGGCGTACCAAATGATCTGCCTACCCCAGAAACTGAGCAGTTCCCACCTCTACTTCAAACTAAGCGGCAAATACTAGGATTACATTCATTCTTGGTTCAGAGACTGCTTCTTGAAATTAAATGTTCCAAACACCGGATTAGAACCCACCAGCATAGGATCTTTCTTGGATTTAAATGCTTATTTCTACAATTGAGTGTTAACAACGACTTAGTGTTGTATTACGTAGAGGGTATCCTCTTAGATGATCCGACTGAACCAATGAGTAGGACAGGTTTTGATTTCACTCAACCCTTTTTGGACTTTCCTTCCTGTTGAAGAGAGGTAATTACAAGAGCTTCATTAACCAGATAGGAGTAAGTGTTGCATGTGACTCCACAGAACATACCAATGCTGGAGAACTAATCACAGTAAGTAACTTAATCCCAGGTGTGAATCATTTCATAGATTAACTTGCTTGAAGTATGTCTACCAAGTGATGTAGACATATTAGCGTAAAGTTTGTAATTATTAATTTACCCAAGGCTGTGCAGTACATTTCACACAGCTGGCTTGGATATTCAGATTTAAGTGGTGTCAAGAGATTACAGGATCCCTATTGGGAAATTCCTGTGAAGAGGGATTCCACAATAGCTGTCTTTAGTAGAATGTGATCCAACCTTATGACAAAGTTGATTTCTAGCTTTAGTTACAAAGGCGATATAGACTAAAATGCAGTGGGTAATTTAACCTTTAATTAAGCAATGACCCTTTTTTGGGGGTTTCCAACAGTAACAAACATTTGGTCTGATGGGGGAAAATACCTTGTTTTGTCAGAGTAAAATGTAAACCACCTCTTGATATTCAGTGGTTAGTTTTCCCCACTGTTGTGATAGGCTACAGAAAAAAGAAAAAGAAAAAAAGCTAGCACTTAAACTTGCTGGTTCTAGAGGAAGTGTGTGTGTACTTTTGGTATAAACCAGTGTTTTGTTCTTAAAATATCCTTCTGAAACTTTATATAGTTTTTTATGGTAAAGGTTCACATCTTGCTGACCCTTCTTACTAATGTTTTTGCCTGTTTGTTAGACTAGCTTTAATTCTAGCCATTCACACGAGTTAGCTGAGGTCGTCCTTTAGCACAGGGCAAACGTTTTGGCTCGTCACTTGTGCTGTCCAAATAGTTGTTGCAGTGTTTAGTGTTATCATTGTCCTACCATATTGGAGTATACTAACACTTAACCAAATTGATGACAAACTTATGTTTTTTGTTTTTTTAACTCAAAATGTTTAGAATTGTTTGTTTGTAGTCCTTTATTTTTTTTATTTAAAGTTTAGTCAGGACTGAATGCACTTTCTGGCGACAGAGCACAATCTATTCCTTTGGTGTTCTTTCCAGCTTTTAAGTAGCTTACTACTAAATAAATTGTGCATCAAGATCAGAAAGTAATAGTGAAGGCTTTGATGTGCCATACATTGAGCTGTGCTCCCACTTTTCTTTGAATTATTGTTAAAGTTTGTGAATGCTAGCGCTGTACAGCACTCTTCGTTCTTTTTTCTGGTTGTCTCTTTGACAGGTGCGATTTTGTGCCAACATTGATTTAGTTGAAAATAGGGAATAGTATCCCGTTTTAGTTACAGTGTAGCTGCAGTTTATCTTGTAAAAAGCAGAGCTACAAGTTTACCCCTAGTTCACAACTCATTCCTTCAAAAAGTGTTACTCTTAATATTGTATCACTAAGGTAAAGCTTTTTTAGGTCGACATAAAATCTGATTGCAAAATATTGTAAATCCTGTAGAAAGAATCAAATGCCTTTGTTCACCGGCACAATTGACAGTTGCTTGACTGCTTGGTAAAAACTCCCCCCACCCCCCTCAGTTTGTAATCCATTTATGATCAACTTTGCCCTGTGTACCTAAAATATTAACCTATTCTATACTGCAATTTGAACTCTACCTGTGTACACTTATCTTCTACGCATTAAAAAACTTAAACACATGCCATTTAGGTCTCTAATGTTTCTGAGTATGTTACCCATTTGACAACCATACAGCCAGACATGTAACCCATCATTTCTGAAGATCAAAAATACATAAAAGGCACATCATGATGACTTCATTGCTACACATTTCTTTGTTTGTAAATAACCAGCCTTTTTTTTCTTTAAGGGAATATGCAACTGTCATAGGCCATCAGTTGCAGGATCATGGCCTTGTCGTGGAAATGATATATCTTGCCTCCGAGTCGGGTCTCACACGCGCGCTCCAGGAAGTTAAAAATGATGGGTCCCCATTTTGTATTCTTGTTGAGCAGTCCAATGTAGCGCTTTCTTCTTGCACCGTAATCATGCTTCACGAGTCCATCAAAAGTAAGTTTAGCTTCATTCAGATGTCACTTAAAAGCACCCATCCCATTAAAAAAAAATGCAAATACTTTTCTCGTGACACATAAATGTTACACAATTGACACTCTGCCACTATTGACAATCCAATATATGCATATGACTGCCGTGATCGCGCACATTTTCCATTCTTGTACCTTAAAATGCAAAGCTCTCACACATCAGTTTACCAAAACAAATCCTTTTGGAACACTGGTTACCAACATTTGAAGTGAAATCGCCATCTCTTGAAATTGATAAAGATTTACATTACACTTAACAAGTCTCTTAGTGCCCTTGTCAATTACTGAACACAATTGCATCCCCATACCTGGTGCGAAAACAATGGTAATTTCGCTGTTCAACTACTCGTGTTTCTTTGATTTCAGTCATTCGCTGATGTCATTCTGAGACCACACATTGAGTTTCTATATCAGTAGGTCTAGGAAGAAATTTCAGTCATTTTTTGTCCTTTTTTTTTCTGTCCGTATTAATTACATTGGAAAACAATTGGATTGAAAGGTTAATATAAAATGAAGGTTAACTTTCAGATTTGATCCTTTGGTGTGGGGTAGGTGCTTCTCTGTATGTGCTTCCAAGTATAATGCACCTTTCTAATTTTGAGTGCTGCATCATTTCTTCTTGTCCTCTCAAATATGTTTTATAATACAATGTTAAAGTATGGTCGTAAAAAGAAGTCTGTCCCCTTATTTACTTTGGCTACAGAAATGGGAAAGATGCCCTCCTCTCAGCCTCCACTTGAAAAAACATTTTTGGCAGTCATCGTAGTCTCGGGGAAACACAGTTTACATTAAATGCTGACTTCTCTATCCTCTGTGTATGTCCAATTAGCAATGAGTACTATTGAATATTTTTTTTTAAAAAGTAAAATAACTTGCATTCTAAAAAACATGTTTACTAAAATGTGTTAAACGTCTATTCCGTTCAACTGCACAAGGATTCCTTGCTTCAGAATGTCACTCTTAAATGTATTTAAAGCGGGAGAAGGAGGTGTTTCTCTGACCATTCTCATAGATGTTTCTTGACACATTTAATCTCAAGGTTTTCAATAGGGGAGTGTTTCTTTAGGTAGGATAATGAAGTTCAAAACTTAAGTAGTTTGTGCTGGGTGATATCACCAGCACTAAGGCTTCCCCCTCCTTTTCTGTATGAGGTGGCTATATTTCATGTAAAATTAATGAAGACATTTCATAATATTTACCACCGGGGTTATCCTCAGGGCTTGTTTGTAGTACACTTGCAGTCCCGTAGATCCTTGGAGCGTGGGCCATGTTAAAGCTCGTAAATCATGTCAAATTAAGTCATGTGTTTTGCAGCAGTAGCTCCTCTCAACATTGCAAAGAAAAATTTACAGTGCCAGCCGGTATAGAAATGGGGCAAATTACTCCAAATCCTCCCAATATATTCTGCCCCTTACAGTCAATGGAACATTAACATATAGTCACTATATATTCAAACAAAAGTTAATTCCATGAAAATTGTCAGTTTGTAGGGCTACGCTGTATTAGGATTTCATTCATGTTGATTATACAATTTGAACATTTGTGAAACACTTTCCATCAGGAAAGCATTCTTTGCAAAACTGCAGTTAATATTCTCACATTGCCAGCCTTTCCCCTCCATGCTAAACCTTCATTGAAAATTGTTAATTAACCAAAATAAGGGGTGGGAAGTTACCAGGGTGAGTGAGTACGTTTATGAAGTATTCGCTACAAGCCAGATTACATAGTATAGAGCAGTAGTTGAATGTCATGATGTTCGGGTTTGCTTAGATTGAGCCATGAATGTTTGGGATTTAACGGGTTCTCATTATTTTAGTCTGTACTTGATAAGGTGTTTTGTCAATGTTGTATTGCGATCTTTCTTCCTGGGTTGCTTCTGGAGCAAAGGTTATAGCTTACTTTATGGAAAGTGGCAATTGTTTTACCAGTTGAGTGGTGGATTTTCCAGTAGTTTTAGTAAATATTTTTTATAATTTGTGTGACATGAGACCTCTAACTGGTGCATGGATTTAAATGTTAGTACCCTAATTTAGCATGGCCTGACCCTTGGCATATCTAAGTTGTCTTATCCTGTTAGCACCGTTCCTCCACAAATGTTCCCCTGCTGCAGTGCTCCGAGTAGAAAGGCAGTACATTTGTGAATACAACCTGCACAATTTTAAAATTCTTAGTACAGCTTCTCATTGCTGAATTGTTAACTCCTAATTGGGTAGGAAATTACTTAGGTGGATATTAGTTGTCCTATTCCACTTAAGCCCCATCGAGCAGTGCTTCCCTAAAAAAAAAAATGCTTGTCCTGAGTAGATGATTTTCCTTCCAACTGCTTCGACTCGCCCCACAAAAAATAATTTTCATCCTTTACTGTGCTTGGGTTGTAATGCTCCCCTATATCAGGTTTGTGTTGAAGGATAGATTTTCAAGTGATTTGGCTTCTCATGGTGACCTTCTTTATGCTTTCAATTGTATCCAACCGTAGAGAAATGTTTTCCTACAAGTGATATTCTTATCTGTAATGTATGTCCTGTTTCACCCAAATAGTAACTCCCAAATGGGCTTCTCGTGCAAATGATGAGATTAGCTGCATTGGACAAAACACAGGTAAACGAAATAACCTGATTTTTGTAGTCCTGGTTTTATTGTGTAAATTTAAGATTGTGTGCATGTTTTGCATCTTTATCATGGAGAAGTCCCGTATTCTGTAGTTTCATTTGTGTCTTGATCATAATGTGCTACTTTGAAAGATGGTAACAAATGTTCTGCCTGCGAGACCTAGTTTATTCTAGAGTGCATACGAATCTGTTGCCAGCTTGAAAATTCAAACTTTGAAATAAGTTAGGGTTCCTGGAAAATAACGTTACTGGTGCTCCTTATTTAGATTGCTAATATTAAGTGCCCTGGTTTGTGAGAGGTATGATGGCACACTGTATATAAGAATCCATGATTCTGTCATGTTTCAGCAGGAAATCTGGCTTCAGTGCTGTTCTTTGTCTGGATTTGGGCACTCATGTGATATGAAATGTATCCTACTTCCATGCTAGGATTATAGATTACAGCCAAAGACTTATTATCTCCTTGTGTTCCCATTGAGTTGTTACTAAATTCTCTTATCTAATTGAATGCACTTGAGAGTACATTTATGGTTGGTAATCTCCTCATTCATGTGTATAGTGTTCCATTTTGCAGCAGAATACAATTGTAGACTTTCTTTATGATGTCTATTAACTTTTTAAAAACAAAATGAAAGTAGCTGTAGACAAGTAATGGCGGACTGGTGTATTATCATTGTTTAATTAGCTTTATGAAAGGGCGTGACCAGCCATGAAGGTATGTCATGAGGGTATATGTCATGAATACATTGTATCTGTTATCTTCATTCTGATTTCTTGATATGCGCTACCTAGGTGACTGTTCAAAGTTAGTCTATCCTTTAAGTTTAAGTAAAATTTAGACTAGTAATATTGCTTGTTTGCGTATGTTTTTAGTTTTCCTAAAACCTGCGGTGTTCTGTTTTAGTTTGTGGTTTCCTGCATGTTTGTTTTAGAATGAACGTGAGATCTTTTCATTCACTGTCAGTGACCAAAACAGAATTTGAATAAGATTGATCCATTAAGGTAATGGGGTGACCAAGCCAAAAAGATGGCATGTTTCCAAAGTAATTTCAAGTGGTCCAGAATAATTTTCATCACTTTTGTGCTGCCTGAGCCGCCTTAAGTGGTGTTGTCATGCCCAGATCAATTTTTATTGCAAGTTATGTTGAGCAAATAGGCTAATATTTGCTTGGAGGATTTGGACCTTTTTGTTTCTCTTTCTCTGTAGATACATAAGCTGTGCATTCGTCCGTCATTTAGTGTTGGGCCCAAACGTGTACAACTTGTTTTTCTTTGAAATAATTCACGGGACCTAGTGACTTCAACTACTAGTGGTATTGTGCTTGGGCATCACCTCTATTATTTTTTCGCCACTCTCCGGTTCAGATGTGTCGTTGTGAGCTCCAATTCGACACTTGTGGTTTTCTTGCAGGGCCCTCGGATCCGTCCCCTTGTCAGATTCTAAAAGACAATCCTGCTTCTTGTTTGTTTTCAAATGTCTTGTTCCATTTGACTCTGTCAGTTACATACCTTTCGATTCCCACCGTCCGGATTGAAAACGTTCCTGTGATGGAAAGGACTCCATTTCGATTGTGCTGCTTAACATGGCAAGTACCAGAAGTCAGACCTTCATGAAGTCTGCAATCTCGGTTTGTCTCCCTATCCCCGAGAGGACTCCTGTTTGCCGTGTCTTGCATTCCGTAGCAAAAAGACTCTACGGCACAGATGCGTCCATCGTCTCAGCTGTCAGATAAACGAGAAGCGGACAACTTTTTTGAGAGCCTGACGAGTCGGATATTGGAAACCTTCTCATTCAAAACAAGACACTCCTGATACACACAGATAACATGACTGCAATGTTTTACTTATAGAAACAAGGAGGCCACGTTCACTGCTGTTGTCCGGTTTTGCCCAAAGCGTCTAGCGTTGAGCAATTCATCACAAAGTCCATTTACTCATTCAACACATTCCTTGGGTGAACAATGATCTAGAAGACCTGCTCAGCAGGACTCTTCAACAAGTCCACGAACGGAAACTTCAACCCTAGGTCCTACACAAGTACTTTCACAGTTGGGGGCTCCCACAGATAACTGTTCTCCACTGCCGAAAATGCAAAATGCCTAGATTTTGTCACCAAACTACCACACCAACAGTCCCTGTGCAATGCACTAAGTATGAGTTCGTCCAGGATATTTGCTTTGGCTTTTCTGCCTCTCCCACTGTTTTCTTTTATTGTTCTTTTTCTTTTATTGTGTGTTATGTTATAGTGTCTGTCATAGCGCCAGGACGCCCCTTTGCTGGGGCAGCTGTGCGCTATAAAAATATAAATAACATAACATAACATAACATTGTGGTCAGAAGGCTAACATCCCTCACACTCCTCTTGCTACCCCCAACATGGACATGCCAGCCATGGTACTCCACACTACTAGCTCTGTCTAGTTCTACACGAGAAGCCCCGCAACAAGTCGAATCTTCTCATACCAAACCACAACACTCTCAGACATCCCAACCCTCAACAGCTCAACCTTGCAATCTGGCTCCTGAGGTCTTGGAGTTTTGTTACCTTAATCTACCTGAAGCCTACTACCAGGGCCTGTTACACAACCGAATTGAAACGCTTTATGCAAGAGCTGTTTTCCCAAACACATCAATCCACGTACAGCGTCTGTGAAACATATTGTATGCTACCTCCTTCATGTGCCGAAGTCAGGACTTGCCTGTACATCTGTATCTGGCTGCTGTCTATTAGCAGAATAAGCAACATATTTCACTACTCAGAATTCCAGTCATTACGTTTTTCGTGGAAGGCCTCAAAAGGGTTATTCTACCACATACGCCGCCTACTGCTGTTTGGAACCTTAACATTGTCCCTGCCAGACTGATGGGCCACCCGTTTTGAACCACTCCACTCTTGTCCACTTCAATTCTGGCCATCCACACAATCATCTCTCAAAAGTCGGTGAAATGCACTCTTTTTAGAAGAGCCGTTTTCAAAGTACATAAAGACAGTAGTTCTCAGAACCAATCCAAAAATCTTGCCTAAGGTGGTCTCCAGTTTCCACTTTAACTAGACAATTGAGCTGCCAGTCTTCTTTCCACACCCAGAAACTGTAGCAGAATGCGCACTGCACACTCTTGATATCAACAGCGCTAATGTACTATGCCCTTCCGTAGGACACATCTATTTGTTTTTTACTGCAAGACGCACAAAGGACCTGCTCTTTCAAAGGCAGAAATTGTGACCTGTTATTTCAAAGCAAAAAAAAAAAAAAAACCTGCCGTCCCACCCAGACCTCTTTCCAGTCGTAAGAAAGGGGCTTCTATGGCTTTCTAGGGTAATCTACCATTAACTGACATCTGTAAAGCAGTTACCTGGTCTACCCCCCCCCCCCCCATCCCTTTATCAAACACTACTACATGGATGTCTCGACAGGCCTGTCTTATGGACACTTTCAGTCTTCTGCAACGCCCTCAGGCTAAGCCACCGCGTTTGAGAGGACTGCTGTACTGTCTATGCACAGCATTTGTATCTACAGCTACACATGCCACAAATGGAAAATGTAACTTACCATGTAAACATCTGTTCGTGACGTACTGCTGTAGATTTACCTTTCTTATGTTACCTTTATTTGTCTGCTTTGCATGGCTTATTGTTTTCTGTATGCTCTTTGATCCATTTCCAATCTTTCTCTTCGTGCGAGGAAGAAACTAACCAACAATGGAGCTGATGCCCATACTCAATACCACTAATAGGTGGAATCACTAGGTCCTGTGACTTGAAGACTTCCTTGGAAGAAATAAGTTGTACACACCCGAGCCCAATACTAGATGGCAGATGTAGCACAAGATGTGAACAGTGCTTACAGAATAATAATAAAAAAATCGTGTGTGTATATATGTGTATATATGTGTGTGTATATAATATATATATATATATATATATATATGAGTAAAATCCTTTCCCATCAAAGCTGTAAATTGATTTGCAAAGTAAAATGCAAACCTTTTTGTTGCTAGAAAAAATACTTTCAATCTCCACCGAAACTAAACTTGATCCGCAAGTAGACCTCCGGTACGACTGCATTTAATCATAGGAAGTTTACTTGGTGACTAATGTTTTTTTTCTTTTTATTTTTACTGTGTTATAAAATATTTTTGAGAGGCCCGCTTAATGGGAATGATGCAGCACCCTCTGAGTAACATTTAGTTTTTTCAAAGGTATTGTGCAAAATTAGATTTTTAAGTTTATTTTAATATTGCTGACTGAACTTGTTTAACGATACAAAACCTTCAAGTAGAGCACATGATTGATGATGCAAGTTGTTTCTCTTCTCTGTAGTACACCGTAATATGCCCATGGCGGATGCTTTGACACTGGTTACCAATTCTTTTGGAAAAATATTTACTGAACGCGAACAGAAGGAACGCACTGAGATCTCACACAAGGCGGCGGATCTGGCGGATGACTACCTAGAACGGGAGCTCTATGAGACTTATACTGTGCCACTGGGCATTAGACATCTTCTCTTTCTGTTAAGTGAGGGCAAATACGTGTATCGAGAGGAGTTGAACTCAATAAGTGACTACTTGATGACCAGGAAAAATGAGTTGGAAGGTACTTTACATGTTCCCCTCCCAATCAGCCTAAATAACTTGTTTATTAAAATGACACTTCTCATACAGTTGTCCAATTGACACTAGAAGAAAATAAGATTATGTAAATGTCTAATATAGAATAGTCGTAAGTTCATGGTTTCAGCGCTAGGAAGGTCTTTTAAGGAAATGTTACCAAATTGCATGCTTAGCAAATAGTTAAATAAGAATGATCTTGTCAAAATAAGTCACACATTTACATAAAATTGGTATGTTTCGTCTAAAAGGTTGTATTTGGATTGCATTTGTGCTTGTTTGGATTCTAAAAAGATGTCTGCATGTTTACATGTTTCAAGTGTTACCTTGAAGCAGTGCAGTTAACATTCTGCAAACCTATTGGCGAAACAATTTAATAACAAATATATGCAACTAACCACTGCACAAATTGTCCATTGTATGTTATAACAACCATGTCTTTCGGTTTATAATTAACATGTGTTACTAAGTGGCACCCAGAGTGGCAGGATAGTTATAAATACTGTTTACATATATTGGCAGTACAATTTTTTTCTTGATTTTAGAAATGCACTGACATTCTTTTTTTTCTTTTACACCAGGCTTTGTTGAGAAACCAAATCCTACAACTGAAGCTGATAACACTCTGTATCAATCAGCCACAAGCTCAGGTGCCCATACCTTGAGTAAACCACCACCTCTTCTTCCAACTCCCAGCAGGACCCCTCTATTGGGCCTCACGCCTCTTTCTCAAACTAAACCTGCTTTGCTGGGCGATAGGCCAGGGGGTCTTCTACCAGTACCAGGTTAGAAGAGTTTGTTTCTCATAACAAGATACGCTTTGACAATGTTTGCACTGCTTCACTGTTATATGACCTACAACAATGACTAGGTTTAAAATGCAGTTACTTTGTTTTTGCTGCTTTCAGGTTATTTAAAAAAAAAATGCTTTTTTCATTTCACTGTATGGGTAAAAAGGCTCCCCTTTTACCCTAGAAATCTTATTAAAAATAATATCCATGTTGTGCGGTATAATTGGATGACATTGGCTCTGAATTTAACCACACTCTCTTTCACTTACCTTCTATTCTCTTTGGAGTCCTGGTTCGTTTATAGCTTATGTGCACACACAGACACACTCTGGTTTGAAACTTTGCTGTGGTACTGTGTTTTAACATTCATTTACACTGCGTTCTATGTGCCATTTAATAAGCAGTGCACTCCTTTGGAAGTGAAATCTATTAAAAATAAAAAACCCAAGCAATGAACACCATGTTTTATTTTTATGGTTAAGAAACTATCAAACTTAATAAAAGCAAGTGAAAAACCAATGTGTTTGCAGATGTAAATATAGTAACCTGTATCACTTGGCTAGGATGTCACCACTCTGTGAACCTTGATAGACTCCTAATCTTCACCCCTCCTCTTCAGCTTGTGTAAAAAAAAAAAATGCATCTTGGTCTCGTCTGACAAGGATGTGACCATTCCAAATTTGTCACAAAATACGTAGAGTAATGTGCAGTTTGTGTATGATGCTGGGTACCAAAAATTGACTCAAATGGTCCTCTGTCCCCTCTAGTAAGGCCAATAGAGACTAGCAATTGTTGCCTTAATCCCTGTGATGTCACTCTTCGTGGTTCCCGCTGCACCCTGGAAGGAAAATGTCTAACTTTCCAATAATCACCTCTTTCCAATCAGCTTGCTTCCATCCTGATGATTTTAAGTTGTGCAGAATATCAATGAGACCTGTTGGACATGCAGTATCTGTATTAATGAACTAAGGGTTTGAATGGAACAAAGCAGCAGAAATGAAAAATGAATCCTAAACCAACTTCCATTACTGTGGTAATATTCAACTACAATTTACCCCCACTCTACAAAAAGCTACTACGTTTGCTTCTGAGAATCTGCAAGTAATACATACATTCTACTAATGATATGCACAATATAAGTTACATGGTGATTTAAGAATTCTTACTTGGTTGAAAATGTGGTACCATATTGAAGGTAACTAAATCTCACTGGATCTGGTAAACAGAACTGGTAATCGCATGTCCTTATATACACTCTCAGGTGAATGTTATGTGCCTATTCTGCAGTGAAACCTCGTATTAGGCAACTACATATCAGGCAGGGCTCAAAATCATAAAAATGATAGTACCTTTATTAATCTACTCGACCTAACTGTAATGTACTTGACCTGTGAACTGGTCTCCAATTCTGTGATACTAGGCAAATATTTTGTTTTATGGAGCCGCCTTTTTCTTATCACAAAAGAGCACCTTTAAATGGGCAAGTTCGCCATTTCTGCTCTATAAAAAAACTCTTTATTTGGTAGACTAAATGTTTGTTCCTTGTATAACCAGAATCAAGCCCATATATAGGGTACACATGTTCTGTGGCTTGCCTCTTAGTTTACTATTAGCATTGTTATCTGGGCAGGAGCAGTAATAATTCCCAGTTAATGTTTAAAAACTCATATTTCATAAATCTATTACCAAAGCATGATGTGTTAGTGCATTGTCATTTACAGATAGCATATTTTCCATTGAAATGGCCACAAAACTTTCCTGCTAACATCAAGTTTTACTGATAATGGCGCATAAACAATTTTTGGAAATTGGATTTTAGCAAAAATATTACATTTACTCATAACCAAGTAAAGTCTTCTAATTTGTTTTAATTGTATAAAAATGTTTTTTTCTTCTTAGGCTTACCAAAATGGGTTTTCATAGCAAGTTGAAGATATTTGAAATGTTTGAACAGTTCACTTAGCTATTTCAGTGTTTTATTTTTTTATTTTATTTAACATTTATTAAGCACTACTGTTGCCAGAGGTAGTCCTGGCGCTGTGAAATCTACCCACGGCTCAACCTCAAAGTGGAAAATTATTCTGTAAACAACCAGGTTTTTAAAGCTTTCCGAAAAGCCAACAGATTGGTCATCCCTCTGAGGTGTAATGGAAGATTGTAGTGAATGCAGACAAAGCCTGGAACAAAGATTCTTCCACCCCAGGAGGCTTTTTTCACCAAAGGCACATAAACCTGCTTAGCTGCAGATGAGCGTAGTGATCTAGTAGGAATATACCAAAATAACCGCTCTTAAGTAGGCTGACACTGTTCCATGAAACTCCTTGTGAACCAGACACAAAGCATTCAACTGGGTGCCCTTTCTAACTGGCAGCCAATGAAGCCTCCGAATCTCCTTAGAGATTGATGCATATTTAGGGATACTTAACACCAACCTAGCGGCGGCATTCTGCAGGAGTTGCAACCTATTCATTATTCTCTCCTGGATATTGAGATACAGGCTGTTACAATAATCCAGCCTAGACATAGTAAGTGCTGTAACAACTGTTTGACACTCTACAGGTAAGAACGGGAGAATTTTGTTACAGGATCTAAGAGCAAAAGAAGTAGCGAAAGACACTGAATTTACTTGGTCTCTAAAACTGAGCTTGTGGTCCACCCACACTCCTAAGTTTTTTTTTTTTTTTTTCTCTTTTTTTTTTACCTTGTTGTGTCCGGGGAGAGGACCCAAGGTGTCCGGCCACCATTCAGGGGTCCAAAAAGTAGGATCATTGCCAAAACATACCACCTCCGTCTTACTGGAGTTCAGTTTAAGGCAGTTTTGCAGCGTGAATCTTTCAGGATTCACTATGCTGTGCATTATTCCGCGATCTTGTGGTTGGGTCCGGATTCGTAGTCTTTTTTTTTTTTTTTTTTTTTTGTTTTTTTGTAGCCCAGGTGGGCGTCGACGACCACCATTTGGTGCACCTCCCGTGACGTCGTCGTGCTTCCTGCGGAAGTCCCACCTTTGGGGCGCCATCTTCAGATTCTTTTTTCCGCCGTTGGGTCTGGATCGTCATCGGGAAGCTCCAGAATTACACTCGAAGGAAGAAGAAAAGCGAGTTTCGTCGATAAATACTAGAGGATATCACAGGAAAGGAAGAGATTTCATCAGGAGCGCGAAGAAAGGAGGTTCAGCGCCCTTTTTCTTCGACGACCTTGGAGAATGCGCACTCAGAGGCCCTGAGCGCAATGGACAAGACGCCATTCAAGTTCTGCCCAAACTGCCACCACAAGTTCGCGCAGAAGGACCAGCATCCGGTCTGCAACCTCTGCCTACCGGTCGAACACCAGAGTAAGGACTGCAACGCCTGCTCAGCCTTCGCGCCGAAGACGCTCAGGGTGAGAGATCGGCAGAGAAGAGCCAACGCCAGCATGGATGGCAAGGGTAAGGCCCCGTCGCTCTACGATCTGGGCCTCTCCACGGACGACGAGGACAACGTTGCCGAGACAGCCGGAAACTTCACGGTCGTAGAGACCGACAAGAAAAAAGAAGACTAGGTAAGAGAATCGTCGAGCGCAAAACAGAAAGTACCTCAAACACGAGGGTGACTCGAGAAAATCAGAGTCTAAGTCCACGAAGGGAGCCCCGGCGCCGAAAACTTCGACGACCAAAGGGGGAACCATGGACAAGAGGCCGAGCGGATCCTTAGAAAAGGACTCCCTGGTGCCGAAAGACGCCGAAAAGCAAGGGTCATCGAAGACAACCCAGGAAACGGGCCGATCGACGCTGAAAGAACGGTCGACGTCGACGCAAGTTTCATCAAAGACCCGCGGTCGACGCCGAAAGCATCTCCGAGATGGAGAAAAAGAGGCGGCTCGAGGCCGAAATGGAGAACATCCTTCAAAGGAAGAAGGAGTTCGACGCCAAGATGAAGGAATTCAAAATTCCAACGGTTTCATCGGCGGACGTCGTCGAGGTCTAGGACGAATTCGACACCGAAGGACTAACAAGGGATCTCGAAGAGGAAGAAGAGCCCTATTATGATGGTGAAGCCGAGGAAGAAGACCAACAGTCGTTCTACGACTCGGCGCCATCTACCAGCCACGACATCGAATGGCAGGATCTCGACACCGAAAACCCGGAGGAGCCCGTGGACACGTACCCTTCGAGGCCTTCGCCACCCGACGACATCGGGGTGTACAATATGGTGGTCAGGAGCGCAGCAACAGCCTTGGGCGTCAAACTCGACGAGGAGAAGCCGAAAGCCGATTTTCTCCTCGACCCTGCTCCCCATCCAGACAAGGAGCCAGTTCCTCCCCATGCTACAAAGTGTGATGAATCAGGGGAGAGAAGCCTTCAAGGAACCAGCGACCTGCCGGTCGATCACGCCCAGGACAGAGAAGCAATATAAGCACTCTTCCGTGGACCCCCCTTACATCAAGGGTAGCGTGACCGCCGACTCCATCATGGCTTCCACGGCCAGGAGAAGGGCCAACGTACCAGCAACTTCGGGCCCACCACCTGATAAGGAGAGCAGGAGGATAGACCTAGCAGGAAGAAAGGTCGAGAGGAACGCCGCAATGCACTGGCGCATGGCGAATTCCAATGCACTCCTCAATAGACACCAGTACCAGCACTGGGACGAGATGGGGGAGCTAGTAAAGCACCTCCCCGAAGAATACCGCCAGAGAGCCTCACACCTGATAGACGAAGGCAAGAACATCGCCAACTCGTGTATAAAGACGGCTTTGGACAGGGCAGAGACTTCAGCAAGACTCATGGCCATAGGGGTCACCGAGAGAAGGCATGCATGGCTAAGAATCTCGGGATTCAAACCGGAGGTGCAGAACAACATCCTTGGCACCCCTTCAACGGAGAGACACTGTTCGAGGCAACAGTGGACGAAAAGCTCACCCAGCTGAAAAAAGAAAACGAAACGGCGAGGTCCATGGGGGCCCTACAGCCGAGGGGAATGAGGCGAGGCAATCCCTCGAGGAGACCCTACGGTAGGGGAGGAAGCCAGCAGGGGCCGTCGCACCAGACGTTCCAGCAGGGTCAGCAGGGTGAAAGTCACAGACAAGGTCAGCAGAAGCAAAACTGGCAGTACCAACCTCGGGGCCAGTCCTTTCGCGGGAGAGGGAACGGACGTGGCCAAAGGAGGAGGGGGGGCGAACAGCCCTCATCAAAGTGACTCAGCACGCAAGAGGACGCCTACCCTCGTCATGCCCCCAGGGGTGAGGCGCAAAAAAGTAACATCAGGGGGAAGAGAATATTCAAAAGCCTACGAGCATACAACACCAGTAGGCGGAAGACTGAGGTTCTACCTTCAGGAGTGGCGGCGTATAGCCACAGACAAGTGGATACGGAACATCATGCAGTACGGATACTGCGTAGAGTTGGAGAAAAGACCTCCAAACAGGAAATCAAAGGGAAGACCGAGATCGGCCCAAGAACTGGCACTACTCAGAGAAGAAACACGGAAACTTCTAGAAAAGAGAGCCATAGAGGCAGTGCCGTTCAGAGAACGCAACAAAGGGGTCTACTCAAACTACTTCGTGGTCCCGAAAGTAGACGGAAACCTCAAACCCATCCTGGACCTGCGTTACCTAAACAAGTTCATCAGAACGCAGAAGTTCAAAATGACTTCGCTGCAGGAGGTACTGCCCCAAATAAGAGACGGGGACTTCATGGTCACCGTGGACCTCAAGGATGCCTACCTTCACATCCCAATAAACAGAAGACACAAGGGCCTTCTAAGATTCAACATCGAACAGGAACACTCCCAGTTCACAACCCTGGCCTTCGGATTAAAATCGGCACCAAGGGTCTTTACAAAATGCCTGTCGGCGGTCGCGGCCCACCTACGAAGACAGGGAATCCATGTCTACCCCTACTTAGACGACTGGCTGGTCAAGGCAAACTCACGCGAGAAGTGCGAGAGGCACGCAAAACGCTTAACAGACACCCTCACGAATCTGGGGTTCTCGATCCACTGGGGCAAGTCATCGCTGGAACCGGAACAGGTGAAGATTTTCCTGGGGGCGAAAATCAACACCCTCAACAGTACAGTAGTGCCCAGCGACAGGAGGACAGATGCACTACTGAAGGAGACGCGGCTCTACCAGAAGGGGCGAGCTCTGACAGTGAGGACTGTGAGCAAGATGATGGGGATGATGGCGTCGTGTATCCAGCTGGTGCCGAATGTACGCCTGCACATGAGACCATTCCAGGAATGGCTACAACAACAATGGTCACAAGCAAACGGAAGTTGGGAGGATCTAGTGGTTGTTACGCACGCAGTGCAGGAGGAGATAACTTGGTGGAACAGAAACAACATGACCGCAGGGAGAAGCCTGACACCACCAATCCCAACAGTGACCATTACCACGGACGCATCGCAAAAGGGATGGGGAGCGCACATGGACAACCTCAGAGTGAGGGGTCTGTGGGCTCCAGCAGATGCGGTTCGCCATATCAACTACCTCGAATTGAAGACAATCCTGCTAGCCCTGAAGTCATTCCAGAGGCACCTGTACAACCAGAGGGTGTTGGTTCAAACAGACAACACCACGGCAATGTTCTACATCAACAAACAAGGGGGGACACCGTCGTTCCCTCTCTCCTCTCTAGCTCAGGAGATTTGGAGATGGGCCATACCTCTCAGGATAGATCTACTGGCAATTCACCTACCGGGGAAGGACAATGTGGAGGCAGACTGGCTAAGCAGGCAGACCTCTGCATCGCACGAGTGGGAGCTCAATGGCCAGGAAACGGAGAAACTCTTCCGGGGATGGGGAACTCCCACAATAGACCAATTTTCAACACGCCACAATGCAAAATGCCAAAGCTTCGCGTCCAGGCAACCAGATCAGCAATCCCAGGGAAATGCCCTATGGATAAGCTGGTCGAGGACATTTGCATACGTTTTTCCGCCGATACCCCTGTTGCACAGAGTGCTCGACAAGTGCAGAACCAGCAACATGACTCTGATCCTAGTGGCTCCGCAGTGGGCGAGGCAGACATGGTTCTCACAAATTCAAGAAATGGCACAAGGCAATCCATACAGGTTCGAGAGGAGGAAGGACCTGCTCTCAATGCAAAACGGAGAGGTCCTGCACCCAGAGCCAGAGACCCTCAACCTGGCGGCATGGCTCCTGAAGACTTAGAGTTCGCACACCTAAGATTGCCTCCGAGCACTATGCGAGTGCTACGGGAGGCAAGGAAACCAACTACACGAAAATGCTACAGCGCAAAATGGAAGAGATTCACTGTGTGGTGCAGGAAAAAGGGCCTGCAAAACAGAATGACAAGAGACTCAACAGTACTGAGGTACCTCACACACCTTCTAAAGAGTAACCTCTGCTCGAGCTCCCTAAGGGTACACCTAGCGGCAATCGTGGCCTACACCAGAGGTGAAAAGGGTGGAAGTTTCTTCACCTCGCAGGTGGTGAAGAGCTCATGAAGGCACCGTTTGAACCCATTCACAAGGCCACACTGCAGATGTTGACTATGAAAACGGCCTTTCTGGTGGCCATAACCTCACTACGCAGGGTGAGCGAGCTTCAAGCACTAACACTACAGGAACCCTACATTCAGATTCACAAGGACAGAATAGTCCTGAGAACAGACCCACACTTCATGCCCAAGGTGGTGTCGGCGTTCCACATGAATCAGAGTATTCAGATACCAAGTTTCTTCCAAAACCCGACTTCAAACGCAGAAAAGGCGATGCACACCCTCGACGCAAGAAGAGCGGTGATGCACTACATTGAGAGAACCAAGGAACTCAGGAAGTCGAAGCAGCTGTTTGTGTCCTTTGCTACTAGCTTCATGGGTAGGCCAGTGACTAAGGGCACCATCGCTAGGTGGATTGCTCTCACTATTCAATTCTGCCACAAACAGGCTGGACAGGAGCTAGCGGAGGGGCCTCAGGCTCACTCCACAAGGAAGAAAGGGGCCACCGTGGCCTTCCTGGCGAACACGCCCATCCAGGACATATGCCTCGCGGCAACTTGGGCATCTGTGCACACGTTCACGAAACACTACTGCGTGGACATTCAGATGAACAGGGAAGCACAGGTTGGACAGAAGGTGCTTCAACACATTTTCAACGACCAACGCTCATCTACCACCCAGCCGCCACAAAATTAGGAAAACCTCTACAAAGTCTATGCACAGCATAGTGAATCCAGAAAGATTCACGCTGCAAAACGAATAGTTTCTTACCTGTCGGAGTTTTGCAGCTTGAAGATCTTTCTGGATTCACTAGCGAACCCACCCACCTCCGCCAGGAAGATGAGGCTGGAGGAAGAGGGGGTGAAATGGAAAAGATCAGAAGGAATGAAACATTACAGAAAAATGGACAAGAAGAATTAATCTATCGCCTAGGGTTAAAAAAAAAAGGGAAAAAAGAACCCGAAGATGGCGCCCCAAAGGTGGGACTTCCGCAGGAAGCACGACGACGTCACGGGAGGTGCACCAAATGGTGGTCGTCGACGCCCACCTGGGCTACAAAAAAAAAAAAAAAAAACAAAGAAAAGACTACGAATCCGGACCCAACCACAAGATCGCGGAATAATGCACAGCATAGTGAATCCAGAAAGATCTTCAAGCTGCAAAACTCCACCGACAGGTAAACTATTCGTTTCTGGCCATCCAGATCCCTATGGCGTTCATACAATCCCTAAATCGATTCGCCGTACTCCGCCACTCATTTGTTTGTAGAGAGACCACGATTTGAGTGTCATCGGCGTATGAGGTCAAGCTAAACCCAAATGACTGAATGAGCAGCGCCACAGAGGACACATATACATTAAATAGAGTCGGGCTTAGAGAAGACCCCTGCGTGACCCCACAAGGTAAAGAGGACTCAGATGAAAATTCCCCTAAAGACACGGACTCCGCTTTGTGAGCGGATTTCAGCAGTCTCCATGCAGAGCCCTGTGCTCCGATCTCCTGCAGCCGGTCCATCAACAAATCGTGTAGGACTGTGTCAAATGCTGCAGAGAGATCTAACATGATCAGAGCAGCCTTGCCCCCTTTATCCAAAATGGTTCGGATCTCTTCAGTAGATTTCAAAAGAGACGATTCAGTGCTGTGGCCCCCTCTAAAGCCGTGCTGGGTAGGATCCAATGCTTGCGTCGCCTCCAGAAAGAAACTAAGTTGCGTATTTAAGTTCCTCTCAACAACTTTAGCAGATAACGGAAGTCTGGATATAGGCCTGAAACTGTTGGGGTCTTATCTAGATTTGTTTTTTTTAAGAGGCAGGATGGAGGTTTTTTCCATTCTACTGGGAAGTATCCTTCTAAATACATAGTATTAAAAATGGGGGTCAAAACTCGAGAAATCAGTTCTGCTGCTAATTTTATTCTAGGTGTCGGACAAGGGTCCGAAGGGGAGCCAGATTTAACCCACATCAGAAGATTAAAAGTGTCGGTAGCTGAGAGCTGGACAAATTGATCCAGATGAGCTTTCCTTTCTAAAGTTAGATCATCCATATTGTTCAGCGTCATCTTGGATTTAGCATGAGAGAAAGTGGAAAAGATAGCATTCACTTTCTCATTAAAGAAATTAGCCAGTTTGTCACAAAGTTCCTGACTTGGTATGGTAGTAATAACCCCAGGATTAGCCGGACTGGTAACTGTATTTAATAATTCCCTTCCTGAGTTTTTTGCGTTATTGATATTAATGGAAAAGAATGTTGCCTTAGCATTATGGATCAACTGTTTATACTTAGCGAGTCAACATTTGTATTCCTCATCATGATCCATATAATTCTTTCTCCATTTTCTCTCCAAATGTTTGCAAATCAATTTTTGATCCGTTAGATCCTGTGAATACCATGGGGCGGAGGGTACTTGTTTTGTAAAATGGCACATTTTACTCTGAGCTAGTTTTTGACCTGCTTCTTCTAACTAACTGGAATACAATCATGTGGCCTCGTCAAGGTTTCCAGGGGGCATGAATAAGGTCTTGTTAAGGACCTCCGAGATCTCCAGCCATTATTTTGTTCCATGCTCTTATCACCAGTTTTTTTTCATTGGCTTCTGGGAGTGGCGCTCAGGGATAGTAAGGTTTAAAAGTACTGCCTTATGGTCAGACCACAGTAACGGAAGGATGGCCGTAACTAGCAATTGTGGGTTGTTAGAAAAAATACCATCAAGTATGTGTCCTGCCTGATGGGTCCCACCAGTCACAAGTTGCTCTAGTTTGTTGCCCTTAATCAGATCTAGCAGTTTGGCTGTGTCTGTATCTGAAGAGGCTTCCAAATGAAAATTAAAATCGCTGGCAGTAATGCTACTTTCCACAAGTCTTCCTGCCTGAACGCAAAAACCACCTCTAGGGCCAGGTGGTCTATAGATCAGAGTCTTGAAAGGTGTACTGAGGGGATAGGCGAAAGGAGAAGTCCAAAACCTCGCAACCTTCCACCCTTCCCGGATTAAATGTAGCTACCAGCGAGGAGTAGTAGATGACCGCTAAACCACCTCCTCTTCCAGTGGGCCTATTCAGCGTATAACATGTATAGTTAGGAAGCGTGGCCTTAACTAGGTCCGGACCTGAAGCATTATCTGTCCAGGATTCTGTGATGAAAGCAATCTTTACGCCTTCATCCTCTATAAATGATGCACACTCCAAACTAGTGTTGTGTGAGAAAAAAGCCTGACCTCTTACAGCCTTTCATTTAACATACTTTGCACAGTTCAATTGTTACACAGTAGTTAACTTTACAAAATCCTCTAACTTAAGTCACAGAAAGAATAATAAATGTAATGAGATAAGCTGACTTTTGACCTCTGTCTCTGAAAGCCAGCAAATGTGACACGTTAACCAGATTTAATGGCATTTTTATTGCTCTTTCACTTTGAGCAATAAAGATGCTTTTAAATCTTATCTTGTCACATTTGCTCTGCTTTCAGAGACGGAGGTCAAAAGTTAGTTGGTCTTCCCTGAACTTGGAGGATTTTCAACTCTCCTGGCAAGTAGTCCCGAAAAATAGCTCGTCCTGAATAAATATTGCTAGACAATGCGAGTGGGTGTGTGGATTTTTCAAGCCATGTCAGGGCTCTGTTTAAATGAAGAAAAAAAAAATGCAACTGCTCTGTTAATCCTAGTGTACTCTTTCTCTTGAACCAGTTAGTGGTGATTTTGCTGCTTCGGGAGGCCCTACCGGTGCTACTGTTGATGATCCCAGTGCTGGTTCCTCCACCGGTGCCTTTGATAGTACAGACAAGGCCCTACACCAGGGGTGTGGAATTTAATAAAATAACTACTTGTCCATGGGGCATGTTGCTTCTTAAATCTACTTGTCCTGTAACAAAATCCACTTGTCCTTTTGATGCCATGTAGTGCGGTGACAAATTATGGCAGCAATCACATTATATAAGAGCTCTGATAGAGCCTCTTTGATTATGCCAGATCTACATACTGGAGCTGAAGGTAGTGGTAAGCAATAGTTCCAGGGTTAGAATGCCCTTTTGAGTCTGTGCAAACCTAACATGCATGTTTTAAGGGTTGTCAACAACTCTTCTCTAATCTTTTCCCATACTGAGAAATGTTGGAAATGTACTCCTGCCAATGAAATACGAAAACCTTCATTCAGAGTTGGCAGCACTCTGGAGCATCGCCAGGCCATGAGACTGTAGGGCAGAGGTCTTCAAACGTTTTGATGCCGAGACCCCCTTGCCAAACTTTTTTAGGTGAACATTTCTAGAACCTGGTACTCCTCATCGACAATCATAAACGCCCCAAATTCCCACAGCTAATCATTTTTATGGTGGGGAAATACAATTAAACAGTGTTTCAAGATATTCCACTAGTAACAGTAAGGAGACCGATCCAGGAGGCTGTCTCAGCGCTTGTTGGAAAAGGCGCAGTTTAGCAAAGCTTGTGCTGGTGGCTACCAGCAGTACTGGGACACCTTGCACAACATTTTTGGTACAAAGCCTGACCTGTCAGCTTTCAGAGAAGCATCATGACACAGATGATAGAAGTCCTTTTGCACCTTTCCCTGCTTCTGAGACCGTAGATTTAGTTGTCTT
The DNA here is from genome assembly GCF_964204655.1 of Triturus cristatus. Classification (NCBI taxonomy): domain Eukaryota; kingdom Metazoa; phylum Chordata; class Amphibia; order Caudata; family Salamandridae; genus Triturus; species Triturus cristatus. The sequence goes on along the minus strand of NC_140595.1, from coordinate 519,104,854 downwards.
TCAAATGCAAGTGTCACTAACGTCTTTTGTTAAAGACATAAACCCAATTCTAGATTCTGCTCCGTAAGATATGGCATTTTTACATGTGATCCTTATAAAAGCAACGGAGGTACTGGAATTAGTCATTCCTCCTGTCGAAGTCCATCAAAAGATCCTGATTGAGGTCCTTAAATCAGACACTACTTTTACAAAATCAGTACTCCCTTTCAATGAGCTGAGAAGTGAAGTGCCTCAGGCCAGCTTTGGAGGATCCGGCCTTTCTCTCGGTACACCCCTCTCCTGGAGAGTCTTGCTATCTAGGCTTCTACCACCAAACTCAATTTTGGGATCTTAATCTACCTACCTAACTGACGAACCCCAAATAATTTAATGAGTAGACATTGATTTTGTTTTTTTTGCCCAGCAGGCAGCCTGACGCTTGGGGTTGATCAATGCCATATGTCTCCTTGGCTGCTCTACCCTTGCTTTATGGGATATTCCTGTGATGATGTTGCCCAACCTGTCTAATCACAGCAATGGCCAGGACGCAACTAGTCATGGTATCTGATATAGACTTGTACCCGCAGATTTCTTACCTTAGAATAATCCTCAAGCATCAGACTGAATCTGGATGTTTGAGCCGTACCCCTGCACGCCGATGGGTGGCTTTGTTTGGATCCACGTTGTCTGTACTGACTGCGCCTAAAGAGATCTGCCCAGTACCTATATAGGTTCCACCCCGGCTTGCTGACGTCCGTTCTTTTCTTTTCGCATCAGATCGCGCTGACAAGGTAACAGCAACCCTCCATCCTATCTTGACTGGTTTTTTCAAACGTTTAGTTGGCTTCTTGGATGTTTTCCTCTCTTGCTGTGAGGATGTCACCTAAAAAACTGGCTGGTTTTCACCCATGTGGTGCCTGAGGGATTGACTAGACTGAGACCTTCCTCAGCACCCAATCTGATGCCTATGGTGCAGATGCCCCATGCGACGCTATCCTCCTCTTCATTCCTGACTCCTATATGGAGCAGGATGGCATCATGGCATAGAATGTTCAGATTAGATTAAATGCGGTTTCTCATTTTTGTTGCTGGCCCCGTTTAGATAAAGTTTCATGTAGTTTCAATATGGCGCCTATTTTGGAGTGGTGTAGAGTTCAGTTATAGTCCGTTTTCAATTTCAGTGAGGACGTTTTAAAGTCAGACGCGGAACACTCGGTATCACACTGGTGGTGCAAGACGGCCTAAGAAATATTTCTCGTAACTGTTATACGAGCGAAAGCGGTTCCGTTAAGGTGAGGATGACACAGGAAATCTAGATTTGATTTGACGATGCTTCTTATGGTAATTACATTGTGTTTTGCCATGATTCTTTTAGGTGTTTGAAGACTGAAGCGTACTCTGTCAATTTCTTGGATCTTTAATAACCCCTTGAGGTGGGTGACAGTGTGTTTGTGGTTTAGAAATACTATGATAAATTTTGCTTTTGGAGAACTGAAGTAGCAGTGATTCATGCTTGCTCATTTTTTTAGGATATTAGTTCAAACAGATCATTTATCAGGTACGAATTTTTATCAGGTGATTTAGTAGGGACACGGTAGGCGGTTTTCTTCTTTTTTCACTATTGTTAGAAGAATTCACTTAAGTCACTTGTTCTTCATTGCACTACCTTGGGAACATGGTCTCTATTCTATATTATTTCTTGGAACATTTTTTGGTAGTAGCATAATTGTCTCTTGAATGATTGGAAGTTTTTTATTGATGAACCATAGCTGTGTTGCTTTTTGTGTAATTAAGACAAATGTTACCCTGTGAATTCATATACGAATGTTCTATATTGTTTACAGAAATCAGCCCCTGAAGAAGGGCCGAGGGGGCCTGAAATGCATTGGGCGCACAAAAGAAAATTGACTATTTTGTGGATTGGATCTTATTTGTTTGATACAGTTTCTGTTTGGAACATGTTTTGAATTTTTCCCTGACGTGTATTGCAAATATATGAAAAAATCTTCAAGATAATGCTTTTGTATGTTTATTTCATTATTATTCTGATTTATTTTAACAAATGAGCTCAAAGATTGTGTAACTTGAGCTTTGCAACTGCAAATAAGGTTTAGGTGCACAGTGGGCAAGTCTTTTGAACTTGCAAGAGGATTACACAGGGATGTGTGCCATGTCGACTTTGTTTTGTCTTGCACCCAAACACCCAGCCTGCAAGGGCAGTGTGTGTGTAAGGGTACGGGGCCTCTAAGGGTGGCACAATGAGTGCTGCAGCCCTTAGAGGCCTTCCCTGGTCACAAGGCCCTGGGTACCATTTACCAGGGGCTGACATGTGGCCAGGGTTTGCCAATTTGTGTTTTGTGTTTTTAGGGAAGGAACATAGGCCCTGGGCACCTGATTGGCAAGAGTCTAGGGTACACTCAAATTACATTCAGAAATTCAGCTAAAAGTGGGGGCATACCATGCAAGAAAGATGGCACTTTCTCACAGTAAGACTTTATCAGAGGGTAGTGTTGAGCATTTGTTGTACACACACAGGCAGCAAATGTCACACACTCAAAGACTGAACACAGACCAATTTGTTAAATATTATTGAGTTATTTTATATCTGATAGACTACTAGCCGCAGATTCCTTAATGTTTGCCACAGCACCTCTGCGTGCCGGGGGGCCGTACCACGCACTGACTCCGTCCGTGGACGTGATGTCAGTGAGGTCACAAGTCCCACCCCGGCCGCTGATGTCAGTTTCCTTCTTTTCCACGTGCATCGCGGATCCGGAGTGTGTTCCTTGGCCTGTATTTGCGCCTTGAGTTGAACAGTGTACCATGCCTTTGGGCTTCAAGACGTGCACTTGTGCATGTCAGATGTTGGCGACATGTGGTGCTTGGGCGAGCACCATGACTCTACGGACTGCGAGACTTGCCAGCATCTCAAAGCGAAGTCCCGGCGGGAGCGCCGGATGAAGTTGTCGTCTACCCACTTGTTCAGATCGGTGTCGTCGCAGCGTCCGTCTCCTACCTCGGATGGGTCCAGGGGCTGCGGTTTCCGGCTGCGGCATCGTCCTTCGCTGAAGCCCCATGGGCGTCATTCGCCCGCAGGTAAGTCTTGCAGTTTGCCGCCGAGGCCTTGTCCTCCTTCGGTAGAGGGCGCCGATCCCTCCCGGGATGTGCGCCGCGCCTGTAGCCACCCTATCCGCCGTTTACCGACGTTGGGGCGACGAGGGCCCAGATGCAAGCCTACGCTACGGCTCTGCAGGCTTCCTTGAGCCGCCCTCCTCAACTTGCGATGTCCGTAGATTCCTCTCCGTGCGCGGGGCCTTCTGCGGACTCGCCAGCGGCTTCGCTGCTGCCGCTTTCTGCTTCAGGTGTTGGAGATGTGGCCCTTCGGGGTTCCCCTCCTAGGCCCATGGCGTTCCGGCCTCGCCGCAAAGCCCCGCGGGGTTCCCTGTGGTGATGCAGGAGGTCGCCGGGACTCGGGGCTTGCCCCCCCAGTCTCCCTCGGTCCTCTGGGCAGGCGGCTGTCTTCCCGGAGGCCAAGCCGACGCCCCGCCGGCGTGGGCGGCGCCACGGGTGGAGGCCGGGATGCTTCCCTGGGCCCCCCTCGGCGCAGGCAGCTGCCTCGTCGGGGGTAGAGCCAGCACCTTTTCGGTGCCGTTCATTGGCCACTTCGGCTCTGACCCCGCCCCTCTCTCCGAGGCGGTACGTGGTCGACCTGGCGCCGCTGGTGGACACTTTGGCGCTGGTCGAGGACTCATTGGTGTCTGTGGTTGACTCCCCATCGGATCGTCGACTCTTCTCCAGATGTCCCTTCCTCTCTGGAGGGTTCTTGTCTCCTCTTCGCCGGAGACTAGACGCCATGTCTTGGCCTTTTCTCCGGCGGATTCCAGGGCGGGTTCTAGGCAGTCTCCAAGTCCACAGCCCCCGGACCCGCTTTTCCGTTCCTCTACAGAGACCCCTCAGGTCCCCCACTCGTCCGTGGGTTTCCCATCCCTCAGGGGCTGGTCTTTTCTCCCTCCAGCGGGGCACGGGGACGGGTGTCTCAGTTTGCAGCCTTCACCCACGGAGGAGTTGCTCCCCCCACCCCCCCCTCCCCTCCTCCACGACGCCCTATGGAGTTGAGTGTGGCCTTTGTTCGGGCCATTTCCATGGCCACTGGCATTCTGCAGATGGGAAATCTGGTTGCCCCACTCCCTTCGGACCACGTGTTAGAGGTTCTCCACCAGGGATCTGGTGGATGGGAGCCGCTTCTCCCATTCGAACCGTCGCTCCATAACTCCCTTCTGGGGGTGCCCTGCTACGGGGGATCCGGTGCCTCAACCGCTCCTTCATCGTCCTGCTCCGCACGATCCACTTTGTCTTTTTTCCCACCCAGAGACCCATGGCCCTGTCCTGCGGGGCTTTTCCTTCCTTGCCTTCAGTGCTGCTTCTGCCGTCACAGGAGGTTTGGTGGCTGGACTCCTGGGGGCGTAACATTTTCTCCTCCTCTAGCGCTGCTCTGCGTTCACTGAACACTCTGTGGGTTGGCCAGAGCTACTTCCGATCTGTGGGATTCCGCGGAGTCCCTTCTGTTTAGAGTCTCCCAAGAGGGTGTCCGCGTGGATCTGCAGCACCATGTGCGGGATGGTCGGGAGTTAGCTACTTTCATTCTCTGTTCGGCCTTGGACGTCTGATTCCCTCGGCCGTGCTATGGTGAGTTCTGTGGGCCTCGGCCGCCATGCTTGGCTGCGGGATGACGTCTTTCCAGAGAATGTTCGGGAGAGTCTTGTGGATTTACCCTTTGATGGAACTGTTATTTCACACCCACGCGGAGTCAGCTATTCAGAGACTCCTTGCGAGGCTCCGTCCTCCGTAAGCTCGGCCCGCCGAAGCTTTATGGGAGGCGTTCTTCCTCCTTTCTCCTTGGGCCCTTAGGTTTTGGTTGGCCCGTTATGTGCGGCTTTGCGTGCCTTCAGGGTCTTTCAGTTGGCCCCTTTATTCTTTTGGCTGCTGGGTCAGCCATTCAGCTTGTGGTGTTTTTTGCTGTTAAGTGCAGCGGTATAGGTCCTCAGGTTGGGCCCTTTATGTCTTTTTTGGCTGGTTAGTAAGCCGTCTGATGTTTTCCACTGGTCTTTTTGGTTCTTGTCCTCTGATGCGGGTTTCCCATAAGGTGTTTGGCTGCTTTGTTAGCCGTCTATGGTGTTCCTACAGGTCTTTTATGTTCTTGACCTCTGCTGCAGATTTCCCGAAGAGGTGTTTCCCTGTTTTTGTTCAGGGACGATTCATACCCTAGGTGGGTTATTTGTTGGCTATTGTATAGCCCTGTTTAAAGCTAGGCTGGTGTGGATGCCTTTTCAGGTTCCTAGCATTTTCCTGGTGTCCTCGTATACCGCTTGGTGTGGTCTCTATCTCTTTGATGTTTTTATCCTTCTCCAATGAGGTCCCTTCCTCTTCGCCGCTGGGTCATCGGCCCGACCTTTGTCATGCTGATTACAGCGCCGTGTCTTGGTGTTTCCACCTCGTTCTCTGCCGTTCCGGCTGGGGCCTGTTTGTCTTCGTCTTGCACTTGCCTATTCTGAGCCACTGCTTCTTGGTATTTGGCAGCTGTTGCTGTGTGTGCATGGTAGTTGTGGTCCCCCCTCCGTCGGACTCGCCGTGTCAGCATGTGCTCCTGTCCCTTGTTTGTTGGAACTTTGCGCGTATGTCTTCTTTCTCACGTCTGCGCTTCTCGACTGTGGCACAGTTCCGGCCTTATTCCCTACTTCGGGATGGACACCCATTCAGCTGTGCCCTTCGCTGTGTGTGTGTGTGCTCCTGATGCGGGTTCTGCCTCCGTTCCACCTTTTTCTCCTTGGATTTGTGGGTGGTTCTTTTCTTTCTTTGGTACTCGCTTGGTGCTGTCTGCCCCTCCGGTATTTCTGACAGACGCCCTTTGATCCTTGGGTAGGCTTCTGGTATCCTGGCCTTCCCTTCTCCTTGTTCTTGCTTACTTCTGCTTGGTGGGGGTTGGGCCGTCCTTCCTGTCCCCATGCCACATCCCCTGTTGGGGCCATGTGTTCTTCCAAGCTGGTGAGGTTCTCTCGCTGACCCTCCTCCCCTCTGGATATGGCTAGGGTATCTATTCTACGTTAAGGAATCTGCGGCTAGTAGAGTATCAGATGTACAAGTTACTTACCGTCGGTAACGATGTATCTGGTAGAGACAAATCTAGCCGCAGATTCCTTCACGACCTGCCCTTCCTCCCTGTTATGTGAGGACCCTTCAGCTGGTCTTCTGCACTTGCCTCCCTCCGGATGGCATTTGTCTCTCTTCCTCCCTGGCAGGATGCTTCGTTCTGTTTTTTTCCACCCCTACTTTTGTGGTCATTGGATGGTAGGTTCAGGTGTACTTCTGCATCCCTTCACCATGGTTATTCCAGTGTGGGGCTTACTCATACTCTTCTGTTTGTCATTGCTTGTTTTTTTTTTTTTACTCCTCCGCAATCCTCTAGGTTGGGGTTTCTTGGCTTAGCTTCTTACAGGGGATACAACACTCCTTGATAGTGTTGTCTTGGGGTGCTTTGTCGTTGCTCCTCTGTTCCAGGCTTGTTGCCCTTCACAGTTCTAGATTGTGGTTGCTGACTCTGTCGTCTGCCATGTCATCTTTGTCATGTTTTGTTCTGCCTCCGGTGAGGTTATCGCCTTCGCTTTGCGGTGTTGCTTCTCACAGTGGTGCTCTGCTCTTTCCGTTCCATGATTTTCAGTAACGCAGTGCTTGGCACTGTCCCCAATGGTGCTGTTTTTCACCATTCGCTTCTTCCCTTTTTGTTTCACAGATTTTTTTCGTACACTTTAACCATACACTCACAGTTTTGTTGGTGATGGCTCGGCGCTGTGGCGCGGAAAAGTTGTCCGAAGAAAACTGATGTCAGCGTGCCGGGGTGGGACTTATGTGACCTTGCTGATGACTGTGGACGACGTCAGGGCGGGGTCGCGTGGTACCGCCCCCCTCCGGCGCGCATAGGTGCTGTGGCAAAGATTTTCTGGATCCAGTCACACACCTGGGGGATAATTCTACATTAAGGAATCTGCGGCTAGACTCGACTTAATTCTAGTGTCCTGGCTGCTTGCCAGCTGCCACTACCAGAGAAGTTTCTGGACCCGCTCTCGGGGTCCTGAAACAAAGCACTTCCTGGTTCGAGGTGCAAAGCCACCTCCCCAAGGATGGGCCGGGTCCACGAAGGGGGAGCTTCAAAGGCTTGCCGCCTTTGTGAGCTGACCTAGCCATGTGCTGCTCCCAGCAACTGGCCTCCACCAGTTCGAACCCCGACTTTGCGAGGGCACATTGGCGGGAAAACCAAGAAATCCACTCCTCAGTTGAAGGAGGCGAGGTGAAGCACAACTCTGTCCCCACCATCTTGAAGATTGAGGTGGGGAGGTCACCAACCAAAGAGGCTTTTGCCCCCCCTCCCACTGGAGGGCGGCATTAGAGTGGAAGAGTGGGGTGTACCCACCCCAAGGAAGGGACTAATTGGTCCTGACCCCTTGTATTTAGGGGCAACCCTGAACCTTTCATTCTCAGAAAAGGACTGAACAGCTGTGCTGACGAAGAGGACGACACCAACTGACTTGGCCCCAGCCCTACGGGACTGTCCTGACCTCAACCTGCTACAGCGAAGTCTCGGTGTGTCTTGCAGCCAGCAGCCCCCAAGAACCTGGAGGACCTGCCCTGCCTTCCCAAACCAGACGTTTTCTCCCGTGAGTCTGCGCCTGTTGCCCACGGTCCTAGTTGCCCAACACCACGAAGGTCTCCCAGGTGATCCTGACTTGGGATCCAGTGATCCCTGACCTACCTTGAGTCTCCAACCGACGCCTTCAGCCCCTTTCTGGAGGATTTCCCCCTGACCGCGACTGGAGCCGGTAAGAAAAACCTGACGCCAAAAGACACCCTTGCACCCGTCGTCCCACGGCGTTGGGTGGCCCAACCGCAATCCCAAGACATCCCAACTTACCTCTCCAACCGGTCGTTGCGTCCAGAAGATTTTTATCTGAGCCTGCAGTGTTTGTTGCAACTGGAGGATCCCCATTGAAACCAGGGTACCCAACGCCAAAACCGCAACCTGCACCTGGCTGCCCCTGTGCCGATTAGGGAGGGGGGGGGGGGGAGAGCTTGTGTGCTAAATCAGATCCCCTTTTGCCCTGAGCCTATGTCCTGGAGCTTTGCTCCCACAACCTTGTGGCTTGCTCGTGAGCAGCACCAACCGTAGGCCCCCTACCCCCCATTGGATAACATTGGGCCTCAACACTCTGCACCTGGCCACCCTATTGCCGCTGAGGGTGTTTTGAGAGTGCATCCTTGACCCTGAAGGCACCCTGGTTCTAACCCCAGAACACCGGCTCCCAAACCTAAGTACTTACCGTTAAGTTGATAATCTTGTGTTCTCCCATTGGACTGCATTGACTGCTTTCTTGTGAAAATTATGTGGAGCTGGTTTGTATAAAACCCTAAGCAACTGCAAATGTACAAAAACTGATTAACTTGCCTTTTATCTAGGAAATGTCCCAGTGTGATATCTAGGCATATCACACTGAGTAGAAAATAACTTTAAAAAGTAGTCTGAAAAGTAAATTTAAAAGTAATTCCAATTGTTTTACAAATAAATGACTTGCCTGTAACCAATCCAATTGCATTCAACTGTATTTAAATGCATTATTGTTGCTAAGTGTTAATACACTTGCCTGTACCAGGCCTGGCTTGGTTCTAGGAAATAAAATGCAACTAAATAATATTTTATACAAAAAAATTGGTCTGAGTTCAGTCTGAGTGTGTGACATCATTTCTTGCCTGTGTGTACAGTAAATGCTTAGCACTACCTTCTGATAAAGCCTTACTGCTCGCCCACACTACCACAAACGGAGAGTTAGGTATTCTCTATTTTTACCTCTTCCTGCCTTTGGGGTTCCACTTTGGTAACCGTATAGTATATGCAGAGCCAGCTTTCTACATATCCTATCTTACCCTTGAATTTTTCTCAGTAAACTTTCTCAGTAATTGCTGGTTGAGATGCATTGTCTCTGTAAGAGCCCTTGCACTGTGACTTTTTTTTAATAATGTGCCCATTGGGTATAGTGACTATTTGAATAATTACTGTATTGAAGGTCAGAATTTGCTATTGACTCAATTATGCTATTCTTTTCTGATGTTTGAAACCTCTTTTTGAGATTTGTTTAACTATACCTATTGTAGGTGTCATACTGTAGTTTCCATTAATTGTTTCTCTTGCATATTCTGTTACTTTTACATTTTAATGTAATCTTATGCGCATATGTTGGACCTGCATTTAATATGAAGGACATATTTAACTAGTTTTACTTGCTTTACACAAAGGGATGGCTGGTCCAAAAGGTAAACCACCTCCTCTTCTGGCAGCAGCCCCTACTAAAAGACCTGGCCTTCTGGGATTTTCCCCCCATCAACCACCAAAACGGACTTTCCTTGGGGAAAAATCTGGACTTTTGCCAACTCCTGGTGAGTGAAAGGTTTTTTACAGTTGGATTTTTCTCTCTTGGAAAACTAATATGCATTTGTTTGTTAATGGTGTTATCTACATAATTCTGTATGTTGACTTAAATACAAATACCAAAGCTGCAATTGATCCTTTGAAAAAGGAAGCAAAGTATCTATCTCGACTGTAAATTGCCAGTCTTTTTTAAATTTTTTCGTGTTATTTTTAAAGAATTTGTGTGTTTATTGTTTAGATGGAATGGAGAGCGCCATGGAGAGTAGACTAGAGAATCCCCCAGTGCCGCTTCCTCTCTTGATGGCCACAGACACATCAAAGGGAATGATGAGACTGATGGGTTCGAGAAAGGAAAATCCTGTCCGACCAGCCCAGCTTTTCAACCCATGGAGTGTGAACAGTAAGACCTATGGTGTGTACAACTTTGAGACCCTTATGCTGTTCTTTGTGTTCTACTTCTAGTAAATGGATGATTTAATGTTTTTACTCTTTCAGTGAACCTAAAGTAAAATAAACCGTTCTGAAATGAAAATGTAGAGCGTGTTGTAGAAGTAAATCGCCTGCTGACATGTCAGGGACCGGGATATACTCCCTGTACTTCTTAATTCCCAAGAAGAACGGCTCTCAGGCCTATACTAGACCACAGACAACTAAATCTATACATTCAATCGGACCACTTTCACATGGTCACTCCAAGTTCTACCGCTCCTTCAACAAGGCCACTTTCTGTCCACTCTGGACTTGGACGTCTATTTCCATATCCCAATACAGCCTGTTCATCGCTAATACCTAAGGTTCTTAGTAGCAGGACAGAATTATCAGTTCAAGGTGCTCCCATTCGGAGTAACTACCGCAACCAGAGTTTTCACCAACTGTTTAGCAGTAGTCTCAGCTCATCTTCGAAGATAACACATCCACGTCTTCTCTTATCAGGACGACCGCTCATAAAAGCCAGCTCGCAAAAAAGCTGTCTCCATCACACTCACAAAACAGTGCAGTTGCTCCACGATCTTGGCTTCACAGTCCACCTGTTCAAGTCTTATCTACAGCCATCCGAGACACAGGCGTATCTGGGAGCGACAATAGATGCACAAAAGGCTTTGGCCTATTCCAATCCGGCCAGAGTCCGCAACATGCAGACTCTACTCTGCCAGTTCCAGCCTCAGCACTCATTGCCAGCTCAAGTGTTCATGCAGTTACTAGGGATGATGGCGTCTTGCATACTAATAGTCCCTTACACAAGATTTCACATGCGTCCCCTTCAGGAGTACTTAGCACGTCAGTGGAACCAGGCTCGGGGTCTATTTACAGATCTAGTGTTGGTGGATGGCCTCACCCATTGTTATCTGCAGTGGTGGAATACACAACCTTTCAAAAAGGTGGCCCTTCATCGACCCGGTTCCACACACAGTGCTAACAGCAGACTCATCGCTCACTGGTTGGGGAGCTCCTCTCCAGACGCATACAATTCAGGGCATGTGAAGCATGCAGCGAAAGCAGCTTCATATAAGTCATCTAGAGCGGCTTGTGATTTTTCTAGCGCTCAAAGTGTTTCAAGTTCATCTAGTAGGCAAAGCTGTCCTGATCCGTACAGACATGACAGCAATGTACTACATACAAAAACGGGGGGGACACGCTATCCAGCTATCACAGCTAGCATAGACCATCTGGAGATGGGCCATGCATCACAGAATGTTTCTCCTTGCAGAACACCTTCCAGGAGTAAACGATCAGATTGCAGATCTGCTCTGTCGTCAAAGACAACAGATCCACGAATGGGAACTCCACCCTCAAGTTCTCTTCCCATTCTTCCAACTATGGGGATTCCCAGACATAGATCACAAACCTAAACGCGAAATGGCCAAACTTTGCATTCAGACATCCACACCCATTGTCCAAGGGCAATGAGCTATGGATGAATTGGTCAGGGAAATTTGCCTACGCTTCTCCCACTCATTCCATTAGTGGCTCGGAAGCTCCGACAGGCGCCCCTGCCGTTAATCCTAGTTGCTCCCACATGGGCCCGACAACCCTGGTTCATAACCTAGTTGGAGCTCTCAGTAGTTCCTCAACAAAAACTACACCTCACTTCCAATCTGCTTACTCAGAGCCATGGACAGATGAGACATCCAGATCCCAGCCATCTCAACCTTGCGATCTGACACCTGAAATCTTTGTTTGGCTAACTTAATCTTCCGCCAGACTGCATGAACATTATACAAGAGGCCAGACGTCCTACCACAAGAGCATGCTAAGCAGCAAAGTGGAAGATATTGGTGATAGATTGTAATAACAATAAAATAGTGCCACTGGATGCTTCAGTTAAAAAAATCATTTGCTATTTACATCTGCAGCGTTCCAATTTAGCGTACTCTTCCATACGCTTACATCTTACTGCAATAGCTGCATACCTACAGAACAGACCGCATCTGTCTCTTTTTCGAGTGCCTGTCATCAAAGCATTTATGGAAGGACTTAAGAGAATCATTCCTCCAAGGCTTCCACCTGCTTCAGTGTGGAGTCTCAACATTGTCCTCACCAGGCTAATGGGTCCACCCTTTGAACCATTGCATATATGTGAAATACAATTTCTTACTTGGAAGGTAGCTTTACTCATAGCCATCACATCTCTGAGGAGAGTGGGTGAGCTTCAGGCACTAACCATAGAAGAACCATTCTTACAAATACATCAAAACAAAGTGGTTCTTCGGGCCAACCCTAAATTTCTACCAAAGGTTATTTCGGCTTTTCATATCAACCAATCTGTTGAGTTGCCTCTGTTCTTTCCTCAACCAGATTCTGTGGCAGAACGTGCTTTACACACTTTAGATGTGAATAGAGCAATTCTTTAATATATAGAAAGCACAAAACCTTTCCGCAAAAAAACCCAGCTATTTGTTGCTTTTGCTCCACCACATAAAGGCGATCCAATATCAAAATCATGCATTGCAAGGTGTATTCAAATATGCTATGCAAAAGCCAAAAGATCTTTAACAATTCCCCCTAGAGCGCACTCCACTCGCAAAGTAGGGGCTTCTTTGGCATTTTTAGGAAACCTACCCATAGATGATATCTGCAAAGGTGCAACATGGTCTACTCCTCACACATTCACAAAACACTATTGTGTAGATGTGTTAGCAAGACAGCAAGCTAGTGTGGGTCAAGCAGTTTTATGTACACTATTTCAAACCACTGCACCAGCTACAGGTTAGCCACCGCTTTGGGAGATACCGGCTTTTTAGTCTATGCACAGCATGTGGTCTACAGCTCACATGCCTCGAACGGAACATGCTACTTACCCAGTATGTATCTGTTCTTGGCATGTAGAGCTGTAGAATCACATGCGTCCACCCGCCTCCCTGGATACCTATACCTGTTTACCAGGAGCTTATTCCAGAGTTTCGGTACAAGACAGCGGAAAGAACTGCCTTCCTGTCTAATTAGCTAAAATGTAATTAGAAATGAGTAATGTCTCAGTGATGATATTTTTTAGTGGCTATAAACCGGAATAATGCCTGTCTGTGTGCATGATTCAGTTCAACTTTTTTCTGAACACTTTCAAGAGCAATATTTATACATGTGAACAAGCATGACTGGTCCAGTGTACTGTAATTGATTTTATATTGCGCTTGCTTAAAAGCGCTTTACTATGGGCAGCACGCTGCTCCGGAACCCATTCATTTACAATGTATTTGTGAAGGATTAAATTAGTAGTAGTTGGGTGTGATCATTGTGTGTGTATGTTGGGTGGGCGTTGTTTGTGTGAGTTCATGCAGATGATTGGTGAGATTAGTAGAATAGCTGTGGGACATTAGATAATGTTAGATTGCAGGTTATGGCTTTCAGAGAAGGAGCGATTCAGACCTTTGAGATGAGGTGTGGGCAGTTTAGAGAAATAATAACAGATTAGGTCAAACACGCACCTAACTTGGAGTAGACTGTACCGAGACAGAGGAGGCATGCAGAGGTTGGTAGATGAGGAGAGCGCCGTTTAAGAAAAAAAAAAAGAGGCCACATTTAGAGGTTTTAAGTCATGGTCCACATTTTCTAGCGGGATTCTAGGAGCAGGCTAGATTTTTGAGTGAACATGCACTCTAAGGTTGCAAGGCTATAGAAAGAAACATTATTTTATTGCGAGATAGTGATATCTTAGGTACCTTTAATATGCCCTAGAATCATTGGAACAGTCTCAACTTCTCGGCTATTGAAAGACCATGACTTTAGCATGGACAGCTGATGAGCTCAGGAGTAAAGCTTACCACTACGATCTGATGAACAAATTTTGGTCTGCGCTCCTCTAGTGTGGAGGGCCAGGGCAGGGGGCTGTTCGTTTTGATACTTGGCAGCCAAACTGTGGAATTCACTTCCGACATCCACTAGAACTATTTCTAACCTTCCGTAAGGCTTGGAAGACCTGGCTCTTCCCCCTTGCTTCCATTTAGCTGCCGTGACCTGCTTTAGTTCTTGTTTCTGGTTCTTTTGCTGCGCTGGGACGCCTCGTTGCTGTGGCAGCCATGCGCATTATAAATCTCAAATAAATAAACATACTGACTGGACTGTTGTCTATTTAGGAAAGTATCAAGAGCTGTAAATTGCGCTTGATCAAAGCAGTAACCTCATGATGAAAGGAACGTTACAGAATATACAGGATAAATAAAGCAAACATTGGAATAAGATTCTGTTACTACTGGAAGAGATGTCTTCTAATGTTTCCCTGTAAAGTTTGTTTCACAGTATTAATTACCAAAGAGAGGTGAGATCCATGTGAATGGCCCTTGTTTAGCATGGCAGAGACCGGGGTAACAATATCTTCAGACCGTGTCAGTCTTTTGTCTACATTCCTATAGCTCTAGGATGGAGACCCAGACACTGAGGGGGAGGAGTGAGAGACCAGGCTACCTTTGAAACTTATATGAGGTCTTTTGAAGTTGCATATTCATGTTCTTGAGCTCTGACGTTTTGTAGATGGCAGGGGTGAGAGGTAGGACTGCCTTTTCTGTATATCAAGGTGAAAGTTTCTACATCAGGCCTGTCCTTTGTCCCTGATTGCTGCATCAGGAAGGACAACCCAGTCGGGTGCTGAGATTTCACACTTCATTGTACTCCCTTTGTAGGTGCTCCAGGTCTGTGTCTCGTGTGCAGGAATTGAGTAAAATTGTTGGCTAATGCTATGTTGTGACTTTTGATCTTGTTTCTGTTGTATTGAACTATCTTACTTTTGCAGAGCATAAATGACACTGTATGTGGCCTCTTGCACTCAGGGGCTAAACACTCCTGCAAATCATTACGACCTAATTAAGGGTGGGTGATGAATTATCTGTGCCGGCAGAGTTTTTGTAGTTTTATCCACTCCACTTTAAGTTTTTAACGTGGAGCCCTGCCAAAACTTCGCCAAACGCTGTGTGGCAGGGGTTTTTCTCACACGCGGCTCTCCAACCTTAAGTTGGTGGGCGAGAATTGGCTTCTTCTAGCTCTTTTTTTTTTTTTTTTCTTTTTTCGATGCTATAATGGCACCCGGCAAGCTTTTCTCAGCACGGGAAGCTACAACCATTCTGGCCGAACCTAGGCCTAATAAGAAGGTCCTACTCCTTGACCACAATAACTGTGTCTCCAAATGGTGGCAAGTCTTTGAAGACAAAGCTAGTACCTCGCCGCGGGTTAGTTATGTCCACGATGATCTTCTGTGAAACTGTCCCCACTTGGGCTGTATTTTGCTCGCCAGTGTGTTGTGGCTCCTTGTGCTCAAGGGAGGAGCTTGGATTAAACACATTCATGGGAAGCCTGGGGTGTACCAGTAACACTGCAAAAGAGCACGTTTAGCGAGTCTGCAGGACAGGTCAGTGGAATAAATGCATCTCTTGGGGGTAATCTATGGGTAACCTGATGCCACGGGCTAGAGTCCCAGTGATTCCACCCAGTTTTTCATCCTTCTAGGGTAGATTTAAATGAATACATTTTGAAGTGGGTTATAACAGACACCTGCTAATCTTCCTCAAGAGATTTCTTCTGTAAATGTACCCCATGATATTCTGCAGCTCTAGCAAGTAATTCTAAATATCCTACATAGTTGTCAGGAGGGAAAGCCTTTGCAGGGTAAAAATCTGGGTCGTTATCTCTAGGTGAATCCGTGTTATAATCCTTCCAGGAATCCCCCCCCCCCCGCCCATGTCCCTATGTCTCCAGTTCACAGACTCCCCCCCCCCCCCCCTCCAGACAAAGAGTCAATACTATTAGATGCCCCCAGTAAACGAGTAGCCGCCTAAGCAGCAAATCATTGGTGCATTGCCAACACCCAGGCCCTGCTAGCCAAATGTCTGCTGCCGGTTACGAGGGACACGGATTGCTCCACAAACCAAGAGGACTTATCAAGAGCGCACGCCCTCGGTAGAGAAAAAAGCTTTCCACATTTTGTATTGGGAACATCGTGGGTTACTACAAAGATTGACTTGACTGCAAGTCAGGCTTACACTTCACCCCATTTTCTGGACTAAATGCATTGGACTGGAACTTTTTACTGCTCGCCCAAGAAGTGACTGCACTTCATAAACTTGAGACACAAAGTTGAACTCAGTTAATTGAATTTAAAGCCTTGAGAAAGCCCAGGGGGGCAAAACGTACGTCAGCTGCTGCTGATTTCCTTGTGTTATGAAATGGAATAAATCAAGCAAAGGGACCTGATTCGACAATTGTCGTGCAATTCTTCTAAAGAACACTCAATTTTGACTGGTTGAACCACAGATCATTGACTGTGGATGAGTTACGATTATTTGGTGTGCTTCAGTGTTTTTGTTGGATATTGCTCTAGGCTGGTTCCAGTCCTAGTAGATGTATACCTTGGTGGGTGGGTATTGTGACACTATGAGAGCACACTAAAGTATTGTGGTTCCAAGAATATTGGTGAGATTAATTGAATATTGATGTACAATAGATGGGTCATGAGGCATACCCACAATCTTTGAAAGTAGCAGATATGATAGTGCGCACTGGGACAAAATGGAGCAGTTGCTACAACACCTCCCAGATGAGCACAAAGCAAAAGCTCAGGATTTGGGCTAGGAAGGGAAGCTCCTATGCAATTCCTCAATTAGATGTGCTTTAGATGCTGCAGACACGCAGTTAGAGTGATCAATACGAATATGTTATTAAGGAGATCTGCATGGTTGAGGATTACTGGTTTCAAACCCAAAGTACAACAGTCTATTTTAAATACTTATTTTGACAATAAACATCTTCACGGGCCCGAAGTAGATAAGTCATTAGAAAAAAATGAAAAAAGACACAAATAGCAAAGTCTATGGGAGCTCTGCAGTCTCTCTGGTCGGGGCTCATTTTGTCGCTCCTTCTACCTTGGATGGTCGAAAAAAATGTCCTCAGACAATACTGCCGCCGCCTACAAAGACAACAGCCGATTTTACTCTACAAGGGGCTTCTTTAGAGGAGGATACAGAGACAACAGCAAAGGTCGAGGCATAGGTTCCACACAATGTAATTCCCCCTCCCCAACAAGCATTGACTTGCCTACATTTCCCCCGATCATTTAATGTAAGAAACTGGCTCTATATATACTGCACCAAAGTGAGGTATAGTGTGTATAGAGTTCAAAAGTCTCCAGAGGTTTGGTAGAGGTTAGAGTTAGATAGAACCTTACTCTCTAAAGTGGTAGCTTGGTCGAGCAGTAAGGCAGTATCAGAGGACCGTGTAAAGCATTTGATGTACACACTCAGCAAATGGTCTCACACACTCAAGAATTGAACTCTAGGCCAATTGTTTTGTATAAAAAAATATACTGTTTTACTTCTAGAACCAAGCAAGCCTGATACAGGTAAGAATATAAATACTTTGCAGAAGTAATTGACTTGTTTGAAAACAGTTCAGAATTGCAGTAGAACTGGTACTGGTTTTGATTACAGGTTTAAGAAAGCAGTTTGCAACACATTGCAGGTATGGTACAAATTGAGCTACTCTTCAGATTACTTTTCTAACCACAGGAGTGGATCCTAGATTCAGCCCTGGGACATTTCCTGAAAACAGGTGAGTAAATGCGTTTTGGTTAAAGGTATGATTTTTAAGGAATATTATTGGTTTTCAAAAGTTGACACTTAGAAACCTTTTCACATAGAATCACCCATGTTATCCTATGGGAGGAAATTCACTTATCAGGTATGTTAGGTTGTCGTTACTTTTTCTTACTCAGTGCTGGATCCTGGATTCAGCACTGGGACATTTCCTGAAAAAAGTTGAGAAAATGCGTTTTGGTTAATCGGCTGTTTTTTAAGGAATAGTTGCAGTTTTCAAAAGTCGACTCTTAGAAACTTTTTGAGAGAAAAAGTGTCAATGTTATCCCATGAGGAAAAGGAGGTTATCGGCTTCGAGGTAAGTAATCGGTCTTTTGAGTTAGGGTTCTGGGGTTAGACTCCGGGATCTTCCCGGGTCAGCGATGCACGGTTGTTGCACCTTCAGCGGCACTTGAGCGGCCGGGTGCAGAGGGTTGAGGCCCAATGTTATCCTATGGGGGATAGGGGGACTCCGGTTGGTGGCTGCTGGCAAGCAGGCCACAAGGTTGTGGGAGCAAAGCTCCTAGGGTTAAGCTCGGGGGCACGGTGGGGACCAAGTTATCACCAAAGGGACACCCACAGCGGCGCTAAGGCTGCAGGGTGCAGTTTTGAGGTCAGGTGCCCTGTTGAATTCAATGGAGATTCTCCAGGACAAAAACATTGCAAGCTCGGGGACAAGGATCTTCCAGGAGTGACCACCACTTCGAGGGGTAAGTTGGGATGTAGAGGGATGGTTAGGCACCACTGGGTTGGGCACACAAGGCCGTGGGGTGTTGGGGTGTTGGGGTGCAGGGGTGCCTTTAGAAGTCAGATTTTCTTACCCGCTCTGGTCGCGCTAGTGGGGGGTCGCCGGATCTCTGGTCAGGATCGCCGGGGGGGGGGGGGGAAGAGAACTCTCGTGGTGTTTGTTCACTCAAACAAAGGCCGGGCTCGGCAGGGTGCAGTGTGTGCTGGCTTTGCGGTTTCTGGCTGGCACCAGAAGCTGCAGTTCAAACACGTCCAGTGTTCACGGGAGAAACAGCTTGGAGAGTAAATGCAGGCAGGTCCTCCAGGGTTTTTGAGGTTGCTGGCCACTGGAAATGTCGGGATTTTGCAGGAGCAGGTTCGAGGGTCGTCTGGGCTGTAAGGCTGGGGCCAAGTCAGTGGGCGTCGTCCTCTTCTTAGATCTGCACGGCTTCTCGTCCTTTTCTTGTGGTTGCTAGATCTGAGGAAGGAAGGTTCAGGGTGCCCCTAAATACTAAATTTAGGGGTCGTTACAGGTAGGTAAAGGGCAGGGACTAATGGGTCCCTTCCCTGGGGTGGGTACACCCCATATTCTGCCACACTCTAGTGGGGGGGGGGGCAGGAACCTGTCCCTGGTTGGCTCGGTCCACCCATCCTCAAGATAGTGGGGACTCGAGGTTGTGCTTCACCTCGCCTCCCCCACCTTAGGGCTGGAGTTGGCAGAGGTGGGCACACCTCTCTTCCTCACTTTGTTTTTGCTGCCGGGCTACAGCCCAAAGTGGGGGGTAGAACCCATGGGGACCAGTTGCTGAGTACAGCAAATGGTCTGGAGAAGCTCACAAAGGCGGCATGCCTTTGAAGCTGCTCTGTCGTGAACCCTGCCCATCCTGGGGGAGGATGCTTGGCACCTCGTCCCAGGATGTGCTTTGTTTCAGGCCCCCAAGAGCAGCAAGCTCTCTACCCAGGGGTCCAGAAACCTGTCTGGTGGTGGCAGCCTGCGCAGCCACTCAGACAGGTCACTGGGAGTTGGTCGAGTTTCAGGTGGCATCTCTAAGATGCCCTCTGTCGTGCATTTTACATTAAATCCCACAATGGCATCATGTGCTGAGAAGTTTGATACCAAACTTCCCAGTCTTCAGTGCAGCCATTCTGGTGCTGGGAAGTTCGTAATGACAACCTCCCAGCACCATATAATCTTAATGGCAGCACTGCACTTAAGGGGCCCAGGAATGGACCTGGGCACCGTAGGGTTACAGGGCTCATGCACCTGTACCCTCACCACTGGCATAGGGCAGCCAGCTAGAGGGGTGACTGATGTATGCCAGGGCAGTGGTTTGTGGGCATGGCACACAGATGTGTGCTATGTCCTCTGTTTTGTTCTGCACCCAGACACTCAGCCTGCAAAGAGGGGGGGGGGGGGGTGTAGGGGTGGGTGTGTTTGTATGTGTGTGCGTGTATATATATGTGTATGTATGTATGTATATGTGTATATATGTGTATGTGTATATATATATATATATATATATATATATGTACACAGCCTCTAAGGGTGGCACAATCACAGTGCCCTTAGGGGCCTTTTCTGGTCACAAGCCCCTGGGTACCCAGTATACCATTTACCAGGGGCTGACATGTGGCCAGAGATGCCAATTGGGTTTAGGCTTCAATGCAGTTTTAGGGAAGGAACACCGGCCCTGGGTACCTGATTGGCAGGAGCCCAGGGCACACTCAGTCATAGTACACCAGCAATTCAGCAAAAAGTGGGGGCATACCATGCAAGGAAGAGGTCACTTTCTCACATTTAACACCTGTCTGGGTATGTCTCCTACAATTCCGCCCCATTTGGCAATCTATCACCACAGATAAATGGTGTGAGAAAGTGCCCTCTTTCTGCATGGTTGCCCCCACTTTTTGCTGGATTGCTGATGTGCTTTAGCAGGGACCCAGGGGCACACTCAGTCAATCAGGTACCCAGGGCCTATGTTCTTTCCCTAAAACTGCATTGAAGCCTAAACCCAATTGGCATATCTGGCCACAGGTCAGCCCCTGGTAAATGATACCACAGGTACCCAGGGCACTGTGACCAGAGAAGGCCTCTAAGGGCTACAGCACTTATTATGCCACTCTTTGAGGTGCTGTACCTTCACACACACACACACACTGGCTTTATTCTGCACCTAAACATGCAGCCTGCAAAGTGAAGTCGACATGGCATACATCCTTGTGTGCCAGGTCTACAACCCACTGCCCTGGCATAGGTCAGTCACCCCTCTAGCTGGGTGCACTAAACCAGTGGTGAGGGTACAGGTGCATGAGCCCTGTACCCCTACAGTGCCCAAGTCCATTCTTAGACATTGTAAATGCAGTGCTGCCATTAAGCATATATGGTGCTGGGAGTTTGTCATTACGGACTCCAAGGAACCCTAATGGCGACACTGAAAAGTGAGAAATTTGGTATCGAACTTCTCAGCACATTAAACCCACACTGATGCCACTGTGGGATGTAATGAAAATTGCATACAGAGGGCATCTTAGAGATGCCCCCTGAAAACTAACCAACCACTAGTGTCCAATCTGAATGGCTGCTTTCAGCTGCCACCACCAGACTTGTTTCTGTACCCCTTTGTCGAGAGCTTGTTGTTCTCTGGGGCCTGAAACAATGCACATCCTGGGACGAGGTGCCAAGCCTCCTCGCCCAGGATGGGCAGGGTTCACGAAGGGGAAGCTTCAAAGGCTTGCCGCCTTTGTGAGCTTCCCCAGGCCTCTTGCTGCTTTCAGCATCTAGTCCCCACTGCTTCTGACCGCCACTTTGGGCGGGAGAACTGGCTGGAAAACCAAGTAAGGAAGAGAGGGAGGCCCATCTCTGCCAACTCCACTCCTCAGGTGGGGGAGGCGAGGTGAAACACTACTCTCATTCCCCGCTATCTTGCAGATGGGGGGGGACTCAGCCAACAAGGGACAGGCTCATAATAGGGGGTGTACCAGGGGAGGCGAGGTGAAACACTACTCTCATTCCCCGCCATCTTGCTGATGGGGGGGACTCGGCCAACAAGGGACAGGCTCATAATAGGGGGTGTACCCACCCCAGGGAAGGGAACCATTAGTCCCTACCTCTTACCTACCAGTAATGCCCCATAATCTAGTATTTAGGGGCACCTAAATCTAGTATTTAGGGGCACCCCAGAACCTTGCTTCCTCAGACAAGAACCTGCAACAAGAAAAGAAGGACCGAACAGCCGTACCGAAGCTAACCAGAGGAAGACGCCCACTGACTTGGCCCCAACCCTACCGGCCTGTCTCCACCTCAAACCTGCTCCTGCGAAATCCCAGTGTGTCCTGCAGCCAGCAACCTCAAACACTGGAGGAACTGCCTGCCTTCAACCACAAAGCCTTTGTCTCCCGTGAACACCCGATTTGTTCATCTTCAACCTGTGGCTCCGTCCGGACACCGCAAATCCGCACCACTCCTCACCCGCTGTCCACAGCCTGAGCTTGAGTGGGCAAACGCCACAAGGAGGGTCCCCCGGTGATCCTGACCCAAGATCCGGCGAACCCTGGCAGACTCCTGCAGCCTAAATCCAGAAGGTCCCCCCAACTGCGACCAGGAGCTGATAAGATCAGACCCCAAAAGGCACCCCTGCACCCGACGGCCTTGGGTGACCAGGCAGTGCCTAACCAACCCTCAACTTCCCAACTTACCTCTTGAAGTGGTAGTTGCACCCAGAAGGCCTTCGTCCCCAAGCCTGCTGTGCCCTTGCAAACCGGGGGTTCCCCATTGGAAACAACATGGCGCCCGACGTCGAAACAGCACCCTTCACCCGGCCTCCCTAGTGCCGCTGAGGGTGCACCTGTGGTGCTACTTTGTTTCCCCATTTGCCCGGAGCTAAAGTCCAGGAGCTTTGTGTAAGAAAGTTGGTTTCTGTTGCAGTAACCCCCCCCCTTTTTGCCTAATAGCTGATGCACTTTTCCTTGTTGTGCCCTGGGCTCCTGCCAATCAGGTGCCCAGGGCCTGTGTTCCTTCCCTAAAAACTGCCTAACAGCCAAAAACCAAATTGGCAAACCCTGGCCACATGTCAGCCCCTGGTGAATGGTACCCTAGGTACCCAGGGCCTTGTGACCAGGGAAGGCCTCTAAGGGCTGCAGCACTCATTGTGCCACCCTTAGAGGCCCTGTACCCTAACACACACACACTGCTCTTGCAGGCTGAGTGTCTGGATACAAGACCAAACAGAGTCGACATGGCACACATCCCTGTGTGCCATGCCCACAACCTACACTGCCCTGGCATCCATCAGCCACCCCTCTAGCTGGGTGCCCTATGCCAGTGGTGTGGACACAGAGGCAGGAGCCCTGTGCCCCTACAGTACCCAGGTCCATTCCTGGGTCCTGTAAGTGTAGTGCTGCCAGCTAAGCGTATATGGTGCTGGGAGCTTGTCAAACACGAACTCCACAGCACCATAATGGCAGCACTGAAGACTGATAAGTTTGGTATCAAACTGCTCAGCACATTAAATCCACACTGATGCCAGTGTGTGATGTAATGTACAAAGCACCACAGAGGGCATCTTAGAGAGGCCCCCTGAAACCTAAACCTACATTCCACGTCTGTTCTGAGACTGCCTAGGCTTCCACACAGCAGACATGTTGCTGGACCCCTGGGTAGGAGAGCCCCTGCTCTCCTGGGTCTGCAACAACGCACATCCTGGGCGAGGTGCTAAATCTCCTCCCCCAGGATGGGCAGGGGGAAGCTTCAAAGGCATTCCGCCTCTGTGAGCTTCCCCAGGCCACTGCAACCCCCCACTCTGGCGGGAAGCTTGGCCGGAAACCTCAAATAAGGACAGGGGTTGTGCCAGCCTGCCAACCCCACCCCTCAGGTGGGGGAGGCGAGGTGAAGCATATCTCCAGGCTCTCGCCATCTTGAAGATGGGAAGCCCTGCCCAATCAGGACTAGGCTCCTGCCCCCCTCCCACAGGAGAGAGGCAGGATAGGGGGTGTACCCATCCCTGGACAGGGACCCATTGGCCCCTGCCCTTCACCTACCTGTAATGCCCCTATATCTAGTATTTAGGGGCACCCGGAACCTTCCTTCCCCAGATTCGAAACTACAAGAAGAACAAAGACCTGCCCTGCAGCTGCTAAAAAGAGGAAGACACCAACTGCTTTGGCCCCAGCCCTACCGGCATGTCGACCCTCGAACCTGCTCCTGCTCCAGCGCGGCATCTCTCGTGGCCAGCAACCTCACCAACCCCGGAGGACCTGGCTACCTTTTGGCTCTAAGCCCCTGGGACTCCCATGAGTAGAGGCTCTACTCGAAACCTATCTCTAACCCCTGGCAGCAGCCCGGAACCGCAAACCCAGCACACTCTGCACCAGCCGAGCCTGGCCAGTGCCGGAGTGAACAAAGACCCCGAGGACGACCCCACGGTGACTTTGACCCCGAGTCCGGCACCCAAGGACCTCCCTCGACATTCCTGAAGAAGCCTGCAGCCTCAGAACCAGGTGCCCCCCCAACCGCGATCAACTGAGGGTAAGATTTCCCGACACCTAAAGGCACCCCTGCACGCAGCGCCCCACGGCCCCCTGTGTCCAACCCTGGTGTACCTACCTATCCTCCAAGTACCCAACTTACCTCTCGAAGTGGTGGTGGCACCTGAAGAGTCCTCGTCCCCGAGCTTGCAGTCTTTTTCCTAACCGGAGATTTCCCATTGATCTCCATTGAGAGCCCGAAGGCTCAAAAGCACTCTGCACTGTGGTACTGTAAAATTCGGAACCGTGTAGGTGGCATGGTCCCACCATGCCAATTTTGGTATCAGCAAACCGCAAATGAGTAACGCGGTATGCATGAGTGTTTGTCATGTTTCACTGATGAATTCACCCCCCATACGATACCACATATTGAACCCTTGGGTTCCATTTTAGAACAGTAGCCATTTTGTGGTTGCCCTCACATAGGGTGCGCACTAAGGCCATGCCTAGGCCTAAAGGACACGTACACCTTCTGTGACTTCTCTCTGACCTGTGCAAACTGACTCTGCTGCCCGAGGTCAATCCTGTCCGGCCAGTTCCCTTTCTTGCGGCCTAATGTGATTAGCATCAGGGCTCGACCCATCATAAAGTCCTTGTTCGCACACGATCTCTGACTAAGCTATTTCACACCTGACTCTGTTTCCTACTTTATGGCTTGTTTTACGAGCAGGAGGTGCCTGTTTTATTGGGGTCCGCTGTTATCTGATGAGGGTTCTGAGCCTTGCTGGGTAAAATGACTGTATGCTTAATGAACTGAAATGTGGGATTGTCATTATGGCTCTGCTGTTTCTTTGAAACTAAAATATGTGAATGGCCACTTGTAAAATAGGGGCGGTGTTGCCCCAAAGCGTAATTTTGTGTATATAAGTAAAGACTGGAAACGGCAACACAGCATCCAAAAACCCATCACTGCCTGAGGGCAAATCGCCCCGGCAGGTACCCAAAACTCATCACTGTCAGAAGGCAACCGCCGCGGCAGCCATCAAAAGCTCATCACCGCCAGAAGACATTTGGCAGACGAATACAAGACTCTGCGACTAAACTTGCTGACACTTCCGCAAACCATATTGACCGCAACCTGCGGCCTTTCACAGCGCTGACCTTGTGATCCAACCTCAACTGTGACAAAGCGTCACATCAATAAGACAACCGAAACAGCGACTAAAAAACTCAAAAATGAATGTGGAGTAATGAGGCTATCGCCTCGGTATCCAAAAACTCACCGCTGTCAGATGGAATCTGACAGGCGAAAACAAGACACACTGACTGGTTAGGGAGCAGTCTCCTTAGAACATGCATCGTGTTGTACTTCTCGGATACCTGTAATTGGTCTGCAGCCAATAAATACGATCTTTGATTTCATCTAGAAGACTCTGTGTTTCTGTGGGTCTGAAAGCCAGAGGACTCGTGTATACACCAGACTATCGTATTCGATAATCGTTTGAAGTTTGAAACTAGACTAGTGAGCGAAGATGCCTGGTTCTAGTATATTTGGAAATTTGTTTTGTTGTTTGGTTGTAAAAGGGATTCCCGATTGGAGGATTTGTGTCCGGTTCCTCCAATTGGAACTCCAACTTATGAGCTTTATGTGAAACATGGCGTGGGCCCATTACGTATAATAAAGTATGGAACCGATACACCAGAAAGGATGGTGTTTTAAAATGGCCCCAATATGGTAGTTTCGACACAGAGATCCTAGATAACCTAGAAGTTAAATTATTCAAGAAGAAAGCCCGGCCGGCGATTGTTTGATTCTTTCCGCCTATGGCGAAAGGAAGCCAAACAAAAAGAAATTAAATTAGCAAAGAAAAATAAAAGAGAGATAGGTATGTCGATAATGCAAGCAGCTTTGCAGTTTAAAGATAATGAAGAGGACCAAATGAATGAGCAGTTGCACAGGCAACGCAAACTAGTCATTGATAAATGTTACCCAGTTTTGCCGCCCCTTCAGCAAGATGCATTAAAAGAAAAGGAGAAAGACCCCCTAATGTCGCTATTGCTAAGTTCGCCACCCCCGTATGCGCAAAATGCTACAGCACCTCCACAACCCTTAAATGTACAGCCTCCAGCTAATGCACCGCAAGCTTTCCCGCAGCCGTCAGCTCCTCCTCAGCCGGCTCCTATCCCTGCAGCGCAGCCTTCCCAAGGGACACAGATTTTGCTACCTATCTCTTCTGCGCTCCCTGCGACTTTACCTAACACATCAGCTGCCTCCCTTGGTGCCCTACCTACTACTACTTCTGTATCTGTATCTACACCCGTTTTTCTTCCCTCTGTTTTTCCCCCGGTTCTTGCCTCGACTTCTCCTTCTGCACGACAACGAATAGCTAGTGCAGTCACTAGTCTTATATCACCCCTCTTTGAGTCATCTAGTGCGACCCCTGGTTCACAACGTAAGCAGTTACGCAGTCACATGCCTGGTTCTAGAGAGAAAGCAGAACTGGACCGAATGGCACGTGGATGGATTGTTTATCCTTCTAGATATGATGTAGAGTCCATAGTAAATGTTTTTCATCAATGGGAAGCACCACAACAGAGTTACGTTTTTGAGAAAATGTGTGAAATCCTATGTGAGGAATTGGAAGATAATGATTTAGACTCAAACCCGCAGGAGTTGTGTCAAGTGCGATTTGAATTTGGAAAAGGTACGATTGTGGGTCCCGATGTTAGGAAAGCAGTTGCGACATTGCTATCTTTTAGGATTGAGGATCCTTTTCAGTCACTGTTTGGGCTTGACTCCTCAGGTAAAAAGGTGCGACAGTACCCTATGAGAGAAGTCCCTCCGGTATGGAAGGAAGCTGTTGCGGCTGATGGCGCACATGGTATTGCTGCTGTGCCAGCTCATTTTCAGCGTGTTTGGGTACATGTTCCCTGGAAACGATCTGAAGTTTTAGCGCTTAAGCAGACATTGCCTGACCCCCGTAAGAACCCTGCAGGATACTATAAGGAGTTATCACAGACTGCAGAATCATGTGTCATGAATCTAGCTGACATAGATATGATGTTCGGAAATGTTGTTCCACAGCCTTTGTGGGGATTGATTCGTAATGCAGATCATGCTGCAGAATTAGGCGACACGTGGGCTAATATCATTAATGCAGACAATAGACAGGTTGGTGGTGCCAAGCCTGAGCCCGCGGTAGCAGAACTCCCTGGTAGAATAATTAACTATATGAAGACTTTAATGCCCGCAATACGTGTAAATTGGGATAAATTATCCGCATGCAAACAGAAGAAAGATGAAACAGTGTCCGATTTCTTCACCAGGTTTGAAGAAACATGTTCGAGGCATATGAGCTGCAGATTGTACACTTAGCATAGATCGCCATCTGGTGTTGGGCCCGGATGTTTGCAGTTTGTTTTTGTTCTTTGGACAGTCTTTGGAAGTCACGAGTTCGGTGACTCCTCCTTCGGTCCGTACTGCGCATGGGCTTCGGCTCCATCCTCAGATTGTTTTTTTCCGCCATCGGGCTCGGATGTGATACTTCGTGCTCCGGCTTCGAACTTCTACGGTTCCAGCCTCGACGGAAAATCCTCGTTCTTCGAGTTTCTTATTTAAGGATCCAAAGACTGGGCTATTAACTTTAGTTGTCAAGAAAAGGCGTCTCGACACACCGGCTCCTCCTCCACCGCCCAAGCGGAAGGACTCTGCTACTTCTCCTCTCAGAGTGCCCTCCCAACTACCTCCTCCTCCTCCTCCACCCCCTCCCCCTCCCAGGTCTCCGCCACCTTTGCCTCAGCATTCCCCGACCCCGTCCCCAGATCCAGATTATGACCCGGCGGACGCCCCCATGGACCCCACTCCACCGGGGACCCCAGACCCATGGGAAGACTACCAAAACCCTGACATACCGGATGTGCCTCAGGACGACCTATACCCATCCAGGCCGTCTCCCCCAGAGGACTCATTAGGGGTTCACCACTTAGTGCAGAGAGCAGCACACTACCATGGGGTGGAAATGCATAGTGAACCAGTGGAAGACGACTTCTTACTGGATACATTCGATATTCAGGACAAGTCCACAGCTATCTTGCCCATGCTTAAGGGTGTCACCAAGCATGCTGCAGAGGTGTTCAAAGACCCTGTCAGGGCCAGGGTCTTAAACCCTAGAATAGAAAAAAAGTATAAAGCGGCACCCACAGACCCTACATACATTAAAGGCCCTGCTCCCTTAGATTCCCTAGTTGTGTCCACAGCTAGAAAGCGGTCTAACTCCCAGTCCTCAGGAGAGGCCCCACCGCCAGATAAGGAATCTAAACTTCTAGACGCGTCTGGCAAACGCACC
Organism: Triturus cristatus; assembly: GCF_964204655.1. Lineage (NCBI taxonomy): Eukaryota > Metazoa > Chordata > Amphibia > Caudata > Salamandridae > Triturus > Triturus cristatus. The sequence goes on along the minus strand of NC_140595.1, from coordinate 519,076,814 downwards.
GGCTCACAAGCCGCGAACATTTGGCGCATTGCAAATACACAAGCGCTGCTTGCGCGCTATGACGGAGCACACTACGATGAGCTTGAGGCTCTTATACGGCACCTCCCAGAAAAACACAAACGCAAAGCTCATGACCTGATACAGGAGGGTAAACTAATTACTAACACCTCCATTAAGTGTGCCCTCGATGCAGCCGACACTGCTTCTAGAGCCATAAATACCAGTGTCCTGCTTCGTCGTCATGCCTGGCTCAGGATCTCAGGGTTCAAGCCTGAAGTCCAGGCGTCCATACTCAATCACCCCTTTGACCAACAAAATCTCTTCGGGCCAAAGGTAGACGAAGCATTAGAGAAAATGAAAAAGGACACAGACACAGCAAAGTCTATGGGGGCATTGCAATCACAAACCCCTAAACGCTCCTTTTGACGCTCATCCTTTCGTGGCACAGGCAGAGGCTACTCCACCGATAGCGCCTCTACCTCCTACAAATCCCCTCCTCAAAATACCTTTTCAAAGGGCTACCAAAGGGGTGGTTACAGAGGCAACAACAACAATAAGGGCAGGGGCAAAACTAACACCACCCGTTCTGCCACCCCGCCAGCACAATGACTTCCCTCCCCTCCCCCCAGACCATCCCACTCCGGTCGGGGGCAGACTACAAAACTTTATCCACGCATGGGAGTCCATAACATCGGACAAATGGGTGACCCAAATTATTCGGTCAGGGTACTGTCTCGAGCGAACATCTACCCCACCCAATATCCCACCAAGGCACCGTCCAATGTCTCAAGAACATTCCACACTGCTCAAACAGGAGGTGCTCTCCCTCCTCCAAAAACACGCTATAGAGCAGGTCCCCGTCAATCAGCAAAATCTAGGGGTCTACTCTTTGTATTTCCTAATACCGAAGAAAGACTGGGCCCTGAGGCCCATTCTGGACCTCCGGCCTCTAAATGCATACATACATTCAGACCAATTCCACATGGTCACCCTACAACAAGTCCTCCCGCTCCTTTGTCAGGGAGACTTTCTTACTACCTTGGATCTGAAAGACGCATACTTTCACATTCCAATACACCCTTCTCACAGAAAGTACCTCAGGTTTGTGGTGGACGGTCAACATTACCAGTTCACAGTTCTCCCCTTCGGGGTCACCACTGCACAACGGGTGTTTACCAAATGCCTAGCGGTAGTAGCAGCACACCTCAGACGTCAACATATTCACGTCTTCCCTTACTTGGACGACTGGCTGATAAAAGCCGCGTCCTACAACCAATGTGTGCAACATACAAACGGCACCATCCAACTGCTCCACCAGCTAGGCTTCACGGTGAACTACCAAAAGTCCCACCTCGTACCATCTAACACAAAGCAATATCTCGGGGCCACTATAGACACCTCCAAAGGTATTGCCTATCCAAACTCAGCCAGAATCGCAAGCATACAAGCCTTGCGCCAAACGTTCCTTGCTCAGCACTCTCTCCCAGCGAGAGTGTTTATGAAGCTCATAGGGATGATGGCATCTTGCATCTTCATAGTGCCCCATGCAAGACATGCGTCCACTCCAAGAGTGCCTAGCACGACAATGGAACCAGGCCCAGGGTCAGCTGACGGATCTGGTGTTGGTGGACGGCCGCACCCATCACTCTCTGCAGTGGTGGAACACCACAAACCTTTCCAAAGGGCGTTCCTGGACCCGGTTCCTCAGGTGATTCTAACAGCGGACGCATCGCTCTCCGGCTGGGGAGCGCACCTCTTACACCTCACAATACAAGGTCTATGGACGCCACAGCAAAAGTCGCTCCACATCAACCATCTGGAGCTCTTGGCGATCTTTCTAGCCCTAAAATCTTTTCAAAAACAGATTTCGGCCAAAGCAGTCCTCATTCGCAGACAATATGACTGCAATGTATTATATCCAAAAACAGGGGGGGACACACTCTCCCCAGCTCTCCCGCTTAGCCCAGAGCATATGGAGATGGGCAATTCCTCAAAACATCTTTCTCCTTGCACAGCATGTTCCAGGCGTACAAAACACCATGGCAGATCTGCTCAGCAGACAAACGCAACAACTACACGAACGGGAACTGCATCCACAGGTTCTTCGCCCATTCTTCCAAAAGTGGGGGCATCCTCAAATAGACCTCTTCGCCACCCACGAAAACAAAAAATGCCCAAGCTTCGCCGCCAGATACCCACACCCATTGTCCAAAGGCAATGCGATATGGATGAACTGGTCAGGCAAATTTGCATACGCCTTTCCACCTCTCCCGCTAATTCCATTAGAGGTAAGGAAGCTACAACAGTACTCCCTCACACTCATTCTGGTAGCTCCAACATGGGCCAGGCAGCCGTGGTACACCACACTACTACAGCTCTCGGTGGTACCACATCAAAAACTGCACCTGTCCCCATGCCTCCTAACTCAGAACCATGGAGAAATCAGGCACCCGGACCCAGCTCAGCTCAACCTTGCGATTTGGCTCCTGAAATCTTAGAATTTGGGTACCTTAACCTTCCCCCTGATTGCATGAACATTATCAAGGAAGCCAGACGTCCTACCACTCGAGCATGCTATGCCGCAAAGTGGAAGAGATTTGTGGTTTACTGCCGTAACAATACAATCAACCCTTTAGATGCATCCATACAGCACATCATATGCTATCTGCTCCATCTTCACAGGTGTAACCTGGCATATTCATCCATACGCCTACACCTAGCAGCGATCGCTGCTTATCTACAAAACAGACAGCATTTATCACTGTTCAGAGTGCCCGCTATTAAAGCCTTTATGGAAGGCCTTAAACGAGTAATTCCTCCCAGGGCACCACCTTCCCCTGTATGGAATCTAAATGTAGTTCTTACAAGGCTAATGGGTCCGCCCTTCGAACCAATGCATAAATGTGAGCTACAGTTCCTCACCTGGAAAACAGCTTTCCTCGTAGCTATCACTTCCCTTAGAAGGGTTGGTGAAATAAAAGCGTTCACTATACAGGAACCCTTCTTACAAATACATCACAGCAAAGTGATACTTCGTACAAATCCAAAGTTTCTGCCCAAGGTCATTTCCCCCTTCCATCTCAATCAATCGGTGGAATTACCTGTCTTTTTCTCGCAACCTCAATCTGTTGCGGAAAGGGCCTTACACACACTTGATGTTAAGAGGGCTTTACTGTACTACATACAGAGAACGCAACCTTTCAGGAAAACTAAACAATTGTTTGTTTCCTTCTCTCCACCACATAAAGGCAACCCCATCTCTAAATCAGGGATAGCTAGGTGGATTGTAAAGTGCATACAAATTTGCTATCAAAAGGCAAAAAGAACATTATCTGTTCCACCTAAAGCCCACTCTACTAGAAAGTTAGGGGCTTCTATGGCTTTTCTAGGGAACATACCCTTAGATGACATCTGCAAAGCAGCCACATGGTAAACACCGCACACCTTCACAAAACACTACTGTCTAGACGTGCATTCCAAGCAACAAGCTAGTGTGGGCCAGGCTGTACTAAAGACACTTTTTCAAACCGCTGCAACGGATTCGGGTGGTCGCCGCTAAGGTTGGGTACTGTTATATAATCTATGCTAAGTGTACAATCTGCAGCTCATATGCCTCGAACGGAATATGCTACTTACCAGTATGCATCTGTTCTTGGCATGTAGAGCTGCAGAGTTGTACACGCCCACCCGCCTCCCCGGCTACCTGTATCCGTTCCAGTCCATCTTATTTAGATACAACACACATGGGTTTCTCACTGTTATTACTACGCTCCATCATTTCCCTGTTGGCGAAAAACAATCTGAGGATGGAGCCGAAGCCCATGCGCAGTACGGACCGAAGGAGGAGTCACCGAACTCGTGACTTCCAAAGACTGTCCAAAGAACAAAAACAAACTGCAAACATCCGGGCCCAACACCAGATGGCGATCTATGCTAAGTGTACAACTCTGCATGCCAAGAACAGATGCATACTGGTAAGTAGCATATTCCTTATCGACCACAGTGGTCAAGACATGAGTACAGAAGGTGGTCAACGGTTATTTGTTGATAAATTTGTGCATAATTTGCTTCCAGAGTTGTGTAAAAAATTAAAAGATTCGGAGAGTTCTTGGGCCGTTTCCTCTTCAGCGCAAATACTGGCTACTGCACAGTATTACGAAAATAGGGATAAAGATGAGAAGGATAGAACAGACAAGAAAACGAAAGAATTAAAAACGAAGGTTCTTTTACAGCAGGCTTATCCGCCACATGGAGGTCAGACTAATTCTAGGCAAACCCAGGGTATCTATCAGCAACCCCAACAGTTTCAGAATAATCAGCAAATGTATGGGTATTATCAACCACGTGTCCCTATCGGTCCCAATCAGTGTTCATATTGCAAGGAGGAAGGTCATTTAAAAAATAATTGTCTTAGATTGTTGCAGCGCACGAATAATGCTTATGGCGCGAAAGGTAGAGGTGGCCAGCAAGCTCCAAGAGGTAGAGGGCGTGGAAATGTTCCCCAGAACGCACGTCCTCTTCCGCCTCAAAATACGATGAATAGTTTTGATCAGCAAGCTAATGCAACTGGCAAGACAGCGCAGTACTATAATAATGACTATTATGTGGAAGATGATAATACGGAAGGTAATGATTACTAGGACAGCCATAGACAGAGAGAGGGAGTTGTTTCAGTGCCAGTGGATCAGAGCGGGCCGTATGTTAAGGTGACTACAGCGGGTGTAACAGAGCCCTTTCTGCTGGACACTGGTGCTGCAAAGAGTTCTATTATGCGCTCCAAACTCCCTGGCGCGCCTTTGTCTGGCAAAATGAATGTTTCAGTAGGTTTTTCAGGCGCCCCGGTTAGGAACCCGATCTCAAGTCCTATGGCCCTTTCTGTTGAACCTTGTGAGCTGAAAGCACCCCTTATCCTAACGACAGGATGTGGTGAAAACCTGTTAGGATTGGATTTGTTAAAGAGATTACATGCGACATTATATTGTTCCCCCTCGGGAGTACAACTTACGCTGGGTAAGGAAGTGATTTCTCCCATGTATTTGTCAAAGAATAAACTGCCAGCTGAATTGTCGTCTCTTCCTGATGCCCTTTGGGCCACTGGCCCTAATGATGTGGGCCTTTTGGAAATACCGCCGTATGTTGTCACTTTGAAAGCCAATGTTAAATTGCCCCGCATTTCCCAGTACAAGATCTCTACGGAAGGTGAAAAAGCGTTGTTAGCAATTATCTATGATTTAATTGAGAAGGATGTAATTGAAGAGACAAGAGGCAACGTTTGCAATAGTCCGGTTCTGCCTGTTTTAAAACGTACTGACCCTTCTCAACCACCTGTTTACAGATTTGTGATCGATCTTGGAGAGGTCAATAAGATAGTTGTGCCACAGTTTCCAGTCGTCCCTGATATAACTGCCTTGTTGACTATGATTCCAGCTTCCGCTGCTTGGTTCTCAGTGATTGATTTAAAGAGTGCTTTCTTTAGTATCCCGATTGCAGAGGAGAGCAGGGATATTATTGGCTTTTGTTTAGGAGGTCGAAGCTTCCGTTTTAAACGCGCTCCCCAGGGCTACTGTGAAAGTCCATCAATATACAGTCAGGCTTTAAAAGCGCAGCTTGATGCCCTTGTTTTACCTAGTGGTGCTACCCTTATTCAGTATGTTGACGATTTACTAATCACCGCAGATTCTGAAGAGATGTGTAAACGAGCTACATGGTCATTGTTGCGTCATTTGTCTGCCTTTCATCACAAAGTGTCTTTCTAAACTGCAATATTGTCGACAAGAAGTGACCTATTTAGGTCATCTCTTATCGAAGGAGGGAAGGAATCTGACCCCAGAAAGAATACAGGCCATTGCACAATTAAGCGTGCCAAGGACACCGAGAGAAGTGCGTGCTTTCTTGGGCATTACTTCATACTGTAGGCACTGGATCCCGAGTTTTTCTTTGCTGGCAAAACCATTGATAGCATTAACATATAAAGATACACCGAATCCTGTCCCATGGTCTGAAGAGTGTCAGAAAAGTTTTTTGGAATTACGCAAGGCATTATGTTCAGCTCCTGTGTTGGGTAGGTACTGCAGCACCCAGCCGCCCGAGTGGCCCTGGCAGTGAAAACTCTACTCCTTCCTACTTCCCCACTTGGCCTGAGTAAGTGACCAGGAGCCCAGCTCCCACAGCCGCGTGGCTTGCCAGTCAGCAGCCACCAAACAAGGCCCCCCTATCCCTCATAGGATAACATTGGGCCTAACTCTCTCTGCACCCGGCCGCCCTAGAGCTGCTGAGGGTGAACCAACTGTACCTACCTGACCCTGGGAGACCCCTGAGTGTGTGCCCAGAACCTCAACTCTGCCCGTCGAGTACTTACCCTTAAACCGCACACTCTTATTTTCCTCATAGGGTAACATTGACTGGCTTTTTCCTGAAATTTCTTCTAAGTGTGGACTTTTCAAATCTTCAAATATTCACCAAAAATCAGCCGAGTGACAAAAACGAATTTACTCACCTGTTCCTAGGTGAACTCCCAGTGCTGGATCTTGGTGCCCAGCACTGACTCTGAAAAATCTCTACAACTGTACTTACCCTGAACTCAATTTTCTTCCATAGGAAACCATTGACTGTTTTTCTGTGAAATTTCTTAAGTGTCGATTTCTGCAATCTTTAAATATTCTAAAATCGTATAATATCTGAAAACGTAATTGCTTACCTGTTTTGGATAAAGGTCCCAGTACTGAGTCTAGGCACCCAGTACTGGATTACAAAAGTAACGAGAACATAATGTACCTGTAACCTGCATTTTCTTCCATAGGGAATCATTGATTGATTTCTCTGAAATATTTTCTAAGTGTCAACTTTTAAAATAGCTAAATATTAGTTAAAAATCATTACAGTACTTAAGTCCACTTTCATCACTTGATTCTGAGAACTGACCCAGGACTGAATCTAGGATCCAGTCCTGGAATTCCAAAAGTAATCTAAAAAGTAACCTGTTGCAAATAACTTGAATTTACCATTGAGCTCAATGTATTGTTTAAAAATAGAGTTGCCTACTGCAACCACTTGTAACTGTTTACTAAAGTCTATTGCATATTGCAAAAGTATTTATATGAAACATCTACTGTTGAGAAAGTATATTTTAATTCCAATTGTTGGTTCTAAAATAAAACAAGCATATATATTTTTTTATAAATAAACCATTGGCCTAGAGTTCAGTTGAGTGTGTGAAACCATTTGCTGACTGTGTACAACAAATGCTTTACACTGTCCTCTGGTACTGCCTTACTGCTCGACCAAGCTACCACTTTAGAGAGTAAGTTTATACCTAACTTTAACCTCTGTCAAACCCTGGGGGACTGTGGACTCTGTACACCCTGTACCTATTAAGGGACAGTATATACAGAGCCACTTTCTCACAGTTTGCTCCCACAACCAAGTGGCCTGCTCGTCAGCAGCCACCAACCGGATGCCCCCTATTCCCCATTGGATAACAGTGGGCCTCAGCACTATGCACCCGGCCGCCCTAATGCCGCTGAGGGTGTAACGAGTGCATTCTTGACCCTTGGGACCCCAGAGTCTACCCCCAGAACCTCAACTCCCACTACCAAATACTTAGCTGAAAACTAACACTAATGTTCGAGGCATATGTGCTGCAGATTACACACTTGTGCATAGATCGCCATCTGGTGTTGGGCCCGGATGTTTGCAGTTTGTTTTTCCTCTTGGAGAGTCTTTGGAAGTCACGAGGTCAGTGACTCCTCCTTTGGATCGTATTGCGCATGGGCTTCGGCTCCATCCTCATTGTTTTTTTCCGCCATCGGGCTCAGATGTGATCTTCACGCTCCGGTTCCGAACAGCTTCCAGTTCGACGCGCAATCCTCACCCCAACTCGCGGTATTGTTTTCGATCGCGATCTCCCCACTCGACGCGGCTCTCATCGGCAAGAACCTTCGATTCTGGTCGTCGACGACGGCATTCGGGCCTACCCAAGCTCCGGTACTGGCTAATGGAAAGGACTCCCTTCAAGAAGTGCCGTCGATGTGGGTCTAAATTCCCCCACACCGATCTCCACGAAGTATGTAATCTCTGCCTCTCCCCTGAACACGAGGCTCGAGATTGTCCGGCGTGTAAGTCCTTCTGGTCCAAGAAAACCATTAGAGTCCGAAGGGCCAGAAAAACCATGGCACACTCGTCGACTGCGATTCCAGACGACATCTTCGGGGAAGGCGTCGATGCTCCAGAAGAACACCAAACAGACGAGGGACTTGTCAGCGCCTCCGAAGCCGACGATTCATATGTGGAGGACATCACTCCGGCACAGAGGGTCGTGAGTACTAATCTACTAAAGCAGGAGGTAATCTCCCTCCTACAGAAAAGGGCGATAGAACACGTTCCTATCAACCAACGAAATATGGGGGTCTACTCCCTATATTTTCTCATACCAAAAAGGGACGAGACTGCGGCCCATCCTAGACCTCAGGCCCCTGAACATATACATACTCAGACCATTTTCACATGGTAACGCTTCAGCAGGTACTTCCACTGCTTTCCCAAAACGACTTCCTGACCACCTTAGACCTAAAAGACACTTATTTACACATTCCAGTGCACAACGCTCACAGGAAGTTCCTCAGATTTGTAGTGGACGGCCAACACTACCAATTCAAAGTACTCCCTTTCGGAGTCACAACAGCACCACGAGTGTTCACCAAGTGCCTAGCAGTAGTGGCAGCACACCTCAGGATACAACACATCCATGTCTTTCCCATACCTGGACGACTGGCTTATCAAAGCCAGCACTTAACAAATGTGTCTCCTCCACACTCAAACCATTATTCACTTACTTCACTTACTAGGGTTTACAGTTAATGCGTTTAAGTCTCATCTACAACCTTCCAACACACAAACTAATCTGTGAGCCATGATAGACGCTCAAACAGCTCTAGCCTCTCCCAATACAGCCAGGATTCACAGTATTCAGTCCCTTCTCACTCATTTTCAGCCCAACCCCAATCATTACCAGCAAATGTGTTCATGCAATGCAACTGCTGGGGTTGATGGCATCTTGTATAATAATTAAGGCTCCCGGTTTTTCGTTTAAATTGATTTTTACATATAAATACAGATGGAAACCTTTTTTCCTTTGTCTATTTATAAATATAAACGGAAAAATACTGACGAACCAGATTTCGACAAAGTGCTTCAGCCCAAGGTTGCCTAATCTGGCGCACAAAGGAATGCAGCTGCGTTCAGCGTGTGCCGCGTCTTGTAGTCTTAGAGTGCATCATTTCACTCAGGTGAACTCAGGCACTGTTTTACCCCAGGGTTGCCTCATCTGATGCACAGAGAAATGTGGCTGCCATCTGCACATGAAAGGCGCCCTTCTAAGAGGGCGGACTCTTAGTACCGCATTTGACACACTTCTTTCGCAGGTCATGCATCGGGACCCCTGGGGGGAAGCCTGGGGTAGTCATCCCCATCCGGCATGCTCTCCCCATGTCACTTCTGGATGTGTGCTGGGTCTCGTGCTCTGAGAGTGCTTCGCTTTATTCAGGTGAGCTGGGCAGTGTTGCAGCCTGTTGCTCCTGCCTCCGTGTGCCTTCCCCTATTGAATGTTCATTACTTTACCTTGGTCGGCGCTTTCAGCAGCCCCTTGTCTTTAGGATCGCTCCAGAGTGAAAGGGGGAGGGGAATGGGGAGGGTGAGCAGTGCATTTCTTTGTGTACGCAATTTTGCAGCCCTTTTGTTGCAGGGTGAAACACTTTTGGCCAGTTAATCAATTTAATACTTTCATTTAATACTTTCATTGAGTAATCTAGGATGCTGCATCGGAAATCCATCTTATGATTCTGGGCAGATCACTTAATTTCCACATGTCTGTAAACGATGCATATGAACAAGTAAATTAAACTGGTGCTTGGGTAAAGCACTCCAAGACTTCCAGGCCCGGTTCCATTATACTTTTCTGATCGCTCCGGGGCAAGAATGTTTCTGATGTTGAAACAAAGCATTTCACACCCATCTCCCCTCAAAAATATGAACACTCACCTTGCGTTTTAGGAAGGTATAAATAGTGTACGCTGGAAAACTATTATTTCCTCCCTTTAAAACAAAATAGAAGGAAAATCCACCAAAAGAATTCCTCTGTAGGCCTAAATAATCCCAGACAAGTTATTCTGCAATGATAAACAATAGGTTGCTGCCTCAAAGACTCAGATTGACATTTGACCTCTTTGAATGTACAGCAAATGTGACAAGATAAGAGCAGGATTTAAAGGCCTGTTTAAAAAAACTAGTTCTATCCTCCCCTCTGGTCCCTAGTGTGAGAAAGTGGCTCTGTATATACTGTTCCCTAATAGGTACAGGGTGTACAGAGTCCACAGTCCCCCAGAGGCTGATAGAGGTCAAAGTTAGGTATGACCTTACTCTCAAAAGTGGTAGCTTGGTCGAGCAGTAAGGCAGTACCAGAGGACAGTGTAAAGCATTTATTGTACACACTCAGTCAGCAAATGGTTTCACACACTCAATAACTGAACTCTAGGCCAATGGTTTATATATATAAAATATATGCTTGTTTTATTTTTAGAACCACAAAGGGGGTAAAAATATACTTTCTCAGAATGAGAGGTTGAATATAAATACTTTTGTCTTAAGCAATAAATTTGTGTAAACGGTCACAGTTGGTTGCAATAAACAATCCTATTTCCTAAACATAACAATGCATTGAGCTCAATGGTAAATACAGGTTATTTGTAATAAATTACTTTTCAGATTACTTTTGGAATTCCAGGTCTGGCTCCTAGAACCAGCCTGGGGTCAGTATTCAGAATCAAGTGATGAAAGTCGACTTAATAACTAATGATTTTTAAATGATATTTAGCTATTTCAAAAGTTAGCACTTTGAAAATATTTCAAAGAAAACATTCAATGGATCTCTATGTCAAGAAATTCAAATTGCAGGTAGAGTACTTTATCGTTACTTTAGTAATCCAGGACTGGGTACCTAGACCCAGGACTGGGGTCCTTATCAAAAGCAGGTAAGTAATTTCGTTTGCAGAAATGGTACGATTTTAAAAGAATATTTCAAATTTGCAAAAATAGACACTTAGAAGAAATTTCACAGAAAAGCAGACAATGGTTTCCTATGGGAGAAAAATGAGTTAGAGGTAAGTATAGTTGTGAACACTTTTCAGGGTCAGGGCTGGGCACCAAGATCCAGCACTGGGAGCTCACCTAGGAGCAGGTGAGTAAATTCGTTTTTGTCACTTGGCTGATTTTTGGTGAATTTTTGCAGTTTTGAAAAGTTCACACTTAGAAGATTTTTGAAGAAAAAGCCAGTCAATGTTACCCTATGAGGAAAATGAAGTTAGCGGTTTAAGGGTTAGTACTCGACTGGCAGAGTTGAAATTCCGGGCATGGACTCAGGGGTCCCCCAGTGTCAGGTAGGTACAGTTGGTTCACCCTCAGCGGTTTCAGGACGGCCGGGTGCAGAGAGAGTTGGGCCCAATGTTATCCTATGAGGGATAGGGGGGCCTTGGTTGGTGGCTGCTGTCTGGCAAGCCACGCGGCTGTGGGAGCTGGGCTCCTGGTCACTTACTCAGGGCAAGTGGGGAAGTAGGTTAGTGTAGAGAGGGCACTGCCAGGGCCACTCGGGCGGCTGGGTGCAGGGTGCTTTTGAGCCTTCGGGAGCTCAATGGGAATGTTCCGGTTTGGAAAAAGGCTGCAGGCTCGGGGACGAGGAGGCTTCAGGTGCCACCACCACTTCGAGAGGTAAGTTGGGTAGTTGTAGGTTAGGTGGGTACCCCGGGATTGGGCACAGGGGGCCGCAGGGCGCCGGGTGCAGGGGTGCCTTTTGACGTCGGGAATCTTACCCTCTGGTTGATCGCGGTTGGGGTGGCACTTGGTTCTGAGGCTGCAGGCTTCCTCTGGGATGTCGAGGGGGGTCCTTGGGTGCCGGACTCGGGGTCACAGTCGCCGTGGGGCCGTCCTCAGTGTCTTTGTCCACTCCGGCACTGGCCAGGCTTGGCTGGTGCAGAGTGTTGGGTCCGCGCTTCCGGGCTGCTGCCAGGGGTTAAAAATAGGTTTCTTGAGTAGAGCCTCTACTCATGGGAGTCCCAGGGGCTTGGAGCCAAAAGGTAGCCAGGTCCTCCGGGGTTGGTGAGGTTGCTGGCCACGAGAGATGCCGCGCTGGTGCAGGTTCGAGAGTCGACAGGCCGGTAGGGCTGGGGCCTAAGCAGTTGGTGTCTTCTACTCTTTTTAGCAGCTGCAGGGCAGGTCCTTGTTCTTCTTGCTCTTGTAGTTTTCTGTCTGGAATCTAAGGGAGGAAGGTTCAGGGTGCCCCTAAATACTAGATTTAGGGGCGTTACAGGTAGTAGAAGGCCAGGGACCAATGGGTCCCTGTCCTGGGGTGGGTACACCCCCTATCCTGCCTCTCTCCTGTGGGAGGGGGGCAGTAGCCTAATCCTGATAGGGTAGGGCCTCCCATCTTCAAGATGGCGAGAGCCCGGAGATGTGCTTCACCTCGCCTCCCCCACCTGAGGGGTGGGGTGGGCAGGCTGGCACATCCCCTGTCCTTGTATGGGGTTTCCGGCCAAGCTTCCCGCCAGAGTGGGGGGTTGCAGTGGCCTGGGGAAACTCCAAATGGCGGCCTGCCTTTGAAGCTTCCCTTTGCTCATCCTGGGGGAGGAGATTTCTCACCTCACCCAGGATGTGCATTGTTGCAGGCCCGGGAGAGCAGGGGCTCTCCCACCCAGGGGTCCAGCAACGTGTCGGCTGTGTGGCAGCCTGGGCAGCCTCATAGCAGACGTGGATTGTAGGTTAGCTGTGAGGGGGCATCTCTAAGATGCCCTCTGGGGTGCTTAGTACATTAAATCCCACACTGGCATCAGTGTGGGTTTAATGTGCTGAGAAGTTTGATACCAAACTTCCCAGTCTTCAATGTTGCCATTATGGTGCTGTGGAGCTCGTGTTTGACGAGCTCTCAGCACCATGTACTCTTAAATGGCAGCACTGCACTTGCAGTGCCCAGGAATGGACCCGGGTACTGTTGGGGCACAGGGCTCCTGCTCCTGTGCCCACACCATAGGCGTAAGGCACCCAGCCAGAGGGGTGACTGACATATGCCTTGGCAGTGTAGGTGATGGGCATGGCACACAGAGATGTGTGCCATGTCGACTCTTTGTTTTGTCCTGCACCCAGACACTCAGCCTGCAAGGCAGTGTGTGTGTGTAAGGGTACAGGGCCTCTGAGGGTGGCACAATGAGTGCTGCAGCCCTTAGAGGCCTTCCCTGGCCACAAGGCCCTGGGTACCTAGGATACCATTTACCAGGGGCTGACATGTGGCTAGGGTTTGCCAATTTGGAGTTTGTGTGGTTTAAGGAAGGAACATAGGCCCTGGGCACCTGATTGGCAGGAACCCAGGGTACACTCAATCAAAGTACATTCAGCAATTTAGCAAAAAGTGGGGGCATACCATGCAAGAAAGATGGCACTTTCTCACACCAGGTCCTCCCCAAAGAACAAACAGTGACACCCTCTCCCTACCCCCCGACCACTTAACACCTGTCGGGGGACGACTCCAGCTGTTCCTGTCCGCATGGAAGAACATCACCACGGACAGGTGGGTCAGGGACATCATTCAACATGGGTACTGTCTGGAACTAACTTCCACTCCACCCAACATACCACCAAAGCACCGTCCTATGTCAGCCGAACACTTGGATTTACTCCAGCAAGAAGTGCTTGCTATGCTCGCAAAAGGGGCCATAGAAGTAGTGCCCATCGCCCAGCAGGGCACAGGGGTGTACTCTCTGTACTTCTTGATCCCAAAAAAGGACGGCTCGCTCAGACCTATCCTAGACCTGCGACCCCTAAACCTATATATACTATCGGAGCATTTCCATATGCTCACCCTCCAACAGGTTCTCCCACTACTCAGTCAAGGGGATTTCCTAGCTACGCTAGACCTGAAGGATGCATACTTCCACATACCAATACACCCTTCACACAGGAAATGCCTCAGATTCACTATTCAAGGGAATCACTATCAGTTCAAAGTTCTCCCCTTCGGAGTAACAGCACCCAGGGTCTTTACCAAGTGCCTGGCGACAGTAGCCGCGCATCTGCGAAGACAAAATATTCACGTCTTCCCTTATTTGGACGACTGGCTAGTTCAGGCCAAGTCAGCACAATGTGCCACCCACATGTCCCACACCATTCACCTTCTTCACGATCTGGGATTCTCACTAAATTACCCAAAATCAAGTCTCCAACCTGCGCACGTACAACAGTACTTGGGCGCGACAATCAACACTCTGGCTGCCACAGCTCAGCCAACTTTAGTGAGAATCAACAGCATGCAACTGCTGATCTCAAAATTCCAACCTCAACACTCCCTTCCGGCGCGAGTGTTCATGCAGTTGATAGGCATGATGGCCTCCTGCATTTTCATAGTCCCACACGCGAGACTACATATGCGCCCGCTTCAGGAGTGCTTAGCACGTCAATGGAATCAGGCTCACGGGCAACTAAAAGACCTAGTGTTGGTGAGCGGTCAGGCATACAACTCTTTGCATTGGTGGAATCCACAAAACCTTTGCAAGGGCCGACCGTTCCAAGAGCCTGTTCCACAAATAATACTGACAGCGGACGCGTCTCTCCAGGGATGGGGAGCTCATGTACTCAATTACACAGTGCAGGGACTATGGACTACACAACAAAAGAAGATGCACAGCAATCTTCCTGGCAATGAAAGCATTCAAAGTACACCTGTGCAACAAGGTCGTGTTGATCCGGACGGACAACATGACTGCCATGTACTACATACAGAAGCAGGGAGGAACACACTCTCCACAGTTGTCTCATCTGGCTCAGAGCATGTGGAAGTGGGCCATTCAGAGGAACATATTCCTCATGGCGGAACACCTCCCAGGCAAGGACAACCAGATGGCGGATCTGCTCAGCAGACACAGCCACCAGATGCACGAGTGGGAGTTACACCCATCAGTACTCCAACCGTACTTCCAGCAGTGGGGTCATCCAGAGATAGACCTATTCGCCACAAGGGAAAACGCAAAATGCCAAAGCTTTGCCGCCAGGTTCCCACATCCACAGTCGCAGGGCAATGCGATATGGATGAACTGGTCCGGCAGATTTGCGTACGCTTTTCCCCCAGCGCCGTTGATACCGCTGGTGGCAGGCAAACTGCGACAGCACTCACTGACACTCATCCTGGTTGCTCCAACATGGGCACGCCAGCCATGGTACACCACCTTTCTGGAACTTTCCGTGGTGCCGCATCAAAGGCTGCGGATCAAACCCGCGCTTTTGACGCAGAACCATGGAGAAATTCAGCACCCAGATCCGCAACAGCTAAACCTGGCAATCTGGCTCCTGAAGTCCTAGAGTTTGGCTACCTAAACCTGCCACCTGACTGTGTGGAGATCATTAAGGAAGCTAGGAGACCCACTACCAGAGCTTGCTATGCATCCAAATGGAAGAGGTTTGTCATTTATTGCAACAACAATGACATTAACCCGCTAGACGCATCTATTCAGAACATAATCTGCTATCTATTACACCTATACCGATGCAATCTGGCATACACCTCAATACGTGTCCATTTAACCGCAATAGCAGCCTATCTCCAAAACGGGCAGCACCTCTCTTTATTCAGAGTGCCTGCCATCAAAGCCTTCTTAGAAGGACTTAAACGGTTGATTCCCCCAAGGCACCCCCCAGCACCGTTGTGGAACCTCAACTTGGTCCTCACCAGCCTAATGGGTCCACCCTTTGAACCTCTCCATTCATGTGAGATTCAATTCCTCACCTGGAAAGTGGCTTTCCTGGTTGCCATCACTTCCTTAAGAAGTTAGTGAACTCCAGGCACTAACCATTCAGGAGCCATTTATACAAGTTCACGCAAACCGGGTCGTACTACGTACCAACCCCAAATTCATGCCTAAAGTAATATCGCAGTTCCACATGAACAAAACCATTGAACTGCCTGTTTTCTTTCAAAACCCACAAAATGTCGCTGAGAGGATGCTCCACACACTAGATGTAAAGAGGGCCCTCATGTACTATATTGACAGAACTAAAAACTTTAGGAAGACTAAACAACTCTTCGTTGCCTTCTCTCCACAACACAAGGGCAACGCCATTTCCAAAGCAGGTATAGCCAGATGGATCGTTAAATGTATCCAAATTTGTTATCAAAAAGCTAAACGCACATTAACGATTCCACCACGAGCCCACTCAACACGAAAGTTAGGGGCGTCCATGGCTTTCCTGGGAAACATTCCTTTACAGGAAATATGTAGAGCAGCCACTTGGTCCACTATACATACATTTACCAAACACTACTGTGTAGATGTACACTCAAAACAGCAGGCAGCTGTAGGACAGGCTGTTCTCAAAACTCTTTTTCAGAGTGCTGCAGCTGGCATGGGTAGCCGCCGCTAATAGGAGGTACTGCTGTGTATTCTATGCACAGATATGAATTCAGCAGCCCACATGCCTCGAACTGAATATGCTACTTACCAGTATGCATCTGTTCTTGGCATGTAGGGCTGCTGACATTCATATCGCCCACCCTCCTCCCCGGCGCCTGTAGCAGCTGCAGCTCTCAGAATTACTGTATAGCATGGTCATCACTTCCTGTATCTACTCCATCACTGCCACAATGGCGAAAAACAATCTGGGGATGGAGAGGATGCCCATGCGCACTGTGGTCCAGGGGAGGAGTCACCCATCTCCGGATACTTCGAAGACTCTTCCAGGACAACAATGTGCAATCATCCGGACCCAACACTAGGCGGCGATCTATGCACAGATATGAATGTCAACAGCCCTACATGCCAAGAACAGATGCATACTGGTAAGTAGCATATTCAATTTAGGGGCGTTACAGGTAGGTGAAGGGCAGGGACCAATGGGTCCCTGTCCTGAGGTGGATACACCCCCTATCCTGCCTCTTTCCTGTGGGAGGGGGGCAGTAGCCTAGTCCTGATCGGGCAGGGCTTCCCATCTTCAAGATGGCAAGAGCCCGGAGATGTGCTTCACCTTGCCTCCCCCACCTGAGGGGTGGGGTTTGCAGGCTGGCACATCCCCTGTCCTTATTTGGGGTTTCCGGCCGAGCTTCCCGCCAG
This sequence comes from Triturus cristatus, assembly GCF_964204655.1. Taxonomy (NCBI): domain Eukaryota; kingdom Metazoa; phylum Chordata; class Amphibia; order Caudata; family Salamandridae; genus Triturus; species Triturus cristatus. The sequence goes on along the minus strand of NC_140595.1, from coordinate 519,059,679 downwards.
AGTCTGGGGTTGCAGTGGCCTGGGGAAGCTCAGAGTCGGCATGCCTTTGAAGCTTCCCCCCTGCTCATCCTCGGGTTGGAGATTTAGCACCTCGCCCAGGATGTGCATTGTTGCAGACCCTGGAGAGCAGGGGCTCTCCTACCCAGGGGTCCAGCAACATGTCTTCTGTGTGGCAGCCTCCCTCTTAGAAGCTCCCCTTTGTCGGAGCGGTTCTGGATTCGATGCTGTTTCTGGTTTATCCTTCTGAACAGCGAGTCCGGGATATTCAGGCTATGATTTTGATCTTTCAGCCTCTCTCCCGGATTTCAGTCAGGATGACCCTCCGGCTCCTGGGCCTGATGGCTGCCTGCATCCTGCTGGTGTCACATGGTGTCCTCCCCCCCCCCCCCCCCCCCCCCAACAGGAGCACACAGTGGTGATGCGTCCTTCCTGTAATGGGGAGGCCACTTGGGAGAGGCGGAGATCAGACTCTGGTTTCCGGTGGAGTCCCGGCTCCATATCAATCTGTTGGAGCTTAGGGCGATCCGGCTTGCACTGAAGGCATTCCTTCCCTCTGTCCAGGGAAGTGTGGTGCTGGTGTTCACGGACAACACCACCACCATGTGGTATTGCAACAAACAGGGCGGGGTGGGATCATGGACCCTATGTCAGGAGGCTCTGCGCCTCTGGACTTGGCTAGAACATCAGGGTATTACCTTGGTGGTTCAACACCAGGCAGGTTCTCTGCACGCCAAGGCGGACAAACTCAGCCTCCGGTGCTCGATGGATCACGAATGGCGTCTGCACTCTGACATGGTGCAAGGTCTCTTTCAGCAGTGGGGAGAGCCTTTATTAGATCTATTCACCACCGAAGAGAACGCGCAATGTCCTCAGTTCTGCGCTTTGGAATTTCCAAGGCGGCATTCGCTTGCCTATGCTTTTCGTCGCGAGTGGAGTTGTGGTCTGTTGTACTACTTTCCGCCTATACCACTTCTGCCAAGACTGCTGAAGAAGATTCGGTGCGACCGGGCCAAAGTCATCTTTGTGGCACGAGGGTACTGGTATCCCGAGCTACTCAGCATGGAGACAATCCCCCGATCCGTCTGCCTCTTCGGGAGTATCTTCTGTCGCAACAGCAGGGGAGGGTCCTTCACCCAAACCTGTCCAGCCTCCACCTCCATGCGTTGAGATTGATCGGTGACAGTTGACCGCTGTCGATCTCCCTCCCGACGTCTGTGATGTCATTCTGGCTGCCAGGCTTCCCTCCACTAAAACGGTATACGCCTGCAGGTGGAACAAGTTTGTGGCATAGTGCACAGCAAAGGCTGTGGATCCCCTTTCTGCCCCACTTTCTGAAGTCCTTCTGTTCCTTCTTTCTTTGGCCACGCAGTGCCCTGCTCTGTGCGCTATCAAAGGTTATCTTTCGGCCATCTCCGTCTTTTTGCGTCTCCCAGATCAGCTTGCTCTTTTTAAGTCTCCGGTTGTTAACCGTTTCCTCTAAGGCATTACGCACACGTTTCCTTCCGTGCAGTTTGTAATGCCTCAATGGGACTTAAACCTTGTCTTGACATATCTGCTGTGCGCTCCCTTCGAGCCCCTTCATACCTATCCTTTTTGTCTTCTCACTCTCAAGACTGCTTTCCTGGTAGCTATCACCTCTGCTAGAAGAGTGAGTGAGCTCCAAGATTTTTTTGCAAACCTCCTTTCCTTTCTGTTCATCCGGACAAGGTGGTTTTAAGGACCCGTCCTTCTTTCTTGCCCAAAGTTGTCACGCCCTTCCACATCGGGCAGACCATAACTTTGCCTATCTTCTTTCCGCATCTTTCCAAAGAGGAAGAGAAGCTCCACCGTCTGGACCCAAAGGTGTGCTTTCATTTTATCTGAAGCACACACAAGTTCCGGGTGGATGACCAGCTCTTTGTTGGCTACGTGGGTGCCAAACGAGGTCGGGCTGTGCACAAGCGGACCATCTCTCAGTGGGTCGTTCTCTGCATCAAGGCATATTACTCGTTTGCTAAGGAGCCGCCTCCTGTGGGGCTGCGTGCCCAATCTACCAGGGCGACGTCAGCCACTACTGCCTTGGGACGCGGCGTCCCCTTGCTGGACATTTGTCAGGCAGCTACTTGGGCCTTGCTGCACACGTTTACCAAGCATTACTGCCTTGACAGTCCGGTCCGGAGAGACTGCTTCTTTGGCCGTTCTGTGCTCTTTGACTTTCTGGTGTAATCTGTTCGCAGACACACCACCGGGATTGGTATTGCTGGGATATCTATTATAAGGTAGGGAATGTATCACTCGGGTGTCTCTTTCAGATGCACAAGTTACTACTTGTGTAACGATATATCTGTAAGAGACATTAGTTAGGGATAGATTCCTTACCGCCCCACCCATCCTCCCTGTTCGGCGAACTGTTTTCTAGGCCCTTGTTTCATGGCACCAGTGGTCATTTTCTTGCATGACTCTGCGTTCCTGGCGCGAAAGTAGTGTATAGAACTGACGTCCGCGTGCATGGGTGGCGCCTAAGTAGTCTCTGTGACGTCATTTCGGCGCATACGATGCCAGTGACGGACGCGGAGTCGCACAACGCCACCTACTGACGCGAAAAGACTTTCCGTATCCAGTCTGAAGCCTGGGGATATTCTCTTACGGATATATCATTACACAAGTAGTAACTTGTGCGTCGAGTAGTTATCTGTAAACCGCTAACTCTTTTTCCCATAGGAGCCAATGTTGTGATGTTTTGTTCCTAAAAATGTTCTGTCGAGCTGAACTTTAGTACGAAAGAAAAGTAACTATGTTAAACCTGAGAAAGTCTTACTTACCTTTGTATTGTCGGATCCAAGGTGCGATATCTAGGCATATTCCCCCCCCCCCCGCCAAATAGTTGATCTTATCTAAAAGTAACATACAAGTAATCCAGTAATTTCTATGTAATGTAAACTGTTTTCAAATGTATCTCCTTATTGCATATCATTGTAAAGGTTTACAACTGAAAGTACATTTTATCTACTTTATCTACCTGTACCAAGTCCTGCTTGGTTCTAGAAATAAAACATAACTATACCTAACTTATACTTTCCTGATTCTGTCTCTGTGCGTGTAATCTGTCCTTGATTGAATGAATACAATAAATGCTTACTACACCCTCCTAATAAGCCTAACTGCTCGACCACACTATCAAAAGGATAACTGTTGGTGATTATCTAATTTAGCCTCTGCTATTCCTCTGGGAATCCCCTGGACTCTGTGCACATTATACTTTACTTTGGTATATTATATACAGAGCCAGCTTCCCACACATGGGAATTCTATTAATTGGTTTTTAAATCAATGAAGATGGTTGTGATAGAGAATTGTGCGTAACAATTATACCCGCTGAAGCATGTGTAAAATAATGAATGAGTAAATTTCTAAAGCATTTTATATAATTTAATTTCCTAAATGTTCTGCTTTTGTAGATGGTACTGAGTCAGCTTACAGACCTTCTCTACTTGGGCATGGCATGCATTTGGAACGCTCTTCAGGTGAGTTTCTGGTGAATAGGTGGTTGTAGAAGTACAGCTTTTACTTAACACAATATTTTACTGTGTGGGCTTTGTTTTTGTTTTATTTTTGCAGATGGCTCGGAGTCAACTTATAGGCCTTCTTTACTTGGCCATGGCCTGCATTTGGATCGTCCTTCAGGTTAGTTTTCAGATAATTGTTGAAGTTATAATATGTCTCTCCATCCCCTTAAACCTAACCCTCTCCGACACTGTTTGATCACTTCAAAAGCTGCTTCTTTCAGTGCCTCGTTGATACTTTGGTTTCATGTTCCTCAAAGAAGTGGTACAATATAACTTGTGTGGTCTTTTTCTTCCTTTCTTTTGGTGTAACAATCCTTGCTTTTAAGCCTAATGAGGTTAACTTTGTCTTCTCCACCCCTTTCATTAGCAGCTATCTTAAGACTCTTTTTTGACCATCTGAGAAGGCTCCCCTATACATGTTTTCACACTTGAGCATCTGATAGTCTTCTGGCTTCAGATTCTTTATCTTCAAATAATCCCCAAGTGTCAGACTGGATCTGAATTCTTTTTAGCAGCACCCTTGTGCACAGTTAGGTGATGGTGCTAAGCCCTGCGTCCGCTGCGCCACAATTGACATGCGCAGTACCTATATAGGCACCACCCTAATGTGCAGACTTTAGTTCTTTCCTTTCCATGCCAGATAATGCCGATCTAGTCAAAGCTAGCCTTCAGTCATTTTTTAATTCTTTTTTTTCTCAATTTATAGTTTATACCTTTTTGAGAGATTTTTCTCTCCCGGTGTGACCGGATGTACCCAAAGAAACAGTCTGGTTTCAAACCATGTGGTGCTGGTAAGAGGCAGACCTACACTTGGTGTGTTTATAGTGCTTGGAGGGGGGCCATACTCCAAGATCTGCGAGGACTGCTGTGCCATGCATCAGAAGTGACCCCTCAAGCTCATTAGATTAGACTTCGCCTTGCCCGTTTGAAGTTTTCTGACGAGGCTCGGGAGTGTCAGCATTCCAGGCCTTGCTCTTTCCCTGACTTTCACGGAGCCGTAGCGACTCCCACCCAGCTTAAGTAATTTTATGAGGCCATGCAGCTCGCATTTGGCTGGACCGACCCCTCTGGTGCGCCTTCATGCCACACAGGCTTTACAATCTGCATTCTGATGAAGAGTTCTAGTGTTTAAAAATGACCTGCCTGGTAATTGTATGGTTTACGCTGGTATGGTCATGGCTGGCCTTGGTCCTTGAACCCTGACTTTGCCAATAGAGTATGATGGTGTCAAGCTTTGGGCTTCTAGTTATTTATGTTGAGCTCTTGTCTCGCTGGTAGTGTAACATATGGTGTTTTGCTGCAATTAACAGTGTTGAAGGACGATTCACTCTGTCTTCAGAAAGTTTTATAGCTCATAAGATCTCTGCTTTTTAAACGGCCGTCTGTTATACTTTTTCATCTTTTTTTTTTTTCCACCCCTTTTCACTAAAGTGTAAAAGATGTTTTAGGATTAAAATATTTCACTTAAATAAATAAGCAGGCAATGTAAGCTTTCAGGTCAAAAAGGTGAATTTTGCTGCTCACATGAGCCTAGCTCATTAGGTAGAAATCAATATTAACTTATGTTTTGTATGAGAGCAGGGCCAGCCTATACACCATACACTCTCATCCTTGAATACCTCAATAGTAGACGGGACATGTTGACATGTCGTGTAAGGGCGCCTGTGTACGGCGACAAGGATGAGGTTAATGAGATTAATCAAACTGGAAACGTGATGTTAGTGCAATGTTAATGACTCGTCTCTGTTAATTATTTGAAAATATGGGTAGCTTATTAGCTGTAAAATATGTAGGGGGAGCCTTACGGTCGTGTTTGAACTATGTGCTTTGAATATATCCACCTCTTAGCGGTATGTGTTCGACTCACTGAGCTATCTCTTGGGCATTTAAAAATGCCCTTGTTTTAGTAGAGTTCCAGCCCTTTTAGCATATGGGTAATCAGTATTACTAATTGTACGGTAATGGCGAGGCAAGGATATAGTCCTGAATCACAATGCATGACCCAGTGTGTAGTAATTGTTTAGTTCAACAGTCCCCGTTGGCACAGCCCCTAGGATAATGTGCTGAATGGTTTAACACTTTTAAGATCCCAAAGCCAAGCCCTATTGGCTATGCCAATGCCTGCTCTTCTCTGAGAATGCACTGAGGCCTGCTAACCAGACCTCTGTGCCAGTGCCCTGACCCTAAAGTGTGTCAATTTGGCTGCACCCAATTGGCAATGGCTAACTTGCCTGTAAGTCCCTAATATATGGTGCATGTAAGTTAAGAGATCCCAGAGCTTGCAGCACTGCTGTGCCACCCTGGAGGCCCCCGATGTAAAATAAGTCCCCCAGTCCGCCACTGCCTATGGGTAGAGCAATTGTGCACTGCTAGCCTACTTTGTCATTGAAAGCAATAGCAAAACAACTACTTCCTTTGTCCATCTGTATAAGTACCTCTCTGGCATTCTAACAGAGACCAAAGGCAGGGTGCAACATATGAAGCAGGCAGGACATGTATTTTGCATGTCCTGTAGGGATGGGCGGAATTTGCGTAATCGCGTTACGCAAATCTCCGCAAAACGGTAAATCTCCGAACACGCAGAAATTCCGCGAACACGCGGAATTGCTTGTTCGCGCTGCTTTTTTCCTGTTCACAATCGCTGTTTGCGTGCTCGGGGAGAAATATCTCGCGAACACGCTTTTTGAGAACGCGAACAAGCAAAAATTTCGCGAAGACGTGCAAAGCGGAATTTTGGGCAATTTTGCGTTCTCCGCAGAACGCGAAATTACCCAAATTCCGCGAACGGAACGGAATTTACCGCCCAGGCCTAATGTCCTGATGGTAAACATGCGAAACTACAGCTGGGTAAAGCTTCAGTATAGGGACCCTATGGCGCAAGTCGTGGTAAATAACAGGAAATCCGAAGTGTTCAGTTTGGAGAGAGGGGCCAGAAAGGGCTGCCCCCTTTCCCCACTGCTCTTTGCTTTGATGCTAGAGCCTTTGGCACTATGGATAAGGAAAGACCCAATAATTAGGGGGCTTTGGTGGGTGGAGGACTGGGAGGATCCAATCTCCCTGTATGCTGATGACATACTGTAATATCTTGCATCACCAAGAGCCTCAATAAATAGAGCACTTCACAACTTCACAAATTTTGGGAAGTATTCCAGCTACACTATAAATTGGTCCAAATCTGTAATTTACATATTGATGGGTGATTTTCCTTTGCTACCGAGGGGCTATGTAATTGCGGAGGCAAGAGACTGATTCAAATATTTGGGCATGTGTCACCAAGGACCCGGTGCTAACCTATGAGCACAACCTCGTGCCCCCACTGCAGAGACTCAAGAGTGACCTGAAGCACTGGAAATCTCTTCCACTGTCCTTAATGGGGTGCGCCACGCTGTTCAAAATGATGGCACTGCCTCTTATCTTGTGTATATTACAAAACTCACCGGGTCCGGTTCATGCTGATTATTTCCAATCCATTGAAAGCAAACCGAGAGAACTACTCTGGGGAAGGGAAACTGCCATATATAGCGGGGAAAAAAACTGGTAAGGGGATGGTACAATGGTGGCATAGGACTCCCAGATATTAGAAACACGCTCTCCAGGCGGTTATTCTGGAGGGGCAGTCACTCCCAGAGTCCTCCCCTCTCTCGAAGACAGGATCCTGGAAGAAAACATGCCTAACAAGGCAATCTCTGACATATCGAAGTTAATAAACAACATGCCTGACCCCCTCCTACAACTCTTCAAACATTGGGAGGAAGATGTTGCAGGCTTGGAGGACAAAGATTGGCAGGAGGCCTTGGCATCCCCCAGGAAAATTGCAATCTCCTCGAGACTAAGGCTGGTGCAGCTCAAGGTGCTGCATGGAATTTATTTAGCAGGTACAGCTCTGATAAAGATGGGGTATAGAGCTGCATCAGAGTGTGAGAGGAGGTGCTGGCAGGAGGGATACTTTATTCACATCATTTGGGAGTTTGTTCACATTAAACGGTATTGGGCAGAAGTGACCCAGTGTATGACAGAGGTGCTTAGTGGCGAAGCGTAATACTGGCTAAGCGGAATACTGCCAGACTGTGGAAAGCGTAAGAAGCACCTTCATTGACAGCATGGAAGAGATACATGGACTGGTGCATGGTAATGGAGAGAACCATATGAGTCAAGAGGTTGCCCCAAAAAATGGTTAAAGATACGGGGGAAATGCAATGGATATGGAGGGAATATATGTGAACCCCCGCAGGCTGCACAGCATCCAACCTTGAGTATAGAGAGAGAATAAAACTTGATAAGTGGGTATAGTTTCAGCGATGGATGCTAGAGATGAGATTGTTAGAACATGTTTCACTGTAAAAGCATTGAACTGATTGTATTTTGCAACTGCAATTGTAACACGCTAATGTAATCAATAAAACGAAAATGTAAAATGTTTTGTTTTTTTTAAACACTAGCATCCTTCTCCGAAGGTATGCTTGGTTAAGTATCATTGGTTTTAAAAAGCCGGAAGTCCAACAATTTATTTTAAATACACCTTTTGATGAACATCTTTTTGGCCCTGAATAGATAAAGTGCTTGAAAAATGAAAAAGGACACTATGGTAGCAAAATCCATGGGAGCGCTTCAGTCCCATTCAAACAGGGGCACCTTTTGGCGCAACTTTTACAGGGGAGGGTCCAAGTCACCACCCTCAGACCGAAATACTACCTTGTACAAGGGTAACGACCAATCCTCTTCCTCAAAGCTTTTTTAGAGGAGGATATAGAGGAAACGACTAAAGGCAAGAGTAAGGGCACCACACCTTGTAACTCCCCTTCCCCTTATAAGCAGTAACTTCCCCATGCTTCCCTCTGACCATACCAGACATGTCTGAGGAAGACTTCCAACAGTTTCTCCCCTTTTGGCAATCTATAAGCACCAACAAATGGGTGATCGGAATTACCAAACATGGTTATTGCCTGGTGCTTACCACCATCCCTCCAAACATTCCACCTCGCTCTCACAAATTGTCTTCAGACCACTTGCAGTTGCTCGAACAGGATGTGCAATCTCGGTTATTAAAAGGAACCATAGAACCAGTTCCAGCACAGTACCAAGGTTCAGGGGCTTACTCTTTATTTTCTAATTCCCAAAATGGACTGCTTCTTTAGACCTATTCTGGATCTCGGGGAACTAAACCAATCTATATTGTCAGAGCACTTTCACATGGTAACCCTTAAACAGGTACTTCCACTTTTACATTAGGGAGATTTTATGTCTACGCATATTTTCACATTCCAATTCATCCAGCTCATCACAAATACCTTAGATTTGTGATAGCAGGCAAACATTACCAATTCAAAGTACTCCCGTTTGGAGTGACTACTGATCCCAGAGTATTTACCAAATACCTAGCAGTAGTCGCAGCTCATCTCAGAAGACAACATATTCACGTCTTCCGCTGCCTAGACGACTGTCTCATCAAAGCTAGCACTTACCCAATCTGTCTGCGACACACAGAGACCACAATACACCTAATTCATCAACTGGGCTTTACGGTCCATGCACAGAAATTTCACCTGCATCCTTAACAGATGCAATCTTACCTAGGCGTCACTCTAGACACTCAAAACTCTAGCCTCTCCCAATGTAGACAGAATTCACAACATTCAGTCTGATGCTACAGTTTCAATCCAACCAAACATTACCAGCCAGTGTGTTCATGCAACTGCTGGGAATTATGGTGTCTTGCATCACAATTGTGCCCCATGCAATCCTCCACATACGCCTTCTACAAGAGTGCTTAGCATGTCATTGGAATCAGTCGCAGGGTAAATTAACCGATCTAGTGTTGGTAGAAGGCTGCACCCATCGCTCTCTGCAGTGGTGGAACCCACAATATTTATCAAAAGGACTGCTTTTCATCGACCTTATGCCACAGATTGTGCTCACAGCAGATGCAGGTCTGACAGGTTGGGGTGTCCATCTCCAAAATTACACAATATAAGGCCTGTGGAGGAACAAGCACAAAAGGCTCTACATCAACTATCTAGAGCTTCTAGCCGGGTTTCTAGTGCTCAAAGCTTTTAAAACTCACCTGATAGGCAAAGCTGTCCTAGTCCGAACGGACAATATGACAGCAATGAACTAAGTACAAAAAAGTGTTGCAGGGATTCTGCTTATACACAACTATGCGTAGAACCCCAGGACCTCAGTGAATTGTGGTGTACCAGAAACTCACCTCAGAACCCAGAACCCAGTATCCGGCTAGCATAAGTGTCCCATTCGTTATCCGAGATTTGGCTCGGCGATCCTAATGAAAAGACAACCCAGAACAAGCTACTCAGTGTACTCTCAGGAATGGTGGGAATCGGAAATACCTGTTCGTATATTCTCACATCAGTCCACAACAAGAATCAAATGAGACACGGTGAAAATAAAGAGTTTATTTTTATAGACCACGTGTCCTAAGATGCAGTACTTTGGCTAATACAAGCAGACAAATGATTATAATCAAAACCATCAGCATCGTTACAATACCATAGAATATAAAAGGAGTGATCATGTTATAAATGACAGTGGATGCTACCACCTTCCCTTTACTAAGAAGCTAATATTATTATTATGCTAATAAAAGGTCTGTTAGGCTTGAAGGGGGGACCCCATACCTCAAAGATCAGCTTAGTGAAATCACATCACAGGAGCATCAGGAGTCTTCTCGCAGGAAGGCTCGTCTTCGGTCTGAATATTAAACATGATGTCTGCAATATTAAAAGCACCAACTTTCAGGTCAAGTCAAGTTCCACTTTATTCGATTAATTAAAATCATAAAAGCATTCTACAGCAAATATCAAGAATTCGTCTAAAACAGTTGATAAATTTAAAAAGCAGAATAAAAAGGCATTAATTGCATAAAATACATTAAAAAATGCACTCAAATATGCAATAAAGATGGATACAAATTTCTATTCTTCTTCCAATCTTAGCCTTAGTCTCTTGCATCTCACAGATGCGGCTAAACTAGCAGTACAGTACATAATTAATGGAGAGAGCAACATCTGTAAATATAACAATGCAGGCTTATACTGGATAAAACCCAGGTCCTTCAAAATGGATTTTAAATATCTAATGCGAGGTTCATGATAGAAGGAACAAAAAAACAAAAAGTGGGCATTATCCTGAATAGAGAAACCATCACATTTGCATGGGGACGATTCCTCAAGCTTGCACCAGTCTTTCTCATCCCACAGTACCGTATAAGTTTGATTAAACCGAAATTTGGATAAAAGCCATCTATGAAAAGGGTTGGTTACCGTTATTAGATAAGGAGCCAGCACACAAGATGGAGTTATCAGAACATGAGCCCTCACTGAGGATTTACATAGATCGTGGGCTTCGCGCTCGGCCATGCGAATTCTCAGAAAATTTGTTTTCACCCACGGCAGGTCAGCTCTACACAGGGCTTCAGGTCTACTAAATATTTCAGGGCGTCCCAGAAGTGCTGTCGTAGTTTCAATGTAAGACAGCCACTGAATATCCCTCCTGTGATCAAGTTGGAGACAATCTTTAATGATCCGCTGATTAAGGCTAAGGTTTGGGTTAAGCCAAAGCTTTATCCACATCAAAAGTGGAGCTAGATTTATTATGTCTAGGATGTAACCCATCCCCAACTCTAGATGTACTGAGTAGGTAGCAGTTGACTGGGGTAAACCCAGCAATGAGCGAAAAAATTTATTTTCCTCAGTCTGCATAGCTTTAGAATTAACGTAACCCCAGACAGCTGCACCATATCTAGCAATTGCGATTGTCTTAGCTTTATAAACGGCCATAATAGCCTCCATAGGTTTCCCCCCCAATCTCTTAGCAAAACCCAAAATTGCAGCATATGAACTTCTTATCGCATTCATTTTAGAAGTTAGCTGCGGTGTCCAGGTTCCCCTTTGGTCAAAAATCACACCCAAGTAGGTAAAGACTTTGACACTAGTAATCACCTCTCCATCACAAAAAAAGGTTTTTTCTTTACGCTTACCACATCCTACTGACATGGTATGTGATTTGCTTTTGTTGATCACCAGGTCGAGACTAGTCATAAAATTGCCAAAGGCGTCAAGTAACTTTTGTAGGGCAACTGGGGTCCTAGCTATAAGTACCGCGTCATCGGCATAGAGGAGCACCGGAATTGGTGCACCCCCCATGCTCGGGAAATCCTTTGTGGCAGACGTTAGGTAGCCCTCCAAAGAGTTTACGTAAAGCGTGAACAACATTGGCGCCAGGATGCATCCCTGGCGGACCCCTCTAGTGGATCTAAAACCCTCGGTACACTTTCCGTCGGTGGTCATTCTGATGCGGGCCCCCAGATCTTTGTGGAGCTCCGCCAGAAAGTGTACCAAGGAACTGTCGAGGCCCATCTCCAGCAGCATTGCCCACAACTTGGATCTATTAACAAGATCAAAAGCTGTGGACAGGTCCATGAAACCAAGGAATAAGCTGCCCCCTTTTGCTCTGGTATATTTGGACAGTATGAGGTGGAGGTTGAGGCATTGGTCCTAAGTACTCCTCCCTGACCTAAAGCCATATTGTGCCTCGGACAAGATATTATTCCCCTTAGCCCACGCAGAAATCCTCGCCAGGACAGCCTTACCTAAAATTTTTACCAAGGAGTCCAGAAGCGAAATTGGTCTATAGCATTTTGGGTCTCCTCTCTGCCCTTTTTTGAATATTGGGACGATTGTAGCTAAAGACCAGGACTGAGGGAAACCCACTATTGCAGCGGCGTTAAAAACTCTAGTTAAAATATTTGCCCAAAACAGTGAATTTGCCCTGAACATGTCCGCTGGCACTCCATCGGGGCCCGGGGCCTTGCGACCTGCTGTCTCCTCTATGGCTCTAAGTACCTCACTGATTTCAAATCTCACAGGCTCCATGGGGCTCTCATTTACGGGGATTGTGAAAGGGTCCGGCTCCCTGTTACTGTCATAAATTTTTTCGAAATGGCATAGCCAATCCTCCTCTGGGATATTTAATTCCTGTGCTGAGTTTTGAGCGCCTGTAAGTAATGGGGAATTTATTATTGTCCAAAACTCGGCGCTATTTTTTAGAGTGGCTTTATCCCTTAAGTCCTCCCAAGCTTTGCTTTTTAATTCATTTTTACGCAAAGTAGTGGCCGTGTTATACTCCTTTCTTAATCGCGCCACAAGCTCCCTATCCCTTGGGCGAGTATTGAGGGCTTTTTTAAGGCGGTTATGAGCTTTACTGCAATTTTTATCAAACCAGCCTTTAGCCGGCTTTTGTTTGGCCCCCTGCCCTTTGGCTAAGAGACTGCTAGACACAAACCGGCAAATATCTTCAAAGGAAGATATGATATCATTGTGCCCAGCTGACGGAGTGGCACACACAATTAACTCTTCCGCGACTGAGTTGGATAAAGTTATGAAAATTTTTTCCGGTACAACCGTCTCCCATTTAAGTCTTCTCCCCTGATCCTTTTCCTTTACAGGCAATATAGTCCGATGGAGAACAGATTTCGACAAGAAGGCACTATTTGTTAACACCAATCCAACAGGATTATGATCACTCATGGGCATAGCAATTGCATTATATGAAATCACATAATTAAGAAGATATCTCGAAACAAAAATAAAATCAATTATCGAATTGCTAGCCCTTCCCGTGTAGGTGGCAACCCGTGTACTATTATCATAAAATTCAGGTTCAAATAGCTCATTTTCCTGCAATACATGTTCAAGTGCCCGACCCTTCTGTGTGTGTTCTAAATGAGCGGGGGACACGCTGTCTGGCCCGTCTGATTCCACCATAACACATTTTGTACACAAATGAACATTAAAATCACCCATTAAAATGAATCGATACAGAGTGGAATGCTTGTCTCCGTAGAGAATTAAAAAATCAGATAACCAATTAAAATGCATGGATTCTGGATTACTGTTAGGAGCACTATAACAGTTAACCAACAGTAGTTTACCACCATCCTCTAAAGTTAACTCCAGAATAATAAAGTTATTGGAGGCGCAGTCTATCGAGATCAATTTGCCTTTTAAATTCACCGAAACCAGCATCATGAGACCTCCTTTGTTCCATCCGGCAGGGGAAGGCAAAGCCGGGACAAAGAAAGATGTGAAGCCATCTATCCAGTAGTCACACTCCAAGTCCCAAGTCTCTTGCAAGGCGATAACATCATAACGCTTTACAAAGTTTTCCCAATTGGGGTCTCCCTTCTTAGCCCGCAACCCAGCAATGTTCCAAGATAACAGTCTAACCGTGTCCCCATTGTCAATAATAAACTCTGGTGAAATGTTCATGACCGCCTCAGAAGAAGGTACAAGGACCGCTGGTGTTGGTGCCGCTACGGCGGCGTCCTCCGTACCCTCTCCCTCACCCCGTCAATCACAGAGGTGGAGGCCTGAGAGCACATTAAATCTGTTATATGTTGTAATGGGGGGACCAAATGTACTAGGGTTATCACGGCCCTGCAACGAATTTTGATGAGCCCAACTGGGCCCCACCGGGGTGAATGGATTTGATCTTGGTCTGGGCAAGGAGGGAAAATTGGCCTGGTTGTAGAAATACCCAAGCGGACGAACTCGGATACTGTTACTATCCTCCAACAGGGATGCTGCCCGTAGGAGGACTGTGGCCACATGTTGTGGGTATTTAAAGTTCACAACCACGCAATCCCCTCTACATGATTTCCTTGATGGGCCAATCCAATTCACTCTCCTCGTCGTAATATCTCCAGCATGTTTAGAAGGGAAATCACATTTAGCACCTAACCAGGCCACCACTTTGTTTTTGAGAGAATCATGCGCTTCCTCTTGCGGCTCAGAATTACCTGAGCAAAACGACGGAACATTTGCAAGTACGATGACATAAGGGGCGCAATCCGGTGGCAAATTAATAGTATTGATGCGTCTACATTGTGCAGCATTAGTGTTATATAAGGGGCCAGGTCTCTGGAATCCCCTAGCCTGATCAGCATCCAAATCTACTGGTGGGGAGTGGATGGCTGGGGGAACAGTAGGGTTGTTAACCGGGCAACTAGCCGGAGGGATCGAGGAAGGTGGGTTGGGGGCTTTTGTGGCACTATCTCCCATGACTTCGGGACTTGCTAAGCTAATTTGAGGGGGTAAGGGATTCACCTGAGAAAATTTAACCAGCTGTTGGTCCAAAAGACCTCCTAGTCTTTTAAGCTCCGCATTTGCGGTGTCCAATTTGACTGTAAGACAGTCAATGGAAGCCTTAAATTTTAGGTCAACAGCCGCCTCTATACGTTTAATTAGCAAACCAAACTGCTCTGGGCTCAGTGTGATACTGGGTTCCTTTATGATCTCTGCATTTGGTTTGGATTTGGGGGAGATGTAGCTATCCGGCAGGTGATTTTCCCCTCTTCTCCTGTGGACGGTCTTACCCCCCCTCTTGCTTTGCTGCCTTCTGCATGATCTAAAGGGTCTCTTTCCCCTAATTTCTTCCAATATTTCTGCCTCTTCCTCAGAGTCAGGGCATAACGTATCATTCATTGTAGGGACCATCGATGCAGTATCAGGCTCCTGGTGGATGGAAGCTACTATAGTACTTATTGGCTCGGTAGCGTTTTGTTCGCCTAACATGCAGTCCACGCTTCTTTCGCCATCTTGGGAATCCTCCAGTGTAGCAGCTCTAGCTGGAGGGAGGGCGTAATCTAGAGCGTCTGCTTTTCCCAAAGAAGCCCTTCTATCATCGTTGATTTTGGTCACCCTTTTAACAAGAAAATTATTCATGGAACCAGCCCCCGTGACCACCTTGTTTTTCTTAGGGCCAGACATAATAGGATATGGGCCGAGATTAAATGTCAGCTATAACTACTGACTTGCTGCCTGCAAGGTCTCACAGCCTTAGACCCAGACTACTCCAGGTAATAAAGCGCGGATTAACTCTCACGGGATTTTGGAACAGTTAATATCTCTACTCATGCGTGGCAGTTGTCAAAGAACAGAAAGTCACGAGCAGGCTCAAAGATGTTACGAGATCCAGATTACAGCCAATGTACACTATCGCTGATCAACTCCACAGCAACACTCATGGAGCAAGAATGTGAAAAACAACAGCAGTACCTGATATGGGTGTGGTAAATAAAATTCCTTTACCTGGACTTAATTTGATACAGAAACATAATAAAATAGCTCAGTAAAATGAGAGGCAGAATCCGTGGTATTAGAGGTTCGGAATGGCCTTTATTCCAGTGATCGATTATAATCGGTTGCTCCAAGTTCCATCACCACGGGGGTTCAGGAAGTGAAGTACATACTTTATTGACAAGAAGTAACTTTTATAGTACATACATTACAATGAAGCGAATGCAGTAGGCGTAACAATTGATAAGGAAAATGACGATTTATCTGCGTAACCAAAAATGGGTGTAATAAGGAGTAAAAAGGAACATAATTGGTTATGATGTCACATATAGGTGGATCTATAAGATAATACTTGGCATAGATGCGCGCGCAGCAGCATGACGTGTAATTGACGTGCAACTAGGGGGTGAAGGGGACTTGACATTTAGCTCTACATGTGGAGACAAAAAGTCTGGGGGGTCAAGTCAACCTAATCCCAAATCATATCTAACATCCTATGTTTAAAGAACTATGTTATCCACAAAAGAAGGACTCTCGGACAGAATCTATTCTATACTGACTGTGCGTGCGTGTACAAGCGTCTAAGTGTCTACACTGAATGTGAGGGGGTAGGAATATTCCATGGTAACAGGGCTATGAGTTACTTGCATGAGGACAGAGAAGCCGAGCCTTTTGCTCGGTAACTGGAAGAATGTTTACTTAACTACTAGGCAGGAATGCATCGGCTGAGGGGGAAGCAGATAATTCGAAGGTGAAATACAGTTCTTGGCAGAGAATAGGCTGATGTCAGGCTTCGTGAGCCGCGCAGAGAATGAGACAAAGTTCATGGTCACAGATGCAGGCTCAGACTCGAGGTTTCAGAGGCAGAAAGCAAGAGGAGTTTGATGACAGAATCAGGGCCTACTTGCCTGGACTGTAAAATGGAGTAACTGAGCCATATAAAGTCGGTGGCCTTTCATACTTAGGAATAGAATATCCGGCCTATTCATGGCGGATCTGACAGAGGACATGTTGACGGTGGACGCACATGTATTTGCGTCTTCATAACTGGAACTGGAGGAAACATACATGTACTTGTGACATGCACATGGAACCGTTGGGGTCCAAGATAGGGGACATAACTGACCAGAAAAATCCATATTTCCACATGGGGCAGATGTCCTGGGATCCGATGTCAGAGGGATGGCCCAGCCCTGCCTCCTTCTGCCCCTGACGGCCACAGACGGCCCGCCCTTTGCCCGGGCTTAGCCCGGCGCGGTCCCGCGCGCGTCCCGCTCCGCCGGTCTGCCCGGTCTCTTAAAGCGTCACCTGGCGCTCACAGCGCGTCAGCTGCACGCGCCGCCGCTGGGGCTGCGGGAGATAGAGTCCCGGGGCGGCGACGCGGTGGTAGTGCTCCTCTGCTGCTCGTTGGCTGCTCGTTGGCCCCCAAAAATGACTCCTGGCGGTGGCGGCGTAAGGCAGGTAAGACTTCCTGCTCTCCCCCATTCAGGTATTCGCAGCTGCTCGTGTGTTATGGCTAAATAGTGGGTCGATCAACCTAGAGTGGAAAACATGCATTGTCTAACAACCCAGACTGTTTGTTACACCATGTACAGACCAAGGTCGCTGCGCAGAGCTCGGGATGGTAACAACAGATTGCTTTCTTGTGAGGCAAAGCGCGAGTCAGCAGTTTGTTTAAACAATAACATGTAGACGCAGTGTCGTGTGCAAAAGCAGCAAGATGGCTTTCTAACATCTAACGTGGTTATGCTAACTTAACAATGTATGTACGTATTAAGGGAGTCCTTACTACAAAAGGGGGTGGGGGGGATATGCACTCTCTCCAACTGTCACGCCTCTCTCAAGCCATTTGAAATTGGGCAATCACAGGCTTAATATTCTGGCAAAACTCCTACCAGGGGTAAACAATCAGATAGAGGCAGCAAATTCACGAGTGGGAACTTCATCCCCAAGTTCTCCTTCCTAATTAGAGCTCTCCCTAGCGAGAGTAACTAGGGCTGCGAGCTAGTCTGACCGATACCATCACCTGCTGGCAAGAACACGCTGTGTAATGCGTTTTTAAGGAGCTTTTAGATTGAAAAATATTTTTATTGTTTGGGGGCTCTAAATTGTTTATTTCAGTGGGAATATTGATCAGGAACACTGACACCCCTCCACACGCTATTATCTCATTTCCCTGCCTTGCCCAGCCGGTCTTTTGATCCGGTGTAGGCGGCGGTGGGTGCCATCTTTGGTGTGGCTGGGGGGTGCGCTCTAGTCGCGCCGGCCTCCCACCCTCCTCGCACCCTATATAATCTGCAGCATGGCCAGACGGCGCAGCGGGCGCGCCGGTTGCGGGCCGAAGCCGCGCCTAAGCCAAGCCCGTCTGCGCCCGTCCGCGACCGGACTCGGCCCAGGGCCATAACCCCTGGCCCTTTAGTGCGTTATTCTTCCCTGCAACTAAGACAGTTGAACCCTGGCCACTCCCACTGACATTGTATCATTCGGCACTGCAGTGGGCGTTACCCCCATTCCTTGCCCTGGGTGTCAATACCAACTTCCGCAACCTCGTTTGCCTGGCTCCTCAGCCTCAGACCCCCCTAGCAATACACTTTCTCATGAATTGCATATCACTCAACCCCATGGTTGTCGAGCAGCGCTCATTAATACGCGCTCCCTTCCATGTCACAGCTTACAGATCAGCGAATTTATTCTCGCCCATGATCTTGACTTCCTTTTTGCCACCGAAACCTGGGGAGATGCTGGTTCAGGACCGGACTTCTGCCTGGCAACCCCTGAGGGCTATAGTGTCGCTAGGCATGACAGACCTATAGGAAGAGGTGGCGGACTTGCCATTATTTATAAGAATCTGTACCGCACTACACTCGATCCTATACAGTCCACTAACTGTGAAGCAGCCACCTTTACCATTAATATTAATTATAAACAAGCCCTCAAGGGAATTTTGCTATATCGACCTCCCGGGCCCCGAAATTCTTTTCTTGCCACACTCTGATTTTAATGATTACATCATAAGTTCGCTGGAATACATGATATTAGGAGATTTTAACTTCCCTCTGGAAGAACAGGGCAACCACGAAACCACTCCACTTACTGCTGATTTCCTAACCTTAGGACTTCAACAATTGGTGAAGGGAACTACACACCAGGCGGGGCACACACTAGATGGTCTGTTCACCAACAACTCAGACATCTCTGTACTGGATATTCTTCCTCTTACGTGGTCAGATCACAGGGCCATTATCTTTGGGATCCATACCCGGCACGCTAACACTCCCCGGCCACGAATTAGGTTAGGGACCCGTGCTTGGAAAAATGCGGATATCCGTCAGATGGTAGATATCCTGACACTATCCTCTCCTATGGGGATAGCCAATCCCGCTTTATCAGCCTCCGACTTCCAAGACTGGATTCGGAACGCTGCTGATCAGGTGGCCCCGGAGAAGCTTATGCGACCTAACAGAATATCCCCATCGTCTGCTTGGTATACCGAAGAGCTTAGGCTCCACCGGCAACACTGCAGGAACTTAGAAAGGCGCTGGAGGAAACTTTACTGCCCCATAGCCAAGCATTCCTACAAAGACGCCCTGACAATATACAAAAAGGCTATCATTGCCCGAAAAAGTGCATTTTTCTCGGCTCAAATCGAGAATGCCAGGAACTCTGCTAGAGAATTGTTTTCAGTGGTCACTACTCTGTCCACCCCCTCTACGGGACCTGGGGTTGAACCCTCTCAGTCTCTTTGTAATGCTCTGTCCAGCTTTTTCACTACTAAGGTGGCAGATATATACTCATCCTTTGCAGGGAACGTAGGGACAAGATCCAGAGTCTGCAGTGGTGAAGAACCAGCCACTGACCATGATCCCTTCTCTTCCTTTGCTCCCATTACGCAAGATAAAATCAGCAGACTCATCTCTACTACCAAGTCTGGCTCCCCCTTAGACCCCTGTCCTCCCTCAGTGATGGCTAACCTCAGCGAGGTGATCTCTCATCCACTCATGAAAATTTGTAACACCGCATTCCAAACTGGTCGCTATCCAGATCCTTGGAAGAAGGCCGTGATCAAACCTCTTCTGAAGAAACCCTCCATGGACCCCACAGCTCTGGCCAGCTATAGACCAATAGCGTGTCTCCCCTTTCCTGCCAAAATATGCGAATCTCTGATGAACAAACAACTCTGAGTTCGTCGATACTTACCAACTTCTCGACGAAACGCAGTTTGGCTTTAGGAAAGGGCATGGAACTGAGACCGCTTTAATAAAGGCCTCAGACGAGATCAGAGCCATTATGGACCAGGGAGGTGCGGCTGTCCTGATCCTTCTGGACTTGTCCGCAGCCTTTGACACGGTCGACCATGCTATTCTGGTCGACCGTGTCACAGCCCTGGGGACAAACGGTACGGCTAGAGATCTTATTTCATCTTTTCTGGCCAACTGTACCCAGACAGTGAAGTTATGTAACTTCTATTCTCCTGTCTCCGCACTCCCCTGTGGAGTCCCACAGGGTTCCTCGCTAAGTCCAACGCAATTTAATATCTATGTAGCAGACTTAGCGAGGGTAATAAAGGCCCATGGGTTGCGACTTACATCTTGCGCAGACGACACCCAACTGGTTCTGGCGATCCACAAGGACGGCCCAGTGGTGGCAGCTAATTTTCAAAGGGCCATGCTTGCTGTCAGTACCTGGATGTCCTCCAATTGTCTGAGGCTTAACTCAGACAAAACCGAGGTCATGACCTTTGGTAAACTCTCCCCGGACTGGTCTTCCACTTGGTGGCCTAACCAGCTGGGCTCTCCACCTGTCCCAGTTAAAAAGGCTAGAAACCTGGGAGTAATTTTTGACAGCAAGCTGTCATTTAACCTTCATGTCAACAAGGTTGTGTCATCTGCGTTCTTTATTCTAAAGAAAATTAGGAAAATACTGCCTTACCTCCCCACCTCAGCTGGGAAGACCCTGGTCTCCACCCTAGTGTTTTCCAAAATCGACTACGGGAATGCCCTCTTTCTTAATACTCAGAAACTCATTCTATCTAAGTTGCAGTCCATACAGAATGCGGCTGCAAGAATTCTTCTTGACATCCCCCGCCGCCAGCCAACCACTCCAGCCATTCGTCACCTGCATTGGCTAAGAGTAGAGGGCCGTATTAAATTCAAGGCCCTGTGCATTGCCTATAAGGCAGTGCATGGCGTCGGTCCAAAGTTTCTGATTGAAGCGTTCCAGTTGTATAGCCCCAAGAGACAGCTGAGATCCGCCAACACCTGCCTGCTTTCGGTACCTCGCACGAGAACGGCAACCTGGGGAGACAGGCGCTTCTTGGTTGCCACACCCAAACTTTGGAACCTTCTGCCACTCACCATAAAAACTGCCCCCAATCTGATGAGCTTTCGTAGGCTCTTAAAGACATGGTTGTTCAACCACTAAGCCTGCTGCTCGGTCTCTCTATCCGCCACATGCGCCGAGACACCTTCGGGTATTTGTTTGCGCAATAAAAATCTCAAATAAATAAATACTTCCAACAATGGGGATTCCCACAAATAGACTTGTTCGCCGCAGTCGACAACACAAAATGCCCAAACTTCGGCTCCAGGTTCCCACACCCGCTCTCAAATGGCAATGCCCTATGGATGAACTGGTCAGGGATATTTGCCTACGCTTTTCCGCCTTTCCCACTCATTTCGTGTCTGGCTCAGAAGCTCAGTCAAACATCCCTCACACTAATTCTAGTAGCTCCCACATGGGCCCATCAGCCATGGTACACCACCCTTTTGGAGCTATCGGTAGTTCCGTATCAAAAGCTGCTTCTCCCCTCCAGGCTCCTTACGCAGAACCATGGAGATATCAGACATCCAAATCCCAAAGAACTAAACTTAGCGATCTTGCTCCTGAAGTCAGTTTGGTTATTTAAATCGATCACCAGACTGTATGGCTATTCTAAAAGAAGCAAGAAAGCCTACTACCAGAGCTTGTTATGCAGAAAAGTGGAAAATATTTGTTATCTACTGTAATAACAAAACCAATCCTCTAGAGGCTTCTATACAAAATATTATCTGTTACCTGTTACACTTATAGCAAACTGGACTGGCTTATACGTCTATTCGCTTGCACCTTGCAGCGGTAGGTGCTTACTTGCAGAACAGGCAGCATTTATCACTATTTAAAGTTCCAGTGATCAAGGCCATCATGGAAGGCTTCAAAAGGGTAATACCACCAAGAATTCCCCCTGCTCCAGTATGGAATCTTAACATTGTCCTTACAAGGCTTATGGGTCCACCTTTTGAACCATTTCCCAATTGCCCTTTGCAGTTTCTTTCATGGAAAGTTGCTTTCCTCATTGCAATCACTTTATTAAGGGAAGTTAGTAAGCTACAGGCATTAACCTCGGAAGAACCCTTCTTTCAGCTCCACAAAGACCGTTCTTCTCACCAATCCTAAATTCCTCCCCAGAGTAGTTTCTGCTTTTCATATAAACCAATCCGTTTAGTTACTTGTGTTTTTTCCTCAGCCTGATTCTGTAGCAGAACAGTCTCTTAACACACGTGATGTCAAAATAGCTTTATTGTGCTACACAGATACGACCAAAGATTTTCACAACTTTTTGTTGCATTTGCTCCACTTCACAAAGGCAATCCCATCTCTAAATCTGGTATTTCAAGATGGATTGTTAAATGCATTCAAACATGGTATGCAAAAGCGAAAACATTATCTATACCCCTTAGGGCACATTCCACTCGCAAAATAGGGGCTACTATGGCCTTTGTAACATTCCTCTAGCTGACATATGTAAAGCAGCTACATGGTCTACACCACACAGATTTACCAATCACTATTGTGTAGATGTGTTTGCACGCCAACAAAGTTAACGTAGGCCAAGCAGTACTTAAAACACTGTTTCAACCAATTGCAACGTCTACAGGTTAGCCACCGCTTTTGGAGTATACTGCTTTGTAGTCTATGGAAAGCATGTGTATCTACAGTACACATGCCTCGAACGGATTGTTACTTACCCAGTAAGTATCTGTTCTTGGCATGTACAGCTGTAGATTCACATGCGCCCACCCGCCTCCCTGGGCCCCTCTAGTTGTTGCAGTTCTTGATTATACATTCAAACGCATGGACATCTCTATACAACACTTAATTACTCCATTCTCACCCTCTTGCGGGGAAAACAATCTAACCATCGAGTCGCTGCCCATGCCACTATCCCTGAAAGGAGGAGTCTCCTTACCTCGTGACTAGTAAAGACTTCTTCGAAGAATAACTTGCAAACATCCGGACCCAACACTAGATGGCAGGAATAAGCAACACATGTGAATCTACAGCTCTGCATGCCAAGAACAGATGCTTACTTGGTAAGTAACATAATCCTTACTTATCAAGTAACCATCTGTAGCTTACAATGCTGTAGATTTACTGACACCCTTACACCTCCCAGGATACAGGCAATGATGGCAAGATGTTTTTATTGTCTAAATAGTTAGTCACAATGAACCGCACATATTTATTGTCCTGCATTAATACACTTGACTTGCATCACTCACCTTTTGGGTTATAACAATCTGAGGTGGATCTTAAGCCTGGTGCATTGTGGGGAAAAGGAGACGACACAAGATACTAGAGACAAATTGCAATATTGAACAAAAACAACTTTCAAACACCCAACACAAAATGGCAGGGAACATGCAAAATGAGAATCTACAGCACTACAGACTGGTTACAGGATTGATAAGATTTTCCTTATATAGTGTCTACTATCCCAAGAAATGCTTTAGCACCCCATCAGAACAGGTAGCATGCTACTCTCTTCGATCCCAGTGTTACTGATTTTGTAAAGTATAATGGTCACAGTGAAACATGTTTTTATTCTGTATCGTACTGTTTGTGCAGCATTATACAGTGTCTACCAATGAGCAGAAATAAAGCAACCCTTTGCAGGCACAGTTAAGCCACCAGGAATATTACAGCAAGTCTACCCAGGAGTAACAAAGGAGCTAAGCTTTGCAGGCATTTTTAAACCCCACTGCACGTTATATGCATTGCCACTGAAAATATGCAGCAAGGGAGGAACGATTTATGAGCAGGTTTAACAAAATTATGTAGCAAAAAAACACAAATTATGTCCTGTAATTTGCCACATTTTGCAACCATATTTCACTATTTTGTCATCTTAATGTTAACAATATCTGTGAAGAGGTTGTACCTTATTCCTGCCAATTTAGAACACCTGAATGCAGAGATCCGCATAGTAATAAGTAACCTTTCACTATTTGGTAAAGCGCCTGCCATTCACAGCAACACATGGTGCGATTTCTAGTAACGTTCGATCTGTTTTGACATAAAAACAAATTTTAATTTAAAAATATGCAAGAGATGATAGATTGTCAAAAGAATTAAATTCATAATTATATGGAAAAGGATACCACTGCATAATTAGTTTATTGCATTTACCAAGGACCAACATCGGAGCAATTCACTGAATGCACTCTGTTGCCAAAACATGGTATTCTACAAAGTCTACCCAGGAGCAACTGAGCAGGAAACCATTGGAGACACTTTTAAATCACTGTGGTGTATTATAGGAAGACTACCCATGGGGTGACAGAAGAGCACCCGATTGGAGGCACTATTAAACCCCACTGTGCATTATATGTTTATCCTGCCGTGACAGGAGAAATCTGTTGGGTTGATATATGGAGTCTACCAGGTGCCTAAGAAGCACCTCCTGAACGACAGCGGTGCAACCCCTTGGGGGCCCTGTTAAACCACCAGGGGATGCTATATTTAGTCTACCCAGGAGCACTAGAAGAGAGATAAATTGCAGGCACTGTCAATCCACCAAAGCCGAAAATATAGAATCTGTCCAGAAGCGACGGAGGAAGAACACATCTGAGACCGTGTTAAAACACCAAAGGGTGAATGCGTAATGCTTACCCAAGATTGAGTTTGGATGAATTCTTTGATGGACAGGAGAGAGGGGGTGTAATGGTCCATGGCCCCACAGAACTAAATGTTGAAGAGGCCCTCTACTTTTTACTCTATCTGCTCACGTTTGCTGGATGCTCTCTGAGAGGGGGCGTATGGAAAATGGGCAGAAGTGAGAGAGGAACCCTTGCACTACCCTGGAGGGAAGAACTTTGTTTTTCCATTGTACAGGGATAGAGGGATTAAAAAAGGAAATACGGACACACTAGGTGAGCAAATGAGACAAAGGATATGAAAGAAAGGAAGGGTAAAAGGACCAAATATAAGCAGAGAGCGAAATAGAAGTGAAAAGTAAGCAAATGTAAGAATAAAAAATGTATTGCTCACGGTTGAATCTCTTTGAAAAGCTGTTGTATGTAACAAGCTCCTTTCCAGGAAGCAGATAGGGATTGTTTTCTGTAGGTCTTCAAGTGGTGGCTCTTAGATCTTTCCAAGAACGTATGTAGGATTCCAATGCATAGCTGAAAAGTCACTTGTTCAGTTTAAATTATAGCTCGTTCTTAAGCCAGTTTGCTTCTTGCATATTTAATTTAAATGTAAACTTCTCTTATTGTGTACGGTTTAAAAAAAATGAAATGCAAAAAGCAATAAGTGTATTGCATGAATCTGCTTAGACCAATAGCCAGTATGTAGTTTCTGTTCAATGTATATTGCCATTTTCATATATGTTTGTATCAAACTGTGACTTTGTGGTAAGAAACGTATTTGCCTTTTCACCACAGTTCTTCCTCTCCCACATCCACGATCTGCAAAGCCAAAGCCTTTGATGAACTGAACATATGGATGACTATGGTCTTGGAGGTTGTTCTCAACACGCCATCAGCACAGAAGAGGGGACTAAAATATTTTATTTGTGTGTACAACAGATGGGATCCCATGTGTATCTCTCCTGTCAGTTTTTTTGTCATAATGCACATTCCTATAGGAACGTTTTAATTGATGCTCTCCTTGTGTAAAAAAAAGTTTCTAAAATTTCTTTGTTGTCCTGTAGATTGTCAGACTTCATAAGTTAGATGTTGATTTGATCATAGTAAGAACACAGCCACAAAATAAAGTTGTTGTTTTACAATTTTTACCCACGTCTTGTGTTTTGCTAATTTAGCCCTTGTACGTAAGCCTTTTCAATTTTAAGTTTGTAATTTCCATTCAGTGACCCATTCTGGAGAAGGCGTCAAAGCAATGTGCGGATAAGTCCTCCCAATTAATTTTTCTTGGAAGGGTCTACACCCGGGGCTGTATTTTCAAAATTGAATCATAATGGAGGGTGAGAAGAGAGAAATGGCTTGGTCTGTGTGTAGGAGTTATTACAGTGAACAGGGGCTGCTCTTCTGGCAGAGGGACTTTGAGATTGCGTCCCCTGAAAATGCACATTCTACTGTTTTTGCTTAATCCAGGAAATCTGTTTGCTTTCCCCGAAGGCAAGCATCACTCTACTCACAGTCTCATCTACCCTAAATTTCTTAAGTGCTCATTTAAGGTGCCCCTCCACAAACTACTTTGCATTGAAAACTAAAGGAATAATTAACACACGATTTAGCTTTATCAGTTGCCTCTAAGTAGCAATTGTTGTGAATTTAAAACCTCTTTGCCTGCTCTTTCTGCCATGGAGGAAGTGTTTTTAGTTTTTTTAACTTGTAGATTCACAGAGCACAGTGTAAATATTTAGTGGGATGGGTTACACATTAGAATATGAAATAACCTGTGTTTCTCCAGTATTGAGGTATCTTTCACAGATTCACATGCCTGAATCATTCCCTGGCGTCGGAGTGGGAGCCCCACAGTACATAAAAATAGCAATATATATACACATAGAACCCATATCCTGGGTAACCTAGAACGAGGAAGTAAAGTAGCCAGAAATCAAAAGGAAAAAATCCTCCACTTTCATGACTCGTTCAAGTCATTATATATGGTCCAAACTACAGCCAGTCAGGCGACAGCACCACCCAGAATGTTCTCAGAGGCTCAGGCTCTCAGATTTTCTACCGCATGTCGTGTGAAGGTTGTCTCTGAGCTCTGCTCAGTTCTTCTCAGTTTTTTCTTTGAAAAATGTTCCTGTGAGGATGTCTTCAAAAGAGATTTCTTTGAAGATCTTGTGGGAAGCTCCGGCTGTTTTCAGAAGATCCCCACAAGAAATGCATTTACTGCTTGTATTCTGACCACCAGGTGAGACTGCAAGATCTGCAGGACTTTCCCACAAAAGACTGAGGGACAGAGAGGGGCGTCTGCTTCTGTGGCTACAGAAGATTAAAGATCAGGACAATCCTTTATCTGAAGTTGGGAGTGTTGCATCTGTCCAGACTGCGTCCTCCAGAAAGAGGAGTGCTGACACATTTATCTTCTCCTGGGTCTAAGGTGTTGGAGGTATGCGGTTTCTTCAAGAGTGCTGATTTGCCTTCTACTTCAAAAAAGGCTCTTCCACCTTCTAAAAGTAAAACTATGCCTTCTATGCCCCCGAGAAAGATTGCAAAGTCTCAATCTTCAAAGCAGGTTTCTGACAAGGATTTACCTCAAACTGAGTCTCTCGTTGACTGGCCTTCCGTCGTCTCTACGACTACGTTGACTGCAACCTTCTCATCCCCGAAGCCACAGATGCCGTCGGCGTCTTCGCCATCTACGCTGGTATCTGTCGCGGTCAGCCCAGTTCCGTCGACAAGAGATTAAATCTACCGTCGACGCTCTGACGTAGATTAAGAGTCGTCGACTGCTGCCTCGTCGACTATGATTCCATTGATGCCTGCCTCGTCGACGACTACTTCGTCGACTGTTGCCTCGTCGACTTACCACTATCTTCATGTACTGCTCTTCAGGTTTGGTCTTCGTTTACGCCTGCTGTATCTTCTACACCGTCTACAACACCATTTATGCAATTGCCTCCGTCGACAGCGACATCTTCCTTACTGCAAAGACGTGGATCTTCATTGGAGGTGCTCTCTCCAATTACAATCTCTCCTGTGAGGTTCATCTTAGGTTGCTTGAACAACTACTGGATTCTGAAGAGGATGATGAAGAGTCAGATGAGGGAGATCGGTTTCGTTCCGCCAGGAGCCCTTCTGAACTCATTAAGTACGAAGAGGTGGATCAAGATGACTTATTTGTTCCAGCTCTAGTTCCTACGGCCCAAATGCCTTTGGCTCTGTTAAACAGTCTGCAGTACATGTTGGAAGATTACTATCGCCGTTTCCCTCCATCTGAATCTGCTTTTTCTATACCGCCCACACCGGTGCCTCAATCCTCGTCAGCTTTGAGATCACCCAGGCCACATTCTCCTGTACCTTCGCATCACTCTCAGGATGCTCACACCTCGGATAACGATAGAGAGGAAGGAGAATTGGATGACAGATCACTATTCACGGAATGGGATGATTACCAAATTCAAACTCCGTCGCCTTCAACTCCTGCTCCTGTCGATTCTCCTCCTGTTGACATAGGTTTTCACCTTCTTATGGAGAGGGCTACACAGCGTTTTCTACTTCGTATGGAAACAAAGGCGGAGGATTCTTTTCTTTGATTTTAAAGATCAACCAAGAAAGCAAATCCTGATTATTGATTTCATCTGGCAAGGCTTAAAAGTGATGAAGGCTCCGGCTTCTGTTCCTGCGGTCCTGCCCTGCCTTGATTAAAAAATACAAGGCGCCAGACAATTCGCCTGCATGCTTGATAGGCCAGCCAAAGACAGATTCAGTTATCTCACAAGCAGCTCAATAAAGAGCGTGGAATGCCTCCTCTCTGCTGTCCGCTCCTCCGGATCGGGATGGTAGATGTCTGGACGCTATTGGGAAGAAGGTGTCCACTATGGCAGCGACTACAGTTTGTGCATCTAACTCAGTAGCTATCTTAGGACGATATGATAGACAAATGTGGTCGGACATTTCTCCCTGCCTGAGCCCTCTAAATCCGAGGCGATTAAGATCCTGCAAGAAGGGGAAAAAATCTCGGCTGAGATTGATTCATCGGTGGATGTTGCATCTACAGGTTTTCGACAACTGGCAGGTGCCACAGTCCTGCGGAGGCAGGGCTGGTTAAAGTCAACATTTCGCCAGGAGGTTCAAAATAAAATAATTGATATGCCATTTGATGGCGAGTCTCTCTTTGGGCAGCATGTTGACGAGGCCCTACAGGCCATTTGAAAGGATACCGAGACATCAAGATCTCTCGAACGCTTCAGTTTTGTAAGCCGCCCTTTCGGGGTGCGAGAGGCCGTGGATCCTTTTTTAATCGAGGAGGATATTATCAGCAAAGACAATATCAGTCCTATCAAAGTAACCAACGTTGCTCTTCCCAGCGCCAACAATCGTTCAGACAGCAACCATCTACCTCCTACTCGCTAAATAGAAGGAAGTCAACCTACCGCGGACGTGATGCGTCCAAAAAGCAGTGACAACTGTCACCTGCTCTACCGTTTGCCCTTTTAAAAGTTGGAGGAAGAATCTCCCGTTACTACTCAAACTGGTTGAAGATAACCACAGACAAATGGGTCTTGGACATTGTATCCAGAGGCCACGTTCTAGAATTTGTAAAACTTCCTCCGAATTCTCCTCCCAAAGGACCACCTCCAGCTCACCTCTCAGAGCTTTTTGCCCAAATAAATTTGATGCTGCGAAAAGGAGCGATCAAAGTAGTCCCTTAATTGCAAAGAGGAACCGGCTTTTATTCCAGATTTTTTTCTAATAAAGAAGAAATCTGGAGAATGGCGTCCCATTCTAGATCTGCGCTCCCTCAACAAACATCTCAAAAAATTATCCTTCCGGCTCCTAACTCTGCAAGAAATCCTTCATCTTCTCACTGCAAGGGATCATATGACCACCCTTGACCTCCAAGACGCTTATTTTCATGTACCAATTCTACCCAAACACAGAAATTTCTTGAGGTTCAGAGTGGCTGGCAGGGACTTTCAGTTCAAAGTCCTCCCTTTCGGACTATGTTCTGCACCCCGGGTATTAGCACTGGTGGCTGCACACCTTCGGCTGGAGGGAGTTCATATTTTTCCTTATTTGGACGACTGCCTTATCAAGGCGAATTCTTTCAACATCGCAAACATCCATACACAGAGCTGTCAATCTCTTTTCCAATCTCTGGGCCTCCATCAATTTCGACAAGCCTCATCTCGTCCCATCACAAAACTGAACGTTCTTGGGAGCCACCATAGACACTTTGCGAACACAAGCCTTTGTCTCAAACAAAAGGCTAATGAAACTTTGTAAATTTGCCCAGCTACTACGATCAAAACGGTGCGTTTCAGTCCGGCAGTTCAAGTCGCGTCTGGGGATGCTTTCATCCTGCATTCCTCTGGTCCCCAACTGATGTCTCAGAATGAGAACTCTGCCAGAGGAACTCAACAAACAGTGGCTGCAAGTTTCGAGATCCTTCGACGATCTCATCCACATTACTCCTCAAATAAGGGACGCTCTACGATGGTGAACTTACAAGAAAAATGTTGCTGCAGGCTGCTCATTTCTAATAGAAGCTCCAAGCTTCGTCATCACCACGGACGCATCCCTAGACGGATGGGGAGCTCACCTGCAAGGACTGACGGTAAGCGGAAGATGGGATGCTCAGCAACAAACTTGGCATATCCACCTCTTGGAATTGCTGGTGATCTTCCTAGCTCTGAAATCTTTTCGCACCATCATTCTCGGAGCATCAGTGTTGATCCGGACAGACAACAGAACAAGTATGCGCTACTTGAACAAACAAGGTGGGACAAGATCTGCACTATTGTCTCAGCAAGCCCAGGAGATTTGGGATTGGGCGATCAAACATCGGATAACTCTGACAGCAATCCATCAACCAACCTTGAATCTTATTTTCAGGAGTGGGGTCGACCCGATCTGGATTTGTTCGCGACCAGTCTGAACCGCAAATGCCCATTCTTCACAAGTTTGCTTCCCCACAAGGGATCGTGCGGGAATGCATTTTTGATGAACTGGTCGTGGATTTATGCCTACGCTTTTCCACCGATACCATTGGTTCCCAAGGTTCTCCGGAAAATGAAGGAGCCTTGTCGCCTAATACTCACAGCTCCCAGGTGGCCTTGCCAGTTCTGGTTTACCGAACTCCTCCTTCTCTCCGAATGCGATCCTTTTCAGTTGCGACCTATACCGAACCTTCTATCCACTCAGAACGGTCAGATCTGCCACCCGGATCCTGCATCCCTGCACTTAGCGGCCTGGCGCCTGAGCACTTTGAATTCGCTCACTTAGATATTCCTTCTGACTGTAGAGAAGTCTTGGCCAATTCTAGGGCGCCTTACACAATCAAGACTTACAGGCTTAAATGGAAGTGCTTTTGCATTTGGTGCCATGACGCCAACGTTCATCCAATTCATGCAAAACCGGAACAAATTTTGCCTTTCTTTTTGCATTTGGCAAGATCAGGCCTATCGCATTCTACCCTTAAGGTATTTCTAGCGGCTATCTCCAGATTCCGACAGGATGGTTCCAGCTCTCTGTACTCTTCTAGGATCATTCAGCAATTCTTCAAGGGATTGTTTCGCATGTTTCCTCCAATTCGACGGCCACCTCCATCCTGGCATCTGAACGTTGTGCTCTCACAACTCATGCGCCATCCTTTTGAACCTATTCATAAGACCGATTTTAAACTTCTCTCTTGGAAAGTCTCTCTACTATTAGCACTCACATCTGCTAGGCGGGTCAGTGACATTCAAGCCTTCACTACTAAACCGCCTTACCTTCAATTCACCAGAGATTCTGTGGTGCTAAGCACTAACCTCACTTTTATGCCTAAAATACCTTCGGACTTCCATCTCAACGAACCGATCATTTTAAAGACTTTCTTTCCTAATCCTCAATCACCTGCAGAAAGGGCTTTACATACTCTTGATGTCAAGAGGTGTCTCAAATTCTATTTACAAAGGACAGCTTCAATACGGAAATCTGATCAGCTATTTCTAGCTTATGGAAGGATGCGTACAGGATACCCAATATCCAAACAGTCCATTGCTCGTTGGATTTCTGCTGCAATTTGTTTTTGTCATCAGCATACAGGCAGACCTTTAAAGACCACTCCGAGAGCACATTCTACTAGAGCAATCTCTTCCTCTACCGCTCTCTTTGCTGGTGTGCCTATTCATCAAATCTGCAGAGCTTCTACGTGGTCCAGCAGGCACACCTTTACCAAGCACTACTGTCTGGAAGCTGCTAGCGATGCAGACACGCTTGTGGGACAGGCGGTTCTCCGTAATCTTTTTTTAAATAAGGTGACCCTCTGTTCTTCCCTCCTCCTCCTTGCTATTTTCTGACATACAGGTATTCTATAATTGTTGTATATGTTGTATATATGGAATGTGTTACTTACCTGTAACTGCAGTTATCCTGTATTGGTATCTTTCATAGATTCACATGCCTGAATCATTCCCCGTCGTCGGGATGGGAGTCCCCGGTACATAAATAATGTAATGTCCCATTAGACATGTATAGTAATAGGCCAAGGGCCTCACATTGGCTCTTCTCCAGAGTTTGGGAGATGTTACTAATCCGCTATCACCACCCTCTGGAACCAACATGGAAGGAGCTCTAGTCCCTCAGATTTTCGTAAGCACAGTGCTAAGAAGGTGAATCACTGAGAGAACTAGGTGAGCCCTTCCAGGGAAGGCAGGTGGGTTGCATGAGACTCTATGAAAGATACCAATACTGGTAACTGCAGTTACAGGTAAGTAACGCGTTCCTTATCCAGTATTAGGGTATCTTTCATAGATTCACATGCCTGAATCAGAGTAGTAAACAATGATGGGCACATTTCGGATCGTACAGCAGATGAAAATTCACCAGATAATAACATATCAATGTAAAACATAGAAAGTACCAAAGGTCAATCAAAGAAACCATTATGGAACGCAATAGAGAAATGTGCGTATAAAAAAGGCTGGTTGGATGAAAAAAGGGCTCACCTCTAGCGAAATAGGTGACGCAACACCGCGTGTCCCACTGCAGCATCCTTCATGAGTTCCATATTGTGAGAAAGCGGCTCTGTATATACTGTTCCCAAATAGGTACAGGGTGTACAGAGTCCACAGTCCCCAGAGGTTTGGCAGAGGCTAAAGTTGAATATAACCTTACTCTCTAAAGTGGTAGCTTGGTCGAGCAGTAAGGCAGTATCAGAGGACAGTGTAAAGCATTTGTTGCACGCACTCAGCCAGCAAATGGTCTCTCACACTCAATAACTGAACTCTAGGCCAATGGTTTATATATAAAAAATATATGCTTGTTTTATTTTAGAACCAACAATAGGTATTAAAATATACTTTCTCAGTATGAGATGCATTATATAAATACTTTTGCAATATGCAATTGACTTTTGTAGAAAGTTACAAGTGGTTGCAATAGGCAACACAATTTTAAACACAATCATGCATAGAGTTCAATGGAAGTTTCAAGTTATTTGCAACAGATTACTTTTAGGATTACTTTTGGAATTCCATGACTGGATCCTAGATTCAGTTCTGGGTCAGTACTTGGAATCAAGTGATAAAAGTCGACTTAGTTACTGTTATGATTTTTAGACAATATTTTGCTATTTTTAAAGTTGACAGAAAATATTTCATAGAAAACAGTCAATGATTCCCTATGGAAGAAAGATCAAGTTGCAGGTATAGTATGTTCTCGTTACTTTTGTAATCCAGTACTGGGTGCCTAGACTCAGTACTGGGACCTTTATCCATAACAGGTAAGTAATTACGTTTTCACAATTTATACCATTTTTAAAGAATATTTAAAGTTTGCAGAAATCGACACTGTGAAGAAATTTCACAGAAAAACAGGCAATGGTTTCCTATGGAAGAAAATTGGGCTACTGGTAAGCACGGTTGTGAATATTTTTCAGTCCGTGCTGGGCACCAAGATCCAGCACTGGGAGCTCACCTAATAGCAGGTGAGTATTTTCGTTTACGTTACTCGGCTGATTTTTGGTGAATATTGTAAGTTTTGAAAAGTCCACACTTCGAAGAAATTTCAGGAAAAACAAATCAATGTTACCCTATGGAGAAAATTGAGTTATGGGCTTTAAGGTAAGTACTCAACTGGCAGAGGTAAGGTTCTGGGCATCGACTCAGGGGTCCCCCAGGGTCAGGTAGGTATAGTTGTTACACCCTCAGCGGCACAGGGGCAGCCGGGTGCAGAGAGAGTAAGGCCCAATGTTATCCTATGGGAGGCAGGGGGGCCTTGGTTGGTGGCTGCTGACTAGCAGGCTACACGGCTGTGGGAGTTGGGCTCCTGGTCACTTGCTCAGGGCAAATGGGGAAGTAGATAGGTGTAGAGGTTGCACTGCCAGGGTCACTCGGACGGCTGGGTGCCGGGTGCTTTTGAGCCTTCGGGCGCTCAATTGATTTCAGTGGGAAAGCTCCGGTTTAGAAAAAGACTGCAAGCTCGGGGACGAAGATTCTTCAGGTGCCACCACCACTTTGAGAGGTAAGTTGGGTAGTTGGAGGATAGGTAGGTACCCCGGAGTTGGGCACAGGGGGCCGCGGGGCGCTGGGTGCAGGGGGGGCCTTTTGGTGTCGGGAAATCTTACCCTCTGTTGATCGCGGTTGGGGGGGGCACCTGGTTCTGAGGCTGCAGGCGTCAGGAGCATCGAGGGAAGTCCTTGGGTGCCGGACTCGGGGTCAGTCGCCGTGGGGTCGTCTTTGTTCACTCCGGCACAGGCCATGCTTGGCGCGTGCAGTGTGTGAAGGGTTCGCGGTTCCGGGCTGATGCCAGGGAGGAGAAGCAGATTTTGAGTAGAGCCTCTACTCATGGGAGTCCCAGGGGCTTAGAGCCAAAAGGTAGCCAGGAACTCCGGGGTTTGTGAGGTTGCTGGCCACAAGAGATGCCGGGTTGAAGCAGGAGCAGGTTCGAGGGTCGACAGGCCGGTAGGGCTGGGGCCAAAGCAGTTGGTGTCTTCCTCCTCTTAGCAGCTGCAGGGCAGGTCTTTCTTCTTGCTCTTCTTTGTATTTCGGAATCTGGGGGAAGGAAGGTTCAGGATGCCCCTAAATGCTAGATTTAGGGGCGTTACAGGTAGGTGAAGGGCAGGGACCTAGGAGTCCCTATCCTGGGGTGGGTACACCCCTATCCTGCCTCTCTCCTGTGGGAGGGGGGCAGTAGCCTAGTCCTGATTGGGCAGGGCTCCCCATCTTCAAGATGGCGAGAGCCCAGAGATGTGCTTCACCTCGCCTCCCCCACCTGAGGGGTGGGGTTAGCAGGCTGGCACATCTCCTGGCCTTATTTGGGGTTTTCGGCCAAGCTTCCCGCCAGAGTGGGGGGTTGCAGTGGCCTGGGAAAGCTCAGAGGCGGCATGCCTTTGAAGCTTCCCCCTGCCCATCCTGGGGGAGGAGATCTCAGGATGTGCAGTGTTGCAGGCCCAGGAGAGCAAGGGCTCTCCTACCCAGGGGTCCAGCAACATGTCTGCTGTGTGGCAGCCTAGGTAGCCTCTCAGACCCGACGTGGATTTTAGGTTAGGTTTCAGGGGGCATCTCTAAGATGTCCTCTGAGGTGCTTGGTACATTAAATCCCACACTGGCATCAGTGCGGTTTTAATGTGCTGAGAAGTTTGATACCAAACTTCGCTGTCTTCAGTGTTACCATTATGGTGCTCAGCACCATGTACTCTTAAATGGCAGCACTGCACTTGCAGTGCCCAGGATTGGACCTGGGTACTGTAGGGGTATAGGGTTCCTGCACCCTCACCACTGGCATAGGGCACCCAGCTAGAGGGGTGGCTGATGTATGCCAGGGGAGTGTAGGTGGTGGGCATGGCACACAGGGATGTGTCATGTCGACTTTGTTTTGTCCTGTACCCAGACACTCAGCCTGCAAGAGGTGTGTGTTAGGGTACAGGGCCTCTAAGGGTGGCACAATGAGTGCTGCAACCCTTAGAGGCCTTCCCTGGTCACAAGGACCTGGGTACCTAGGGTACCATTTACTAGGGGCTGACATGTGGCCAGGGTTTGCCAATTTGGGTTTTTAGGAAAGGAACATAGGCCCTGGGCACCTGATTGGCAGGAGTCCAGGGCACACTCAGTCAAAGTACATTCAGCAATTCAGCAAAAAGTGGGGGCATACCATGCAAGAAAGATGGCACTTTCTCACACATATCCAAGCAGTAATGCTTGGTAAATGTGGCGTCTTCCATGTTGCCGCTCTGCAAATGTCTGTGGTAGGGACACCCGCAATGAGTGCCATGGAAGTAGACATCGCCCTGGTGGAATGGGCTTGAACTGTGGAATGCAAGGGGTGGCCTGTTTGCTGGTGTAGAAAGTAATTGCTCCAGAGATCCAACGAGAGATACTTTTAGTCAGTGGAAGACCTTTCCTAGGTCAACTGTAAGCCACAAAGAGTTGGTTGGATTTGCGGAACGATTTTGTCATGTGAAGGTATAACTTATGGCAGCGTTTAAGGTCTAGAGTGTAGGGCTCCTTCTGCCGCCGTTTGAGGATTCGGAAAAAAGGTCCGTAAGACTAGGTTCATTGAGGTGAAAGTCTGACAGGACTTTGGGCACAAACTTAGGATTAGTCCGTAGTATGACCCTGTTATGTTTGAACTGAAGAAAAGGGTCTCGAACTGAGAATGCATGGAGCTCACTTACTCGCCTGGCAGAGGTAAGGGCTAGGAGTGCCGTCTTCCAAGAAAGATACTTAAGATCAGCTCTGTGTATCTGCTCAAAAGGGTGTTTTATAAGTTGAGCAAGAACTGTGTTGAGCTGCCAAGTGAGAGGCAGAGAATTCACTGGAGGTAAAGTCCTGAATAGGCCTTTGAGAAATTGTTTAATCAACCTACTAGACCAAAGAGAAGGGCCTGCAGAAGATCTTTTGAAACGGGATTTTGCTGCTAGATGAACTTTAATAGAGGCGTGAGCAAGACCTGAAGTTGCCAGATGGAGAAGGTAAGCCAGTATTTGTTCTGGGGAAGACGAAAGAGGGTGTATTTTCGCTGACTTACACCAGATGCAGAACCTCTTTCATTTTAAGGAATAGGTCTTGTTAGTACTGTCAGCTCTAGCCAGAACCGCCCTGCAGTCTGGAGGAATGTCTAGGCCATGAAACTCTCGGAATTCAGGAGCCAAGCCGATAACTTGAGATGCTGGATCCGGATGCAGGACTTGTTCCTGGTTCATTGTGAGGAGAGAGGGAAACTGTTTCAAAGAGATCGGCGGTTCCAGAGAGAGATGGAGCTCCGTGGCCACGCCGGAGCTATTCGGATTAACGTGCAGGGTTCAGTCTTCATTTTCCTGAAGACCCTGGGAATTAGGGGAATCGATGGAAAAGCGTTTGCAAAGACGTTGAACCATGCAATCGAAAATGCATTCCCTAGAGATCCCCGTTGGGGATGCCAGCTTGCGAAGTTTAGGCATTTGGCTTTCTGCTGGGTAGCAAATAGGTCCAAGAGAGGAGTGCCCCATTGGGAGAATATGCGGTCGAGAGTCCGCTGGTTTAACTCCCATTCGTGGCATGTTTGTTGCCTGCTCAGAGAATCGGCCAGTACGTTGTCTGTTCCTGGAACATATTCCGCTCAAAGGGAAATGTTGTGACGGAGTAACCAGTTCCAGATTTTTTTTGAGATTCGTGAGATAGTGTCAGTGAACGAGTTCCTCCCTGCTTGTTCAGGTAGTGCATCGTCCTAGTATTGTCCGTCCGGACGAGCACTAGAGAACCTTTGATCCTGGGAAGGAACGCCAGGAGAGCCAGATAGACAGCTCGGAGGTTTATGTGAAGCTTTCGTTCGGCAGGAGATGACTTCCAGCTGATTCGAAGTTACTGGAGGAAAGCTCCCCAACCCACCAGGGACGCATCTGTTATGATGACCCGTGGAGACGTTTGGAGCAAGAAAGGCAGGCCTTGAGAGATTCCATGGACGAGTCCACCACTACAGAGCAGTGACAATCTGAGGGGTCACTTGAATGACCTCGTCGAAGGATCCTTTGGATTGAATCCATTGAGCCGACAGTGCTTCTTGGAGAGGGCGCATGTGGAGGCGACAGTAAGGAACAAGCAGAATACAGGATGACATCATTCCGAGAAGGGATTTGAAGAGGCGTACTGAGAGACACTTCTTGGATTTTATGTGATTTGCCAAATGAAGTTTGTTCTGTCGCTCCTGTGATGGGAAAGCCTTTCTCTGGGTTGTCGAGAGTAGCACCCAGAAAGGTTATCTGCTGAGAAGGCGGGAGAATGGACTTGTCCTGATTCAGAGTGAGTCCTAGGCGACTGAAAAGCTGCAGACAGGCGTTGGAAGACCTGTTCGCGCCGTCCAGTGAAGGTGCCTTGACGAGCCAGTCGTCGAGATAGGGAAAGACCTGATGGTGTTGCTGCCTGAGATATGCAGCCACTGGAGAGAGGCATTTCGTAAAAATGCATGGAGCTGACTTGAGTTCGAAGGGCAGGACTCTGAATTGGTAATGTCTACCTGCCACGGCGAACCTCAGGAATTTCTTGTGGTTTCTGTGGGTAGGGATATGGAGATAGGCATCCTGAAGATCCAAAGACACCATGTAGTAGTTTGCGTTGAGAAGTGCAGCACTTCTTGGATGGTAACCATGCGAAACGACTTTCTTTAAAAATGTGTTAAGACTGCTCAAGTCCAGGATTGGTCTCCATTTCTTCTCCTTTATGCGCACCAGGAAAAAACGGGAGTAAAACCCTTTCCCCCCGTTGACGAAGAGGAACCCTTTCTATAGCTCCCTTCTGGAGCATGAGTGAAAGTTCCAGGAGTAACAGGCGTAGATTTTTGTGAAGCATAGGTCGAGGAGGGGTCTGGGGAGGTGTGTGAGTGAACTCCAGCGAATGTCCAAACTGTATCATTTTTAAAACCCAGCGGTCCGTTATTTGTTTCCAATTGCTTAAGAAGTGGGAAATCCTTCCTCCAACTTTGAAGGGTGGAGAGGAGATGGAGACCGGCAGTAGAGAGAAGTCCTTGCCGCTGAGCAGTGTCCTTCTGTCGTCCTCCTTTTCCTCGAATGGAGGTTTTAGTGTAAGAGGATTGCTGTTGTTGACGTTGTTGGTACTGTGGCCGATATTGTTTGTTGGAGGAGGAATAGGAAGACCGATAGTGTTGGTAGCCTCCTCTGATGGAAGATTGACCTCTACCCCTTGAGCCACGAAAAGGTTTTTTTTTAATTGAAGGGGTACCCAAAGCCCTAGCTGTGTCGGTATCCTTTTTTTTTTTTTATATACCCTGAAGAGCCTCCTCAATATGCGGGCCAAAGAGAAGCTGACCATCGTAGGGCATGTCCAGAACTCTCGTCTGGACCTCCGGCTGGAATGAAGTTTCCTTCAGCCAACCCTGGCGTCGTAGTAGAGCAGCGCCAGCTAATTGACGAAAACCAGTAGAGGCGATATCCATCACACAATCTATCTTGAAAGCCGAACGTTAGCTTTCCAGCAAGATCTTCTTTGCTTCTTCCCTCGAGTCGTCTGGCACGGCTCCCAAGTATGGAGCAATGTCTGCCCTTATCTGCCTGTTATAGCTCCCTGTTAACGCTATGGAATTTGACGCACGCACTGTCAATGCAGACATAGAAGAAAAACGTTTTCCAATATTGTCAAGTCGTCTGCCTTCTTTGTCAGGAGGACCGGACAGTGGGGCAGAAGGGTTTCTAGATTTTCTCTGAGCAGCATGAGTGATGACGGAATCAGACTTTGGATGTCCGGTAAGGCAGGCTGGAACAGTGTCCGGAGCTCTGTATTTTTTTATCTAGCCGAGGTAACACTGGGAGAATGTAAGATGGAGTGTGCATTATTTTTACACCCTGATCCCAGATGTAGTCTATAATAGGGACTGATCGTACAGACTTTTTGAAAGGTTCTTTAAAGTCATAAAGGAAACAATCCTGTTGGTGAGAAGGCATAAGGATCTGGAAACGCTGTGACATTATGAAAACCCCCGATATCTTCAGGAGGCGAATCAGCTTGAGTAGGCACCGGGGACGCTGGACAAGGGATAACATAATCATCCGACTTATCATGAGTAGATTGAGAATCATGGAGTTCTCTGTCCTCTTGTTGCTCGTCATCCTCATCTGTGGAAGTTGGAGGCGGTAGCATGACAGGCACAGACTGTGGAGGAAGAGGTGGAGGCTGCAGCCTTGACTGCGGAGAGACAAACGGAGCAGGAGACGTAGCAGAAGTATGAAATCTCTGCTTGTAGTCAGCAATCGGAAATTGGAGGTCAGAAACCAAAGACGTGGGTAGACAAACCATGGGTGGTTGGGGAGGATGGCTGTCAGGATAATATGGCTGGTCTTCTGGTTCTTGTTCCTCATAGTCCGAACTCTCTTGGTATTTGACATGGAGTTCGGAAGGACTTGTGGCAGCTCCGAACATACCACCATCGCCTGAATCTTCCTCTTCCAAAAGGTGAGTCGGAGGTAACTGCTGGACCCTGCTAGAAGTCAGGGCAGGTGTCTACGTGCGTTTTTTGATTTTGAGGTGGACATATGCACTCTGGAGTCGTTGATGAGCCCGTCGTCGGTGTAGTCGTCGACAGTGAAGCACCAGCTGGCAAATTTGAAGGAAACGTTGACAAAGCTCCCGTCGACGGAGCAGGTGTCTGCATCGGAACCATCGTCGACGGAGCCCTCCTCGACAGTGTCGTCGTCGACGGGGTAGACTTCGACGAAACACTCTTTTTCGCCGTAGGCGTCAACGCACTCGTCGGCGATCGTAGCGTCTATGCTGGCTTGGACGTCGACGATGATTTTTTTAAAGTTTAAATCGTCGACGAGACAGATTTAGCAGCCGTCGACAAAGTCGTCGACGTGCACGAGGCAGAATATGCCAAAGAGGTGGAGACGGTCGTCGTCGACTAAGTAATTCCCACAGCTGTAGACGGAGACTTTCTCACCGTCGACGAAGCAGTCATCAACTAGGTGGAACCAGGCTTTTTAAAGGTGTGTGGAACCTCCTGTGGAGAAACCTTTGTTGGGAAAGCCTTAAGGGGAGCCTCTGAAGACTTTTTTGTGCGCCTTCTTTTGAGGGGGCTGCGACGAAGGTCCTGGAGAAACAACTCTGGGCCTTTTTTAAGAGGATTTGGAAGATGTAGAACAGCCTTCACTCTCCTCAGATGACAGGACTTGGTCGTTATCTTTAAGCCTCTGCAGCCAAATTAGAAGGCGTCCCTCCTGATCTTTAAGGGTCTTTGCAGAAAAGGTACGACATATCTTACAGTCCTTTGAGGAGT
Organism: Triturus cristatus; assembly: GCF_964204655.1. Lineage (NCBI taxonomy): Eukaryota > Metazoa > Chordata > Amphibia > Caudata > Salamandridae > Triturus > Triturus cristatus. Next base: position 519,018,897 of record NC_140595.1, on the reverse strand, counting down.
GGTCCGGGTAAAGACAATAGAGGCAGTCTTTGTGTTGATCATCAACAGGAAGCCTCTTTTTACCACAGGAAGCACAGGGCCTAAAAAGGCTTTTCTTAGGAGTATCTGCCATGAAGATATTAAGAACTGCACACAGGAGTCCAGAAGAAAAAAATCACTGGAAATCCAGAAAATAAGGAAAACTGAGCAGAACTCAGGGAGACTCCCTTAGCAAGACGTGCGGTAGAAAATCTGAGGGACTAGAGCTCATTCCAGGTGGGTTCCAGAGGGTGGTGATAGGTGATTGCCTCTTCTCTAGAGTTTGGTCCTTTTTACAAAAGGACATGGAGATGTTACTATTGTGAGGCCCTTGGTCTATTACTATGTATGTGTAATGGGACATTACTTTATTTATGTACCGGGGACTCCCATCCTGACGATGGGGAATGATTCAGGCATGTGAATCTATGAAAGATACCCTAATACTGGATAAATATATATATCCTTTCACGTTTGCACTTATGGTGTTCAAGAAATAAAAGGTACCTCTAAGAAAAAAATTGTATACTCTGTACCGTGGAGACTCTGGTTTGTTGGTGTGGACCCTAGAGGGTTTTGCTAAAGATGTGTGTGTGTGTGTGTGTGTGTGTGTGTGTGTATATATATATATATATATATGTGGACTCGTCAAACGGCCCCAAGGGAGAGCGCGCTATCGCATAGCGGGTGCTAGTGTCGAGGACGGGCCAATCCTCGATTCAATTTTCCACCAATTTCCTCCAAGGAGGAATCACTGCACACCAAGGAAGTTGTAAGTTTAAGGGTTTTATTGTTTTACGTGCAAGTTATCACCAACTCCACCACCACAATCGGTCTTGCTCACGGTACCGTGAGCAAGACCGATTGTGGTGGTGGAGTTGGTGATAACTTGCACGTAAAAGAATAAAACCCTTAAACTTACAACTTCCTTGGTGTGCAGTGATTCCTCCTTGGAGGAAATTGGTGGAAAAAAAAAAGAAGAAAAAAAAAAATATATATGTGTGTGTGTGTATATATATATATATATGTGTGTAGAAAGTCCTGTCCGCCCTCTTCTTTCAGCGGAACCACACGGACCTCCCGACTCCAGAAATAAATTGCAGAATCCCATAACACGGAGGTGGGTAAAGCAATGACTATTTATTTGAAGAATTCAAACCGTGAAATTCACAGGACCAGTGCCTGCCATGACGCGTTTCGCTCCTCGTAGGGAGCTTGATCACATGATGCGTCTCCATATTGTGATGTGATAAATAGTAAACCTGGGCACAACCAGCTTAAGAAAAAAGCTATCCTGGCTCAAATATAGAAAACAGACTGCTGCATTCTACTGAACAATACAGTACAACTGATCATTACCATTTTGTAATTATAGCCATGTGCAAAATGCGCAAAATTTCCAAGAGAAAAAAGGAGTATATAGGTTCATAGGAGTGGTTTACATAATCGTTATATAGTGTATTGGAAAATTTAAAAACCACTCCTATAGTAACCTACATCACAATTGGTAATATATTTCAAGGAATTATGGGCAAGTGCCCAAATTTAATACCACACTTAGATGACAAATCTCTAAAGGACTAGCATAAAAAGTAATATGCAACTCGAGAATACATAGTGACTGCAATAGCCTTGAGACTTCTTATACATATCATGCATAAACTAGTTAGCAATCTGAGATACCGGGAGAAATACGAAATAGAACAACTTAAATTAGCAGCAAATGTTCCTCACTAAAGTGCAAGTGCAATAATATCAAAAACCGGTCACATATGTAAAAACCGTATGCTAAAAAGGACCAACCGATGACCAAACAATGGATAAAATCTCATCAGATTAGCAGCAAATGTACCACAATAACACAACTAGTGCAAAAATTATCAATATGCTAAGAGACCAAAGATGGATAAAAAAATCTCATAGTATCAAAATTGCATGATGAAAGTTGTATAAATGCAGTCAGAATGTCACATGATAATAGTCTGTTTAAAAATAAGGTGCATAAAAAAAGTGCAAAATAGTGCTGTGCAAACAATTAGAATCACTAGCAGCAAGGGAAAAACCCTGAATCGTTTAAGCCTAAACAATCCTAAAGTGCGAGTGCAATAATAAATAGAAAGAACACAGAACAAACCATCAATACAGGAAAACAATGTACATAAAATACTGATACAGTGCAAAACATGCTCATCATAAAAAATTGTGGAGATCTTCATTCTTGTTTAGGCCATTAGGGACTCTTGTGTCGCGAGCTAAAATGAAATGAGACTCCCGTTGTCTAAGTGGCTTGTCTCGATTCCCTCTCCGTCTGGGATTGGGAACTGACCCTATGACTGTGTACTCCAAATCCTTTAGTTTAATCTCATGAACAGATTTGTGTCTTGCGACTGGATAATTGTGGTCAGAATTAACAATGGCCCTAACATGTTTTAAGATACGCTTATGCACTGGGAGTTTGGTACTACCAATGTATTCCAGATTGCAGGTGCACTTAAGTTTATAGATGGCATATTCCGTACGGCAGGTAAGATGTTCTTGAATTGCTATTGCCTTATCACTAAAAGCTCTTTTATAGCGAGTGCTGTTTTTAGCAAATGTGCATGCACGGCAAGAATTACATTTAAAGAAATAATGAGCCAGGTACTTTTAATTTTCACCTCAGGCATAGGTTTCACAAGCCCTTCTGAAGGTGATGGCTGGTAAGCTGGGTAGAATGGGACCAAGAATATTATCAGTCAAAACAAAAGAGCGTTTGCCATTTATAAGAACATCTCAGCCGTTGTCAGGTGCTCCACACTCGTGCATGCCGGGAGCCACTTAGTCTAGAGTGAAGCATAGCGAAGCGTCCGTTTTGTGGAAGGGGTGCCAACAAAGCCCAGGGGTTGCTGCTATCCTTGTTGGAATTGGAGTGCCGGATTCCAGTTTCCGGGTTTTTGGAGTGCCACGGAGAGAGAGAGAGCCGTAGCAGTGGGAGAGGCAGCTCGGGTGTGTAGCACCGGAGCTGGGGAAAAAATACCGAAATACCGAGCATACTGAAAGACGCCAAACGGCAGGTTTGCCGCCTGCCTCCGGCCGTGACTTACTTTTCCTGCGGTCTAGTGTTATCGCGGTTCACCGGTGGTTCCTGTTGCCCTGCCACGGCCCCCTTTAAGCAGCAGGGATTGTTGGGCTGTTACTCAACTCTGCCTCTCTGTTCCTCAGCAGCGCCGGTAAGGAGCGTGGGGGGGGGGGGGGGGGTAGGCATAGGGCGAAGGTTACGGACCGGATTGGATCCTTAGCCTAAAGAGACCCAGCCCAGCCCGGAGGGGGGGGGGGGGACTATGAAAAAAGAAAAAAAAAGTATTGTAGAGATTCAACGTTGAACGCCGAGAAAATGCCCCTCAAAAGGGGGAAGAATAATAAAATGAAAAAAACCCTCCCTCAGTTGAGGAGAGTGCCCAAATGGGGACGTCAGAAGATGGAGAGAATGCAGAAAGAGGTCAAAATAAAGAAATAGTGAGGGACGTAATGACGAAAAAAACACCAAGGACATCATCCAGATTGTGTTCGAACTCGAAGGGAAGTAACTCCGGGTCTAGGTCCATAAAAGACTTCGTGAGTAGACACTTTATGAAGAAGCCTGTTGCTATACAAAATCAAGACGTAGAGATTGAGATTGATACAAGTCAAATGCAGGGATCATCTGAGAAAAACATTGAGGATATAGAACCTTCACTTTCTGACCACTGTGAATTAAGTGATATAAATATCAATTTGGAACCAAGACTTTCGTCCTCACCAAGAATGCTCTCAGACTCTGACTTCGGTGAGAGAGTACGTGAGGAACCCGCAGAAGGGGGTAACGAGCAGAGGGATAACAGTAACCGAGAGGAGAGAGCAGACAAGAAAAAAATCGGGGGCAACTGTCACAGGGTGGTTATAAGTCTGCGGATGAGACATTGCGAAACAGTATTGAGAATCTAGACCTATCTGCATCTGCCTCAATGTTGGATGTTATCCTAATGCTACAAAAGACTTTACAGGGCCTGCTGGAAGTCACACTTTCAAATAATATATTAAAAGCACAAGAAATGAGCTTAAGACTTACTGTCAGCGAGCTAAGGGCTTTAATGCCGTCGGTGGTACGGCCGGTGTATGATATTGTAACTGATAATACAAATGAAGGAGATAGAGGGGAATCTAGGGTTGTGGTTGAAGTTGAAGATGTGTATATATCGAAACAACCGATGCTGATAAGAAGACGAAATGACCCTAGATGGCAAAAGCTAAGATTCCCTCTAGGGAGAGTTAACGGGCATAAAGGAAAGGGAAGGAGCAAGGTGAAACGAGTGATGAATAAAAATGTAGAGTGTGGGGAAGGAAGATGGAATGAGGCAACACCACTAAAGCAGAAGATAAAATCTAAAAGAAGGGTGACCCCAAAGGCCAGTAAGGATGAGAATATGGAACAGATGAAAGTGAACCCCCAAAGAAGCAGGCCCGGAACAACTATGAGCGAAACAAGAGAAAGAAGGGTCTTGCAAAAAAACTGTTGGGAGGAGAAAAGGGAAAAAAAGGATATGGCCTGGGGAAAAGGTAAAACGAAATGTAACACAAGAAGCTTCGTAAAAGCGGGAGCAAATGAAATAGCCCAAAACAGAGAAAAAGGACAGAAGGGAGTACAAATAGGAGACTGGGGAGTTGGAGAAGCGAGTGGAGGAAAGTGGTTATATTTGGAACCCCAGGAAGCACCTAAGAGCAGAAAAAAAACTAAGAAACTTCGCCCCTAAATCGCTCACAACTACTCGCCTCATTTGCTAAATGCCCAAGTCTATATAAAATTGAATCAAAATATTTAAGACAAGTTGGATTCCTAATAAATAGTATAGGGAAAGATGCCACAAAAGTAGAGTTATATTCAGAGATGATTAGATCCGCAATAATAAAAGCAGAAGATGAGATGCTAAAAGAAGGAATACGATTGATTCAAGAGGTAGAAATAGACAAGGTAGGCTATCCCGCCAGCACCTTCTTGAACCATCATGCAGGGTTGGGAAAAAGATGAGCAAGAATAATAACCGGTGCGTTTGGAGGCAGAGAGGGAATGGAAATTAGTGTTGAAAATCATGAATTTAGAAACTATGGGGGTGACTGGAGCATGGAGGATAGAGAATTAAATGAGGCATGGTGGGCAGTAAATGAGTCTGGCAATATGAGCGAAATAGACTAGGAAAATGGGCCGTCGCATAGCCTAAGAATAATTTCTTGGAATATTAATGGCTTAAAAGATCGAAGAAAGGTGGAGTATGTAAAGAATATTGCTCAGACGGCAGACATTATTTGTCTGCAAGAGACTTGGTTATGCGACGATACCCAGATAGCTGATGGCTATAAACAGTTCTTCAAAAAGGCGATGAAAGCTAGACTAGGCCGACCCTCAGGCGGAATAATTACCCTAATCTCTAAAGGGGCAATAGTTAAGGCAGACCTTATTAAGACCTCCTGTAAATGGATACTTGCAAATGAGATAGGTCTACAAGAGCATGGGAGGCTGAGTGAAAATATGGTAGTGGTGAATGTATATATGCAATGGGGCTCCCTCGGTGAATACGTGAAAGAAATGGGGCTTTTTAAAGCTGATCTGAAATATCTAAATGAACAATTTGGGAAATGTAATTTAGTAATTATGGGAGATTTTTACCATAAGCTGGCACCGGCGAAGATAAATACCTTGATGAATGAAATTTTGGATGCATATGATATAGTGCCAGCTCATTTCCCCAATAGCAAAATGAATAAACCGGAGGAAGAGTTAGGAAGTTTCCTAGGGTCATATGGGCATGTTAGTCTAAATGGGAGATTGGAATCTGATAGTCCAGCAGGACAAACATTTAGAAGAGGGAACCAATGTGGCCCTATAGATTACCTGAATGTACAGTTCTGGAATTTTGCTCGTTAAAAAGTTTGAGATAATCAAAAGGGAAGAAAGTGATCACTATCCATTGTATTGTGAAATACTAAGAGATCCGCCACGAATCTGTAAAAAGGTCTTACCACAACAAATGGATTACCCTAAAAGATTAACTACAAGGCTGACGGAGGATTATATTGCAAAATTGGCAGGTTTCCAACAAAACTTGCCTGTAGATATAGTATGGAGTAAGAAGGTTGACTGGTTTGAAGAGAAAATAAAGCAGGCATCTCAATGTCTAGCGGTTAATATAAGGAAAACCTACAAAGGGGGTGAAAGACAGCAGGAGATGGGGGGTTATGCAAATGGGTTGGTTCGATCCGATGTGTAGAGAGAAGAAAAGAATACTAAGAAGGGTGGAAAGAAAAGTGAAACACAAATATGAGCAGGAAGCCTACAATAATTTACTAAAACTAAGGAAGGAATTTAAAATGTTAGTGAGAAATAAAAAAATAAATTTGAAAGAAAAATGCTGGATCTCCCTGTTAGAAACCATAGAAACCAAAAATATTAAAGGGTTCTGGAGGCTGATCCAAAAAGCATCAGGCCATCCCCAAGGATCATTGATCTGTGAAGTAAATGAGGCATCCTGGGAGGAATATTTAAATCAATTGTATAGGCGAAATAATGGGGAAGAAATTGGTAGGGAAAATAAACTGAGGCAACAAGTAGTAATGAATTTCATCCCTTTGTGCTCGGTAGAAAATGTAAAGAACATCATTAAGAATCTAAATCTAACCCGCGCGGCAGGGCCCCACAACCTACCGGCAGTAATAATAAAAACTGAGAATGGTGGGCCAACTTACTTTCAAAAATGTTTCTAGCCGTATTGTCCACAGGTATAATCCCCAAATCTTGGAGGGGTGCTGTAATCGGACCGATACACAAGAAAGGGGATAGAAAGGAGCCTAAGAATTATAGATTGATATATCTATTGGACATTGGTGTGAAAGTTTTTTCTAAGATAGTTTTGAAAAAATTGAAGGAATGGGTGGATACAAATGCGATTGTACCGGTGGAGCAAGGAGGGTTCAAAGAAGGACACTCAACCTTAGACCATTGTTTTGCCTTGTGGGCCGTGGTAAAGAAGACACTCTAACAGCAGGGCAGGCTTTATTGCTGCTTTGTAGACTTCCGGGCGGCCTTTGATTTGGTAGACAGAGAATGCTTATGGGAAACGTTAAAAAGATACAACATCCCTGCCGATATCTTGGAAGTAATTCAAAGCTTACATAGTGAAAATTGGGCACAAGTCATCAAAGATACAGAAGGAGGCCTGACTAAAGAGATAAGAATCAATAATGGCCTAAGACAGGAGTGTGTGTTTGCTCCGTTATTGTTCTCCATCTTTCTTGCTGACTTACCAAAAATATTAAGAACCGAACGTGGAGCAAGTGCCAAGATAGATGGAAAGCATTTATCATGTCTTCTATATGCAGACGATCTAGTCATTTTAGATCAAACAGCAGTAGGGTTACAAAAGAAACTAAATGCCTTCGAGATATACTGTAGGTCACAACACCTCATAGTAATCATGGATAAGACAAAAATATTATGTTTTGGTAAGAAAAAACAGAAATATAACTGGTTTTTAAACAATATTAAATTGGAATCAGTAAGTGAATACAAATATTTAGGTGTATGGTTCGACGAGGGCTAAGTTGGAAAATGCATCTTCAGGCACAAAAAATAAAGGGGCATGCTGGAATCTGTGGTCTGAAAAAATGTAACTACATTTATGGGGATAAATCACACAGACCGGTGCTGAAAGCATTTAATGCTATGATTCCTCCGCAAATGCAGTATGGGGCAGAAATTTTGTGCCTGGGTGGTAAATGTACCTGAGGAAAAAGAAGAAGGGAAATGTTTAAAATCTCTTCTTTCCCTCCCTAGCTCTTCAATGGTACAAACCATTAGGCTAGAATTAGACTGGCCAGCTTGGAACCAGCAAGTACAGGTAAATACGTGCAGATTTTGGAAAAGGATGGAAGAAGATGAGGAGGAGAAAGTAGCTAGTTGGTGTAAAAGGGAGATCCAGCGGAGTGAACTGAAGTGGCCAAAAGACACTAGAAGAAAATTGGGTTTAATCTGTGGAAATCTAAGAGTAAACATTGACCCAGAAACACTGTATATCGAAGAAGGGAAGAGTGCAATAAAACATCTGGGAAATGAAAAGTCTAGAGAAATTGATTTGGGGTATGTGAAACAAAAAAAGACAGTACACTTTATGTTACATGTCTGGAATAATGACAATTCATACTCATACTTAGATACTTTACCAAATTACAATTTGCGATTAGAATTATTGAAAATAAGAATAGGAATTAATCCCGCTCGTGCTAATGAGAGAGTAAAAAATATGTTGATGGATTATAATGGTAAATGTATATGTGGGCTTGATCTAAAACGTACAAGCGTTCATTTTGTATTTGATTGCACAAAACTGACAATAACAAGGCGGATGATCTTAAGGCCCCTGTTTCTGAAGTACGGAATAAGTACAAGAATACAAGCAATTGAGCTACTTACAGCTATGCAGCATTTAGCATTTAGAAGCATGCCCCCATTGCCACACCGCGCACCTGCTGGTAAATGTCATTCAGGAATTTAAAAAAAAGTTGGTTGTTAAACACAATTCAATTATTTCCAACAGCATATTATTGTGTTCTTTCATATCAATATCCCTATTCTCCAGAAAATGTTTAGTAGCATTGATACCATGACAATGATTGATACTGGTATAAAGGGATTCGATGTCCAGCACTACCAACAAATAATCCGAACACCAAGTTACATCTTTGATCTCATTCAAAAAATCAGTAGTCTCTCATATATAAGACGGTAGAGTAGTCATATGTGGCTGCAGAAAAAAATCAACATACTTGGATAAATTCTCATTCATACTTCCTTGCGCTGAAATAATAGGACGTCCTGGCACAGGAGTGACCTTTTTATGTACTTTAGGCAGAAAATACAACCTCGGAGTGACTGGATGTTCAATATTAAGGAAATTCATTTCTTCTTTAGTCAACAGCCCATTTCTCTTCCATTGATAGATTCTCTTATGTGTTCTTTCTTCTGCAGCTCTCATTTCAAATTTAGTTGAATGTCTATAACAAGAAGTATCAGAAAGATGACAATCAGCCTCTGCCAGATATTCAATAGGGGACCATAACACTGTATTACCTCCTTTATCGGATTTATTGATAATGAGGTCTTGGTTTCTTTGCAGCTTGTTAATCAACGTGTGATATTGATTATTTCTGTAGTCCCTCTGACGTGATTGAGAAGATAGTTCTATTTAAGGACTTAAGCTCTGTAATAACTCTGTCACTAAATACATCCACTGCATCTTTTGGCATAAGGGGAAGAAACGTTGAGGCTGGACGGAAAGGGCTAGGAACTGTCGTCTTTTGGCAGATATCTTGACTGGCCATAGATAGATCAACATTGCTGGCCAAATCATATAATATCTGTAAGTTAGGGATGTCTTTGACCTGTAATGACCCATCCGTATTAATGGTGTTAGAAGCATTAACAGATGGTCTGCCAGCAAATGTGTTTATTTGAAAACGTTTAATCAATTTTATTTTCCTTATGAATTTAAACACATCTATCCTTGCCTGATTGTAAGAGAAACGGTGCTTGGGACAGAATGAAAGGCCTAATGATAAAAGTTGCATTTCTGCTTTAGATAACACAGTGTCCGTTAGGTTGATGACAGTATTTTGCGTTTCACTTTTCATTTCTTCCAGGTCCTTCGCGCATTCCCTCTTGAGGTAGTTTTGGCGGTGCCTGACCCTCCTCTCCCTCCTACGTTTGTTTGTTGATCCCCTTGCACATACTGAGGTTTGCGGGGGCGCAAGGTGTACCGCCGGTCCTCGCTCACAAAATTCAGTTCCTCCGCTAGAGAAGAACTAGTTGTACCAGATGATACTGGAGCCGAGGTACAGGTCGACCATCCTCAGAATCACTGTTGGATGTAAGGGAGACTACATCAGAATCTCCTTCACTGACATGAACCTCACTACCAATGGTGCTTTGTTTGCTTTGTGAGTTGCCCCCAGTTAATGCTTGTCTTTTATAATTATCATATTTACGAGCAAATGTAAAGATTCTTCCAGTGGCATAGTCATTTTGATCACGTGCAAACTTGAAAATCTTTCTTTCTTTGATGACATCTTCGTGTTTTTTCATGCGTAAATCAATGTCATGTTTCCCTTTATTGATCAGGTCACTTTGTCCAGTGGCTTCAAGTAAACCATTAATGCGATCGATTTCTGCCAAGGGAACATTGCGGTCGATTTCTGCATATTTGATTAAAATATGAATCATGTTCATCGATGCCTGCAAGTTGTTCTCAGCCCATTCTTGTAACATGCGAGGGTTAAAATTTTCAAATGTCAGAGCAATGAGTACACGCAGCCCTCTTGGAACACGATTGGCATCTCTATTTTTCTGATGATTTTTTCTCCCACCATTTAGATAGTTCATTTTTTTTTTAAAGTTTTTATTGTTTTTGCAACAAAGACAACCAACAGATATAGAATCAGACCGTATATATAGTACATTAGAAAAATCACCGTGCACAGTCAAAATTATTTCAGATAGGCCCAGGTTAGATACCTGACAATCACCAGTACCGCCCACCCTCCCCTCCACCCCCTTAGCCTCCCTAGCCATCCGAATCAGAGGATTCCTCATCAGAAAGAGGTGGTGGGTCACATATGTTACCCCTATACTTGTTCCATGCTCCCCACACTCTGACCCACTTACGAGGACAACCCCGCCTGACAAAAACGGAGCGCTTAGCAAACATAGCCCTATCAGATAGTTCATTTTTTTAATAATTGTTCTAATGTTTTTAATAGTGTTTTGACATCATTGCTTCCTGTATCAATCTTAGAGCTTCTGTGCTCATCTGTTACTATGTGTAAGCTCTGGAATAGGGCCTCCGCCGCTGATTCCCTGTCACGGATAGCATCACTGGAAAACATGTTTATCCGGTTAACTGATAATTAAAAATCGTGGTCACTGCTTCAACAATAAAATTCAATAATGTACTGGAGACAATCCTGTAACCCGATGTGTCCCTGCTCAGACTAACACCGAAACCGAAGGTCTCCTTACCGATGGTAGAATTGCAGCTCTCCCGGTCCTCCGACCAGACTCCGCAACCTCACGCCGTTGGGAGAACACCTCACACACTGGTGATGTCCACACGGGTAATTCGGGGGGCACAGCAATAGCAAATCTCTTCCGAGCAACGAACCATGCGCCGAAACGCATACGGCTGTAGAATAGCTGTGCCACATACAAACAGAAGGGTCCGAGAAACCGGGAACAGCCTGCTCCGGTAATAATGAAAGTAGAAACAGTCCTGTCCACCCTCTTCTTTCAGCGGAACCACAGGCACGGACCTCCCGACTCCAGAAATAAATTGCAGAATCCCACAACACGGAAGTGGGTGAAGTAGTGACGATTTATTTGAAGAATTCAAACCGTGAAATTCACAGGACCATATGTGTGTATTTATGTGTGTGTGTGTGTGTGTGTGTGTATGTATGTGTATATATATATATATATATATATATACAATCCAACCCTACTCCTCACAGAAAAGGTCACGCACACGAAGAGTGCGGGGTTAAAAGGCATTTATTTCATTGAGCCTCCTCCGACCCAGTAGCACAGAGAGAACGCGTTTTCAGCTGTCGCAGCAGCCTTCGTCAGTCATATATATATATATATATGTTCACTTAAAAAAACCATAGGTTTCACACATGTTCTAGTTAGCTGGACATTTCACTCGTAAAAAAAACATTGAAATTCCCCCGTTATAGTTAGTTCAGATAACTATAACTCGCGCGACCGCAATCCACTGCTGATGACGTCACATATTACATCACTCATGACATGGTCAGTGACATCACTCATAACATCACTGATGACATCATCCTTGTGATAGAGTGGCGGTCGCGCGAGTTATAGTTATCTGAGCTAACTATAACGGGGGAATTTCAATGGTTTTTTACGAGTGAAATGTCCAGCTAACTATAACATGTGTGAAACCTATGTTTTTTTAAGTGAATTTGTAAGGTTTTTTTAAATGCTAATTTATGTATGTATTATTATATAGTTCTAGATTAACTGTATCCTGTAGTATGGAATGGCTCAGCTCTTTTTTTTTTTTTGGAATTGGGATAAAGTTGAACAGCATAGTTAATATCTTCTATAAACTTATAAACAATTTAAAATGTTTGGAGGAGCCTAGCGCGCATCCAAGATGGTCGCGTGAGCACAGGGCTCCCCGGACCCTCGCTGCTCCTCGGAATTTATCCTGACTTTATCCTGACTTGGTTGATGGAATCTGGAAGACGAATGTTGGCTGAACACTAAACTCCTTTCGGAAACCAAATCGGACCTGGCAATCCTGAGTTATGGTGGTTTGAACTTTTGAGGCCCAACCGATGGCTGTGCCCGATGCGAGGGTGATCTGTGGAGCCGGGGCGTAGTTGAACAACAACGGCAGCGGGGCTGTGCCAGTGGCCGTCCCATCACTTTCGGTTTCACTTTTGGATCTCTGAGGGGCTGGACAGTGGAATTGCTTGGTGAGATTGGGCTTTCACTTTGCCTTTGCTTGATGCCTGTGTCTTCGCCTGCTACCAGTGTGCCCATCGACGGTGGTCCCTTCGCTCCGCCACATTGCGGCCTCTGGTGCGGCCCGCGTCTGCTTGGCCTGTGCCCCCTCGACGCTTCCTCGGTGGTCCCCTTCGGCGAACGTGGTTCTCATGGGAGGCAAGGGAGACCCCGAGAGGCGTAAGACCAAGACATCCCTACGTGGGGGACCGGTCCAGACGAACAACATGGACCGCTACACTCAGGGTAAAGGGTCCCCCGGGACGGCCAGTGTCCCTCCGGATGATGCCAGTGGTGGCCCGTCCGTTTCTCCGGATCTGTCCCTGCAGGACATCATGGGCGCCATTAATGGCATCAGGGAGACCATCGCTACGCAGTACGAGGCCTTGGCCCGTAAAATCGACACGGTGGCCATTGATGTTACGCTAATCCGGGCGGATCTCTCTAAGACCAACGAGAGGGTTCAATCGCTGGATGTGCGGACGTCCTCCCTTGGTACGGACGTGTCGGACCTGCAGACTACTCTCGGCGATCTCAAGTCGGCCAACGATCTGATGGCCCGGCGGCTGGAGGACTTCGAGGGACGGGCTCGACGCAATAACATCCGCGTCATAGGCGTTCCGGAGACCTCCGACAACCGCCCGGTTGATCTCATGGTTGAGGAGCTCATCCTCGAACAGCTTGCCCCCGCTGGCCTGAGTAAGTTCTTCGCCGTGGAGCGGGCCCATCGAGTTCCAGGTGGTCGGCCGCGACCGGGAGCCCCCCCGAGGCCTATTGTTGCAAAACTTTTTCATTACAGAGACCGAGATGCGATTCTGCAGGCCTCACGGGTCCATGGCCCGGTCCGATATGAGAACTCGTCCATTAACTTTTTCCCCGGACTTCACCCAACTTGTCCAGAAACAGCGGATGGGCTTCCAGGGGGTGAAGCGTCGTCTCCGGGACCTGGGTCTCAAGTACTCTATGCTTTTTCCTGCTAGGCTCCGAGTGGAATATGAAGATCGGACTACCTTTTTTGACTCTCCTGCGACTGTGAGTGACTGGCTGGATTCTCTGCCGGACCGGGGTGACCGGACTGGGCCCTCTGCCGGTACCGAGGGTGGCGGGTCTCCTTCGGAGTGACTTTTGGTCCTTGACTTTGCCATTTTGTATTGTTCGGCTGGGTTCTACTTCTTTTGTGCATTTTGTTTCATTATGATCTGTGTGGGGGGCGAGCGGGGACGGGTCCCTTTCCTCCTCCGGGGTCTTTTCGTAGAATGGGGTTTGTAGGGCGACAGGCACACTGCAAGTTGGGGTGGTTTTTTGGACCGCAGGGTGGGGGGTGTTGGATTCGGGGGGGGGGGGGGGTTGGCGGGTGGGTGGGGTTGTTTGGATTTGTGTTTTTTGTTTTCAAGGCGAGGTATTGGCTATGGTTCAGTTTCGGGTGTTGCGCTATTTGCTAGGGGACCTTTGATCTACTGGAGGGGATGGGGGGGGACGGGTTGAGATTGATGTCTTGGAACGTCAACGGATTGGGGGACCGTATCAAACGGGGTGTTGTGCTGCAATATTTGCGTCGTCTGACTCCTGATGTGGTGTTCTTACAGGAGACGCATCTGGTTGGTAATGTTTGTCATGCCATGAACAGGGGGGATACCGACTCGTGGCCCATTCTGGTTTCACCACTGGTTCTAGAGGGGTAGGCATTCTCCTGCGATCTTCACTTCCGTTAGAGATCACCAGGGTAGTCCTAGACGATAGAGGGCGCTATGTGGCTCTGACTGGGTGGTGGGAGGGGCAGTCCCTTTCCTTGATCTCGGTCTATGTTCCCCCGGGCCTCCAGAACTCCACCTTCTCAGACTTGGGTCGTATGCTGCTTGGGCTTCCTGACAGTCTTTTGCTTATGGGTGGGGACTTTAATTCGGTTGTCTCGGGTGACCTGGATCGCCACCCGCCCAGGGCCCTCCCTGCTGCCCAGGCGTGGCTCGGCGGACTCCTGGAGACCTTCGGTCTGGTGGATTGTTGGAGGTTAATGCATCCGACACAGTGTCAGTACACATTTCACTCTGGGGCCCATGGGAGTCTCTCCAGATTGGATTATTTTCTTATGCCCGCGGCCCAGACTGCCCGGATTCGAGAGGTTAAACACCTGGCCCGGGGTATCTCTGATCATTCCCCACTGTGGTTGCTTTTTGACACTGGGACGCGGTCCGCTGGGCGGATCGCTCCTATTAACCCTTGGTACCTGCGAGACCCCAAGATCCGTGATAGCCTGATTAAGTCGATTGATCAATATTTTCTTGAGAATGAGGGGTCGGTGTTGTCCTCAGTGTCCCTGTGGGAAGCTTTTAAAGCAGTGCTCCGCGGGCATGCCCTGTCCCAGATAGTGGAGGCTAAGAGGGTTAAGAGAGAGGCGGTGGTGACGCTGGAGACTGAAATATCGGGGCTGGAGACAGCCTTGGAGGCGGGTGTCACTCCGGATGGGCTGCATGCCCTCAGCCTGAAGCAGTTTGAATATAAGTCTCTTGTTACTGACGCTGCCAAGACCATGTATAGGGAGCAGCAGGGTAGGTTGTATGATGCCGGAGACAAGGCGGGTAAGCTGATTGCCTGGTTGGACAAGAAGGAGAGAGTTAATCGTGTGGTCCCGGAGCTTCGGGCTTCGGATGGAGTGTGTGTGACTGAACCTGGTGAGATTGTGGAGTGTTTTGCTGACCACCTCCGGGCTGTGTACTCCCCGGTGTCTGATAGAGATGAGGACGACTCTCGTCTTCTGCTGCGGGATATTGCCCTGCCCGGCTTATCCGTCGAGGGCCGCGAGCTGATGGATGCCCCTTTGTCTGTCGACGAGATTGCTACTGCGATTCGCTCCCTTCGCTCGGGCAAGGCTATGGGCCCCAACGGCCTGCCGATTGAACTGTATAAATTACGCCCGGATAAAATCGCGCCTTTCCTCCGTCATATGTTTCAGGAGTCGCTCGAGAGGGGTTCCAGCGTCTGGCTACTATAGTGGTGATTCCCAAGGATGGTAAGCCACGTGACCGCTGTGCCTCATATAGGCCTATTTCCCTACTAAACGCCGAACCCAAAATCCTTGCTAAGGTCCTCGCTAATCGCTTGCTGAGCGTTATATGTGACTAGATACATCCGGATCAATGCGGCTTCATCCCTCATCGTAATACCGCTCTCAACTTACGGCGTCTGCACGGCGTCCTCGCTAGGGCGGAGTACTTCTCTGAACCGGCCGTATTGGTTTCCTTAGACGCCACGATGGCCTTTGACACCATTGAGTGGCCATTCCTTTGGGCCGTCTTGGCGAAGTTTGGCTTTGGGGAGGGATTTCTTAGCTGGGTGAAGCTTCTTTATTCTGGACCAATGGCTCAGGTTGTTGTCAATGGGCGGGTTTCTCGGCCTTTCGCTCTCGGGAGGGGAACTAGGCAGGGGTGCCCGTTGTCCCCGCTGCTCTTTGCTCTCGCCTTGGAACCGCTCGCTGCCTGGCTCCGTTGGGAGCCCTCGATCAGGGGGCTCCAGTGGGCCCCGGGCTTCGAGGATCGGGTCTCATTGTACGCGGATGATATTCTCTTGTATCTCACCTCGCCGCGGAAGTCGCTCAATGTTCTCTTTGATGTCCTTACTTCCTTCGGGAAAAATTCGGGTCTGATAATTAATTGGTCCAAATCTTGTGTGTATCCTATCTCTGGTGGCCTTCCTCTCTTGCCGCCTCGGCTTCCGCTCCAAATATCTCAGTCCGGCTTTAAATACCTGGGGGTGTACGTTTCGTTGGATCCGGCGGTCCGCTATGAGCAGAATCTCCTGTCTCCACTCCGGCGTTTGAGGGCGGATACGGCTCGGTGGTGTAAGTTTCCCTTGTCTCCACTTGGTCGCGCGGCGCTGTTTAAAATGATGTCCCTTCCCAGATTTCTTTATGCACTCCAGAACTCCTTTGATGTCATTCCGGCGGCCTACTTTAGGGAAGTGGAGAGTTTGCAGAGGAGACTGGTTTGGGATGGGCGAGCGCGTATCGCTTTGGCAAAGCTGACTCTCCCCTGGTATGACGGGGGCATCGCGCTTCCTGATATTAGACGGTACTATTGGGCCTCCCAGCTGTCTGCCATTAACCATGCTACGTACGCTCCTGGTTTGAACCCGGCATATGAGCTGGATAAATTCCTGCTTCCCGGCGGTAACTATAACAGAGCACTCTACTCTCGATCCGCTGGTAGGACCCTTACGGGCCCTGCTAGGATTGCGGTACGTGTGTGGAAGGCGGCGAACGTAGCGATGGGCTGGAGTGAGCGTTTAACGTGTGCCACTCCTTTATTCGCCTCAGAACGCTTGGGAAGCCTCTGGACAACGAAAGGCTTCGAGCGCTGGGACATGATCGGCATCAGCAGAGTGGGGGACCTATGGGTTAAAGGTGCGGTTAAATCCTTTGCGGCGCTCCAGAGCGAGCACGAGCTTAGTGAAAGAGTTCTTCCGTTATGCACAGGTTCGGCACGCCCTGCTCTCGGTCTTTGGGGAAGGGACCACGGTCCCTGCTTCTTCGCCTCTCGAGGACCGCATACTCGATGGTCACGTCGCCGACAGTACTATCTCCTTGATTTACAAAAAACTGATAAATAATCGGGCTGACCTCTTGGTGCGTCTTCGGGAGGCATGGACGGGAGATGGGGTGGAGTTGGACGACGAGGACTGGCAGACTGCACTGTCATCCCCTAAGGAGGTGGCCATCCCGGCCCGTCTCCGTCTGGTCCAGCTTAAGATTCTCCATTGTGTTTATGTGACGGGCCCCCGCTTGGTCTCGATGGGGTTCTCTGACGACGGACTCTGTAAGCGTGGCTGCGGGCTCAGTGCCACATTTCTCCACATTCTATGGGAATGCCGTGAGGTGGCGGAATATTGGCGCCAGGTGCATGATGTTATGAGACGAGTCACCGGGGTCGCTCTGCTGCCGGAGGTGCGTCGCTGTGTTCTGAATGTATGGGAGCCCAATGACTATAATGCGGCTCAGGCTCGGTGGGCGGCCTTGGGGAACATGATCGCAAAGAGAGATATAGCGCAGCTTTGGGGTTCCCAACGGCCTCCCACCGTGTCCGTATGGAAGGAGAACATGGACTGGTGCATGTTCAGGGAGAAAACTGTGTATGTGGCTCGTGGTAAACCGGGGGCAAGGGGTCGAATTTGGGGGCAGTGGAACGTGTATCGCGGGTCTATCTGTGCTCCCCCCCTGGTGGATACGTCTGGGGTTGCCTCGTCCCCCTGATCCTTGAGGGTTCCTTGCTTATCTCGTACTTCGGAGTACAGATTTGGTTCTCCCGTGGTCCCCCCCTCCCTCTCAGGCCTCCTTTTATTGACCGCCCTCGGGTGGTCGGGTGTGGACTCCCCCGGCTGTGGTTCGACGCCCATTTCAAGTCGTTTCGCCTTGCTTTTTGTTTTTCTTTATTTTTGTTGTTATTTATATTAAAAGTGTGTATCCTGACTTCCCTTATGTGCAGTCTGATCTACTGTAATATAGCGGAGCCCCTGTGGGCCAGTCACTGTTCTTTGATCTGCTTGACCACTTTAACTACTAGCGGCCGGCCCTGGCGGTTGTAGGCCCGTGCTTGTAACCTTTTCTCTGCACAATAAAAAAAAATTTCAAAAAAAAAAATGTTTGTTTTTTTTAAAAAGTTTTTTTCACGGTGCGCGCACCGTGCGCGTACGGTGCGCGCACCCTGCGATTTTTTTTTGAAAAAAAAATTAAATGTTTTTTTCACCCTTTGGGGTCCTTCAGGAACCCCCTGACAAAGGCTAGAGGGCCAGGAACTCTCTACCCTGCCCCCTTTTCACGTTCTCCACCTTTCTTTTTCACTGTGACACACAAAATGGCGGCCGACACTTCCTGATTTCGACAGATTCGAATGTTGACTGACATGTAACCACCAATCAGAATTACGCTCGCGCACGTTATGGTGCGCGCATATAGATATTTATGTTCTTTTAACTGCAATTTTCTCAGGAACTACTGAACAGATTGACACCATATATGCAAAAAGCACATGCCTGACCTGAGGACTACCTCTTTGCCAAATTTCAAGTAATTCTGTTCAGCCTTTCGGGCTGTACCTTCGGCTAAAGGTCCTATGGGAAAATGCATGGGGAAAACGCGTTTTGGGACCCCCCTTTTTTTTCAGCCCCCGCTTGACGAATCACCCCGAGACTTTCAGGGAAGGAGCTGAGCGGAGCGCCCCATTAGTTTTGAAAATTTCGCGAGGATTCGTCAACCAGCGCCAAAGTTATTCAAAATAGAATTTTCAGATTTCCTATGGGAACTCGGTCCTAACTATAACTATCTACTGGCGACCGCCAGTAGATTATATATATATATATATATATATATATATGTATTTGTATAGAAATTTCTATACTTGTGATTACTTATTGCTTATGCTATGCATATGCTTACGTTTGTGATGATAATATCACTAGTAATGTTATGGAGTTACTGCTCTCTACTCTGATTCAGGCATGTGAATCTATGAAAACACCCCAATACTGGAGAAGAACAAAAGTTACTTACCTGTAATCTGTGGTTCTCCAGTATTGGTGTCTTTCATAGATTCACATGCAACCCACCCACCTCCCCTCAGAGGCTCTTCTCTGCTCTGTTCACCCTGGAGCACACTTGTGCTAGAAAATCTGAGAGCCTGAGCCTCTGAGGAGAACATTCTGGGTGGTGCTGTCGCCCGATCGGCTGTAGTTTGGAGCATATATAATGACTTGGATGAGTCATTAAAGCGGAGGATTTTTTTCTTTTGATTTCTGGCTACTTTACTTCCTGGTTCTAGGTTACCCATGATATGGATTCTCTGTGTGTATATATATATATTGCTATTTTTATGTACCGTGGGGCTCCCACTCCGACGACGGGGAAGGATTCAGGCATGTGAATCTATGAAAGGCACAAATACTGGAGAACTACAAGTAAGTAACTTTTGTTCATAGTTCACATCTTTTTTATTTTTGCGAATGGTTCGAGTGACATCAAAACAAGAATACACAATCGCCTGCCTTGTATAATGTTTTGATGGGTAAAGTGGGAAATGTGTGTAGAGCCTTCCCTATATATATTTTCATAATTCCTGCATCACTTACTTTAGCAAGACTGCGATGACTTTTAGGCTGATATGCTAACCAGGTCCCCTCTGTCAGTGCTGCTTCCCTAAAACTATTCCTCAATTGGTCCCTCAGGCCCCCTGTAAGTCCCTAGTAAGTGGTACCTAGTGCATTGGGACTGAAGAGGGCCCCATAGGGATCTCTCACCTAGACCTGCAGACTGCCACTACAGCAGGCATGGCCTGGTGCAGGCAAAATGACAAAGTTGACATGGCACAGTGCCTGTGTGCTATGCCAACTTGCAACGCCGAAGGTATAGATAAGTCACCCCTCTAGCAGACCTTCTAGCCCTAAGGCAGGGTGCACTATGTGTTTCATTCCTTCATTAGGAAATCTTTCGAAGAATATAGAGCATATTAAGAAACACAAGACTCCTAAGTGATTATTTATCTAATGTGGACTAAAAAGAGTTACGGAATGAATATTACTCGTTTTTGAATTGAATTTTGAAAAGAAAAATCATTGATGGACTTTTACACGCTCCTTTTCTTCTAAAGTTGGACTTTGCATTAACGTGGCCCAGGGCCAGTAGGACCACAAAGTTGAGCTTGAAAGTGTGCCTATAGAAGGATCTTATTATTACACCAGTGTGCCGTTTTTCTTATCCCACTACTGCCAGTTGTGTAGTTTTACCTTTACATAGCCACTATTGCAGCCTACATGCAGAACAGGAAACAGTCTTCTTTATTCAGAATCTGTCATCAAAACTTTCATGAAAGGGCTCAAATAGGTTACTCTACCCAGGGTATCCTCGGCCCGTTTGGAACGCTGATCTTGTCCTTATTCGGTTCACGGGCCCTAGATTTGAACCTCTACAATCTGTTGGACTTCTAGACTCAGATTCCTTACCTTGGAATATACCCCTGGTGTCAGAATTTATTTTTTCGGGAGCAGTACCTCTGCACGCGGGTAGGTGACGTAGTTCAGCACCTCATGGCGGTGCTGTAAGTGATGTGCGTGGCGCCTATTTCCAGGAGCCAGACTCAGTTTTAGGAGGCTGTGCTCCTCATATATGGGCAGCATGTGCCCCATGGAGCCCGTTCTGGCCCAACAGCTGCGGGAGGGGCCACTATGGTCTTCCACCGGGAGGTTTACACATCCCAGTTCCAGTCTGGCCCCTTGCATCCATGGACTGATACGGACACATGCCGGTCGAGCGGCCTCAACCTGCGCTGGCCCCACTGCCAATGTACCAGGTGCCAACCGGCGGCTTTGTCCCCATTCTCATCCCACCTTAGACATGGAGCCAGATGGACACAGTCTGACTGAACCATGACATCCAGGCCGGAGCCTATGCCCTATTTCTATGGGCTAGGACTGGAGATGGATGGGAGAGGCCACTAGACTGTGAGAAATACCATCTCCTAGGTCTCACCAAGGACACCTGGTGTGAGGATTTTGAACTGCATTCCTTCCCAGATACTGGCATTGTCTCCTACCTTGGCTACGGAGGAGGGAGCCTCATTTGCTATGGTAGTGAGGAGGGCGGCCGAGGTCCTCGACCTTCAGCTGCCCTCTGTGGCTGTCGAGACCAACGTCTTGACAGAGGTGCTTCAACTGGGAGTCGCCCCTTCGAACCACTCATACCATTTAATGAATCCCTCACAGACTTCCTACTTTGAGCCTGCTCCAAGCCCTGCACAGATTCTCCTGTGAATAGGACAATTACCTGCCGCCATTGAGTCGCCCTGGGGAACCACCCAACACCCCACCTGGAGAACTTGGTGGTCCGAACCTCCACTTTCAGAGTCAATCCTGGTGCATTACCTACCACTCCACCAGACAGGGAATCCAAGAGGCTGGATACCTAACGTAATACGTTTTCTTTCTACTAGCCTGGCACTGCTGTCGGGGAACACTGCATGTTTTTTTGGCTGATACTGTTTGCTTTAGGACTCTGTTGCTCAAGTGCTGCCTATGGTCTCGGAGGAGGCCTACCATACTCTCCCAAGCTATTGCTGATGGGAGGGCCGCAGCCAAGTTCACCATACACTATGGGCTGGATACGACGACTCAGTAGGCAGAGCAGTTTCATAGTCAGTGGCCCTTAGGAACCACGCCTGGTTGAGAATCACTGGCTTTTCGGGGGCTGTCCAGGCATCACTAATGGACATGCACTTTGATGGCTCCCATCTCTTTGGAGACAAGGTGGACTCCGAGATGGAGCGCTTCAAGGGCAGGAGAGCTACAGCCAGGTTGTTGGGCCTTTCCATGAACCCTCGCCAGCCCCAGTCTGACTTTTATGGCCACGGAAAGGGCTTCTTGCTGCTTCTCTACCCACCCAGCCACCACGGCACGCACGTCTCCAAGCCTCTGCATGGCTGAGGTCGGTCCGGTCCACCCCCATACCCCTGGCAGCCACAGCCTGCACTCTTTAATTTGCCCTCTGACCATTGTGGGTACCCAGTGGGAGGTAGTATACACCATAACCTACACCACTGGGGGTTGATAACATCTGACTGCTAGGTTCTCCAGATTGACCGAAGGGGCTACTCCCTCCCTTACGTGACTGCCCTTCCACCCATGCCACACACTTGCAAGAGGCTGGCAGAGGACTCATTATTCCACCAAGAGTGGAGGCAGCTCTCTTGGTCAAGGGAGCCATGGAGAGGGTACTGGCATCAGAAGTAGGCGGTGGTTGCTATTCTTGCTACTTTCTGGTGCTCAAGAACGATTGGGGCCTCCGCCCTATCCTAGACCTGTGCCCTCTTAATATCTTGCAGAAAAAAGTAAAAATGACAAAAGTAAAAATTCGAAGTGCCCACGCTCGCTCAAGTGCTGTCTACCCGGGAGACTGGATGGTAGCGTTGGAATTGTAAGAAGCATACTTTCACATACCTGTCTCGCCTGACCAGACATTACCTACAGTTCATGGCAGGCCATGAACATTTTTCGTTAACCATTCTTCCTTACCAGTTCCCCTCGGTGTTCACTAAGGTGATGGCGGTGATTACGATCAGGGGTGTCAGTCTTCCCCCCTATCTGTACGACTGGCTGTTTAAGGCAGGCTCAACCCAGACGGTCTTCTCCCACCTCTATATTACGGTGGACCTCCTGCACTCACTGGGGTTCAATATAAACTTGCCGAAGTCTCGCCTGACCCCTTCTCAAACACTCCCTTGTATCAGAGCTATTCTGGACACAGTGTAGCTTTTGGCTTATCCTTCTGAACATAGTGTCCAGGATATTCAGGCTATGATACCCATGTTTCAGCCTCTAGTCTGGTTTTCGGTGAGACTGATTCTGAGCTGCTGGACTTCATGGCCGCCTGCATCCTGCTTGTGACACATGCCCATTGGCATATGCGAGCTCTGCAGAGGGACATGAAGTTCCAATGGGTGCAGGTTCCGAGAAATCTCTCTGGCATGGTCCAGATCTAGGAGGGCACTGCAAACTTTCTGCAGTGGTGGTTAACAAACCACGATTGGATCAGCGGCAGATCTGACAGTAGTGACTGATGTGCCACTGCTGGGGTGGCCATCTGGGAGAGGTGGAGATCTGAGACCTTTTGTCTCCGGCTGAATTGGGGCTCCACATCCACCTATTGGAACTCTGAGTAATCGCACTGGCATTGAAACCCTTTCTACCTGCCTTCAGGGAAGGCTAGTAAAGGTGTTCATGGACAACACCACTGACATGTGGTACTGAGACAAACCGGGCGGGGTGGGGTCATGGACCCTTTGTCAAGAGGCCCTATCTCTCTGGACATGGCTGGAATGTCCGGCATTTCCTTCCTGGTTCAACACCTGGCAGGATCTCTGAACACCCAAGGTGGACGAACTCAGATGAAGATGCCTAGCGGATCACAAATGATGTCTCCATCCGGAGTTAGTGAAAGGTATCTTTCAGCTGCGGGTAGAGTCTTGGCTAGATCTCTTCGCCACCACTGAGAACGTGCAAGATCATCCGTTCTGTACGCTGGAGTTTCCAAGGTGGTTCTCTTGTTTACTTTTTGTCTCGAGTAGAGCTCCAGCCTCTTGTACACCTTTCCGCCCATATCACTTATGCCCAGAGTGCTCAAGAAGATCAAAAACCACCAGGCCCAATTATCATGTGGCTCTGGGCGGGACTCAGTCTGGTATCCCGTGCTGTTGAGCATTGCAATCGGTCCTCTGATGAGGCTGCTCCTTCGGGAGGATCGTCTGTCGCAGAAGTAGGGGTGAGTTCTATACCTCAACTGGTCATTTCTTCGCCATCATGTGTCGAGATTGAGCGGCAACAGTTAACAGATTTTGACCTTCCGCCCAAATTGTGTACTATAATCTTGGCAGCCGGGCATCCCTCCATCAAGATGGTATGTCAGTCATTGGAGCAAGTTTGTGGTATGGTGTACAGCCAAACAGGTGGACCCTTTGTCTGCTTGCCCTTACCAAGTACTTTTGTTTATCCTCACCCTGGCCCAGCAGGGCTCTGCATTAGGGTTAAGGGTTTATTTGTCTGCCGTTTCTGCTTTCCTTCAGCTGCCAGATCAGCCTTCTCTCTTCAAGTCCTCTATTGTAAATAGGTTCCTTTAAAGGGTTGCAAGATTTATTTTCTCCAGCTCCCTTTTTTATTCCTCAATGGAATCTTAACTTGGTTTGTTTTTTTTGTTTGTTTATTTTTAACAGTACAAATATGTACATTACACAGCAATTTCAATTCAACAAGAGAACAGGACAGTAGGTGTCATCATTGCAAGGACTGATGTGCTGTTCTGATCAGTACATGAAGAAACAACATAGAAAAAGGGAAGGCAGGAAAGGAAGAGGGGCTACTCAGTCAGGGGATTTGTTGCTATAATGATGTGCAAGACATGGATTACTACATGACAGCCAGACATGTTGAATGCAGTGCCAGCAGGTCTCCTCATATGAGGAAATCTGCTGTTGTTTCAAGTTCAGATGATTCTGCCAGTTCCTCCACCGCCTCCGAGTCACGCTGTTCCAGAGGAGCAGAAAGATACATCTCTAATGGATACCAGATATCTTTGGAGCAGGCGTGCTCTGGAATTAGCTCCTAGTAGGCATTCAATTGTTCTTGGCAGTACGCTGCATCGTTGAGCCAGTCTGCATTGTGCAGGGCTCTGTGTCGTCCCCAGCACATTGCCCCATGGCGTTAAGCAACCAGGAGCGCCGTTTATCTGTGGCTTCCGACGGCGCGTCTTTTACATATCCCAGGAGGGCAACCTGAGGTTAACGCTCCAGCACATGTTCAATTATCAAGCGCTGCATGCATTTCACACCAATATCCCTGCACACCAGGGCACTGCCAGGTGCGCATCCTCAAAGAGGCCCATTCTATGTAATTTGCCGGGGGTGTGATATAGCCTATATAGGTACTTAAAGTTTACTAGTCTCAGTCGATATGGGAGAGCACATGTGATTGCGTGTAGCAGTGCCTCCATTGTACATCTGATAGAGGATCAAGGTCGCTGTCCCATGCACTTAGGCCCCTAGGCATGCCGGCGCATAAAGCACTGCAAAAAGAACTATTGATGGACAGAATGCAGAACAATGTCATTTATTATTATTATTATTATTATTAGTTCTTATATAGCGCTCAACTCACCCTTGGGCATCTTGGCGCATTCACCCCAGTACAGAGATCTGGGCCTAAATCCATCGTTTTTTTGCTCGCCATTCCAGTTTGGAGCCAGCCATATGCAAATCAGTCTTGACCCTGCGCCCAATGGGAACAGTTCTGCCCGAACTGTCAGGCCAGGTCCTCCCTGAACTGGAAACAAGCATCCTAGGATCGGTTTCGGGGTTTCACCCCTCTTCAGCCAGGATAGCTTGATTCCAGTGGCATGGAGAGCACGGGACTCACGTCTGAGCATACCCGTCCCACTCGGGGTGACAAATGCAAAAAGAACAATTGATGGACAGAATGCAGAACAATGCGGATAAAGCACTGGGCATAGATGGTTTAACAGACACTTTTATAAAGAAAATGCTCATTTGCTAGCTCCTTATGTATGAGGAATCCCTCTCCGCCAGCACCGTTGTACTACTATTATTAAAGTAATGGAGTTCCAGCACCCTCTCCACGTGAGCATGCCATGCAGTGCGCAGTTTCCTGGCCTGTTTTGCAATGTATGTACCTCTGAAAACATTAAGGGCCTCCCATAAGGTGGATCGCGACATCTCTGGCCTATCGTTGTGCTCAAAGTATTCTACAGCCACAGATCTCATGTATTCTTTAAAGGCTTGGTCTCAAAGTGCTGCTGCCGGCAGTTTCCACATGAATGCCCGTGAGGGGCCCCCAGAAAGCCCAAGTTTCTACAGAAGTGGGACATGATCAGACAGCATCTGTGGCAGGTGTGAAATATCCCAAGTCCTGGCATCTGCATCACGCAAGGCTAACCAATAATCAACTCCCAACCATGTAGCTTGCACTGCAAGTTCCCTCTGCCTCATTTAAGTGTGTAGAGCCAAAGATCAAAGTAAACAATGATTAAGTGCAATAGGGCTGCTGCCCGTGGGTGCGGATTTTCTGGAGTCACTGGATGTGTCCGCTTCCGGGTAGAGTATAACGCTAAAATCCCCACACTCCAGTAGTGTCGCTCCAGGGCCCAGAGAACCAGCCATCTTCAAGCCCGGCAAAGAATGAGGATCATCTGTGTTTGGCCCTTAAACAGGTGACCATGCAGAATTCCAGCCAGCATAACGCATCTCCCTTGATTGTTGTAAATTGCACGTTGCAGCCGCCACACCACTCCCTTGCTGATAAGTATGGCTACGCCTCGAGCATAACTCTAATAGTACACTGCATGCTGCTCACCTATCCAGCCCTTCCGCAGCCACGTTTGGGTGTTCTCTGTGAGGTGTAGTGCCTGTAAAAAGCAGATAGCCACTGAGTGTCTTTGTATGTGTGCTAGTACTTGTCGCGCTTTGCATATGTCATTAAGGCCCCAGATATTCCATACCGTAACCTTAACTGACTGCATGTAATGCAACACATTTAATCGGGTCTCTAAACCGCATAAGCAGCATTCGCCATGTCGTATACAGTGCAACTGCGCCAGGTCATCTAAAAGGAAAGATCAAAGAGCAGTCTACGGTCAGCAACCAACATTGACCAACATGCATTCCAGCCACCACACACTTTGACCCTTCAAACGGGCCAAATGCCGCTGTCCCAACCTCTGCAATACCCAGCATACCATCCTAGTAAGTGTCCAGGGACTCATCCCATGGGGGTGATCTAGGGGTCCGGCAGTCTCCCAGCTGCAACGAGCTGGGGGCCAGAGGGAAGAGAGTCAAGAAGGCATAGTTGTGCCAGTTAATACCATAAGGACCTTAATGGGACCTGCATAGCCACACCCCCCACAGCACTAACACAACCTGCAAAAGGCAGGGTAATATTTATCTCCGGTTTACACGCTCTTACCAGGAGTAGTCTAGCCAGAACAGTGGTGTGTAGGTGCATCTGCTTCATAGGCACCCATCCCTGAGTGAGGACCAGCTCTTTCCCGCGGCTCAGTTCCATCCCAGGTGCAAACTTAGTCTGTGTATCAGCATCAGCTCATCTCTTGTGTAGGAATCATGGGGTTAGTCATTATCACTGAGGTGCTCCCCCGAGAAGCTTGCAAGGTGCTCCCTGTGTTGGTCTTGACAAACTTTGCAGCTGTCTAGGAGTCTGTGAAATAGTGGGTCTTACACTGGTGGAGAATTCTCAGCTTGGCAGGATATTTCACATTTGTGACTTGAACAATGGGAATCACTGGCAGAAAGTCCCTTCTAGCGGCCTGCACTGCCACTGTGAAGTCTGGTTATATTGAAACTTTGTTTTCCTGTTACTGCAGTGGGTGTCTTTCTCTATCGATCAGGATTTATAAAGCGCGGCTAATCACCTGATTGAGGATCCAGGTGCTTGCAGGCCCTGGAGGCTTATTCAAACAGCCAGGTCTTGAGGGCCATTTGGAATTCTGAAAGCGAGGTGATAGTCTGGAGGTGTGTGGAGATAATGTTCCAAGTCTTTGCACACAATGTGGAAGAAGGAGCGTCCTCCACTTCTGCTTTGGTAGATGTGGGGAGTATGGGCAAGTGAAAGGGATGCAGAGCGTAGTCTTCTTGATGATTGGTGGAAGTTCAGGCCGTGGTTAATGTAGGAGGGTCTTTGGTTATGTAGAGCTTTGTATGTGTGCGACCGCAGCTTGAATTGGCATCTCTTCTGTAAGGGGAGTCAGTGGATTTTCCTGAGGTGTTGTGTGTGATGTGGGTTCATCGGGGAAAGCCGAGGATGAGTCTGGCTGCGCCGTTCTGTATGGTCTGAAGTCTCTGTAGAAGGTGTGCAGCGATTCCTATGTATAGGGCATTGCCGTAGTCCAGTCGGCTGGTGATGAGAGCTTGTCACGGTGCTTCTCTTGTGTAGGGGTAGCCACTTGAAGATCTTACATAGCATGCACAGTGAGTAAGCAGGCGGAGGAGTCTGCGCTGATCTGTGTTTTCATGGTGAGCTCGTCACTGATGATTCCAAGATTTCTGACGACGTTGGAGAGAATGGGTGTGGGTCCTAGGTCTGATGGCCACCAGGAGGAGTTCCATGTGTGTGAGAAAGTGCCATCTTTCTTGTATGGTATGCCCCCGCTTTTTGCTGAATTGCTGAACGTACTTTGACTGAGTGTGCCCTGGGCTCCTGCCAATCAGGTGCCCAGGGCCTATGTTCCTTCCCTAAAAACTGTGCTGAAACCTAAAATCCAATTTTGCAAACCCTGGCCACGTGTCAGCCCCTGGTAAATGGTACACTAGGTCCCCAGGGCCTTGTGACCTGGGAAGGCCCCTAAGGGCTGCAGCACTTATTGTGCCACCCTTAGAGGCCCTGTACCCTGACACAAACACACTCCCCTTGCAGGCTGAGTGTCTGGGTATAGAACAAAACAGAGTCAACATGGCACACATCCTTGTGTGCCATGCCCACAACATACACTGCCCTGGCATACATCAGCCACCCCTCTAGCTGGGTGCCCTATGCCAGTGGTGTGGATACAGGAGCATGAGCCCTGTGCCCTTACAGTGCCCAGGTCCAATCCTGGGTACTGTGTGCAGTGCTGCCATTTAAGAGTATATGGTGCTGTGAGATCGTCAACACGAACTCCACAGCACCATGATGGCTTCACTGATGACTGAGAAGTTTGGTATCAAACTTCTCAGCACATTAAACCCGCACTGATGCCAGTGCAGGATTTAATGTGCAATGCACGACAGAGGGCATCTTAGAGATGCCCCCTGAACCTAATCTACAATCCACGTCTGGTCTGAGGGGCTGCCTAGGCTACCACACAGCAGACATGTTGCTGGACCTCTGGGTAGAGAGCCATCCGCTCTCCTGGGCCTGCAACAATGCACATCCTGGGCGAGGTGCTAGGTCTCCTCACCCAGGATGGGCAGGAGAAGCTTCAAAGGCATGCCGCCTTTGTGAGCTTCTCTAGGCCACTTGCTGTACTCAGCAACTGGCCCCTACCGGTTCTAAACCCCCACTCTGGCGGGAAGACTGGCCGGAAACCCCAAGGAAGGACAGAGGGTGTGCCAGCCTCTGCCAACCCCACCGGTGGGGGAGGCGAGATGAAGCACATCTCCGGGCTCCATCTTGAAGATGGGGAGCCCTGCTCAATCAGGACTAGGCCACTGCCCCCCTCCCACAGGAGAGTGGCATGATAGGGGGTGTACCCACCCCAGGGCAGGGACCCAGTGGTCCCTGCCCTTTACCTACCTGTAACACCCCAAAATTTAGTATTTAGGGGCACCCTGAACCTTCCTTCCCTAGATCCAGATTCCGAAACAGCAAAGAAGATCAAGAAAAAAGACCTGCCGTGCAGCTGCTAACAAGAGGAAGACACTAACTGCTTTGGCCCCAGCCCTACCGGCCTGTTGACCCTCGAACCTGCTCCTCCTAAATCCCGGCATCTCCTGTGGCCAGCAACCTCACAAACCCCTGAGGACCTGGCTACCTTGTCAAGTCAAGTCAAGTCAAATGATCTTTATTCGGATATATAAAAAAAAACACCCATAAAAGTACATGTAAATCACAACAATCATCCTTATAAAACAATAAAAACAAGCATTTGTTAACTATAACATATGCAAGGGAACAACCATTGGTGCAAATATGCAATGTGCAAATAATGCAGAGATAGTACAAACTTATCAGGCTGTCTTCATTATTGCTCGCGATCGGACAGCAAATTGAAAGAAACGACTGACTCTAAGGGTTACATCCATAAAAGTACATATACTTTTGACTCTGAGCATCTGGGACTCCCACGAGCAGTGGCACTGCTCAAACCAAGTAACTGACCCCTGGCATCAGCCAGGAACCGCGAACCCTGCACACTCTTCACCCGCCAAGCATGGACTGTGCTGGAGTGAACCAAGACCACGAGGACATCCCCCGGCGACTGACCCCCGAATCCGGCACTCAAGGACCCACTCTGCGCTCCTGACTATGCCTGCAGCCTCAGAACCAGGGACTCCACCAACCGCGATCAACAGAGGGTAAGATTTCCCGACACCAAAAGGCACCCCTGCACCCGGCGCCCTGCGGCCCCCTGTTCCCAACTCCTGGGTACCTACCTATCCTCCAACTATCCAACTTACCTCTCGAAGTGGTGGTCGCACCTGAAGAATCTTCGTCCCCAAGCTTGCAGCCTTTGTTCGTTCTTGAGCTTCTCCATTGCAATCCATTGAGCGCCCGATGGCTAAAATGTACCCTGCACCCAGCCGCCCGAGTGCCCCCTGGCTGTGCAACCTCTACTCCTACCTACTTCCCCAATTGCCCTGAGCAAGTGACCAGGAGCCCAGCTGCCACAGCCGTGTGGCCTGCTAGCCAGCAGCCACCAACCAAGGGCCCCCTGCCTATCATAGGATAATATTGGGCCTAACTCACTCTGCACCCGGGTGCCCCTATGCCGCTGAGGGTGTAACAACTGTACTTACCTGACCCTGGGAGACCCCGGAGTCTATGCCCAGAACCTTAACTCTGCTAGTAGAGTACTTACCCAAAAGCCGATAACTCACTTTTCTTCCATTGGGTAACATTGACTGGTTTCACTTGAAATTTATTTTAAGTGTGGAGTTTCTAAACTTTAAAATATTCACCTAAAATCAACCGAGTAACGAAAACGGAAAAACTCACCTGCTATTAGGAGAGATCCCAGTGCTGGATCTTGGTGCCCAGCACTGACCCTGAAAAGTAATTACAAACCATACTTACCACCAACTCAATTTTCTTCCATAGGAAACCATTGACTGTTTTTCTGTGAAATTTCTTCTGTCGATTTTTGCAAACTACAAATATTCTTTAAAAATCATACCAACTGTGAAAACTGAATTACTTACCTGTTTTAGATAGGTGTCCCAGTACTGAGCCTAGGAGTCCAGCACTGGATTACAAAAGTAACGAGAACATACTTTACCGGTAACTTGAACTTTCTCCCATAGGAAACCATTGACTGTTTTTCTGTGAAATGTATTCTAAGTGTTGATTTTGCAAACTTACAAATATTCGTTAAAAATCGCCTGTATAACCTAAACGCATTCTATCAACTGCTTACAGGTGGTATACTAGTGCTGGATCCAACACTGAACCCAAAAAAGTAACCATAACCCCACTTACCTTCTAAGTGAATTTCCTCCCGTAGGATAACATTGGTAATTTGATCAGAAAAAGTTTCTAAGTGTCAACTTTTAAAATAACAAAATATTGCTTAAAAACCACAACTGTAACTAAAACGTATTTACTCGTTTCCAAGAACTGTCCCAGGACTGAATCTAGGGTCCAGTCCTGGAGTTAGAAAAACAATCCTGAAAGTAATCAATTGCATTTAACTTAAAATTCCCATTGAGCTCAATGTATTATTGTTTGAAATTGTGTTGCCTATTGCAACAAACTGTAAGTATTGCATTCAAAAGTCAATTGCCTATTGCAAAGTATTTATCTAAAGCATCTCATTCTGAGAAAGGATATTTGATACCTATTGTTGGTTCTAAAATAAAACATCCATATATTTTTATATACAAACCATTGGCCTAGAGTTCAGTTCTTGAGTGTGTGAGACCATTTGCTGACTGAGTGTGTACAACAAATGCTTTACACTGTCCTCTGATATTGCCTTACTGCTTGACCAAGCTACCACTTTAGAGAGTAAGGTTACATCTAACTTTAGCCTCTGCCAAACCTCTGGGGACTGTGTACTCTGTACACACTGTACCTATTTGGGAACAGTATATACAGGGCCACTTTCCTACAATGTGTTACTGCTATTGCCAATGATCAGTACTTCTGTCTTGTCTGTGTTCAGCTGCAGGCAGTTGTTCTTTATGCAGTATGTTACATTGTCATGCATCTGTGGAAGCTGGTTTTGATGGTGGTGTTTGGTTTCGTCTGTGTAGGAAATTATGTTGAGGCTATATTGGCCAGCAGGGTCATATAATCATTGAGGAGCGTGGGGCTGAGGGATGAGCCTTGGGGGGCACTAGGTGTTCTCCTTGGGTTCAGAGGTGAAAGGTGGATCCTCTGGGTTCTTCCGGTGAGGAAGTTGGTCTGAGAAAGTGCCATCTTTCTTGCATGGTATGCCCCCACTTTTTGCTGAATTGCTGATGTACTTTGACTGAGTGTGCCCTGGGCTCCTGACAATCAGGTGCCCAGGGTCTGTGTTCCTTCCCTAAAACTGAATTGAAGCCTAAAATCCAATTGGCATCTCTGGCCATGTCAGCCCCTGGTAAATGATACCCTAGGTACCCAGGGCCCTGTGACCAGAGAAGAACCCTAAGTGCTGCAGCAATTCATGTGCCACCCTTAGAGGCTGAGTGTCTTGGTGCAGAACAAAACAGAGTCGACATGGCACATATACCTGTGTGCCATGCCCACAAACACACTATCCTGGCATACCTCAGTCACCCCTCTAGCTGGGTGCACTATGCCAGCGGTGTGGGTACATGTGCATGAGCCCTGTACCCCTACAGTACCCAGGTCCATTCCTGGGCACTGTAAGTGCAGTGATGCCATTAAGAGTATATGGTGCTGGGAGGTAGACATTACGAACTCCACAGCACCATAATGGCTACACTGAAGACTGAGAAGTTTGGTATCAAACTTCTCAGCACATTAAACCCACACTGATGCCAGTGTAGGATTTAATGTAAAATGCACGACCGAGGGCAACTTAGAGTTGCCCCCTGAACCTAACCCACAACCTGTGTCCTGACTGAGAGCCTGCGTAGGCTGCCACTCAGCAGACAGGTTGCTGGCCCCCTGGGTAGAGAGCCATCCGCTCGGGTGGGCCTGCAACAATGCACATCCTGGGGCGAGGTGCCAAGCCTCCTCCCCCAGGATGGGCAGGGGAGGCTTCCAAGGCATGCTGCCTTTGTGAGCCTCCCCAGGCCACTTGCTGTACTCAGCAACTGGTCCCCACCAGTTCTGACCCCCCACTCTGGCAGGAAGACTGGCGGGAAAACCCAAGGGAGGAAAGGGGGTGTGCCAGCCTCTGCCAACCCCACCCCTCAGGTGGGGGAGGCCAGGTGAAGCACAACTACGGGCTCTCGCCATCTTGAGGATGGGGAGCCCTACCCAATCAGGACTATGTTTCTGCCCCCCTCCCACTGGAGAGTGGCAGGATAGGGGGTGTATCCACCCCAGGGAAGGGACCCATTGGACCCTGACCTTTCCCTACCTGTAACGCTCCTAAATTTAGTATTAAGGGGCACCCTGAACCTTCCTTTTTCAGATCCCGATTCAGAAACAAAAAGAAAGAACACCTGCCGTGCAGCTGCTAACAAGAGGACGACACCAACTGACTTGGCCCCAGCCCCACAGGCCTGTCGACCCTCGAACCTGCTTCTGCTAAATCCCGGCATCTCCAGTTGTCCGCAACCTCAAAAACCCCGGAGGACCTGACTGCCTTGCTCATCTAAAGACTGGGACTCCCACGAGCAGTGGTTCTGCTCAAACAAGCAACAGCCCCTGGTGCCAGCCAGGAACCGCGAATCCAGCACACTCTGCACCCGCCGAGCCCGGCCTGTGCCTGAGTGAACAAAGACCACGAGGACGTCCCCCCGGTGACTATATTAAAACTGCGTAAATTATGTCTGCGCCCAATATTTTTAAAATATGATCTAAGAACACGGGCACAGGCAGTCAACCTTCTGACGGAAATGCCTTCTATCGAAATTGCAATTGCTCTAGGGAATTATATAAAGGTAGTACAGAGATCCCTAATAAGTTGGGAGTAAACATTTTAGAAATTTTATAATAAATGTATTGTACAGCTTGTCTAAGAGAAAAGGCTGTTTTTAATGTAACAATAATTCTCAAAGGGTAAGGACTATCCTAAGAAAGTGTTTTTATTGGCATCTGCTTTTAAGACATGTATCTGGGTGTGGAAGTTTTATAAATTTGCTGTAGAATATTTTAACCTGTAACTATTTTCTCTGTTTTTCTGTAGAATATTTTAAATCAGTAATTATTCCATTGCACCTGTTTAAAGATTATGCTCTAAATAAACATATTTTTTGACTTGACTGTGACCAAGAATCCAGCAACCAAGGACCCTCCCCGACGCTCCTGACGACGCCTGCAGCCTCAACTCCAGGGACCCCCCCCCCCAACCGCGACCAGCAGAGGGTAAGATTTCCCGAAGCCAAAAGAGACCCCGGCGCCCTGCGGCCTCCTGTGCCCAACTCCTGGGTGCCTACCTAACCTACAGCTCTCCAACTTACCTCTTGAAGTTGTGGTCGCACCTGAAGAATCTCCGTCCCCGAACTTGCAGCCTTTGTTCGTCACACAGCATTCCCATTGAAATACATTGAGTGCCCAACAGCTCAAAAGCACCCTGCACCCATCTGCCAGAGTGCCCCTGGAAGTGCAGCATCTGTTCTATTTTACTTCCCCACTTGCCCTGTGTAAGTGATCAGGAGCTCAGCTCCCACAGCCGCGTGGTCTGCCTGCTAGCAGCCACCAACCAAAGGCGCCCTACTCGCCATAGGCTAACTGTATTGACCCAAAAATCAGTTGAGGGTGAAAGCGTTATTGGGTTTGCATCTAGACGTTTGCAGGGAGCAGAGTAAGATCTCTCTGCTCCCTGCAAACGTCTAGATGCAAACCCAATAACGCTTTCACCCTCAACTGATTTTTGGGTCAATACAGCACCCAAACCTGATCTTTTCTTTGCAACCATACAGGGGATTCTTTGGTTGCCGGTTTTTGTCGTGTGCAAGCACATGATGAGGATATAATGACTTATGTAGCATCACTACGCGGACTAGCAGTAACATGTGAATTTCAAGGATTAACAGAATCCTTGATTCGTGATCAAATTGTAAGATGCACCAATAATAGAAAAGTGAAAGAAAGACTTTTATCTCTGGACCCGACCTTGGATGAGGCAGTGCAGATTGCCAGAAGCCTTAAGCACACGGATGTATGGATGAAAGAAATTGATATCGGAAAGTTAAACATAAAGTCTTCGGAAAAGGAAGTAGTTGCTCTTGATGTGCAAGAAGTGGGAGTAAAAAAAGTTTCTAATCATAATCAAGCCACTGTTAACCTATGAATCAAACTGTTGCAACTTACATTCTGAGTCTGGATACTTCAGGAAAGAGGCATTTTGGATGGTTACAAGTGCTAACAATTTGCTTTTTAAGTTATCTAACTGATTACTTTGGGAGTCTATGAATGTAAAGTAAAAAAGAAAAGCAAAACAAATTACACTTTTCCACAATTAAATACTAACTATAATTAACTTATCCTTTCTGCACACCTATATTTACAAGAACAAATACATTTTCAGAAGATCATCAACTTTTGGCATAAAAAAAGACACATTGTTTAAAAGTCAATTTTTTTTATTGACTAATACATTTGTAGAAGTAAAAAGTAAGATGCCATTTATTTTAATGAAAGAACACCACCATTTAAAGTGAACATTTTATGTACAATACTCAAACAATATTAAAAAATTTAATTAAAAAACCGTTATATTGCATCAAATGATAGTCTTTTTCGAACATAACAAACCTGCCTCAATAACGCTTATGAATTTTATATACTTCAAAAGGGGATGCTTTCAACATCAAAGGAACGCAAACAACAGTAGTGGTAGGGTAGAAAGTGTTGAGGCACATAATTATAGTACATTACTGGCTATCTTTAGTGTAAGGCAGAAGTGCGGAGGTATTTAGCTTGTCAGTGTGTTATAAAAATATGTGAATTATGCCATAACAATAAAGTAACATCCCATGCATGTTGTAGCAGTTCACCCTCACAACTGAGGTAAACGACTTGTTTTACTATGCAAATACACAAGAACTAAAAAAAATATAGAAGAGATGTAAACCAATAATAAAAAAATATAACTTTGGTTTTTAAAAAAAACTTTAAAAATGACAATTTAATTGGGGCGGAATCCTGAAAACAGACAGGTAATCTACAGGTTAAGGGTATTAGTGTTGATGATGTAGGATGTATGCAAGACTCAAGGTAGTCTGAAGCCACCATCAACAAAAACTGTTGTAATTTGTCCAATAGTCGTTCAGACATTTCGTTGCTTTTTTTAAAATATGTGATTTCAGGCTACCTGCGAGTGATTGCGCAATTCTTATTTCTTAAACTCTGTTCCTTCTTCAGAATTTCCAAGAAATGGTACAGGTTGGGATGATGTTTGCCAATTGCTTTGTTGAAGGAATTGTGCCATCCCTCAATGGCATTGTTAGTTTTTGCAGCTCCTTCTAAACAGGTTGTGTAGCAGATCCACCATTCAATTGCGAATTGTGGCTTCCTCCTGTGACCGAACCTGCTTAGAGAGCCAATCCAGGTGTCTTCAAATTAATTTAGTAAGGGTGCCAATTTTTCTTCATTTTGGATAAAAAATTCAGATTCAGAAATTGCAGTGTAAAATTCCTCCACACTTTCAGGAGGTAAAGAAAGCTTACGCTGTTAGCTTACGTAATTCAAATTGAAGTTTACTGTTTGAAAAGTAATCCTCAACCAAGCATGTTTTTTTATTTTACGCCAAAATGCCTTAGAAAACTGAAAAAAAATCCTTGAATTTGGCATTCAGGGTATGATTTGCTTATTGTGTTAATCATTGTTAATTCAAAGGCAATTATCACTTTCCTAGGATTTATTTTCATTGTTTTTGCTTTAACTACAGACAAAAATTCTGAATAGGTTGAGGATTGCTTATCAGGGAGTAAACTGTATACTAATGGTACAGTGGTATTAATGTTTGCATGTATAGTGTAAATTTGGAAAAATGTATTGGGCGTGGACTTAAAGGTCCCATCAGTCATCCAAATTTCACTATTCTCTAAGGGTATTAGATTATAGGATGTGCTAAAAATTAGTATTCTTTTAAGAGGGTTTTCATTCTCATGCAAAAGCAATGGTTCATTACTAAAAGTTAAAGGTAGTTCAACTGGTATGTTAATGTCGGATTATGTTTGTTGGGCTACAGGTTGCGGATTACTTGCCTGTTTTCTTCTTTGAACCATTCTACGGAGATTAGGAATGGAAGGCATACTACTAGCACCATGCATGGGAATGTTTTGTGATACCTCTTGCAAAACTGAGCCACAGGGATCATTGGAGGAGGATGCAAGCATTTTTATATGTTGAACATTTTCTCTCATTTCAATTTCCATTGTAGAGGCAGGGTGGTTATGCTCTGTACTAACAGTCTGCTCCACAGTAACCGCTCTGCCTGTGCAATGGGATGATTGATAATGCACACACCTCCAATAATTCCTGGGCTCAGTTATCTTCTCCTCACAGTAAAGATAACCATTGTACTTCAAGAGCCTGGTTCCTCGCCTGGATTCTACGTAACTTGCTTGAAGGGAAGATGCCATTTTGCTCAGCTACGCAATAACAAAATGAAAAAATTACTGAACTGTAACTTTTCAGTTTTCCTTTAATCTTTCACCTGCTGTAAGAGATGAAAAAAATACATGTGCTTACAATCTGCATGAGATGGAAAATGGTAAAAAAACGAATTGTTTGTGGAACGCTGAAATTCAGATTTATTGATATCCGTTAATTGTCAATTGGGAGGAAAGTGCACATAATTTTTGAACTAAAAATGAAATTTAATATTTTGCTTTGAAAAAATATTGAAGGTTTTTGAGCTGCAATTTCAGGCTTGTAGCAAGGGTGTAACTCTGCCTTTGTTGTTTTGTCAAGCAGATCGTAGTTTTTTGGAGACACTGGAACTTGATAAAATCAATATATTTCTGTGTACCAAAAGTTTATCGTAGAAAAACAAGCTGTGTTTATTTACATGTTCTAGGAAAAAAAGTCTACAATCCAAAACATTCCAGAGAAAATAATCTAGAATATTTAGAATAGGAATGCTGGGTCAGTTGGTTTACAGCCCCTGCTTTGAGGTATGCCACAGGTGGAGTGAGAATAAGTAATATGACCTCAGCTATTCATCTCTGCCTGTACCTAGGAATTCAACCAGTCTCTACACTGCACCTGTACTGAATTTTGCCAGCCAGCGGTGTTATAATAGTAATTTATGCCCAACTCCATGGTCCAGCACCTGCCATGAGCTTTGCCCCCAGCTGAGTTAGTATAATGTATGCCCCCTCTCATGGTACAACACCTGCCATCAGTTTTGCCCCCAACGGAGTTATAAGAGGAATTTATAACCCACATAATGGTCCAGCACCTACCTTGAACTTTGCCCCAGCGGTGTTAGAATAGTAACCTATGGCCAACATCATAGTCCAGCATCATAGTCCAGCACCTGCTCTGAGCTTTACCCCCAGCGGTGTTAGCATAGTAATTTATGTTCAACGTCATGGTGCAGCACCTGCCTTGAGTTTTGTCCCCAGCGGAGTTAGAATAATAATGTATGCCCGATCTCATGGTACAACACCTGCTCTGAGCTTTGCCCCCAGCAGAGTTAGAATTGTAATGCATGCCCCCTATCATGGTACAGCACCTGCCGTGAGTTTTGCCCCAGTAGTGTAAGAATAGTAATTCATGCCCCCCTGTCATGGTCCAACACCTGCCCTGAGCTTTGCTCCCCAGCGGTGTTAGAATAGTAAGTTATGTACAACGTCATGGCCCAGCACCTGCCCTGAGTTTTGGCCCAGGTGGCGTTAGAATAGTAATGTATGCCATTTCTCATGGTACAACACCTGCCCTGAGCTTTGCCCCCAGTGGAGTTGAATAGTAATTTATAACCCATATCATGGTCCAGCATCTGCCCTGTATTTTGCCCTCAGCAGTGTTCGAAAAGTTTTATGCCCAACGCTATGGTCAGCCAGATTCCTGCCAATATGAGCACGCTTACGCAGCTGCTGCCTCTTTTATTGACTGACTTTTCGGCAGTGCCCCTTCTGCTGGTTCGAGTTTCGCATTCACCTCAAGTCTTCATTAAGGTGAGTCAGCCCCTGTTTTGGCTCCCACATTCAGTTTACGTGGGCAGTCATAGAAGTTTACTGACTTCGCAACTTTGTCAGTAGGTTACATTGAGGCTGATATAATTGAGCCACCATCTGTTTCCGATTGAATTCACAGTTTGGGTAAGTTTTCAATCCCTGACTTGATCACGCTTGCGTGTGATTTTCTAAATTATATTAATTTGAGCTCTCTAATGCTAGATTTGCAATTATCCTTATAGATATGGGCTTAGAATACTGCTTTATTCCCCTAAATTGAACCCAAGGAATAAACAGACAGAATTGTCCTGCTAGTGTACTCCATCCAGGCCTGGAGAAGTACTTTTTGCGATTCCAGTTGCACGGGTAAATTATGCGCTCACACTTGATCACGCAAGGTGTGCGTTTTCCAAGTACCGTTCACTACACCTTAATACCTCATCATATATTGTCTTAGAATTGAACACGGGAGATTCATTATCTACATACATCTGCTGGCGATTCATTCATGCTCCTTTACCTCACTCGGACTCGTCGGAGTACATCTATGGGAATACATTCACCTTGGTGAGTCGCCATTCTGGTTCACTTACTCATGCCTATAGCACTGCTTATGATGCACACCATATTCATTCTAGATTACTTCTCCATTACATAGGCTGTCTGCAGACCAGTCCTGATGAAGACCCATCATGATGTTTACACAATAACACTTTCTCTGGGTCAAAAGGTCGACCCTTAATCCATCCATGTCCTGAAGTCACTGCACCTTTTAAATCGTTGTCAAAGTCAAGACAGGGTGTAGTTGAACTATATATATTGTTATAGGACGGATTTTTCAAAATAATTTATGCTTTGTTTTGATATGTCTGTGTATGTGCCAGTTATTATGAATATGCACTGAATAGTGTCACTTCAGGTCATTGTAACTCCACTTTATAGCTTTTTTGTCCTTTGAATTAACTGTGGTACAGTCATAAATATATCATGATGCATTTAAGTTATATATAAATAATACATATTAAGTATGTCCTTTGTTTGGTATGTTTTTGACTTACCCTTTTACTTTTATAACAATTGTGTGATTGTCACTGACTTGTTGCAGTTGAAACTAAGCAATTCATTTACCCGACAGAACACACTGTAGCATTTATCAACGCCATGGTCCAGCAAATTCCCCGAACTTTGCCCCCAGCAGTGTTAGAATAGTAATTTATGGCCAACGTCATTGTGCAGCACCTACCCTGAGTTTTGCTCCCAGTGGATTTACAATAATAATGTATGCCCCCTCTCATGGTACAGCACCTGCCCTGAGCTTTGTCCCCAGCGCAATTAGAATAGTAATATATGCTCCCTGTCATGGCCCAACACCTTCCCTGAGCTTTGTCCCCAATGAAGTTAGAATATTAATTTATAACCTTCATAAAGGTCCCACACCTGCCCTGAATTCGGCTCCCAGCGGTATTAGAATAGTAATTTATGGCCAACATCATGGTGCCGCACCTGCTCGAGTTTTGTCCCCAGCGGAGTTAGAATAGTAATGAATGCCGCTTCTCATGGTACAAAACCTGCCCTGAGTTTTGCTCCCAGCGGAGTTAGAATAGTAATGTATGCCCCCTCTGATGGTACAACACCTGCCCTCAGTTTTGCCCCCAGTGGAGTTAGATTAGTAATTTGCAACGTGCATCATGGTCCAGCAGCTGCTCTGAATTTTGCCCTTAGCAGTGTTGGAATAGTAATTTATGCCCAACGCCATGGTCCAGCCCCTGCCCTGAGCCTTGCCCCCGGCGGTGTTAGAATAGTAATTTATGGCCAATGTCATGGTGCAGCACCTGCCATGAGTTTTGCCCCCAGCGAAGTCAGAATAGTAATGTATACCCCCTCTCATGGTACAACACCTGCCCTGAGTCTTGCCCCCATCGGCGTTAGAATGGTAATTTCCAATGCACATCATGGTCCGGCACCTGCCCTGAATTTTGGCCTCAGCGGTGTTAGTATAGTAATTTATGGCCAACGTCATGGTGCCGCACCTGCCCTGAGTTTTTCTCACAGTGGATTTAGAATAGTAATGTATGCCCCCTCTAATGGTACAAGACCTCCTCTGAGCTTTTCCCCCTGTGGTATTAGAATAGTAATTTATGCCCCCTGTCATGGCCCAACACCTTTCCTGAGCTTTGTCCCCAGCAGAGTTAGAATATTAATTTATAACCCACATAAAGGTCCTGCACCTGCCCTGAATTTTGCCCTCAGCGGTGTTAGAATAGTAATTTATGCCCGACTCCATGGTACAACACCTACCCTGAACTTTGCCCCCAGCGGTATTAGAATAGTAATTTATGGCCAATGTCATGGTGCAGCACCTGTCCTGAGTTTTGCCCCCAGCGAAGTCAGAATAGTAATTTATAACCCACATCATGGTTCAGTACCTGCCCTGAATTATGCCCCCAGTGGTGTTAGAATAGTATTTTATACCCCCCTGTCATGGTCCAACACCTGCCCTGAGCTTAGCCCCCAGTGGAGTTAGAATAGTAATTTATAACCTGCATAATGGTCCAGCACCTGTACTGAATTTTGCCCCAGCTGTTTTAGAATAGTAATTAATGGCCAACGTCGTGGTGCAGCACCTTCCCTGAGCTCTGCCCCAGTGGTGTAAGAATAGTAATATATGCCCCCTGTCACGGTCCAGTACCTGCCCAGTGTTTTGCCCCCAGCAGTGTTAGAAGAGCGATTTAAATCCTCGGTCATACTCCTGCGACTGCTCTCAGGAAAGTGCCCGTTGTGTGGTGCAGTAGGTAAACTAAATCCACATGCACTGGTCAACACCTGCCTTGAGATCTGCTTTATAATTACTTTTATTCCGAAAAAAATACAATTGGTCAAAAATTGTTCATCTTTTTAAAATGAAAATACACTGCATTTTGTTTATACTTCCTAATTATTACTAGTTAATACTTACAATGACGGCACTATTTTCCACTTTGTGAGTAGTAGTACTGTTCTTCTACGCCTCTGGCCAGAAAAGTGGCATTTATAAATATTCTGTAAGTGTATTTCCAAAACATTGTGTGCCCCATTAAATAAGGAAAATTGTAACACCTTCTCTGGAGCATGGAGATACTGCAAATATTTAGCCATATGTAAAACCCTCTGTTTGCTTATAAACCTTAATTAGCTCCCTTCTGGTGCTCTTTACTACATGATATCAAGATCTTCCATTGTATAGTGGCGCTTTTTTAATCAACACTTTGCACTGCACAATAATCTACAGAACATGAGTATGATATATATTTAACTTTTTTTTTTTAAATATTACCTTTAGAAAGATTCTGCGAACATGTAAAATGTCATCCAACGTTGAAAGTTGATGAATTAAAACTCCAAACTTTTACTTTTAAATAATATTTCTATTTGTATTCATAAAAAGGTATTGCTCAAGTTTGTGTAAGAAACACTTACAAAACGACTAGGTGGCACTGTCTGCGACCTTAAGATACAGGGTAAAGCGACCTTAAGATGCAGGCTGCAGGTGATTCAGCGTTAAGCTTCCAGAACTTCCTAAGATTGCAGCGGTATGTTTAACTTTGATTGTACAATCGCCATGTTCATTTCTCACGAGTTGTTCCTTTACATGCATTATTTTGTGCTAATGGTGTTTGTCAAAAACGAACGTGGATAAAAGGCATTCATACTAATGGTAATCTGTAGTAAAACACTTGTGATTAAAACATGCGGGGAACTGGCTGTGTGTTGTAAAAACTTTGTTGTACACTTTGTTGTACACGTT
This sequence comes from Triturus cristatus, assembly GCF_964204655.1. Lineage (NCBI taxonomy): Eukaryota > Metazoa > Chordata > Amphibia > Caudata > Salamandridae > Triturus > Triturus cristatus. The sequence goes on along the minus strand of NC_140595.1, from coordinate 518,976,011 downwards.
GTTGGAAAAACATGTCGTGATTCCGACATATATTCACCTGAGCGTGCTTCTCCAAACAGCTCTGAGCTTCCCTTCCACATTGTACTCCATTTTTCCCATAGCCGTGGATTCGGGCAAGAATCGAAGGTTGTTCCTTCCGGATCTCGCCTCAAGATCTTTTTTTTTTTTTTTTTTTTTTTTAATGTATGACCTCTAACACCTCCTTGCGAAACAGTTTATTGTGGACTACTGACTGACCGTCTATAACATCTGCGGTACGATGCTCAAGCTGTTCGAATCCGATCATCTTTATGCCTGTCAAACCAATCTGCTAGGAGGTCCAATTTTGTGTCCATCTCTGTGAGGCTCTGTTTTCACTCAAGGAACAAGGATCAGATATCCAGGGAGGGGGGGTCCACCCCACGACCCTGTGGGAGGTCATCAGCAGCTGCATCCATCATGCTTCTCTGCCTCCGGTTCTCAAATGAGAGCTTTGCTTGTTTTGGGTCAGCTTTGCCCATCGTCCAATAGACCAAGCATTGTACACACTGTTCCGGGTCGCCGCTGAATGTGAAGTCTTAGCACCGGCCACTTCCAGCCACTGCTAAAGTCCCGCCGCGCCCCAGCTGTCAACCATCAGGGGGCCACGAGCTGACCTCAGGCACCGTCGCCACAAGCGCCCACAGCCCAACCCGGTCCATCCTCTGTTCCCCGTGGGGTCTCAAGCAGAGTGTATCCGCGGGGGCAGAAACCCCTCCAATCAGTCAACCCCAGCTCCCTGGGGGGCACAAGCAGGTGAAGGGCCCTCTGTCTGAATGCCAGTAGGCTCCCGGGCACAGTGCAGACCACACACAGTGTGCAGGTTGCATGCCTTTGCAGCCGACACAAGATAGCACTGGAATTCCCTCTGTTTTGGGGTGCAAGGGCATTGAATTATGTTTGTACCGGTCCAAGCACCAATTGCACTTGGTGGGTTGCCTCAAATGACGGGAACTATGTGTGACATTGTTAGTAAGTGCCTCTTTTGACATGTCTTGCCCCCCTCCCTTTTCCTAGAAACTGATGTGGTTTCGATTGAAAGTGCTTCGGGTCCCTGTTAACCAGGTCCTCTGTGCCAGAGCTCCTTCCCTAAAAACTGTACCACGATAGGCAACTTCAGACCCCCCTGTAAGTCCCTAGTAAACTATACCATGGTACCTAGGGCATTGGAACTGAAGAGGGTCCACTGGGGAATCCTCACCATGGTCATGCAAACTGCCACTGCTTGCCTTGTTGCACAGAAAAACAAGAATGTCAACACAGAACACTGCCTGTGTGCCATGCCAAGCAACAGTACCTAAGGTATAGGTAAGTCATCCCTCTAGCATGCCTTGCAAGCCCTGTGGCAGGGCGCACTATATCTCAGGTGTGGGCATAGCTGAATGAGTAGATCTGCCCTTACAGTAGTTACGTCTAACCTTAACATTGTAAGTGCCAGTGAAGCCATAGAGAGTACATGGGCTGGAAACTTGACAACTCGAGTTCCTCAGCACGATGATGGGTTTACTGAACCCAGAAGTGTTGGGTACCAAATAACTCCTCTCAATAAACCCACACTGATACCAGTGTAGAATTTATTGAAACGTGTATCCAGAGGGCACCGCAGATGTGCCCTCTGAAAGCCTTTCAACCCTAGTGTGGTCTCTGACTGGCTTCAGGCAGCATGCCACCACCAGACCTGTTTCTGGACCTCTGGGTCAAGAGCCCCTCCTCGCTGAGGTCAGAAACAAAGCCCATACTGGGCAGAGGTGTCACACCTCCTACCCCAGGATGAGCACAGTGCTTGAGAGGGAAGCTTGAAAGGCCTTGTCACCTTTGTAATTCAACCCCAGCCGCTAGCAGCAGATGGGCACCCCTGGTTCAAACCCCCACTTTTGGCCTGAGAACCAGTAGGAAAACTTTAGTGAGAACAGGACATGTGCCTCCCTTCGCCAACTTGACCCCTCAGTAGGTGAAGTGAAGCTCATTTTTCAGTGCCCACCATCTTCAAGATGGAGGACTGATCGAATCAGGGCTAGGGCTATGCCCCTTTCCATGGGAGGGTGGCATAATAGTGGGTGTAGACACCCCAGGTGAAAGACTGATTGTTCCCTACCTGTCACTCACCTGCAATGCCCCTAAATCTAGTATTTAGTTGGCACCCCCAGTCCCTGAAATCAGATTCCCGATGACCTAAGAGCCGTACACTACGTCACACCAGCAGAGAAGACTGCAGACACCAACTGACTTGGCCCCAGTCCTACCGGCATGTTTGCAGCCCTCGACGATCCTGCACCAAAAGACCTGTCCTGTAGCCAAGCAACCTCCAGAGCCTTAGGAGGACCGCTTGCCTTAGACAAAGATCAAGATCTTCAGAGGACAGCGGGCCTGTCTAGAAGAAACCAACTTTAAAGAACAAAGAACTCTGCCCTGAGGAACCGCAAAACCTCTGCCGGACCCACCTCCACAGCCACGGCCTGAGTCCAAGTGCCCACTGGTCCTGTGAAGGTTCCCCAGCGCTTTTGTGCAAGAGTTCACTGAGGGCTGACCTCTGCTGGACTCTATCTCGATGCCTCAACTTGAAGACTACGCCCAACCTCGATCTGCCCAGTAAGAAGTCCGATGCCTAAGGACAGCCCTGCACCCAAAGCCCCAGGGACTTGGGGAGCATGACCAATGGTGTCCCTACACCCCCTAGCAGCTCTACTTACCTGGCCACTTATGGGTTTTCTACGGCCTCCTTGCCTGAGCCTGTAGCCCTTTTGCTAAACAGATCTCTCCTATTGACTTACATTAGGCACATGACACTGTGTTGGCACTCTGCCCCCGGCCACCCCTTTGCCGCTGAGGGTGTAAGATTGGTGCTGCCTTGTGGCCCCTGTGCTTACATTAACCCCCGGAGACCGGAATGCAAAACCGCTTTACTCACCAGTGAGCAGCATCTCTTTGGTTACCTCCTTTGTCCATTAGATAACACTGGCACCAGATTCCGAATTTGAACCCTGCATCCGGCCGGCCCTGTGCAGCTGAATGTGCAGATTTGCTACTTACCTGAACCTTGTCCAGTGCCGTTTCTTCATCCTGAAAACCAAGACTGTAAGTTGTATACTTAACTGCAAAACCGCATTCTTGTTTTTCTCCCACAGGTTAACATTGCTGAACTGACAAATTGCAGTCAACTTTTTTAAACTGAAAAGTATTTCTTGTGAAAAACGTACTTCCCTTTCAACGTACATCTTGGTCTTAAAATAAATCATGAAAGAAGCTTAATTTTATAAGATGGTGTGGATGTCCTTTTTGAGTCATGTCATTTATTAGTCACTGTGTGCATAACAAATGTCTTACACTACTCTGTGTTAGACCTAAGGCTGCTCGACCACACCACCACAAATTAATTTTATTTATTTTATTTGAAAAGTTTTATAAAGCTTGAACATGACCCTGACGGGTATTGGAGCACTGTACAAAGTGACAAAAGCATGAATAAAATCAACATAATGGTACGAATGAAGTAGATAAGTCAACACACTGGGGGGGAAACAATCAAGGTCCGGGGCCGGGAAGTCGGCCCGACCACTACAGTTTCAGAAGGGCCTTAGAGCGAGATAACAATTTAACAGACAAGCATAAAATAAATCGAAACAACGGTGTAAAATAAGTATCCTATCTGTAGACAGGGGGGCTTGAGACTGAGTACAGGTTGATGCCGTTAATGTTTACTCAGGAATGGCTATTTGACATGTTTCTTGAAAGATGCAGTGGAAGGATTGGATCTGATCTCGGGAGGAAGAGCGTTCCAAATACTAGGACCTGAGCAAGACCGGAGAAGGCACCATTGTAAGTTCTTTTCTTTTTGAATTTGGGTTTTTTCAAAAGTAGGTTGGTGGACGTACTTAAGTTCCGACATGGGTCAGAAAGTACAAGATTGTTCGCCAAGTAAGCCGGGGTGTTGTAATGTATGGCTTTATGCATCAAACAAGCTATCTTGAAACGTATCCTAGCTTCAATAGACAGCCAATTAAGTTTGATAAGATCGGGTGTAATGTGGTCGCGCTTTTTGGAGCCTGTGATGAGCCTGGCCCATACGTTGAGAGTGGCTCTGAGCGGGGCCAAGCTCGCTTTAGGAAGCCCAGCAAGGGTCACCAAACCATATTCCAGTTGCGAGTTAACCAGAGATTGAACTGCAAGCCAGATGTCTTCAGGTGGAAGGAAAGGCTTGATTTTCTTAAGGGTGTTAAGTTCAAAGTTGGCTTCCCTAATAGTTGCACTGATGTGAGATTGCATATTTAAGTATTTGTCCAAAGTAATGCCTAACGATTTAGCCTAGTCAACCACATGAGGGGTGCAGTTAAGAGCAGTTAGTTGTTTAAGCCAGTCCAGGGTAGGTGCAGATTGGTTGCAGGGTGCAATCAAAAGGAATTCAGTTTTGAGAGTATTTAACATAAGATGGTTCTGGGGTAACCATTGTTGAGTTTGTGAGAGAGCATCATTTCAAGTTTTTATGTCCCCTGGAGAGGAGATCTTCAAGTACAGTTGCTTGTCATCTGCGTACATGTGATAAAGAATGTTAGAATGTTTCAGAATGTCAGTAAGTGGTTCCATAAAGATGTTGACTATAGTGGGCGAGAGTGCGGATCTTTGAGGAACTCCAATCATGACAGGGGTACTGGTTGCAGGGGAATGAGTAACTTTGATTCTTTGTGTGTGGTTATGTAAGAAAAAGGCAAACCACTTTAAGACCGGGCCTCAGAGACCCATCCTATGTTGAAGAAGAGCAATCAAGTTTTCATGTTTGATAGTGTCAAATGCTGAGGACAGGTCAAGAAGGATCAGAAGACAAGGGACAGTTTGATCCAGGGATCTCGGGGTGTCATCCACAATGCGAGTTAGTGCTGTTTCAGTTCTGTGCCCTGCTCTGAAACCCGACTGGTAGAGGTCAAGGAGTTGACATTTCTCTATATGGTTGCAGAGCTGCTTCTGGATGCATTTTTTGAGCAATTTAGCTAGAGTCAGGATACTGGTGATAGGCCGGAAGTTGTTAGGATCAGATAAATCAGTGTTGGGCTTCTTAGGGATGGGAGTGACTTGCCCAATTTTGAGTCAATCAGGGATCCTCCCCTGCAGGAGAGATTCATGAATGTTCTGGGACCAAAGAGGTAGAATGGCCGAATTGAGATCTTAAAAAAATTTAGCAGGTAGTGGATTGCTGAAATGATTGGAAGGTTTTAAGGACGCCATATCGTGGGGCAGCTCCATGAACTCTGGAAGGAGAAAGGAATTCCAAGAGGTGCAGTTTTTGGGAGAACACCCAATGTGTAAGGACACTGCCAAGGGTTCCGCAAGCTCCACTGATGATGCAGTGTAGTTGAGGCTGCAAAATAGGAGTGCCAGGTTGTAGCTCCAGTTCAATTTTGCTAGTTTTTTCAGAGCAGTGCACTGAGCCGTCCTCTCCACTAGGAAGCGAAGTCAAGGGAGTCGGGGTAGGGTTGGAAGAGTGGTTAGCTTGTTGTTTAATAATTTCAAAGAGCTTCTCGGGGTATGTGTTTAGCGCCGTCCAGCTGAGCCCTTAAATGGTCAGTTTTAGCGACGCGGATGTGTTTGTTGTGGGTACTTTTCACCTTCCTTAGCTGAATGGGGCTTGTGGTGGAGAGTGCGTTTCTCCAAAGCCTCTCTGAGAGCCTAAGATTACGACGTTCATCATTTAGGGTACCATTAAACCAAGGTTTGGATTGTTTGACTGGAATCCTTTTGAGTTGCTTCGGCGCAATAGTGTCAAATATTAGCCACAGTGCTAATATAGTTATCAGAAAGATCGTCAAGGTTGGTCATGTTATGGGGAGGCTGATGCCTATTCTTGGTGATGGAAGTTAGAACATTGAGGTTGATGTCTCTCAGATTGCGAGTCAGTTGTTTAGCTTTGAGTGGTTGGCCCTGTCTGCATGTGACCTTATCCAGGATGTGAAAGGAAATTTGATGATGATACGACCAGTCACAGGGTAGAATGTCATCTAGTTGTATGATATTTTCTTTAGGAATGATAAGGTCAAGGGTGGCGTCCTTGTTGTAGGTAGGTCCCTTACCGACCTGAGATAAGTTGAGATCGGAGAGGAAAGCCTTAAAGGAGCAAACTAAAAGATCATTAGTCTCATTCCAATGGAGGTTAAAGTCTCCGGGAAGATATGGTATAGTTGGGCCGAACACGAGCTAATGACCTCCATGATTTGCTCTATGAAGAGCAGATTATCACCCGGTGGATGATAAATCGTGTGAAGCACACAGACAATCTTGTCCTTATTCCAAATTTCGGTGATTAGTTGCTCACAAAAAGACAGCAAAGCATTTTGAGATTGCTATCTGAAAGAGACACGTTGGTGATAGATTCCTTACCTTAGAACATCCCCAGGCGTCAGACTGGATCCGGAAAGTTTTTCGTCAGCAGTACCCCTGCGTGTTGGTAGGTGGCGTCGTGCGGCTCCGCATCCGTCGCTGGCATCGTATGCCCCAAGATGACATCACGGAGACTACTTAGGCGCCACCCATGTGCGCTGACGTCAGTTCTTTCTTTTTCCTTGCCAGCAAGCGCAGATCCGGTTAGAGCACGTACCCTAGTCACTTTTTGACTAACTTTTTGAGACTTTTGTTTCTACTTTTTTTGAGTCTTTGACTCCTGTTGCCACGTAGGGATGCCTGGGTTTAAGTCCTGCGGGGCCTGTCACCGTATGTTGTCGGTGGCCGACCCCCATGGCGTCTGTCTCTACTGTCTGGAGTGCAACCATGACTCCCGGTCATGTTCCGACTGTCTGGCCATGGCTCCGAAGGCTTTGTGGGAGTGGCCCCGAAAGCTGCTGGAGGCTAGGCAGTAGTCTCCGTGCCGTTCAAGGTCCAGGGGTCGCTCAAGGGACCGACCGCGGAGCCATCATCATCGCTCCTCGGGCTCAAAGTATTCACCAACGGAATCCGGTAAGAGACGTCACAAGAAAAAGTCAAAGAAGCGTGTTCGCTCTTCGACGTCCCCCCCCCCCGTCGGTCTCTGGACGAGGGGGCCAGGGGCCTTTCCCCTGCGGCTCCATTGAAGCCTGGGAGTCCCGCGGGCTACCCACCTTATCCGGGTCCGTCGGCGACTCCGGCCCAGGTGCAAGAGTTTCTTGCCACCATGGACCGCCTTTTCAGGCCTAGGGCTCCCGTCGGTGCTCCTTCGGGCCCCGTGGTCCCTATTGAGGGCCCTTACTTGGCAACGGTGCCACCGGCGGCTCCAGCCCTGGCGCCGCAAGGTCCTCCACTGGCGGCTCCGGCCCCGGCGCCCCTGCGGCTCCGTTCCCGGCACCGCCATGGGTTCCGTTTGTCCCGCCTCTGCTCTTGCCCGAATTTCCGGCTTGGGACCCTAATTGGGACATGGAGCCGGACTGGTTCTGACCGTTGCTATTCCCGGAGCTGTTGGAGCATTTGTTTCCCCCCTGTGCCTGCCCCGCCGCTGCTGCCTGTGCCACGGGCAGTGGAGGAGGGGGATGACTGGGAGGGGTCGGAGGAGCCTTTTGCACGGCAGTGCGAGTCTGAATATAAGTGGGTGGAGGACTCGGAGGACGCCGGTGTCCTTGACCTCTCCTCTGAGCCCGGTATCATGTCTCCTCACATGGTCATGGAGGAAGGCGCCACGTATATGGTGGTGCTCCGTAGAGCAGCTGAGGCCCTTGACCTTGATCTGCCTACTATTACTCACAAGACCAAACTCCTTACTGAGGTGCTTCAGCCGGCAGCAAGTTCTTTGGAACCTCTGCTCCCGTTTAATGAGGCCTTGACGGATGTTTTGATGGGCACCTGGTCAAGGCCAGCCACAGGGGTTCCTGTGGATAAGAACGTGGCCAGGCGTCATCGCCCGGCACCCGGTGACCCGGCCTTTCTGACAAATCATCCGACTCCGGAGAGCCTGGTCATTCAGACCGCCAGCTCCCAAAGTGCGTTTCCTACCGCCCCGCCGGATAAGGAATCAAAAAAGCTGGAGCAGTTTGGCAAGAGGATATTTTCCTCTGCCAGCTTGGGGCTGCAGTCAGTCAACACCGCATGCCTCTTGGGCCGCTACTCACGCTGTATGGGACAAGGTGGCGCAGCCACTGCCCCAGTGTCCAGAAGAGGTTCGGGCTGTACTTTCCCAAGCTGTGGCGGAGGGGAAGGATACCGCGAAGTTCGCCATTCGGTGTGGGCTGGACACCGCGGACTCTTTAGGGAGAGCAATCTCCACTACAGTGGCCTTTCGTCACCATGCCTGGCTGCGGTCCACTGGGTTTTCGGGAGATGTCCAGAGTTCCCTCATGGACATGCTTTTTGATGGTACTCGCCTGTTTGGCGATAAGGCAGACAGTGCACTGGAGCGTTTCAAGGATTCTAGGGCTACAGCCAAGTCCTTGGGTCTCTCCACCACACGCCCGGCCATGTCTACCTTTCGTGGCCATGGAAGGGGTGCGCCTGCACGTTCGTTCAGCCAGAAGCCTGCGCAGAACCAGACTCAGTGCGGATGAGGGCGTGGAGGTTGCTGTGGTGGCACTGGTGGCCAGCGGGCGGGTCAGTCCATCTCCGCTCCCGCAGCATCCGCCTCAAGCCTTCCTAGTCTGAGCTTTGGGGTGCACCCCATACCAGTGGGCGGCAGGATTCAGCATCACCTCCCCCACTGGCGTTCTGTCACTTTGGACAGGTGGGTGCTGCAAATCGTCCGAAGGGGTTACTCCCTCCCCTTCGATTCTGCCCCCCCAGCCATGCCACCTCAGTTCCACCGCATATCGGGGGATCACTTTGCGCTTCTCCAGCAGGAAGTCACAGCCCTCCTGGCCAAGGAGGCCATTGAGCGCGTTCCTGGGCCAGAAGTAGGACGTGGTTGTTATTCCCACTACTTTCTGGTCCCCAAGAAGGACGAAGGGGGCCTGTGCCCCATCTTAGACCTCAGGAACGTCAATCGCTTCCTCCGGAAGGACAAGTTCAAGATGTTGACTCTGGCTCAGGTCTTGGCTGCCCTCGACCCTGGAGACTAGATGGTAGCATTGGACTTGTAGTACGCATATTTTCACATCCCCGTCCTGCCGGCCCACCGGCGTTACCTGCGGTTCACGGTAGGCCATGAGCATTTTCAATTTGCCGTGCTCCCCTTCGACCTTACCAGCACTCATCGGGTGTTTACCAAAGTGATGGCAGTGGTCGCAGCTCATCTGCGCAGGTCAGGGGTGTCCGTCTTCTCCTACCTTGACGACTGGCTCGCCCCAGACAGTCGTCACCCACCTTCAGACTACGGCCGACCTCCTGCATTTGCTGGGGTTCTCCATCAACGTGCAGAAGTCGCACCTGAGTCCCTCTCAGAAGCTCCCCTTCATCGGAGCGGTTCTGGATTTGACGCATTTTCGGGTTTATCCTCCCGAGCAGCGAGTCCAGGATATACAGGCTATGATTCATATCTTTCAGCCTCTATCCTGGGTTTCAGTCAGGATGACCCTCCGGCTCCTGGGCCTGATTGCCTCCTGCATCCTACTGGTGCAACATGCCAGGTGGCATATACGGGCTCTGCAGTGGGACCTGAAGTTCCAGTGGGCACAGCATCAAGGCAACCTGTCTGATCATGTCCAAATCTCGGAGGGCACTGCACGACAATTGCAGTGGTGGCACACGAATCGCGATTGGGTCAATGGCAGGTCCCTCTCCCTTCCCCAACCGGAGTACACAGTGGTGACGGATGCGTCCCTCCTGGGCTGGGGAGGCCACTTGGGAGAGGCGGAGATCAGAGGCTTCTGGTCTCAAGCGGAGTCCCGGCTCCATATCAACCTTGTGGAGCTTCGGGCGATCCGTCTTGCACTGAAGGCATTCCTTCCCTCTGTCTGGGAAGTGTAGTGCAGGTGTTTACGGACAACACCACCGCCATGTGGTATTGCAACAAACAAGGTGGGGTGGGGTCGTGGACCCTTTGTCAGGAGGCTCTGCGCCTCTGGACATGGCTGGAACATCAAGGCATTACCTAGGTGGTTCAACACCTGGCAGGTCCTCTGAACGCCAGGGCGGACGAACTCAGCCGCCGGTGCTTGATGGATCACGAATGGCGTCTGCACTCGGACATGGCGCAAGGTCTCTTTCTGCAGTGGGGAGAGCCTTGGTTAGATCTATTCGCCACCGAAGAGAATGCGCCCAAGTCATCCTTGTGGCTCCGGATTGAGCACATAGATACTGGTATCCCAAGCTACTCAGCATGGCCATCGATCTCCCGATCCGACTGCCTCTTTGGGAGGATCATCTGTCGCAGCAGCATGGGACGGTCCTCCACCCGAACCTGTCCAGCCTCCACCTCCATGCATGGAGATTGAGTGGCGACAGTTGACAGCTTTTGATCTTCCCCCGAAGTCTGTGATGCCATTCTGGCAGCCAGGCTTCCCTCCACTAAGACGGTGTACGCCTGCAGGTGGAACAAGTTTGTTGCATGGTGTATAGCAAAGTCTGTGGATCCCCTTTCTGCCCCTCTTTCTGAAGTCCTTCTGTTCCTACTATCCTTGGCCCAGCAGGGCTCTGCTCTAAGCACTATCAAAGGTTATCTTTTGGCCATCTCTGCCTTTCTAAGGCTTCCAGATCAGCCTTCTCTTTTTAAGTCCCCAGTTGTTAACCGTTTCCTGGAAGACATTACACACACGTTTCCTCCCGTGCATTTCATAATGCCTCAATGGGACTTGAATCTTGTTTTTACCTATCTGATGTGCACTCCTTTTGAGCCCCTTCATAACTGTCCTTTACGTCTTATCACTCTAAAGACGGCTTTCCTGGTAGCTATCACCTCTGCCAGAAGAGTGAGTGAGCTCCAGGCTCTTTCTTCTAAACCTCCTTTCCTTTCTGTTCATCCGGACAAGTTTGTGTTAAGGACTCCTTCTTTCTTGCCAAAGGTTGTCACGCCCTTCCACATCGGGCAGACCATCACTTTGCCCACCTTCTTTCCGCCTCCGTATCCTTCAATAGAGGAAGAGAGGCTCCACGAACTGGACCCAAAACGTGCGCTCTCATTCTATCTAAAGCGCACACAACAGTGGATGACCAGCTCTTTGTTGGCTACGTGGGCACCAAAAAAGGTCGGGCCGTGCACAAACGAACCATCTCTTGGTGTGTCGTTCTGTGCATCAAAGCGTGTTACTCGCTGGCTAAGAAGGAGCCTCCTTTGGGGCTGCGTGCCCATTCTATCAGGCCGACGGCGGCCACTACTGCCTTGGGACGCTACGTGGGCTTCGCTGCACACGTTTACCAAGCATTACTGCCTTGACAGTCCAGTCCGTAAAGACTGCTTCTTTGGCCGTTCTGTTCTCTGTGACTTTCTGGTGTAATCTTATTCGCAGACCCACCACCGGGGTTGGTATTGCTGGGGTATCGATCCTAAGTTAAGGAATCTATCACTAACGTGTCTCTTTCAGTTGAACAAGTTACTACTTGCGTAACGATATATCTGTAAGAGACATTAGTTAGTGATAGATTCCTTACCGCCCCATTCATCCTCCCTGTTCTGCGAACTGATTTCTAGGGTTAAGGTCATCCCTTTCAGGGCCCTAGTTTCATGGCACCAGTGGTCAGTTTCTTGCATGGGTCTGCATTCCTGGCACGGAAAGTTGTGTACAGAACTGACGTCAGCGCGCGTTGGTGGCGCCTAAGTAGTCTCCGTGATGTCATCTCGGCGCATACGACGTCAGCGACTGACGCGGAGCCGCACGACGCCACCTACTGACGCGCAGGGGTACCGCTGACGAAAAACTTTCCAGATCCAGTTTGACGCCTGGGGATATTCTAAGGTAAGGAATCTATCACTAACTAATGTCTCTTACAGATATATCGTTACACAAGTAGTAACTTGTGCTTATAGTTGGCTGGAGCGATGAATGCGAGCAATGCCACCCCCCGTTTTAACTATTTGATCGCATCTGATAATGACATAATCAGGAGGGAGTAAGATGTCAAACAGGGGAGGAGGCACCATTGAGCCAGGTTTCAGTGAGAATCAATATGTCCAAATTTCACAGCTGATCAGCATTTGAGCAGCATCGATTTGATGTGAGGGTTGGTGGTGACCACTTCATGATGACAGGTAGTTATTTGAGGTAGGTTTTCCTTATTAACCGATCTGAGGTAGAACCTCGGTTCCCTGTCCGGGTCAGAGGTAATAGTGGGGATGTGGATAGAGGAGTTAGAGGAGGAGAAAATCCTGAGCCACTGTACAAAAGTAAAAGAGCGAGGGTGTCCTCAGCCGACAACTGAGACTAAAACCTACGGGGCCTCCAGTGATGATTAGGGAGAGGCCTAGAACTCCGACTGGAGCTAAGTGGGTAGCGGATAAAGCACTGTTCATCCCCACAGTAAAAGAGTCTTGGTGGATTGTGTTGATCGTCCCCGGGGAGGGGTGTATATTCCAGACCTTCTCCATCTTCATGGAGAACTGTAAAATGGTCTGCATGATCTCTTTGACTACAAGGAGATCATGCTTGAGGTCAGCAATCTTCTCTTCAAGTTAAGTGCTGTTAATGCCCTCCTCAGCCATCCCAGAATGAGACACTGGGTATGACCCAGTTGTGAGAGGGGTATTGCATGGTATAGTAAGTCCCTTACCACAGTTACAGGGGGAGCTAGAATCCCGCTTGAGAGTGGTCTCGACATCCACAAAGGGAGGAGGATTGGCATGAAGTGGAGTAAGATTCGGTGCTAGGGGGTGCTGAGCCAACCCTAGCCTGGGCTTAGTAGTGGGCAAGGTGGTTTTAACAAAGTCGATAGGGGACGTGCAGGAGGAAGAGGTAGGTGGGTGTGGGTTACGAGGAGAAATACTAGAGACCGCAGCTAGGTCCAAGGCCCTTGAGTTGGTAGTACCTGAATCTAGGGATAGATTAGCAGGGTTGTCATGGTTAGTTGAGCGGGTGTCAACCCCCAATTTGAAGGAGCTAACAGAACGGCAAGTGGATAAAGAGGGTGATGTGAAATTTGAAGGATGGAGTGGGTAAGGAGAAGAAGTACTAGGGGCAGCCACTTGGTGGAGGGCCCTCGAGTCGGTACTACCGTAGCCCAAGGGAGGAATATCCGGGATGTCTGTGATAGTATTGTGGGTGATATACATATCCTTCTAGTTGTTCCAGAGAACATAGCAGTAAATAGGTAAAGATGGTGACACAGATTTGGGGGAAGAGGAGGCGTAAGGCACAGAGGGTGCAGATATTGAGGGTAGGCAAATAGGTGCAGAGGGGGCGCGGGATTGGAGGAAGAAGAGGCTTAAGGCACAGAAGGTGCAGATATTACAAATAGAGCACTTTGTGTGTACATTGAGCCCTGTACACTACTGGGGAAATCTCTGGACTCTTAGTGGTATATCACATAAAGTGCCGTCTTCCTACAGACAACTTGGGTATGATCAGGCCTCACCTTCCATGTAGCTCCCAAGCTTCTTGTGGCACCCAGTCATGTGCAGGATAGGGGCATGCCCGCAGTCTCAATGTGTGACTTTTGCGCCACAGGCAGTGTTTCATTCCAGTACACAGCCACAGCTCAGGAATGTAGGCAAGACGTTATCAATTGGTCAATCAATAAATGTTACGATGTGAAGAATGAATCTGCTGTACCTTGTAAGCTGTTATCAGTGTATTTCAAGCATTGAGTACCACAGTGGTCCAGCAGACCTGCCTGTGCCCTGGAGCATTGGCCACGGCCTCATCCACTCAAGTTACAGGCTGCCCATGCGCTCACTGCCACTCATCTTCAGGCCTGCTCACAGTTCCCTCTCAGGGCCACTGCACAGTTCTGTTCACAGCGGGGGGGGGGGGGGGGGCAGAGCTCTCCACTCCTACTGCTGCCCCGTCACTCCTACTGCTGCCCCGTCCCTACAGATGCTCCACCAGGTCCACAAGTACTGCGGGCACGAAAGGCCTGCTCTTCTATGCGGAGGCCCTGTTAGTGAACCCCCGCTCCTACGCCTCTCTGGGGCTCGGCCCCGATCGCAGTCCCCCGCTCCACCGCCTCTCCAGACCAGTGGTGTAACGAAAGTTGAAGGGGCCCCCCTGCAAGGTACACAGAGGGGCCCTGCTCCGGATTTAATCCGGAGCTCTCTGTCATGAGTACAGTGCTGAGGGGGCCCCCTGCAGCTTGGGGGCTACCCCGCACTGCAGGGGATGCAGGGGCCTGTGTTACGCCCCTGCTCTAGGCCAAGCCCCAATCGTGCCACTCCCAGCTGTTGCCTGCACGCCTCACCTGCTCCCGCCGGTAACAGCAGCCGCAGTCCGCTCTCATCAGCAGTAGTGGGGCGGCCTCCCTGAGTGCAACAGCACATCCTAGGCGGACCCCGCTGCAATACATCTCAGCACATCACAGGCCGGCCCAGCAGTCTGTGGAATATGGGCCGGCAAGGCAGTCAGGTGCCCGCTCAATCCATTACGCAGCTACAGCAGGATCGCAGCGAGGGGAGCAGGCACAAGCAACAGTGTTTCACCTGCTATAGTGAACGAGGCCGCCAACGCACACACCTCTCTGGTAGGGCTAGTGATGACAGTGCGGCCATACATCTAGGACCCGTCACTCGGCTCAGCCAAGTTTACTTTCCCTCAATATTTTCAGGGCCAAACCAAGCTTGAGTGCGCAGCGGGCGCTAGAAATGCACTCCATAGGTTTTTTATTACCTCTGGCTGCCTAGATTTGTGCAGCATAAATGCCGGATAAAGCACTCCAGCTGGCTGAGCCTCAGAGTTGTGGCCGGGCTCTCTAGTACCCCTCCATTAGGTTCAAACGTTTCTAATGTTGGCTCTATTTGAGCCACTTCCTGCCAACCCTTAGACTTCTTACCATCAAGATGGCCTTTCTGGTGGTAATTATATCTGTCCGGAGGGTCAGTAAACTTCAGGCCATATATGGACAATGATAGTCAGGGGGCAGGGCAGGGACAGTAAGCAGATAGGGTAGGGGGCAGTGGCACATACATGGACAATGAAGAGGAGTGCAGGGGTAGCACGGTGGCAGGGCAGGGGCAGTGTCAGCACAACAGACTGGAAGGAGGGTGAGGGCATGTCACACATGGACAGCAGGTGGGGGGGCAGTCACAGCACATCAGATCACGGAGGACAGGAGGTAGGGGAATGAGAACCTAGTTTACTAGGCAGGGCAGACAGCCGGTGCAGTGGCAGCACAACGGACAATGGAGAGTAGGGGGGAGAGGCCGAAAGTTGACCAGTCATGGCAGGCAGAAGGATCAGTCGCAGCACAATGGAGGGCCCACTGCCATAGACAAGGCAGGGTAGAAGGGAGGCCGAATTGTGGAGGACAGGACTGAGGGGACAGAGGTAGCAAGCTGGTCAGGCAGGCCAGGGTGCAATGCACAACTGGGGGAAGGTGGGTCGGCATCAAGCGGACTATTCAGGGCAGGCCATCATGGGGCAGCAAGCTGACCACAGAGGGCAGGAGGGAGGTGGCAGGGGTATGCAGATAGAGTACTAAGCTCAGGCTGGCAGTGGGCAGGGACAGCAAGCTGACCACAAAGGGCAGGGCAGGTAATTTGATCTTCTGATAGAGACTTCTAACCACTGATTCCTTACCTTAGAATTATGCCCCGGTGTCAGACTGGATCAAGAAATCTTTTAGGAGCAGTACCCGTGCGCAGAGATGTTTTAAGGCATGGGCAAAGTGGGCTCTGGCCCAGAACCCCAGCCTTTCAGGGGTCCCCCTGATAGAGCCAGCTCTGTTCTGCAGAGAGTCTGACTCTGATGACCTTGAATAATTCTTAAACAGATTCTTGTATATAGGTTTTCCTTTAATTTATTTTTAATGTGGGTAATGTGCGGGAGTCAATTGCAGACATTTTGCAGACAAATGTTTGTTTTATGCAACATCCATAAAAAAAGTTTCCTTTACATCAGTTTAGGACATCACATATGAGAAATGGGAGGGTGTCACATAGATTATTTGCAGTAAAATTAGTAAGCTGCTGCGATATTACAATATTGAAAACATACATCACTATCCCTGAGTAAGAGATGTAAACACGTTTAGAATTTGGACCAGTGTGCCAGTGCACTGTCAGTGACCTGGCCAAAGAGGGTATAAAGAGCTGAAACTGGATCATAAAATCAAATCTGTGACGAACAGGGGCCCACAAAATAAATTTGGGCCAGGGCCCCGAAAATCCATAAAGCGCCCCTGCTCATGCATGCCAGTTGGTGGCATGTTTAAGCTCCATTTGGCATTGTTAGTGTCGTCCTCGCTGGAAATGACATTTGCAGTGATTATATAGGCGCCACCCAGGCTCTCTGACGTCCGTTCTTTTCACGCCAGCTAGCAAAGATCCGAGAAGAGCTACCTCTTAGTCATTTTTTGTCTAGGTTTTTCGACATTTTGTTTGCAGTCTTTTTGAAGTCTTACCTCCGGGTGTGGCAGAAAGTCATCTTAGAAGATCGGTTTAAAGACCTGTGATGCCTGTCACTGACAGATGTCGGTGACGGACCTGCATCTTGTTTGCCTTGGATGCCTCAGGTGGGACCATGACCAGAAGGCCTGCCACGACAGCTGCGCCATTCACCCAAAGGCCTTGAGAGAGTGATCCTTGAAGCTTCTGATGGCTCAAAGCCACGACAATGGAGGTTCCCGTCGAGAGGAAGGTTCCAGGAGCGGTCGCGGAGCCCAAGCTCATCGTTGCACTCCAAGTCATCGAGCTGCAAGAAGAAGTCCAAGCATGCTTAAACCAGATGAGAGATTGTTACCACTCAAAGCTTGGCTCCGCAGTTGAGCCAGCACCTGGGCCAGCTCTGCACCTCCCCTAGTTTCTGGGAGCCAGAGTGACCCCCGCCTAAATCGGAGAATTCTATGAGGCCATGCACCTGCCATTTAGGTGGCTCATTCCCTCTGGTACGCCTTTGTACCCTGCAGGTTCGGGAGGGGCCCCTTCTAGATTCATGCCTGTGACTCAGGCCCCAGCACCAGTCGGGCCCCAGGGATCTGGACTGGTGCCGGTCATACCATCCTAGCCTACGCCAAGGCCGTCGCTCCTAGTGCTGCCTGCGCCATTTCCTGCCCTGACTCTGACACCGAGCCTGAGGGGCATCGTCCGATGCTGGCTCCAGTGCCAATGAGAGCTATGCCTTCCAGGCCAGAATCTGAGCCCTATTCTTATGGGCTTTGACTCGGGGAGGAATAGGAGGGGTCCCTGGACCCTGAGGAATGCCAGCGTTATGAGGAAGGAAATATGGACTGGTGTGAGGATCTGGGTGAAGCCAGTGGACTGGACACTTCTCCAGATACTGGCATACTTTCACCCCCTATCGTGGCTATGGATGAGGTAGTGTCCTTTTTCTATGGTGTTGCAGAGGGTGGCTGATGTTTTGGACCGTATTCTTCCCTCAGTGGCAGTCAAGACGAATGTCTTGACAGAGTTGCTGCAACCGGGATTGTCCCCCTCAGAACTTCTACTACCGTTCAATAAAGCCATCACAGATGTCCTTCTTGGGACCTGGTCGAAGCCCAACACAAGAACTTCTGTGAATAGGATGAATGCCCATCGCCACTGCATCGCTACAGGGGACCCAGACTTTCTCATGCAACACCCTACCCCAGAGAGCTTGGTGGTCCAAGCCTCAATGTCTCATGCAAATCCTTGTCCATTCCCTACCGCACCCCAGGCAGGGAATCCAAGAGACTGGACAATTTTTCAAAGGAGATATTTTCTTCCCCCAGCCTGGCACTGCGGTCTGTGGATACTGCATGCCTTTTGGGTTGGTATTCCCACTCCCTGTGGGATACGGTTGCGCAGGTGTTGCCAACGGTCCTGGAGGAGGTCCAGGCCATGCTCTATCAGCCTGTTGCTGATTGGAAGGATACAGTTAAGTTCACCATTCGCTGTGGTCTACACACCACCGACTCACTAGGTTTTGTCGACAGTGGCCTTGTGATACCACGCTTCGTTGAGGACTACTGGCTTTTCTGGGGATGTCCAGTCCTTGCTTATGGACATGCCCTTTGATGGCTCCTGTCTCTTTGGAGACCAAGTTGATTCGGCAACTGAAGCGCTTTAAGGATAGCAGGGCTACGGCCAGGTCCTTGGGCCTTTCAATGGCCCCTTGTCACCCTCAATCCTCCTTACGCTCCTTTCGTGGCCAGGAATGTGCATGCAGCCCCATCCTTACCCGCCCAGTCACCACAGCGCACAACCTTTTCAGCCTCTGCATGGCTATGGTACCGACTGGCACCAAGGGTCGGGTGGTTAGCGGTTGTATCAGTCCACCATCCCAACAGCAGCAGTCTCCAAACCCTCCTAGTCTGCTTGCTTACCATCATGGGCACCCAGTGGGCGACAGGATTCACCATCACCTACCTAGCTAGCAGTCCATAACATCAGACAGGTATGTTTTGCAGATGGTCCAAAGGGGCTACTCCTTCCCCTTTGAGACTACCTCTCACCTCCATACCACCTACTTATGACAGACTGATGGGGGAGTACCTTTCTCTTCTTCGTCAGGAAGTCCTGTCTGCCCTGGACCTGGGAGACTGGATGGTCATGTTGGACTTGGCAGGATGCAAATACCACATTCCCATCCAGCCTGTCCACAGGTGTTACGTGCGATCCACGATGGGGCATGAGCACTTTCAGTTCGCTGTGCTCCCCTTTGGCTTCTCCTGTTTTCACCAAAGTGGTAGCAGTGATTATAGCTCATCTGTAGAGATCATGTCCAGCGAATATCCTGAACCTATTAGCCCCCACCATAAACCTCACAGTAAACCAGCTCCTTAATGACTCCCTCTCTTCTGGCATTATGCCGAAATTATGGAAGCATGCAAACATTCTTCCATTGAAACAAAAGGCTAACGCCAAGCTGATGGACCCCACCAACTACAGGCCAATCTCTCTCCTTCCAGCCCTCTCTAAAGTTCTAGAGAAGCACATAAACAAGGCCCTCCAAAAACCCATTGAAGATGGGAAACCCTTTCACGAGTTCCAATCCGGTTTCAGGGCTAACTACAGCACAGTCCGCTCTTCTGGAAGTGTCTGAATTTATCAAGCATAAGCTGGACCAGGGAGGCAAGGCAGTCCTGATAATGCTCAATCTGTCTGCGGCCTTCGATACAGTCCCACGTGCGAGGCTCCTGGACAGACTTGTAAACATCGGCCTGGGAGGGACCGCCTTAACATGGTTGCCCTCCTTCTTGGAAAATAGATCTCAGGAGATCTGGCTCCCCCATTTCTCATCCCCGGTTCCGGCCATGAATGTTGGTGTCCCTCAGGGTACATCAACAAGGGGGATCAGGCAGGGCTTTTATTTAGGTCCAGCATACGTGCCCAAAGCTGTCATAGAAAGAGGGTATACAGTTCCTAGGTGGGTCACCCAAAGGGCGAGTACAGAGAGATAAGGGGTTGTCAATTCCCTTAGGAGCAAAAGTGTACCCCAAGGAAAGTGAATCGGAAGGCGGGGGAATTCCTCCTTTCGGAACTAAGGCCCTCACACACCCAGCCAGCTAGGTGTCATGCTTCATCATCGGGACTGCTCCTCACCCGGTCGGCGCTGCAGTACCCGACGGGCACACAATGATGGGGCTCTTTGGCGGAGATCTTTTGTTCCTTGCCGTTTGGTGAGGTGTGGGTGAGGGGCCTAGGTAAGTGTAGATGTTATATAGCAAAGGTGCGATTTAAAACCGGTTTAGTAGTCCAAAAATGTACTTTAATAGAATGGCTCCTACCTGATTAAAATAGAACTTGAGTGGCAACTTCTATCTTGAATTTATTAGTTCAAGATTGTAGTGCTCTACTCTATAGTGGTCAACATGTTTCTTGCCAACATGTCTGAGAGGTCAGACGGTAACTCATCAGGACCAATGTTTAAACTATCTACACCACGGGGTAGTGATAATTATCTACCTACCACGTATGTATTAGGATAATTACCTAAACACAGGTGAGGGTAAGCTCAACACATCTACATTGGGTTTCAAATGATTACTAGTTAAATCAACTCTTGAATCCTTATTTGAGGTACTCGGTACAATTCCTAGAGCTAAACGTTCAGTATTATCATTTTGTGTGCCTACACATTTCAGCCCTTTAAGTACATCTTGCATTCTACCTTCCATGCCATTGTGAGTAGGATTTATCATATGATTTTCTTTGGTTTTCCCACCTGGATTTACAGATAGACTACTATCCACCATTAATCTTAAATCTTTTCTTTCTAGTCCATTTGGTTGCTTGCCCACATTAATACTACTTAAGTTTTTTATAGCAGTATCCACTTGATTAAGTTTTTCCCTATAAAAGGGCAAAATTCTTTTCAAACAAATCATGGACACGGGCTAGCACTACATCTAATACAGAGTAATCAGGAGTGGCAAAAGTTTCAGTCATAGCATCCACACTATTAGCATCTCTTGGTACAGAGGGTAATGGGACCACATCAGTCTGAGTGCCAACAGAATTTATTTTCAATGAATCAGCTTTTGCGTTTTTAGCACGGTAAATCACCTGAGATCCCTTTGAATTCTTGGCCCTTTGTACACCAGCCCCCCGTTTCCGTTTTGCTGGTGGTTCTGCCACCTTCCTCGTGTCCATATTAATAGAAACCCGTGTCCTAGTAGCTCTATGGGATACTTCTAGCGCAACAGGTGGTGAAGTTTAAATCTGGCACAGAAGGGGGAAGCGGCCCATTTATAGAAGTTGTGGGCAGGCATGTATGTACAGAATCCCCCACTCTAGATCCCGGAATACCCAATGATGATCGTCTCTGGAGAATAGATGGATCCAGGGAAAGACGCCGTTCAGTTATTTCGGTTTCATGTGTCAATGACTCTGCCCTAACTAAAAATGCGTCCAGAGTACCCACAACTCCCTTTCTCTTATCCATATTAGGTTATAGGGACTAATTACCAAAGAAGAAGCCCACAGACAACCAAGTTTATATGATAAATCACAAACAAGGTACCACTATACCTTTCACACACTAATTTGTTACCAAATCGATATCCAAATAGATCCAGATTTCAGGCAGATGTCCCGGCCCAGCCTCATCCAGGCTCTGACGGGCGCAGACGGGCCCGCCCTTGGCCCAGGCTTGGCCCGGGCACGCCTGCGCGCATCCCGTGCTGCGGGAGCCCGTGATCACTTTTGAGGTGCCTCCTGGCGCTTCCTAGTGAGGCAGGTGGTCGTGCGCCACGTCAGGAATGCTGGGTAGTGTAGTTCCCTCTTGCCATGTACGTGTAGGAGCGTGCGGGAGCAATGAAACCCAGGCATTGCGGTCTCTCCTGGACCGAGCAGACAGCAGGTGAACAGGGCAGCGTGTGGATAAAAGAGTTAGCGGGATCCGAGATGCGGGAGCCCGCAACCGCCTTTGAAGCGCCTCCTGGCGCTTCCTAGTGATGCAGGTGCTTGTGCGCCATGTCAGGAATGCTGGGTAGTGTAGTTCCCTCTTGTCGCGTAGGTGTAGGAGCGTGCGGGAGCAGTGAAACCCAGGCATTGCGGTCTCTCCTTGACCGAGCAGACAGCAAGTGAACAAGGCAGCGTGTCGAAAAAAGAGTTAGCGGGTAGAGAAGTTTGAAAATTGCTCTCTTCTTTATAGGGAGCCAATAAAAGGCTCTAAGCAAAGGGACAGAGGGGGTGCCCAGTGGCTGTTTATTAACATGTCAGGCTGCAATATTTTGAACTACCTCATCTTGGCATGGACAGATGTGTTTGATGCTACTATGAGCGCATTTCCATAGTCAAAGCGGCTGATAATCAAAGCCTGGACGATGGTCTTGTGAGTGTCCTGTGGCAGCCACTGGAAAATACTCTTAAGGAGATGGTTTGACCCGAAACATTAGAATCAGGCAAACAGTCTGTACATGTCTCGGTTACCACCGGCCCACTGCCCCAGCAAGCACTGCTGACCAGCTCAGGGATTGGAAGCCTCAAGTACGGATGCTGCATAATGAGGGAAATTTGGAGAGTTGGGTTATACTCAAAGGAAGCATTAAGGTCATAGCAATGACATTGGAAAGCGCATTCTGCAAGTGCTGCAGTGCATGTCTTCTGAGGATACTCCTTAAGGTTACATCCTAGTATGAATTACAAAGCAAAGTGAGATCCATTTTTGATTATGAGGCTGATAAGTAAGTTCAAAGATCAGACACCCAATTATAAAACGCATAAAGTTGCAGCAAAGGAAATAAAACTCATGAATGTGTTTCAACGTGTGCTCTTGAATGCAAATCCATGGGAAGCAGATTGGGAGTCATGAGCAAGCTTGGTCTGGACACCCTGCGCTGCACTTTAAGTTACCACCGTTTACATTTAAATCTGATCCATTATGAAAGGTATTTAGTGGTTTTTATTTTGTGTGTATTTTAATTCCTGGCCCAAAGACCCAACAATAGTGCATCGCCCGTAGACGTGCCAGCGAGGAAACATCTGTTTGCCCGGGCTGCTACTTACAGAGATGGTGTAAGGCCTCTGACTGCAGTGTGTTTTCTTCTGTTCTGGTGAAAAGGTTGGGAGACCTCGGTGAAGTTCTTAAAAGACCAGGCTTCTTTGGCGCTCTACACTTCACTCCAATGGCCAAGTAGACTCGGATGGTGCATTAATACAATTTGTCCGGCAAAGCAGCTGAGGTGACTGAACAACGTTTTGGCCCAGCACAAAAATAATTAAAAGATTGAAGCTAGGTCCAGTCCCTTGCATCAGATGGAAATTGGCTTTATACCTCTGTCCTATCATTGGTAAAGATTGAATGGCATTTAACCCAGCTGCCAGAAGCTCTCTTGGCTCATCAATGTATTTGTTTCTGCATGCTGGTATTTTGCAGGTTTTTGTGTGCAGTGTTTAGTACTGTTGGACCTCTAGGTTACTGAATCTTTCAGATCACAGGTGGGTTAAGTTTGAAAAAAGTAAGTCTTCTTCCAAATAAATGCCTTTGGAGGAAGCGGGTTAATGTCCTTTGCTGGCTGCATTGCCAGTCCTTGGTTTCCTGTTTTTTGTCTTGAAATGGAAGTGAGGAAAGTTTAGTGGGTAAGGAGTATGACATCTCATGTTTTTAAAAAACAGCAGGGATTAAAAAGTAAAGTTTCATCTTGTTTGGAATGGTGAGGACATGGTGACATGGTTTATACAGTTTTGTTCTGTGATGACTGCAAGCTACCAAGCGTTTTGTTTCCCACAGTAGCATGTTCACCATGTCAGTTTGTATAGGGTTTGAATCTTGAACCATCTAGGGCTTCTGGCATATTAGAGGGAATTTGCACACAAGCCTTGCTCATGATTGTCCACTTCCGTCCCCAGAAGAGTACTAGTGATGGTCTTGAGAAGGCCCAGTAGGCTCTGCTCAGGACACTAGTTTTGATATTCTTTTTCACATCTTTTTGATGAGTTCACATGCGTGGACAGTAGTAGGCCCACTCCCTGCCTTGTAAAGGTTGCATGGGTTCTGCATCTGGCACCATCTAGAGTGTCAGGCCTACTGTGAGTGCTTTCTTTTGTTACACACAAACTCAGGTTGCCACTGCTCCTTTAGCTGCACCGGTGCCAAGCAGATGCCTATACGTGATGGGAAACCCAAACGCCTCCCACCACGTAGCAGTGAATGCTAATGATTAAGTAGCAACTAAAACACAATTTCCCAGGATTTTAAGCAGAGTGCCTTGCATACACCCAATGTGGCACAGATAAGCCATAGTTGGTTGCCCCTCACCCTACAGCCTCCTTTTCCACTCTGGCATGCACACACCAATATCAACAGAACAAACTGGACAAAGCTCTTAATGTATGTCCAACGCGATCCATATATGGCAGGGAGGCTACTGTGGTACCCAACAGAGCTTGCCACTTTGCCCTACCAATATTCACTACATAGCACATATCAAATTAAGCATGTCATTTGCCTTTCTCAAACAGAACATGCTAGAGATCCCCTGACGCACTTGTGCACAACCCTTGCCACCACCACCACCACCACCGCCACCGCCAAAACCACCACCACCACCACCACCTCCTCGAAATGTATTTTAAAATATTCACATTATTTGCATTGGTTTGAACCTGTATGAATGACAATTTGTTCTTTTTGACTAATCATCTACAAAATACTGTAAAAATGAGGTATCGATCATTCTTTTGACTCTACTTGGCACTTTTGCACTTTAATGGACTTGATTGTCTAAAAGAAAGTATTTTTGGATTTGATTGGACACCTAGGCCGAGGCATCCTCTCACACTCCCAGCCCTGCCACCCTTTTCTTGCACGAATAGTTGAACATTAAGTGGCCTTTATGGGAATTTTTAATGCACATGCTTCATAAGTTGTATAAGACTGGAACAAACTTTGTAGCTGTTGTGCATAGCATCAAAGATCCGCAATTGTAGTTCTCTGGGATACTGGCTTGTCTAAAACCTGGCTATTTATCATCAGAAATGGTGACAAGTTCCTTCTTATCTAAAAGAAGGTTTGATCTGTGATGGTCTTTTAAGCGTCGTATAGTCCAGGGGTCTTCAAACCCCTTAGGGGGGTCCTCAAGTGATCCCGGGGGGGAGGGGTAAGTTTCTGACTAAAATGAAGCATTGAGCTGATAAGTGTATTGTTTAAGATGAAAAAAATTAGCGGCACCAAGGGTATCTGTAATGGGCCATCGCTAACATCTTTTGCTATTTATATCCTAG
Source organism: Triturus cristatus (assembly GCF_964204655.1). Lineage (NCBI taxonomy): Eukaryota > Metazoa > Chordata > Amphibia > Caudata > Salamandridae > Triturus > Triturus cristatus. The sequence goes on along the minus strand of NC_140595.1, from coordinate 518,951,386 downwards.
CTGGGAGTAGGTGTCAAAAGGGAAGGGACTCCAAATATTCTTCCAACCCCCCACTTCTAATAGTCACACTGTGGATACTTGTACGTGTTAGTAAGGCCTGCCTGACCAGAATAGTATGTTTGGCAATCATCTATATGATTGCATTTTTATAACAGTAACAGAAAGTAACTGCAATGTTTAAATATGTATAGACCTATTTAAATATTGACAATTTAATAACATTAATTGTGAAAAATTCAGAGGGGGGCCCAATGATTTTTTTCCCCACTTTGAAGACCACTAGTGTAGTCCATCAAAGTTGAGAGGACCTTTAAATCTTAAAATGTCTGATGCATGCTTCCCTTACTTCAGCTTTGGGTCTACAGTAGAATACTTTTGGATATTTCCACATGTCCTATGGCATCAGACCTTCTCAGACACTAAAGCAATTCATTGGTCATCAACATCGCTTAGTTTTGCTTTCTAAGGCATCTCTTTGTCTTTATGTGTAGATTTGTGACAGAAGACTAACTTTGGAAAGCCTTTAGTAAACACCTGGTGACCTGGGGGAGAGGATGTAGCTTTAGGGCTAGAGTGGTCGACCTCGAAGCTGGGAAACTGGGTTTGAGTCTCGGTAATAACACTCAACATCCTGTGATTATGGCCAAATCACTTAATCTCCCCGTGCCTTAACAAAAATTAATGTGTTCGTCTGTAACACATGTAAGTCTAGTTTGTGCTATATAAAACTCTAAAACATTTTTTTTTTTAAAGTTATCTGTTAAAGCATTTTTACTACTTTTTTATCCTTTTTTATTTTTCAAAGGACACTAACGTCTAAGTTCCTGCTTTCACAACAAGTTTATGTTGACATATGGAATCTGTTGTTAGTCCTCTCCCGTATCTGCATCAACAGCTAAGGTATTGCTATGCGAGCAGCACTTTTAACATGACTCTTCCACATGTCAAACTCTACCATGCATTGTCTTTCATAGGTTTGTACATTTTTTTGTTTGGCGGTGACAAGTCCAGTTTTGGCCTGCAACGTCTGAGGCTGCTTAGTTTCATGTCTGGTGTAGGATTTTGGACACCACTGGCATACAGATTCCTACGCCATATTTCTGAATGTCAGTGGAGTTAATTTAGTGACGCACAGATTTGTGGTGGTGTTTGGAAAAACAATCCAAAGTAGATATTCAAAATCTTTCTAAGATTAGCCATCTTTTTAGGATTTATCACAGATCACAAGGCTGTCTGTACCAGCAGGCAGAGGCAGGTGACTCAATTGTTTTCCACATACATAGACTTTTACTTCTCGAACTGTAGGAAAACTATTTCTTCGAAAGCATCTTATATTGTCGCTTCATTAGTTCAGCCATTTGCACATATGCTCCTGGCTGTGTAATTAAACATTAGAAACCTTTCAACAAAAATTGATGGCACATTCTCTTTTTTCTGTTTCACATGTAATTTGTTCTGATTCTTTAAAAAAAAAAAAAATGATGAGATTTTATTTTGCTTTTTTTCTGTAGACGAATGTCCAGTGATTGGAAGCTGTTTTCTGAGAGGTTGTGTTTAAATAAAGGGTGGAATAAAAGAAGATTAGAAAAGCGGGGGCTAAGCCATATTCAGTTATCTCAGTGGCTCAAAGAAGTTCTAAAAATCCACTTACACCATCCTCTGGCCATCCAGTTAGAGATAGTAGATGTATAGACAATTTAGGTTAGAGAATCTCCTCTATGGCAGTAACTTCCATCAAATGAGATAATGCTTTGGCAATATTAGGGCATTATTCTTCTTGCATTATTGTTGCAGCAATTGATGTCTCCAATACAGGTTCCCACCAGCTTGCAAAAGGAACAGCGTTAAGAAGGCAAGGTTAGCTAAAATCCAGAAACTTCCATCCTGAAGTGCAATCAAAGATTTTTGACATGCCCATAGATGGCCTTACTCTTTTCGGTAAACATGTGGATGAGATTTTTCAAGGGTGTTATTCACAAAACAGTCAATAACAGTGAGGCAATACAAATCTCTTCTGGGCTTAATGAAAGCAAGCTGAAAGTTCTTGGGAAGATATAGTACAAGTCATAAGGAGGCTGCAACAGGAATCAATGTGGTGGATGCTTTAGACTAATTGGAATTCAGGTCTGTCTTCTCTACCTGTGTCAAAAAGGATGATACTTGCAACAGATGCATTCATGGATGGATGGGGAGCTCATATGCAGGAACCCTTAACCAGAGGCCCATGGTCGGATACAGAAAAGACACTTCATATCAATGTGTTTGAACTCTGCGCCATACGTTTAGACCTGAAAGTATTTCTTTCTAGGCTAATAAGTTACTCAGTCCTGGTGTAGAGACAGAATATCGAGTACAAAATGTTGAGGTGCACAAATATCAAGTTGGAAATATCGTGGGTTAGAAATATCGACAGCAAGAATATAGAGGTCAAGAATATCGAATACCGGTAAGTAATATCGATTTTAAAAAAGTCGAAGTGTTTAATATAGTTTGCAAATATATAGTTGTTAAAAATATCGTTTTTTATTATGTATTTTAGTGTATATTTTATGTGCATGTAATCTGGACTGCCTTTGACACGGTTGACCATGATACTCTGAAACTAAGACTCTATGAAGCCGGCATAGAGGGGACAACTCTAGACTGAATCGCGTCCTACCTTTGAAACAGAACTAATGTCATCCATACCCCACCTTTCTCATCCAAACCATACTCCACAAAAGCAGGGGTCCCTGAAGGCTCTATCATCTCGCCTATGCTTTTCAACATCTACATGAAGTCATTACCGGTACTGATCAATCAATTTCACCTCACGTGCTATAGCTATGCAGATGACACACAAATACTCCTTCAACTGGAATGCCCCAAAGACATTGGAAACTCCCCAATTTTCAGTTGTCTCAGAGCCGTGGATCAGCTGATGACTTGGAGCCACCTCAAATTGAATGCTTCCAAAACGGAAATACTCATGTGTGGCGATTGGAAACATTATGACCCGCTTGCTGCCTGGCCTGATGAACTGGGATCACCACCTAAAGTATCGAAGGAAGTAATGTTGCAGGGATTCTGCTCATGCACAGAACTATGCACAGGAAACCAGGACCTCAGTGAATTGCGGTGTACCAAAAACTCACCTAAGTACCCAGAACCCCAATCCGACTAGCATCAGTGTCTCATTCGTTATCCGTATTCTCTCGGAGCTCTTAATGTATAGATAACCCAGAACAAGTGACTTAGAGTACTCTCAGGAATGGTGGGAATCAGAAATACCTGTTCGTTATTATTCTCATATCAGTCCACAACAAGAGTAATCAGAGACACGGTAAAGTTTAAAATGTTTATTTGATAAACTACGTGTCCTAAGATGCAGTACCTTAGCCAACATAAGCAGACAAATGATTATAATTAAAACCATCAGCATTGTTACAATACCATAGAAAATGAAGGGAGAAATCATATTACAAATGACAGTGGAATACAACCACCTTCCCTTCACTAGTGAGCTAGTATTATTATACTAATAGAAGGTCTCTAGGTTTGAATGGGGAACCCCATACCGTAAAGATCAGCTTAGGTGAATCACATCACAGGATCAGCTTTGCTCTGCGCCTGGAAAAGTTCTTCTCCAGAATGTGTGTGTAATGCATGCAAACTGCAATATTAAAGGCTCTCGACTTTCAGGTATTTGCAGCTGTGTGCGTATTATGGCTAGAGAGTGGGCTGATCAACCTGAACTTGAAAACATACATTGTTTGGCGGCTCAGAGTGTTTCTGCACACAATGTTCAGACCAAGGTCGCAGTGCACGTCTAGGGATGTGAACAACAGACAGTTCTCATGTGAAGAAAAGGCAAGCAAGCAGTTTTCAAATAATATGTCTCTGCAGTGTCGTGTGCAAAAACAGCAAAAGTGGCATGATGGCATTTCTAACATCTAATGCGCATATGCTAACATAGCAATGTATGCATCTAAAACGCTGCTTCCACTACACCCCCCCTTGGTCGGACCACGAACTATTAGGGATACAAGAAAGGAACGCAGAGTTAAAGTTCGACAGAGCGGAACCAAGTGCATGTATTGGAAATCCAAATAAAGGGGCGTGAAAGTTCGAAGAAAAAAAAACATAGAAAAAAACCAAAATGAATGGAGAGGATAAAAAAAAAAGGTAAGTCAATACATCTTGCAAAGGCTCAACAAGCACAAATGAACAGTCCTGTGCACACATACAATTCATTAAATCAAAAATTGACATGAGTAAGTACAATTCAACAAAGAAAACATCCATATATAAATTAGTAATTCCGTTTAATAAGCATATCCAGCCGACACGTGTTTCATCGTGGGACGTGTAAACCACGACTCTTCAGGGCTGGAAAGAATACAAAACATTTCATGCTAAGACATGTGCCTCAAGCAAAACAGTTACAAAATATAATGCTCAATACAAACGTAGGATACCACGCCAGTGCGAAGATAAAAAAGAAGAAAACACCACTGCTCCAAGAGGGTACTGAAGTGATGAAAAGCCAAAGGTATAGAATAAGCCTGCACCACCAATCGGTGAAAAGTCACATAGAAAGGGAAGGAAGGAAAAAGAAACAAAATCATCACCAATGCACCAGAATATAATGAAAGGTCCAAAGGCTATGTACCCAAAAAGTACAAATTCTACAAACATAAACTAACGGGTTGGAATTATCACCGGTGGAGGGGTAAGACATTCTTATTTACTGTTTCTTAGACATGCCTTTTTGATCATTGTCTTGGCATCTAGGAACACACGTGTTTTTTTACTATTTGTCTGTATTGTTTTATTTTTCAGTATCTACTGTCATTTTGGCACTAGCTTCAGGTATGGACGCGTTAGTTTATGTTTGTAGAATTTGTACTTTTTGGGTACATAGCCTTTGGACCTTTCATTATATTCTGGTGCATTGGTGATGATTTTGTTTCTTTTTCCTTCCTTCCCTTTCTATGTGACTTTTCACCGATTGGTGGTGCAGGCTTATTCTATACCTTTGTCTTTTCATCACTTCAGTACCCTCTTGGAGCAGTGGTGTTTTCTTCTTTTTTATCTTCGCACTGGCGTGGTATCCTACGTTTGTATTGAGCATTATATTTTGTAACTGTTTTGCTTGAGGCACATGTCTTAGCATGAAATGTTTTGTATTCTTTCCAGCCCTGAAGAGTCGTGGTTTACACGTCCCACGATGAAACACGTGTCGGCTGGATATGCTTATTAAACGGAATTACTAATTTATATATGGATGTTTTCTTTGTTGAATTGTACTTACTCATGTCAATTTTTGATTTAATGAATTGTATGTGTGCACAGGACTGTTCTTTTGTTTAGTTTTAGGTCAAATTTATTTGCCCTATACAATTTGAGGGGTTTAGGGGTCTCCCCTCCCTGTTTTGCACCATACAGATATTCAAGCTCACTGTACCTACGTTTATCTGCAGAGCGCCACTACTTCCTAATTTTTGAATACCCTGTTCTAAATTTTCAACAAGCACAGATGTTGGAACACAGATGTTGGAAATGTGTGGTATGTGCAAGGAAGGTTGGACGACATCCAAGTTAATCCATCAATGATTAAGCACAGTACGTAGCGACAGCTTCCAAGAGGATGTCATTGGAATGATTTGCAAAAGTGTCCGCCATCCATTCTAATAATGTAAACCAACATACATGTTCCTCGACAACTGGAGCCTCTAGCACAATCAGAGGACAACTGGCATGTTCTTCAAGATAACTTCTTGCCAGGAAGTCATACGCTGCCGTTCCGATGTCCCAATTCCCTAGGACTCCATGTGCCGCTCCACAGGCCATAATCCTGATACCAGAACAGTCCAACTCATGAGCCACTAATGGACACATCAGTCGATCATAATCCGGGGCAGGAGACACCGAGTTTGACAAGCACAAATCCAGAGCCCATTCGAAAGGACAATCTAGGCAATGAAAAACAGGCTGCACGCATGTAAAGTAGGAAAACCGGAAGGACAATCCATAGGCTATGCTCAGGGTTGCCAGTGGTAAAGCTCCATAATATTCAACCATCCGGTTACGAAGATGGACAGCCGGGACAGGCTGTCGCGTGACACAAATTGTGCAGCCATTGCGCAGTAAGCAGATCAATAACAGCACTCCAGCCGTGAGGGCGAGAATCAACGGGAGCCCGCCAAAGACGCTGGAACAAATAGAATGAAAAAATGTCGGTATCACACCAAAAATAGTTTGGAAGGAGGTCACGAGGCCGAAGCCCACAATTTTGAAAAAATGCGCCAAGCCAGCTGTGGACGAGGCATTGAATATAGTTTGAATCAGGGCACCGAAATGCAGTGGGAGATCAGCGCATGCACCTCGGTGTGGGTGTTTGCTACGTGAAGGACAAATGTTTCACAGGACGAAGTCAGAGCGACTTCTTTTTGAGACAATAGAGCCCTTATTCTGCTCATCTTGTTGAACTCTGCTTTCAAGGTTGGAATTGAAGGCCAGATGGATACATCCAGCCGCCCATGCGGGGGCGGGAAAAGGACATTTTTTTCAGCAGACTACTCTCTGTGATACAGTCACAATGTAGGGAATTCCCACTAGCATCCCGCAGCAAGCCTCGTTATTTAAAAGCAAATAACTACCGTTAGCTAACAATGTGAAAGAGGGTGTAATAGCTAGCACTGGAATCCCTTTCAGGACCCATGCTAAATTAGGCGCTTGCACATTGCAGGTGCCATGCAATTGGATGTGCCTACAGACTACAGAGTGATCAGGTGTGGAAGTGCATTCCTCACCCTTCAAATACACCTCTTTACCTTCTCTCATGCACCTGTATGTAAATGGGAGTGACCAAACCTCATGCAGGAAAGCTGTACCCAATGGTTCATATCTGCCTAGGGCATAATGTTTCATGCACAAACTGAATTTAAACAAAGGAAATGGCAATGTGATTAACCCGTGGATAAGCCACACAGCGGAGTTAAATTCGGCCACAGAGAAAGGCAAAGGTTCTAACTTTTCAATATGCAGTAATGAGTATGTTGCATCTTTCATGGACATGAATTGTTGTTTTGCAGTTAGATTAAAGGGAAGGAATAAAGATGAAGTAGTCATGTAGTCCCAGGGGACTTTCCCAGCCTTTAACGTTTGCAAAGTCCATGCAAACTGCATGATAGAACGTAATTGATTTTGACCATGATACAAAACAGACATATCATCCTGCACAATATCAACAACAGATGAAACAATATTATCGAATGTGTAAATTCTGGAAGAAAGGGTGTTAATGCTATTATCGATAACAGCCAGAACTTTTTCCAAATTGGCTTGATCAATTGCTCTCAATCTGGAAGCCGCTTCAATTTGAGATAATTTCCAAACTTCGTTATACACAGCATACACCCATCTTTTGGACCTGCCACCTACAGGACCCTTAACAAAATCATTCAAATCTATTTTGTCATGTAATTTAGATAAATGAAGTTTAACAGATGCCAAGGTGGAATGTTGCAGCTAAGATTGGCATAACTTCCCTACAGAGTAGGTAGTAACAGAATGAGAAGATTCAAAGCGGGGGTCTACGCGAACCTGCGTATACCCAGGTTGTAGACCCAGAAAACTATGTTGACAGGAATCTGAGCTTGTCTGCCAAGTTAACCATCCTTCAGAATGTAATTTGGAAATATTGAAGGATGTATTAGTAATGTATGACTGCAACACATCAAGGGACAGATGTGTATGATTATTCCAATTTGGACAAGCACCCAGATCCGGAGTAGAGGGAGAATTCAGTTTTTTAGAAGTAGCCAATACAAAGCAGGTGGTCTGAAAAATAGTCGAATTCAAAAAGAATATATGGTTTGGGACGAGGCAGGCACGATGCAAAGCTTCAGTTCCTTGTACCTGCCATGGTTTAGAAACCCAAACAGATTTAAGATCAATAGTCGCTTTCCACAGATCATAACCCTTGATAGCCAAATCATCCATAAACGATTTGGAATACAATAATTTAGTGTGTGTCAGCCTAACCTTTGATGAAGCTTCTGCTGCCACTTTAAAATAAAAGGCGGTAGGGTTAGAAACACTGAAATCAGTAAAATAAGCAAATTTGTTCACTAATGTGCTGGAGCTGCCTAGCATTGGCTTCGGACAATGTTTCCATTGTGTAAAATTCACAAAATTTCTAAACGAATTGGCTTTATGTAGGAAATGATTGCCATAATGTTGATAGCAAAACAGTTCCCCATAATTAGCAGTGTCTAAATAAAAATCTTCAGCATCAAATGCAGCATAATATTTCAAATCAGAAAACAGTGCCTCTATGGCCTGAACGTCCCAATCATCAGAACGGATGTTTTGTTTCACAACATCACCCATGGAAACACGAAGCACATTCGGAACATTAATAACCTCAGTGGGTCCATGAATTTGAAATTTAACAGCATCCCACACAATCCCATTCAACACAGGCCAGGCAGTAATATTCACAAAAGTCTGATCTCTCTTCATGATGTGTGATGAGGAGTGAGGGGCCACAGTTCCATCAATTAGTCTAATTGTCGATCTTTCTCTTAGGTAGTGTCCATTAACAAGACAAAAAAATACCACTACAAATCCGATGGACATAACCAAAAAAATACATATGAGCACCAGCCAAATGTAAGTCCAAGGGGGAATCAAAAAATGTCTTTTAAACCAAACAGCAAAAATAGAAACTTTTGATGGAGTTCTGGAAGTCATAGAGTTAGTATCAAACTAGAAACGTGACTGGGTAACTTGTTGATTGTAAAACAGGCAATGACACTTCTGTGGGATAAGCATACTCAGTATCTTCAGGCGGACCACCAGCCGGTGGTTGCAACAAAGGATCAGCAACTGTATGCATCTCGATAGCAATATCAGGCATGGTGGTAGAAGCCGGAGCCAAAACAGAATTTCTCAGCATCGCAGGGCAAGAAACCGCTGGAGTCATACTAAGAAGAATCGGCCACTCGCTGTGGTTTGACATTGTCAATGGAGATGTACCTGTTATCCTTGCGACCAGGAAGTGGAGGTAAAATGACTGTTCTTGTACCCTGCACGCCAAGCACTGGAACCGGGGCACGATAAGAGGGGCCGAACTCCTTCTTGTTCTCCACCTTCTCACGGACCAGGTTTTCAACTCGAGGTAGCCAGCCGACTACCGGAATCTGAAGCGCAGCATCAGATGTGGAGGGCAAGTGTTCTTTTGCGAGACTGTCTCTGGTCTCTTGTAGACTCTTTAATACAGCACAGTGATCATCTACGTCAAAGGGTGCGGCAGACGCCGCCATGTCTAGACCATCAAGGTCCGGGACAAACATTTTTATTCCAAAGAGCATCATGGGGTCCGCCCACCCAGAGACCTTCTAGGGAGATTATTAAGTGCACGTTGAACGTTATACAGGCCATACCCAAAGAAAATGTGTGCACGAATCCACTGCAACTAAGATGTACTTATACGCAGTATCAGAGGAGAAAGGACCGCAGTGATCTAAATAAACACACCCAAGTGGTTTATTAGATATGTACAACTGAGTTTGTTTTGGGCGCGCAGCAGTCAAAGGTTTTATCTGCTGGCAAATGTCACAATCAAGAACATAAGTGCGAGTTTGTTTATACAATCCGCGCCACCAGTAACGCTGTTGTAACTGAGTAACAGTAGCTGACACGCCGGCATGGGCAGAGGGCATACCCTCGTGAGCCGCTGTTATCAAGGACGGTCTGCAGTCCACGTTGGGAATCAATCTGTCACCATCGTTAATTCTCACATATGGGACTTTATCAGGACTTAAATGATAAGAGTACTGAGAAGGGAAACCTCTCGGGTAATTACTTCCCTTCTCTGTAGCAGCAATAGCTGCCAAGATGTCATCATCGATCTTACTTTTGGATCTTGTAACTGCTGCTACTAGATGTGTCGCCACTGCTGTTTTCACTGCCTCGTCAGCCAAGCTGTTGCCGACAGCGTGGACACCAACTTGCTGGTGACCAAGAGTGTGAATTACATTCACGAGAGGCAGATGTTGTTTAAGTTCTGCCACTCGAGCCCAAAGCATTTAATGCTTAATTGTGCTACCTTTGGAATCACGATATTCATTTTGAGACCAAAAGAATAGATTGTCGTTAAAAGACTGAACACAGTAAAACGAGTCCCTCACTATAAGAGCAGTAACTCGAGGATCAGCAAACTCCAGTGCAAGCACCAGAGCACGTAGCTCCGCCAATTGTGTGGTACAATCACCCAACGACTGCGTATGCACAATATCAGATTTGAATTCTCCATTCACGAAAGTACCCGCCACAATTGCGCAGGCCGCTGAGTAGGCATGCTTCGATTCCGTCGCAAGTTGCGCCGAACCGTCAGTATAAATGACACAATGGTAATCTTCAAGCAGGCGCAAAGACAGAGGAGCTGGATGAGCGAATTCATACTGCAAATACTCCTGAGTCTGCAATGAGGCATCAAAGATATAGGTGACATCTGGTGACGTCAAAGAAGTGGCCCATTGTATCCAACGTGGATGCAAAGCTTTAGAATTAGGTACACTGGCCTTCGTCACTGCCTCTAGAGCAGGATATGGTGTAACCACCAACATGCGTTTCCCTTGCGACAGCGCTCGTTCTTTAAGAATCGCTATCTGCACTGCAGTCAAAACTTTTTTGACTGTGGAAAAGCGCAGTTCAGCCAAAGTGTACAAGTGAGATTTGTATGCAATGGGGACGGTGTCGCCCTCATTGAACGTTAAGTACGTGAAACCCACTGCGCCCGGCACAATTCTAATTACCAGGTTTGTGTGGTTATCATGTGTCAGTAAGCAAGAAGATCAGCCTGCAAAGATTGCAAAATAGCTGAATGCTCTGGCAGCCAGCTCGATTTGGAAAAAGTAGGTTGTACCAAGGCAAATAGCGGCTTGATACGCTGGGCATAATCTGGAATGTAAGTACGACCGAAAATCAGAAAGCCCATCAAAGACTGTAATTTTTTCAGTGTTGTAGGAGCACGCAAGCATGCGCACTTCTCCAGAAAGTGAGGAGCTAACCCTCGACCCTCATTGTTGAGCTCGTAGCCCAAAAACAACACTGTATACTCTGCAATGAGAGTTTTCGCAAAGTTGAATTTGTAACCGAAGTCTGCAAACATAACAATAATGCGATCAACGCGACAGATGCGGCCATAACTAGTCGTCTGTGAGATAGATATCATAGCATACGAGTACGCATCAGGGTCAATGCTCTCTAACAGAGAGACTACACGTGCGGCAAAGACGCCAGGGCTGTTTTTATAGCCCATGGCCAATCTCTTAAACTGTTTTTGTTTGCCGCCAGAAGTAAACGCTGTCCACTGACTACTAATAGAGGACAGGCTATGGCTGTAAAAGCCATTGGATATGGTAAGTGTGGTCTTAAACCTTTTACGCACAAGACTATCAACGAGGGCAGAACTGTGGGTATTCTGTATAGCACATGTCCGACAATGAGAGTTCAAATGCCGGTAATCCAAAACTAGGCGGTACGACCCATCAGGTTTGGTTACAGTGAATAAAGGATTATTCATTGGTGACACACATGTTTCAATAACACCCTGATATTCCAATTGTTCAAGGATTTCCGCGACGTGAGATCTAGCTTCGCGGCGCATGGGATATTGGGGCTGTGGCTGGGGTATGGACCGTAAAGGAATCTCATTGCTTGGAGAAAATTTATCCCACCCAACCTGAGTACGGTACAACGCCGGAGCAAGCACCTGAGCCCACTCTTCGGCATACCTTTCAGCGTGTTCCTTTGGCACTGTGTGCGCAAAGGACGGGAGGATTGCCTCCTCCCCTCTAGGAGCATCCAAAATGAAAGCCGGGGGTCAGTCCACCCCTGCTAAGAGAATATCATAGGAAGAGGTCAGATTATCCCAAAAAATCCCTTGTATTGTACGTTGTATGTCACCTTCAATTAAAAGGACTATGTCAAATAGCCTATCAGGGGGAGCCACTCTAGTGTCAGCAGTTTCTACAGTAATGAACGTGTCAGTTGCTGTCGCCTCCAGATATGGACGCAGTGCTTGACGTACTACTGTAACCTCCGCTGCGCTGTCGAGCAGCGTCAGTGCCCATGTCAGGTTCCGAAAGTGCGTTCTCACTATCTGTGGCATGTCTTGCTGTTAGTGCAGCAACTTTCTTCTTCTGAAACGGGGGACGTTGACGTGCAAACTCGTCCTGCTTGCCTTTACCACCAGGCTGACGGGGTTGCTCACGTCCTTGTTGGGCACCCCGTCCTTTGCCACGTTCTCCGCCACCGGACTTAGACCGAGGAGAACGTTGTTCAGTAACCTGAAATCTATCAGGTGACCTAATGTTAGTGCGATCGCGCAAATCGTATGTGCGTTCACCACTCGCCTGTACTGGAGACGCAGGACGAGATCCCTGTTTCTGTTGCTGCTTTCCCTGTTTCTTTGTTCGCCAATTTTGTTTAGGAAAAGTTGGACGATCGTCTTTGACAGACAAACTCACCTTAGTCTGCTGTATTAAGTCTGGAATGACAATAGTTGGCTTAATCCCTAAACTACTGCGGCCAATAGTTCTATATGCTTCCGCAATAATTTTAGGAAACTCTTGGGGCTTGTCGAGCTCATCGACGCGGGCTAAGCCATTAGCCACTTGAAATTGTACCGCATCTCCCTTGAGATTACCAAGGACGAGAGTGGCAACTACGTCAAACACACCGACAAGCCGCATTCCCAACTCGACTGCCGCCTCCGGACCGTGTTGATCTTGATCTTGAACATGTTTGATGACGGAGGGAAGCACAGCCATAGATGGGGTGCCGAAGCACTTCGAGTAGACCGCTGCAAAAACCTTACCCCAGTTGTCACAATCGGACGCCTCTAGGACTAAGTCCTTCTGCAAACTAATGGTGAGGATCCTGTGGTTTTCCACAGGAGTAGAGTGCGGAAATACTGCTTCCAGCTGGTCAAATTTCTCAGCAAGCCAATAAGGCAAATTGTCCTTATTGTGGGGGCGCTTTCCCATTACCGAATTAACCATGACGGGACTAATAACAACCCTGGCCTGGCCAGCTGGCTGACCCGCAACCGCCCCCACCTGCACATTGCGTGAGGCGTATTGCACCAAAGCCCTATACACAGTAATCAGGGCTGTATGGAGGACACGCAACTCATCCACCGCAACATTCAAATACCAAGGATGAGGCGTAAATCCGGCCAACACCGGCCAAGAGGCCCCTGGAATTGACAAAGGGCCCATTCTAACCGGTGTAACGGCATGGGGAAGGGCGCCATTAAACCAAATACGATGCTGCCAAGCTGAAATAGGAATTTCTTGCGTCCTATATGGCGTATAGATTGCCGGGAGCCGCGTGGGAGTATACGAGTGAAACGTATCATCATCCGCATTTACCACCGGCATAGTCACCCAAGAGTAAAACTCGTAAGGATATGACGCATCGGCACTCACCACAAAAATAACAGCCATCCCATCGTCCGGCACCCCAAACTGCATCAAATGACGACGCAGAGGCGTTCGGCTATGCGCTGCAATATCGACCGCCATAAGGACACAGAGAAGAACAACAATGGATATTACAGTAGCACAAGGGTTCAGAAATAGAAAAAACCTTTTTAATTAACAAGCTTGAGGGAACCTATCGTACAAACAGGTAGGTCAAAAGACCAAACGTTAGGTGCGCCATGTTGCAGGGATTCTGCTCATGCACAGAACTATGCACAGAAAACCAGGACCTCAGTGAATTGCGGTGTACCAAAAACTCACCTCAGTACCCAGAAACCCAATCTAACTAGCATCAGTGTCCCATTCGTTTATCCGTATTCTCTCGGAGCTCCCAATGTATAGACAACCCAGAACAAGTGACTTAGAGTACTCTCAGGAATGGTGGGAATCAGAAATACCTGTTCGTTATTATTCTCATATCAGTCCACAACAAGAGTAATCAGAGACACTGTAAAGTTTAAAATGTTTATTTTATAAACTACGTGTCCTAAGATGCAGTACCTTAGCTAACATAAGCAGACAAATGATTATAATTAAAACCATCAGCATTGTTACAATACCATAGAAAATGAAGGGAGAAATCATATTACAAATGACAGTGGAATACAACCACCTTCCCTTCACTAGTGAGCTAGTATTATTATACTAATAGAAGGTCTCTAGGTTTGAATGGGGAACCCCATACCGTAAAGATCAGCTTAGGTGAATCACATCACAGGCTCAGCTTTGCTCTGCGCCTGGAAAAGCTCTTCTCCAGAATGTGTGTGCAATGCATGCAAACTGCAATATTAAAGGCTCTCGACTTTCAGGTATTTGCAGCTGTGTGCGTATTATGGCTAGAGAGTGTGCCGATCAACCTGAACTTGAAAACATACCTTGTTTGGCGGCTCAGAGTGTTTCTGCACACAATGTTCAGACCAAGGTCGCAGTGCACGTATAGGGATGTGAACAACAGACAGTTCTCATGTGAAGAAAAGGCAAGCAAGCAGTTTTCAAATAACATGTCTCTGCAGTGTCGTGTGCAAAAACAGCAAAGATGGCGTTTCTAACATCTAACGCGCTTATGCTAACATAGCAATGTATGTATCTAAAATGCTGCCTCCACTACAGTAAGAATCCTCGGAATGACCATGGACTCCAAGCTGTTGATGAATGCCCAAGTGAACTAGCATGATCAAGCTTTGTCACTCTAAAAATGCTGCAACGAATTTTCCCTCATTTGGGATTTCCACACAAGGTCCAAGCTACCATCTCACTTGTTCTGTCCAAACTCGATTATGCCAATAGCCTCTACCACGGATCACCTTTAACGACCATGAAAAGACTACAACGGATTCAGAACTCAATATATGAGAGAGACGAAAAGGGTAATAGCAATCCCTAAAAGGGATAAGCCGCACTACTAGTCGATTGAAGCGTATCACAAAATTAGAAAGGTAAAAGCGCCAAAATCGTATGGAAGGTAGGAGTGCTGTAGGAACTGAAAACACGGACTACCCAACAGTGCTGGTCAACAGATAAAATCTGTATTAAACATGAGAAACGTTCAGTAATAGCACTTCCTAAATATAATTTGTAAGCAATAGTGTCTGCTTAAAGTTGCACAGAAAATAGTGACATATGTTATTCATAAAACATATCCACAAGCGATGTATGTACGTCTTCTTTTATTGTTCTTTGGTACGAGAATTCCCAGCAACGAGTGAGCAACAGGCCAACACGTGTTTCGTCTGTACCACAATAGGTATGCAGAATTTTTCAAGGCAGCAAGATCAGAAATAGAAAACCGCAATGGATCAGTAGTCTTCCAGAGTGAAACGACGCGTCAGAACCTGTACGAGTCAGAAGCAAGACAAACCAATTCATAACGGGTAGTAATTAGAAGAGGGAAGACCACGCCATGATAAGCCGGCTCCCGTGTGTAACACCACGTATTCTATGTATCTATTACAAATTATATTTAGGAAGTGCTATTACTGAATGTTTCTCAACGGATTCAGAACTCAGCTGCCAGACTACTCTTGCATATCAAACCGCAAGACCACATCTCACCTGCCTTGAAAGCCCTGCATTGATTACCGGTTGCCAGAATATCCAAGTTCTAGCTGCTTTGTGTCACCCACAAAGCAATACATGGAATGGGACCGCTCTTCATCAGGAATAAAATCACCAAACACATTCAACAAAGGAACCTCCACACTAAAATGGCACCTCGCCTCAAAATCCCAAGATACAAGAAAAAAACCATGGGTGGCACATCCTTCTCTATTCAAGCAGCCAAACTATGGAAATCTTTACACCCCAACATAAGATCCACGAACAGCCACCTTATCTTGAGAAAACTGCTCAAGAATTGGCACTTTCCCATATAAGCACCATATGCAAACAGAAATTTACAGCATATCCCTCTGTATATAATCATTTATTTTTACTATAGATATGTACCTATCTTTGTGTATTGCTTTGTATAAACATGTATAATAATTCCATTAAAAACAAAAATTAAAGTAAAATAACACTTGAAAACGGGAGTTTATTTGGTGCATCTTTGGTCTACAGGTTCTTCTTTCATTGTGCATCTATGTACCTTCCATATACTTGGATCTGTGTGTTAGTTACTTTCCTCCTGAAAAGCATATCCAATGCACTACCCAATTTCTCATCCTGTACCTCTATCAATATCTTTAATCTACATATACCTACCTCCTTTATGCATCTAAATACTTTCAATGTACTTATGGATCTATATATTTATCACTTTCTTCTAATTCAGCATATCCAATGCACTACCCTATTTCTTACCCTATACTTCTCTCAATATATCTACTATGATCCCCAAAATAACCCTTTCTAGACTCTCCCTTACTCTACCCCTCCTTGCATCATCTGACACCTCTTTTACTATACCGATCCCCAAAACAAACCTTTCTCAACTCCTCCCTCTAACTCTTCCCCTCCACAACCCCTTTTTACTCATCCAAAAGCCTCCTCCTACTGCTGTGACCGACCAAAAAAAAAATCAAAAATCAAAATCCCTCACTCTCCTATCCCTCCACTATCCTTTTCATTCAATATAACAGACTAACATGTTCACTTCTCAAATTTCATATTCCACTATACTAATTCACCACAACTCCTTTATGGGTCCCAGAGTAGCGTGCTACTCACCAAAAATGCGCCTCAACACCTCATCAGCAGTAAGCAAGCATGCAAACCTTTTTCCCTCTTCTATCCCTCCGCTACCTTTCTCTATCCAACTGAATAACACATCCACCACTCAAGCTATTTTCATATTTCACTATACTCATTTTCAACACTAATCCTTTATGGGTTCCGGAGTAGTGTGCTACTCGTCAATAAAGCGCTTCAACACCCCATCAGGGTTACAAGCGCTATATAAATGCAAACTTTTTCCCTTTTCTACCCCTCCCCTACCCTTCCCAATCCAAATAACTGACTAACATATCCACCACTCAAATTACTTCCATATTTCACAATACTAATTCAACACTAATCCTTATGGGTTCCAGAGTAGCGTGCTACTCACCAAAAAAAGCACTTCAAACCCCATCAGGGGTAGCAAGCGCTATATAAATACAAACCTCTTTCCCTCTTCTACGCTGCCGCTACCCTTCTCTATCCAAATAACTAAATAACATATCCACCACTAAAATTACTTCATATTTCACTATACTAATTTTCAACACTAATACTTTTATCGGTTCCAGATTAGCGTGCTACTCGCCAGAAAAGCGCTTCAACACCCCTTCAGGGGTAACAAGCGCTATATGAATGCAAACCTTTCTCCCTCTTCTATCCTTCTCACTCCAAATAACTGACTAATATCCACCACTCAAATTACTTCATATTTCACTCTACTAATTTACCACTAATCCTTTATGGGTTTCCGGAGTAGCGTGCTACTGCCCCCCCCAAAAAGGCGCTTCAACACCCCATCAGGGGTAACAAGAGCTACATAAATATAAACCTTTTTTCCTCTTCTATCCTTCCGCTAGCCTTCCGAATCCAAATAACTGACTAACCTATCCACCACTTTAATTACTTTCATATTTCACTATACCAATTCAACTCTAATCCTTTATGGGTCCTGGAGTAGCGTGCTACTCGCCGAAAAAGTGCTTCAACGCCTCGTATGGGGTAGTAAGCGCTATATAAATGCAAATACAATTACAATTAATTAATAGATAAATATTTTTGATATTAAAAAAAAAGAAATTTGTTATATTCAGTTTTAAAAGGGGTAAAGGGTGGGTGTTATAATGAAGTACAAAACAGGTAATCAGGAAACTCTTCTTTATTCGTACTTCCACCACCACAGGATCCAGCAGAACAGAGGAAGGGTGCAATGGAATGTTGGTGACAGGGAGGGGGAGGAACCAATGGGAGGAGAAAGGAGGGGGGGGAAAAGGAACGTACCAAGTAGTAGATTACAACACACCTCCCTGCATAGGGCGAAGAGAGAGAGAGAGAGAGAGAGAGAGAGAGAAAGAAAGAAAGAGACAGGGGAGAAGGCAGTATCAACAGGCAGCGACGAGGTCACTGCAGTAACAATGTAAGCAGTAGAACAGCAAGGCTTGGGAGGGAACCCCAAGGAACATTATACATTAACTCTCATTTAACACAGTAGTCTCTGGTCCAGATAGGTGAGCTCCTTGTTCTCAGAGATCTTCTGGGACTGAGAGTTTGAGACTCTGTCTCTGGGTTACTATCATTGTCAACGCCACCCCCTTGTCCATTAGGGATGATTCTGTCCATGCTCCATGTTTGGCCATTGTCGAGATGGACTACATTCTTTCCAACACTAGATATTTTGCACGGATCCGAAAATCTTGACGCTTCTTTCCTGCGTGCTTTTGGTAAATCCACCCGGACCCAATCACCCTCTTTGAACATTTGTTTCTTTACATGTTTGGTCTGGTCGTATCTGACTTTGTATTTAGCTTGGTGTTCTTCCACTTTTCTTGAGATCTCATCTCTGTTTATTACACCAGTCTCCTTTCTTGACCCTACAGGTGGAGTAAGTTTAGTCTTCGGGATCCTTCCTTTGAGAGAGGTGAACGGGGAAACCCCAGTAACACTGTTTGGAGAAGTGCGATAGGCCCATACTGTTTCCACTAACGCTGAATTAGCTGGAGTCCCCATTACTTCTGCCCTCTGCAAACACTCTTTGAACAACCGGTTGATCCTTTCCACTAACCCATTAGCACGGGGACAGTATAATGCAGATTTGAGGTGAGTGATGCCCCGGTGATACAGAAACTCTTTCATATTGTCCGAAGTGAACTGTACTCCATTGTCTGTTATAAGGGTATCAGGTAACCCCTCCTCAAAGAACACACTTTCTAAGAATTGTATGAGGACTCTCGTGTCGATTTGTTGGACGCATTTGTAGACCAACCACCTTGAGTGATAGTCCACCAGCACCAGGATGAAGCGTTCCTTCAATGTTTTTAAGTTGAGGGGACCAATGATGTCCAAGGCTAACTTTGACCATGGTCGATCAGGCACTTCGACGGGAGAAAGGGGGGGCTTACGGGTCTGGTGAGTTTTGTCACTCCGGCTACAGTCTACACAATTTCTCACCACTTGTTCCGTCATGGCGTCCATACCTGGCCACCAATATTCCAGTCTGATTTTATTCTTGGTTAGGCTTCGCCCTAAGTGTCCCACGTGAGCTAGTCCCACAATCTTCTCTCTCAAGTTCTCCGGTGGAATAACTTTCTCCCCTCTGCAAACCACATTTCCTTGTATATTGAGTTCTACTCTGACATCCCAGAATTTACTTAAACTGGTAGGAATGTCATTCTTGTTTTCAGGCCACCCATTCTTGATGAACTCTTTGATCGAACACATCTCTGCATCAGTTTGCATACTGTCATTCCATTCTTCCTTTTTTAAGCAGGTAAGTTGCAGTATCACATCATCACATTCACAACTGACAGGAGCACTCTCTCCCTCTGATGGAGACCGTGACAAGAAGTCAGCAACCGTGTTTTGATAACCTGGCATGTATTTCACACAAAAATTGTAGCCTTCCAGTCCCAGAATCCATCTAGCAATTCTGGGGGTGGTTTTGTTGGCTCCTTTGGTGGTGAAAGCAAACATCAGTGGTTTGTGGTCCGTCTTCACAGTAAAAGGAATACCCCACAGAAAGAAGCGGAAGTGTTTGATCGCCCAGAAACAAGCTAGTGCTTCTTTCTCCACCACCGAGTAGTTGATTTCAGCACCCTTTAGAGCTCGAGATGCAAAGGCCACGATGTGTTCCTTACCCTCCCCCATTTGGGTGAGGCTGGCCCCCAACCCTTTATTGCTTGCATCTGTGCAAAGGATTGTGGTTTTGTTCGGGTCAAACCTACCCAGCGATGGAGCAGTAATTATGCTTTCTTTGACCTGATCAAAGGCCTTCTGACAGGCATCGGACCACACAAACGAAGTCCTGGATTTGAGTAAATTTCGTAAGGGTTCCACTATTGAGGAATAGTTCCTCACACATTTTGAATAATATTCGGAAAGGCCCAAAAATGATTTAAGGTCTTGAACACCTTTAGGGGCCTCCGTGTCCCTAATCGCCTTAACTAGGTCTATTTTAGGTTTGATACCATCTTGAGAGATGGTGTGCCCTAGGTACTCAACCGATCCCACTCCAATACGACATTTCTCTTTTTTAAGGGTGAGCCCTGATTTTTCCAAGTTAGTTAAAACCATCCTGAGGGTGGCATTATGCTCGGTTAAGTCCTTCCCGTAGATTAGTATGTCGTCTTGAAAACAGAGAGTTCTGGGAAGGTCTTTCAAGACATGCTGCATGATCCTCTGGAAGGCAGCCGCAGCAGAAGCCAACCCGAAAGGCATTCGACGGAATTGGAATGCTCCCAGGGGTGTCACAAAGGAGGTGAGATGCCGTGAGTTGGGATGAAGCTCCACCTGGTGATAGGCAGAGGATAGGTCGAGAACGCTGAAACAACTCGCACCATTAATGAGGGTAAGCACCTCATGAATACGTGGGAGGGGGTGCCTGTCTACCCATATGTTCTGGTTAAGGTCCCTGAGGTCTACACACAGCCTGAAGTCCTTACTGGTAGCCTTGGTGGTAAGAACAATGGGGGCCAACCATTGTGAACACTCTATGGGTTCAATCACCCCCAAGGACAGCAATCTGTCTAACTCATTTTGAAGGGGAACGTGCATTAAATGTGGTATGGGTCTGGCTTTGTGTGCTACCGGCCTGGCATTGGATTTCAATTTGATAGAATGCTGATAATTCTTAAGTAAGCCTAGGTCATCAGAAAATACTTTGGGGAAATCATTGCAAACATCCATCCCTCCCACCGATGGATCCACTAAAAGGACCTGATCGGGACTGTTGGGGTCTAACTTAATCCCGAGTTCCCTCTGGTGTTTCCAACCCAACAAGTTGGACCCCTTCTGGGTAATGTATATCTTGCCCACCGTGTTCCTCCCTTTGAACCCTATTTCCTTAGTGGTCATGCCTAATAGGGGTATGGGGTCCCCATTGTAGCCTCCTGGTTGAATGTCAGGAGGCTGTACCGTTTCTTCCCATGAGGGAAACAGTTGAGAAAATACCGTGGCATCAACAAGGGTGTAAGGGGAACATGAATCAGCAAAGACAGTTAGGGTTTTGTTATCCAGGGTAATGTTACAAGAGGGGAATTTGTCAACATTGTTTTTGTCTTTTAGTTGAAAAATTAACTTGGGATCAGGAAATAATTGTGGCTCGATCTCCAACACCGCTTTAGAGCGCTGATCGTGACAAACCCTGGACAAATGTCCTTTTTTCCCACATTTGTGGCAGACAACAGAACGTGCTTGGCATATCGGGTTATTGGCTAAGTGTGTTGGGCTCCCACACCTATAACACTTGAGTTTATTTCCCTGAAGTGGGGTGTTAGCTATCTTACTTTTGTGATCTTTGCTTATGGCATTGACCTCCATGGTTTTGCCCCCTTCACCCTTCATTTCAACCATACAATCTGCCGTGTGCTCAATCCCTACCGCTATATCAATGGCTTCCTTGAGGTTAGGATTGGCCACCAGAAGTCTCTCCTGAATCTTATGATTGTTGGTGCACCTGACCAACTGGTCTCTAATCAGGGAATCTTGAAGGGACTCAAACTCACATGTGTTCGCTAGACCCTTTAAGGCTGCAATAAATGGTTTAACCTTCTCATTTTTTCCCTGTGTTCTTGAGAAGAATTTATGTCTCTCTAACACTACATTTATCCTCTTACTGAAATGTTTTTGTAGTTTGTTTACTGCCACCATATACACATTTTCATCATCATCACTATCACTACCCCCTTCTGCATTAGTGGAAATATCATCATAGACCTTGCGTCCCTCAACGCCCAAATTGTGTAGGAGGGTGTGTAACTTGCGTAAATGGGAAAATTTCTCCCCCCCAATAGCAATAAGATAGGACTCCAGTAATCCAAACCATTGTTTCCAAGGCAGAGCCGGTTCTCCTGCCTCGTTAAGGAAGGGTGGTGGCTGCGACATATTTGCTGCTGCCATGTTTCAAAACCTGGTTGGAAAGGGTAAAATACAGTACCCCAGGATAATGAACAAGGAAGGTAGGGGGAATAGGAGCCCAAAACAAAAATAACACAATCTTAACAGCCCCAAATGTAAAGGACGAGCAGAACAGCAATTAGCAAAGATACCAGCCAGGACAGTCAGCATGAAATACACAGCGAAACATTAACAACATACTATAATTCCCAGGTGAATACACCCCTCAAGGAAGTCACGTTAGGGCATGAGAAAGCAAAATTACGTCAAAGGGAAGCTGAGCCTGTCAGCGTGAACAGACAAGCACGACGAAAGTGATAACAATTGTGCTCATCAGTGATGACAACTGTGTGTAGCTGTGCCCGTCAGCGTGAAATGACAGGCCTGAGTACCAAAAGCTGTGCCCATCAGCGAAATGAAGACAGCTGAACGTGATGAAGGATTTCCAAATGAATCTCGTGAATTTGTGTGGGAAATGACGCTGGAAACCCCGAAGTTTAATACTTTGCTGTTTATCTGAATTTTTCCTTTCAGGAAGGCTGAACAATGTGGCCACACTGCCACCCGGAGGAATGAAACGGAACCGCACCTCCAGTCGACACAGCTGTGAAGTGTCAATTTTGACAGACTGCTACGAGTGTGCGAGGAAGAATGCCGGTTCCCGCCAACATCGTGACAGAGAAAATGAGACGTGGCCACAGGCTTCGCAATATAACAGGGGCTGTCACGACCTAACTCCCCAGCAAGCCTGACTGCCACACGCTGCCTGGGGACACAACAGGAAATGGTATTCACAGCAAGAGCCCCTCAGAAGGCAGCACCCAACACGGACCTTGGATGAGGTGAAACTGAGAGGCAATAGGCAGCGAATCCGTCTCCAGTCCATGCGAAATGCTGGTAAACGAAGCCCAAGGAGTAAAGTGCTCAAATAAGCCGCAGAAGCAGCGCTCATGTACTCAAACAGGGATTATAGCGCTGGAAGGAGTTGCAAAGCGCTCCCCTCATCGGCCGAAGGCATACAGCAGCCCAACAAGGCACAAGGCACGTCTTACTTGAATATGTCCTTGCGGTGCCACCACAGATGCTGGACAGTGAAGAACTCCCATCCGCCGACAAATTGTAAAAACTGGATCCATAGAAGAATTTGGGGGTGGTGGTGAGCCGTCCCCACCCAGCGAATCGTCGCCAGTGTTATAATGAAGTACAAAACAGGTAATCAGGAAACTCTTCTTTATTCGTACTTCCACCACCACAGGATCCAGCAGAACAGAGGAAGGGTGCAATGGAATGTTGGTGACAGGGAGGGGGAGGAACCAATGGGAGGAGAAAGGAGGGGGGGGAAAAGGAACGTACCAAGTAGTAGATTACAACAGCGGGTATTAAATACATTTTATTAATTTAATTATTAGTTGTTAATAGTAATTGCTTGTAATGTTAAGATAAGTTTTAAATATGTTTTATTATTTGATAGTTTAATTTAGTTTGTGTTGTGCAAATCATAGTGTTAAAGTGTGTGTAGTAGATTAATGTTTATAATTCTTTTATTAGTAAGAAATTTGTAATTGTTTATTAATTATGTAAAATCTGTAAGTACATGTAATTAAGAAATGTGAAGTGTTTTGTTATTGTGGTTATAGGTTAGGAAATTAAATAAATACATTTATTTTTGTGTGTAAATATTTTGAATTTTAAAATAAATATTTACTGGTAAATGGTATTCTTTTATTATATAAAGTTATTGTAAGTTTTTGTGATATGTAATTACTATTGTTATATGTGTTCTTTTTATATGTTTTAAACATGTAATTTTAATTTTAAAAACATTTATTATTAATTTGTATTATATTTTTGATTTTTTAATATATATGTTTTTAAGTGTTTTAGTGTGAATAGTATTTTTTTTCCCTACGGTATCCAGCACTTTCCCTACTGTTGCACTCACTGGAGTGGGAATAGTAATTTTTACCCCTCCGCTATCCACTATACTGTTGCATTCACTGAAGTTGAAAATTTAATTTGAAAGACTTTTAAATAGTTTAATGTTTTCATTTATAATATAATGTTTTTTATTAGATTTTGTTATTGGTGTATTTATATTTATATGTTTATTTATAATTTTTTATAAATACATTTATAAAATAAATAGTTTAATTGTTTTAAAGTTAATATATATTACATTTTATATATGTATGCTTACATTTTTTTAAATTAAATTTGTTCTATTTATTAAAATGTATATTAAATCTAATTAATTTTTCAAGTTAATTTTTATATATTTAATATTATATATATTAAGATCTATATTTTGTACAACTATATTTTTTACATCGCTATTTTTTTCCTGATATTTTTGTAATTACAATAATAAACATAGGATGTCGATGTTTTTGTGTATGGGGATATTTTGGGGGTCGATATTCTGTCAGTGAACCCTCAGTCCTAGTCAGAATAAACAACACAACAACAAGTTTTTTATTTAGCTATGCAAGGGGAAGCACGATCCTGGTCCCTCTCAGAAGATCCTCAGCAACTCTGGAATTAGGCAATTTCTCACAGGATCAACTTTTCTGCGGAACACTTGCCAGAATGATCAGGCAGATGCACTCAGTGGGCAAATGCCGGATTGTCACGTGTGGGAATTAGAACAGAAGCAAGTGGATTATATTTTTGATCAATGAAGCCCCCCACAGTTGTTATGTTTGCCACTCTAAATAATAGGAAATGTCCATGCTTCGCAAGCAGGTTTTGGCATTCAGGAACGATGGGCAATGATCTTTCGATCAGTTGGTCCAAGATATTTGCCTACGCCATTCCTCCTTTTCTCCTAATCCCTATCGTGCTGAAGAAGGCAATGATAGACCATTACATTCTGATCCTCATTGCTCCGGCGTGGCCACACCAGTATTGGTACCACAAACTGTTGCGGTTTTCAACACTATCCATTCCTCTGAAAGTGGTTCCCTAGGATTCTTTCCAGACATCACAGAGATATTCTCCATCATGATCCACATTCACTGAACTTGACAGCATGGTACCTGACCACGCAGATTTTTGCCATTTGGATTTGTCGCAAGAATGTAGGAATATTCCGGCGTAGGATCGAGCTCCAGCAACCACAATGACCTACAATGCAAACTGGAAGTGTTTCTGTATATGGTGCAGGAATAATGGTCATCATCCACTGAGTAGAAAACCTAAACAAATTCTTCCGTATTTATTGAGTCTAGCAAACAGTGGGCTTAAAATCTCTTCAGTCAAGCTCCATCTGGCTGCAATTTCGAGATTTAGGAGAACCAAGCAGCCAGTCTCCCAAAGAATCATAAAACTATTCATGAAAACACTCTTTAGAGCTTTTCCACCACATTGACATCCACCAGTACTATGCAAACTTAATACTGTCCTCAGTCAATTGATGCAACCTCCATTTTATCTAATACTTAAGGCACATTTAAAATGTGTTCCATGGAAAACGGCGCTTCTTCTGGTTTTGACATCTGCAAGGGGAGTGGAAGAGATTCAAGCATTTATGATCAAGGAATCCTTCCCTAGATTCACAAAGGACAAAGTTATTTTGAGAACCAACTCCAAGCTTCTACCCAAGGTTCCTACTGACTTCACTTACATAAACCTGTCATTCTTTGATTTTTTTCCCTCAAATCCATCTACATGAGCTGAAAGATCGTTACGTTAATTAGACCTTCGTAGATGCCTCATAGTCAACACAGACAAAACAAAGGGCATATGCATATTGGACCAGCTGTTTGTGTCTTCTGGATAGCCAAGGGAAGGTCATCCTCTGCCCAAGCAAGTTATAGCTCGTTGGTTCCCAGCCTTTATTTCTTTCCGTCATGCAAAGGCCAAGCTCCCACTCCAGGGAAAAGTAAGGGTGCATTCCACCAGGAACATGGCATCAACTGTGGCACTCTATGCTGGGGTGTCCTTGAATGACATCTGCTGTGCAGTCACCTGTTAGTCAGCATATGGTCACGAAGAAGTACTGCCTTGATGGGGATGCAAAAGCTGATGCATCAATGGGACAGGCAGTGCTGTGATACCTGTTTCGGTAAAGGCGAGCCTGCTTCCCGTGCTATAGTCTGTGCTGCTTGCTATTCTAGCATGTGAATATACAAAAGATCTAATGATGGAGAAGAAATGAGTTTTTTACCTGTAACTCCAGTTCACCAATATTGGTATTTTTTTTTATATATTCACTTGGACCCTCCCGATTCCCCTGTCAGAGGCTCATCCAATATTAATCTTTTACTTGTGCTTTGAAATCTGAGCTATTGTGGGAACCGGGGAGGAGTAGAAGAGCTTAAGCTTCCATCTTATTGGCTGAAGTTTGGATTCTTTCAAATGAGGTGGATGTGCTACTAAATAGATAAAGTTGTTACAGGCCTCTGCCCATTTTAATACTCGATGCTGTGTATTTAATACTGTATATTGCTATTTTAATGTACAGAGGATTCCCAGCCTGATGATGGGGAGTGATTCACGCAAGTGAATTTATAAAGGATACCAATGTCGAAAAACTGGAGTTACAGGCAGTGGTTGAAGTGCGAGGGATCGACAAGGCACGGCGTGCCCCTACTTCTTCATTTTAATCAAAGCCGTCCCCCCTACTTTCTTATTTTACAAATGCATCTCAGGATGGTGGCAAGGCCTATAGCTAAGACTCGGCCATTCGGGAGGGCAGAGAAGGAAAGGGACTCTGTCTCTTCCTTCTTGTCC
Source organism: Triturus cristatus (assembly GCF_964204655.1). Lineage (NCBI taxonomy): Eukaryota > Metazoa > Chordata > Amphibia > Caudata > Salamandridae > Triturus > Triturus cristatus. Next base: position 518,924,570 of record NC_140595.1, on the reverse strand, counting down.
AGAGAAGACAAGGACTGTGTCCCCTTCTCCTTCTGTGCCCCTGACAGAGGGCCCCCCTCTTTCTTCCTCTTATTAATTCTTTTTCTGTCTCGCTCCCCCTCACTTCCTGAAAACTGTGACTACAAGAAACGGCTCTCACCTTTCTTAACCTCTTTTTCCTGTCCTTTCCTTCATCCGTTCCCTGTGAAATGAAAGCAAAAAAGAAAAACACTTTTGTTGGCAATGTCGCTTTTTCTGACATTTTTATATTCCAAAGTGCAGCCTAGAGATGGAGAAAAAAAGGTTAAATATATGAAAAATAACTAAATAAAGAAAGAAAGAGTGGTCCCAAAGTGGCCAGTTTGAGTTTATTCATATCCAAACACATTAAGCGCCACTTTACATAGTTTGCCAGTGAAGCGCAACTTTCGTTTTCTTGCCTTTCTTTGAACAACATTGATTTCACCTCATGGGAAAGTGCACCATTCTTGAAGGTACTGCAATACCTGATTAATGCGGGGAGTGAAAACAGTTCAATGTGATCCTTATCAGCTGTTTTCCTTATGTGGGTTTATTAACTGTGTACCACAGCTCTGTGTTCAGGGATGTGGCCTTTTTAAACCATACTGCTTACATTTGTAAGGATATATCTTTGAAGCATAAACTTCAAGATGGCTGCCAGGTGAGGAGCTCCGGCTGGGAGCTCCCGGCAAGGGATTGCCATTTTTTGGCTTAAATCCCCATTATTCCCCTGAATTCTTCCTGACCTAGGACCCTTTTTACTCACCTGGGTTCTCCTGTGACTGCTTTTCTCCATTCTCCCGTTTCCGGACTCTGAACTGCATCTTATGTTCTTACTGCGGACCTCGAGATGACATGGTCAATGCCCGGTGGAGCTGCTTGGTTCGGCTATAGAGGAGTCTGGCTCGGGTTTCTCCCGCGGCCGTCACCTACTCAGCCGGTCAATGGGGCATGGCATTCCTTGTTCCCTCTGCTGCTATTCTTCCTCCTCCTATCTCCCTCGCATTGAATCGCCGTGGATCGTTGACACCAGGACGAGCCTTGGCGCAGCTAAGGCTTAATCGAATATCTCCAGATGGCAGCTGAGTGTTCAGGGGCGAGATTTCATCCTTCCGGACCATCCCCATGCCCTTCGGGTCAGGAGTAGCAGTCCACACCAACGCCTGATCCCTGCCGCGATGGGTTGTATCGACGGTGGGTGCCACCTGGTACGGTGCACCCAAACTCCTGCCTGCTATCTTCCGACCAAGGGGAGGGCTCGCTCTCCCAGTCCCCGCTATTGCCTGGATGTCTCCCTCCATCTGGCCATCTGCTTGGGTGTGCTTCGCCTCAGCTCTAACATCTGGACCCGTGAGTCCTTCTCAGGTACGGGGTATAGTGGCGAGTAATCTACTCGGCGCAGTGGTGTGACGCTCCTGGGTTTTGCCGTTCCTTCCTGTACCTGAGAGGTGCGCCCCCCTGGACTTCGCTGCTGCTTCCCTCTTCTCCAAGAGTGCTCCCTAACCCCCAGGCTGGCTCCCCGGATCTTCCCCTTGCAGATCGTCGACTCCCCCAGTGGTCCTGAGCCTGTGCACGCCCTCTACAGCCTTCCGTCCACCTTTGGTTTTGTAGCTTCGCCACCCCCTCCCCCTTGACTCTACTAAATTCAACCCTGCTCTCTGGTCTTTCGCTCAGGATTTTTGACTTTTGGGCACCCCGCCATTTTGGTGTTGGTCTCCGTCGTTTTCCTGCGACCCTGACCTGCCATCTTGTTTGACCTCTGTCCTTCCCCCTTCCCCCCTGACTCCCCCTGATGACCCCCAAACGTGTGTCTCTTTTCTTGCTGGACTGCCTTAACCCCCACTCAGGTTCCCTTCTCTCCTCTCACCTTCTCTCACAATCCTTTTCTTGTCCCCCTTTGCCTTTTCTCCCCCCTAAGATTTGCCACTTTCTTTGTAATGACTGTGCAACAATTGTTTAATTTATTGTAACTTGTAATTCGTTATTTGTGTTATTGTTCACTTGTAACTCCTGTTGTTCCTCTGTAAAGCGCTCTGATACCTCCGGGTCTAGCCAGCGCTATATAAAACTCCAGATAAATAAATATATGCAAAGGACATTGAAACAGGTCCCTTCCGGCCCCTGTAGTCATGTTCCTAACTTTTCACGCAAAAACACTCATTGATTACTGAATAATGAGTATGAAAGTGTTAAGGTAACCATGTTGTTCCTGCTTACATTTCACATGCTTTCCTTAATCTTGCATTCCATAAGAGTGTTTGATTTTTCCAGGATGTTATTACTTTTTTTTTCCGGCACCATATTACACGTCTAGTGCATAATTTGAATTCAGTCACATCCAGGTGTTTATAGCGGGATACAATTGGCTTGTAGCTGAAGGCAGTGCAAGTTTCTCTCAGTGGGGGAGTATTGTGTTATGTTAGGAAGAGGATGTGGCACTATGGCCAGAGCTGCTGCTTTTGGAACTGGGGAATCAGGTTCAACCTTCATAACCAGTCCACCAGACAACTGTCCTGAGGGAGCACATTCCCATGCTAGACCTTAGAAGGCCCAGCAAGATCCTAGAAGAGCTGGTGTCTCAGCACCAACAGGTGGATCCTAGCGGCGTCCAGCGTGAGTCAACCTTAAATGCCTGTCCACCACAATCCATACTGAAGTTCACCTCCAGTCTTGCGGACAAGCCTACAAAGCAGCACACCCTAAAATGAGTGTCACTGAGGCCACAGGAACCTTGAGGCCAGTCTGCCTCACCCATTAGTACCTCCATTGGACTTGTTTCAGCAGTAGTAGTGCAACAAACCATGTATTGGCAATGCAGGATTTGCACTCACACCAAACTAGGTGGGTCATTACGATGGCGGTGGTGACTGGGACCATCCGCAATACATGCGGCGGTTTCGCACACTAAATTAGGATGAGACCGCTACCGTGGCGGTTGCATCTTGCATTTTAACATTGCGGCGGGTGCTGCTGACTGCAGCACCCGCCGCGATGTTCAAAGTCCATGTTGTGTATTTCACTGCACTACGTGGCAGGCACCGCACGGTGCCTGCCTCTTGGTGAAGTGAAATGTAGGGGGTACCATAGGTACCCTTCCAGCGCACAAACACCTCCCCCCAACTCATTGGGGGCCTGCAACGGGCCCCCAAAACCAATCTCCCTCAGCCTTTCAATGGCGGTTTACCCACCATGGAAAGGCTGGCGGAAGACAGCATCCTAATTTGGCGGGCGGTGCCTGCTAGACACCACCACCATTTTATGGATGTAGACCGCTCCGCCAGGCAATCGGAACGTAATGTGGTGGGGGAAAATTGTGGTCTGATGGCGGAAGGCCCGCCACCGCATGGCTGGCGGTGGCGGTCCTTCTGCCATCGTAATGACCCCCCTAAGTTTGCAAACTTCACGGTCTCTATGCTTCATGCACATGCACTTTTAAAATGTACTGCCTCCTTTGGGGCCACTGGAAATATGCAGCAATGGAGGACAAATGTATGTGTCACTTTTGACTAAATTATGCAGCAAAAAAAAAGGCTGCATCGTAATGCGGTACATTTTCTGATCCTGTATTATTCTGGCATTTTTACACAGTCTCTCAAAGATCTTTCCTCATTAGTACCAGTGTAACATACAAATGCAGCAGTGAGAGAGGTGACCAGTCAACCTTTGCAAAGGGCCCTCCACTTCACAGCAACACAAGTCAATTTTTAGTAACTTTTAACCTGTTTGAGCTACACACAAATTTTTTGTTAAAATCGTCAGTATATGCAGCAGATGATATTTTGTGTGGCAAATATGGCAGACCCATAATTATGTGCAAAACTTTTGCAAGCTAGGATATTTTGCCATTCATGTTTGAACTGCACTTGTGGAAAAAAGCAGGAGAAGTGCTGATGACAGAAACTGCATGGTTTGGAGACAAATTGCTTGTCATTCCACTTTTAATCGAATTTGGGACATTCTGGGATTGAAAACTTATCCCACTTTGTGAATGTATTTGAATGTCAATAACTATTATTAAACCTTAAATAAACGTGTATCCATTGATTGAATTAAATAACGTAATACAGTGTAACTGGTCAGTGAAATGACAAACAAATACTAAAAATTGGGATATTTTGCTCTTCCTGGCCACACCTCTGACTCCGCCCACTGGCCCAATCCTCTAGTTATTTCCACCCTCTGATTCTTCGCCCACAGTTCCCCTCCTATATTTTCACCACTTCAACCACTGGTTACAGGCAAGTAACCAATTTCTTCCTAGACATTAGAATATACCCAAGTGCCAAAATGTATTACAAGCTGGTAGGTGGTGCCATATGCACCGCTGTAGCTTCATAATACCCAGAAGTGACAGAGCAGAGCCGCAAATAAGCACCACTACTGACCAGTGTTATCAATTCCATTCTTTTGAACATGGATCACATAATTTATTTTCCTCTGATGCACATTTATCAACTTTAGCATGCATGAAAAAAATCACATTTAAAACAGGCATTGGCCAGGCCAATATGTCTAGCCTTCGGAAGTTGGTGCAAAGGTTAATGTTTTTGAACAAATATTGCAGGCATGTGTTAACACGAATAAAAAGGAAACAAAAGAAAATATGCAATCCCCTATGCTTACAATTAAAATTGTTAAGTTATAAAAAATTCCCTGAAATGGCTGTTTTTCTGTAGATGTTTTATGAACTATAAGCTTTTCAGTCAGTTGAGCCATACACATTATTATTATAACTAGTAACAAGTTTCAAGTCGAGCTTAAACCAAACGTTGCAGCATTACAATTTGCTTTTCAATCCATCCTTAACCATACGAAGACTCCCACTTTAGAGCCTTTGCTGGAGATAGTTAAAGCCAAACTAATCCCCACATTGGCTTATGGCTCGGAAGCCTTCCTCGGTGGCCTCTCTTCTGAACAGATTCCTGAGTCAAGTCTTTAGGGCATTGTTTAAACTTCCAAACTATTCCACACCCTTACAGATTCTACTAGAATTCAGGTTACACGCTCAAGTCCTGGCACAAAAGGCCTGTATTCTCAAATACTTGCATGCCACACGTGCTGCTAAAGAATTTATTTATTTATGCAAATTTGTAGAGCGCGCAAATACCCGTGGGTGTCTCGGCGGTAGGGACAGCGAGCATGAACCAAACGACAGATAGACTATTGGTTAAAAAGCCATGTTTTTGTCATTTTTCTGAAAGCAAGTAAAGACTGGCTGGCTTTGATATGAATTGGGAGAGAATTCCAAAGCTTCGCTGTGGCAACAGTGAAACGCTTGTCACCTCACGATGCTGTCTTGGTGCGGGGGACCCTTAGCAGGTTTGCTGTGGAAGAGCGTAAGGCTGGATTAGGGATGTAGGCGTCTAGGGCCTCATTCAGGAACAATGGTCCAGAAGAAGGAACTCTGAAACATGTAATCTGGCAAGAGACATCGCAAGCAATTTTTCCTGTCTATCAAAACCCTTGGTCCGTCGCCCTGCAAAAAGCACTAAAACTGAAAACAGCCTCCGCACTTTGGAACCAAAATCTTTCACACCAAAATTTTAAGATGGCGTTAAACAGAACAATTGTAAAAGCTTTGCTCCTGGAAGATTGCTATACCCTGATCGCTAGAAAGCAAGCATGCCTGTCTCATACAGAGGACTTATAACAAAAACAAGATGCAAAAATAGATCTCTGACACTTTTGCGGGGCATTTTAGAATCAAGTATTGCCACATCAGGATGGGATTTTTTGTATCCCTGGACCTATTGCTGTCTTTGTCCCCGCGCCCAGTTTCAAATGAGTATCTCCTATGTGGTCAATCATGAGAAAATTTGCCACATCTACTCTGTATCTGCCGAGTTTTAATTGATGATCACCAGAAACTTCTCCCTCAAGCATGGATCAAACAAGGGACCCGTACAATTCCGACAGCCGTAGACTATTTACTAAATGACCCTTATCCTCAAGCTATCTGTGGCCTGGTCAAATTTCGGAGTAAAGTCGACAAAATGTTAAGAGCTGCTGCTCCACCGGTCTTCTCAGGAAAGTAAATTTCCATTTATTAGATCCTCTTGCATTATAACGTATAAAGCACAAAACACTGATTTTCAAGTAACAACGACGTACGCCCACTAAAAGTGCAATTCATCATCTGAAGGCTTTAAATCTGTCCTCCGGGCTCCATGCTAGAAACTTAGGAAAGACCAGGGTAAAACTGTTTCAGTAAGCAACAAACTCATCGGTCAACACTCCGGCATTTTGACTTTCCCAATGATAGAAATGGCTGACTGAGCTCCAAATGTACAAAATTACCCACAGCTTAACTCATTATAGAGACAAAAAATGTTTGGGGTCACACATTGATCAAAGGCTGTCTGAACTATTTTCAGCAACAATGAATTTGCTTTTATAGTGTTTATTACCTCATTTATTTATTAACTACTGCTTTGAGAGATGCATTTGATATTTGTATTTTATCATTCAACTGAATATTTTATAACTGTCTGGCCACTAGATCTAAGTTGGTCATTCCCTTTGCTAGTTTCAAACGTTTTTTACATTTTAGTAACGGTTCTCATTACAAACGTGCAATGGCTTTTATTAACTAAGCATGAATAAAATAAACTTGAAACTCGTAACAAGAAATAATCACCACTGAAACAATTACGGTAATTGCAGGCAGGTACAAGGTCACTTACATACTTAATTACAAACTTTAAAAAGAAGTGCAGTCACTCAAAGTGAATGGAGCCAATAGCCCCAGGCTGTATGCTGTGTGAGTGACAACTTAACAGACCAATGGATGAAGCCTGCTGATAAAAAGGCCCTCAATGAATGTATATTATGTAGTCTGGCGAAACAGCTAAGCTTTTTCAAAAGCTAGAACTAAAATGTCTAGGATGTACCCCTCTAGAAAAGCCTATGTTTTGCCAGGGCATATACTTCCCAAGAAAAGTCATTAATTTTTTTTTTTCCAACAGAAAAAACACACTAACTACTGATGACCCTTCCGGGGCCAAATACATATGAATGCTCAGATTAATCTTAATTTGGTGCCAGGATAGTGCCTGTAAGTGAAATTAATATTCTTAACGTGTATGATAAGAAGGTATAAAAAAAATTCTCATTTGTATTAACGCTCCATTTCTAGAAGAATATCACATCAAGTATAGAGTTCTTAATTTTTTTAATCAAACAAACTCAAAGTGGTGTAAGAAAGCTGAGGTTGTTTTATAGAAATACCAGTTGCTGGACACCTTTTAAAGAAAAAGGTAAAGGTATAGGAACAAATAGTTACAGCTCTGGCTGCACCTCTATAAGGAATAACATGTTTTGTGTTGTAGCATTTCTTTAGTGCGTCATACTCTCTTTGGGTGCATTGAAGCACATTTAGTGGATGGGACGCATGTTACACCATGGGCGAGTGTGTGGTTAGCAGGTTATCCTATTTTCTCATGTGTGAATGACCAGATAGGTGTTTTGTCTTGGCGCACATCACTTAGCAATCATCAGGAGGAGAGGGCATTAAGAAAGGTCTGACATTATATTTGGGATAAAATACCCACTGCCTTACATGATAAGACACAGAGGAGTCCCATGATCATATAGAGGATCGAGGCCAAATGCAGAGTTCCTTTATAAGGTTCTGGGACTCTGAGGTGACTTCCAATATCCTTACCATTCCCAACAGGGGGCACTTTAGTCCTAATAATACATGGTCACACCATCACTTTTCCCTCAAACCACTTAAATCCTTTGTGCTTAGCTCTTTCATATGAAAGAGAGAACATGTTTTCAAACATCAAGAATAAAAATAGAACCTCTATAGCATAACTATATACATGAAGCAAGCTGTTAAATATTTGTTCCAAAAAAAAGATAACAGAATCGGTAAAATACAAGTTCGTTTTTTTTTTTTAAAGGCAAAGTAGCTCAGAATGTGTAGAAACATGAAGAAAGATCGTTACTTTTGCAAAAATTGCAAAAAATATCTATTTTCTGCTAGTCACTATTATGCTAGAAAAACAGTGCAAAAGAAAAAAAAAGAAAAGCAAAATTTTGTTTTGTTCATTAAACAGCTGCTTTAATTCTGCTCCATGAACTGACATGCCTTATCACTCAGCATCTGGCTCTAGCAGCAGGCAATGTCACATCAGAACTAAACTGTAATAAGTTATTACACTTGAGTTGTGCCATCATTTCTTTATAATATGCAACTGGGTGTGTCACAGGTTGACTATTATAAAGAAATTAGAGACATGTTTTTATAGAGGGTTTGCAGATTCCCATGTATTATACATTGCATTTACCTTGTGGTTATGATTTATTCTTCAGGTCCTGTGTTGTGTTTTATTGATCCTGTTACACTTTCAGGTTTTGCTGACCACTGCAGTTCTGTTGACCAGTCTGTAATGTTTTGAGAATCTGGAAAGTGGGCAAATGGTGGAAGGAGGAAAGGAGAATGAGATAGAGATCTACCTGAATGGTCTCCATTATAAGTAATCCAGGAAGAGATTATGGCTCAGACTGGCATCCTGCACATGCCAGGGTGGGAGATTAAACACTCTGATGCTGCCCTGACAGAACCCTGTGTTGCCCTTCTGTCCACCCCTAGATTCCAGAGACCCTTGCTCTTTTTAGGTCTGGCTTAACAGCGCAGTTGTTGATAAACCTTACGTGAGCATCAGAAAATGAGCTTTAAGAAGCTCTACTAAGACTCTGCCTGGATGTTGACCTTCTTCTCTACAAGGTTTGATTGTGCAGAAGGTATGGGTTTCCACTGTAAAATATGGTTGTATTGCAACTTTTGCCTTCTGGTAAAGCTTATGTTTAATACAGTAGGCCTGAGCTGGTTATGCTGACAAGCGAATGATCACAGCTAATCTTTTTAATGTGAATTGTTATGACAAAAATAGTAGGCCTAACTTTATTGAGCATTAAAGCCAATAGGCATTTAAAAGTGGATTATTACACCATTTTAAAGCCTGTAGACATGGATTTAATTAAATGGAATATCATAGATTACTAAATTAGACAAATGTTTGGTTGTGTTTACCATCTAACACAACCTGCGTATATAAGATTTACTCTTTGATAGTCATTGATCCCCTTTCTTGGGGCTCTTTATTGTTCTACTATATGCAATTTCGGACATATTTTTATTTTTAGGACTAGACGCCTGATTTCTGCCTTGTGTGAATGCTTATGCTGAATATAGTAGGGGTGAGTGAGTCATAGTAATGAACCAATGATAAAGCCCATTAGCATGATTGAATCTTTTGGAAACATTATTTCATGGTCTGATCTATTTATTATAGAAAGATATGGGAAAGGCAGTAGACCTCAATTATTGTAAAGATCACATGTAAAAGATAATAGGACTTTAAGTATCCATTATTGTTGCCCTGTTTTAAAGCATGCAACAGATATTGTGTTACACTGAAGCTCAAAGTGCACTGTAGGAGGCAAATGGTATTTTATGCTTTATCTCCTTTGAAAACCCCATAAAAGTTGAAAATTTGCACTGTGATAATCCTTGGTAGGCCCTTCTAAATGGGTTGTATACCATTTTGGCAAATTAAATTTTGTATATTTTTTGTACTTTTATGATTGTATGCCTCACAATTGTTTTGTGGGAAAGCTTATGCTCAATACAGTAGGCATAAGAAGTTTATGCGATAAGTGGAAAGCCAATGATAAACCCAAAATACCCCATTGGTTTATTGGGAAAAGTTTTGTCAGCTCATAACATTTCATAATAAACAGATCATAGATATTCTTTATTTAATATGAAAAGTTGTGACAAAGGCAGTAGGTTTGGCTTATTAGGATTTTTTTTTTTTAAGCCAATAGACCTTTAAGAATGAAATGCCCTCACATTATGTTAAAGCCTAGAGATAGGTATTTTCTGACATCGAAGATCAGAGATTACATTAGTAGACACTGCTTCTGGTGTTCATTGCCCCTTAGTCAATGCTTGGTGGTAGAAAATCCGCAATGTGAGAATCCTTGTTAAGCCCCTTTAGAAGGTGTAGTATGTTGTTTTGGCATCTTCCATGTTGTACATGTTTGTAATTTTATGACTTTATGCCTGGTGATTAACTTGGGGGCAGGGGAATCTTATGCTCAGTGAAGTAGCCTTGAGTTAGTTACAGGGGGCAGCCAATGAGAAAGGCTTTAAGTGCGACTGGTCACTTGGGGAAACGTTATGTGAGCTGCTATTGGTCTAATCAAGTTTATTGTGAAACGTTATGACCAAGACAGATGGCTTGACATTTATTGTAAAAAGCATATGTTAAAGCCAACAGTCCCACAAGGGTGGATTCTTATCTGTATTCACTATGCATGTTACTGTTCCTTTAATGGCTGCCTTCTGCTTTGTTTAGAATTTACTTATTGTTTATTACAAGCATATGCTTGCACCATTTAGCCAATATGTCTTTCTATATTCTATTCCTTTAATTTATGTTGCATGTGCCTGATGAGTTTGTTTGCATTTTATATTTGAATGGGTAAATGCAAAACTGAATCACTAGTTGGATAAATGCCTGCCCGAGTGCAAGAATGAATGGTTATTGAGTGCTTAAACTCACCTGTGACCAAAGAGCCATTTAAGAGGTACAAGACAGACCTATAGGTATTGTCAATGCTTGTTAGTTTACATGAGGAGGCATACTTCTTCCTATCTATGATTTACTTCCAGACATATTCTATTTTCACATTCAAAGACATTTTTGAGTAAACACATAGAATGTGGTTAAAGGAAACTTAACATGCTTTCGTTATTTTGGATAGGGCAGCACAGTGGCACAGGTTTGAAGCTGTCATTTTGTTCTGTCTTAGCCCAGCCCTTCTCCGACCTGTGAGACTTGTGAAAAACAAGTTTTATGGTGATCTCCACAAGTTAACTTTCATTGTGATTCTCTGCCTAGTCCCTTCTGACTACCACACGACCCCCAAAACAACTATGCTCTCCTCTATGGCACAAAGTCTTTGTTCCAAAGAGTAGTAGTCAGACAGGTGTCATTTCCTGGTGTACACAGCTCTGTATTCTGCCTCTCTGAATACTATCTCCAGCCAGCAGTATATTTTGATTGCGTCTGCTGGTCATTGCAGTTCACATTTCGCCTTGTTGAATTAAGAATCCTGGCCTTGGGGCCTGTCGGAATTTTTTAAGTAAAAATCAGATAACCTTCTACTACTTCAAAGTTGGCTACAATGCCTCACGCTAGCTTTCCTGATTCTTTGGCCTTTCGCCCTGACCTAATATCACCCACAACCTGTATTTTTTGGCATTTTAAATTAGAAGACCATGTTGAGCCCTGCCAACTAGTAACTTTACACACCCTTAGCCTTGATAAGAAACGTCTTTGTCTGCTGGACATTGCAGCTCAATTTTGGTCATTTGCAGTATTAGAGTGTATTGTAGTATTTGTATAGCGGTTCATAGTCTTTCCCTTCATACAGAGTAACTTAAACAAACCAAAATAAATGCCTAGCCTTATATTAACAAGCACTGGCAAAGTCAATAGTTATGGCTTTGGAACACGGGTGCAGTGGTTCATTTCTTCTATTATATCTTATTGCACAACTGCGCCAGAAAAAAAAAAGAAAAGTTGTGACCTAAATGTGGCCCCACATGCTTGTATACATAAAAAAAAAAAATTAAAGGTACATTGATGTGGACGCTTTACTAGTTTTTTTTTTAAAAGCTTTCAGTTGTGCCTAGCATATTACGTTTTTTTATTTGTGAAGGAGACCAGAATAAATTACCACCTGACCAAGCTCTCAAATGTCAGGCAGCTACAATGTCACTAAAACACTGTGAAACTTTAGAAAGTAGAACATAAATAAATTACTATCTAACTGGGCACCTGGATTGCAGGCTAAATAGCCATGATTTACAAATAATATAAAAATAAGAAAAGAAACAAACTGTTTTTAGGCAGATGCAAATAATGTGCGTAGGTTTTGTGTAGTCACTCAAACTAAAGGGAGCCAATGGTTAAAGTGGCAAGGGTATGCCCAGACTTAAGCCCCATGCTTACTGCGCAAATGGAACCAAGCTGCATCAGACTAACAAGCCCCAATCATGGCAACACTGGTCTTGGGTCCAGTTGCGTAGCAAGGACAGGTGGTATCCGGTGCAGAACATTTCTTGTCACCCCTGGCTTAAGGTACAAATACAAACAAATAGCATGCATCATTTTCTTTTTTTTTTCTTTTTTTTAAATCTGGTTTTCTTACATTTTTCAGAAAACATTTGGCAGTTGTTACATCAGTATTAATACTCAGCATACATAACAGAAGCCCCTCAAAACACGAAACACGTGCCCCACTGCCCTTCATCATTACCATTTTACAGCTCTCATGTTTTCTAGCATTAGGCTATCTCAACTAGCTATGTGTCACTGGAACAGACAGTTATCTTATAGGGGACTGTTCTCTGCTAATATTCAAAGTGAGCCTCTGTTATTTTGAGTGCATGAAAATAGCATGCATCATAACAGTTACGTTACTCACCAAACTCAATATCATAGAGAAGAGGCTGATCACAATGAATCAATGAACTAAAAAATGTAACAAAATAAATTCAGAACAGCACTTCTAAGCTTCAGTAATAATGCACAACTAACTCAACCGAATGATGTGGGGTGACTGACCGGCACAGCAGTGGATAGGATTGGTTTGCAGCTTGAGTGATGATGAGTCACCGGTTGTTTACGTCTTGCTCGAGTACAAACTGCAGAGACAGACTTCGACGGAAAGAAACACCCCCTCCCCTTCCTTATCCATACGCTCTCCACTACACAGCATCGAGTTCAGCCGCGTTTCGTTGCGTTTTTTGACTGAACTAAAAAGTTTCAATACGCATTATGTTGACTTGTTGAGGTTAATTAATGGCCTGAAAAGTTATTAAACTCGTTTTAAATAATATAATATTTTTTTTTAAAGTGTAGTGAGCCCCAAATTTTATTTTAAAAACACATATTTTTGCCATTTTGTCACATCCCTCAGTGATGACACCTGGGGTGGCCCTAGCCACCGCACCCCCCCTTCCTACACCACTGCTTGGGTCATTTGTGTTCTGCTTCAGGGAGGTCCTGGCCTGACAGTTTGGGCTGGACTTTTTCTATTGGAGCAGTGTCAAGAGTGATTTGCATACTGAGGTGGCTTGGTGGGCAAAATAACAACGGGCTGGAGTGCTTCCACAAATGGATACTAAGTGGTTAGACCTATTGGAAGTGTTCCTCTCATCACCTTTTGTGTGTTCGATGTGCGTATTAGTGGCAAGGGTATGCTCAGATGTGGGCCCTGTGTTCAACGTGCCACTGCAACCAAGCTACACGCAAGCCCCAGTTATGGTCAAGCTGGTCATGGGTTGCTTTTGTTCTGGTTCAGGGAGTACCTGGCCTGGCAGTTCGGGCTGGACTGCTCTTACTGGAGCAGGGCCAAGATTGATTTGCTCATGGCTGGGTCCAAACTGGGGTGGCATGGTGGGCAAAAGAACAATGGTATAGAATGCTATCCTGAGCAATTGCCAGTTGTTAGATTTATTGCAAGTATTCCTCCCATCAGCTTTTGTGGGTTTAAAGTGGGCAGGCCCACTGCCCCATACTGTATGCTGTGGTAGGTGAAAGCAAAATGTGAATGACAAATTAACAGACCAGTGGATGGAGTCTGCTGACCAAACGCCCCTCAATGTATCTATATAATAAATTTATTTTTTTTACAATAACAATAGTCTGGTGAGACAGCTAAAGCTGTCTTAAAGACCAGACCTAACAAAAATACAGCCCACGCAGGGCACAAACATTCATTATAATTAATAAAAGAAGCAGAAACAAGGACATCCGATTACATCACAGTCTTTGGGCAACAGAAAAAACGATCAGGTCCTCCCAAACACTTCTCTTCACCACACAACTTCATTAAGATGGTGTAGTGGAAGGAGTAAGGTCGAGGGATTAGTTGGAGAAGGGAAGGAACTATCACAATTCCACTCCTGCGAGTAGCCAGGATTGGTGTAGGGACCTAAACAGCACCTGGCCTTTGTGTTCCCATGCTCCTTCTTCTTTTCCTCGTATATCTTTTACATTAAAATTGAAATAGTTTACAAAGTATTTTAGGACAGTTGCACTAGTGATGTGATGAAGGCAAACCGTGCAGTCACAGTTTTATGCATTATGTTGCTAACACATTAGTAAAAGAAAATCCTCCATTTTTGGGAGTAAGCGTCGACATCAATGATTTGTGGAATTTTCTCCTCCACTCTATCCCTCTCTTGGAGGAAATTCCGCCAATTTGGGGGCCCATTTGGATGCAGGGCAGATCGCCACAGCCCACATGGCGGTGGCGATCCACCCTACATCCTTCCCCGCCCACCACCCATTTCCCCCCGCTATATTAGTATGGCGGGAGGACACCGGCGGACGGAAAGACCGTCCGCCGGTTTTCCGCCGGTCACACAGGTGACCGGGAAGAAAAGGGGCTTGCTATGGTGGCGACACCGCTATCCATATTAGGAAGGCAGCGGGAAGCTGCCTCGTTGCCGCCACGGAAAGGCATGCGGACAGTGACTTCGGTGGCCCGTTGCGGGCCCCCAGGGTATTGGGGGGGTGCACATGGGGGATACCTATGGTACCCCCTGCATTTGTATGCACAATACGGCAGGCACCACGCGGTTCCTGCCACTTTGTGCATGCAAATGCACAACATGCAGTTTTAGCATTGCGGCGGGTGCTGCTGAAAGCGCCGCCCGCTGCAATTTTTAAAATGCGTGATGCGCCCTCCAGTGTGGCGGGCGCATCCTAATCTCCCCCACGGGACCGCCGCACATATAGCAGGCGGTCCCGTTTTCCATCCTAATTATGCCTCGAGTATCTTTTGGATTTAGCATTTTCGTCCAAAAACTGGAGAATTTTCCCCTACCACAGACAACCAGGCTCCTCAGGTTCATCAAGTGAATCAGTAGCTTAAACAGAAAATAACCTTTTATATTTGGAAAGGAAAATAAAATGTGAGTTCCTTCTCTCATCCTCGGCTTTTTAAATCACGTCACAAGGCTTTCTTTGCAGTTTCTTGTGTCCACTGATACAGTGTACATGTAAAATTATAAGATGCCTGGTAAAGTCGCCCCAGAACATTCTTAGGGAGGCTGATCTCCAGACCTTTTGTGGTTCCGGGGCATGCATGTTAGTCACTCAACCTTTGACCTTGTAAACTTCCTGTTACCAGAGCCAGCAATGCTATAAATGTCATCTTATTCAAGATAAAGGGGAATCGTTGCCCTGCACAAGAACACAAATGTATGCATTCATGAGTTATGTTAGCCTGTGATGCTCATATTGGAAACTGGGAAATCAATAATGCCTCGAGGGGGCAATATTATTGATCCTAGAGGGCAATACAGATTCCTGTGGGGGCAATGATGTGTCACTAAGAGCCCAATCTGCATACTCTTTGATTTACACCACCCTTACTTAAAAAAAAATATCATCAATCACATGTCCCCATATTTCTTTAAGCCTTTCCTTCTGTAACCAAATCCAAAGCCCCAGGGGAGTTCCCCCATGCAAACAAGGCAGCCCGTTGCCGTGTATGAGCAGCATAGAAGAGCTGTTTCGTCACAGTGGTAGAGTTAGGATGAGTGGTCTTACTAAGGACGCTCTATGGAGCCAATAAGGTGTGTGGCACTTAGTGTAGAAACACAGGTGTTTATAGTTTATACGTGAAGGTTTTACACAACTATAAATTAAACTCTATATCTTTCAGGATATTTACTTGTCTCGCTACATAGTACAGCAGTGATAGAAATCGGATTTTCCAAAGAAAGGTTCAGCTGGGTGGTAACTGAATAGTATTAAAAGTTCCTGATTTCTCAGAAGGAAGGTGTTATGGCGCGCAAATGAATGCTAGCAGAAGTAATTTCTATATGCATTGGAAATGGAAATTATATCAGTAGCAGAATGAACTGCAGTCTAAAACAAATAAAAAACATAATAGTTTGCGTTTACTAGTAACTAATTTCCTACGATTCTATAAATCAGGGATTTTCAAGATGGCGTTTTAGACTAATTAGGACAGATTGAATTGGAAAAAAAAATTGTATTTAAGAGCTGAGCAAGGGACCTAAAACATATCTGTAAATATTTGCAATACCGTTTTAATACTTCTTTCATAAGGCGCCACCCCATGAAGCAATTCAGACTTAGTGAGCACTCACAAATGTATATCTAAACATTTCAGTGTGAAATACCTATTCTGAAATACAAGGAGCCCAAATGAAAATAGACTTATTTTAAAATTATTGTCTGAATAGTACATAAATTACCAATCATTCCCCCCTTAAAACTGTTCTCTAAGTGGTAACTCTGTTAGGACAGGGATCTTCTTCCTTAACAACTTGGTGGCCACAATCATGAATTTAACTAGAGCATACGACGTTTGCAGGTTTTTCCCATTTGAAGTGTACTTTACAGCCTCATTCGCCTTACGGCAGCCACTTTCGAAAAAGGCTTGTTTTAGCCATTTGATTCCTTCCCTTAATAATTGAGGACATATGCATACACCGTGTGCTAAAGATTTGAATTTGTACCAGCATAAACAGCAGCAAAATGTTGAATGGTTATAATTTACCTATGCTAAGTGGAATTCTGGGGTTGATGCTAAAAAATTTTTTTAAAAGCCACTGGCGTATGAAGGAATGCATCACAGGCTTAGACATGCTGGAGACCAGCCGGAGTTACATTTTCTGCATAGGAAGCGGCCGTGTAGTGACTTTGCTTTTTAGGATTGAAGGACTCCAGATCTGCTGTGTGAGGACCATATCTGTTTCAGGTGACTTCTGTTTCAGGAAACACTCCATTTTATTAAATTAATATACACTGACATAAAAAAAATATAACTTGACCAACCATGTTTAAAAAAATATCCTAGATTAGCCTAAAATACTCAGTATCCCAACATTGGTAAATTGAAATCCATATTAATTACATATTTAAGTGGAGTATCAATAAAAACAAACAGTGGCAAAGCCAACTGGTGTGGCCTTTCACTTAGCAGGATTACCTCAAGTAATTACTAGATTGGGGGCGTGGCCAAGCAGCATGGCTGACAGGACGTGAGCTCCTTCGGCTCCCGGCCAGCCAGCCACCTAATCCTGCATAATCCTGTCTGCTGACGCCCACAACAGTCCCCCCTGTGCGGCTGGGACTCTGCATGCTGCAGGGGCACCCCTAGGGGAAAACGGGACCAGGGGGGTGCCCGAAATCAGCTGTGGCGGCTCTGCGCCCGACGACCTGCCAGGCCTATGCCACCGGAGGTCTGCGTGGGCCTCGAGGGCGGCGATTCCCTTTCCGCTTGCCTGGCTACCGAGGAGGCGCCCTCTGCCATCGGGGGCCTCCTGGACTCAACGGTCCCTGGCACTCGCTGTTGGAACTTGAGGAGTTGAACGATCCCTAAGGGGCCTCGTGTGGCACTGGGGATCGGTCTGGAGTGCGTCTGGGGGCAGGGCCTACCATCGCCGAGCCTGGAGCCCCAGGCGCCTGCTGCGGAGACCCTTGTTTGGACTGCGGCGCGTGGTCATCCCCCCGCCGGCCCTGGCGTGTACTGTGGATCGAGGACTGAGCCATGAGGCGACCCGAGAGGGGGCCTAGGGGGGTGAGGGCGGTTTTCGACGGCGGCCGCCCAGAGGTGGTGGGCCATCGTGGTCTCCCCCTGACCTGATGGGAAGTTGCTGAGCCCGCGGTACCACGATCGGCCCGATTAGACTGGTGAGCCTGCACCCCTGGGGCACGGTGAGTTGGCCTGTTTCGCCCCCCTCGGTGAGGCCATCTTGGATCCCCCTGCTGGCACCTGAAGGCCCTTTGGCTCACCTCTATTGATTGATTGTGGACCTACAGGAAGGTGGCCGCTTGGACATTGAGTTTTTCTTCCAGCCACACGTGGGGAGACGCCCGCCTAGGCCTTTCTCTTCTCTCCTCTGCCTGCCCCATCCGGGGGTCGCGGGGGTGCCTGACCTCCCTTGGAAACCCTCCAAAGGACTACCTGCTTGGAGACCACTACAGGGGCGATTTTGGCATTCAGGAGCACTGCAAGGGCCCTCACAGGCGGATGACAGGACAAGATCCATCCGCTGGCGACAAACTTGAGGTGAGCAGCTATAGGATCACTGCTAGACCACGTGCTTGGCCCTCCCTTGGGACACAACAGACTTGGAGAGGATGTGGTCCGCCGGCTAGATTGCCGACTTTGGTGCTGGAAACCAAGGATCAAGCCTCGGGGTTGCATCCGCATCCTGTGAATCTGGGCAAAATACTTAATCTCCCCGTGCCTGAATGTGTCCTTGTGTAACGTAACCGGTGCTCATTTAAAGCGCTCCAATACCTTTGGGTCGAGTTCGCGCAATATAAATCTGCATTAAAAAAACTTGGGCTCCCTGGACCTGCTGGGAGGGGATGTGGGCCCTCTCGTGCTTGCATGGCCTCCGCGCTACTGGTGATCCCCACGGAAGAGACATAGGTACGCCGCCGATAGCCCTATACAGGGAAAATTAGTTTGGAGACTGTGACAATTGCGGACGCCTGTGTCCTTTACTGAGGCCTACATTATAGGTAAGGACAGGCTGCCTCGCGCCTCCAACACCATCACACAGTATACCACGCAATGCCTAGCCATGCAACGAATCACTAATCAGACGGGCCAGGATGGCGAGGGAGCTGCTTCCAATGAGCTGTCTCAAGCTGAGCTCCTAGAGACAATACAGGGGTCCCGTACTGCCCTGGAAAAACAAATCGAGACAGTCTCCATCTATGTGAATTTACTCCGGGCCGATTTGCGGAAGGTGGCGGATAAGGTCTCCACGGCGGAGGGTGACATCGTCCAGCTCCAGGGAGAAGTGGCCTCCCTGAAGCAACAGGTCTCTCAGCTCACCAACACCACCGGAGCACTAGAACGAAGAGTGGAGGAAGCGGAACGGCGGGCCCGTCGGAGCAATATCAGGGTCCTGGGCATTCCAGAGCGCTTGGAACACGATAATGCGGAGCAATTTCTGGAGAACTGGATACGTAGTAAGCTATGCCCCACAGGTGTGTCGGAGGTCTTTGTTGTGGAGAGGGCCTACGGGGCGCTGGTCACTCCGCTGCCACTGGGGGCACCTCCCAGGGCCACCATTGCCAAAATTCTGAACTATCGGGACAGAGACTGTATTCTGAAAGCAGCACGAGAAGCGGCAGACCTCACTTTCGACAACACCAAATTGTCCATTTATCCAGACTACACCCGCCAGGTGCAGGAACAAAGGAAATCCTTTCTCGGCATTAAGCAGCAGCTATGTGAACTCCACCTACAGTACATGTTACTGTACCCTGCAAAACTCAAGGTGAGAACAAATGGAAAGGCCCATTTTTTTGACTCTCCGTAGGAGGTATGGGAATGGCTTGATATCAGGGGAGAGGCCCTCCCCCAGCGTGAGCAGCGAGGATCCCGGAGTACCTGGGGGGCCAGACCTCCTAGGAGCTGCAGGAGCAAACGCAGGAGTCGGCTTGTGGACGACGCTCAAGCGGAGAGACAGCGAATCATGGTGGGGAATGACGGCGCCCTACGTGTGGAGTCATCGGACTCTGACGACCCTCCACCACAGACAGAGACAGAGACTCCTGATAGGAGCCTAGTACCAGAGACTCTCCTGTCAACCAGAAACGCTCGTGGACCCACTTACGCCTAACACAGCACCGCCTGGAAGATGATATCCTTTTTTCTCTTTTCCTATTGCTGGGGTGGAGTGGGCCGGCTCTTAGAGGCCTAGTGACTACTGTCTTACAGCGACTTGGGAGAATTAATTGTCGAACTAGAGCTGAAGTTGTATGCATTTGGTGAGATTAGCCAATCAATATGACATGAGTGTCTCACGAGTTCATATTTGGGCAGTTCGGGACATTGAATCATACCAGGAGGTGGCAGGATGAATCGGGAGCTGGACTTGGGGGAGGGTGGTTTTCTTCTTTTTTTGTAGAGTAGTTCTAGCCCCGTTTTGGCTAATGGGACAGCTGTGCACGTACTGGCAACAGCATGGGAAGGGAATTTCTGCATGTTTTGTTGTCAGTAAATTGCTTGTGGGGGGGGGGAGGGTGTTTCAAGTGGGTTGTTGTTGGTTTCTTTCAGGCATTATATGTATCGCTTTTAAGATACAGGACCTAGGTAGCTACATGGGACATTGAACACACTGGGATTGGATACTCTACCATACATGGGGATTACATTTTTAAGCTGGAATGTGAGGGGGCTGGGTACATGCACCAAGAGATACAGGGTCCAGTCCTTTCTCCACAGGCATCAGGTCTCGATAGCATGCCTCCAAGAAACTCACCTCATGGACAAAGAGCTCAGAAATTGGCAAAGAAATGGCGGGAACAGGTCTTCCACTCTTCATTCTCTACCTATGCTAGGGGAGTCCTTGTGTGGGTGGCTCCCGGGTCCAGTTTGCCATCCAGTATGTGGCGGCTGACATCAAAGGGAGATACCTGCTTCTTGGAGCTAAGCTAGAGGGTAGGGATGTTGCCTTAATGAACACTTATGCTCCAAACACAGATGACCCGGACTTTTTTCACTCCCTGCAGGAGGTGCTGATATCGGAGCTGGAGGTTCCACTACTTTGGATGTCGGGATTTTAATTGTGTCCTAGACCGCATCCTTGACAGGTTCCCATCCGCACTGGCACGAAACCAAGAATGACAATGAAACTCCGTGAGGTTATGGGGAATATAGGAGCCAAAGATATATGGTGCCAGAGACACCCAAACCAGAAAGTGTACACCTGTTCTTCATCCACTCATAATACTCACAGTCGCTTGGATAGGGTCTTACTCACAAATCCCGATAAGGCTATGTCCTTCAAGGTGACCCATCAAGTGCAATTCCTCTCTGATCACTCCCCTGTGGCATGTGTGGTTAGCTGGGGAGGCCCGACATGTCGCCCACGGACCTGGAGATTACCGGCGGAGATCCTTGAGGACCAGGTAGGGAAGCATCACCTAGAAACAGCCATGACTGATTATGTCGACCTAAACTGGGGCGGATCGGACCTATCAGAGGCCACGAAATGGGAAGCCCTGAAAGCGGTAATGAGAGGGGCATGCATAAGCTTTACATGCGGGGTTCGAAAGCAGCTTCAACGAGAGCTGCAGGAGGAGGAACGCCACCTCTTGGAAGTACAGATCTCTGAGGCCCCTGACACAACGGGGAGGGATGGGGAACATGGGATCCGGGAACGCATCCATGACATTTGGGACAGGCTTGACAAATACACTCTTACACAGTACAGACAATGCCTTCAAAGGGAAGGGGATAAATCAGGCCGTCTTCTGGCCTGAATTCTCCACCGGGAACACGCCACTGCTGCTATTGTGGCTTTACGGGAGCCCACGGGAAACCTAGTGCACTCCGAGGTGGGACTGTTACAGGTACTCAAATCCCATCTCGAATTGGTATATACTGAAGACCCCACAATCAGCGAGGCCTCTTATCTCCCTTACCTCCATGATCTGACCCTACGATCTATCCTTAAACAGGCACAGAAGGAACTAGACGAATCCCTAACGCTGGGCGAGGTACAATCCGCCCTGCAGCATTTGCCCCGAGCCAAATCCCTAGGTAGTGACGGGTTCCCTTCTGCGTTCTATCAAGCATTCATGGGTACACTTCCCAGACTCCTGTTGCAGGTTTATCTCGAGGCATTTGAACGCGGAGTTCTCCCACCGAGCATGACACAAGGGGAAATATGCATGATTTTAAAGCCGGGAGGGGATGCCCATGAGCCTTCATCGTATCATCCGATCACGATGACCAAAACAGATGTTAAAATCTTATGTAAGGTCCTGGCATCTCGATTAGCGCCATACATGACTCACTTGGTCCATGTGGATCAGTATGGGTTCAAACACAGCTATGAATCTGCGGCGGCTGAATCACATTCTGCATGAGGTGCGGGACCGGGAGGAACAGTTGGTGCTGGTATCCATTGACCTCGCCAAGGCATTCGACACAGTGGACTGGGGATACCTTCTTGAGGTCTTGTGCACTGTGGGGTTAGTTCCCAAATTTTGTCACTGGATTCGCATTCTGTATACCTCTACCCGTGCTAGGGTGAATCTTGGGGGCACGAGGTCCGAAGAGTGGAAACTGGGAAGGGGTACATGCAAGGGGTGTCCCCTCTCGCCTTTATTGTTCACCCTGGCCATAGAGCCCTTCGCGGTCCGGGTCAGGACTGAAATGGAACAGTGGGGAATTAGAGTGGGTGACACGAACCATATTGTTTCCCTATGTGCTGACGACGCCCTGTTTTATTTGGCCGCTCCCCGAGACGACCCTGCCGGTATTGCTGCGCCAGCTAGACCGATTTGGAGAGGCCTCTGGGCTACGACTTTACCGCGATAAGTCCCTGATCTTTCCGTTGGCGGGACTGGCCTCAGTGCCCCTGGAGGATCTACAACAACTCGGGCTGTGCTGGGAACAGACAGGGTTCTGTTACCATGGGATACAGGTGACCCCGACGGACACACAGTCATTAGCCCGGAATGTAGACCGCATAATTTCCTCATTACAGCAGTCGGTGTCCTTTTGGAACACTCTGCCTCTTTCGTTGATGGGCAGGCTGGCCATCTCTAAGATGGTGATGCTTCCTAGGACATTATATGTACTCCAGAACTCACTATGCCCGCTACCGTTACGGATATTCAAAACTCTCAACACATTACTCACGTCTCTGCTCTGGTCTGGCCGACGCAGTAGGGTAGCTCTCAAAACTATTATTCACAGCTATGGGGAGGGCGGTCTGGAAGCTCCACGCTTCGACTTATATTGTTATGCGGCCCATCTACAACATGTGGCACGTTGTCTCACAGACAATTGGGAGAAACGCCTTCTCCCTGACAGAGTGGATACCCAGACGCTGCAGGAAGCACTGATGCAGGGCAGGGGGTCAGACACGTCTCTTCCCTATATCGTGCGACACACAGCCGGTATATGGCAGCGGGTTGTTGAGAAGGTCTTACGGAGGGCACCCTTTCACAGGGAGCTCCCAATATGGATACCAGCCCCCTTCACAGACATGGGGCAATATATGTCTTTTCAACCTTGGAGGGAGGGTGGGTGTGAAGTTCTCGCCGACCTTTTCCCCAACGAGACCTTCATCACTTACGAGCAGGCGGAGGAGAACTTTGGCCTTGGACAGGGCCAATTCCTACACTTCCGGGGAATACAGGATATGGTGAAAATCACCTGGCCTCAGTACCCGGACATCCCACCACTGATGCACACTTTGGATATCCTTCTCTCATGTGGTACAGGTCGCAAATTGATTTCTCTCCTGTATAAGGCTATGAAACAGGATTCCGCCCCCGGTACCGCCATCTCGGGCTGCCTGGGAAAAGGATCTCGCTACCCAGCTAGAGGAGAAAAAATGGGCAGGCATAGGCTCCCTCACACGCACAGTTTCATGCAACGCCAGGTTTAAGTTGACGAACTTCAACTTCCTACACGGCACTTATCTAACCCCGGTATCCCTGAAACGCATCTCTAGTGATAGGGGAGATAGATGCCCTAGTTGTGCCACGGAGAAAGTGGGCTTTTCACAATTAGCATGTGATTGTCCAATGGTCAGACAGTTTTGGGTGGAGGTGGTGGGAAGGATTGTTGCAGCCACAGGCCTTCAGATGACGCCCGAACCCTTGCATTGTTTACTCGCCCTAGTCCGGAAGCCCAAGAAAAAGAAACTCCCCTACAAGCTCCTACAATTAATGCTGGTGCTCGCTAGGCGCAGGGTAGATATAACTTGGATGGGGCTAAGGGCCCCTGAAGTGCCCATCTGGCTCAAAGATGTCTGTGAATGGTCCCTGGCCGAAGAGGCCAACATGAAGCTGACCCGAAGGGACGAGAAGTTGCAAGGAGACCTACTTGCTTGGCGTGACATGTGTACGTCTGGGTTGGCAGAGGAGGATCCCTCCTCGCAGGATACAACCGGCAGTGGGGAGAGTGGATTAGATATAGCCAGTGGGTCCAGCCCCAACGGGGAGTGAAAGGGTCGACCCCGGTAATGTCCGCATTGGAACTCGGTGCCATGCCCTCTTCCTTCCTCACTATGCTATTTTTGCAAATTATTTTTTTCTTCCCATTGTACCTTTCCCTCCCTGGTGCTGCCGTTTGTCCTATATGCCATTACTACCTTCAACGATATGCCGATTCGATGCCGATTTGATTTGTTTTGTCTCGTGTTTGCAACATGTAAATTGAAAAATAAACTTAAAAGAAAAAGTAATTACTAGATTTCCTTTCTGAGTCCGAAAAAACAGCATGAAGTCTTTAAGAAGACTGAAGCTCTTCAGAACTTTACTAGATGTACCTCTCAAGTCAGAGGCAACTGCTAAACAAGCCTGTCACAACGCTGCAATAACTCACACTGTTACTAAATGCCCCTCACGAGTAAGATGTAGCTGCTTAAAATGTTTTAAAAAAAAGTTGAGGTGATGTGGCTTCAACATAAAAATGTACATATCTACTTCTGCTACTGTAAAACAGCTTTGATATTCTTCCATGAAGGTGCAGTTCTGCAAGTTGTTACTAGGTGTCACTCACAAATCAAATGCAAAAGTAACAAACTTCTTACTTGAAGATGTAGTTCCACCAGTAAGCAATAGGTGTCCCTATCGAGCCAGATGCAAAAGCATTGATGTACTTAAATGAAACTGCAGCTTCACTAGTGGTTACGAGGTTTCCCTCCCAAATCAAATGCAAAAGCGTTGAAATTCTTACACAAAGCTGAAGTTCCACTAGTCTTTAGTAGGTGTCCCTCACAAGTCAAATGCAAAAGCATTGTTTGTCTTTTATGAGGGTGCAATTCCACAAGTCGTTGCTAGGTGTCCCTCAGGTCAAATACAAATGCATTAAAATTCTTACATGAATGTGCAGTTTCATAAGTCGTTACTAGGTGTCCCTTACAAGTCAAATGCAAAAGCATTGAAATTCTTATATCGACCCGCTCCTCCAATTGTCTTCACTAGGTGTCCCTCAAAAGTGGAATGGAAATGTATTGAAATCCTTTCATTAAGCTGCAAATCCCCACAAGTCATTGCTAGGTGTGCCCTCCTAGTCAAACGCAAAAGCATTGAAATGTTTTCATAAAGCTGCAGTTCTACTTGTTAATAGCGGCCCAGCTGAAGTCAGTAGCAACTGCTTCATATGACCTGCACCAAGCTAATGGGCTGTGGCTTTAGTATATACATTTGCATGCACACTTTTGTTATTTTAATCAGTTGCGCTTGTTTTCCACAGGATTATTTGCAAAAGCTGGCTCATAATAATGAGTCCAGAGTACAAATTTTTAAAAAAATCCTGTTTTTAAAAAAAAAGTTTATCACACCCTGTTATGAGAACTTATATTCACTGGTAAGTACAACAAAATTAAAAATATAAATGTAGTTGTTTATATTTTGGTGACAGTAAGGTGTAATGCACGCCATTTGCGCTCCATTTGTGGGGAAATGGTGGACAAATCCAGTATGCTGTAATCCCTGCATGGAGGCATGATAATGCTTTTATATAACCAGAAGGGAGAGAGAGGGGACCTCAAGAACTGGATGCCCATCTTGGTCCTCAATGTGAAATACAAAATCCTAGCAAAGGTAATGGCCAACTGTCCGAAGAAGGTAATAACAAAGATAGTTCATCCTTACCAGTCCTGCAGGATACCGGGCAGACAGATCGCAGACAGGCTTGACCTTGACCCGGGTGTGGTGTCAATGCAACTTTATTGACACTCCCTGTAGCGGTGTGTGGCATTACTGAAACCTTGTAAAGTTCCCTCTAGGGGAGAATGCATGACCTGCACCAAACTGAGGGGATGTGTCTTTCATACATAAATCTGCATACACACTTGCTATTTTAACCAGTTCTTGTTTTCCATAGGAATAATTATTTGCCAAAGCTGGGTCATAATAATGACTTCGAATTACAGATCTTAATACATTTCTTGATTATATATATATATATATATGTATATATATATATATATATATATATATATATATATATATATATATATAAGTTGGTGATCACACCCTACTGTTTATAGGAATTTTTATTCACTGGTAAGTACAACATAATTTAATAGTTAGTTTTGGTTGTTCATGTTTTGGTGACAGGAAGGTTTCGTGTGCTCCATTATTTTTGTACTGTTCCTCAAGGGGCAAGCTGTGCTTGTGCAGCCCTGTAAAGCTTCTTTACTGGAGCCATTGTGAAGCTCCCTCTAGGGGGAGCAGTGTTACTGCAGCTGTCTGAGGCTCCCTCTAGGGGAGAGCGGTTTGAATTCAGCTGTGTGTGAGGCTCCCTCTAGGGTAGTGATACATTTGTGTGCCTCTTTCTAGGTGAAGGAGGGAGTAAGGTATCAGGAAGAACACCGATAATCTGCAAAAGTCTTTGATTATGGAGGAGTGTTTTCTTCACACAGACAGTGCTTGTACAACACTTCAATAAGGGAAATGCTGCTCTACTAGTAGTTACTGGAGGACTATCAAGTCATAAGGAAGGAAATAATCATTTTGTTGTGTAGTAAAAGTCACTAGTGGACTGCAGCACCCATTGTGCCATCCACTACAGTAGCAAAAGGGAACAAATGATGGACGTAATGCTGAACAATGCAATCATTCACCCCCAGTCACAAAGATCTGGTTTTAATCCACCTTTCTGTTGCTCACCAGTGTGGGACCAGCCATATGCAAATCAGTCTTGACCCTGCTCTTCATTGGAACAGTCCAGCCCGAACTGGGAAGCCAGGTTCTCTCTGGACCGGAAACAAGCATCTGGGACCAGTTTCGGGGAATCACCCCTCATCAGCCAGACTAGCTTGAATCCAGTGGCACAGTGAGCATGGTACCCACGTCTGGGCATATCCTTCCCATCTAAGGCAACAAAAGCAAAAGGAACAAATGATGGACGTATTGCTGAACAATGCAAACATTCACCCCCAGTCACAAAGATCTGGGGTTAATCCATCGTTTTTTTGCTCACGCCACCAGAGTTTGGACCCAGCCATCTGCAAATCAGTCTTGATCCTGATCCTCATGGGAACGGTCCAGCCCGAACTGCCAAGACCGGTCCTCCCTGGACCAGAAACAAGCATCCTGGGACCGGTTTCGGAAATCACCCCATGTCAGTCAGGCTAGCTTGAATCCAGTGAAGCAGCGAGCACAAGGTGAATGTTTGCATTGTTCAGCATTCCATCCATCATTTGTTCCTTTTGCTTTTGTCAGCCTAAGTTCGAAGGGATTGCCCAGACGTGGGTGCTGTGCTCACTGAGATGATAAGGAGCCCTCTTCAGCCACAGCCTGCAGCATTACCCCTCTGAGGATTTTTTTACTTCCATTTCAGAGACTAAGTCCGCAGGTAAAACATCTGACCAGGTCGAACTTGGTTTCTGTATCCGACACATGCTCCATTGTGTCTAGGTACTGGTCAAATACAACCAGAAGACTGTGATTGGCTTTTAACACTTTTTGGTGCTATTTTTATTTTTAAGCTTTAAAAACTCATAAATCTGGTTTCCCTTATTGGATTTCTGATGTTTTGGTGTCATTTTATTTATTAAAATTTCCTCTATTGTTCTAAATTAACTTGGGATTTTCTTATGTTGTGGTATGACTTTATTACTGTTTTGGTACTGCATAAATACTTTCCACATTGCCTCTAAGTGAAGCCTGTCTGCTCTGTGCCATAGCTACAAAAGGTTTGAGCTTAGGTTCAGTTAGTTACTTTTGTAGTTTACCCTGACAAAGTTTGTGGGTATTACTTGAGGTGGGACCTTACCCCACGCAACTAATACCCTATTTTCTAACAAAGATCACCTGCTATTTTCCCAGAACAACAAGCAAGACAGAATGCAGAACTGGCCTAGTGATATTAACATTCACGTGTTGAACCCTAACTTTCACCCAATGACAAGTCTGTTGGATTTACACTAGACAGGAACACATTGCTCAAAAACACAAAGATGGCTTGGTACCACCTCTCTCTTCTAAAGAATGTGAAACAATTTCTTTCAGAATGTGGCTTCAGCTCTCATACTCTAGCATCTAGACAGCCATAACACCCTGCTCAATGGCCTCCTACACTGCAGAGTGGCACCACTGTAGGGCATCCTACATGCCGCAGCATGTCTCATCCAGGGCCTGAAGAAATATGATCACATCACCCCATCCTGATGGAACTTCAGTGGCTCCACTTGCTGCCTGCACCATCTTCAAAACCAGCTGCATCATTTACAAAGAGATCACGACCTGCATCTCAAGTTTTAAGGCTGACAAGCTTACCATCTCTGGGGACTCACAGACAAAGAAATGTGAAAAAGAAAAAACAAAGTAACGTCTTTTCCATCTATGCCCCCAGCATCTGGAACAATATCATCTTATTCATTAGGGCTGCTGCAAACCTTCTCTAATTCACAGAAGAGTTGAAGATGCACATTTTGGAAGAGCAATACATCATGATGCACAAGCAGTCCACAATCCAGCTACCTCTTAGATCACTTGTTTACTGTATCCTTGTCTTTGATCAGGTACAGAGCTCTGCTGCCTTTGGCTGAATCTGTGCCAATCAAATATCATATACATACATACATACGTACAGAAAGCACAAGGTTCAATCACCTGATATATTTCCCTACTCATCTTTTGTTTGGAAGGCATGAATTAGCCATAGAAACATTATCATATCCCATTGCCATTAAATAATCTGGTTGGGGAGTTGGGGGGGAAAGGGGCGAGGGACAGGACTCATCCACAAGCCCTTTCTAGATTATTGATATTCTTTGGTATTATATCTCTGTTTCTGTGGGTGCTTCACCCAGGGTCTCCAGATTTTAGTGAATACTAATATGATATGAAATATCCAAGCAAGCTATCTCTGCCCCGAGAACAATTGACCTACTAGCAAAATATTTACCCTTTTCTGAATGCTGTGCTTAATAACCGTGTAAATGCAACTAGGATTTTGATTGACAGGGGTAACGCTTATGTTTTGGTCAACTTTATCTTCTGCTGGGACTACAGAAACATCTAGCCCTCCACATGGAGACCTCACTTGTCTGCTATTTTAGGAGCATTTTAGTAACTTTAACACATGCTTTTCTACAGCTGTGCTAAATACAAACATTTTCTGAAACACTGGACTGTGCACCCCCTTTTTAAGGTTCTCTGGACAAGATTAGAAAGCCTAAAGTATAGAGAGGTGAGTGACGCAGTGGAGGGAATGATTTAGATTTGTGATATTTTATATTTTAAACACACAGGATGGGAAGATAAAATATGGGATAAATTATCCCCTGCAGTATATAAGGATACTGTAAGTCAGCATGGAGTTCTGTGACCATATAGAGGAACAATGGTGAGGGCTGAGTTCATTCTTAAGGTCATGAAATGCAGAGATGACTTGCAATATCCATATGATGTACAGCAGGGGGTATTTTATTCCTTATAATACATGGTCACACCATAACCCTTCCCACAAACCACTTATGTCTTTGGTGTGGTGCTCTGACATAGGAAGGTGATAGGTTGTTTGTAAACTTGAAGAATAAAATTAGAATTTGTAGGATAAAATTAAACACACCTAAAAAACTGTTAGATATTTGTTGCAAAAAGATATTAGAATCAGTTTAGTACAAGTCATTAAAAAAAACATTAGATCAGAATAAATATAACTATAGCCAGATATTATCTTGCTATAAATATCTTTTTTCTGCTCATCACTGTTCATCTAGAAAAGCAGAGCAGAAGAAGGAAAAGGCATGTTTTGTTTTTAAAGTGCAGCTTTAATTATGTCTGTGACCTGCCTTTCCCCTCTTCTGCTGGCTTGTGACATGAGAACTCAACTGTAATAAGTTATTAAAGTTGAGCGGCTACATCATTTCTATATTACAGGTGACTGGGGATGTCACAAGGAAATTAGAGATAGGCTTTTATGCAGTGATTACAGGCTCCCATGTTTTATAATAGAATAAAGAACTGTTATTAGTGGCAAGAGCAGTTCCTCCAAGAAGGAAGGGAAGTGAGTTTTGTGTGACTACCTCTAGTGAGAAAGGAGCTTACATATTTTTGTGTGTCTATTTAACACAAGGGCTCATTGGTCTGGGATTTTTCAGGATATCTTACACATAGAAAGAGAATGCATAGATTGAGAGTGCATAAACTGTTAAAAGAATTGTTGAATAAGATGAAGGAATGCGAGCACACATGTTAAAGAGAAGTTAGCTATTTATGTGAAAAGTATAGCATGAGAACTTGTAATGTGAAGAGCCGAACGTGAAGAACCCAGTGAATCTGAGTACCCAAGCCGCATATCAAATCTGTTTAATAAAGATACGTTTAGCATTTGAGAAATCAGAGGCATTAAAAATAGACACAATATTGGAAGTGTGCACGCTTTACAGGCATTGGGATTTAGATGGATTTCTACATTGACACAATATTTGACAGGATTCCTATAACAAGCACTTACAATGCAGTAGTTCTCGCATTTATGAAAGTTAGGGCTATTAGCATTGTAAATGACAATGCCTTTTATTTATGTTTGGTTTTTAAAACCAATGGCAATAGCTTAAACTCTCACAAATGGGAGACCTTTTGCATTGAAAATCCAAGCGCCCGTGCTATAAAAGTTAAAAAAAGCATTAGGAGAGAGCATGTCCTGCCTGCAACATCAGACAGTATGAAGCTCTTTGAGAAAATAGTGCTCGGAGGCTGTAATTAAAGCCTATTGAGTAACAACACGTAACAGAGGGTGTCCCCATGGGAGGTTACAAAATGAGACAAGGCGGTAGTAAGGGGGGACTACTAAGCCTGTTGACCAATGTACAGCCACAGTTTACAGTGGACAATGACACAGGTCTATGAAAAATATGGGCAGAGAGTGGGCGGAGCTTCAACCCCTACCTGAAAACAGCATGTCTTGCAGAGCTGTGCATTCGCTGCCCAGGTTCGGCCTAAAAATGACAAGTCTTGAAGAGAATATTGAGTGTCTCTGACATTTTGCTTCCTGATTGGAAACACACCGGATCACAAAGTGTACTATGTACCTAGATTTTTTTAGGTCACATCTCAGACTCATGAAACTATTTCAATATTTAAAACAACACATTAAAAATACCTTCAGTGAGCTCTGGGGCAGTGGTTCTTGGCAGGGAGACGTGTTAAAGGACCGGTCGTGGGCCTGGTGTGTGCTGACCCTCTTTGCAGGCTGTGCACATCAGGATCTGGAAGAAGAGGGACTGAAATCAGGGCAAGTCCAAAGTTATATGCAATTCAAGCAAGCATTTGCCTTGTCTATTCTTGTTTTGTGCGGGCAGGATTTCATAAAACATTGTTGTGGAAGCTGCCCAAGTCCTCCTCAATATTAAAAAAAAATTAAAAAGAATTAGTGGTCCCAAAAAAGCACACAATTCTTTAGTAGTCCCTGTCCCTGACAGGAGCTATTTTGAGAATGGATGTGCTACTTTTGAATTTTTGCTTTAAATATTTTTATTGCACATTTCCATAAAAACAAACCTCACATAAAACCCCCCCACCCTCCGCTCAAATATTTATCGAGAACGAATCCCCGGATGTGCTTATTTTTAAGGGGCTCTCTCTCACAAACAAGTTAGCCAGTGGCTGTAGTGAGCGTGAGGAAAATTGTGAATGACACATCAACAGACCAATGGATGAAAAGGGCTGGCTAAAACCCCTTTCGGTAAGTATATTATACATATCATTTTAGGCCACACCAGACCCAAAAGGCTATGGACATATTGGTTAATTTATAATTCCTGCATCAGTATAGCTAACTTTGTAATATGTAACTATTTATTCAGTGAAAAAACTATAGTGGAAGAAATCCTGAAAATAAGTCAAATTAGCTAGTTTCTGGTTAGTTTTGCCTACTCCTCTAATGCTTTGCTCACACGTAATATAAAAGATGACATCACAAATGACACCATCAAAGGCATTGTGAAGAATATCATTAATGAGGGAACATCATGTCTCCTGAGCCATGTCTCGTTATATGTAGTGAACAGGGGCCCCGCCCAGAGGTTAAGAGCTGTGGGTCCTACATACGTGTGCTGCATGTTTCGGTATCTGTGGAGCATATTCCATGGCTAAAGCTCATGCCCTTCCGAGCTTGTGGCACAGTATGAAGTGGGCACGGGAAGTGCTATAGTTGGGGCTAAGCCATGTCCTGTGTGTCTGGTGCTGTTATATGTTCTAGGAACAGGTCGGGGCCAAAGGCACGCCCTGAATGATTTACATACACGGCATGGCTAGACTGTAGCTTCTCTGTGCCTTACTGCCTATCTCTGGGAGGATGTCAGTAGGGATGTCCTAAGGAATGGCATTTGTGGCATCATTAATGTTGGGATGTTGGGAATAGCCGTGGCCCGTGCAGGTAAGAGCTGTGTGGCCGGGTGAGGGGGGATTTTCGATGGACGATGACGAGGGAAAATTAAATAAATAACTAATTTTCCCTCGTCATCTTCCCCGAAATCACCCGGCCCCACCGCTCTTACATGCACAAGCTGCAGCTGGTTGGGAACAGTACATTAGGGGAGCGAGGCTTGCATAACTAGCCATAAATGGACATTTACAGTGTTTTACATTTTGTATTCTAACTTTTAATGCCCTTTCATTGATTTTTTCCAGCGAAACGTTTCGCCTCTTTTAAAGAAGACAGTTTGTATGTTACCTTTGCTGTGAGAAAACAACAGTTTTTACTTGAAGGACATCAGATATACCATGTCAATGACATTATCAATGCTTTATAGAGGGCTTAGGGCATAGCGTGCCTTTGGCCAAGCCCTTATGCAGCCCCTTGGTCTACAGTGCCAGCAGGGTATTTTATTCATTTGTGGTGTTCAAATACTCTACAATGACCATGCTCCTCAGTTGTACCTTTTGTTTAGAACCACTGCTCACAGGGCATGTCCCAGGTTCATGTCCAGTGGGCTCAGATAATAGAGAACAGTCTTGGCATTTCCCCTTGTACAGAGGCCCGACTGTCAATGCTAGCAGGGCATGTTTAAAGGCTATGCCTGACTGGCACTGTGCGCAGGGCATGAATCTTGATCATGTCCTGTGCAACAGAATATTGCATTGACTGCCTGCATAACATGACGGGTAATACACTCCGCATTTAGCCATGTTCTGTATGGAGTGCCAAGTTCCAGAGTACCTGTAGGTCATGGTCTGCAGTCCAGTTGGCACTTTGCACAGAACATGTCCACAGAACATCCCTTGAAACCTTTCCCTATAGGTACTGCAGGCAGGACATAACCTTTGGCTGATAGTCAGGTCTCCATATGTTTCCTTAAAAGGGTTCCAGTCCATGGACTGTAACCCCTGCTTTGTAAACTTGGAAGTGTTTCTTGAGTACACCTATGTGTATAAGGCTTCTAAAAAAATGTCACTTGTAATGGTGCTGCCACCCCTTTGAGATGTTCATTGAACTTTATTTTTGGTGGGGGTTCGCTTGCATGACCATTTATGGCCCCCCTCAAAATGTTTTGTTGAACACGGTCTTCAAACCTGTTTGCTGTCCGCAGACCTTACAAATACCCGCCTGCAACCATGCAGATGACAAGCTCAGCTTTAAATTTCAGTCTGCAGGCCAGTGATGAAAGCAACTGACTTTCTAGCTCACATGTTTTGACCCACAAGTTCAGTGCTTCTTCTCAGAATGCTAGACAGATTCAAACTGAGCTAAAATGCATATGGAAGATGATAGCTGCCATCTATGTGGCAGGTTTGTTGCCAATCCATTCAACAGCTTTTCCCCTTTCCTTGCCAAAATCTGGGATAGGATGTATTCCCCATATTAATTGGTTTTCGTAGATGCCCACGTTTGCACCCTAAACGTTTGTTTGAATGTTATGCACTATCAATACAAATATGGGTAGCCATGGAATCCTGCAATTCTGTGGTGAATATAAGCAACAATATTTCCCAATTCCTTGATTCAAAGCAAACTTAACAACACTATTTATCTGACTGATGTCACCTAAGGAGTTGACGTACACTAGCAAAATGTATTGAATGGATTCCACCAACCTGTTCCTTCTTCCAAACAGGGGCATATTATAATGGAATGCCTGTCTTCAAATGGCACTGGTTTAAGGAAACTCTTTGCTTCTCAGGATACTCGGGAAAACCAGAGCACCTACATATTTAGAGGATTCAAAGAGTCTTGGCAACTATTGAAATGATTCTACCTGGTTGTAAACTTTCTATAACCTGGTCACTTGAGGTGCCAAAGGTCTACCTACATAGGCCTTTATTATTTATAAGAGCCAGTATTTCATTCTGTCTAATACACCGGCTTTACGGATAACAATGACATTTTTCAAGTTTCTTAAGCTCGTTTTCACCTATAAAGAACGAGTCACCCTGGTTGCACCCACTACGACACCCCCAAATGGGAGGTCATTGGGGTTTATAACAAGATCTATATAATAAAATACAGGAAGCCTGTTGCATTTGCAATAAAGTCTACAATCATCAGCACTTGCGCCCATTCACTCCCAGTGATTTCATATGGGAATTCCTAGATTTACTATAATCCCTATGGGCATTTTGATAAGCAGGGCTTGCACGTTTTAGATTTTGACAATGCCACTAATTTGAGCCCCATGGATGGAAGATTGCCTCATGATAGCCCTGCTCAATGTTCCAGAATTTCTGTGCAATTCCAGCAGCATATTTACAATGCCCAATGCAGCACTTTTACACCACCAGAGTGTCACTTTTGTGAGGCTCCGGAGTTGCAGTGTGCTGGCCCATATTTACAAGGCCATGTAAAGCCACCCTTTCACGCATTACTCTTTATGAAAGGGGTATTCCATGGGTGTTGCTGTGTGTGTTCCTACGCAACACCCATGGAATCTGACGCAATCCCAGATTTACAAGGTTTCGAAAACCTGGGAATGCGTCAGATTCTACTGCCTTCCCAGGGGAGGTGCTAAAGTGGTGCAACGAGGAGTGATAGATTTATTTCTCCTTGTTTTTTGCTCTATGTGCCCTGCATCCTGCAGCACACATAGAAGGAGGAAAATGCCATCAATTATTGTTTTTGTGCAGAAAAGTGTCTCTTCCTGCACAAAAACAATCATTCCTGCAGCACAGGCACCCTTGCTCCATGGTGCAAGGGTGCCTGCATTGGCACTAGGCAGCCAATTGTGCACCAGCGCAGGGGAAACCACAGGGATGCATTGAATTGCTTTAAATATGATACATCCCTGCACTTTCCTCATGCTGAAGCTCAGCGCAGCAAGATGTCTTGCAGCTCCGCAATGCGTCATTTTCTAGTAAATATGTCCCTCAGTCTTTAATCGGGTTAACCGTCATTACATTACTGGATATTTAGTTAAATAATATATAGGCTATTCAATTGATAATAGACATAAAAGTGACCTTAGCCCTCATTGTTCAAAATTGAAACCTTTGCTTATTTGTTTGCAGATGAATGATTTGGCCAGTTTTCCACCCCCTAGAGTAATTGAAACATTAATATCTAGTGTTAAAATATTTATTTTTGTTTTTAAGTTAGTGCTTCTTCAAATTAAACTACACAAACTGTACCTATAAAACAGAAAACAGCACATAGCATCAACATGCTTTTGTAGGGTGATTGGGGATTCACTGCTCAAAACAATCTAGGATATTTTATCAGTAAATGAAAAACATTCATCTGAGTAGCTAGGCTTCTCCGAATTAATGCTGAACAGATTATTCTTAAACAGTTATTAAAAATGAATGTAGTACGTGGAATCTGGCACACAGATTAAATCAAACTGGTTTTTGACATGGAAACTTGTATATTTGTAGACACTTGCATGCCTTCTGCTGGCAGTCAGGAAATTGTGGCCTAGATTTGTACAGTATTGTAGATTCCATAAGGTGTGTAAAGCACACATAAGTACTGAACACTAATGTTAGAACTGGCTTGCTAATGATAACGATGAGCAAGACTCTGAGAACAATGACAGTAAGGGAACACAATGTGCGCAACTAACACATACAGTACCACCCAATTGAAAAATGTTACATGCTCAACTTCCTGTGGTTCACTGTCATCAAAACCACAATCAATAAAAGACTACAGTTAGGAAGGAACATCAAAAAATAGAGTCCATGAAATCTTTCCTTCAGTTTTCAGTAACCTTTTATTTTTTCAAATTTGCTGATTCTTCAACAAGTTGCTTCAATCGAAAATACAAAATCGATTTGTAGATCACAGTTGCATTTTCTATAGATCAACAGCCTTTCTGCCTACAGGTTTCGTCCTTCCCTTAGGGCTTCATCAGGGCTGTAATAAACAACAAATAAACATACAATTTACACCTGATTTTCACAATATACCAAAAGTATAAAAAGTACCAAAGAAAGCCTATTAGTCCCTCCACTTTTATTAAAGATAATGTTATATTTTACTGTTATGAGTTCAAGATATCCCCTAACAAGGTGTGTGAAGTTTAACAATCATTACTATAGTTTATTGGAAACTGTTAATTTCTTAGGTTTATAGAAGTCACTGTTGCCTTTTTCATTTGGTGAGGGGTGCTATATATCATTAGTATAGGAAGTGTCTGTATTAGAATCAGGTCATTTAAACTAAATGTTTGTTGCATCACATGGTTTTGGTAAATTGTGAAAATCGGGTGTAAATTGTATGTTTATTTGTTTATTATTACAGCCCTGATGAAGTCCTAAGGGAAGGACGAAACGCGTAGGCAGAAAGGCTGTTGATCTATAGAAAATGCAACTGTGATCTACAAATCGATTTTGTATTTTCGATTGAAGCAACTCGTTGAAGAATCAGCAAATTTGAAAAAAAAAGAAAAGGTTACTGAAACCTGAAGGAAAGATTTCATGGACTCTATTTTTTGATGTTCCTTTCTAACTGTACTCTGATAACGATGAGCACTTCTAGGCCATAGTTTCAACAGACTGTATTGCAATTAGGAAAATATATACCCAGTCAATTGAATCACATATAAATGTGCATCATACATAGCTGAAATCTATAAAGAGAGGAATTTGACATCTGTTTCATATGTAAGAGAATAATTTCATTAGCAATCAATACTGTGCTAAATTTGGAAAAGTGCCTAAAGATGTCAAAACCTCAAATACATGAGACCCAGATGGATGGACTAACAGCATTCTGAAAAAGAGCCTAACCGCTGTGCTTCCTTAATGTTTTGAATTTACAAAGCAGTGCTTTTTTTAAGCCTCACAGCAGTCAAAAGTCTCTGGTATCAGAAGGATGTTTCTCTGGCTTCTTGACCCAAGGAAACGTTTGCAATCCTTGGATTTTCAACAGAAAAAAACGACCTTAGCTAACTTTGCACTCTTTGATTTAAGCCACATTCTTGAAAGCAAATTGTTGGCCAACACCATTTTTTGAGCCTATAGGTTAGTCAGTCTTCAGAGTTAAACAATCATTTCCTTTTCACCAGAATCTCTTTAAAAGCAGCTTTGTACACCATGACCCATAGACAGAAGAAAGAAATAAGATGTCTCAGAAAAGAAAATTACAGTAATTAAAAAATGTTGAATAAAAAGATGCGACACACCAATTAGAAGGATGTAAGAAAGATTAGTGAGGCTGAAGTTAAGGGCAAGCTTGTAAAACCATTAATAAGAGCTAGATATGTGTGCTACTTCAGGTTTAATGACATCCTCTAATATACGCTATTGTTCTGTCACGGTGTTCTCAATCATACCACACATGTTTGATTTCTTCAGATTAGAATTTTCTGGTTGCCAAGATCTGCTTTATCTAAGAAACACAACAAGAGTAATTTAGTCTCTTACGGAATAGACGTCGAATGATAATCTTCCACTGTCTTGCTAGAACAGACCTTGATGAAGTCTGAAAATGACAGCTCTTGTGCTTGACTGCTATGGATTTGGCATTCTCTTGCCATAATTGGTCGAAATGAGGAGCGAGTGCAAACATGTGCATATAATCAAATTTACGCATAGGGTTTCAATATAGGCTATGCATGGATATTATAGTTAATTTGGCATGAGTATAATTAGAATGGTGGATTGTGAAGAAGTGATGGCATTTTACACAGATAAAGTGGACTAACACAGATTAAATGTGGTAGGCCATAATGTTTGTTCTAAAGAAACACCTTTGTTATGTCAGTTTGCAGTTATTTTAGCAGTCCACCCAATATCCTTGGAGTGTGATTTCAGATAAAACGGAGATATGACCTATGAAGAAAACATCAATGTACATATAGCGTTCAAGAATTGACGTCTTGGGGTCTGCAACTCCTATACTAACTTAAAATGTGAAAAAATGAGATTTAATTATAAAGAAAAAATCTTTGATATCTGTTTCCACAGAGAGACTCTCAGAGTCTTTAAGGTTGCCTCCTTTAAGATGTGTTCTAGATGGGTGAGTTGGAGCATATTTTGAATGTTGGGAAATTAAGATTTCCCCAAAGTGTTGTTTTTACGAAACCTTGATTTCTGGATACCCCACCAGGTATGAGTGATGTCCCAAATGATATTCAACCTAATCCTTCTGTTCAACCTATTCTTCTCAAAGAATCTCAGATTGTTATATTTAGTGATCTTGTATGATCAACATGCCCATTGAATTAATTCATGTACATCTACTGTTGATTTTAATTTGTATGTTGTAAAAAGGGGTTCAAAATTAAAAAGTAATCAGTAGTGAAAGAGAAAAAAAACAATGAGAAAAGTACGTAAAGCCACATGTCCTTGCAGATTTTCAACTTCATACATCAGAGTCTTATGGTTTTGATGAAGCCTGGCCTGCTACAGGCAACTTAGGGTCCTATTTATATTTGCAGCTAGTTGATCGATTCTTGAAGCCGAGGTTGTTTAAATTAAAATAGCCAATTGAATCTTAATTTTTACAACATGGGTAGCTCATCAAACGTAGGCAATACACACTAATGTGAATTATCGCTAACCGGTTGTATGGCAGTGGTGCCTAGGACTTGTGCTTGCATTTGAATAATTCTAAATGAATTAGTAGTAATAAGGTCATCCTGCGTGTTGTGCTTGGGGGGGCGTGGCCGAGCCAGCCAAGATGGCGGACTCCTCTTCCTAAGGCTCCTGCTCGGCGGCCCGTAAAACATTTATCCCTACCTGCCCCGGGCACTCATCGGCCCCGCAACGAAGCGCACTGAATCCGACCGCAGCAGCGACACACCCGACGGTCTCCGGAGCTCCGAGATCGGAGCCGGGACGGCGCTGAAAGCTCCGTGTGTGGCCGCGAACGAGCTGCACACAAGATGGCGGACGGAGCGGAACGCAGCGGTGAAGAGAGGAGGGAGCCGCAGTGTCCCAGACGATATATGTGACCTGGCTGGGGGTCGCGACCGCCCGTGGAGGTGCATTGCGGCGCTGAAGTGGGAGCGGGACACGGAGGACCCGAGAGCGGGGTGACGAGAGAACGCTGCTCTCCCTGCCCTTCCCCCCTGCGGCAGTGGATAGAAGGTACTGCCACCGACCCTGCCTACCCGTGCGTCCATTGACCCTGCAGAAAAACGCACCGGGTACAATAACAGCGGCGACCCGCAGGACCAGCTCCGACTCTACGCGGTCAAGGCTGGAACGACGCTAGAGGCTCCCTGTGTGACCTCGGACGGGGTACACGCAAGATGGCGGACAGAGCGGAGCGACACGGCGACAAGAGGGGTGAACCGTGATGTCTCGGCCGAGGTGTGTAGCCGGACAGGAGACCGCGACCACCCGGGAGGGTGCACAGCACCGCCGAGGCAGGAGCGGGACCCGGAGGGTCGATCTGGGGGCCCCAGCGGCTCCGGGAGAGAGAGGCGGCGTTGATCCCCCTGCCCTTCCCCCCAGTGGCGGTGACCGGAGGATACCAGGCGGGACTCAAGCCAGGACGAGGACGACCGGACGGGACGACCCACTTAGCAGGTGAGCCCCGAGCGGGGCGCGGGCACCGGAGAGACTCCAAGCCCCCCCCCCCCCCCAGCGCCATACATAAGGGAGGGAGCTGGAGCAGCACTGGTCGGGGGTGCGAGGGGTGGTCCGGCATAGAGAACTCACGCCGAGGGACCCCAACCACGACCCTATCGGGAAACCTCGGACTGGGACACCGACGAGGGAGAGAGGGGCACCCCGACCGTGTGCCGGCGCTGGACGGGTCCTGTCGAGCGGGCCCCGCGACCTCCACGGGACTGGCAGATCGGGAGGTGCGTACAGCATATGGCCCTGAATTCAAGAGGCCCAACGGACTCGACGGGCCTGGTTGTAACACCTGGAAACAGAGGAGGACGGCACGCACATCTCCGCCCTAGACGCGGGATCAGCGGGTGCTGCAGGATCGCGGCGCCCCATACGCCAACCCCGTGACCGAGTTGGGGATAGGAGGACCACGGGTGGTGCACTTCCCGACGAGACGGTGAGACGTGACCCGATGGGGATGGCTGCCTGACGTGCCCCGACGGTGAGAAGAGCAGACCTATCGGACGAACCAGCGTGTGGGCATCGGTGAGTGGACGTGCTCACAGACGCGAAAGGACCCCTCCCCCTCCCACGATGGGCCGTCAAAAAATGGCGGGGATGCCGCCGGCCTCTCATCAGACTAGGACGACCGAGTCGACACCGGCGAGACCCCCCCCACGCCACGGAGTCAGTCACAGATGACTCCATGTCAAGAAAACTGGACCAGGTCCTGGTAGCCATAGAACAATCACGAGTGGCACTAGAAGGGAAATTCGGCGAGCTGTCATCGGACCTGGGCCTTCTTCGCGACGACCACAGAAAACTGGCGGACAAAGTGACGCACAACACGCACGCTCTCCAAACACTGGAACCGCAGGTGCAAAAGCACGACACCACGCTCCAGGACCTACTCGCTAGGGTAAAGGTATTGGAGACTAAGACAGATGATTTGGAAGGGCGATCCAGGCGAAGCAACATCCGAATCATGAACCTGCCGGAAGGCATTGAAGGGCCCAATCCGGTCAAATACATCACGGACTGGATAGCCACGTTCACACCCGCAGACGCACTCACCGCGTTTTTCTCCGTGGAAAGGGCTCACAGAGTACCGGCTCGCAGACCACCACCGGGTATGCCCCCTCGCCCCTTCTTGCTTAAACTCCTCCATTATCAGGACAGAGACGCTATCCTACGGGCAGCCAGACAGCGGGGACGGCTACAGCTGGAAGACAAACAAGTTATGCTGTTCCCGGACTACTCCCGTGCAGTCCAGCAGCAACGGGCCACCTTCCTGGCAGTGAAGCTTACCCTGCGCTCGCAGAACATCCAATATGCGCTCCTTTTCCCGGCCCGCCTTAAGATCATCTATGGGGGTGAGACACACTTCTTCACGGACCCGGGCGCCGCGGCGGTCTGGGCGGAGCAGCACACACGTCAACTTGGAGATAGCCCCGGCCCTCGCCTGCCCACGAAACCCGGACGCCCGGGCCGCCGGACCCGTGGGATGTCCTCCACACCGCTTAACCGACAAACAGGAACTACCACCGCCAGCTCTCCAGACCTCGCTCAGATAATCGCGGAGCGACGGAGGGCGCTCCAGGCGGTGGCCACCCTGAGTCCCCAGGATAGGGGCTCGGACTCGGAGCGAGGCCCTCACATTTTTAGCTCAGATGACGAAAAGAGCGCAACGCCAGGATCACGAGAGGGCTCGATGACACCCCCTGTGGTGACCCCCCAGACCGCGGACACGCTCATCTGACAAGGGACCCACGGATCGGGTCGGCGACAAAACAAGCACGACCAGCCTGGCAGACTACGAGGAACAGTATAACCACGAGGCCCGACACTGGGCAGGACATGTATAGACTTCAATAATTTACGGATGACCGCCGGAGCAGGAATCGGCAGCCACTAGATTCACCACCCCCGCGCTTACGAACTAAAGCTACGCCAAGACAACCAGTTTGGGCGCATCGCTTCGCACGATGTGCCCCCAGCATTGGGACTGTTTCCCACCCTTGTTACGGTTCATTACCTTATCCCCTATGTTCCTTCCCTGTCATTCCCAGCGCGGGCAAGATAACCTTCGCAGACGAGACAATACACAGGTGGATGGTGGGTGGGGGACGTGCGACCGGGGGAGACGGCCGAAGGGCCCACACTATTACAAAGACGTATTCACATGACCTCCCACAACATATCCCACAACTCTCCCAACACGGACATAAAATTCCTGACACTTAATGTTCGGGGGATGCATACAGCCCGCAAGCGTTATTCCGTCTATGCCTACATCAAGCGACAAAAGGCCCAGATAGCACTCTTACAAGAAACACATCTGACGGCAGGGGAGGTGGACCGACTACAGAGAAAATGGCGAGGCATCATTTGTGCTAGGACCTACTCAGCGTTCGCTAGGGGTGCGCTCGTCTGGATCAGACCGGGGGTACCCTTTAAAGAGCAAAACAGACTTGTGGATAAAGAGGGCCGCTATGCACTACTGACGGGACTGCTAGAGGGCCGACAACTACTGATAGGGAGTATATATGCCCCTAACACAGAGCAGGAGAGTTTCTGGGGCAAGCTCACCCATACATTGGCCCCCCACACATCGGTCCCATGGCTCCTGGGAGGGGATTTCAATTGCACCCTGGATC